>NW_027526335.1:181773106-182973106 GCF_048455015.1 Haemaphysalis longicornis
ATAGTTTCTCTCAGAAAAGCACCCATCACCTGGCCAATCCTCTAGAGCGAGTAAGAGCCATCTGGCGGGTGCAACCACCACCGCGCTCGTGGGCTCCGAAGGCACCGCTTCCACAGACCAGCTCCACGTCGATACACGCATGCTATGACCTGTTCCAGCCTCGAATGTAGCTTCCCCAAGGGCATTGTTGGTATTAAGGGCGCGTAAATAACGGACCTAACACTTGCCACGAATCCTGCACCATGCGGAACGTGTGGGTTTCCAACCACTGGTGGCGAGAGCTGCAAACCGTCGCGGGTAGCTTCCGAACGCTCAGCTACGACGACATGGACACGGGGTTCCCGGGAGTTCTGGTCAGGCTCGACTACGGAAGAAAGAAAAGCCTTGCCTTCCTGTGTGGACTCGACGATCCTCGGCTCCGGCCATCGGCCTACCAGTACGCTATGGTGCGGGACAATGTCAACTTCCTCAACGTAAACCAGGTGAGTCTCACTGTTCAGAATGAAGATGGCAACGCTTCCCCAAACTTAACATAGTTGGTTTAAGTACTATTGCAGGGAATCTATGCGTGTAAACTTAAGACTTCAATGCAACTTCGCATTAGATGAGGCGAAAAGCTAAGAAATTACGCAGAGGAGACAACATATGAGCGTAACGGAGTTGGTTCGGCTGTACAGCTATGCTTCTACACTCGCAGGAGACACCCGGTGGCCCCCTTCTTCATGCGGATTCTACTTGGACGGCGAGCTATAGGTGCTGATGGGATGCTGAGGAATCGCCATTTCTTCGAGCTGCCTCCTATCCACTCTCCGGCAGTGTTTTACAGCAAGTGCCACATGGAGTGTTGCACCAGCCTCGAAGCAGGGGTCGATTTGTGGGTTCATCCTAGGGGGGCTGGGATTTTCTTTTTCGCTGTGTGATAGGGATCACTATAATTTGAATGCTGTAAATATATTACCGATATTGAAAGCTTAGTGAGTTCGTGTGAATTTATTCTTGAAAAATCAATTATCAAGGCCCGTAGGCCTGCTTACGTTTTTTGAATGCGAAAGCAGTATGGTTTCGCCTGACGATGCGTAAGCAGACATAAGTTACAAAAGGAATCTTTTCTCATTATTTCGAATTATATTGTTACTTGGCCGCAGGACACAGGTGTGAGGAGCCATGGCAGATGTTGGATGATCTATTTATATAATGTACGAGTGGCGATGACAGAGCGCGCATGTGCTTCATACCAGCAACTCCGTCATCGTCGTTGTAATCGTTGTCTTTCATGGGGGGCCATGACCCCATGGGGCATTGTGCGCCATGTTTTTCACGGGACGTAGCGATGAACCGAAAAATACACAACACATTCATTTTATTTGCTCCAGATTCTACCAAATGCGACGCACGCACCTATAGTGAACATTAACAGACTCCCCCTGCCACTCTTTACCACCACCGTTTTATCACAATGCCCTTCCGCAATACGAGTTTGCCGCAGGGATGTTGTGTCCGCCCGTCATTCTTAAGTTGCTGAAATAGGCTGGTTTCCCTGCTAGCCAGCGAAGTGTTCACATTTATGTTTTTATAACAGCGGAGATGTTTAGGCACTCCTAATGTGCGGCGATGACGCCTGTCATGCCAGGAGAAGGTACTCCGCTGGGCCGACAGATGGCGCCACCGCATCAACGGTGGTCGACTGCAAGATCTTAGCACGCGGTGCGCGTGCACCTCCGACCCTATGTATGCACGGATAAACTACCAAGCCTCCGTAGGTGAGCTTCCAGTACGTACATACCGGGGTGAGGGGCGTTTTCAGCGTTGCCAGCTGCGTGGTGTGGCCACCAGGGTGCAAATGTCAGCGCCGCCGTTTCAGAAGGTTTCACAGGGATGTGACTAGCTTTTTTCCCTTCCTGACTCTACTTTTACACTCTAAAAACATTTCCTGTTCTCTGTTTCCTTTTCTATTCCCGGCATATAAAATAATATAGGTCACATTCTGATAGGTACAGAGCTTCTGGGCCAATCCCCAGTGTAGGTATGGGCCTGGCTCTGAAGCAAACATCCAACCCACACGTCACCTTTGCTGCAATAGTCTGCTCTCGTTCTGACAGATGGACATGCCAAAGCCGGGAACTGGTAGAGGCACCTCCCCTCGCACCGATTCCCTGCACCTCAAGCCGCTCTTCAAGAACGTGCTTCCCACCGTGGACCAGCAGCAGCAGCGGCATTGCGTGCACCCTAATCATCCCCTTGAGAGAGAGAGAGAAATGACATTTATTTACACATCCGGCGTGTGGGAAGTCCCCGGCCTCGCAGGGCGCGGATGTTCCCTATCTTAAGACTACGGCTATTAGAGTCCGATAGTCCCAGAGCCTAGACCTCGAGGATGTTGTGCTCCAACTAGGCGACAGGTACTCGGGTGCCTCCGCGCCCGTTAGACGGGTCGTCGGCTCCCTTTCTCCGCTGCTTCGCCAAAGCTTCCTCAAGCCGCTGGATGGCCCTTCTTTGCGTCTTCGGGTCTTCGGAGCGTATCCACGCTCCCATCTCTTCGGGATACGTGGCGTCCTGGCACTGCCCGTTCCCATTGTCCACAGCACTGTTACACCCTCCCCACATGATGTGGCGGAGAGTAGCTAGTTCACGTTCGCACACACTGCACTTTGCGTCCACGAACATGTCGGGGCACACGTGCCGGGCCAGAGCCGGCGTCAGCACGCACTCGGTCTGCAACTGTCGGAACTTTACTGCCTCCGCACGCGAGAGTTCTCGGTGCGGGGGCGGGAAGGCTCTCCTGACTTCTCCGTAAGCTGCCAGGATCCCACCGTAGTCGGTGAGGGGCTCGAAGTCCTCTTTTCGGTCTTCTCCGCTGGTCTCGGAGGGACGGACTGCCGCGGTCCGGCACGTGATGAGACCACGGGCCGCGGCGTCCGCCTCTTCGTTGCGGTTCTCGATGTCGGGTGCTAGTTGCCGACCCATGTGGGCCGGGAACCACTTGAGAGCGATGGTCGGTCCCGCAGCGGCACCTCGGGCGGCCCGCGTGGCCTCGATGGACCTCACTAGCCGCTCCGTGCCCTGCCAGACCGTGCCTCGGGCGAAGTTCTTGATCGCCGACTTCGAGTCGCTTAGCACCGTGCGTGTACCCGGCAGGCCCATGGCCAAAGCAATCGCCACCTCCTCTGCCTGGCCGGCTGTTCGGGCGCGCACGGTGCTTGCTGTTAGCAGTTCTCCGGTAGTAGCTCGGACCACCACCGCTGCAAAGGCGTTGCGTCTCCCCGGATACCTTGCGGCGTCCACGTAGACTGCACCCTCGTCTCGTTGATGCTGACGGGCCAGCGCCACCGCTCGTGCCGCTCGCCTGCCCTCGTCTCTCTCTGGGTCGGTGTTCTTGGGCAGCGGGTAGACGATAATCTTCCTCGCCGCCTCGTCGCTCAGGGGGACTTGCTCTTCGAGTTCGCCGTCCGGTCCTGTACCCACACGTTCGCCTGGAGGTAGTAATCCCACCCGGTCTAGTAGTCTTCTGCCCGCTGCCGTGCTGCTTAGGCGGCTCAGCTGCGATGCTCTTTGGGCCTCGCTAATCTCCGAGAGCTGGACACGGCCGCAGCTCCACTCATAGGGCTGCTGGAGCTCGACTAAACTGAGCGGCCCAACGCTGCGCCCACACGCTTTGCGCGCACGTCTTCCTACCATTCGTCGCCCGACCCTCCGCTCTCCCGCATCCACTGAGAAGGGCGCTCGCAAGGGGCTGTCGGAGGCTGGCCCCACCGCCCGTGGCCCATGCTGCCCCCGGCGTCGTCCCTACTTGATGATGAGACTCCGGATGTGGCTGCAGACGCCTGTCGCCGGTACGCTGCTGCCCGCAACCACTTCATGCTGGCGGTCGCAGAGGACACCTTCTGGGCCCTGGAAGATTATGGCCGCCACCCGGCCACCGTGCTGTCACCGTCACGCATGTCCGTGGTCCCCATGCTGCAATGAGTGCACGATCATCTGTAGCGCGCGGCCCCCAGCTGTGCCGCAACGTGTCTAGTAGGACTCGCTTAGCGGCTGATGATGAGGCCTACGACACGAAAGATTGGCCCCCACTGAAAAGTCTTCTACCGACTGATGGACACCCAAATGGAAACCAGGATATGGCATTTCTTGGCTGACAGCAAGAAAACGACCAGCAGTGATACGAATTGTCTTGGTACTGCAAGACTCCAATATCTATTCAAGACGGGACGCAAGCCCAGGACGCTATGAGCGGACGAGAACACGGATAAAGTCTAACAATTAGAAATGGAAAGTGCTAGAGAAAAGTAGTGCATACTAGACGGAGTCGATGAAATTATTCCCACAGCGATTGTACATATATCTCTCTCGCGAAGATGCCGGCCCATATCGTCGGTGGCGCAGGGATCTTCGTTGAAGGATCCAGGGCATGCTCGAGGCAGGTGCTGTCAAAACGAAATGAAAGATCAGGGCAGCTGACTTACATTGCGATGAGCGGTGCAGCAATGGCAAGGTAGCAGTAAGTAGTTTGGGCTCGGCACAGCGCTGCTGGTGACGACGTGGCGTCTCCGCGGGGTGACGACGGCCGCCAATCACATAGGTTCTGGGCCTTTGCAACTCCTTCCCATGACTTAACAAAACTTGTTGCTGAGCTAGTTGGTACATATTTTAAGGAAGAAGAAAACGTGGCGCAAACTAGCCGTAGACGAAAGAAACGAGGTAAGCCATATACAGGCGCCAACTTCCAACTGTTTATTTGAAGCGAACCACGCGAAATTTATACGTCTTATATAAGCAGAAACAACAACAACAACAAAACAAAAAAACAAAAAATCAACCTAGGTGTAATCATGTTAACAAGTGTAAAAGGTGGTGACAATGGCTAAAATGAATAAGTACAACACTGCTGAAAGAATGACAACAAATCTACGTCAGCCTCAAGAGTAATCAAGATGGTCCAATAGCGCGTGCGTGCAATGCAGGCGCAGACCAAACCGAAAAGAGGGAAGGACCGCTGCGCGTGCTAAACTACACGCTGGTGTTTAAAAATGACATTTCTTTTTCACTTAACGCTAGTGACGGCGTGCTAACACAGTTGTCGCCGGCTCTTTTGATAAAAACCGCCTCGATCATCTCCCTCTCCGTTTTGTTTCTTGCTCTCCTTAGAAAGGTCGTCTTATCCAGGAGTGGCTCACATCCACAGCGCTTGCAGTGGTCTGCAAGAGAGAGAGAGAGAAACAACGTTTTTTATTGTCCGGCAAAAAGACGCGGCCTAAACGTCACGCTGGACGGCCACCCGGCGCTCGCTACCTACTCGCACCCAGCCTCCGAGGAGAACGTGCTGTCGGCCGCTGGCGCTCGAGAGCCTCCTGCAAGGTGCCCTCCCAATTTGCTGCTGACGGCCAACCGGTGTTCTCTGGCACGTTCGTTGAAGCAACGTCCAGTCTGACCAATATACACTCTTTTGCATTTCACGGGGATGCTGTAAATGACGTTGCTAACACACTCGGTGTATAGCGTGGAGTGCTTTTTTGAGCATGACTCCGGTATCTTATTGGCCAACATAAGGCAAACTTTAGCCAGTTTGCACGGGGCGGAACACACAACGCGCACTTTATACCTGGACGCGACCTCCTTGACGTTGTGCGAAAGCCTGTGAATGCACGGTATTACGTGCGTTTTCATTTTTAAATGCAGAACATTTCAGTAACTCACGATGTCACCCGCGTTGACGTCCGTAGTCCGCACCGCACCCCTCCCTACTATATAAAAAAAATACTATCCGGCGCCAGGTTTCGATCCCTCGACCCTGCGGGCGTAACGCAATGTACATGGTGCTCTAACCACTGCGCCACAAAGCCGACACAGAATTGGAGGCTACGGACGCGCCTTATATCCTTGACTCATTCAAATTACTGCTGACGAGCGCTCTCTCGTCAGCAGTTGCCACAAGTGCGTCAGCATTAACGTAACGCAAACTACTTAACGTCGTGCGCCCCCGGAAATGCTCTGCATTTTATCGTGCCCCTCGCGAGGGGGATGTTTCACTGCGTCTTCTACCGTTCTTCTCGCTCGCTCGTTCGTTCGTTCGTTCAGACGCGGCGTGCTGGGCTCGACCAAGTGCCTGTGGCACATAATGAGCGGCCTCGGGCTCCGTCCGAAGTCGGCAACGGATGACGTCGTCTGCATGCACAGGTCATCCTGCGCGGAACACTGCGCACAACAGCGCTTTTTACATGATACCTACATTAGACAAGAAAGTTTTTGCTTTCCCGCAAAATTCACCAGAAAGTTTACTTTGCCTCAATATTAAATTCAACGACGCGACTTTTTTCTATGCACCCCGTCACCAGACGCAGTTTCCGACAGCTTGCCTAATTAACTCCTGTAAAATAAATTTAGTCGTCGACCAATGCATCCCACCCGCCGCGTTGGCTCAGTGGCTAAGGCGTCGCGCTGCTGAGCACAAGGTCGCGGGTTCGATTCCCGGCCGCGGCGGCCGCTTTTCTGATGAGGCGAAAAGCAAAAACGCCCATGTGCACGAGATTTCGGCGCACGTTAAAGATCCCCAGGTGGTCAAAATTAATCCGGAGCCCTCCACTACGGCGCGCCTCATCGCCTTCCTTGCGTCGGCGCGTTAAACCCTACAATCAATCAAAAGACCAATGCATCCCTTGGAAGATATGATTTTTTCTTTCTCTTCCTGCACTTTTTTACCGTGTTTCATCTTCTGGAGGATGCTTTCACACACACTTGTGGTAACGGTTGGAGGAAATCGGGCGGCTTCCAAGCGGCTGATCTGATTGTTAAAACTTGCAGTCAGATTGTGCTCGCAAGATTTCGTTAAGGCCGAATTAAGACATGTAGTGGCTATTCCCCTCTTTATCAGCTTGGAATGCGCGCTGTCGTAAGGCAGAAGGCTTTTTTTTTTTTTGTCGTTCAAGGGATTTTAAGGTTGATATCGTTCAAGATCGTTCAAGATCGTTCAAGGTTGATACCTATAGTTCATCTCACAAGCTAGCTGCAGCACTGTGGAGGCTACATTGTTATCAATAGTGCGCCCACTGAGGGCGCCTAATCCGCCGTGAAGAGGGGCCTGAGGGGACACTCCCTTCTCCCCTCTCGGCAAGTGGCACCGCACGGCATCGGCGCCTTTTGTCGCTTCCTTCGCGGTGAATTAGGCGCCCTGAGGGGGACAACAATGTAGCCTCCACAGTGCTGCAGCTAGCTTGTGAGATGAACTATAGGTTGATTTTTTTGTTGTTTTTTTTTGTTTTGTGTTTGTTCTTGTTGTTGTTGTTATTAAGTGCGATGCACTTCTTAAGCGACCCTGAACCTGCGTCCACCGGCGATGTCCGCATAGCATACCCACGTGGGGATTGGCCAGGAATCTCCTCGTGTTCCTTGGCAACGGGGGGAGATGGGCGCGCGCTGCCTGGCCGCTGACATGGCACACATACCCACGTGGGGGATTGGCCAGGAATCGGGCGTGAGAAGGGCTAATGCACCCGCTTAAAGGAGTACTGACACGAAATTTCAAAGCTGGGATCCGCTCTAGCAATCAATTGGCGATGTCCGCATAGCATACCCACGTGGGGGATTGGCCAGGAATCTCCTCGTCTTCCTTGGCAACGAGGGGAGATGGGCGCGCGCTGCCTGGCCGCTGACATGACACATACCCACGTGGGGGATTGGCCAGGAATCCGGCGTGAGAAGGGCTAATGCACCCGCTTAAAGGAGAACTGACACAAAATTTCAAAGCTGAGATCCGCTCTAGCAATCAAGTACAACGACAACACAAATAGGTGTCTGTGAATAAATGCATCTTTCTTTCTTTGTAGTTGTGTGTGTGTGTGTGATCTCTATTTCGCGAACATTACCGAACCGCGCAAATTCAACTCGTGCATTCGCACTTTCACATTCTTCCCCTCGGGGAAATGCGGGGAATTTTTCTGCTTAGATAAGACTTGTATAAATTTTGCATGGTTTGCTTCAAATAAACAGTTGGAAGTTGGCGCCTGTATATGTCTTACCTCGTTTCTTTCGTCTACGTCTAGTTTGCGCCACGTTTTCTTCTTCCTTCTCATGACCCATATCCCTGTCTTCGTTGGGACACCATGCATTTTTATCCCTGATCTAGTTTAGTCATTCTCGTGAAAACTTCAGTATTCGATATATTTGGAGCCTGTATACAGCTTCAATTTGAAGGGACAGACAACCGATTTTTGTCGAGTATATATTCTCTATCCCAAATGAAAGGGCATCACTTCAAGCACCTTGACGAGAAACGGTTTTGCTGATAATGCCCTAGAACTTTTTAAATGGAATTTTTTAGTTCTGCGAGCCGTATGTGTCCCTCTCAAAAATGATGCTGGCAACCATGACATAGAGTAACTCGGCAACATACTTTTGTCTGTATGCGAAATAAAAAACGATATTTAAAAACTTGTCCCCAGCTAAAAAAGTTTGAATCGCAGGCTTTCCTGTTCGTTGTGTGTTTTTTAATGCAACGGTCTATTGTGCACGAATGCGCCATCTGTTAGGATAGACGATAGGTAGAAGGTAGAATCTGGCTTCACGTTGTGGAGGTGGGAAGTTTGATTCTCCCCGGGCGCACCGTTGTTTTTTTTTTTTTAAGCTGCCGTTGACGTATTTGGGAACTGAAATCAAATATTTTGGCAGAACAAACGCCTCTGCCTCAGGCAGAATCGTCAAAGCTCCTTCACTAGGTCTGTTTACTGAACGCTGCCGTTGATTCCGGGCATGGTGGCTCAGTTAGCCACACTGAGAGCAACCCAGCGGCGGCGGGCGGCGTGTCTTTAAAATTTTCAAAATAATGTTTAGAAATACATATACTATTTAACCTTGTACAAATACTTGTGTTAAAAGGTTTTCAATACGTAAATAAACGTTTAAGCAGTTACAGTAGCTGCTAGGTTTGCAGGTCACGTGACAGGGACGCATATTGTAGTGCCAAGTTTCGACACTACGAACCGCCACCCTTCCGATTTCAGGAAGTTTGCTGCCAAATTAGAATTATTTCCGTTGATTTGTTTAGAAATTGCTTGTGGTTACCGGGCTATATAAAACGCTGGCTTTCATGTGAGCTAGAGAACATATACGCGACAAAAATCGGTTGCCTGTCCCTTTAAAGTGGTCAGCTAGAAAAACGTTTTTAAATAAAATAGGCACATCTTGCCCCAGTATTGCAAGGCTGAAGAAACAGCAGAGCCGGTGGGCCCTCTCCCTTCGTCCGAGGCCCGGCTGTTTTACCTCACATTTATTTCCGAACTTGCCGCTGAAAGTTCTCCATGACTGACAAGCCCGGATCGTTTCGTCCGCAGTGCAACCGCCGTATAGTCAAACCAAAACAAACCGAACCACTATACAGCCACAGCAAAAAAAGTATAATATTTTGGGCACAACATAGCAAATTGTGGTTACCCCACTGGCTTCCAAAACAGGTAACCTCTATTGAGTGCAAAGCAACAGAGGCCTGACCTAGCGGACTCAGGCGCATCTGGCAGCGCTCATTCAGCTAAAAGGGTCGATTGTCAATGTCGCTGTCGATGTCGGCGTCATCATCGCATCGTTACCCGAAACATACAACGCGACCGTGCACTCAGTGTCGTTTTCAAAGGACTGCTAATGAACCAGCCGCTTATATAGCCTGGTGCCGACAATAAATGCGAGCTTACAGCATGTCATACCAGAAATCCGTATTTTAAATTTAGAACTAGTAACTACAGAGCGCCGAAGATCGGAACCAATTACGCCTTCGAAAGTTTCCAGCACCGATTTATTTATTTATTTATTTATTTACTTATTTATTTATTTATTTATTTATTATACCCTCAGGGCCCAAAAGCATTATAGAGGGGAGTGGGTAATACACAAATACAGTGAGTGAAATTAGAGGCAATATAAAGCACAAAACATTTCCTACTTATACAATGCTAGCTAGGTAACAAAGCAAACAAGCACACTAAACATTAATTAGAGGCAGGTAAGTACAAAACATTCTTAATATACAATGTAGCGTCACTAAATAAAGGCTTTTAGAGTACCGGCACTCTTCTCTCTCATTGTTATGCGCCGCCTGGATTTTCATTGGTCAGTCGGCACCACGTGATTATGTTTACATATGGGCGCAGTCATTTTGTTTCTGGGCGCCTCTCCCTCTCTCCCTCTGCTGCGCGGGCGCTAGTGCGACCGGTCACACACCGCCCGTCACAACCGGAGGCTGTTTCATTTCGAGAGATGGCAACACTGCAAGCCAGAAACAAAATGGCCCCCAGATGCTCCTGGGTGCACGAAGTGGCGGTACTTTTAAAGGGACACTGAAGTGATTTGTAAACAATGCGGGATTACGAGCGCAAGCTGTAGTCCGGAGTCCCTCGGCCCTGTTTCGACCACTCTGTGCGCGTTTACGCGAATTTATTTAGTAGAAAAATCAATTCGAAAATGCTGTCCTCCTCTCTTTACGCTCGCCCATTTTCTGTGGCGTTTTCGTGTGACGTCAGCAGGAGAGGAGCTGACAATTGGCTGCGCTACTGCACGGCTCGCCGACCTTCCGCGACCGAGTCAGTCGGCCCACCGTTCAGTCCGCCGGCCGCCGACGGGTCGTCGCAATTCGTTCGATCAGTTGAGACTAAGCCACAACACGTTTGGGAATGGAAGAATGCGCCTTTCTTTACTTCGTTAGTTTGTACACTGTATCTAGCTCCAAGTCAAGGTCGCTTCACACAAGCGCACATGCGACGCTTCGCTGACTGGTACGCCAGTAGGAAAATATAAGGCCTCTTGAAGGGGGAGAAGAGTGAGCGAAGTCAATATAGGTACTAAGGAAATAAAATCAACTGATATTTTTACCGTACAGCGTAAAACTATGGTGCGGGAAGCACTTTTTTGCGCTGGGCGAACAAGCAGAGCGGTCAGGAGCACGACTACGCATCTGAGAACGCTTTCTCGTCTACGAAATGCAATTGCTAGACGTGAGAGAGAGAGAGAGAGAGAGAGAGAGAGAGAGAGAGAGAAACATCTTTATTTGCCCTTCTATAAAGGCTTCTGCGTTGCTGGGGGGAGGAGCTGCTGTTACCAGTCGCCCCCAAGAACTGCCTCAATGTGTTGGAGGAGGGCCTCCCAGTGCTCCTCTTCTGTCAGTCGTAATGAGGAGGTGGTCAATTGTCGATCTGAGGGCGCGTACCGGCCGGCGCTTTTCGTCCGCTTGCGGAGAGCGAGTTTGAGTTGTTTTTGGGGATCCGTGAGCTATTGTGGAAACTCGGGGGACGCTTACTGCACGAGCGCAATATAACAAATAGTCACCTAAGCTGCTTAAAATACTAAAACTAAATAAAAGTGTAAACTGGTTATACATTATATACTTAATATCTTCCACGGCCGCCAGTGGCCCCCTGTAGGCCGACCAAGTGCATTTTTCGGGAACAGGCGGCGTTGGTGCGGAGCGTTTATGCTGCGCAGAGTGATCCACCAGAGTGGCTGCCTCTTTTGGATGCGTGCGTTTGCTTGCCTGAGTTTTGATCTTTGTTCGACTGTCTGTTAGTGCTTAAATTGTGTGTTAAGTGTCTCATCTTTTGAAGTTTTCTAACATTTCCATGCATTAAAGAAAAAAAAAAAAAAAAAAAAAAAAGGCCCCCTGTGGCGTAGTCGTCTGGTGCGCTAGGTATGTCACCGCGAGTGTTTTGCTAGTCACAAGTTCGAATCGCCGCGGGTACGTGCTTTTTTTTTATGAGTTAACTTTTTCGTTTTTCGCCGATGTTTTCTATACTGAGTTCACCTTTTTTTGGGCCGCAATGTTCATTGCTCCACGAACTAGTCCACAGAACTCGCGTAGGCTGGCACTGCCTCGCTAGCGAGTTCTCGATGGCGTGCTGTTGCCATAAGCACCGACTGCTTGCGGGCAGTGGGCACAGTCTAGAATCAACAGACCCTTGGCCTGGTGCGAACACGCTTTTTACGATACAGGCATGATCGAGGCAAGCTCCAAATATGGGGGAAAAGCGCATGCATTTGAGCGTCTGCGGGGACGCGGAGGGCGTTCATGCACTGCGTAGGCCTCAGATAGTGAATGCTACGATTCCAAGCCGTCCTGGGAGGCTTATCTTATGCATTTTAGAGCTCACAACATGGCAGAAGCCCGGTACTACGATAACTGGGATATTGAGAATGCCCATCCAACGACGCCATCGAATGTCAAACATGTTGTTTTACAGACCGAAACCGAAACTTGTTTGATTGCTAACCTTGGGCATCGTCCAATCACGGCCCCCCTCCTCCCAACGTCACAGCTTAGTTTGTGCGGCCGCCGCAAACCGCGCATGGTAGTTTTTCTTCTTTCGCGCTTTGTAAAATAATTACCGATTTGTCAACCGGATAAACGATGAAAAGTGTGCTCATTTGAGCCAGTCTACACAGTGCAAGCAAAAACGGGAGCTTGACAAATTCACTTCAGTGTCCCTTTAAGCGTAGCTTATTTAGTGACGCTAATGCAATGTTAGCTGAGGCGTTCTTGAACAATACCGGATTTTGCAAACAGGCAATGGAGTCGGGAAAGTGGTTGCAGTCTGTGGCTGTCCGCGGGAAAAATGATTGTGAGAAGGCTTTGGTCCGTGCATGGGGTATCCTGACTTTATTTGAGTGGTCTAAACGAGCAGAAATGTAATGAGGCGCTTAAATAAATTCACTGCGTAGTTCAGGGTTATATAATATTTGATGAAAAAGACACAGACGAAGAACTTTACGACGAGACGCTAGAGATGGTACGTTAAGGCTCAATTTCATGTGTGTGACACTGGCGGTCCGGTTATAATCGGATAGTATGCAACAGGCCGAGTTATTCTGAACTAATTCTACTTTTTGAGTCAGGTTGACTTGGCTTGAATCCCAGAGTGATGCCGCACATGCAAGCTTTGCTTGAACCAGCGTCTTGTAATGTAGTAGTTTTAGTGAAGAAGGTGTTCTTGAAAAATTACGTCGAAGGTATCCTAATGCCCGGTTAACACCCGCCGCGGTGGCTCAGTGGCTAAGGCGTTGCGCTGCTGAGCACGAGGTCGCGGGTTCGATTCCCGGCCGCGGCGGCCGCTTTTCTGATGGAGGCGAAAAGCAAAAACGCCCGTGTGTACGAGATTACGGCGCACGTTAAAGATCCCCAGGTGGTCAAAATTTATCAGGAGCCCTCCACTACGGCGCGCCTCATCGCCTGCGTTGCGTCGGCGCGTTAAACCCCACAATCAATCAATCAATCAATCAATGCCCGGTTAACGTTATTGATGACATAATCCGTGTGAACTTTCAATGTAAGGTCAGCTGAAAGGTGAACACATGGGTATTTATAAAATGACGCATTTTGTAGAAGGGAGTTATTAATAGAATACGAAGGTAGCTCTTGAGTAGTTCGGGAGACACGCATGTACTTGCACTTGTTAGTGTTTAGCTCCATGCACCAGATTTTACGCCAAGATGTTACAGCGTTTAGATCTGCTTGTAATGTTGTGACGTCGTTGTCAGAGATTATTTGTCGATAAATTACACAATCATCGGCGAACAAATTGATGTGGGAAGAAACGCAAAACGGTAAATCGTTAATAAAAATTAGGAAAAGGACAGGACCCAATACCGAGCCCTGTGGAACACCTGAGTGAACGCCGCTGGGCTCGGAGTCATAATTGTTAGCTGAAACTAACAGGGAGCGGTTAGTAAGGAACACTTCTAGTCATATTAGTAGCTTGTCATTTAGGTTAAGCGAGCGCAGTTTATGTAAGAGTAATTTGTGAGAAACTTTATCGAAAGCTTTAGAAAAGCCTAAAAAATGCAATCATAAACGCAATAGTTGTCCAGACTGAGGTTAAGCTTATGTGTAACGGAAATTAGCTGTTTCACATGAATAGGTCTTTCGAAAGCCATGCTGCGATTTAGAGAAAAATGAATTTGACTCCGGAAACTTACTGAGATTCGAAAAGAGGATGTGCTCGAGGATTTTACATGGAATGCTGGTTAGTGAAATGGGCCTGCAATTGAGCGGGGAATGTTTGTTACCGGACTTATGTAGGGGAACCACCTTCCCGATTTCCAATTGAGCAGGAAGGACACTTTCGTCGTGGGCTTGCTGGAAATTTTTTGTTAATATAATTGAGGAGTTGGTACATGTGTTAGTTAAATATTTTGGGCATTTTCGTCATAACCTGGAGCCGAGGAAAGTTTCAGTAATTTTATAAGTTTCTCTACGCCACCCACGTCAATAGCGATGCGTGACATTCCAACGTAGTCATAGTAGGGGGTGTCAGGTAAGGGAGGATTAGTGTTTCGGCAGAAGTTGCTTGTAAATGCGGGATTAAGAGCTGCTGCGCATTTATGAGGAGAGATAGCTGTTCGTTCCATCCGTGTCGATTAGTGTTAAGTGGTCGCTACTACTCGGATTGATAGTACGCCAGAACTTGTTTGTGTCCGTTGTTAATAGGCGTGACAATGCGCTTTGTAGGAAGTTAATCTTGGCGTTCTTTAGTGCTGCTACGTAAGCGTCATGCGCAGTCTTATAGAAAGACCAGCGCGCAGGGGATGAAGATTGCTTCGCAGATTTGTAGAGGCGCTCCTCTTTGTTAGATAACCTTTTTTAAATTACGTTGTACCATGGCGCTTTTTGGTTACATTGAATAGTGGAAGTAGGAATGAATTTTTTTTAGGTCATTCACGTTTGCTGCAAACAAATCCCAGTTCTCTTGTACGCTTCGTTTATCAAAATTCATCAAAAATGTTTCAAGAAAAGCGCCTAAATGATTATTGTGGCTTCAAAGTTGGCTTTTTCTAGTTACGTATAACTTTGGTTGATGTTGCCGCTTTTGGCGTGACATGTCAATAAGGAACGATAATAGAGAATAGTCGCTCAAACCGGGTAGGTATATACTAACTGCTGATATTAAGGCCGGCCTGGAGGTTAATACGAGGTCAAGAATGTTTGCAGTGGTCTCAGTAGTTCTGCTTAGTTGCTTGACAACTTGGTTGAATAAGAATGTCGTGCAAAGTCTACAAGTTCCTTGGCTAGTGAAGTAAGGGGGATAATAGTGGGTAAATCTGTATACGAGGTTATGTAGGGAAAATTAAAATCACCGAGCAAAAAGATGGGGAGATTCGGATACCGGGTCCGAACAGAGTAAGTAACACCATGTAGCTCGTTAACAAAAGTAGTACTGTGCGATGGGGGGCGGTAACAGACAGCTAAGACTACTTCTGATAACCAAGTTCGACGACTGCCCGGACAGTCTTTAAGTCACTCTGTATATGTATGTATGATGATGGTAAGTTGTTGGAAATGGCTAGCATAACACCACCTAGCGTCTTAAATAAAAACAAGGATTTTATTAACACAACTGATCAGCGTCCGTCTATTATTTCTTTTTTCAAGAAAGTATCGACTTCGTTTGGGCTTGCTGTGTAATTTACTGCCTATCTTTTTGTGCTGCAGCGCATTTGTGTTTTTGTACTGTACCATTTTTTTTTCTTATTCGTAGCAGCTTTTATAAGTGGTTTTTCTAGGTAGTGCGTTTTTAAGGTAGTACGTTTTTATGTGTGTTCTCATTGTAATTATGCTTGTTTCAGCTTCCCCGACATGCAGAATGCATAAGGCCAGCGACCCAGTCACGTGTGTGGTTTGGCACCTTTTGTTGCTGGTCCTTTAGTTTGCTGTAATTGGGAAACCGGCAATGTTAATGGTGAAAAAAAAAGAAAAGAAGAACGCAGGACGTCAACGCCCCTTGAAGTATTTTTCCTTCATCTGCTAGCCGCCGAGTCTCTCTAATAAGCGCAAAACCTACTTATTCCAGATATTTTACGCTCCTTATGAGCAGGGTAAAATGGCCGTAAGAACGCTCCGTCCAGGAAGCGGGCACCTGCTCCGTCGGCGACGCCCGTCTACTTGAAGATTGCCCTGACCGGGGGCTCGCACAGCGGTAGCGTTGCGTCGTGCTTCCTAGTGTTCGCTTCCCGCTCGCGCTAATTGGCACGCTCACTTGGGGGGTTCTCGTTTCGCGCGAGTAGGAACTCTTTACAGATGTATGGCGCCGCTTTCCGCACGCTAGCCTTCGTGCGTGCTGCGTTTCAAGCGGGCGCATCGATCCTTCCTTATTAGCCGCCGTGACCCGTAGTAACAGCTTTCCGCTGTTTACTTGTTCGTACGAAAGGAGGGAGTGTGTGTTGGTAACATTACAAACACAAAAAAGGTGAAGGCGAATGGAAAATTGTTCACGATAAAAACATGAACAAAGTCGATCATTTGGGCCACCGCTCGGCGGTTACTTTCAGACACTGATGCCCTTTCAAACGTTCTCATTGAAGTGTTGCCATAAGCCAGAGAAACTCCCTGTGTGCGCGGAATTAAAATATGGGATGCAGAATATCTCTATCCGCTGCTGCGACTTCTGCCCAGAAATGTTCGTAATAGGTGTTGCGTTGCCTACCGCCCGAGGGCACATGGGACGGCGCAACCCAGCCATTGAGCGGTCCATAACTGATCAATTGACGTAATGACTTTTAGGGGCGAAGCCCCTCAGGGGATCGGGCTGTTGGCGTCTCCTGTCGTCGTCGTAATCGTCGTCTCATGCAGTCACGGTACTAAAACACCGGGACACTTGTTTACGTTCCACGCTAGAACGTAACGCGCACTAAAAAAACACCGGCACACTCGTTTACGCCTGGCACAGGAACGCTTCGTAACGCGTACTGAAAAACACCGGGACGCGCGTTTACGCCTCGCGCTGAAACGCTTGGTAACGCGTACTACAAAAACACCAGGACACTCGCTCACGCCTCGCGCTAGAACGCTGCGTGCTCAAAGACACGAGACTTTTACAGCAAAGCTGTCAAAGCTGTATACCTCTATCCCCCACCGGTTTCATCTCCGCGAGCAGAAACGCCAAGGCGCCAAGAATACACTTGTACACTGCATGCTTCGCCCCTCCCCAGGTTTCACGTTTGTAGCGATGGCCCGGGATTTTTCCAAAACTAAGCTGGTAGCCCCACCCTTTCTCCTTCCCATCCCCCTTCACGCAGTACTGGCCCCAGGTGCTAGAAAAACGCTCACCCGCGCTACCAACTTCAGTTACAGTGAACAGGGCCCGCCTGCTTGCCGCAGCCCAGGCACTTTTGGACAAGGCAGCACTCCCAATGCCGAGGAAGAAGAACTGAGACAGTTTTAGTGTAGTTTCCACGTGAACATAGCTTGCCCCTCCTCCTCCACCATGGGTGCATTGCTATCTGGCCAATTTATTTATTTACTTGTTTACAGGTTACTGCTAGCCTGGATGCCAGGCTTTGAGCAGGTGTGGGCGATGATACAAGAGAGAAAAAAACGGGATAACATACAAGCATAAAAATACACTTCTAAGGGTACAACACTTTTAACCCGAAAAAAAACTGTACAAGTGCAATCGGTAGGATAAGAACTACACAAGAAGACTAAATCATGCCCAGTTCAACAGGGCACGAAGAAATGATGAGACATCAGGACATTGCACAACATCAGCAGGTAACAGATTCCACTCATGGCACGTACGGGGAAAAAAGGAATTTTTAAAGACGTTTGTTTTACACGAAAATTCAGCGACTTTCATTGGGCGATTGGATCATGTTGGGCGGCAAATGCTTGGCTGGAATTGAAGTCAAGTAAAAAAATTTTATCCGATCATGATAACGTCGCACCGCAAGGCTTTCCAAACCGGCCCTGCGGAGAAGACTCGTAGGAGACGTTTTCCAGCTGTATCAAGTATAAACAAATCGCGCGGCTTTTCTTTGTATGCTCTCAAGCTTATTGGTATTGGCAGCACTCCCAATCTCAAGCGTCAATGCATTGGCGCACGCGTTTAAGGTAATTCCTAAAAAACTCGGTGTACAATTCCTAGGCTACACGTTGACGAAGAGAAGTATTTCCTTTTAGTGCGGAAGAACTATATGCCTCCTGAGTCAAAAAGAAAACTCTACCATCCCTGTCTAAAGGAAGTTGGGAGTATCGCGAAAGCTTTCTCCCTAAAAGCTGCGTCAAAAGCGCGTCAAAACCTTCGCTGAATGTGCGTCCCATGGATCGTAAAACCTCCAAAAGCCCAAATCGCAAACGAAGAACGAGCCCATGCGACCATTTGCAGAGAGAGAGGGGGAGAGAGAGAGAGAGAGAAAAGTCTTTAATGTTACTCGTGAGGTTAGCCTGGCCAAGCCGCCTAGCTTGCTACACCAGATGTATGAAAAAATGAAATCAATGAACAGATGATGATAATGGCTGTGATGAAGATGACGCGCTCAGTAAGAGAGTCCTGTTTAAAGAGTCCGGTCAAGTCATGTGCTTCGCAGGTAAGACAATAGAGCTTTTGTCGCTCGAGATTCTCGTTTAGAGTTCGACCAAGGGCCTAGCACGTCACTTAGAGTTAGTCCTCTAGAAAGCGGACGACCCGAGGACACTAAAAGGGACGTCTTAGCTGCTCTACTAAGTAAACGAATCTAGGAACGGTCTGAAGGTACACCGATACGTGATTTAGGGGCTTAAGGTATGCTATTGTACTCCTTAATCGAGATCGATGCGTGTATTGCCTTATGTAGAACCGTTCAGTTTTCGCGCTTTTCAAAACCGTTTTGACACATTGGAAGACCGGTTTCACGCACGTGCCGTATGTCCGGAGACTTTACTTTCCTGTCGACCAACCGGTCTATGGAGAAATGACAGGACGCGCGCAGCACGTGAGGAGAACCGGTGTATCCCAACCACTGGGAAAGCCTGATTGTAGGGAAGTACTGGCGAGGGGTGATTTCGACTGCATTTCAAAGACGACAGTCTTTCTAGGGCTACTTCAACGCGGAAGTTTTGGTGTTTGTTTTGTAACAGTAACTTTATCTACAAATATAGATACAGAACCATATCGAGAGATTGCAGTGGTTCCAGAGAACAGCAGATAATGGCCTTACATACACAGAGGGAAAAAAACACAAGACCTTGTATCGTGTGAGCAAAGGGTCAGCATGTTTATCAGAGGACGTGTAAACCTGTCAAGGAGTAATGCCAACAAAGCCGCAGAGCATTGGAGAAATTCATGATAGCGACATTAACGACAAGACAACGGTGTCAATCGCAGAAAGTTTGGAGGGATCGGGCTCGAGGCGGAGGGAATGAAATGGAGCTCTTGATAAATCCATTGCTGCGTGTAAGTGAGCTCCAGTGTTTCCCGGTACCAGCCCTCAAATTGAGTACCATCTCCTTTGCTGTTTTATATAGGCTCCTTGAAGGCTCGCCAGTGCGTCGCATACCTCGGAGTCTAAATCATTTCCGTCGAGGGCGGCCACTGCCCATTGTGCCTTTTGCACAAAATGACTCCGCGCCGGCCGGGGGCGTTCAACGCACTCAACAAATGGACGATCGCCCTCCATAGTGAGTGGGGCCCTATTGCATGGAGGCAGTCGCGGAGGAGCGGGCACTCTGAGGCCGCATTCAGCAATCCCAAGTTCGTCCGGGTGAGCTTCCAGTGCGTGTTGAAGGAGCACTGCAGCTCCACCCAGAAACAGAACCCCGTGTTACTGTGTATGAATACATGCTCGGCCGTCTCCCGCCTAACACACAGCAGAGAGCTCGCCCCTCCCGGCAGAAAGAAACCCCGCTCCTCCTGTCTTGTCTTAGTAGGTAAAATACCTGTGTGCAAGCAGAAGAAAAAAATCACCATCTTCCCGTAGGGGAACCCTGAGTAGTATGCGAAGCAGCCATGGGGTCGACTCAAGTTCCCATAAGTTTTCAGTTAGATCGCGGCGTTGCGGGGGGAGAATGAGGGGAGCTGAGCGCGCGCGCGGGTCATTTATACCGCGGAGCTACAGTGGCGCCCCCAGCGGAGTATGCAGTGGCCACCGTCGCGTCTCTAACCCTAAGTTGCTTCGCATTATCGCGCGCGAAGCCGCAGATGTTGCCATTCGTTGCGCGATCCCGGAGAGGAGAGTACCTTCGGAGAGGCGAGGAGGAATGCCGGAGAGAAGAGGCAACACCGACTAGATAGTATCTTGTTGGGAGAGGAGATGAGACAAGGAGAGGGGAGGAGTAGGAGGAGGATGCGCATGCGCAGTGGGGGTGTGGACGCCGCACAACGGCAGAGGGAAGAGGCGCGACCATAATCTGCTCCCCATCTAAAAATACTTCGAGCCAGTCTGGATAGGGAACTTCAGTATACACTCCGCTGGACATTACTTTTCAGCCGTCCAAGAGGTGGTGGGCGGTACATGGGTGGTGGGAACACCTGTTCCACCAGGTACCAATAAGCTTCCTTAGTTTCGCAACGCAAAGGTATTCCCACGAGAAAAGTCCCTGCAAGAGGGCCACCGCCCTCGTCACTTCTCTGCGAAAGCCTGTGGGACGGGTGCCATGTTCAGGCTCTGCTGTTGGTGGAGCCAAGGGGCGAGGTGTAAGGCGCGTACATTTTGCACTGCCGCTTGGGGCAAACCGTCACGGTGGTCACATAAAAACAAACCGCTGCACAGTCTGTTTAATTTCCATGTTAACAAGCCCAAGGCCACCGGCTTCCGCACTACAGAAAATGATGGCACGGCGCATGATCCATGTGTGGATCGCCAGAGGAATACAGCGAGCAACCTGTCAAGCTTGGCCCCTGAGCTTGCGTCAGTGGTGGAGACTCGAGCCGCGTGTAAGAGGCCGGATATACCACGGCGTTGCAGACATGTACCCTCGAAAAGAGGGCAATATAACGCGCTCTCCATGATTACAATTTTTGGGGCTTTTGTGGGATGAGGACACATTAGTGCTCCGCCTTGAGGGCAGTAGCAGTTTTGTGTTATGAATGTTTTTGAAGATCGCAGACGATAGTGTTAATTTCTTCACGGAATACCTAAAACAACTCCGCAACTATGCCGACAGGTCCCGGTGACTTATTTTTTTAGTTTCTTATCTCGGGCTTGACCTGTTCGACCGATATTGGTTCGTTTATTATGGCTTTTAGTAGATGCGACGCTGAGAGGAGCATCTGTTGCCGGCGGCCCTGTCCTTCCTGCGTCGTCGTCGTCCGCGTCCGCAAAGCTGCGTCTCTCCTCCGCTCACCCCCTCTCCTCTCTCTGATAGCGAACACTCTCGCCCAACATCTGCGGGCGCGTGGCGCAGCGCACTCTCACTCCACCGGTGGGCGGCGCTGCGCGCGGCGCAAGCGCGCTGTGCGCATGTGCAGCGCCCTCACTCCCCGCGGTCTCTTCTCCTTGGGGCGCGCTGCGCATATAAGCGGAGTGCCGCGCTCCGGCCGGAATCTCAGTCGACGGTCGTCCGCGTTACTCTTGCTCTCTCTCTCTCTCTCTTGCTCCCTCTCTTGCTCTCTCTCTCGCATTGCCCGACGATTGCTCACGCAATTCGAGTAATCGACCCAACGGAAACGCACAGTGGAACCCCCTTCAGCGTCACATCACACCAGGGTTCCCGCGAGGGGAGGTGGGCGTAATTTTTTCCTCTGGAACCGTTGGCAACTCGCCTACGACTTGCGGTGGTGGAGCCTCATGATGTGCGTTCGAAGAAAATAGCTTCGCACAGAACTCTCTGAAGGCAGCCATCACATCCCTGCTCCCACTAGCAATACCACAAGAGTGGTTCCCCTCGTAAATCGTTTTAGTGGCGGTCCTTGCCCGTTAGAAGGCACTGAAAAGCTTCGATGGCTGTGTCTCGAACTCCACTCGTTGCTCTCTGCTCCGCGCAAGTGCCCCCCAATACGTTTTTCAAGCTCAGGGCGTATTTCCTCTTTCACGATGCGAATGTCCTCAGACAATTCCATCGGCCTCTCTTCATCCGCGTCTACAAAGGAGCGTATAGGCGCTCCACCAGACGATTTAATTTGTTGTTTCAAGCGCTCCCCGTTGTTTGAGGCGCTCCGACGCGACTACGTCCATGGTTGCAGCGTTGATTGCTACACTTGCGCCTCTGACGCGATCGACGAGGGCAGCGTTATCGAGGACCGTAGAGTTCGGCAGTCAACGGCTGCGAGTTCTGTCTTAATTTTACGCTGAATTTTGATGGTACAGATCCCCAAGCCGTGGTCCGAGAAAGCAACAGGAGTGACGGCATAATCAACCCCTAATGGCAGCGCATCCCCCGTCAAGTAAACCCGGTCTAAACGAGTCAGTGACGTGCCACGCCATCTAGTGTAGCGGGCGGTTGACCCTTAGAGTTTCTCACTACCTTACCTAGAGTGGAGTCTGGCGCTAGGGTTTACTTGTTTCTGCGAAAGCGCTCCAGGTCTCAATGGGTGCCGACATGCCCGGTAGTTAGGCCGTACGTTCGGCGTGGCATGGCCGGCAACGACTTTGGGGCTACGCAAATGAATCTTTCGTTTAAAAAATTCTGCCAAAAGTGCCGTGATCGATAAATTTTACTTCGTCTAAAACTGTTCTGTTAGAGTGCTGAGTTTGAAAAATTGAAGGAAGCTCACACTAACGCGGAAGACTTCAAGGGAGCGAAGCTGTACGCCACCTTCACGACCATCACGGCGGTTTAAGTCCGCGATTGCAGCCGATTTCCTTCTGCTTCGCTGCCGCAACGACCTTTACTCCATCATCGTTGCTGTAAGTGTGAGCGTCTTTTATTTCTTTGGAAGTGATAATCATTGGACATCACATTGGAGGGGGTACGTTATGACGTGTGTTTCTTGCTCCGAGCAAGTGTCTCCACGATTACGATGAACGCTGGAGACTTTCTCGTTCCGAGCAAGTGATGCCACACAATTACGACAAACCCTGGAGTTTTTTTTTTTTTTTTTTGGGGGGGGGGGTAGTCTTGGCCAATCTCCTTTACGTGGGTACGCTTATCTTGACAAACAAGCACCGGGAAGGCTGGGCGGTCGCCGCGAGGTACACACACGGGAGCGCTCAGCATTCTCATGGTTTTTTAACTGCCGGGTGGTCGCCGCAATCGTGGTCAATATCCCTAAATGGGTATGCATGGCTTGAAAAACGTGCGCAGGAGACGCGCGGGGGTTGTCGCAAGGCACACACACACACACACGATCTCTAGGTATTGCCTTGGTTTTGTTAACTGCCGGGCGGTCGCCGTATAAGGCCCCCGCTCAGATGCACGCGCGCAGCAATTTCTTGGTATTTTTAACCGCGGACACAAAAAATTACGATTTGCTTAACAGCTTCGCTGTTAAAATAATTCTTGGGGTTAGAACGAAAAAAAAACAGGAGTCCTGCATTTTGCTCACGCCGCCAGATACAGAGGGCCGTCCCGTATATATTTATAAATTATTAAATACCCCAAACAAGATGCTGTATTCTTCGTTTTTTTGTGATACTTAGCATAAAATTAATTATTGAGATTGTCTTAAACTGTGTTCACGCTTCCCCTCAATACTGTATTATTCTCGTCTGTTTCGCTCTTGGCAGGCGAAGCAGATGCAGCAGCTAGATATGCAAAAGTGATTTAGTCACGTTGTATCTATGTGTTTTGTCCAAGCATATATAAATAAAGTTCTAGGCGAAGCCTATTAGCGCAAGTAAGTCTTCAAACACGCGTGCAAAGCATTACGAAATTGCATTAATGCTTTGAACAGCAAATTAATACCGGCTTGCCGAGTCGCCATGTATGTTGCCGCATTGCTCCTGTCAGTGCATGCTTCGAGGAGTAACCACACGCAGCGACGGCGACGAGCGACGCAAAAATCATAACCCAATGTACAGCGAAAGGATAGTAGTGTCAGTGACAGCGGCAAGCCGCATACACAGGCCGCCGGAACCCTCGCTCGCCTTTTGCCGACCAGATGCAGCCCACAAGCGGGCGGCAGCGACGATACAGTGAACTGTAGCGATGAGCGACGACGATGGAGGACATTGGCGGCAGTATACTCGTTGTTTTCGCTTGTTGCTTTCGCCGACGCTATCTGTTTCTTGTAGCTATTAAGTTACATTTTCGTCGTCGCTTGTCGCCGTTGCTGCACGTGGTCACCCTTTCATCTTGAGAAACTCCCCGCTACCGCGAGCACGTGCACTAAATGCTAATCATGTTGTTATTTACACATATCTGTGATGGTCGTCGAATGCCAGAAAGTGGCATGCCGAAAACGAAAAATCATGCCGGAAACCGAACTAAAACAAACACTTCACAGCTGACAAGACTAATTCGTAGCCCTTTGCACTAGCCACTTGCTGCCAATCCGAATCTCCGGGTACCCACAATTCCCATGGAGGCGTGCGATTGCAGCGACAGTTTCTTCTTTAGGTAATATTGAGAAACTCTGTGGGTTGACCGTCCACCCTGCAGCGCCATGTCGATCGGGTCTCCCCCTCGCAGGACCGCTTTCAAAACACGCGCCGAAGCACCCACCGCCCTCTTACCACTTGTTCTGTGGCTGGCATTGACAACGCAGTTAAAGTCGCCCGCCATGACAAGGCGACCCGGTACGACCAGAATGCTTCGAATGTAAAAGAAGTCGGCACTCGCCACCTGACCATTCGGCGCATACATGCACATACAGCGTGTAAGCTCCCCTCCCGCCAGGACGTCGACGGTACAGAAAATTGGCCGCGTATCTGCTCGTTTCGTTGCAAATGTCGTCAAAAGACGATAGTCTTTGTGGACATTTGACGAGGAAATGCCCCCCTTTGCTTTCCCGCTCACCTCTCATGCTGTTCCTGTACCGTCGCGCTCATCCCAAGGTAAACACACTAAAGGTTTGCGCAAGGCGATTTGAATTTACCGCGTTCCACTGCTACAGGCGGGGTTCCTCGATGCCAGCGCTGCAGTACGGCGGAGACGCGCGGGAATGGAGGCGGCCGACTGGAAGGTTTATGGAGCCGCGTGGCCGTGCTCCACGTGCGTTCCAAGCAGAACGTGGAACCTAGCTAGTGGAACCTTTCGTTGCTGTTACCGCGTGATTTTTTATACCGCCAGGAGGCGGCGGTTTTCTGCAGTAGATGTATAATATCATTTGCTATCGAAAAACCATGAATCTATGAATTTTTTAATAAAGGAACACTGTAAATATCCCTTGTGTACTAATTTCCTGTCTTATATTTGCGTAATGTCTTGTTCTTGTTGAACAAAGTTGACAAGTATGAACAAATAAACCGGGCTTAGACGTTTACATGTGGCTGTGAGTATGTAAGACTATTGCTCCATATCAATTTTACTTTGGCCGGGTGGCTGTAACGAGTCTCAGACAGACATACAGACAGACAGACAGACAGACATACAGACAGACGAAAATTTCTGGGTTTATGTAGCCCAAGAAAAACTATCGTCTTAAAAACGCCCGTCTTTCGCCAGCTCGCAGCCAGTTACGGTTAAGAATTTGTGCTTCCGGAGCAGATTGCGGTACCGCCCGCTGAGGTAGGTGTGAGGGTGTAGAATCACGAAAGTTGGAGGCCAGAAATCGTACGGAATTTCTTACTCTCTAGAGGCAATTTGGTTTCCTCTAGAAGGACAACGTTGTTGGTGTTGTTGTTGGTGGTGCGTGCTGTAAACGTTTACTGAGAAAAGAGGGGAAAGTTGTTAGGTTAAAAAAATCCCGCCATCTCCACAAAGTGAATGATGATGACAGGGGCGAAGAACATTGTTATAGGTCTTCTTGAAGGCGCGCACCATCTGAATGAGTGAAGGACATAAGGTGCGTTCGTAGCCATGCTCGCATCTTGGTTTGTAGCGCAGTGGGAATTGCGCCACGTACCTCCCGTCGCGGCCAGAGAGTCGTGGGATCGAAACCGGGCGCCGCCGCGTCAAGACCACCACTCCTCGCTCGCAAAGCTTGAGACTTCTTGAGACAGGCTTGAGTTGACAAGCCCGTCGACGACGTCGATGTTTGTGGTGATTATATAGGGCTTGTTTGGGACGATGACAATCTCCATGGGTAAGTAGGCGAATTTGGTGTGTGACATTTTAGCCACCTTGGCCGTCGCCTTCTGCAGAGCGTCTTGTGTTGCGTACCCCCGGTACGTGTCTTGAGCTCGCAGGCGACGAACGACAACCTCTTCTTCTTCCTCTCCTCCTTGTTGGGTAGCAACCAACGCGTTGAACATTTTGACCTCTTCGGCCAATCTTTGGTTGCCCAATCCCTATGGGGATCCTGCCCCAATCATCATCGTGATGCCGTGTACAGCAGCAACGAGGGACGGGACAGAGCCCGAGCAAGAGGAGCTTCGCCCCTAAAAGTGGAGCAATGGGTGGCCACCCTATTCCGGTAGGCCGCGAGCGGAGGCTGCAGTCTTCGCCCGGAGAATGAGGGCTTCCTGTTCTTCGATCTGGCTGCAGGCAACGTCTATCTTTTTTTTCGTTCAGTAGTTCAGCAAGCCAATGTTTTCTTGTCTGTGAGATTAGACTTACCACATTTGACGTGGAAAGCGTGACTGCGTTCTGGTTTAGTGTCATGGTGGGAAAGGCGCTTAGCCATCAGGTCTTTAAGTCCACCCGCTGGTTCAGCTCCCCCCGGGGATCGCTCACCCGGCACCTCCGTGGTCTGATTTGTTGGTGACTGCAACGCCCTGCTTACCGCGCCTTCCCCCCGTTTCCACTCACACGATGTTGTTCGGTTTCCACGTTCTGTCTGTATGCTTGTCTGTCTGTTCCTCGATTCAGCCGCCCGGGCAAAGATAATACAGTGGTTGAACGATTCGTTTATATTCCCACAACCTTATATAAACATCTACGTCCGGTGGCAGCGTTCATACGTGCCAAAATAGTTGAGCATTAACAAAATAAAATACGCATACCTGATGCAACACATCCATAGGTAAGTGACACTTGCACGGTTCCTTTGTTAAAAATTCATGGATGCTTGATTTATGAACAGTACGCCCAGAAAAATACAAAAGCGGCCGTCCGCGGCGCCAACAGAGACGGCAGGTTCCAATACATGGCAAGTGGAACGCCCGTGGTCTCAACGGTGTATCTATAAACGTTCCGTGCTGTAGCGTGGAGGTAGGGTGCATCGATGCACGCGCGCCTCAGTTGTACAGCGCAGCTGGTATAGAGGCTCGCAGCCTAAGAAGCTCCCCGCGTGATGCAGTTTAATGCGGTAAATTTAAATTGACTTCAGCGAACCTCTAGAATGTTTATCTTGGCAGGGAACCCGCCGCGGTGGCTCAGTGGCTAAGGCGTCGCGCTGCTGAGCACGAGGACGCGGGTTCGATTCCCGGCCTCGTCGGCCGCGTTTCTGATGGAGGCAAAGAGCAAAAACGCCCGTGTGTGCGAGATTTCGGTGCACGTTAAAGATCCCCAGGTGGTCAAGATTAATCCGGAGCCCTCCACTGCGACGCGACTCATCGCCTGTGTTGCGCCGGTGCGTTAAACCCTAAAATCAATCAGTTATCTTGGGATGGGCAAGACGGCAGACGAACTGCATAAGAGGTGAGCGGGAAAGAGCAGGGAGGCATTTACTTGGCAGGGGTGCCAGTGGACAATCGTCTTTCGGCGACATTTGCAACGAAGTCAGCAGATGCACAACCAAGCTTTTACATTTATAACAAAACGGTAAAATATTCCTCGAAGCACTTAAGTTTACTTACGTAAAACCTTTCGAATCCATAATACTTTCGCGTTCGAAGCACGTAAGCTGACTTAATTAGGAGGAGGAGGAGGAGGAAAAACTTTATTGTGAGCTTGGGCCCTGGTGATGTGGAAGTGGCTCCTCAGTCCAGGAGACCATGGGACGTCCTTGCTGTCTCACGGATGGTAAAAGGTTTATTGAGCTGAAAGGAACGGGTAGAAGGGTGTGGTTAGCCTCCCTATAATTTTTTTAGTTGGCGCATTAGCTGTAGATAGCAAGACCCATGGCCCATTCATTCCGAGAACTGAGCGTTTAGAAACTACCAGCATTCGTTTATTGTCCTCTTTTATAGTGACCAGTGGTCCTCCTTTTCCAGTAAGGGTTCGCTGCTACTAGTACTGCTACTAGATGTGGCCTTCCTTATTTCTGCGGGCCAGCAAAGCGAGGCAGCACGTAGGCAGGGATACAGACCTACGCACGTGTTTTTTAAAGACGATAGTCTTTCTTGGGCTACTTAAACCCAGAAATTTTGGTCTGTCTGTATGCCTGTCTGTCTGTCTGTCCTTCTGTCTGTCTGTGATTCGATTCAGCCACCCGGCCAAAGCAAAACAATGCCTGCGCAATAGTCTTATATAGTCACAGCTAAATCTACCCGTCTATGCCCGGTGTAATGTTCATACTTGTCAACATTGTTGAAGAAGAACAAGACATTACGCAAATATGAGACAACAAATCAATACAGGAGTGATATTTGCAGTGTTACTTGATGAAAAAAATCGTACATATTTGATTTTGGCGAAATTAAATACTTCATCAACTGCCGAAAAAGAATTCACTCCGCCGTCGCCTGCTGTCGCCCGCGCCACTATAGCTTCTGCCGCCATTTTAAGAAATCAACCGGCAACAGTTACGCAAGGTTCCACTAGACAGGTTCCACGTTCTGCTTGCAACGCACGTGGAGTAGGAAAACGCGGTTCTATAAACGTTGAAGTAGGGCGCCTCGATTCACGCGCGTCTTCGCCGCACGGCAGCGTTCGCATCGAGACACCCGGTTTCGAGCAGTGGAACGCGGGAAATTTAAAATGATTTAAGCAAACCTTTGGCGTCTTTACCTTGGGAGGAGCGCGACGCAAGAACAACATGAGAGGTGAGCGGTAAAGCGAAGGGAGGCATTTACTTCGCAAAAGCCGATAAAGACTATCGTCTTTTGACGGCATTTGCAACGAAAGGAGCAGATACGCGGCCAATTTTTGGTCAGACGATCGCTATCAAAGCAAACGATTTGATAGCGATCGTCTGAACGATTTGATAGCGATAGCGAACCCAGTGCAATTTCATGCTGTGGGTCCTAATTTAGATTTTATGCAGCCCATGCGAATATTCTAAGAAAACATTTTTCCTAGTATTTGTATAGATACAGCAAACCCTGGTTAAAAAATCGGTTTATTCGAAGTGTTTCGTGATCCCCAATGCAGCACACACAGCGCAAATCACTCCCACTTTTAAAGAGTATATCTTATAACACGGTCAGCTTTCTGTTCCGAGGACTTCGTTATAACGAGGTGTACTGTATATCTACATCCTTCTACGATCCTAAGGATGGTTTGACGACATTTTCAACGAAAGGAGCAGATACGCGGCCAATTTTTTGTTGTCTCAGCGCTAGCAGGGCGGCCGCAGTTTAGTGGCCTAAGCGGGGATCTTTTATTCCCCCCTCCAAAGACAGCCATAGATGGCGGTGGTTAATTACCCTTCCGCCGTGCCCTTGAGAGTAGCGAGTAACCTAGAAAACAAAAGTCCAAATTGGGTGTCCCGGCATAGGTACCCTGGGTTGTTGTAGCAGGCGATCGGTATCGGCCTGCCTCTTTCAGTGCCCCCTCGTTGCGGCGTAGAAGCAGTCACTCTGGGAAGGGATCCCAACGCAAAATAACATTATGACAAGAGTACAGACACGAAATGTTTGTCTTTTTTTTTTGCTGCTATCCGCCTACCAGTCCACTAACCATAGAATCGCACATTACGTAGTCGATCGCCCTGTAAGTGATTGTTTACGGCCTCGTTTATTCGAATCAGTTTCGGTTTCGATGGAATGAACACGGAGCCGCCCGCCATGACAGGAGGGTGCTCCTGACGTCCTGTTCCTGTCGCATCACGGCCGGTTTTGGCACGCGCGCGCTCGTCCATGCCGGCCGTGCTCGCACTCGCCGCTCAGTCCCAAAATTGTGACTAAGCTTTTCTTTCCTCCAATGCTGTGACGTAATGCACAAGGCGAAGCAGAGCGCGCCAACGGCAGCCAGCGCTTTGGCCACGTCACAGGAGCCCTGACGCCGACAGTTTGGGGCCAGGCGCACATGGCGTCATGCTGATGCGAGTTGAAAAGGTATCCGTTCTGAGCTCTGTCATGGATGCAAAGGTTAAAATTGATTCAAAATATGTTATGCTAGACGGTTACGGTTGAAACTTACTGGAAGATATCTGTCGCCAAAACAGAGGAAGCTATTTACATGGGTATTGGAGCTTTGAAATTCCGGCTCAGTACTCCGTTAAATGCCCTCGAAGCTTCTTCGTTAAGGGTTTAAGCAGGGAACGTGAAATGAGATGAGAATTTTAAAGTGCGCTGCGCGCGAAGTTCCTTTTTGTTGACATTAAAGCGTCCCGCTTTGCTACAGAGACCAGGACGAAGTTTTCGGCTGGTGCCAACGGCCACAATTTAATTTCAGTTATTTTTAGGAGCCTCACTCTTACTTCTGTTGTTCGCCTGGGCCCTTTCCATTCTAAGTGCCACTATGCCAAACTTGAGCGCGCAAATGAGCTGTGCACACCAATTTAAGAACATCGCTTCACGTCAAGTGATGGTCATTGTTTTAACAAATCTGTTGAACCTTCGCAGGAAGCTAAGTGCTGCTGTTCTAGTCTTTGGACATCGGTACAAAGCTGCGCCGTCACCACAACTCCAGCGTAACTAATATAATGTTACACAATTTGGCTTAACGATAATTTTTACTTCGGAAATGATGCGCCGACATTTTTTTTTTTTTTTTTTGCAACAACACATTTTAAACACTTTTCACTTTATAACAATATACCCAGAAATGCGTTACAAATATTTAAAAATCACGTTGGCTACTTCCTTACTTCTATTCCAAACCATGGCTTGTTAAGTCATACAAAATTCAGTTTTTTTTAGCATTCGGTGAACAGGAATCACCCGAAAAATTCTCAGATAAAATCCCCTCCATCTCAAGCGAAAACGTACGCTCATTTGGCTCGTTTTTAGTTACTGAAGTCTTTAATCCTTAACTTGAAGGATTCAGGAACCAATTTTTTATTTCAAACGTGAAACTTCCTTTGAGAACCTACAAATTGAAAACCAATCGCATTGCACAAAGTTTAGTTCTTGAACTAAAATATGGCCGTATCGAAGACAACGTCATTCTCCGTGCTAATTATTTTAACCATGAAATTCTTCAAGCAGTGCTGAACCAGTCTGTAAATTGTTATGCTGGCATGAGTGCCTGCATCCGTGGACGCTTTTGGAGCAGATTTCTAAAACAAAATTGCCTTTATCAATTCTCGGGATCAAGTTCATGCCCCACACGCACCAAAGAGGCATCAAAAACAACTCTGCCACAATGTCTTTGGTAAAAACAATAGGTTTTCTTTGGCATTTTTTTGTAAACCTGCTACGTCATTATGTTTACATAATGACGTAGCAGGTTTACATAATGATGTAGCAGAGAGATAGAAAGCGGCGTTCCCCAAGGTTCAATACTTGGCCCATTGCTATTTAACTTATACGTTAATGACTTGTCGGCAATACCTAACTCCCCACAGTGAATCATGTATGCCGATGACGCTAATATGTTCTTCTCCTCAAAATCACTTCTTGACCTGGAAAAAAACGTTAACAAGTACATGGATAGTCTGTCAAATCGGCTGCATAAGAGTAAACTTCAATGAAATGTCAGTAAAACTAAATATATAATATTTGCGCCAGTTAATAAATCAACAAATACAAATTTAACGATACTGTTCCGAAACTGTAAAATAGAAAAAGTAGAAACCCAGAAATTCTTAGATATTTGGTTTAGAACTGACCTATCCTGGAATACACACGTAGAAAAATTGTCTTCTGAGCTAAGTGAAACTGTTGGTTGCCTCTTCAAAATCGCATCTCTTATCCCCCTTCGGTTGAAAAAATTGCTGTACTATACGCTATTTTATTCTAAGCTATCATACTATTCTTTGATATGGGGTACCAAGACCGCTCATTATTACAATAGACTTATTATATTACAAAAAAAGGTACTCAGAATTTTTGAAAATTACCACGGAAGACTTCAGGATTTAAGAACCCATGATTTATTTTCCAAACACTGTTTGCTTAAAGCTAGTCAAGTATATTATTACAAATTGCTACAGTACATAGAAATAATAACCTTTATAACCCCTATACACCTCATCCAGCGAATCTGTACTGCCTGCGTGGTAGACTTAGAAAAACACCACAGATCCGTACTAATTGTGACAAACAACATACTGATTTCCAGATACCATGGCTCTTAAATAAAATTGAGGAAAACTATGATTGTAGCAGGCAGTTGTCTAACAAATTTATTAAAAAAAATGCTTCTAGAACTTTGTATTGAATACTCTTAACCTGCCTGTTATTGCTATTTTTTATGTCTGTAAATGTATTATTCTATTTAATATATGTTTACTGTATGTATACAAGATGTACCTTCAACAATAATTTGTGTGTTTGCTAGCTACAAACTATTTTTTTGTATTTAAGGATTCTACAGCTGCACGAGAGAGCCTGTGAATATATGTATTGATCCCCACTCTCCTCACCCTACTCATGTTTCGGGTATATTTTTGTGTGCATAAAATTAATTGTTATTGTGTTGATTTCTGTACTGCTGGATTGCCCCGTGAAGCAAGAGCCTCTGCCAGGCTGTAGCCTTTAGCTCTTGCTTCACTTTCCACAATTGTAAAGTGAATAAACTTGAAACTTGAAACTTGAAACACTATGGGCAGATAGCGAGCGAAAGACAGAGAGAGACACAGAGAGAATAAACTTTTCTGGGGCATCAGCTGGATGAATGGCGAATGGTGGCCAACGCTTAGAGGGTGGCGGTGACCTGAGCTGCTCGCTCAGCCGATTAGAGGATTGCTGGATTAGACGATCCGAATGCCTAATGTCGACCTGGAGGCGGAGAGATAATTTATTGTGATTCGCATAATTTCGCACAGATGCGCCGAGAAACCGCAAAACACAGACCATTGCTATAGATACATATGAAGGCACATCCACTGTGAACAAATACTGCCTCAGGCCAGTACCCTCTTATGACACATGGCTTTACCTCGGGTGGTCTTAAACTTCGGGCCGAGTGAATCGGTTCCTAGTCGTATTTAGTTGAGCATTTACGATCAAGAAGACAAATCTCATCTGCTTTATTTGATGTCAAAAAGAAAATAACTGGTTGGTTCCTCTGTCATACGAATCAGTAAAACGCGAAAGGCAAATGTGCAGCGAAATCTGCAGCTGAGCATGATTTGACGGTCGGCGGCTGTCTTGTGGGTGTGCTTGGTGAGCGACGCCCTGCTGGCGGGTCGCTTCGGCAAAGGTGTACTGGCGTCATTGCCGTAACGGATATGACGTCAGTAGAATCTTGGTGTATCGCAGCATAAAAGTGTTAAAATATAGGTTGCTTCCCCGCCAGAAGACCCTGTGTGCAAAGGTGCACCCTTTACAGGTTGCTTGCTTCGTTGCACTGGCGTCACTTCCGTGACGGATGTGACGCCAGCGAAATCTTCATGTACCCGGGAATAAAACACTTTCGTGTTAAAACTCGGCGCGTACCGATGGGAGGATTTGCCAAAGTGTGGAAAGGCACCACGCGCGATGCTGTCAATGGAGGCTTTCTTGTTTGTTGCATCGCTCAATCAGAAAATTCAGTGTCGAAATTTACGAGCGTTAATGAGTAATCAGGCAGAGGTCATCCGCCACGTGTGTGCGTGAGTGCGCGTCCGCGTGAGGCTGTGGTCTTCATGAGGCTGTGACCAATTCCGAGTTTACGAATGGTACCCTGTGATACTGGTATTCTAGTGGCCATTCCCAGGTCCTGCGGGTGTTCATGGAAATGCTATCGTTGAAGTTACTGCGTCTAATCACAGTAACCTTTCGTTATAGAGCAATCCGCTTAAATTTGAAGTCTGCCTTTATTCGAAGTTTTTCACATTCCCAAGCCCGGTAAATGGAGAGTAAATCGTCCCTATAATCAATGAAAACGAAGTACCACTTATAAATTATAACGAAATCAATTTCGTGGCCCGAGGGATTGTTATAACGAAACTCGCCCGCTTTCGAAAACTTCACAGAATAGTACCAGCCGATGGGCCACTTCTATTACTATGCGCCATGTACAGCTTTTTTATCAAAATGATATATATATATAAAGAGAACTGAGCCTTTTAAGCAACTACCAATCCAAGAAGGCATCCGCCATATCCCGAACAAAAGCCCGCAAATTTTACCGAGATGAGATTTCTAACGCTGGCCACACGCGTAAGAAGCTAACAAGCTCCAGCACTAGTAGCTTCCCCCAATCTGACAGTACAACCGATAATGTCCCTACGACTGTGATTAATGCATCGACTACTGCACCCCAACAAGTTCAGTTAAACACCAGTACTAATAAGTTTCCCTCGTCTGCCGTCCCAAAAGAAAATCTTACCGGGAATGTAATGAACCTTTCAAGCATAACCCTCTCAACAGTTCAGATGAACGTATTCTCAAAGAGCCTAAACTTTGCCGGGCTACTGGTGGTTTTGATGAATTTCAACTTTTTAAGGACTTATATAACTTCGCGAGAAACATGAGGCTACGAGAATACTTCTACGATCACCCTGCGACGGAAGAAGTCCTAGCTATAAGCACTGGACCCCTCCCACACGGCGTGATAGTTGCCTCGACATGTACATCAAAGCTGTCCAAAGCGATGTGCGAAAAGCATACCAAACAAAAATTTCTTTCCGCTATAACATGACTACCAACGAAAAGAAAGCCCTAGAGGAACTCGCAAGCTGTCCCGACATAATTATTAAACCTGCCGACAAGGGAGGCGCAATCGTAATCCTTGACAAAACCGCCTATGTTAACGAGGCCAATAAGCAACTATCAGTATCGACGTTCTATAAAGCACTACCCAATGATCCCACTCAAGATTATAAGCAAATTGTCAAAGATATAGTTGCTGAGCTTGTTAAAAATAAAACAATAAATGAAACCACGGCTCGTTCCCTGATCCCCTTAAGCCCAGTAGCCGGTAAATTCTATCTTCTCCCAAAGATTCACAAGGTGAACAACCCAGGGCGCCCCATTGTTTCTGGCATTGGCACTGTTACCGAAAACCTCTCGCGCTATGTGGATAATCTCATTCGCGACATTCCGCCCAGCTTTCCCTCCTTCATTAAGGATACCAATGACTTTCTCTCAGACATCTCAAAAATTGAAATTCCTGATAACTGCCTTCTAGTCACCCTTGATGTTGCGTCACTGTATACTAACATCCCCCATGAAGATGGCATCGCCGCTGTATCCCTTGCGTATGAGCAGTCATCGTGCGACAAACCTATCGATTCTTCTGCTCTCCAAACATTCCTTAGGCTTATTCTTGAACTTAACAATTTTGAGTTCGACGGAGTTCATTACGTGCAAGTCAGCGGAACGTCAATGGGAACTCGAATCGGACCTAACTACGCTAATATCTTTATGGCTCACCTCGAATCAAACTTTCTTGACACCCAAAATTTAAAGCCAATGTACTATAAAAGGTATATTGATGACATATTCATGATCTGGCAACACGGTGAGGCGGAGCTCCTCACCTTCATTGAGGCATTTAACCAAGCCCATCCTAGTATTTCCCTTGCTCATTCCTATTCGGAACACAGTGTAAACTTTCTGGACGTCACCGTTACTACCTTCCAAGGTCGGCTTCAAACTAAACTGTATAGAAAACCGACAGACACGTGGCAGTATTTGCACTTCCAAAGCAGCCATGTCAGACACTGCAAGACAGCAATACCTTACAGCCAAGCCCACCGATTTAGGAGAATTTGCACAAACCAAGCCGACTTTGACTCAAACTGTCGAGAACTCAAGATCGCCCTCCTGAATAAAAAATACCCGGAAAAAGTTATCGACGACGCTATTGTGCGAGCCAACCAAGTAGACCGTAACAAAATCTGTAAGAAAAAAGCCCCGAACGTTAACCCGCAAACAGACTTAGTTCTAACCCACTCAGCGTCCGCTCCAAGAGTGTCAACCGTACTAAAAAAACATCACAATATTCTAATGCAAAGTGACCGCTTAAAAAGCATATTCCCCGAACCACCACGCGTTGTCTACCGGCGTAATAAGAATTTAGGTGACTTTCTTACTAACTCTCGTATCAACCGACCGGCAACTACTGGCTGCATGCCCTGCAATAAGCCCCGATGTAAAGTATGCCCACACATGACCACTACAAAGCGCGCCACCAGCACGGCTTCAGACTACTACGTAAATATAAAAGGTAACTTTAACTGTGACTCCGCTAATGTCGTATATCTTCTAGAGTGCACTGTTTGTAGGCAACAATAAATCGGCCAAACTGAAACGCCCTTCCGAATACGGTTCAATATTCACCGCTCTCATGCAAAAAGCTGCCCTTATTTGCCCCTGTAAAGACATGTGAACAGTCCCGGGCATGCATTTGAACGTCTTAAAGCAACGATTTTAGAATCCGCCTTTAAAACGCACCATGACCGCGAGGTTCGGGAATCTTATCTCATTTATAAGTTTGGGTCAGCCACACTTGGGATTAATGAAAGTTACGGAAAACTAACGTGCTTATCCCTCGATTAAAATTAGCGGCTTCATAATTTCTATCACATTCTTCATTAACCCTAACCTTGAGTTTGCCATCAGAATTCGCAGTAACTCCCCAAATACAGCAGCTTATTAGCCTAATGCGACTCATCAATGCCATTTGTCCTTGGGAAGGAGGCCGCGTTCCCCCCACCACTTAGAAACGTCTAACCCTTTGTTATCTAAAGACCCTACCTATTTCCTGTTCAGTTGCTAGCTCTTGTGCAATGCTCTTTTGTGTACTGTGTCTATTCTGTCCATCCGCTGGGGGCACACCCAAAACACATTCTTCGTTCATGCCTGTATGAGTCTCTCCACCTACTGATTACCTTATTGTATACTTTTCCCTTCCTTTTGAAACCACCATTGTCCAGTCTTCCGCACTTGCAGCCCATTCCAGGTACGTTGCCCCGTCGTGGAGCAACCTTGACCGCTGCTTTGTAAATACGACTTCTTCCTCTCTCTCTCTCCCTCTGTCCTCTCTTCCTCTCTCCCTTTTTTTTGTTGTTGTTGTTGTAACAAACGCTCAGCCCGACTGCATGCATACTCTCCGTTTTGGAAACCTCTCCCGATCCTTCTCACAGTTTTCTGCAAATCTATATAAGAAATGTGTTCCAAATGTTCGTGACAGTAAAATCATGTAACTACTCTGATGAAGGCAAGTCCCGTTGTTGCTACATAAGTAAACAATCTCTGTTATTGTTCTTGCTCTGTATCCGACTCCTTACTTATACTATATATATATATATATATATATATATATATATATATATATATATATATATATATATATATATATATATATATATATCTGAGTTGCAGTCCTTATTGCCAGTGCTGTTTGGCGCTCTAACAGTGCTTTTATAGTGCCGAATGAGGTATGATTGCCTTTTTTTTATGCAGGAATAAATAATTGAACATTCAAGTCGAGAAAAATGCGCCGTTTTTTCCGGAAAAAACGGGGCATTTTTTCTCGACTTGAATTTTCAATTATTTATTCCTGCATAAAAAAAAAGGCAATCATACCTCATTCGGCACTATAAAAGCACTGTTAAAGCGCCAAACAGCACTGGCAATAAGGACTGCAACTCAGATATGTGTCCTTACGGAATCCCTCGTCCCGTACGTCTCTGTTCTATAATATATATATATATATATATATATATATATATATATATATATATATATATATATATATATATATATATATATATATACATATACAGAAAGAAATGCCGGCAGTCTACAACGCCAAAGAAGGCATAGGGGAGTGGTTAGACTTTTGTTTACCGTTATTGACGTTACATTATTTTTTTTTATTAATTACGTGAGAAAGAAAGAAAAACACGCGCCCAGAGTGGGGACCGAACCCACGCTTTTCGATTAGATCTCGAATGCCTTACCAATTCGGCTATCTGGGCGACTGTGTTCCGCTTCACTTTCTGGGGTATTTATATTTACTACAACTGTATCTGACGCTTGAGGGTGGTAGCCAGCGCCACTCAGACTACACGGGGAGAAGGGGACCTTCTTTTTCAACCCCCGGGGCGTGACGCGAACGTCTACAGCCTGTCATGAGCGGTTAACTGGCGGAAAACCCTCTTATGCTACCTTGGCATCAAGGCTGCCAGAACCGAGGCCCTCGCTAAGCTTTCGCACGATAATAGGGTTTGGAAATGAGGGGCTCGTTAGGAAAATACAGAAAGAAATGCCAGCAGTCTACAACGCCAAAGAAGGCATAGGGGAGTGGTTAGACTTTTGTTTACCGTTATTGACGTTACATTATTGTTTTTTATTAATTACGTGAGAAAGAAAGAAAAACACGCGCCCAGAGTGGGGACCGAACCCACGCCTTTCGATTAGATCTCGAATGCCTTACCAATTCGGCTATCTGGGCGACTGTGTTCCGCTTCACTTTCTGGGGTATTTATATTTACTACAACTGTATCTGACGCTTGAGGGTGGTAGCCAGCGCCACTCAGACTACACGGGGAGACCTTCTTTTTCAACCCCCGGGGCGTGACGCGAACGTCTACAGCCTGTCATGAGCGGTTAACTGGCGGAAAACCCTCTTATGCTACCTTGGCATCAAGGCTGCCAGAACCGAGGCCCTCGCTAAGCTTTCGCACGATAATAGGGTTTGGAAATGAGGGGCTCGTTAGGAAAATACAGAAAGAAGTGCCGGTAGTCTACAACACCAAAGAAGGCATACGGGAGTGGTTAGACTTTTGTTTACCGTTATTGACGTTACATTTTTTTTATTAATTACGTGAGAAAGAAAGAAAAACACGCGCCCAGAGTGGGGACCGAACCCATGCCTTTCGATTAGATCTCGAATGCCGGCATTTCTTTCTGTATTTTCCTAACGAGCCCCTCATTTCCAAACCCTATTATCGTGCGAAAGCTTAGCGAGGGCCTCGGTTCTGGCAGCCTTGATGCCAAGGTAGCATAAGAGGGTTTTCGGCCAGTTAACCGCTCACGACAGGCTGTAGACGTTCGCGTCACGCCCCGGGGGTTGAAAAAGAAGGTCCCCTTCTCCCCGTGTAGTCTGAGTGGCGCTGGCTACCACCCTCAAGCGTCAGATACAGTTGTAGTAAATATTGTTACGTGGAGGCAGGACACAGATGACACGAACGATGGGATGGGGTGAAGCGATCTATTCACAGTATGTACAGTGCGGCCATGACAGAGCTCGCGCAACATGCCAGCCAGGAACGTCGTCGTCGTCGTAATCGTTCTTCGGTCAAGGCGCTGTGAGACATTGCCCACATTAGTCCCGTAACATCACCCCGGGGTCGAGGGCGACCGTCCCGGTCGATGCCAAGGCAACGTGAGGATTGCGATGCGGTGAGTGATGCGATGGAAACATACAGTGGAGATTTGCCTGCCGCCACAGATGAAGATGACGTCCATGTTGATGCCTGGCCCCACAGAAGCGATGTCTTCCAGGCAGAAACGAAGCGTCTTCGGAATTCGAACCAAGTCGGACGAACGGGCTGGGGACACGGCGTCTTCTTTGGTCTGTTCTCGGCTTGTATCGGCTGGTCTTCATTGGCTGCACACGGGCTGGGGATACGGGGTGGGGGACGTGGTCGAATGCAGGTCGAAGTGGGCTGGGGCTGCCCGACATGGCCGATGGTCCCTCGACAATTTCGCCCAAGGCCGAGACGATGCGATTCGGAGGCCAGGATGGGGATGACCCCCGCACCTCACCAAAATGTTACGTGGCGGTAGGACGGATGACATGAACCATGGTCGATGCTGAAACGATCTATTTACAGAAAGAGATGCAAGCTATTTACAATTCGGCCATCACAGCACGAGCGATAACCCCACGCTAACCGTCTTCGTCTTCGTCGGTGTAAGATGCCCATCGCACTAGGCTGCACAGTCCACTTCCTCGTCTTCTCGTTACATATCCCCCCGCCATCCAAAACGACCGTCCCGGTCGAGGTCACAGTCAATGAACCCGTGCGGTGAAGATGAAATGAATATAAACAGTGAAGTCCTTGCCGCCACTGCACACGCTGATCGGTTCATGAAGATGGGCCCCAGAACAGGGATGCCGCCGACGCCACGAAGGAACCTCAAGCTCTTGGAATCACGCCGGAGAACTGGGCAGGGGAATGTCGTCGGCTTCTGGTCTGATCGCGGCTAGTCAAGTCGGCAGGTCTCGTCGGATCACGGGCAGGGGACACCGGGCTGGGGAATGCGCAGGCCAATGGCTCACCGGGGCTGGGGCGGACCGACGCGATCCTTGATCCTTGAGGTGGTCGCTTCAGAAACCGAGACGGGCGTAGCTGGAGGTCTACGAAGGGGATCAGAACCGCAACCTCCACCAAAACATGTTACGTGGCGGTAGGACGGATGACATGAACCATGGTCGATGCTGAAACGATCTATTTACAGAAAGAGATGCAAGCTATTTACAATTCGGCCATCACAGCACGAGCGATAACCCCACGCTAACCGTCTTCGTCTTCGTCGGTGTAAGATGCCCATCGCACTAGGCTGCACAGTCCACTTCCTCGTCTTCTCGTTACAATATAAATACCCCAGAAAGTGAAGCGGAACACAGTCGCCCAGATAGCCGAATTGGTAAGGCATTCGAGATCTAATCGAAAGGCGTGGGTTCGGTCCCCACTCTGGGCGCGTGTTTTTCTTTCTTTCTCACGTAATTAATAAAAAAAATAATGTAACGTCAATAACGGTAAACAAACGTCTAACCACTCCCCTATGCCTTCTTTGGCGTTGTAGACTGCCGGCATTTCTTTCTGTATTTTCCTAACGAGCCCCTCATTTCCAAACCCTATTATCGTGCGAAAGCTTAGAGAGGGCCTCGGTTCTGGCAGCCTTGATGCCAAGGTAGCATAAGAGGGTTTTCCGCCAGTTAACCGCTCATGACAGGCTGTAGACGTTCGCGTCACGCCCCGGGGGTTGAAAAAGAAGGTCCCCTTCTCCCCGTGTAGTCTGAGTGGCGCTGGCTACCACCCTCAAGCGTCAGATACAGTTGTAGTAAATATAAATACCCCAGAAAGTGAAGCGGAACACAGTCGCCCAGATAGCCGAATTGGTAAGGCATTCGAGATCTAATCGAAAGGCGTGGGTTCGGTCCCCACTCTGGGCGCGTGTTTTTCTTTCTTTCTCACGTAATTAATAAAAAAAAATAATGTAACATCAATAACGGTAAACAAAAGTCTAACCACTCCCCTATGCCTTCTTTGGCGTTGTAGACTGCCGGCATTTCTTTCTGTATTTTCCTAACGAGCCCCTCATTTCCAAACCCTATATATATATATATATATATATATATATATATATATATATATATATATATATATATATATATATATATATATTGTCACGAAGACAAGGACGAAGCAGTTGTCTTGAATGAGAAATACGTTTATTGGAGCGAACTTGTGCTCCTCTAACAACTCAAAAGAATACAGAGGCGGCGAAGCAGCGGTCAACAAAGTGACTTGCACAGGCGAGTGTCGTCGAATCGAATGCCCCAGCGTCCGCACTGCAGGCTTTTTATCTTTCGGCGCGCGTGGTTCTCGAAACGTCGATTCGCATCGAGAACATAGTAGATCCAAGAAGATTATTCTGGGCTGTTCACGTTAGATCGGAATGCTCTCCCTATCACAACAGATAACACATGCGGCACAGAAAGAAAGAATGGAACACGCGCTTCCCTTGGCGCAGAGATAACGCAGACCGGCGCAGCCGGGCGGTAAAAGCAAAACACAAATAAACAAACCCAATGTATGGTTCGCGGCATGACCCCCCCTCTAAGAGTGCATCGACCCGATGCTAACATAAGCGACAGTCCGAACAAATGAAAATAAAAGTTCGTCATCGTCCGTAGAAAGGTTTTAGGCGAACCACGTGGACGACTTCAGGCCGCCTGCGTTGTCGTGATGTGCCGGAGTCACCATCAGGGATCACTTCGTGGGTAAGTTGGCCAACACGTCGTAGAATCTGGTAGGGTCCGAAATAGCGTCGCAGGAGCTTCTCACTGAGTCCGCGTCGTCGGATGGGAGTCAAAGCCCACACACGACCCCTGGTCGGTACTCGGCGTCTCGGCGTCGGAGGTTGTAGCGGCCCGCATCCACCAGCTGCTGGTCCGTTATACGAACTCGAGCGAGCTGGCGGGCCTCCTCCGCACGTTGAAGATATCCGTGGACGTCGGCGTTGAGGTCGTCGTCTTCTCCGTGCGGAAGCATGGCGTCGAGCATCGTAGTCGGCCTTCTACCGTAGACACGCTCGAACGGCGTCAGCTGCGTCGTCTCCTGGATAGCCATGTTGTACGCAAACGTGACATACGGGAGCACTTCGTCCCAAGTCTTATGTTCAACGTCAACTTACATTGACAGCATATCTGCGATTGTCTTGTTCAGACGTTCTGTTAGTCCGTTCGTTTGGGGGTGGTACGCCGTCGTTCTTGGGTGATCCGTGTTGCTGTAGCGTAATACTCCTTGCATCAGCTCCGCAGTAAATGCCGTTCTGCGGTCGGTGATTAGGACTTCCGGGGCTCCATGTCGTAGCACAACTTGGCTTATAAAGAACTTTGCCACTTCTTGTGCAGTCCCCCTCGGAAGAGCGGCGGTCTCTGCGTAGCGCGTCATGTAGTCTGTCGCTACGACAATCCACTTGTTCTGTGATCGTGACGTAGGGAACGGGCCTAAAAGGTCCATTCCAATCTGTCGAAATGGTCTCGATGGGACGGCGATCGGTTGTAGAAGTCCGGCGGGTCTTGTCGGCGGCGTTTTTCGTCGCCGGCAGTCACGGCAGCTCCGGACGTAGTGGGTAACGTCAGAGGTAAGGCCGGGCCAGTAGTACCTCGCCTTGATTTTTCCAATAGTGCGGGCTGTGCCGAGATGTCCGGAAGACGGGTCGTCGTGGCACGCTTCCAAAATTTCGTCACGAAGGTCCGCGGGGATGAGGAGAAGGTAATTCGCTCTTGTTCCGGGGCTGAAATTCTTCTTCACGAGGACGGAGTTTCTCAGGCTGAATGCTGGTAAGCTGCGTTTGAAGGTCCTAGGAACGGCAACGTTGCATCCCTCGAGGTACGGGATTATGACGCGTAAGTCAAGGTCGGCACGCTGCTGGGCGGCTAGGTCGCTCTCCGTCACGATCCCGAAGAACGCGCTGTCTTCATCAGAGTCTTGTGGTGGTGGGTCGACGGGGGCGCGGGACAGGCACTCGGCGTCGGAGTGTTTCCTGCGGGATTTATAAACGACTGTAACGTCGAACTCCTGCAGGCGCAAGCTCCACCGCCCAAGACGGCCAGAGGGGTCCTTCAAATTGGCGAGCCAACACAGCGCATGGTGGTCTGTTACAACCTTGAATGGCCTTCCATACATGTATGGGCGAAATTTTGAAATCGCCCATATAATAGCCAGGCACTCTTTCTCAGAGGCAGAAGAGTTTTTCTCCTCCTTCGACAGACCACGGCTGGCATAGGCGATTACCCTTTCGCAGCCGCTTTGCTTTTGGACAAAGACGGCACCCAAGCCTATATCACTGGCGTCCGTGTGCATTTCCGTTTCGGCATTTTCGTCGAAATGAGCGAGCACGGGCGGGCTTCCTGGCGTTTTTGCAGCTCGCAGAATGCTTTTTCTTGGTCGTTTTCCCAGCTGAAAGGGGTGCTGTCTTTCGTCAAGCGCGTGAGTGGCTCTGCAATGCGTGCGAAGTTTGCGACGAAGCGCCGGTAGTATGCGCACAGCCCGAGAAATCTTCGCACGCCCTTCTTGTCTTTCGGCCTAGGGGAGTTCGCGATAGCTGAAGTTTTTGCCGGGTCAGGTAGGACTCCCGCGGCGTTGACGACGTGGCCCAAGAACTTGAGTTTCTCGTATGCGAAACGGCACTTTTCAGGCTTCAGCGTCAACCCCGACGTACGAATGGCCTCGAGTACAGACTCCAACCTTGCAAGGTGTTCGTCGAAAGTCCGGGCGAATACCACTACGTCGTCGAGGTATATGAGGCAGGTGTGCCACTTAAGGCCAGCTAGCACAGTGTCCATGACTCTTTGAAACGTCGCTGGTGCTGTGCACAGCCCAAACGGCATCACCTTGAACTCGTATAGGCCGTCTGGGGTTATAAATGCAGTCTTCTCTCGGTCTCTCTCGTCCACTTCAATTTGCCAGTAGCCGGTCTTCAGGTCCATCGATGAGAAGTACTTCGCGTGGCAGAGGTGGTCGAGCGCGTCGTCGATTCGGGGGAGGGGGTACATGTCCTTTTTCGTGATTTTGTTCAGTCGCCGGTAGTCAACACAAAACCTTAATGTGCAGTCTTTTTTCTTTACGAGTACGACGGGCGCAGCCCAGGGGCTTTTCGATGGCTGTATAATGTCGTCGCTGAGCATGTCGTCGACTTGAGTCCGGATGGCTTCCCGTTCGTGTGAAGAGACGCGGTACGGTGACTGTCGGGTAGGTCGGGCTCCATCTTCGGTTATTATTCGGTGCTTCGCTAGAGGGGTCTGACGTAGTTTTGCGCTCGACGAAAAACATTCGCTATAGCGACGCAGCAAAGCCAATAATTTGTTCCGTTGTTCTTGCGGTAGCGCCGGATTCACGTCGAAGGGCTGCGGGAGCTTGAAGGTTTCTACGGGGGTGCGTTCAAAGTCGGCGACCGCGATCACGTCACTTGCTTCTTGCGTTTCTTCGAGGAATGCAATTGCCGCGCCCTTGTTTAAATGCTGGTACTCCTCGGTGAAATTAGTAACCAAAATGTGGGATTGGTGTTCCTTGAAGCGCGCAATGGCTCTTGCGACAGACACACCGCGGTCGAGAAGCAACCTTTGGTCACTCTCCAAGATAGCGTCAACGTCAGGAGCAGCACCTTCACAGTAGACGGTGATCATCAAACTTGCGCGGGGTGGCAGGGTGACATGATCATCGGCTATCCTTACAGCTGCACGGTGTTCGGGGTTCGGTTCCGGCGTCATGGAGTGATCGGAGGAAAAAGTTATCGACTTGGTCTGCAGATCAATTATTGCGCCGTTGTCCGTCAAAAAGTCCATTCCGAGAATTACGTCGCGGGAGCAGTTAGGCAAGATGACGAACGCGGCAGGGTACGTCGTGCCGTCTATGGTGACGCGCGATGTGCACGTTCCACTTGGCGTCACGAGGTGGCCTCCTGCTGTGCGTATATGCGGACCGTCCCATCTGGTCATAACTTTCTTCAGTTTAGACGCAAATGGTCCGCTCATTACCGAATAGTCAGCTCCCGTGTCTACGAGGGCGACTACGTCAAAGCCGTCGATGGACACCTTGACGTCAGATGCAGTCTTCCTCGAGTTCCGGGTTCGTCGGGGCGTCGTATCTCTGCTTGTACGTGTTGACGGTCGGGCACTGTGCATCGTCGTTGTCGTCGTCTTCTCAACGGACGTCTCGGTCAGGTCGGGTACGCGTCGCGCCGTGTAGCTGTCGTCGTGTTCAGGAGTCTCGTCAGGGTTAGGTCGGGTCGTCGGGATGAGGGCATGTCGTGAATCACTGTTTTCGGCGCGTCCTTGCGTCGTTGGAGGGTTTCCAGTATTTCGCCGTAGAGCAACTTCACCTCCAGAAGTTGCTGCTTTTAGTTTCCCCCGCGTGGGCTGGGGGACCTTCCACGTGCGAAATCAGCGTTGCTACGGCGGTTAGGCGACTGGTATGGGTAGGGCGATGGCGATCGGTGTGAGCGGGCTGGTCCTCGGTTGGTGTTGGACAGGTATTCGTCGATCTCAGTAGGGCGCTGGCCGGGTCGGGGGCGTGGGGCGTCGACGGAGAAACCACGTAGTCCGAGTCTCCTGTACGGGCAGCGACAATAGATGTGATCGGCCTCCCCGCAATGGTAGCACAGCGGACGATGATCTGGCGTTCGCCAAACGTCAGTCTTCCTCGGCGTCTGGGTTTGGGCTGTGTACGGCGGTACGGTAGACGGCGGCGAGAGTGGGGACGGCGGCGAGAGTGGAAGGCGGTACGGTGGAGCTTCTTGTATACGGGTTGGAGCAGGGCGGGGTCGACGAACAGCCGCAGAATAGCTCATCGCCTGTGGCTCGCGGGGTGCCTCGGATGGCATAGAAGTGCCCAAAGCGTGTTGAACCTCTTCGCGGATGACGTCAGTCAGGGAAGCCACTTGAGGTTGCGGCGTCGTCGGAAAAAGCTTCCGAAGCTCCTCCCTGACCACTGCTCGGATGGTCTCACGCAGTGTGTCGGAGCTTGTAGCCCCGGCACCGATCGTCTCGGAAACCATCACGTTGACCGGGCGATCGTACTGCCTCGTTCGAACTTCCAGCGTTTTCTCCATCGCGGCCGCCTCAGACGCGAATTCGGCCACCGTCTTGGGAGGATTGTGGACAAGGCAAGCAAAAAGCTCCTGCTTTACCCCTCGCATGAGAAACCTTAGTTTCTTTTCTTCTGTCATCTCCGGATCCGCACGTCGAAACAACCTCTTCATTTCCTCAACAAAGATCACTACCCCTTCATTGGGGTGCTGCGTTCGAGTTTCGAGTAAAAGCGCTGCGCGTTCTTTTCTGACCACGGTAGTGAAGGTCTTAGTGAACTCGCTTTTGAACTGAGCCCAGTTTGTCAAGGAGCTCTCGTGGTTCTCGAACCAAGTGCGAGCCGAATTTTCCAAGTAAAAGAAAACGTGCCGGAACGTTTCTGCGTCGTCCCACCTGTTGAATTTCCGGACGCGCTCCAGTTTTTCCAAACATTCTTCCGGGTCTTCTGCGGGGGCTCCTCGGAATGATGGCGGTTCCCGTGGCTGCTGCAGAACGACAGGAGGATTGGCTTGGTTGAGCATGGTGCTGGTTGCGACGTCTTTCTTCTTCGTCTTCTCCGGTAGTAGACCGAACTCGGGTGGTAAATCTTGCACGCGGAGGCTGGCTCTTGTTGGACTGGCTTGGCGGCTTCCAGAGGTTGTAGTGGGCATGAAGGGTGCGTACCCCGCACCTCCACCAGATGTCACGAAGACAAGGACGAAGCAGTTGTCTTGAATGAGAAATACGTTTATTGGAGCGAACTTGTGCTCCTCTAACAACTCAAAAGAATACAGAGGCGGCGAAGCAGCGGTCAACAAAGTGACTTGCACAGGCGAGTGTCGTCGAATCGAATGCCCCAGCGTCCGCACTGCAGGCTTTTTATCTTCCGGCGCGCGTGGTTCTCGAAACGTCGATTCGCATCGAGAACATAGTAGATCCAAGAAGATTATTCTGGGCTGTTCACGTTAGATCGGAATGCTCTCCCTATCACAACAGATAACACATGCGGCACAGAAAGAAAGAATGGAACACGCGCTTCCCTTGGCGCAGAGATAACGCAGACCGGAGCAGCCGGGCGGTAAAAGCAAAACACAAATAAACAAACCCAATGTATGGTTCGCGGCAATATATATATAGCAGAGACGTACGGGACGAGGGATTCCGTAAGGACACATATGAAAGTTGCAGTCCTTATTGCCAGTGCTGTTTGGCGTTTTAACAGTGTTTTATAGTGCCGAATGAGGTATGATTGCCTCTTTTTTTATGCAGGAATAAATAATAGAAAATTCAAGTCGAGAAAAAATGCGCCGTTTTTTCCGGAAGCGGGAAAAAACGGCGCATTTTTTCTCGACTTGAATTTTCTATTATTTATTCCTGCATAAAAAAAGAGGCAATCATACCTCATTCGGCACTATAAAACACTGTTAAAACGCCAAACAGCACTGGCAATAAGGACTGCAACTTTCATATATATATATATATATATATATATATATATATATATATATATATATATATATATATATATATATATATATATATATATATATATATATACAGAAAGAAATGCCGGCAGTCTCCAACGCCAAAGAAGGCATAGGGGAATGGTTAGATTACTTTTTACCGTTAGTGATGTTACATTTTTTTTTATTATTAATTACGTGAGAAAGAAAGAAAGAAAAACACGCGCCCAGAGTGGGGACCGAACCCACGCCTTTCGATTAGATCTCGAATGCCTTACCAATTCGGCTATCTGGGCGACTGTGTTCTCCTTCACTTTCTGGGGTATTTATATTTACTACAGCAGTATCTGACGCTTGAGGGTGGTAGCCAGTCCCACTCAGACTACACGGAGAGAAGGGGACCTTCTTTTCAACCCCCGGGGCATGACGCGAACGTCTACAGCCTGTCATAAGCGGGTAACTGGCGGGAAACCCTCTTATGCTACCTTGGCATCAAGGCTGCCATAACCGAGGCCCTCGCTAAGCTTTCGCACGATAATAGGGTTTGGAAATGAGGGGCTCGTTATGAAATACAGAAAGAAACTGCTGTAGTAAATATAAATACCCCAGAAAGTGAAGGAGAACACAGTCGCCCAGATAGCCGAATTGGTAAGGCATTCGAGATCTAATCGAAAGGCGTGGGTTCGGTCCCCACTCTGGGCGCGTGTTTTTCTTTCTTTCTTTCTCATGTAATTAATAAAAAAAAACAATGTAACATCACTAACGGTAAAAAGTAATCTAATCATTCCCCTATGCCTTCTTTGGCGTTGGAGACTGCCGGCATTTCTTTCTGTATTTCATAACGAGCCCCTCATTTCCAAACCCTATATATATATATATATATATATATATATATATATATATATATATATATATATATATATATATATATATATATATATATATATATATATACACAAATACCTCAAAGACCCACCCCAGTGAGCGGGGTTTTACATGAGGGGTGGATGAAAACAAAAGGTTACAAGTATAAGTACAGGTTACAAGTAAGCAAGTTTACAAGGTTACAAAATATAAGTACGAACGGTTTCGGTACAAATGCGTAAAAAGAGTGCACAATACAGAGTGAAAAACATGGCAAAATTAGTACAAATATTCTTCAATGGCCGCTTTGAAGCGCGCCGGATTTGTGAGAGCAATGATGTTTTCGGGGAGGCCGTTCCAGTCGATGGCTGCCAGCACGGAAAATGAATGAAGGTATGCAGATGTGCGTGCGTGGTTGGGGGTGGTAAACTGCTTTGGAATGGTTTATGCGATTTGATGGGTGGTGAGCGGTTTTTATGAATAAGCTGCCACATGATAACGTGTTGTAAAATTTGTGAAATAGGCAAAGTCTCGCAACTTTACGTCTAGTTTTAAGGGAGGGCAAGTTAGCTTTACATTTTAAATGTGTTACGCTAGAACGATAAGAATAATCAGAGAAGATGAACCTGGCTGCACGGTTCTGGACTGATTCGAGGATGGTACATAAGTTAGCTTGTGGTGAATCCCAGACAGCGCACGCAAATTCTAGTTTAGGCCGGACAAGTGTTTCGTAGGCTAGTAGTTTCACGGAGGGTGGAGCCAAGTTCAGGTTACGTCGTAGATAGCCGAGCGTACGATTCGCGTCATTTGTAATGCGGTTTATGTGGGATGGCCATGAAATGTCACGGGAAATGTGAATACCTAGATATTTAGTGGACAATACAGAAGAGATGACAGAGCCATTTAAGGAGTAGTTGTATGTGCAATAAGACTGACGCCTATGGAATGACATAAGAAATGTTTTGTTAACGTTAATGACCATTAGCCATTTTCTACACCATTCGTCAATCTTACGTAGGTCTTGTTGGAGCACTGAGTTATCGGTGAGGTGAACAATGGGGCGATAAATGACGCAGTCGTCTACGAATAATCGAATGCACGAAGAAATGTCAACTGGTAAATCTTTTATATATATGAGAAAAAGTAAAGGTCCGAGAACGGTACCTTGGGGAACACCGGAGAGGACAGGGGACAGAGAGGAAGAGTTATCGTTAGTGTATACGAACTGCTGTCGGTTCGTTAGAAAGTTGGCAATCCATGCGAATACGTGTGCGTCAAGGTTTAAGTGTGAAATTTTTAACAACAAGCGCTTGTGGGGGACTTTATCGAAGGCCTTCTCGAAATCTAGGAAAATTGCATCGACAGGGGTGTTAACGTCCAGGTTAGAATTTATGTCGCTTAGGAAGAGTGCTAACTAAGTGTCACAGGAGAGGCCCTTTTGGAAGCCATGTTGGTTGGGGTGGAAGAAGTTAACAGATTTTAAAAAGCTGGCTACGTGTGTGTAAATTATATGTTCCATTATTTTAGAGCAAACACAAGTCAGGGAAATTGGACGGAAGGCGTTATCGGAGGCTTTCTTGGTTACAGGAACAATTTTACCAACCTTCCAATCTTGTGGCACGCAACCGGTGGAGAGGGACTGCTGGAAGATGTGGCTAAGGATGATGCTTGAGATGTGCTTGGTGTTTTTGAGGATTTTTGCATTGATACAGTCAACGCGAGAGGCCGAGGTTAATTTCAAAGAATCAATGACGTTTGAGATGCCGTGCGGTGAGAATGTGACGCTGGGCAGGTTGGTGAGCAGTTGAGTAGGAAAGGATGTAGGGCCGTCATCCGGTTCGCGGGTGAATACTGAGCAGAAAGAAGAGTTTAAGGCCTCGGCGACGTGGCATTCAGGGATGGCATTTCCAGATGTGTCAAGCAGTGACACACTCGGGTTTGTGTTCTTGGGGTTAATTATCTTCCACAACTGTTTGGGGTTTGTGCGGATGAGGCTTGGTAAAGTTGATGAAAAGAAGGTACGTTTGGTTTTAGATATATATATATATATATATATATATATATATATATATATATATATAGACACACTTCTAGTAAATATAAATAGCCCAGAAAGTGAAAGAGAACACAGTCGCCCAGATAGCCGAATTGGTAAGGCATTCGACATGTAATCGAAAGGCGTGGGTTCGGTCCCCACTCTGGGCGCGTGTTTTTCTTTCTTTCTTCTGTATATCTAAAAAAAATGTTCACTTCATTAACCGTAGTAAAAAAGAAAAAGAGCCTAACCACACCCCTATGCCTCCCTTGGCGTCGTAGACTGCTGACCTATCATTCTGTATTTCCTCAACGAGCCCCTCATTTCCTTACTATATATATATATATATATATATATATATATCAGGAGCAGCTTATCTACGCCCACTGTAGGGCAAAGGACTCTCCCATGGATATCCAACTTGACGGCATTAGTACAGAGGGCAAAACTTTTAGCAACAACGCGCGAACGCGTGGCTTTCGATACGTGCAGCGCAGCCTGCTGATAGCCACCGGCGGGAACAGCGAGATTAGGCGACTGCGATGCGGCGACTTGGCATGCGAAAGCTATTGCCGATGCTTCCTTGTATTAAGGGGAGAGATTCGACACCCAAAGACCCTCCCCACGACCGCCGCCAACGCCTGTATCAAACATTATCTGACGCTGATAACCAGCGCCGTCCCGTTTTCGCCTTTGGTATGGTTCCCACATTCCCCCCTTTTTTTATATTCTAACCATACCAAAGGCTACGACAAGACTGCAATGGTTATCAGCGTAAGATAACGTTTAATATAGGCTTTGGCGGCGGTCGTGGTGAGGGACTGTCGGCGTCGAAACTTGCCCCCCAAAACACGGAAGCATCAGCAATAGCTTTCACATGCCAAGGCGGCGCAGCGCAGTCAGCTAATCTCGCTGGTCGCGTCAGTGGCTATGAGCAGGCTGCGCTGCATGTATCGAAAGCCACGCGTTTTGACCTCTGTACGCACGTGCGTACGTACATACATACATACACACACACATACATACGCACATACATACATACATACATACATACATACACACACACACATACATACGCACATACATACATATATGCATACATACATACATACATACATACATACATACATACATACATACATACACACACATACGCCCATACATACATATATGCATACATACATACATACATACATACATACATACATACACACACATACATACGCACATACATACATATATGCATACATACATACATACATACATACATACATACACATACATACATACGCACATACATATATGCATACATACATACATACATACATACGCACATACATACATATATACATACATACATACATACATACGCACATACATACATACGTACATACATACATACATACATACATACATACATACATACATACATACATACATACATACATACATACATACATACATACATACGCACATACATACATACATACGCACATACATACATACATACATACATACATACATACATACATACATACATACATACATACATACATACATACATACATACATGCTTATAGTGCGCTTCTAAGTGCGCTTGTCCTCCCATGGTAATCCTTCGAAGGAATACATGGAAAGTATGAAAGTAAGCCGTCCACGTCTGCGCCAATTCAATGATGCCGCAAGCTTTTCGCCCCAATGTAAGCTTTGGCCTTTACGTGATAACGTACAGGCAACTCTAAAGAAATGCCAACTGGTAATGGCAGTGGTAATGACACTTCGGGAGGGTGGGGGAGGGCAGAAATCAGCTCGCCGTGGGGGCAGAGCCCCGTCCGAGAAATACCGGAAGAGGCTTCCCCCCCCCCCTTCCCGTAGTCTCCGCCTATTGTTCTAGGCCATGGCACCATGACTGGGGAAGGCGCGCGGCAGAGCAAGGGCGCTGCGGTCGCCGCTGCCGGATGGTTGCACTGCTAAAGAGAGTGATGAGGACGTTCTCTCTCGCTTTCTAGCTGTAGCAGGCGCACCCACCAAGTGCTGCGCGCGGCCCGTTACTGAGCGCAGGCACTGCGCTGCCGGGGACGTCCTGGAGAATTCAGGACGTATTTGGAAACACGCTGTTTCGTGCACAGCCGCTCAGCATCCAAGCCGTTTGTTTGAGTTTTAGACCACGCGCCAACGCTTTTTGCAAAGCACGCGCAGTTGATAATTGACTTTTTTTCCTGTAGGTAAAAAATACCCATGCCAGGTTACCCCATTTCTTTTTTGCGCGGGAACATTCGACCACATCCGACGAAACGAGTAAAATAGAGCGTATGTGTTCGTGTACGAAACCAGTAAGATAGCGCATATCCAGTCGTGTTATGGGTGCTTATATAATACGGTGAAGAAATTCACTATGCTATCTAGCTACCAAATTGTTCTTTTGTGCCAGAAATGTTTGCAAAATGAATTCGTCGTGAAAAACTGCAGTGCTAACAGTATCAACTGCGCACTCTAATCGGCTATGCCCTCATCTCGGTGCCGATGTGGCGTTTTATTTTTATTTGTCTGTAGGCAGTTAGCGATGGCACCGTTGCCTAGTGCATTATCTCAGCTCCGTGGACGACGTGTTCGCGGGAATGGCATAGAATTCAAGTTCATCTTGTGTTCGACGTATCTTGACGCCCCGTACCCAAAGAGCACGTGGGCGAGCTAGGGAAGGTGGTTTGTCTACTTAGCGTGGTCGAACGCTCGGTGATGAGGTAGCGTAAGGGAAGGAGAGGGACGCATCATTGAATGAAGGAAGATGAAGCGAACAATTGGAATCTGTTAAAAATTCGAAACTCACTTGTTGAGAATTTTCAGGTGGCATTAATATTCTTGGTCGCGTAATCTTTCCCTCAAGACGCTTTCTCTTACGTCGTAGTTTTAAGATACCAGGAGAAGCCAAAAACCAAATTTAAGACGATAACTGTAAAGAAAGAAAAATTTAACTGCACTATATGCAACATAAAAAGTCCGGTGAGCGCAAATAAATGAGCAATGCTGTGGTAATACGGACACAGCGTAATTATCACAGCAGAATAATATCGTTTCGTTAAGCTGTGCTGGGTTATTGCGCGTGCTTGTCATTTTGTGATTTTCTCAGTTGACTACTCGCAATGCGTAATCGCCTCAGAATTCTTGCAAATCACTGAAACTACTATATAAATTTTGTGAATTCTTTAATGCTCCATGAAAAGCGAACCAATTTTTCTGAACATTCTCAAAGAAAAACAAAATAACGTGTTGACGCTTGACAATTTTGCTGAAAGAAAACGATTACTGCCTTTAAATTTTCTTCATTAAACACGACTCACTGAGACCACGCCATCGACCGGGTCAAATTTCATTGTTTCCGCAAAGAATAGTGCTTAGAGATAAATACTTGCCGAGCAAGCATCGCGGCATAAAATTGTGACGGATGCTTGATCGTGCATGACCCTTAGTTGACTGATTCTTCGCTGTTTGTGTTTTCTTATGATTATTGCGGGGAACAAGATCACTCCAATAAACGCTATTCCTACAATTTCCTGCTTCGTCCTTTACCACGTTGCAACATAAAAATATGTTAAAGGGGTCCTCCTGAAATACCTTCCGCCGATGCATGGATGTACATGTAACCAAATAAGACAATGTATTAGCAATCTCCTCCCGCAAGAATTTTGTTAAAGCGATGAGTATTAGCTGAGGAATCGTAAATCAAAAACCGCGCATTATCGTCGCGCCGCGTTTCCTCCTCTTTTCAACTGTTGACGGCGCGCGAGCACTCCCTCCCATGATGCTGCGCTAGTCAGCGGTGACGTACTTCCGCTATCGCGCTGCTCATACTGCCGTCTGCTACGGGCAAGCTTTGTTGACACCTTGAATCCCTCACTCTGCTCAAGGCTGGAAAAGCGAACGAAAAATCTGGCCGCATTTGTGCGGCGGCCTGGCCTTGCCCTTTCGCGGTATGCGTTGCTGCAGGGCAGCACGTGACTTTTAATCGGCGGCGAACTCGCAGCCGCTCGGGAAAATCGTGCGCTCGGTCCCTCATGCCCCTCATGCACCGCGCACTGTTTATCCAGAAAGCGCCGTATCAGATGTGGCCCCGCTGGTGCCGGGTCTTATTTTGCGGTGGTGGTAATTCCTGCCGGCGGCATGTGAAAAAGACATTTTAAACCAATACAGAACCCGTGCACAAAACGCTTCAATCATGTGACCAGTTCAGCTTGGGGTGACGCGTGGTGGAGAGCGGCCACGTTGGCAAAACATGCTCCTGCGCGGCTCTGAGCTTTCTAATAGCGCTGGAGCGAGCGCCATTTCTTTGACAATCTCAAACATCGGTTTCCTTGGCAACAAGGCAGAAAACCGCCCCAGAAGTCAGTTACGGTTGCGTCATCCCGGTTCAGCTCGGGGCTCCACCTCGCGACATGTGGGCACTGCAGGCGTACCACTCACTCCCATTGGGAAGTGTGAGATGCGTTTGGCATTACAGGAGGCGATGGTGTGTGTGTTGTGGACGCCTTTGTTTCGCGATGAAATGCCACGTTGTGTTTCTGCGGGTGGATAGTGCTTCCCATGGTCTGGATTATCTTTCTCGAGCGACGCACGACTCAACCTCGCATGGGGTATGTGCAGTGTGCGTGGCTAAAAGCCATCTCGGCTTGCGCGCTAGAGTTAAGTGACTTGCTGTTCGTCCCCGCAACCGCGCGCGAGGTGAGTGCCGAATTTACGACGGGCAGGAGGAGGCAACCCATCGTCTGTCAATCGCGGTTCAGACTTGCAACGCATGTTGTGAGGTTGTGTTCGTTCGAAACGCATCTCTGGATTGTTTTGAAGTGGAATAAAATGTATCCGTCAAACCCGGGCATTCGGCTCAGGGCGTTCTCTGCGATTGCACGAAAAAAGTGCCGCGGGGCTTCAACACTTTCTTTATGAAACGTACTCAGGTAAGAGAATATCCATGTCGTGTTATGGCCGTGTTGCATTCAATACGAACGGTTAAGCGTTTGTTTACACTTGTTTCGTTTGACGTAAAATGTCCAAGCACTCCGACACTCCGCTGGCAGATCAGCCGGCGAGCCGACGCTGAGCAGACCAGTGGCGTAAATCATGGGGGGGTCAGGGGGGTCATGACCCCCCTTGTGTTCGGGCTCGGGGGGACACCCCTTGCAAGTGTCCCCCCATTGAGATTCATATTTCATTTACCTTTGAAAGCTAAAACAACTGTTGTTTTTGTCACTAATAAGTACTCAACTGCATGGCTTTGGCACACGTTCATCAAGACATTATAGACCTCATAACGTTGCCAGGGTTGTTGAAAAACTTTGTCAGTGCGTGCAAAAACCGCGCTCTCGTTTTTGGACCCTCTAGAAATGTCGAAAGCTAGGAAACATGTCATAGGTGATCAGTACTCATATTGTACAGAGTATTTCTTATTGATCTTTTTTTAACGTCTGCAATAGCACAGTGCAATTACGTGAGGTATGAAAGCATGCTCGTTTTTCTTAGTTTAATTCAAATCACAATAGTAATTTGTATATAAATGAAAATAAAGCACAAAACAAAATGGCCGGCTTGGCAAGATGTGTGTCCCCCCTTGTGATTTTTCTGGATTTACGCCACTGGAGCAGACCACTCATCTCTTTGCCGGAAGTGCGTGAAAAAGCCGCCCAATAGCAGGATGTCTAGCTCATGACGAACATCTGGGAATCGATGATGTAGACATGGGAAGATGGCGGCGTCCAAAAACACGAAGGAAAGGGTGCAAAAAAAAAGCGACAAACTTTGCAACAAAAGTGTGAGCTTTCCGCTGCGCGTAAAAGAGTAATACTTGGTCCAGATGACCTTGACGACCCAATCTAACGATTGCGCTACTTCATTTAGTGTGCTCCAAATGCCTTTCAGGACCCCTTTAAGCGCCAGTGTGCTTGGCTTGTTTTTCCTGTTCAAATACCGATATGGTATTGAATGCTTCAAAGGTATCATAAAGGCAAGGAACGTCATTATATAAATGAACACTTAAAACCCACCTGTCGACTAACTTCCACTGAAAAGTCATTGCTTTTTGCAATAATCGTAATAATCAGGTTGTGCAGAAAAATATACCTTTTCAAGTAATGTGTAGTGCTTGCCCTGAATTTACGAAAAAAATGTAAGTGAGCGGCCGCCATGACTGAGCTGTGAACGTGCCAACCTACTTAACATAATGTGCAGGGAAAACTACTTTTGCATAACTGGAACAATCCGCATCACCCTTTTGAGTGATTGGCAGAGTTTATACTACTGAACCACCGCCTAATTTAAATACGGGTGATATCCATCAGCGTAGGGAATTCGGTTTATGGTACTCTAATGTGCACTTCTGACTTATGTATTGTTAAAAGATTTGGCGCCAGAATATCCAGCCGGAATCGTTCTGCTTGCGCACTTTCTGCAAAGCTCTTTGTGCCAAGACACGAGTGCCCTGGGTGTAATGAAGTTGCTACATGAAAAAAAAAACTTATTAACGTGTTTCCGAACCTTTCCATTGCATTACGAATATACCTGAGCAGACCCGAGGCAAACTATGAAAGGGAGCGATTGTTTTCCAAGTTGTCTTTGATAAAAAAATCCCCTTCGTTTACCCGTTCTGGACGATAACTTCCACTCGCTTGCTATCATGTCGACTGAAATTGGCCTCGTACGCACTTATCCTTTGAACAAACTATATTAGAGTTTGCCAAGTCCAAGTCCTGAAAGATGCCGTTTTAAAAGAGAACGATTTGCGCTATACATGAGTGCCCGTGAGATCTTTTTATGTCTTCTCCCAACTTGCTTGACTACACATTGAGCTGGACTGCAAAAAAGTGTACATCGTTGTTCATCTTTGTTTGTTGTTCTTGCAATGTAACTCCCGCTTTTATTATCCATAGTAGTTTTTTTTTTCTTCTCTCAAATCATTACAAGTGGCGTTCGTTCGCATCACACGCATTTGGTGACCTATTTTATTCGTTTGTTAACTGAACCATTATAAACGATATCCTTTATAACTAGACTTCTTCAGCTGAAGTATATTGTCCACATTACTGCGCTGTCAGTCCATTTAAACGAATATATACCGAAACTACTATTGAATATTGCGTAACATGTATAACAATTTCCGCATTATTATGCTTCCATTGAATCCCAGTAAGGAGTGTTCTTATTACATCTGAATGTGTCCTCACGAGATTGCAGATTTAGTGGTCCAAATAAAACGAAGCGCTAAAGAAAACATACCTAGATAAAGCGGATGCACATAGTAAACATAGCTGTTGGTGGTTGAACCTGGCTTTTATTTTTAAATGCAGAGCATTTCTTTAACTCACATGTAGCGTCCGCCGTGCGTCCGCAACAGCTCACCGCGCAGGCGCGCCCTCTCCCCTACTCCTCCTCTCCCGCATCACGCTACCCTCCTCGCTCTCAACAACAGGTCCGCACCCTTCCCCCTACACTATATAAAAAAATAATACTTATCGGCGCCTGGTTTCGATCCCACGACCCTGCGGGCGGAACGCAAGGTACATGGTGCTCTACCCACTTCGCCACAAAGCCGACACAGAATGAAAGGCTACGAACGCGCCTTATATCCTTGACTCATTCAAACTACGTCAAGAAGCTGCTGATACAACGCATTCACTACCTGTGGGCGGAACGCGAGGTACATGGTGCTCTTCCCACTGCGCCACAAAACCGACACAGAATGAAAGGCTACGAACGCGCCTTATATCCTTGACTCATTCAAACTACGTCAAGAAGCTGCTGATACAACGCATTCACTACCACCAACTCCCCAAACACTAAACGTTAACGCAATACACCCACCCCCTATGCGACGCATTTACTCGAGTCCCCCTCGCGGGGAGATGGGCCCTTTTTTCGTGGAACTGGGCTGAAGTGCGAAGTGTACCATCGGCCGTCCTAGGTTTTCGGCCCCGGAACGGACGCGTATCGCGCGTTCCGACGGTCGCCTTAGTCTCTGCGTTTGTGTTGTGTGCTGCAACTCCAGATCTGACGCATTATATCGCATGAATCCCATTAGTCTTATTGGTTCTTTTTTTAATTTGAGGGAGAAGAGGAGCTAAAATAAAACGAATGGTATATTTTAGTAGTGAAGTGGGGGGAGGGTGGGGGCGGAGGCTTTAATATTGAGAGATATTTTTTTTTTATTTTTGGTTAAAAGGAGACAGCGAAAGGGGATGCGGGGCGGGGGTAGCGATACTAGCGCATTTACCCAGGGCCCCTTTTTTCTTTAATCCGGCCCTCGTATACTGTGCCTTCCCGCGCAGTAAGTGGGGCCGTGGTAGGAAGCGTCACCATTAGAGAATCCAAACCAAACAGAAAATGCTGATCCTTAACGAATCATATGTTGTAATCAAATGCGTATGAAATAGGATATCCGCTCATTTGTAAACATTCGCTAATACGTTACAAATCGGGTTGGACGCCGTACCTCATCGCGCAATCGCCTGTGCCCAGTCGTCACCGCCATAAAAGAACGAACGTTGTGGATATATAGTTAAGTAAATGTTGTTTGAGTGCAATAGCGTCAATTCCCTCAATATTTTCTCTCCTTTTTTGCCTGCAGATGTCAACATGCAAAGTTCAGCTCGAAATATTTAGGGCTAATTGCAAAGTCTGTCAGAAGCGGTCGTAGTCAGAATATACGCCATTTCTGTTGGGAACGCAGTGACTTACTCCGGGCTTGTTCTGGGTCATAACGAAGGCATTTTGATTAAGAGCTACACCGTTCTCGGCCTTGCTGGTGAAGTTTCTGGCATTTTGAACACAAACAAATCTGGAGTGCTCCTTTATATTAACCTTTAGCTGTTGTTGACAGATTGCGACAAGCTCGGGGTAGTTTTATTTTCACTGAAAAAAAAAAGAAAACTGTAGGACCATTTGGAAGTTTGACGAAGGACTTCAAGCCACTTCTTACTGAGCGCCTGTTGTTTGCTGAGGCGTTCAATTCACGACGTGCCGACTTTCTGCCGTCGCTGTCATGGCGACTTGCAAATTCTCGTCTAGAGAAACTAAACTTGGTAACCGTTCATTTTCACGCTCGAGGAAAGGCCGTGCTTCAACGCTTGATTTCGCTACGCCCGCAAGCGGTCAATCATTTTTCCTTGTTATCGCACAGTTTGTTCGATACAAGTAACCATTTTTTCAAGTGCTTTTGTTGTTTTAGAATCGCTATCGTGTACTTGCAAAAGGTTGTCGTACCTAACGAGAAAAGATTAACGGATTCCCACCATACACCAGTCCTCACAGACTGATAGCCTGAAATTGACGCCGTAAGCTTCTCTTTTCTGCTGAATAGAAAACAACGAAAGAAAGAAAGTGTTTTGAGTTCCCAAAGCAGTAACTTTTACTCCACGAAGCAAGTATAGTAGACACGTCCTGTGCTTAAACCAGATTGAGCCTTGTAGGGGCAGGTTGCAATTGCTACTCGTATGGAAATTGCGGTATCAGCATTTACCACGCCTTCCCCGGTCAATTTAAATGGAATTAGACTCCGAAATGCCTGAACGATGATATCCAAAATTATCAGGGCACAGTCAAGGCTGCCTAAATTTTGCATATTTTGTCCTAACCGAGTAAAAAATGCTTCCGGGTTTTTAAAGAAAAAGATTTTTTTTAAACTCTGAAATTTTTGAGATTTTGAAATTTTTCAATGTCCGGCATCCGTCAACCTCGTCTGCGCTAGAGCACGCCGCAAAGCACTCAGCTGAGCGGGGAGGCCTCACAAGACAAGGGCACTGTCGAACATTAGGTAACGTTAACACTTCTTTCTTCGCAAGCTGCTCGGACCCGCGACTTGACTTGCACTATACAAGCAACGAACAACGACAAAAACAAACAAAAAAACGGAGATATTAAAGAAAGAGCACAGACGCCGTTTTTAGAAAGTTGTTAACTAACTAACTAACTAACTAACTAACTGACTGACTGCAACGGCTTACTTGCACGAATGCTTTGCTCTGTGGACAGCCAATGCACTCGCCATTTGTACAAGTGCGGCACGCACACACACAGCTGGCTGGCGCCGCATCTTTTCAAAGTGCTCCGAGTTGTGCCGCGCCTCCGCCAGATGGCGCCACGGGTCCCGCGACCGAGAGAAGACGCAGTGAAACATCTCCCTCGCGAGGGGCACGATCAAATGCAGAGCATTTCCGGGGGCGCACGACGTTAAGTAGTTTGCGTTACGTTAATGTTGTAGCACTTGTGGCAACTGCTGACGAGAGAGCGCTCGTCATCAGTAATCTGAATGAGTCAACGATATAAGGCGCGTTCGTAGCGTCCCATTTTGTGTCGGCTTTGTGGCGCAGTGGGTAGAGCACCATGTACATTGCGTTCCGACCGCAGGGTCGAGGGATCGAAACCGGGCGCCGGATAGTGTTTTTTTTATATAGTAGGGAGGGGTGCGGACTACGGACGTCAACGCGGGTGACATCGTGAGTTACTGAAATGCTCTGCATTTAAAACAAACTAAGTAACCAACTTGCTAAACCTCCCGCCTCCTCTGCACTGCCCGTGCTGGGTCCTCTTTCTGGTGAAAGAATGCGAAAGTTTTATATTAACATCCCCGTGACAAAGGTGCCTACTTTCCGGAAGATCCGTTTTCTGCCTTCTGTGTATGCCGCGCGATAGCATACAGGAGAAGTCATATGTAGAAATTTTTGCGGAGGAATCCGCTCCTGTGCTCGATCTCGAACTTTACACAAAGGCCGCATTTTTAATTATTTTCTTTCACACCAAGGATGAGGACGGAACACACCTTCTTATTTAGAAAACGCATCGCTAAAGCGGTGTATAGCAGCTATTTCACCGAATGAAGCTTAGAGGGAGAGAAGAGATAGACTTGTAAAGTCTTCGAACCTTGTTAAGATGTCACAGTGCCTTGCTCGCGCATGCTAATGACGCATTCGCACGTTAACACTAGGGAATTTTAAAAATTATAGCAAGTAGCGTGTTTTCGAAACATTCACCCTTTGTATTCTCCTAGAATGCCACTGGGAACTGAACAAGAAAACCAGGAGCTGGGGAAGTGAAGGATCGGCTAGACTAAGCGGTCAAATTCCTATGCTGAAAACATCGGGTATAGGCCTCCAACTACCGGGCCCGAGTCACGGACACGATGCCATGACTTGCCTCCTTTGGCGACATTATCTGAACTCAACGGGATATGAGTACAAGTTTCCGTCCCTCCCTGGAAAAATCTCCGCCTGTCTCTTGGTGGCAGCGAAAAGACGAGATAAATGCACCGTCAGGACCCGTTAACTGCTGGAAAGTCCGGGAAACTATTTGTAACAGATTACACCCAGTAACGGAAACCAAAACGCAGTACTGACGCGTGAACGTCCTTTGTTCGCATTCGCACAAGGTTCAATGACACTAGAGCAGGGCACGCAAGGGCAGATTGCCCGAGGAGACGAACGTCCCTTTTTACAAAGCATGGAATCGACCAATGAGCGGCGCCGTCTGACCCTGTATATAAATCGCGATTAAGCATTTGCAATCCAAACAGACGAAAGCGAGCGCGCTTGGACAAGAATTCCGACGATAAGACAGGACAGTGGAGACAACAGAGCGCGCGGTGTAGTGAGTCCCCGGGCGGCGATGTCAGTCTCAGGAAGTGAGATATCGCACAGCCCTCGTCGCGGGGAGCACGCGAAGCTGGCTTCGACCAAGGCGGTGTCAGCGAACAAACAATGTCGCCCTCCCTCTCCTCTTCCGGCCTGCCGTCGTCAGTTTGCGCCAGATCGGGAGCTTCCAATCAGCGGCACGTCAGCTGGCCGACCGGACGTCGGCAGACCGTAGTGACGCACGTGGTCACAAACAAGGTTATCCTTATCGAGTGAACAAAACAAGCAAATCAGAAACAGGCAGTCTCCGTTGTTCCCTCTTCTCAATGAGACACAGCAGTGCGTGAGCCACCACCGATCGCGCCCACAGCTTTGTCTTTTGCTCTGTCACCAACCGCACGCTGCAACGTCTCCCAGGATTCCTGTCTACCCCGGTTCGTTCTACGTCAGCGTGTTTGATCCTTCGGTGTGACGGCACACCCAGCTATTGATTCAAGCAAAGCACCGTTGCAAGCGCGATTGTTTTTCTCTGACTTTCCTTTCTTCGCCACTAGTTGTTATAAGTTCCGGCGAATCCCGCACGACCGCTGACTTTTGGGTGACTTAGTTTTTCTGCGGTATATGGGATTTCAGAGGGATAGGACGATCTGCTAATTAGAGGGAAAGCTTCCTCAGGTAGGGAACTGTGCATCGACCAAAATATTCATATTTAGGCTCTCTGTAAGACCACCCAGGTGGACGTTCACTTCAAAAACCAACGCTAACGTCGAAACATGCATTTTTAAGCGATTTATAGTGTTTTGAATATACACTCACGTATGTGTACAAATTTCGGTCGTGTAAAAGCGCGTCTGAAAGCCCTTCAACTTTTAGGATTTCCAATCGAAGCCTGGTAGGGCGCCTGGACGTCAGCAAGTTACCCCCTTTCACTCTCTTGTTTAGCACTGTTCACCAGCTTCCGGAGTGCATGCGGCCGTTGCGGAATTGCGATTTGAGAGGCACCTCGTAAGATGGCCGCATAGATGAAGCAAGCATCGAGTCTACAGCGTTAGCGACACAATCTTGTCGTTACCATTGTCAAGCGTAGCTTTTTGCAAGCGCCGTGAAGTTTTCTTCCGCAGAGCAAGAACTGAAACGAGGTTTCCGTTCAGGCTACTGAACGGTAAGCAGAGAACCCCTCGGCTCAAGACGGTTCGTCTCCTTTCAAAACCGGCGTCATTGGGAGGCAGCACTACGGGGGACTCGAGTGAAGACGAGTGCAACGGGGCAGGCACAGGTCAAGAGCCACGCAGGGTGACCCGCGATACTGGAGAGAACAGAGAGAGGACACGTAAGAGGGAAACGGCCGGATAGTCGCCAATCCAGAGACTCGCCAGAGGAGTCCGTCTGAATCACGCAGCTAAACAGCGCACTGAGTTGTGTTGGAAGCTTATCTGTCCTTGGGTTCATTGAAAGTGCCGAAGGAAAGAGCGCCAGTGACGCCAGTAATCCTTGGCTCTGCAAAGGCAACGTAGAACGCACGTGTAGGGAAGGACAGGGCCGTTCCACGTAAAAAGCTCCCAAAGAGACGTCCGGAGTGCCTCGGGCATCCTTCTTGCGTTGTAAGCCGGCACGCTATCTTCGCCAGTGGCGCCATCTCCCGAATTGACGTTTGCGAAGTTACCGAACACACCAAAGCCTTTGGGGACGACGTGGACAGAGCAAAATACGCCAATCTGGGGGAGGTTTGATGATTCGGGGATCATATATCCCTTGCAGTTAGCTATACGTAAAACGGCAGGTGGACACCCATAAAGACTGAGTACCAGCGTCGTTGGGGAGAACGTTGAGGAGGAGTGTGGGACAGACCCGTGAAGTACTGTGTGGCTTCCACGTCGCTGTTCCGTTGAGTGATCCCGGACACCCATTCCGGCTGAGGTGCCATCGTGAGGACAGTGACACCCATTCCGGACACCCATTCCGGACAGGACACCCATTCCTGCCGAGGTGCCATCGTGAGGACAGAGAGAGTCTGCGAAGGACGCCCTTGACTACTCGCCAACATGGAAAAGAGGCCGATCCTTCCTCGAAGCGGCAATTCAATCAGTAAGTATTTCACCACACAGGTTTTCCTTCGTGTCGATTGTTTTCAAGACTTCCTGTTCTGCCGCAGTGCATATAAGTAAGGCTTGAATTGAGCATGCTGCACTTAAATTCACGTTCTCGGTGTTGTTGCTAACAAACGCAGAGAAATCGTAGGACATATCTTGTAGTGCAGTTCATCATATCTTCCCTCATGTGTCGAGCCTTCCTTTAGCGCGGTGTCATTTCCGCCCGGTAAATGCTAACAAGGATTTAAACTAGGGCGGGTTGGTGCATCACTGTATACTTTGGGATGTAATTTGAAAAGGCAAGCAAAAAAAGATAAGACAGTATTAGTAAAAGCAATGTTTCAAAGAACCAAAAGAATATGTAAGGGCCGTTGAAGTGGTATGCCGTGTCATATGGAGGATGATCCAAAGGGATCATGAGCGAAGGCGTAATTAAAGGTCATTTTATAACCAACAGAGTGTTGTTGCGGAACGTCGGTCGAACTAGTGAGGATGACTGGTTGTCCCTCTTCTTAACGCAATAGCAATTGAAGGAGCACCGTCAATGCGCTCCGCGACAGTATGAGGTCCCATGCCGAGCGAGCACACTGGACGTGCACATGTTCACGGACATCACAGAGAAGACTACCGGCGACCCAAGCCTACAGACGGAGAGCGGCCTTCGTTGTCTATAAGCGCGGTTATGTCGCCCTATATTTGGTTGCATAGTGCTGGAAGTATATGCATACGTGAAAGGTCGCTTGCTCCCATTCCAAGCTCACATCACGTTAATCAAACGCATCGATAACTGCCCCGCATCCTCGCAGACCACCCGCTTGTTCTCTTGTTCACGTGTAACCCTGTCGTAAATGCTAATGTGTTTAAAATGTTGTGACAATACTTGTCGCCCTCTACAGCGAACGTCTGTAATAGAAGTTCATTTTAGGGCCCTAGAAAAGCCGTGGGCGTGGATTGCGGAGCTGACGGGAGTCATTGTGGCCGGGCGCACAGCGCATGCGCACGGCGCAGCTGGTAAAATGCGGTGGCTCGAAGTTTGCGACGGTCTGGCCCAAGGCCACTAAGTAGTGCCGCCACGTGCATTTCAAGGAGTAGTCAAAGCAAAGTCCTTTATTAGGAATGGGGAGGCCGGTTGACCACATAGGAGAAATGGAAGTAGGGTTTCAGCCGGTCTGCCCATGGATTCGTGGCTCGCGTGCAGCTTTTCAGTTTCCCGCGCAAAGGGTGATGTCTGCCGCCAATGGTGTCGTCGTGCAGGAGGAAAGGCGTAGCACCTACTCGAAGGCTATATGCACTGCCAAACGCCAAAGCACGTGGATCGATGGGACGGAGGTCAGAGTACCGTCAGAGCGGCAGATTACGACTGCGCTCTAACCGATGTTCTATTGATAAGCCGAGTTGGAGTCTGCTCCCTACCAACGTTTTGCGCCTTTCTTCGACATTTTTCGAAACGAAGCTTTACTTCCTTCTCTCGAGGTTTTTTGAGGGGATCCTGCTGTCTGCTGTTCCCTTCCCCGAATGTGTCGCTCGTGACCGGCGGCTCATCCACACCCGCCTCCTCGGGGATGAGGAGGAGCACCCTGTGTTTCTAGCAAAGCCACCAGATGGCGCGCTCGTCTCCGCGAATCTATACGGCTGGTCCTATATGCTGGTCCTATACGCTGCTGAGTCCAAACATCAAAACACAACTGATTCGACCAACCCAAAAAGTGATAAAATCTAAGCAAGTACCGTACCATTGGTGTAAGCGCAGGATGAAGCGGATCTGCACAGGTAAAGGTGGCAGGGCTGATGCGAACTCGCACAGGCCTATTACAGTTACCTCAGTGGCATACAGGCTTGCAATGGAAACCATGAAAGCGGAACTACAAGCGTGGATAGAGGGGAACGGCATACCGGGAGAACTGCAAAATGGATTCAGACCAGGCGCAGGCGCTTACAAGCTATTTGTCCTAATACAATACAACAAGGTGTCAATGGCTCAAAAGCGGCCATTATGGATAGCGGTGCATAGCGATAGAGGTGCAATGGATAGCGATAGAGGTTCAAGTTACCTGGGAGGACCTAAAGTGCACCGAACCGGAAGTTAGAGAAGTTTTCCTTTGTATCCATTGCTGTTCATCCTGTACATGGCAAGATAAAAGAGAAAGCTTGAAGACTAAAATAAATTTCAATCAATGTTGTAGCCGCTATTGACACGAAGTGGAGAAACATACTCCGGGACTTACATACGCAGATGACATAGTACTACTAGCAGATAGCGAACAGTTTCTGCAACCACTCACAGATGTGTCGGGGGAGAGGCCAGTGAACGGAGGTTAGAGTTCAGCACAGCAAAGTTCAGAGTTCTGGTCTTCACTGAGGACACTCGTAACATGAATAAACTAAAACCAGGCCTATTCAAAAATGCACGAGGAGAATTTAGGAAAGAAAGAAAAAAAAAGCGCCTCTATCGCGAAGCATAGAGCACTATGGAGATGTCACAAATATGAAGTAGTGAGATAAATCTGGAAGGGAGTAATAATACCAGCACTCACCTTTTCAAACGCAGTAGTGTGTGTCAAATCAGGTCTACAAGTGAACCAGAGGTCGGGAGCTCTATTGGCATTAGGAGCCCACAGTAAAACAACAACTGAGGCAGTGCAGGGAGACATGGGATGGGCATCCTTCGAAGTGAGAGAAGCACAGAGCAAAATATGTTTTGAAGAACGGCTTAGAAATATTGAAGACCAGAGATAGGCGGCGAAAGTGTTACGCTATCTTTACTTGAAGGCGTGGACACACAGTGGAGAAAAAGAACCAGAAGGCTTAGGACAAAGTATATGAAACCTGGAAGCACAGGGGAAACGACCGAGGCAATAAAAAATGAAGTGAAATAATCAGAAGCAACAAACTAGGAAAAAAGAATGCACGCAAAGAAGACCTTAGATATCGACAGAATCGGGAAGCGGGAGATCACGAGGGAAAAAGTCTTTAAAATATCAAAGGGAGTGTATTGCTTTTTAAAGCCCGGGCGGGTTGCTCGCGAACAAAAACGCTTATCCGCGAGAAGGTAGAGGCAGAACTGTCCGCAAGTTGCGGTAGGGAGCCAGAAACCATGCGACATATTGTAACGGAGTGCGAAGGTATCCGTCCAGTCCTCAGCGAGGGAGACATCCAGCTCCCGAAGCCCCTGGCTTTACGTTTAACGGAAAGGTGAATTGGAAAATCAGGATAGGTCAGCAAAACAAGGTTAGAATGTTGGTGGGAAAATAGCAGACAAGACGCTAGGAAGGCATCCCAACTAAGCAGTCAGACTAGCACAAAAGTACCACAACGGGTTTTTTTAGGGGAGAAGCCCCTTAGTGGCTGGGGCTGTTGGCGACTCCTGTCGTCGTCGTCATCATCGTCGTAATCGTATTCGGTCTCATGTAGTCAAGGTAATAAGACTCCGGGAAACTCGTTTACTCGTCGCGCTAGAACGTAACGCATACTACAAAAACAACGGGGCATTCGTCTACCCCTCGCGCTGGAGCGCTTTGTAACGCGTACTAAAAAAACACCGGGACACTCGTTTACCCATCTTCGCGCTAGAGAGCTTCGTGCTTCAAATACAGGAGACTTTTACAGCAAAGCTGCATGCTTGTAACCCCCAATGGTTTCATCTCCGTTGGCAAAAACGCCAAGGCGCCAAGAATACACTTGTACACTGCATGCTTCGCCCCTCAGCAGGTTTCACGTTTCGTGAGAAGGCCCGGGATTTTTTTTTTTTCTTGCATGGCGAGGTGATTGCACAGTGGCGTTAGGACTAAGGTGGCTATGCAACGCCACCCCATTAGAAAGGGGAAGCTGCTAAGCATCATCATCATCTTCGCGAATGTCGTTCCGCGCTGCCGCCGATGCGACCGAAGGGCGCGGGAACTCGCGACAGAAAAATTTCTCAAAAACGTCCCCGCAGCATTCAGGACATCCAGGCCCGAGAGCGAAAGGGAGAGAAAGAGAGAGAGAGGGTAAAATTTATTCGTGATCAGGTTGTGACCTGGGCAGCCCTAGTCCAGGCTGTCTTCTGAAATGCAGAGATCCAGCGCCTTCTTGATGTGGGTTACCAGAAGGGGCTAGTAGGGAAAGGATGTAACCTGAATCAGCCAGGAGAGACCCTGACGGATTCGCTGCATTGTTTCTGGGTGTTGGCCACGAGGCCCACCACTGGAGAGGCTGGCGCTGCGATCGTTCTGACGTCACTTGAACGGTGATCCTATATTGCTGCGCAGTGGGCTTGCAGCGCGTGACACTTCGTTTAGGACGCGCGTTCTAAAAGTATTTTCGTGTTAATATCCGTCATTTGAAGTTTATTCTCTGTACGTCAAGCGCAGTTCGACCTCATGGGAACTTTATTACCGTATCAACTGTGCTACATTATCCGCAAACAACTTGAGCGTGGTGGTGTATGACGTATGCGACCGAAGCGTAAGCTGCGGCTTGTCTCGCCGATAAACAATGTAGACTACGACGATCGCCGAGTTAAGTTTCTAGATTTTCCTTGTTTGCAAGAAATGTATAAATCAGGAAATCATGAAGCGTTTACTTCTCGCAGAAACGCTCCGCACACGCACGCGCCGTGCCTGTCCGCACGGCCGACGGAACGGCTTGAACCGATGCAGGTCGCGGCAGCAACTTGTCGCCGCTTTTTAAAATCACACAAGTCGTAGAAAAGAAGCTCCAGATTGGTGAAAGTGTATGTTAGTGTAGTGAAAAATTGTGCTATGTAGTGTCATCAGCTGTGGTTTTCAAAGCGATGCTCAAATATCTGCTGCGATTTACGGCGACCGGCCACGGAGGTCGGTCCCGGCATCGCCGGCCCGTTCACGCGCGGTTTTGCAAGTGGCCGAAGGGTGGCGATACCTACGCACAAGTATCGGCCGAGGCGCCATGGGAGGCATCTTGACCATCCATCGCTCAAACGGCAATCGCAGCGAAAACAGAGTTCTACATACGAGAAGGGGGGTGACAGTGCAATTAAAAATTGTGTTAGAGACTCCCATTTGCAACTGTAACAATAGCGGTGATGAAATACCTGCCGCGAGGCTAAGCCTAAAGTTCCCAACATCCGATTGCGTGCATCTGTAGCCGGTGGCGAGCTGTTGGAGACGACCCTCTGGTCACTCGCCCACGTGTTTTTTTTCGTTCCCTTAACTTCTTGGGGGCCCCCAACGCTCGGTTCTCCTATTCTAAAGCTACCCATCACCCCAAATCATTAACGACGTGTTTCGCCTCGTACACAGCATCCCCTTCTGTGAGCAGTCATGAGTTTCAAAATTGATGCTTGAGAACGGCCGGCTCACTGTAAAAAGACAAAAGCCCACGTTGCAGTTATAAATTCCCACCCCGAGGTCCTAATGAAAACTAAATATAGCCATGTGCAGACCCGCTCGAAGCCGTTGAAAACTCGCGTTCATGCCGTTCATACATTGCGAATAAGTTGTCGCGAAAACTAAACACATCAGCCGTGCAGAGTACAGGCTGTGGCAGAAATCGTTAATCAAATCAGGGCATAACTATAAAAACATTGTAGGGGAAATAGGCACTGCTTAAGCCAAACTGCAGATCATAGCAGCACTTTTAAGCATGTGCGGCGAAGCAATTCGATCACCGTTCTCGCGTAGTCATTTATTTACCAGGCAATGCGACCAGTACGCGCGGTGCGATCACAAGTGAGCGACGCGTTTCCGTTGCGTTACAAGCTGTTTCCGTGCACACACAGCCTCGTACATGTGCCGTCACAAGTATTTCATAATGAATTTACAGCGCACTTTTCTCGGCGTCAGTTGCATCGTCTTTGGCGTTAGTTGGCTGCTGTGGGTCGCGATGGTAGCAACTACCTAAACGCGGCGGTGTCGCCGGGAACGAGCGAGTCGCTGATTGCTTGCCCGGATTATCCGGTCTGCAGACAACTTTTTTGGGCAATTTGCATCAAATCCACAATGAGGGTGGAGTCGATGGCCACAACAAAAAACACGCTGTCACATACGCACAGGAAATGTGTTGTATCAGACGACCACACGACTCGGCGTCGTATACATGTGACGTCACTCGTAGGTGGTGCCACGGTATGTCCTCGAGGCCAATACTGAAAATATATCGCAATAATTCGGGGGCATTTTTAAAGTATTCACAGTGGCTGCAAGGGGGTGCTTCAGACCCATGAAAGCTAAGGACGTGCAGTCTCGTCGGGGTGGGGGTGTTTGTTTGTGCCTCACAAATTAGCGTGTCTTGTCTAGTTAGGTCTTGGGGTGGAATACGAAACTCTCTTCTATTCAGTTTCAACTTTTCGAGTATTTTCGGACTATGGTAGACCTCCACATGCGTAATACATGGTGCCCGAATTCTCACCTCACGGGCGCTGAGCAAGTGTCTTGTTTCAATCCCAAGCATTCCAACATGCCCAGGAGTAAATATGATGTCGTGTGTACGTTTGTTAGGTTCATTTATTACAATCATGGTGTCCTTTGTAACTCGGTTTTGTATAGTTTGCCGACATGTTTCTGTGAGTCCGCGATAATGATCACTAACTTGGCCTGTGGGTTTGAATCTTGTGGGAAGTTGTCGTGTCTGCTTGTTTCGCTGCAAATATCCAGGAAAGATGGTGGCCGCCTGCCGCCTCTGCTACGTAACCCCTCCTCTGATCTCCGCTACCACACCTCGCGCTCTACCCCTTTCCTCTCGATCCCGTCGCGATGAATTGAATAGAGGTTCGTTCAGTGTAGTTCAATTTTCCCGCCATCGCCGTGATCGCGCGCCATCTGTTGAGACTGCGCGAATCTTTTTCCGTATATTTTGTTTCTTGTTCGGCCTGGAACAGCCAGAGCTGAAGCTCTGTTCTCTTTGTGTTCCGTTATTCTCGAACGGGCTGGAGCCTTTCTGCGCCATTTTTAACGCGTCGGTTTTTCGCTTGCTGTCGTAAGAACCAACCCACCGTATATTCTTAACTAAAAGAACGTGGGGACTACAGGTTAAGTACTTATATGTTGCCTCAAATGTGCTGCCTCGAAACTGCCTCAAAACTGATGGGTGCATTGATGACTTGAGGGAGGACGGAGGGCAAAACAAACAAAAATTGGATTTTATTTTATTATAGGGCCAAAATGTGCTAACATTCTTCGAAAACGTCCCCACGAGTGGCATCCTCAGATGCGCACCAAAATGAAATTAAAAAATGGCGCCAAATGCACCCCTATTTTGCCCCGCCTATCCACTGCAAGTTTCGTATGAAGCGCAAAGTATCTCTTTGTGGTTTTTTTTCTTTAAACAGTGTAATAACGCTTACTTTTTTTAATTACTTACTAATATGGCACTTAGTTACTCAATTTTCTGGTAGTTTAGTATACGCCGCAATGGCGCTGCGTTAGTTGAAATACCATTCCGCATGCATTGCGAAACGCTTGTTTACTTCTGGTCGGTCGTCTGTCATTCTGTTTGTGCACACGTAATTGGTTTCTCTTTTGACAGATTATAGATATTCACGCGTGAAGTGGACTGTGCCAGTAGCACTGCCTCCCTTTTCTCAGAATCCGAGCAAGAAGCGACAACTAGAAAAAATGAAAGGAAAACGTTGAAGTGGGATTTCTTAAAACAACATTTCCGCCGAGAAAAGGAACATTTTGTCTTGCACAATTCGAGGTTCCGAAACCATTTTTTTAGTTGTTTATTAATTTCGTTTACCCATTCTGAACGAAAATAAATATGTTCTAACCACAATTAGTTTTTTATTCACATTTTTTTTCGTCTAAAATGATTAACATTTTGTTTGCAGTATGTGAACATATTTTTTAGAGAAATCAACGGTTGTTGTCACTATTATTTTTATGGTTCATAAGAAAGCCTGAGGCAATTACAGAAATAGCAAATGTTTCAGCTCTGTGCCTGTAGTTCTTCTTTAAAAAAAGGGTAGAAAGCTGTAGGGTTTTACTCTAACATTTATTAAATATTCATGTATGAAATTTTGCAAACGGTTAGTAGATATCTATTATACACACCCTCCAACGTTTCTGGTTGATTTCACAAAAAGCAGCGAAGTTAGCCGAAGACGTAGTTGGACACTTACGTCCACTCTTCCGCTTGAACCATCAGTTTTAGTGTTTTGGACGGTTATGCCTAAAAACTTCTTCTTGACGAATTGTTTCAACTTTTGACTCGAACGACTAATTGAGGAGCAGAAGGACAGGCCTAAATTTTCCCGATTAACTAGCCCAATAAAAACTGTCGTCTTTAAAAGAGTAAAACAGCATGAAAGTTTAGCGGGGCGAGTTGGTATATTGCATAAATTTAACAGCGCTTAGTCGGTACACAGAGAAGAGCAACAGCGAACAGCAGCTATTACTCTGCACTCTGTGCCATGCTGGGGTCATTCAATTTATGCATTGTGAAAAAGTTCTTGCTGCGTTATACCAGAACGTGATACCACGCATGTAGAAGATTTGTTGTTCCTGTTGCAACCCTTTATTATACAGGGAATGCCACGTGGCCAAAATACGCGAAGACGGGAGAAGTTGCATTGAGGAGTAACCGAGTAGTGAGAGACGTAATTCGCGCCAAAAGGCAAAGAAAGCAAAGCGAATAAACACACGCAAATGCGATGTAACGGTAATAAACCTGTGAATAAGTATCCCTAAGCTGTCGCCCTCAAAGCACGGAAGTAGAGGTTACTGCCCCGAGGAATGTTTCTGGCCGCGCGGTCGTAGTTGCCTTCAGATGCGAAATTTACATTATATAAAGTTTCTCAAATGGTCTTAGACTTCTGGAAGTGCGTTGTACAAGCGGTGTGAGTATTCAAGCAGAACCCTGGTTGGCATCTGTCGTGAAGCATCTGTTCAGGATCGGGGCACGCGAGGTGGGAGGGATATCGCCAGAAGAAAAAAAGTGGTACAGAACGGAAAACGGTTTGGCAGCCGACCTGTTTGAATAGGTATATCTGCCTTGCGATAGTGTTTGCGTATGTCTGCTACATTGTTCCTCTTTGCATACGCACACACCGTCCTAGATTGTGTTGACGAGGCCAGTCACTCTGAGGGGAGAGGAGGGTGTCCGTTGGTAGGGCATTGGAGCAGGCCCCGCGCGAGTCGTCCGTATTTTCCACGCGGAGCTTCGGCTGGCATGACGCCGTAATACACTGGTATTTCTACGGATTGCCAGGGCTTACCGTTTTTAAAGCTAAAGCTTTCCTGGTGGGAAGGGTGGCGTCTTGTCAAAAAACTAATGCACGTCCCGATAGACCGGTTTGTCGATCCAAAAGCTCTCTTGAGATCTCTGGACACATGGCGGGTGCGTAAAACCGTGATGCCGTTGTGTCAGACCGGTTACATGAAAATCGCGAAAGTGGAACGATTCTGGATAAGACAGTACACGCATCGATCATTAGGAAGGAGTACAATTTTGTATTTTTATATCACCAACCACATATCGGTATACGTTTAGATCGTTTGTAAAGGCGTTTACTTAGTGCACGAAAAATCGTCGCATGGGTTCGTTTTTTGTTCGCGATTTGGGTATTGGAAGGTTTGACGGTCGATTGGACGCACTTACGTCGGAGGTTGGACGCACTTTTAACGAAGGTTTTGACGCAGACTTGACGCAGTTTTGATGTGCGGAAGCTTTCACGGTTCTCACAATTAACTCTCCTTAGGCAGGGGCGGTTAAGTTTTTTTAACACCGCCCGTTCGCTGAGCGGTGCGCCTATTGCGAAAACCTTCTGGTGATTTTCGTATTCGGCGAAGACGTTGGTGTTATCTTTTTCCTTTGAGAAACCAAATATAAGTAAGCCAGATTTTCGAAGAATGGTTGTTTACGCTATTCACAATCAACAAATAGAGTTGAAAGGTATTTGTTATCCCTTAGCCAGAGAAAGAGAGAGAGAGAGAGACAGAATGCCTTTAATGAAAGCTGAAGAGGTCAGCCCCACTAACGGTGGGACTTTATCTGTCGCTGATATTGTGCCGGCAGCCGGCAATTTACCCCTCCCGGATATTGTGCCGGGCTTGCTACTCTATATGGGGTGAATACAGTGAGGTGACAGCGAAAAATAGAGAGAAAAAGAAAAGGAAAGAAAGAAAGGGGGAGGGAGATGGAGAGGGGAAATGCACACATATACAAATTGTATATGCTCAGAGGGTTCACAGAACCTCTTCTAGCCCTGTTTCCGCAAGAAAAGTAAGCAGTTTTGTACCCAGCACTGCTTCCTCAGGATTTCGCCAGGATCCAAGGAAGTGTGAGAGTTTCAGAGGACATCCGCGTCTTATGTCTACCATAAGGGCACAGGATGTGGGCTTCATATGTTGACGTGATCAAGTGGTCTTCTATTGTTGCCTGAGCCTTTGTTGCACCTTTGCGCCGCAAGTGTAGGAAAATATTCCCTGACAAATTATGTGCAAGTTTTCGTACATACGAAGATTTGTATGCTCAATAAAATCCTCCGGTCCATTTTCGGTCGTACTCCTTCTAGAACTTCATCTTGAACAACTTTATTATCAGCGTTTTTTTTTTCATTCCATCTTTTATTGCCGGAGGAGAGCGAGGCTTAGGCGAGTCTCGGAACATGTTGAAAACAACAGCTGTACGGAGAATTAAAAAGCACGCGCGTCGCAGGAAAATGCGTACTCGCACGCGAACGCATTACATAATGGCTGACAGACAAACACTATGCAACCACCTTTTACTCTGATTATAGGCATATCATTAGGTACATTCACGTGTCTTCAAAGTTTTTTAAATGATAATTGCACCGATATGCAACGTGCGAGGCAGAGTCCTGCCCGGTTTGACCGGGGCGGATTTCAAGAAAAGAAAGAATGGCTGTGCTTATGAGATTCATGGAACCGTTATCTTAGCCGTGCCCCCAAGGACACTTTAAAGAAACCCTGGAAGACTTTCGACAAGCGCTTTCACTCTTTCCTTCGCGTCTGGAACCACTGCGAAAGCTATAGTTACCGCCAGCATGGAGCGGCACTGCGTGATTTGCTCGTCGCACCAGATACGACTTCCATTTCTGCTTTTTTTTTTTAGTTGCTATCGAAAAGTGTTCATTGCTGCAACCGAAGGAAAACCGGCCAACAGCCGCTACTTGGCCTTAGTGACGTAATTGGAGCCGTGGAAGAATGTCAAGACCGGCAAAGAGAGAAAACTCTTTTGAGCGAGTTTACAAGTTATCTGATGGGCTTAGAGCAGTAATTTTTAGCTGAGGTACTTTGCGACCCCCTAATCTAAGTACTGGGTGTGTTGGGTGTCTACGTTATGCAAGCATTTAAAATTTCAAAAAAAAAGTTGAAAAAAGTGTTGCAGGGTCCCTTTAAAGTGCCTTTAGCGCTTTGGCTACCCACAGCGCCAGTGAAAGTTCAGACCGGAAACTCTTAGACCTCTTTCCGTGAAGCGAGAATGGTACATGTTTAATCGTATACATAGAGCGCTGAAATTTACGAGACCAACACAAAATAAAGCGACGAATGGAATGGTTAACGCTCATTTGGCCCGTGCATCAATCGTTCTTACTGTCTCTTTATTATGTGCTTGTCTCGTAAATTTCAGCGCTCTATGTTTGAACATGTACAGTCACCCAAATATTTAATTGACTGATTGTAGGGTTTAACGCGCCAGCGCAACGCAGGCGATGAGGCGCGCAGTAGTGGAGGACTCCGGATTAATTTTGACCACCTGGGGATCATTAACGTGCACCGAAATCTCGTACACACGGGCGTTTTTGCTTTTCGCCTCCATCAGAAAAGCGGCCGCCGCGGCCGGGAATCGAACCCGCGTCCTCGCCAAATATTTAATTAGCGTGCTCGAGCGACGGCGTTTCTGTGAGTCAGCGCCATATCACGGCGCCAAGTTGCAAAAAAGTTAAGGCTCAGCGCATGCTCAGAAAGCGCGCTCAGCTGAACTCATCGTCTGCTGGGCTGTTCCTTCATAAGAACGTCACCCCAAACGAGCGCACTACAAACGAACAGGCAGCGTGATTAAGCGAACGGTTTTTGTAGCGTAAGTTACACTGGCCGAGGTTGAGCAGTTTCGCGTGTGCCGTGAAGGGCCGTTCTGCGCAAGCGCGAGGGGCACTGAATTGGATTGGATTGAATTGGATTGGCTTTGCTTGGATAGTATTGGATTGGATTAAAAAAGATTGTGTTGGATTGTGTAACGTCATAGCCGCGGCAGACGCACTGGCGTCGGCGCGAGCCCAGGTGTGCGCCTCAATTGCGCAGCATCCAAGTCTGACGCTGCACCGGAGCGGCTTGATAGCCGTTTCGCGTGGCTCGTGAAGAGCCGTGCTGAGCACGCGTGGGGAGCAGTGACTGGACACGACTGGACTGGACTGGACTGGATTAGACTGAATCGGACTGGACTGGACTGGACTGGACTGGATTGGACTGGATTGCTGAACCTTAGCTCACGCTACGTATATCCTGGCATAGCAGAGCATAACTTCTAATTTTTCTGACATTTTATGTTCCCAAGATTAACCTTCCACCAACCAATGGAAGAAATTAAGTCAAAAGATACGCCAAACACGGCCATTCATGAGATAAACCAACAAACGTGGATTATTCATTTGTTACTTCCTGACGTAAACGCGTCTTCCATTTGCAGAAAGAGCAGTCATCAACCCTCTTCGCTGCAACGTTCCTCTTCAAAACATAAAATACGAGCAAAACCATTCGCTTAGTCAGGCTGCCCGTTCGTTTGCAGAGCGCCTCACATTGGGTGACGCTCTTACGAAAGAACAGCTTAGCCAACGCCGCCTGTATTAACATTGACTGACGCGTCGCGCGCTTTTCAATGGGAAGGGTAGGGACGCTTAGTTCAGGCACTGATCCGCTATGTGGCGCGTGCCGGCGGACATCTCGCCTTACGTCACTGCTCGCGAGTCGCGAACGCTGCACCCACTTCTACGACGTGTGTCTGTCAGCTTGCCTGTTGGGCTTCAAGGGCCGTTTCTCTTACATCTTAGCCGCGACGGGGCGCTAGTTCTGTGGCGCACTGGGGATCTCGTTCAACGTGTCGCTCGCTTCATACTTGTTGCATCTTTCCAAAGATAAAGACGGAGGCAGACTGAAATAGTGTAAGAACATACTGATTGTCGGGTAGACGTATAGCTAACCGAAAAACGATATTTTTTTCTGCTGGGGCAGCCATTATTTTACTGATATTTTTCTTTCTGGAGTATTTGCAGAAGAAAAACTTGCGTGCACATTTTTTGTTCAGGCGCTCACTTCTACGATCACTTTCCAATAATATCACGTGCTTGTAAACTTCAGAAAATTATAGGAAACAAAAGGATAAGCAGCTGGGATCCCGCCACGCTGTCCGGGCGCTTTACAGTACAGTCCTCAATTTCAGAAGTGCGTACCGATGCGGAGTGCGAACAGCGGTTTCAAAACAATACCTAAATGTGGAGGGGATAGAGGTGGGATGCCCCACTCAGAAAATTTCAGGGCCTGTGATCCGAGTAGATAAGCGCGCAAAGCCGGGATCAGCCTGCGGCAGCGCAAAGGATTGTGCTTCGTGACAAAGGAAGTTTTATCAGTGACAGACCAAGACAGACAGGCATGGTGAAAAACAAGAAGGCGTAGGAGAGCCGCCTCGGAAACGCTAAACAAACTTTCCACTATTTTGCATAGTTTCCGAGAAGCGGCGCTGGCTGGCGGACACGACAGCACGCTGGAAGGCTACGGAGCGGGGAAGGGTAGGAGAGAGCAACAGGAGAGTGGCTGTTTGGCCATTTTTCGCTCACGCGTTAGGCATTGTTTATACAGGCGGCGTTGGCTTAGCGGATGATGGGCCGGCTGAGCGAGGTTTCTGAGCATGCGCTTAGCCTCGACTTTTTTGGAACTTGGCTCCGTCATACGCCGCCACAGAAAAGTCGTCGCTTGCGCAGGCTAGTTAAATATTTGCGTGACTGTACCGATACCAATTGGCCCAACACCAAGCTTTTAAAGTAGTAATGATAGCGGGGATGTGATTATAACAAAGAAAGCGGGAAGATAAACAGCGACGAGAGAAACACCTAACGACTGTCCACACGACGTGTGTTCTGCGGAACGGCACACTCTTCATCACCCCCTGATTCTTAGCTCTCCCACGATTTTTGACAGGCATTTGCTTTTACCACGTTTTTTGAGCGCGCTATTCCATCCGTCATTTGTTGGGACTTTGCGAGTAAGTTCTTCACCATGTCAGAGAAGGAGGAGGAGAAAAGAGTTTTATTGAACGTGGTGTTGACAGCGCAGCGTGACGTGAGGTAGCTGCGATCCACGATAGCTCGAACTGTGTCGTTTACGGGTAGAAAACCCTGCAACATCAAAAAATAGATATCTTTCATGGCCATATACTTCAACGCTGTCACGTACGCTCGCAAACAATTTCGTAAATGTTAATTTTTCATACATGGTATGTAACAAAGCACATGCCAGCAGTGAGCAATTTGCCAATTCTTTGAAATCGTCATACTCTAAACTTCAAATCAACCATGATACGGTTCGTGGTATATACAGCTGGAGCATATAATTTCCCCTTTTGCCGTGACAGGAAGCACATGCTGTCTGCTCGGTGACCCTAGCAAGATACTTCCTTATATTGCAATGATTGTCGCTCACGGTGGGAATGAGGCACGCATTCAATGTTATTTGAGTGGTTGAAGCAAGGCTGCAGTATTGTCATTCGTCTAAGCGTTGCGTTGGATGTTAATAGCAAGGTTTATACTCCCGCCCCGCTATTATTCAATGTAACACAGCAGTGTCCGATCAACCTTATATCATATATCTGAATGCTTGGGCAACCTACGTGCGCTATTAGGTTAACGTAGCGTGGGGAGTGTCAAGAGAAAAAAAACTTAGAATGACGCATTCCAATATCCCTAAAAGCTCAACGCAAAAGCAGTTTTATAATTTTGCTTACGCCCTCAGTGCCGCCGCTCTTGGTGCCACCATCGTTGGCCAACGGTATTTATACCGTCGGACCGACGACTTTCAAAACGTGAACGTCACAGTGCGTGAGCATGGCCTAAGATGAGTTCGTGAACTCGAGTGAAACCCGTTCCCGCCCAGAAGTAACCTATTGCCGTCACTATAAAAAGTAACGAGAATTCGTTACTCGTTCCTTACACAGAAAGTACAGAAAGTAACTACGCCGCTACTCAAAATTTTTCATAAAGCGTGTATGTATTTTTTTTTAAATAAAGGACCACTGCAAATATCACATATGCACTGCTGTTTTTCCTCAGATATGCGTAAAGCTTTGTTTTTGGTCAGTAGTGTGCAAAAGCATGAACATTGCAACCAGAAAGAGATGTTTAAAATGGGTTGGTTGATTGATTGATTGTAGTGTTTAACGCACCGACGCAACGCAGGCGATGAGGCGCGCCGTAGTGGAGGGCTCCGGATTAATTTCGACCACCTGGGGATCTCTAACGTGCGTCGAAATCTCGAACACACGGGCGGTTTTGCTTTTCGCGACCATCATAACAACGGCCGCCGCGGCCGGGAATCGAACCCACGTCCTCGTGCTCAGCAGCACAACGCCTTAGCCACTGAGCCACCGCGGTGAGTTGTGTAAAAATGGCTGTGGGTATACAAACGTTTCGATTAACACTTGTCTCAACATTGGCCGGGCGGTTTAATCGAGGGACAGACAGACAGACCAAAATTTTCACGTTCAAGTAGCCGGGAAAGACCACAGTTTTGAAAAGTAATCCAATGCAAGTAACGCGTTACTTGTGACGCGTTATGTGCCAATTTGGGTCTACATCATCTCACCGTACATAGCAGCAGCCCACCTCAGCAATAAATTCTCTTGATACCCTCGCAACGAAGAATGCTCAGATAGGAGCAGTCGCAGACGTTTCTATCAAGGAAGGCACGGTCGGTGCACGGAGAGCCGAGCATCCAATTCAGCGGGCGCATGGCGAGGCCCATAAATGTGAAAGCCCCGAGAGAACAATGCTGCGCAATTTGAGCCCGCACATACCTCCCTCCTCCGGCCGCTCGTGTTTCCCAGCAGAAGCAGGCAGCGTCGGCCAGAAGCGAGAAGCACCATTACCTAAGTGGGTCGTGCACCCAGCGCACTTTCAATGGCGCCTTGCTTTTCCGGGAGCCGCGGCCCCAGCTGGTCACTCGCCGGCGAGTTAGAGCCGTCCCGCTTGCGTGTGCATCAGCGGTCGTTTCACCCCGTGACCTCGAGGGACCATCACGACGAGCTTCTCGTGCCGGAGAGCGATACGGGGACGACTTACGAGGCGCCATAAGGAAGTAGCATCCAAATTGCACTTCCATTTGCCCGTGCAATCGATTCGATGAGCCGTCAGAGTACAGCAGTCATCCAAACAGCTGCAGCGACAAATTTTCTTCGAATGGGTCGCATGGCCAGACGGAATTTTAATCTCGAACCTTTCTGCATTTTGACGCTTTTAAGCGAAGTGAAGCGAAGCTAGAGTTCCATGTACTTTTTATGTCCGGGGACAAAAACTCTCGAGGAGGCTCCACGTTTGTTTAAAACACAAGGCCTTGTATAAAAGTGTCCCAGTGTGTGTGCTAGTAGCCCGCGGTCAACACCAACTCACACGCCGTTCCATATGTGATTTGGACCGCAAGCTTATACGTTTCATCGCTACAATATGCTTATTGAGTTTATCAGTTAATAACAGGCACCATTTTCGAGATCAAAATGTGGCTTAGACCTCAAGCTTATACTTTTCCTGGTGTGTATATTCATCTTGAGTACATTCGATAATAATGGGTCGCATTTGCCAGATGAGTAGAGTCAAAATAAAAGTGTGTGACTTCCGCCGTCACACCTCTCGCCTAATATCTGTCACAGCTATTTCGTGTGATCAAAAGCTTCGCTAGTCATCCGCCTTCACAGAGTGCAATGACTCACGATTTTTCTCCACCTCGTTTGAAAGCTCCGGGCGTGAAAATCAATGTGTTGGTGACTATTGGGTTACAAGTGCGCCTGACCACGTCGTCAAGCGGCTGCACAAAGTGTCGCGTTTCTCGGGGTGTATGCACGCGAGGTGTATGCACTCCTCAAACACTGGCTTGCTGAAATATTTCAGGCTTAAAAAGACGCGAAAAAGTCCAAGGTAGTCTTGAATAGGCACGCGAAGGTACATCACTTCCAGGTAGGCAATGAGGTCTTGGAAACAGTCACCGAATACGTATATCTTGGGCAAGTTATAGCTGCTGATCCAAACCATGAACGGGAAATTACCCGCAGAATAAGCATGGGTTGGGCTGCGTTTGGTAAGAACTCCGACATCCTCACTGACAAGCTTCCCCTGTCACTCAAAAAGCTTGTATTCAATCAATCCGTTCTTCTAGTAATGACTTATGGGGCAGAAACTTGGGGTCTCACTGAATGACTTGAAACTAAAATTAGATCGGCACAACGGACCATGGAACGCCGAATGCTAGGGGTCATGTTGAGGGACAGGAAAACTGCCGCGTGGATTAGGAAACAGACCAAGGTGGAGGACATTCTAGTTGGAATTAAGTGAAGGAAATTTGGGTGGGCTGGTCAAGTAATGCGACTGACGGACAACAGGTGGACCATCCGTTTGACAGACTGGCTAAGGCTGAAAGTTGGGCTAGTTGGTGTTGACTTAGAACCATTTTACCAGCGAAAAGCGGACAGGGACACAGAAAGAAGGAGACGGGACACTCGCTAGACTTCAACTGATCATCTTTTACTTGAGACACGTAGTATATGCAACCGCTACCAGACAGGGCTAAAAAGATAACACTTACAAATAAAAATGATAAAAACAATGTACAGCCGTAGATGTGCACCACCCACACGCCCAAGCTACGTCCCGCGCATGCGCCCTTGTAGGAAGCTTAGCTCTTTTTTCGTAAGAGCGATATACGGCACGCTGATACACTTATCTGCCTCCCTGTGAACATGGAAGGCCTCCGAAATCTCTCGTTTCACTCGGTCGCGCCCGCTGCCTAATACACGTGTGGCACCAAATGCTGTCTAAGGGAGCATCGAGCTTCAGTTTCATCGCTTGCCGCGGGGGGCCACTTGGCCGACCATTGCAAGCGGTGTCCTGGTTGTGTCCCAGCATTTGGTGCCACACGTGTATTGGGCAGCGGGCGCGACCGAGTGAAACGAGAGATTTCGGAGGCCTTCCATGTTCACAGGGAGGCAGAGAAGTGTATCAGCGTGCCGTCTATCGCTCTTACAAAAAAAAGAGCTAAGCTTCCTACAAGGGCGCATGCGCGGGACGTAGCTTGGGCGTGTGGGTGGTGCACATCTACGACTGTACATTGTTTTTATCATTTTTATTTGTAACTGTTATCTTTTCACCCCTGTCTGGTAGCGGTTGCATATACTACGTGTCTCAAGTAAAAGATGATCAGTTGAAGTCTAGCGAGTGTCCCGTCTCCTCCTTTCCGTGTCCCTGTCCGCTTTTCGCTGGTAAAATGGTTCTAAGACAGACTGGCTGCCAATAGACCACAAACGTACCAGGGGTCGGCCGAGAACTCGACGACATGAGCTACGAAAATTTCGGGGAAAAACATGGACTCTGCTGACACTCGATAGGCGTGGCTGGAAGTCCTTGGGAGAGGCTTTCGTCCTGCAGTGGACACAAACAGGCTCATGATGATGATGATGATGCACGCGAGAGTAAGTCACCGTGAATTCTTAAAATGTCCGTGTACTTTTCGCGTTCATAAACCGCTAGAGATCAAATTCTGTGCATAACGGTGCATGCTTAACACGGGTCGTATTTGCGCTGTTGCAATTATTTACTCTCGAGTGGCATTATATCATTGCTCATACACGGCTGTTTTGTAATTATTAAAATATCGTTATATACCAATATAAAACTAATATTGTCGCACGTTGAATCCGTGTCGGAGCACGAAGACCACACCGATGCCGAATATCCAGGTCCGGAGCAAATATATCCTGATGAGGACAGTTAAGAATAGTTCCCCAACCAGGAAAGTTACTCGTTACCTGGATATTCGGCATGTGCGTGGTCTTCGTGCTCCGACACGGACTCAACGCGCGACAATATTCATAGTCAGAATAATCAGCAGCAGAAGCAGCAGCCGCAGTAGCCCATTTACGTCCAGTGCAGTAGCCGCTATGACTGCATTACGAATACCTTGTCCAAAAGGGGATGATTCAGGCTAATCTTGTACGGGTGAGGGAACGTTGCTGCTGTGCCTGGGAACCTTCCCAGTATGGCTGCACCTACCTTTGTATCCTCCCTCTGGTGACCGGGGATATTACACCTTGCCGAACAAGGCAGCATTCCAATCGTGGTAACGTAATGGAGGCCGTTACCTGCAGACTGTAACGTTTAACTTTATTGGGCTTCAAAGACGAAAACATGCGCAGCCGAGCACCGTCGGTGATGGTTAGGCCCTTAGGATGAAGGTGATCAACTGAAATAAAAGTTTTGCGTGTATGCATGCGTGCTCTCGTGTGTGTGTGTGTGTGTAGAAAGGGGGGAATGAAAAAATCATCTATACATTACTCCCGCCTGCGGCGACAAAAAGCAGTTACACAGAGAACTACGCACACGGAATCCTGTTTTATAGCCATTGCTAATTTAGTTACATGTTACCGAAGCGTAACATTGCCAGATGAAAACGTCAAATATTCAAAATGAATATTTTGAACCAATTCGCTCCTTATTCTTCGAGCGTCTGCCGCTTATTTACTGATTTGAGTTAGTGTTGTTGGAAGACCGCGTGGCCTATGTGAGCACAAGCAGAGCGCCAAGGGCTCTGGCAAAAATTTTCTAAATGAGGGCAAACCATACCTAGGTTTTCCGGGGAGGGGGAGAAGCCACTACGATTGAAATATTGAACGGGAAAAGAACAGAGATGTAGCGTATACGTTTAAAATGTTTTTTTGAGAAATGTGGACAGTCAGTAAGCCCTTGCACCAACCTTAGCAGTGAACCTAGATTTTTTTAGTATTTTACCTCAGACTCTAACCGGCGTCTACCCTCTCTCCCGTACTGTCCCTGGACGCGCCCATGAACACCTCTCTCCATCACTTAAACCATGGGGCACATGCCCACCTTAGACATTTTGCGCTCGCGGAACGGAGCGGTGACCGCACACTAAGCGTGAAGGGGCTCGTGTACCGGAAAGCGTGGAAACGCAATAGCCCAAAATTGTGGGTTACACCTAGAAATGAAAAATAATGCAAAATTACGCAGAATACGTGTAAACCTCAAAAACGGAACTCGCGAACGTACGACCCTGTAGCCGTTCTACAGCGGCCTATGTGAAAGCACACGCTCATTCCAGTGCCTCTTAAAAAGCAGGCATTTTCGCTTGTCGCAGCCGCATCTTATCTTTTTGTGCCCGCGGCTTTTGGCAATTAAAGTACAAACGAGCTTAGTCGAGCGGGGAAGGATACTCCGCCCGAGTTTTGGGTTTTTTGAACTGCATCCTTTGGTTGTGAGAATCGTATTCGTCGAACAAAACACTTTTGGAATTCGAGAACCGGGTGGAGTATACGCAGTGTTCCTCTAAGCGAGTTCATGCCTGCATGAATCCGATTCTTAACTTTGCTTTTTAGAAGTCCCTCGCTTGTCCTAATAGTTACAATAGTTACGCAGCGACGACTGTTTATCTGACAAAGGAATCCCCTGATGAGATGCCTCTGCAGGTTCAGTAGTGATTAACTTATACGTGCACATGCTCCGCCATTATAGAGATCATTGGAAGTAGCCTCAAGTGCAGATGTAAAAAAACTCATTGCTGAGACCAGCTCGAACTCAACGTTGTCTTTGATATTCTGCATCTAAGTTTCTTTCCACACACATATCGAAGGATTTCGCGACGCTCACTGAGTGTTACCGCTAATACGTACCAAAGCACCAAGCGTCCTCCCATCGGTCCTAAATTCACCTCACACGTTTTCCGACAGTTCATTCCATTGGGCACAAACTGATTAGGACGTTTTTTGTTCCTTAAGCCTTTTTTATTGTGTTCAATGACACAAGGGAAGGGGCCACAAGGGCAAAGGGCGCCATGTTAACACCTTCATATCCTTGAAAGCCCTGACAACGCGTTCGCATGTTCTGGGTTTTGCTTGCGCATGCACAGTTAGGTCATCCTGTCGATAGCGCCAATCGAATGGGCGTTTGCACCGCCCAAGGGCAAAATGGTTGCTCCCACGACTAAGAAGCTGAGAATTGTCTTTGACGGGCCCAGTGGCGAGGATGCGGCCCCGCTTTGGAATGCAGGAATACAACGACGACCTCGGGCGCTCGCACCGTGAGGAATGCCGCATCCTGCACGCGCGTCTGCCTCTCGGTGTCTCCGTGAGAAAGCCCTTCGCAAAGCGTGCACTGTTTGAGCGCTCTCAGTGCGCCCTGGTAAGCTGGCGTGCACGCTCCGGGCTCCGTAGTGAAACAGCGGCCTGCGAGCGGCAACTGTTTGGGGAACTGCTGGCCCCGCCTGTCGATGACCCGCATGCACGGGCGGCCGCTTGCTTGGCCGAAAGTCGTGCGCGTGGAACGAAACAACGGGCGGGAAGGGGGAATGTTGTTGCGGAAAACGAAAACAGTGGCGGTATTTGCGTGCACGGAGCGGCTGCCGTGCTATATGCTCCAAGAGCAGAGAGAGAAACAAAATCAAAGGGGAGAGCACCCCCTCACACACGCAAGGCCATACGCGTCGCGGGTATGCAGGCATGCACCGACACTTAGGATTTGTCACTAAGACCAACGAGGGCTTTTGCACTCATTGTGATTCCATGGGCCAATAACGTTTTGCATGCGCAAGTCTCTTTCACACAGCCCCGAACGCGTCACTGGCCCTGCCGACGTATATCGTGGCCATCTGAACAAAAATGAAGGAAGCTCATGCTAACGCCTAAGACTTGAAGGTAGTGAAGCTGTGCACAACCTTCACGACCATCAAGAAGGTTTAAGCCCATGATTGCAGCCGATTTGCTTCTTCTCCGCTGCCCCAACGACATTTCCTCCCTAATTTTTGCTGTAAGTGGTCGCTTCTTTCATTTTTTGGAAGTGTTAATCATATTGGGCATCACATTGGACGGGCGTACGCTATGACGTGTCTTTCTAGTTCCGAGCAAGTGTTGCCACGATTACGGCGAACGCTGGAGTTTGTTTATTTGTTGTTGTTGTTGTTGTTGTTGTTGTTGTTGTTGTTGTTGTTTGCCAGGCCACCCTCAAGAACTGCGTATGCTTGGCTTGACAAACGTGCGCCAGGGACATTGGCAGGTCGCCGCGAGGCACGCCCCCACGAGCGCTCAGCGTTTTCTTGGTTTTGTAAACTGCCGCGTGGTCGCCGTAATCTTGGCCAATCTCCCTAAGGGCGTTTGCTTGGTTACACAAGCGTGCGCAGGGGACGCTTGGCAGTCGTCGCGAGGCACGCACACACGTGCGCTCTCATTTTGTTGGTTTTGGTAACTGCCGGGCGGGCGCCGCGAGGCCCGCGCTCACGTGGCGCGGTCGGCAATTTCTTGGTATTTTTAACTTCGGACACAAAAAAAATTGAGATTTCCTTAGCAGCTTCGCTGTTAAAAGTACGATTAACGTCGTCGCACACGCCATGCGGATACTGGACGCAGAACCTAATGAAGAAGATCGTTCAAGTGCAAGCTGTGTATGACGAATGCCGAACTCAAGCCTCTTACTCAGACCTTGACGGCAGGACATGCCCCTGAGGGTCGGCAGAGTGCCGAGCGGCACTCTGGGAACGAGCATCGCGCCAACGTGGCAGTTGTGCGTCCACGCCAGCGCGCGAACGGGTTGCACGCTTCACTCGTGAGAATGTGGTTCGGGCAACTCAAATGGCGGCAGGGCTTTCTCTGAACACAGAGTCAGACACGACATTTCCCTTAACCATGCTGTGACCCAGGAAGCTACTGCAGCGATATGGAGTGTCCTTTGTGCAATACCGTTGGGCGCGGGACACTCAGCTGACAGACAAGCTGGCAGTGCTCAATTCTTTTCCACCCAAGTGCCCTCAAAACAGGGCGCCATTCTCGCAGAACTTTCCTTTCTTTATTTTATTTACAATTCAAATCGCCTAAACATTCCTCAATTCTTTTGGTCTTCAGTGTTTCAGCGCTTTTCCTTCTTTATTTTTTCTTTCCGATTCCTTCATTAACGACATCTGCAAAATTTGTGTATCTATGGTGTGAAGCCAACTGCCGGTAACGGCCCCACAAACCTTTTCTTGGCTTGGGCAGCCTATTATTATTATTAAGTAGCAAGCCCTGCTGGATTTCTCCCTCTGTGTTAAAGAGGATAACCGCCGATCATTTGCAAAATTTATGCAAGCGCTGGCGGGTGGCTTCTGCAATCTTTTGCCTTTGCGTTGCGGTGACGTTTGGAGAAAATAAAAATGCCCGCGCGTAAGCCCCCAAGAAAGGCAACCACGAGGCCTGCAGCTAAAAAGCATGCAGCTCCAGTTTTTGCGAAGGAAACTTTGACATCTACGTCAACGCAGCCGTACGACTACAAAGGAAAGCTGACAGCTTTCAAACTTTCAAAACTCAAGCTTTCCTTCTCAGATACTTACTCCACCTTGGGGATTTCCCCTAAATCTGGTTGGTTAACACCAGTCCTTCACTTCTAGTTGATCAATTCGCTCTCGCGCTGCAAACGAATAGCCTCCTGCTTAGCTCAGTTGGTTGAGCGACTGCTCCGGTTAAGCGGTGGTCGCGGGTTCGAATCCTGAACCAGGATGAATTTTTCTTCAACTGCGAAGTTTCTGCGAAAGCTCTACAGCTTTCCTTTGTAGCCATAGGCTGCATTAAGGTGGATGTCAAACTTTCCTTCGCAGAATCTTACTCCACCTTGGACGTCTCCCCTAAATCTGGTTGATTAGCTCCAGCTTTGTTTCTTGCGTGGCATGCCCGATGCATTCGTAGCCCTCTATCCACTTGGCTGCTTTATAGGATTCTCGAAAATCCTCTCATGCCACCGAAAAGGAGGTTGGTGCTCTGAACAATTTCCGTCAGTTGGGCCTGCAACCAGCAAGGGGCGATCGAACGCTTTTCTGTTCTATTTTGTGGCCTATGGTACCTCACGTAACTAACATGTCACAAACCTTGCAAGGGCATGCTTTTCTCGAGACACCTGTTAAGTCTGTCGGGAACGTAAGCCTAACGCGTAAGCTAGGTGAGCTTAACGCTTTATTGATGGCGAACCGTGACGCCAGCTGGTTCGACTTCGAGGCTAAGCAATGCCCTAACAGCGGTAATTACTAGCATAAGAGTCTTTTTTGCTCGTGCGTTCAATGAACGCGCACCCATTTTCGTGGGTGATACATTGTTACTGGGACTCTCTTCGCGTCGGGTGATGGAATGTAGCATCTGGCCGCACGTTTCAACACGTAAACGTCAACGGTGACAGTTCTAATTTCATTGCTTCTAGCTATTAGCGTCACGCTAACGTAAAGTTGACTTTCCCCGCATCAGGTATACTAGGCGCCCACGTTATCCCGTCTCCGCTTTTACCTCCACCGGTACTCCCAATATCCTTCCAGTTTCCATGGCCTTGTAGTTCACTTGGCGATTTGTCACCAGCTTGTGAGAAAAGCGAAGTCAATATCCGGTCAAACATTACTGAGGTCGTTGCGGAAGCAAACAAGAAGCAAACCGGCTGCAATCGCGGATTTAAACCTTCGCGATGGTCGTGAAGGTTGCGTACAGCTTCGCTACTTTTAAGTCTTACGCGTCAGTGTGAGCTTCCTTCATTTTTCTTTTCTTATAAAAACGTTTTCTTGAACCTATTCTGGGCGTTGTTTTTGTTAATAAGGGTGACTGGGTGGCGTTAAAGGGGTCGTGAATAGAAAATGCGTTTGCCTTAGCTTAATTTTGCCTGCTTAAATGACCTTTTGAGAACATCAATCCCAAGTATACTTACAATTCATTGCTTCTAGAATTTTGGAAACGCCTTTGAAATTCGCGTTTCGTGGCGCATCGCAAGCGACCATACGCGCATCGTCGGGCGGCAGAGAAACTAGCAGTGACGTCACAGTAAGAGCATTCGAGAGTTAAGCCAGTTAAACGCTCTTTGTGTATATTTTTCTGTACAGCTGCAAACCGGATATTTTAAAAATAATGCATCCTTTATTCATTGCCATAAACAGTTTGCTATCGACGTGACCAGTGTCGCGACCGCTTCAGTTGACTGGCAACCATTGTAACAGACTCGCGTACTGGCTGTTTGTACGGTTTGTAGCCAGTTTCCTTCCCAAAGTTCACGTTGTTTCGCAGAATTGCCTTCGGAATCTTACTTTTTTTTCTATCAAAGTCACAATACCGCTCAAGCAAAAAAAATGCTCCGTGTCCGATTTGAAGTTGCGGCCGCCGGGCCAGACCAATGTTACGGCCAACGTGCATTAAAACCAGACTCTATATCCACTGCACTATCTACGAAATTAGCGCACGCGGAAGAAAACTTCTCCATAAAAGCTGCTTCGCATTAGTAACCCAGCGCTCAGGTGTTCTTTTGATTTCATAAATTCGAATCAACCCAGAGCTTTAACCACCAGCTTACTATTGAACGCTTCTGCAGTAAGTCAAAGCGGAGCATACGCAATCGACGAAGCAACGTTAACAGCATTGTTTATTGGAGGAAAGCAACCGAACTGCGTGATGGTGGGACTCGGTTACTCGGCGCTGTATCACTGCTTCTCGCTAGTTATTTTTGCCCTTGATGAGTATGCGACAGGTTGGTTTTAACTGCCGACTACTCTAAGTTCCTTCGATAAATGTGTTTATGTAGTAAATTCTCATTTTAAGTTTTCGATAATTTATCTCGTCAGGTCAGAAGTTTCACGTTCGCACAACTCACATTACAGGTTCCGTGAGACAGACGTTGTCAAGCTTGTTCAAGAATACCGGCAAGCAGAATGGCAGTTTAGACTCGTGCGAAACAGAGTACACAGTTACAAATACCCAGTCTACTTTAAGCGTGGTTACATCTGCCTGCACCACTCGCCCGCTTTGTTGACTGAAAGTTCGACCATGTTATATCAGAGATCAGACATCTCCCGTTCAGTTGCAGGGCGAGTTTCATCATGATGCCGACGTTGGAGATATATCTGACCCTTTGCGATCCCCCTCTTTGTCGGCATGTCGTGCAGACGAAGGGGAACTGTGATTGGCTTCTTTGCAAGGCTAATGTCACAACTCACTTCATGAGTTGAGGAGGAAAGCCTCGATGTAACCGTAAAAGCATTTTTTTTTTTTCCTATTTGCCGATATCGGGCTACAAAACGGGTATGCATTGTTTGTTTATCAAGGTTCCACGGTTATAAGCGCACACACAACACTTTTTTTTTTTAATCTCTTCGCGACCCCTCTAAGGTCGCTTTAGGAACGGGGCGCAGCCTATGACCACGTTAAATTGACGTTCTTCATCACACTGGAAGTGTCGGGCTTGTAGTACATACATGGAAACAGAATGTAGCGCAGCCGATTCCGGTTCCCGATGGATGTGCGCAAACTACACTGCCGCTCCGCTTAACAGAGCGCAAATCCCAGTGTTCAGATGAAGGATTTACGCGCCAGAGCTGCACCTGGTCTCTCAAGCAGGCAGTAGTCGAGGGCTGTTGTATGTTCTCTATGACCTGAGAATAATTACCGCGTACCGAATATCAGCCACCATAGGCGCTCCCGATTTCCGCCTTCGCAACAAGAATAGCCGCCGTGGCGCTGAATTCAAACGACTTCCTGTGCCCGGTGGCACAACGCCTTAGCGAAGTTACATAATAGGTCATGGCTTCAATCATGTTTACTTCACATCGTGCATTTCTCGGTGCCCTCTACGTTTTAGAGCCCAGTGAGCTGACTGTGTAGGCGTTCGGCAGGTATGCGCGTAACCAGCACCAACGTTGTGTGTCCGCTTTGCCTTTCTTTTTTTTTTTTGCAGTACCACGTACACCTCTACGTCGTGTCATTAATCTCTTGCGGCTAAAAATGTTCTTTTTAACGTGTGTATGACCTCGAGAAGATTGGTTTTGGTTTAATTAAAACAATTTTAAAGCCTGCGGTGGAAGCCTCGGAGTAGGAAGCATCCAGTGTCAAGCCGCAATGGAGGGGCGGCTTCATGACCTACAAATTCCGATCACTTCCAATCTGCCGAGAAGAATGACCGACAAAGCTGGGGGCAGTACAAGGACTGCACGAAACAAAACACATCTGTTTGTAATCTGCGATTGATCATACTTCATAATTATGTTAATTGGCGTATTCATGGGAGATTGTGGCCGTTACTACACCAGGGTGGCCAATCCTGCTCTGGTGAGGGCGTGCGTTACCGGCAATGGCCGCCGGGATCAGGCCGCACCCCAAGTCCCATTCTGCAAATCCATCAATACGCGGATTTTTTTTTTAATCCGGTGGGAATTGTCCGGCACCGGGAATCGAACCACGGTCCTTCTGCACGCGAGGCGGACGCTCTACCTCTACGCCACCGCTGCTCCTAACTATGCAGCTGGATGAAGCTTGGAAAGGCTAGAGCTTAATTCCAGTGGAACACATCGGGCGAGCCGTTTCCCTATCGTATAGAATCCCATATGTGTTGACAGCAGACGGGCATGCTGCAATATTCAAAACTTCAATGTGAACTACGTAATTGTGAAAAGTTGATAAGAGGCTGCGTAATATTAGAGTCGTCTTAGCGGGTAATTGTCATAATTTGTTTCGGGGTAGTTTCCATAAAGCAAGAGCTGTAACCGTTTCCTGCAACCATACTCCTTCCGTATACATGACCATGTATTGACGGCAGACGGTTTCTCTGTAACGTTTACAACTAAACTGTGAAATAACTCATTATGACAAGTCAATGGAACTCGCCGTAATTATAGAGCAGGCCTAGCAGCCAATTTAATTGTCTTTTTTTTTTTCAAAATACTTATATCAGATTGGGAGCAACGGAGCATTCGCCAGAAAGTTGGCTTTGCCGCAATGCACCACATTCTTTGTCGAGGAGACTCCAGTCTCCGCGGACGCGAAAATGTTCAGGAAATAGGCACAGACAGCTTCGCTGTAAAAACTGTCTTTCGGTCTTTCCCCTCGCTTTCTTGTGATCCTCCTCTGTTAAACCAGTTGTTTATATCGCTTTTAATTAACAAGGGTAACTCCTTCAGCGGCTGCGGCCCTGAAGCTAGTAACATGAAGCGCCTACGTGTAGGAACAGCACTCCAGAAGGGAAGGAAAGCATTGACAGGCGGTTTGTTGGCTGCACGAATGTGTGCTGCACAACACGAACGGTTGTGTTCGACCCTCGCAATGTTTCCGTCTAAATTGGCTGTATTTATTTATTTATTTATTTATTTATTTATTTATTTATTTATTTATTTATTTATTTATTTATTTATTTATTTAAAGTTTAGTGGCCATTTTGGAAAGTGATGTACATTACATACACCCCTGAGGGCATGTGCCTGTGTCGGCGAACTCGTCGTTGCTCGCGTTGCTTGACCGGACGAGTCTTTTCTTTGCACATTTGCAACAACAATCGCAGTTCACTTCCCGTATTTGTTTTTTTTTTTTACGTTTCTAAGCGGGTGTCGTTTCGCACAAGTCTAGGCGGCAGCGCCTGTATAGCCACGCGCACGGTTTAGACATCCCGTCCAATAGTTGCTTACCTAAGAAAGGGACCGAGGATACGAGCCCAGTTGGGCCAGGGGATGCGGCGTCCAAGAACAGTCGGAGCCGCACCTTGACCGCTCATGCCTATCCCCTGGGGATCGGCAACTCTCGCTTAAGGCAGTCGAGCAGCCAGGCTAGCGGGGTTCATACCCAATAACCGGGGTCGAAGCTCGAGGAGTGGTCGGAGGGGCGCATAGCTGACCGACGGAGGGGAGAGGCAGAGAGGCCGTTGCTGGCCGGTGTACTACCGCATTGCGTAGGACACCCTCGTAGGCCGGGAACGAGATGTTTGTGGCTTGATTAATGATGGGCTGAGTACCGCTTCAAGAGGGCAGAGCGGGTCAGGGAACAAGCGCGTGTTAAGGACATATTAGTAGAAATTAAAATGGACGTGGGCAGGGCATGTAATGCGCAGGCAAGATAACCGTTGGTCATTGAGGGCAACAGAGTGTATCCCTATAGAAGGCAACTGTGGCAGGGGGCGTCAGAAAGTTGGATGGGCGGATGAGATCAAGACGTTTGCGGGGATAAATTGGTTGCAGTTGGCACACGACCGAGATAGTTGGAGATCTATGGGAGAGGCCTTTGCCCTGCAGTGGGCGTATATAGGCTGGTAATGGGGATGGTAATGATGATGATTATGATGATGATGATGATTAGTACAGCTAATGTCGCGCTGATCGATGTTGCTGTCGGCAAGTAAGGGGGAGGAACCGGTCAGTGACTTCAACCAAATCTGAATGGTCAAGCCAATGAGGTGACCGACACGTGGTACACTGGCACATTGTAGCTGTCATGGAGATGGCACGACTGAAAATAAAAGAACGGAGGTTCGTGGGTAACCTGCAGATCGGCGCTAAACTTTCCCGAATTTTGAGTGCCAGTACGCACGCTTTATACACGACAGGCAGTTCCCGAGTGCGCACTTCCAAGACCTGCGTCCGCTACGAACGCGAAGGAAAATATTATAAAAACAAGCCTCTTGTCTTTCTTTTCTTTTTTTACACAGGTCAGTAAAGAAAATTGGTGTCTTTTTTTTTTTTTCGAATCGAAATCACGCAGCACGTTTCGACGAGCACGCGTTTTGCGCAAGCGAATGGAACATGTGCTCGTTACTGAGAAGCGTCATGTGCGCAACTAAATTAGCGCGTGTTCACTGGTGTATCAAGTGAAGGAAAGCGCCCGGCACTCAGGAGCTGTGTACCGTAATTGGCCCGCACTTATTTCGCCGCTCCGCTTGGTACGTCGCTGACGACGCGAAAAGGGGGAACGCGCAGGTACGCTAAGAGCTATTTGTGCGTCAATACGGAGAGTCTCGGATTACAATACTTCGGAAGGAGAAAAATGAAAAGAAACGCGGAGTCTTGGGGTACCTTTCATCAGGAAGTTCCTTATTCTTACAATACTCGTGAGCTGATTCTCGCTGTAGGTATATTTAGAAATTTACTCGGTCGGCCTGGCCAGCGTTCGGGAAAAAAATGCGGGCTGCTATAACGACCTATAATGTGAAAAAAATCTCGGGCCATCTCCACTGACGTGAAACCTGGGGATGGGCGAAGCATGCAGCGTATAAGTGTATTCTTGGCGCCTGGGCATTTTTGCCAACGCAGATGAAACCATTGCGGGGTACAGGTATACAGCTTTGCTGTAAAAGCCTCGTGTCTTTGAAGCACGAAGCTCTCTAGCGCGAGGCGTAAAGGAGTTTCCCGGAGTTTTCTTTCGGGCGCGTTACGTTCTAGCACGAGGCGTAAAAGAGTTTTCCGGTTCTTTAGTACCGTGACTACATGAGACGACGATTACGACGACGACAGGAGACGCCAACAGCACCAGCCCCTAAGAGCTTCGCCCCTAATACAGCACAGTTGTGCCGATGCTGCGACGACTTGTGATGCTCCAGCATTGCGGCAATAACCACCATTAATCGTCATACACTGACTTTGAAACACAAATAAAAAGTAAAAAGCATCGGACACCAGCAACGGACCTTCGTCTTCTTCCGCAATCACCTCGGTGTTGCGTCTATGGAGCTCGCTTTCAACCACGGCGATCTTGTCGTTGCGGCACATTGCGGTGTTTAGAAAAATGGGACAGCATGCGATGAGTTCACGTTTGCTCGCAGCTTGTAGACGGACTTCTGCTTGCAGTCTTTTTTCTTGAAACGAATGAGGCGCGATCGTGGTCATGGCTTCGAGTACGGAGCAACACCGTCGCATCGACATCCAGCGGCACGTTCAGAGTACCCGCCCCTTTTTCCCGTACTTTAAATCCAGCATTCAAAAGGTGACACAAAACGCAACGCGCTGACGGCAGGCGTTTGTTCACCGAGTTCAACAGTGGCAGTCTCTCTCGTTTCCTGGTACAGCTGTGGTGTAAAGAAGGGCTTTGTTTTTCGGGTCCGCAAGAGATGAAATCACATACCATCACAGACGTGAAGTGTGCCCAGATACCCTTGTTGAAACGCCCCGACTCAATTGACAATGGCATTTTCGTCTTCTATTAAGGAGACAATGTCCCGAGTGGGCCCTGCTCCTGCGAGAAATGGCGATGCTACCGCACATTTCTGCGCTTAAAATTACGAGCTAGACACGGATGTTTACAACTGCAAACACAACAACGTCCTCGGTCATGAATTACCACCAACATGGACCAGGTGCGACAGTTATTTGCAATTTTGAGGAATGTCCCACAACATTTACGGAAACAAGCAATAGGTGTTCAGCCAAAGGATGTCTCGGTGGGTATAATTAGGTCCGGCGGCGTGAGTAGCTGGGGCAAATAGACGCTAATCGTAATTATAGCAACAGCAGGTGTTATTAGTAACTACGGCCCGGCAAGCCGGCGCGGACCGGTGGAGCCAAATAAGGAACCCTCAGAACTTGTCTGCAGAGTAGAGTGATGCAAAGTTATGCGCATACGACCTTCAGTGTGAACGAGGCAAAAGTGTGGCGATGAACAGAGAATCTGCAGTGCAGGAGTTGGACCTCGACGTGTGGGTCTATGCCCGATATTCGCATTCTCTGTCAGAGGACCGTTGCAGCTATTGCCATGGAACACATTTAAGCGCTTAATCATTTCAGCCGCGTCAATTCGTGACGGGTGAGGAGTGAAAAATGAAATAAATCTCTTGCAAGCCACCGCGATGCTGAGAGGGGTTTTCATTGCAGTGCACGCGGCCATATGTATGACTGCAAAACGCAGGGGTCATACAAAGGGCTAAGTGCGCAACACGTACGCTATGGCGTCTATTCTTGGAGCTCCCTTCTAGAGGTTCCTTTTGGGAAATAAAGTTGCTTCCTTCTTTTACCCACGGCGTCACGGAAGAAGAACAATTTTTTGCATGCAAGGAGTTGGAGGCGGCGACTGCCCGTCGCACTGGGGGCGCACTGCGCGCTGCGGGAAGAGTGCGAAGTTTGAATTTACTCCGATTAAATGGGCGTGGCGCTACTTAAAGCCCCGGTATTCCTAAGTAATGTCTGCATGTAAGTCGTCCTTTGCTACGTCCGCCGTGATTGCTGACGCGCTGCATGCCGGGTAATGAGCGCATAACGTGCTTCAATACAGTTGGACTCGATTGAAGGAGCTGGTCATGTGCTCATGCAAGAACCACTAGTTTTGAACAATTGGGGGGCGAAAACATTGCGCGCTAAATGTTGAGCGAACAGTGTTGTGAATTGGAGTTTTTACGTGGGCAACGGAATTTTTTACCGATTTGGCAATAATTATTTTAGTTTGATGCGCTGAAAAAGATGTGGCACTGGAGATATGCTCGTGCCGTAACCCTGCACCACTTATCAATTCAAAGATTGTAGTCTTTATTAGGCTACTCCAACGCAAAAATTTGGCCTGTCTGTCCGTATGTATGTCTGTCCTTCTGCCTGTCTGTCCGTCGATTCAGCCGCTCGGCGAAAGTTGAAACGCATCTGGAGGGGGACGTTTATATAGGCAAAACATTTGAAGTGTAATAAATCCACAGAAAGATACTCTCTATTCGTCAACATTGTTCAGAAAAAGATAATACTGACGTTATTTGAGGAAGAACGTCAATACGCAACTTGTGTTTGCAGTGTTCTTTTAATTAAACCTGGATGTGTGCTCGATTTTTGCACTAGCAAACGAATAATATGGAAGCCCCTTTCTGGAGAGAAGAAAATGGCAAAACACGAATCTCTTTCACATGAAACCTGAGTCCAAGTCAAGGTCCAAAATCCAAACTGCGTCAACCGTGTCGGAATGGCGCATCTGAGTAGACGTCCGCGACATTGCGCGAGAGACCCGGGTTAGATTCCGACCACAGGAAGCGTTTTTCTTTTCTTTTTTTTTGTCTTGAGGCGCTTGATGTGCCTTCGTTTATCATCATCATCGTTTTGTGAAACCCATTGTTTAAACTCGGCTTTCCTGCAGCGCGTTTTGGCGCGACTTCGAAAGCAATCAGTAAGGCAAAGAAAGCTTCGCTTCAAAAAACGACGTGAAAATAATGTTTTAACAAGGCTCGCGCCCACACCACGTGCTTGTGGCTGGAGCGCAAAGTCCCAACGGCTCAAACAGACGGCGCAGCAGTGCGAACGCGGCAAGATTGAACTCCGCAAACCTCGATTGGGTGGACCGAGACAGGAGGGATCCGCCACGGTGGCTCAGTGGCTAAGGCGCTGCGCTGGTGAGCACGAGGACGCGGGTTCGGTTCCCGGCCGCGGCGGCCACTTTTCTGATGGAGGCGAAAAGCAAAAATGCCCGTGTGTACGAGATTTCGGCGCACGTTAAAGATCCCCAGGTGGTCAAAATTATTCCGGAGCCCTCCACTACGGCGCTCCTCATCGCCTGCGTTGCGTCGGAGCGTTAAATCAATCAATCAATCAATCAATCAATCAATCAATCAATCAATCAATCAATCAATCAATCAATCAATCAATCAATCAATCAATCAATCAATCAATCAATCCGAGACAGGAGGGAACAGCGTGAGGTGGACGGATGAGACAGAAGGCAGCAGAATACATTTTTGGCGACATTTGCAACTACGCGAGCAGATGCACGGCAAATGTTTATAACAGAAGCGTCGCACCGAAATTGCGTGAGCCTGTCGGGTTGCATAGACAAATTGCCGTATTCTGAGTCTGTCCATGCACTTCACGTGTTCCCTCGACACGGCTGAGCGGCGGATGCCGCAATGCTTTTGCATGCAAAAAATCGATTTCGAGGATCTCGTGACTGGAGACTCGACTGGAGGAGGGTTTCAGAACACCACAAGACCTCGCTACAGAGCTAGAGTAAAATATTCGGTAGCTTAGGAAGAAAGCGGCGGCGCCACAGACAGGATGAAACCAGAAGACAAACACTTGCTCTTCTCCTTCCCTTCTCTTCTGTTGCACTGCCGCTTTCTTCCGAACACTCTTAAAAAAAGGTCACTAATGGAACACAAACAAGTTACTTGTCCCAGTATAGACTAGGTACTTAGTAACTCGAGGTAGTAAATTTAGTACTAGTAAGGGTTACTAACTGAAGCAGGCAGTAAGCACCACTACCTCCCCTAGTAAAGTCTTAGCGATAACACTCTTCTGAGCTACATGCGTTTACTAACTGGCCGTGCATAACCTAGCCACAAGCACGACCTTAATCTAGTGGATACTACTTCCTACACTCAGTTAATTTCCTAACCATGCAGTTGTTAGTAGCAGAGCCTACGTACAAAACCGCGGGGTAGTAAGGTTCGTAAGGAGTTAGTAAATACGGCCGTTACTACCTTTATACGACCTTTTTTTATTAAGAGTGGAGTCATGTACCGACCAGCTCAAGTTTCAACTCTTCTGTGGAACTGCCCTGTTGCTCTCAATCTGATACGTACTTTGGATAAAATCCTGGTGCACTTGGCCTGTAAAACGGCGCCATCAATCCGTCCGGTTTAATTTACTTTTCCCGAATAAGCATTTCACAGTGGCGTTGTACATGTTACAGAATTCCAGTCTGCTGTCAGTACACGGTTATTGTATCTACGGCGGGAGGAGTGTGGTTACAGAAAATGACCGTAACTCTTGTTTTGCCGAATGTACCTCGAAACCAGATACAAAAGGAAGGAACACAGGACGAGCTCTGTTGCTTTATTTTTTTGTATCTGGTCTTTTTGCGCTGTTGCTGTTCCATCTATACCTATAAAATGAAGTGCCCGACTGACTGACTGACTCATCAACGCCCAGCGAGAACTGCTACATCTAGAAACTTGAAATTTCGGGAATACATTTGCCACATGGAGTATAGAGGTCACTAAGGGGGGACTTTTTGACATTGCACTCCTAACCGAGGGAAAGGGGGAAATTGTGTTTTCCGATATTCGTGATTACCTCCTTCACCCGTTCACATTTTCAAGCGCTTTTTGTGGATATATGTAGCCCTTAAGAATATCTAGAAAGTAGTCGTCGGATTTCACCCTAACCTACACTAGCGAGGTGACTCCGCATTCCGGAAAAAAAATGGTGTTCCTAAAGATTCTCAAATAAATCTTTCACCGATTCATTTATCCAACTGATTTTTGCTAGCATATGTTACTCATACAAATGCCGAGAACCATTCTTAAGGATTTCGCCCTGCGACGCTGCTAAAGGGGCCGGGTCAAGCCGTGCAAGCCGGGTCAACCTTTTTATGTCTGCATGCGTTGAGAAAAGGCTCACTGATGCACCAACTAATTTCGTATACTTCCAGAATGTGCTGTAATCACAATGTTAGTGTAGTGTTTTGCATGTATTTTTGGTGTGTTCTCATCTCATAACGCCCTTCAACTATTTTCGCACCTTCAGTTTCATATTTCATTTCATTTCATTTCATTTATTCATCCTTAAGGGCCAGGAGGCATTTGTTAGATTTAAAAAGCAGCTCCGATGTACACGATTCTTTTATTGTGGATGTAGACTGTAGCGCTCTTGGATGTGGAGTGTAATTTTTTTTATTTCTTTTAATCAACATCGATGCGGTATTTTTTTCTAAAACTTATTTTTGTTCAGAGCCCATTTTGTTTACTTTGAATTGGTTTAAACCTGCGATAGCTTTTTTGGCGCGTGTTTTGTCCCCGATATTTTTTGGGGGGGTTTCTAATGCGTAGATCAGAGGACAGGAATTCAGTGGGATTAAAAGGGTGTGACTGGGCGTAATATTTCCCCAATGCCCCCGCTGTCGCGCAGTGCCCTGCCGCTGGGTGCTGACTGGCTTCCTGTTCAGCGGCCTCCTGCTCGCCTACGCGCTCCGCTTCTCCCTGAGCGTGGCCATGGTGGCCATGGTGAACCAGACTGTCGCCGCCAACGCCGGCGTCCCGCAGGGCCCCGTCATGGCGGCGGTGGCGGCCGCCCTGGAGTCCACCACCCTGGCCGCAGTCCCCCTGGCAGCTCAAGACGGCAACGGCACCTCCTCGGCCCCAGTGGACACGACGGGCAGCACCCCTACCGGGGGAAGCGTCAACAGGGGCCTCCACGGAGGACAGTGTCCCGCGCCTGCTCAGCACGAGAGCACCACGCACAGGGTAAGCTTATGAAGGGATGCTGACACCGACTTGGGGGTTAAAATGTGCACTTCGCTTCCTTTACTTACGAGAAGAGCCTGGCTGAAGTATGAACAGCCAGCGTAGCGCGCATCCTACTTCTCAATCTAAAATGACGACAGGAATACCGCAGAAACCTAACAAGAATTCCTGTGGTACGACAAAAAACTTTGTTGCGACAACAGAAGCCCTGTTGTTACGACAAAGCCATCTGCTGTTACGACACGCATTTATGTCGTGACGACAGTCAATTTTCTCGACGACAAACGCTCCTGCAGTCTCAACGGAACTGCGTGTCGCTACGACAGCCGTCATGCTGTCGTGACATAACTGCAGGATCACGGCACAATAATGCGACAGTACGACACGCAAAAATACAACAGATTGCCGGAAATTTTCTTATCGTAATTTCCGACTAGATTTAGTGCATTTATTTGATTAATTTTTTCCACAATGCTGCGGGCGTTGGGCTATACCAAACAGGAGTGGTGTGTTCGTACACCTATGTAATGAACCCGTCTAGAGAGAAAAAAAGTGAAATCGATTAATAATGAAACAACGAGCCATCCAAGGAAATAAAAGAGAACACGCATATAATGAAGTCCACATTTCAGCCATAGAACTAATGAGATAGGAACAAGGAAACGAAAGAGTGGGGCGATCATGTACAAATTTAGAGCATAAAAAAATTCACACATTACAACAAAGCTGGACTTACCAAGACACAGCACAAGATGTTAACAACAACACTGCATATCACTCGACCAGCTTGTCGGTGAATTCAGGAACACTGTTACTTACGGAGGTTTTGGCCGGATATGGCATTGCAATCACTTATGGTACGGGAGAAGAATGAAAATTTAAAGTTGTCAATGCGCGCGAACATCAGAGAAAAATTCCCCGCATTTCCCCGAGGGGAAGAATGTGGAAGTGCAAATGCACGAGTTGAATTTGCGCGGTTCGGTAATGTTCGCGAAAGAGAGATCACACACACACACAACTACAAAGAAAGAAAGATGCATTTATTCACAGACACCTATTTGTGTTGTCGTTGTACTTGATTGCTAGAGCGGATCTCAGCTTTGAAATTTCGTGTCAGTACTCCTTTAAGCAGGTGCATTAGCCCTTCTCACGCCCGATTCTTGGCCAATCCCCCACGTGGGTATGTGCCATGTCAGCGGCCAGGCAGCGCGCGCCCATCTCCTCCCGTTGCCAAGGAAGACGAGGAGATTCCTGGCCAATCCCCCACGTGGGTATGTGCCATGTCAGCGGCCAGGCTGCGCGCGCCCATCTCCACGTGCGCGGACATCGCCGGTGGACGCAGGTTCAGGGTCGCTTAAGTGCATTCGCACTTAAAACTTCAGAGTGGGGCAGCTCCTCTTATAGGTCGGTCAGGCAGTGAATGGGACAATGAATAGGGCGAGTTTTAATCGTTCACGATGGTTTGCAATGTCTGACGCATAATTTTAAGCCTCGCTTTATCAGTTAGTTCGCTGATATGCTGTGATTATTTTTTGTTGAGTGAACGCAACCAAACAGTACCAGCGATGATATTTTAGCGCCGTAATGAAAAGGCCGAGAGAAAAAAATTTGGCACAAAATAGAACATGAACAAGGCTCAGTGAACAAGGCTTCCGTACGGAAGCCAGAACGTCTTTCTTATTATTTTAATAAATATTTGGCCGGTGACCACAACTTCTGTACCGTGAGCTACACTGGTCGAGGTTGAGCTGTTTCGCGTGGCTCCTGGAGAGCCATGCTGCGCAAGCGCAAGGAGCAGTGACGTCACACGGTGGACAGAACGTTGCTCGCTGGCCGGCGTCTCTCACACACCCCACGCGTCCAGCGTCTTCGCCGACCTACGTTCCGCACGTGGCGGCCCGGTCCACTTGATGATCATGCGAGGGATGGCCGGGTGTGGAACCAATGGCTCGTGCGTCGCAGCAACACCAGCGTGCGCCTGTGTAACCACACCCCACGCGTCCAGCGTCTTCGCTGACCTCCGTTCCGCACGTGGCGGCCCGGTCCACTTGATGATCATGCGAGGGGTTGCGGGGTGTGAGTTTATGACTCGTGCGTCGCAGCAATACCGGCGTGCGCCTGTGGAACCAGCTTAGCTCTGCGGCAGTTGATGACGCTGCGCCGGAGCCACTTTATAAATACACATGTGTCACATAATGCGTATACCGTGTGTGTGTGTGTCATTGAAGCAGCAGTAAGCATGATAATCAAGCTAATCCTAGACGACCAAGAAACCTAAGAATAACCAGCTGAACCTTAGCTCACGCTACGTATATCCTGGCATAGCCGAGCTAAGCCACTGCTAATGTTTTTTTAACTATGAACCCGACCAGGCGAGATTTCGTCAAACATTAAATTTCATAGAACGTACTAGCTTAAGCTAGCCAAAGTATTTATAGCACGCTTAGAGCCATTGCTTCGGCGCATGAAACTGCTATTTTAACTTCGTAAAATATGTAGCGTAACCTCGGTCCCTTTTTTTACGTTCACGGAAAGCGCGAAGAACAGGAATGCGACTATTTAGTGCATGTAGGTTCCTCAATTGCTAAGGGGCTTCTTTTACCCGATGGCTTCCCTCCTCTTTGCAGTTTCCAAAAAAAAGGGCAAAAACCCTAAACTCTCACGGCACTCCGGAGTTGCATTTGCAGCTGTCCTACATAAGCAACGGGCGGCCACGAACCCAGAACAAAGGCGTGTGCGCGCATACGGCGTTGCGTGCGCTTAGCACGACTCCAAAGCACGGAGGAAGAAACAACGGGGAAAAACACGAAAACACGACTTTGAGAGCGAAGGGGAGGGAGTCCGCCAGAAATCAAGGGTCCGTTTCCAAGTCAGAGCCGCCTGCGCTTGAACGCGGCGACCGCTTTCCACAAACGGGCAGCTTTCAACGCTTCCTTTCTTTTTCTTGACGTCTTTCTTTGTAACCTGACCCGCGAGCGCATATCTAAATATCGCCGCCGCTGCGAAGCGGCCTCTTGTTTTAGAACGCTCACTTCCCAGCGGTGATTGTGTGGCACGCGAAATCCGCTGAAGCGCGCAACGGGGAAAAAAGAAACGCGGATTAAGTGGGCGCGGAGCGGAGCAACGTTACGCAAAATTGACCCGGGCCTTGGAGGAATTCTCTGTGCAACAAGAGAATGTAGTACCTAAGTCTAAGTCTAAGACTAAGTACCTAAGACTAAGTACCAGGAAGCAAGAATGAGACACGGGGGGAAACGAGGCTTCCTAGAGCGGCCAGATAATGTCACAAGCGCTCGTCATATAGTTAGGCTAGCAGCATCTGCCGCGGGTGAAGAAACTGCGCTGCCAGTGCGATCGGTATTTCACTGCGCAGCCACTTGATGAATTGCGGCTGCTATCATTCTATCATTTCGTCCATAAAGTGCCTGTGCAGTCCACCTCGGTTTTCATTGTGACATTATCTGGTCGCTCGCTCGTGCTTGCGGCAATGGGCCCTTTCACCTCCTGTATATTCTTGCTCCGTGCTAAATACCTAAGTCTGATGTTTAGAGACCGGAACTTTAGGCAAAATGCCTATTTTTTGTTCTGCCCGTATCAAGCCTATTTAACATATAAGCACGAACTAGGGAAGAAGAGCATTTTAAGCAATAGCTTATTGCGCCTAAAGTGCCTATTTCGATTATATGGGCTTTTAGCGCCTAAAAGCCAAGACAACCGCTGGTCATTAAGGGCAACAGAGTGGATCCCTAGAGAAGGCAAGCGTGGCAGGGGGCGGCAGAAGGTTAATTAAGTGGGCAGTTGAGATAAAGAAGTTTGCGGGAATATATTGGTCGCAGTTAGCACAAACCGGGAGAAATGGAGATCCATGGGAGAGGCATTTGCCGTGCAGTGGGCGTAGACAGGATGATGATGATGGTGATGATGATGACGGTGATGATGATGATGATGATGATGATGATGATGATGATGATGATGATGATGATGATGATGATGATGATGATGATATGCCTAAATGGCACTTCTGCATGCCTATTTTAGGCGCCTAAAACCATAACTTTTTTTTTCTGCCTAAACTTATGGTCTACTGATGATGATTGTGGAGTTTGACGCGCCGAAGCTACGCCTGTGCGATGAGGCGCGCCGTAGTGGAGGGCTCCGGATTAATTTTCACCACCTGGGGATCCTTTAACGCGCACCGAAATCTCGACACACGGACGTTTTCGCCTTTCGCGTCCATCTTAAAATCAGTCGCCACAACCAGTATTGAAGTTGCGCTGCTGAGCACGAGGTCGCTGGTTCGAATCCCGGCTGCGGCGGCCGCATTTCTGGTGGAGGCGAAAAGCAAAAACGCCCGTGTGTTCGACATTTCGGCGCACGTTAAAGATCCCCAGGTAGTCAAAATTAATCCGGAGCCTCCACTACGGCGCGCCTCATCGCCTGCGTTGCGTCGGCGCCTTAAACCCTACAATCAATCAATTAATCAACCAGTATAGAACACGCCTCCTTGGATTCAACAGCACAACGCCACAGCCACTGAGCCACAGCTGCGGGTAAGCTAGGACACTGAGCTGGTGTCAACTGGCTTTGCACGTCGGTTGGGGGTGCGTGGTTAAAAGTGTGGCGTTAGTGGCTACCCTAATAAAAACTTGCGGTTTCCAAGAGAATCAGAAGAAAGCTCTCAGATTCCCAAAGTCGCAAGGAACGTGGCATCAGGCGTAGCAGAAGCCAAGACATATTAAAACGCCGCTCTCGGTTTCGTGATCCAAGGCACCGTTAGAGGAAACTCTGGACGCCTTTATTCTTTTTTGGGGGAGGAGGGGGGGGGGGCACCGACTTATTACTTCCTTTAAAACCGTGAGGGGGGGGCTGTATTCTGTTCAAGGAATGCCTTCCTTTAACCACGAAATGAATATAGTTTACCCGTAAGGTCCACACATCTTACTTGAGCAAGGGAGAGATTGTCTTCCTCCCGGACATTTTGAAATAAAAAAAGATCCAAACCGCGCCAAGCCACCAAACGCAGCCAAACGTTGCAGAACATGCCGTTCAACGTCACGGTGGGCATTAAATCAAGTCCGTAGTTTAAGTTCAACATTTTTAATGGTATGCTATGGTCTCAAAACCGCAGCATTCGCTTCGCAGATCAGTCTCGCAATCATAGCGCGTAGAGCTTCACTGCGCAAGCATCTTAGGATACTGCCCCGTAGTGCGTCTGTATGTCTGTCCGTCCGTCCGTGACCCCGAACTCAATAAAACGAAGCAAAACTTAAAGGTGGGCTAGTTGGTAAAGCACATCTTACGGGGAAAAAAAGCGCGCGAACGGGCGGGACAGAAAAGAAGGTGCACAATATAATCGCTGATTATACATAAAATGTGCACGTGCGTTTGCGCTCTGAAAACCGAGGATGGCGGGCAAGGAAAGCACTTTTATTTTTTATACATGAAATGTGAACATGTGTTTCCGCATAAAAGGCCCCATGGACGAGCACTTCATTAAGTCCGCTCCAGACATTCGCGCTTGCAGGTGTACATAGATGCGCCCAATGGATACGCTCCATTGGATCTACCTGCATGGGCTTTATGGGCGACACGAATAGCCGGTGTACACTTCGCACCACGTCGGTGCCCATCTGGTCACGTGACGGCGGGCTTTGCCCTGCTTATCAGACGGTTTGGTGTTATTTGTGTCCGTAGCGCCCCGTTGTGGGGTGTGTTTTGTAGGATTGAGCAGCTCACGGACGCAAGCGAACCGATAGCTGCCTTTTGAATAGCCTGTCACCGATATGGTATGGCTGAGGCGTAGCCATGTTCCGTTCAAGGTTCTGTTAAGCTCCGAAGCATTGGCCCCGTTTTCGAGCTCGGTTGTTGACTTCGTTCTGATCGCACGCCCGCGTTCCAGCGTTGCTGCGTCCCCAGTTTTGTCTCTCTCTTTTTGTATTTAATCGTTTTCAACAGCGAAGCTGTTTAGCAAATCGTTGTTTCGTGTCCGCAGTTAAAAATAGCAAGAAAATAGCACGTGAGCGCGCGCGCGTAACTGCATGCCGCGCGGCGACCATCCGCAGTTAAAAAAAAAAAACAAGTAAAATGCCTAGCGCTTGTGTGTGCGTGCCTCGCGACGACCGCCCAGCGTCCCCGCCGCACGTTTGTCAAGTCAAGAACAGCCGCTTAATTAAAGGAGATTGGCCAAGATTGGCCAACAAAAACACTCCAGCGTTCGCCGTAGCCGTGGTGACACTTGCTGGGAACGAGAAAGACACGTCATAGCGTACGTCCCTCTAAGGCGATGCCCAATGATTATCACTTTCAAAAAAATGAAGGAAGCTCAGACATGTATCCACAGGGTGTCGAACCGGAACCGGAACCGAACCGAAAACCGGAACCGAACCCGAATTTTTGCCCGGAACCGGAACTGAACCGGAACCGTATTTTTTCCGTCATTTTGGAACTGAACCCGAACCGGAACGAATTGAAGGAACCGTTCCGAACCGGTTCCGGGGCCTCAAAGCTGTGATTTCTAGTTTTCCATCCCGGTACCCTACCTTGCATCCGAAGATATTTTTACCTTAACAACGTGAGGGTTCGAGCTAGTTGGTACTCCATAGTGAAAATTTAAAGCGCAACAAATTTAGACACAAGACTAATGACACAGGGACAAGCGCTACTTCCAACTCATATTTTTACCATTCGCCAGACGGCACCACGCGATATTTTGTATAGTCTGCAGTTCCCAAGGCCCATAAGGTTCTCCTCTTATTATTACCCTAAATTTAATGTAAAGTCCGTATACACTATTAGTTTGCTTTAGTTATTGCCCATCTCCCCAAATTATCTGTTTGCATTTTCAATAACTTAAGTTAGAACGCATATTCCGTGGCAACATATCATGGGGTATTCTTTATGGTTTCTATCTGCAGTGTGTTTAAAATCGTGTGAAGTTTTCATGTTGTTAATTCGAATGCATCCGTGTGCGCTTGTGAAGGCCTTCCGGGACACCATCAACAATAAGTCCGTATCTTCCACTTATTTTAGTTTGAGTGGGTACTTATATAAAAACAGCACTGAGACACAAACACTCACACTTCTCTACGTCACCATCACTTTTTCTTGTACAGTGCCGCTGTGTCATTTGGTTACTGCCCTAGGAGAACATGAGAATTAAAAACAAAATTGGTGCCTTCTCATTTTCACTTTTAAAGTAAATGCGATAGCATTTCGATGTATGGATTTAAGTCGATTAACGCGGATTAGCGGGTAGACTAGGGAGGTTTAGTGAGATGAGTGAATGAACTAATGTGAATTAGTAGGACTGTGGTGTTGATTAATATGGATGAGAGGAATTAGCGGGTCTGTTAAGGCCGATTAGAGGGTTGGACCAAACATGATAGATTTGGGGTCCTTGGCATTTGTATATTTTGCAGCGTTCTCTTTCTCGACCAATCAGGGAATTTAGTTACGCACAAAATAGCCGGAAAGTTATGTGTCGACCACCTGAATGCTAGAAATTCCTTTTTTATGCATGTTTTACACTCTTATGTTATTTCTCGCGTAAGATTTAAATCTCGCAATGAAGTTAAAAACTAATTGCCTAATGTATGTCTTATATTCACCAAAAGGTTCTCAAAATGTGCATATATATGAGGTAAGACTAGGAAGCAACTAAACTGAAAGAAAAAAAAAGGAACGATCAACTGGTTTGATGCGAAATACACCCGATAGCATTCTCCGATACGTTCTCTTTCTTCGTGCTACCGTTCTGCAGCCTTCCACAGGTGTAGCATCTCAAACCCCGAACACAGCCCCTTCCAAGCTGAGGAAGAGGCGATAGCACGTGCGCTTAGCCAAAGGGCCGCCAAAAGTCTAATAACAGACTCTTATCAGGCGTGGCGCAACTTTTCCAACAGTCTATTGCATGTTACAACGCTTCGAATGAACAAGCAGAGACCGCCAACGAGACCAGCCAGGATTGTATGAGCACCAGCTCATACTGGCATCGCCGGCAGACAAGATCACCAACCTCGTGGCTGGACATTTGACCCGCTTAGCCAGCGCTGATGAAGCCGAGCCTGAACGCATGCATCCTGTATACATACGAGGAAATTAATTAGCACTATAGGCTCTCCCGTAGAACGCATTCTTTCCCGCACAAATCGCTAGCGAATAACCAGGAAAGATTATTGCGTGCACTGCGGATTAACACCTTCCCACACATCACCAGTATTCACCTCTTTGACGGGATATAATTCTCTCCATTTTGCCGCTTCTGTGGGGAGCCTAGGAACCTCATACACACAGTAGGCGGCTGCGACAAGTCCACCCTAGATCCACCCAACCTACACGTTTCCATAGAGATTTGGGAGAGAGCCTTGGCCAGCTCCGGCCTGGAAGATCAGTTTCTCTTGATGGAAACGACTGTCGACTCTACCCCTTGAATGAGGATGCCTCTCGGAAACTTTTCCTCGATTTAATTAAAGTTCATTTTCCCTCTCTCTGCAAGGGATAATTACTGCTGCTTGTGACTAAACTCAGCTATTATCTTTCGTAGAGCCCAACCGCTCTCACCTGTCGCTGAAGTGCCATTTAGCAAGTTCGTATCTCCGGTGGTTGTCTATCCAATGCCGTCCTGTAGCGGCGTCAAATGAGTCATTAAAGCCGTTCTTTCTTTCTAACTGGTACGTCAGCATATAAAAGATGAGCAGAAGGAAATCGCTTTAAACGCCACCAGCCACGCTTGACAGTCGGAGGTTGACGCCGACGCGGGACTGTTTTCGACTTCTAGCAGTGCTAATGATTTCGTGTTAAAGCTAAAGCGCCGTTAATACAAGGGGTACAGCCGGTAAAAGGCTTGTCTATAACACAGCGTTCGTACTCTCAGCCCTATCCTGCCCCACCGGAGCGGGATTTGAATAAAACTGCTGCGGAATTCTGAAGTCTTAGCCCTTCGCTTTTGCCTCAGACATGTTTGGAACGAGTATGTTTCGGCAGTTTTCGGATGTAGCTGGTTGAAGTTGAAATCGCTGTTATAGACAAGCGTTTTACCGGCTGTACATGAAAAGCGTAGCAGACCAATCAATTTATTTAAATGCAAAATTATTTGCCTCATTGTGCGAAAACAGGGGTGCATGCGCGCGTGCGTGCCTAGACATTTGGTGGAACAAAAAAAGATGTTGCGCGCTCAGGCTCTCCTGCGCGCCAAAAAGACTTCCCGCTCGCCAGTAAACCACCTGCCTGCCTGGCTGCCTGCCAGGCAGGCGATTCCTGCGAGAATGCGTGATTTTGGGACGAGGGGCGGGCCGCCACGAGACGCCCGGGCGGAGGGGGAGGCGGCGGAGACGCAAAATACTGTACCATGGCGACACTCGAGGGTACTAAAAAATTTCTGCGGAAATTCAAACAATTATCTACTAATGCGTAGCATCCCGATGCCGCTTGTCCTCAGTGCGAGTTTCGACAGCCAATTTTTTGGTTTTTATAAATCCTGCCCGACCAATTATCTCAATTGACGCTGCTATAATTACAAATGGAGTATTCGCCAAATCTTCATTATTGTGGAAATGCAGGCAGTTATACGGTTCCCCATTTTTCTTAATTGCTTAATATTTTTTTTTTATTTTATAGTTTTTCGAAATTTTGTTCAACCAATTATTCCAATTTGCGCTGTTATAACGATTACATTTGTAACTCGCGAAATCCGCCTTATCGTGCAAATGCAGGGTGTTACACGGTTCGCAAGTTTCCGCAATTATTTTACATTTTTTTTTAATTTTTTACATTTATAAATTTTGTTCGACTAATTATCTCCATTTACCCTATATAATGATTACAGGTGGAAATTTCGCGAAATTCTCATTATTGTGGAAATGCAGGGTGTCACACGGTTTGCCAGTTTCGGTTATTACTTTTTTTATTTTTTAGTTTTTCAAAAATTTTCTGCGACCATTTATCTCTACGCTATTATAGCGATTACAGGTGGAACTCCCACGAAATCGGTATTTTTGTGGGAATGAAGGGGGTTACATGGTCCTGGCTGTGGGCAAAGAATGGTACGCATTAAAACGATTGTGGACGGACGGGTCGTCTGCTTAGTAGGACGGGCCACTAGGCAGTCTGCAGGGAGGCTGCCCATTACCAGAAGAATCTGGCGAAGATGCACCGAGGGGGAGGCGTCCGAGGCACTCGTGTGCTGCACACTGGTCAGGAGGCTACCTGTTTGCCTTCCAGAAGACTGTGGCGAGAACGCATTATTTGGAGACGATGTGCGGCATGTCACTTGTCAATGAAGGGAGGGGATCAGATGGCTGCACAGCGGCTACGTAGAGCCATGCGTTAGAGCGCAGCCTTTAGGCACCCGCTCCTGTGGTTTCACGCGTAGTCCCTCAGCGTTGGACTCGTTGTAACCGAGAGAACGAAGACGCCACCGAAGATAGAGCTGGCAGGAAAACGGAGGTTGCAAGTATAACGAAAGTGTAAGTGGGAGGGCGCAATTCCGTGACCGTGCGAGACGTGCTTCACAGTGACGACCCCTTACGAGATAACGACAGAGTATGCCGCGAGCTGTCGTGCATTAGCTGATGACGCGATCACTTCCTGAGGCACAGCATCTATGCGCCGTCGCCGAGAAGACTACAGTTCGCGCTGCACTCAAATTTCGCATTAGCGAGTGTCGTAATCGTCCGTCATTTTCTTCCTCAAGAAAACAACTGCGGGGTATAAAACTGCAGTGTTATGATCCAAGAATAAATTAAGTTAAATTATAAAAATGAAAGAAACTAAATCAATAAAAATAAACTTGCGGCCATAAAAAGCCGGGCTTTCAAATTAAAAAAAATACGCAGTCTTATGTGTCCGAGCGAATTTTTTATTTCGCTTCAGTTAATGTTGTAATCATGGACCTACCATAGAAAACATTTTGCCGTACATTTTATAGTTAAAGGAACTCTTCAACACTTTAGATCAACGCTCTCACTCTTATCTTCGCATCTGGAAGCATTGCAAAAGTTATAGCTATTGCCAGCACAGAGAAGCAGTGCGGGATTTGCTCGTCCCAGCAGATACGCCTTCCGTTTCTGCTTCGCTGTTGTGGTTTCATTTTAATGTCGCAACTTAAGGAAAGCCGGCAAATAGCCGCAACATCGCTGTAATGACGTCATTCCAGCGGTAGAAGGACGCCAAGACTTCGGAAGAGAGAAAATTATTTAAAACAGTTTGTAAGTTATCTGATGGGGACAGAGCAGCACTTTTTGTCTGAGGGACTTTCCGACTCCCTGATAAAAGTGCTGGTTGTGTTGGTTGACTACTTTCTGCAAGCATTCAAGATTTCGAACAAAGTTGAAAAAATTGTTGCAGGGTTGCTTATTTTTGGCCAAAAGAAAACATTTGCACAAAAAAACCTACATTATGGCTTCGTTTTTGACAAGGAAACCTGACACGGAAATGAAAACCGAGCACAAAAAAAATTAACAGGAAAAAACACGCCTGCTTTTTTTTTTTCTCCGAACCCGTTCGAACCCGTTCGAACCCGTTTGAACCGGTTCGAACCGGAACAGAATGGTGCGCCGGAACTGAACCCGAACCGAACCCGAAAGGCTTGAACCCGAACCCGAACCGAACCCGAAAAACTTCCGGTTCGACACCCTGTGTATCCACAATAATGGAGTAAAAGTCGTTCGTTCCGGCAGCGAAGGAGAAGCAAATCGGCTGCAATCGTGAACGTACACCGTCCTGATGGTCGTGAAGGTTGTGTACAGCTTCGCTACCTTCAAGTCTTACGCGTTATTGTAAACTGTTTATTGGATCTCTTCCTTCCTCTTCCTTTAGGCCGGTTCCTGCGGCTGGCGCTTCTGGGGGCTTAGCACTATATCATCATCACCATCATCATCATCATCATCATAATCATCATCATCATCATCATCACCAGCCTATCTACGCCCACTGCAGGGCAAAGGCCTCTATATATATATAGCACTATATATATATAGCACTCTATAGCACTATATATACCTGTTTTATTTTGCATACCCCGCTCCACTTGGACTCGCTTCTATTCCACCTGCGTGGCCTAGAACGACTGCTTTCTCAGTTTTCGGTCTTTCTTTAACCTCTATCTCTCTTATTTCAATTTTTCTGTTCGGCCTATTAAGGTGTCGGCTCTACGCCAGAAGATTACAAGCCTCTATCTCCTCTTACCCCCCGCCCCCTGGTCCACAATCACTTTCTTCTTCTTCTCCCCGGCATTGATAATGTCCAATAGAAACACGTATGCTCGTTCGTTGTTCACGGCTTTTGGCACCACGATGACACGTCAAAAATGCCTTTGTCGTGGTTTAAACAGCTGTATTTGCATTGATTTCCAATACCACGTCTGACCCCCATAATAGTTTCTTAACATTATCCCTCACAACTTCCTGCATTCGCTGCCTTAGTGTCATGTGGAAGAAACATTGGCAGCGTACCCGCTTGCTTTGCTTCATTTAATACTATAATCATTTCCTTGCATTGCCACTTAACTGCCTGTCATCTCTTTTCTCTCCCTCTTCCCCTCTTCACGCTCTTTCTTCTCCTTTTCGCTTTTCTCAGTATGAATGCGATTCAATTTTCCCATGTTCGCACACTGTCACGCCATCTCTTGGGGCGGCGCGCGTCTTCTATCCTTTTTTTTTTTTCGTTTCCCTTGAAAGTGCAGGAGCCGAAGTCCTTTATTTCACTGCTTACATTTATCTCGCATCTCCTTGACAACGTCTTTAACGCGTCGCTTGTTTGCATATTTACCGGACCCACTTCATGAAAAAATGCAGGAAACATTTTTTTATGAAATAAAACTTGAATGTAGGGAAGCTGTACGCACGGCTCTTCAGCGGTGCAGAGCGCATGCGCACGACGACATGAAGACGAACGAACGAGGGGCGTTCGCTGCGACGTATCTCTCTCGTTCCCTGCACGTGTTGCCTTGGTACAGCGGACGCCGGAGTTTTCTTTCCTTTTCGTTTTTTTTTTTTTTTTTGTGGCCAATATTTGGTATCTTCGGAAGTGTCCATGCTTAGCTCGACGAACGCGTGCACGAGAGCTCGGAATTCGCTCGGTATTTATAACTGCGGACCCCATACATAAACGATTTGCTTAACAGCTTCGTCATTAAAAGAGCCGTTCCTTCCTTTAAGAACGACAGAGCAGAGGTACGGTGAATGCTGGGTTTGTATCTTCCGCTACGCCCTCCAAGATTTAACCACGGGTAAAAAAATATCAGTTAACGGTGTCCGCGGAGAAATTTTCCCGTTGCAACTCACGTTCTTTTTCCTGCGTTAGACCTCACCCCATTACCGACTACCCAATTACCAACTACCCAATCATGGACCACGGATTCTCCTCTTCCATATTGAAAGTGCTACTACTACTACTTTACAATAGTAAAGCTCATTCCAACGCGTATTCTTCATTACAAGAACGGTGGTTCTTTCGGTTATGTACACATATTGCGCATCTATATATAGTATACCTGGAATATACAATGCGCTGAGTAATGTGGACAAGCGCAAGCCATGGCTGCAGTTCATATGAAGCGAAGCAAGCACATACACGGCAAATGTCTTGGCCAGGCGGAAAGTAGTCCAATCGAGTGACATACAGAGACCCACACCAAGCTTTTCGTGCTTGAGAGACTAACATCATAAAAAGTTTCAACAGAGGTACGTAGCACGTAGCATGGCTTTAACCGAACTTGCTGTGCGCAGTCAGCTTCAGTCGCGGCAAAGGCGGGGCCTTTGTGTAAGCACACACTTCTAACACCCCCACCCTCCTTGTAAATTGATGCTGACCGTTAAGAGCCGCCACACCACGAGAAAACTTCACCTCCCTATTGTCGAGTTCACTAGGTAGCCAGAATAGACGTAGGCATTCTGCTGCTTACTCGCTACTTGCGATTAGCGTCTGTTCGAGGTCTCTTGTTTTTCGTCTAGTTCGTTTCCTAGTATGCACCCCCCTGGGTTTCTTATCGAGCAGCCCCTCCTCTATTCGTTCCCCCACAAATTCGGCGTTTCCTTTGCTCGCTCCCCGGCGCGCCGCTTCAATCATTTTGTAACCGACGTACAGGCAGGGAGCAGCGGACACCTGTGCCTCGCCCAGCACGGGCGGCAAAGATACGATCATGGAGGAAAAACGGACGCTCGTGGAAGCGGCTCTATACGTTTCACCGACCTATATTTCCACGCCCAAGTCGCGTGGTGGATGGCTTCGGTGCGTCCATACAACGCTCGACTCTCGCCATCACAAAGACTCGATTTTCTGTGCAAGCGTGCGGGCTTGACCAGTTTAACCCGACTGCCTGCACTCCCAACCCACTCGACCGCGTTCAACAGGCCAAGCTTCCACGGCATCCGTGCGCAGGGCCCCACGCACTACGCACGGGCGCTATTTTCGGTATGTCGGCGCGCTTCCTACGTTATCGAGCACTCCACGTGCCCTGAATGAGTTACTGATATTGGGAGCTAGTGGCACGGTGTGCGGTCGGAAGAGAACAAGATAAAAGAAGGCGATAAAACTCTGCTGAATGTCACCGAGAATAGCAGAGCGGCGGATTCGAATATACATTAGGAAATGTACAGTCAGAATCAATTTGAAGGTTATCGCGGGAGCACCGACCAAGCAAGACGACAGCGCCGTTCCGTGGCACTTTTTTTCATTCGCGAAGGTAAGATTATGCTACCCTCTCTCACTCCTTGGCTGTTACATAGAATTCGCTCACCCCCAACTGCAAAGGGCGACTGCCGCAGTTTTTTTTCTTCATTCCTTTTTGGGTGACGTATCCGCGTTTCGCCCCTCGGCAATTTTATAACAACGAAGATATCTCGACATTGCGGAATTGCGGAAGCAAATTACAAGTTTTTTTATATACATACTAGAATGCCGCGGCATGCCGACATAGTTACCCTGAGAAAGCTGCGTATCAGTGTGTGTTATATCGGTGACGGTAGAAAAGAATAAAAAAAAACGAGCGTACGTGGCATTTATCGTTTCTGACGGTAGTGCGCGCACTGCATGGAACAGCTACGGGAGAAGCAAACCCAGCATAATCTCGTTGTGGCTAATGCTAAGAAGTGTCACGCAAAGGCGCTGTCGTCGCGGTCGGTCGGCGCTCTCGCGATAACCTTCAAATTGATCCCGACTGTACTTGACTACGGATCCAAACCCTTGGATGGCACCACGTCCCTCGGTTTAATAACTTCTGACTGCGTACAATTTAAATGTTTATATTACCCTTTTTCTCTCTCCCTCTCTCCCTTTATCTGTGCTTAGAAGGTAACAAATCATAAAATGGCCCAATGCATGGCCTTATCAAGGTTCGCTGTAAACTAGGAGGTATACAACAGTGATCGCGGTGACTCCGTGACTGATATTCGGTGTCCGAGGTCCCGAGTTCGACTCCTGTCCGCAGGGGCGGTTCTTATCAAGGAGGCTAAAAACAAAACGCCTGCTTGTGGAGAGTTATGCTCTTGTTAAAGAACACCAGGTGGTATAAATTATTCTGCACTCCTTTACTGCGGCGGTAACTCGGGAGTGTAAAATGCTGACTTGAAATCGAAGCTCGAAAATGTGCGGGATAGCCAGCGTCGGAAACTTTGGCCGGCTCGGAGTAGCTTAAACCTGCTCCTTATGCACAATGTCGGAGACATTCCGTTAACCACACAGTTGTGGACATACAGCTACCGAAAATCGATGATTTGTGTGGGGGACGCGTAATGAATTCTCTTTGAATTGTTAGTGAATTAAAATGATCTTGAAAGAAAATTAAAGCCGTTCCACTCAGCATGAAAGCTTTTGGAAGTGCAAAGCAGTGATTCACCATAATGGGCTGCGGCGCCGTTATCCGCTCACTCTTGCCACCCATCACGCTCTTTGCCGCCCTGTCTCATTTTTCTCCTGGTGAATTCAACGGAGGTTTGTCCAGCGCATTTCAAATTTCCCGCCTCCGCAGTGCTCGCGCGCCCCCTGCCTGAAACTGCGCCAGCGGGAGTTCGGTTCTTTTTGTGCTTGCTTTTCCTCCCCCACGTGCCGGGGTTGCACTTCCACTTTTTTTCGCTTATCATCGTAAGAACCAACCCAACAAGCGTTCCTAACTAAATGAACGCGGGTGGTGCCGGTTAATTGCCTATATTTTGCCTGAAATATACCGGCACTTTTACTTGCGCTAAACAAAGGGGAGATTTATGACAATAAGCGCCAGCGGTTCACGAGTTTCGAACCCTTATGACTATATAAAACGCTTGACTTTCGAAGCCTCTGTGGGACACCGCGACGACCGAACGCCGTGTGGCTTTACTTGGGTACAGCGAGCGAGCTACGACGACAAGGCGAGCTTTAAAGTGTTCTACACTTAATATTCTAGTTGTGGTGCTTACCGTCTGCTTAGAATCATTACATTAGAAGGCGTGAAACTGGAGGAAAAACTTACGAAATAGATGCGAACACTGACCATGAATAAAAATATATTTGACGTTTCGGAACCACATACGGGATCCTTGTTCATTACGTAAGACAAGAAGTCGTCGTCAATTATGTAGCCGTGCGAGCTCTGCGAGTTGCTGATGTTTTTGTCTGAGCAACACCTATTTTTCTTACGGAAGAAGCCTCTATCAGCAGACCCATGGCACGGCGATGGGTGCGTCGATATCTGTTACTACGGCCAATCTAGTTGTGGAGGCTTTAGAGGGGAAGGTATTGGCAACCTTCACACCGGCACCGAGGTTTTTCGGCCGCTATGTCGACGTCTGCTTTTTGTATTTTGAAAAAGCAAGATGTCCCACGTCTTCTGGACAGCCTCAATGCCTAGGATGTGCATATACAGTTCACCGTGGAATTCGAGCAAGAAAAAACATGATTCTTTTCTTGGATGTTCTTGTTCGCCGGGATGCGGGCGCTCTCACCTTCTCAGTGTACAGGAAGACCACACACCCGGGTCGTTACCTCAATTTTGAATCTTGCCACCCCCTCGGCCACAAGACGTCCGTTGTGTCGCCCTTGATAACGCGCGCCGTACGCGTCTGCTCAGATGGCAGTGCACTGAAACGTGAATTAGGAATGATCTGCCGCGAACTAATCGCCAACGGCTATCCTGAGCGACTTATTTGTGAAACTGAGAAAAAGATACTGCAGCCAAGAACGCCCAACAACTGGACATTACGAGCACGCGCAGCCATCCCCTACTTCCCAGGAATAAGCCAAGCATTGTCGCGCGTCTTTTCAAAATACGACATGCGCATTGCCCATGTACCGACCAGCAAGCTCCGGAACCGGCTGATGAATGTGAAAGACAAAGTGCCGAGGGAGTCATTCCCTGGTCTGGTATACAAGATACCATGTGCTGATTGCAGTCATGCGTACATTGGCGAAACAGGGAAGTTTTCGCGACGACTAAAAGAGCACCGACGTGATGTTAGAAATAACAATCACATGACGAATGCCATAGCGGAGCACGCGCACAAAACTTCCCACAGGATTGACTGGGAAAACACCGCTATTTTAGCTAAGGAAAAGAACACATTATCTCGACGGCTGCTGAGATCACTTTTCATCCAATCAACGCCAGCCACAATGAACCGGACGGATGGGACTCTGCCTCCCGTCTACGCATGCTCTCTACGTCACGTGCTGGCTACATAGTAATTGACGACGCCTTCTTTGTTGTGTTGTGTGATGTAGTTCTGTTCATGCCACCAGGTTGCGTACAATGCTAAGGTGGCCAATTTCCAGCATCCTCATCAGCAACCGCAAGCCCGGTTATAAATATCGTGTAACAAGAATAAAGGCTCTCTTTTCCGTGGGTACGCGGTGGCGTCTGCGCCTCTTTGCCACGTATGGTGACTCGGTGGGCGGCGGATACAACATTCTTGTCTTACGTAGTGAACAAGAAACCCGTATGTGGTTCCGAAACGTCGAATATATTTTTATTCGTGATCAGTGTTCGCTTTTCTTTTGTACGTTCTCATGCCTGAACAGACGACATTTCGTCGAACCCTTGATTAAGGAAAAACTACACAAGAAAATTGTGTGAATCTAAGCAAACAATGCAACCACTGGATTCGCCTCCGCAGACCCTTAGAGACTCGATCGGCCTCAAATTCACACCTCAGATTCAGCTGACGACTTCGTCGGCTGAGTTCTTGTTCTCTTATTCCAGATTTCTTGCGGTGGAATATAATGAAACAGCGCAGCAATTTTTATTTGGGGGGCCCTTGTTTCAGTGTTGTGGAAACCAAAACAACTAAGCCACGTATATTTCCCCTTGTACAATCAAACTTGTGTGCGAATGATTTGATCTTGAATTTGCGGTCGGAAGTGCACGCGTCTCTTTTTTTTCTCTGTGATAAATTGTGGCGTCGAGAAAGCTTTCAGACAATGAGAACACACTGCGGGACGGAAGTAAAACGAAGCACAAAATACAAAAACGCATTACGAGTACAGAGTAAGAAAAACATAAAAGAAAAATAAGAGGCTATTCTGAAATAAGGACAGCCGTACTGTGGGTTTGTTGTTGTTGTTGTTGTTGTTCTTGTTGTTGCTGCTGTTGTTGTTGTTGTTGTTGTTTTCCACTTCATTCAACGATCATTCTTAACGTACAGGTCTTGTGTGGTAATGTGTACAGCTTCGCTTTTGAATTTTCACTAACACAAAAAGTGTGTTCAAGGCGTTAATGTTTAGGCTACCGAACAGACTTCAACAATCCGATGTAAAATGTTGCGCGCTGACACCATCTCTGATATCCTACGTGCATTATTTCGTGGATGGTCAACAAAATAAATGTTTTTTGGTTACCATCTTGTAATTCGCTTGGGAAGTCCAGCATTTTTACTGCATTTACTTTCTCTTTCGCTCGTACTTTCTGGTTTTTGCTTCATTGCCGAGGCAAATCGGTGCTTAAAGGGGGCCTGAGATGGACTTCAAAGTGTTTTTGTTTGTGTCAGAAAACTACTCTATAGTTCTTGTAGAAACAAGTCCCAAAATAGTAAGCATATTCGCTCACGCTAACAAAAGTTATTACCCCGACGAGACAGAACTATTTGTTGGCTCGGCGGCTTGCGATGACGACATAGTCCGACCTCGTCCGAGGCGAAGCACTCATTTCATGGTTGGCCGCCGGAATGTCCGCGATTTCTGACGGCGGCGGTTTGGTTTAGAGCGTCGTCGTTACCATGGTTACTTCAGCGAGTGGGTCGACATGGGACGACGACGTCCTTTTTTTTTTTTTTTTGAGCAGGAGATACTGGTTTTTTTTTTTTTTTGAGGCTTTGAGCAGGAGATACTGGTGATTGCGGAAGTCGACCTTGCATGCGCGAGAGTTTCCGTGAACGGTAACTTATTTTTAGCGTCGCTACATAGCGATACAGAGGCTAGAATTTCTACCGACTGTAGTAGCGAGCCCCCTGCTAAGGTGGCTAGAATCCCTGCGCCGGTGAAATGTACGCTCGCGTTTTGATTAGATTACCGGAAAGTTCCGAGTGAACGCCCTCCCCCGAAACATCGCCCACCCCCTTGTACGGGTGAAATATTCAATTTACTGAAAGACGCGCGCCCACCCCGTAAAATCCGTGGCTTTAGCGCCGATGAGTGAACAAAACAAACCCGAATCATCTCTTCATGTGTAGATGCGGTCACTTATTCGTCCTTTCCGCGCTTGACCCGAAATTTCGCCCATCTCGTATTTTTCACTTGATATTACTGTACTTAAATTTGGGTGGGCGTTCTTCCGGAACTTTACGGCACAGCAAATGCGCTGTGCTCGGCGCTTCATGCAAGCAATCTTAGTTAATGTTGTTTACTACATTCTTGCTAAATGATGATCAGGAGCACGATAAATGACATTTTTTTTTTAGAATGAGCGAGCAAAATTTCCGCCCTTACTCCAGCTTCCTACGCTTCCAATGGTTCAGATGACTTTATGAACTAGCATAGCTCTTTTATGCTTTCAAAATCGTCTTGGGCAAGGTATGATAGGTAACTGCGCAATCATTACAATATATCTTACTCATTTTATATCGAAATATTTAGCGGTAGCGTGAATTCTGGTTAATGCAATACTTGGTCCTAATTGTTCCTACTAGATGGCGGCGTCAACGTCATGTTTTCAATTTTTTAAGCTCTACAGTAGAAGTATACGGCTCTTTTAAAAAAAAAAAATTATTGTATTGTGAGAGTTCAATCTAAGACGTCCAAGATTCGAGCCATTTCAAGCGTAAGCGAACAGTTCTGGGCAACAAACGTTTGTGTCATTTGCTTTGAGACAAATTCGCCAGATGTCGCTACTCGGCAGAGCCGGTAAGACGGAATGCAGAAACCGCAGAGTGCAATCCTTTCGTTTTCAGCGGCAAACGGCTACTCTTGCTTCATTTAACACGGCAAACGGTAAAGCGCGCTAAGGACACTAGGCAACAGGTTCATTCAGAAGGCCGGTGCAGCAAACCACACTTTCCTGCGATCATGACTTGATGGGAAGCAATGAAATGAAACTCTTTGGCAGTTGTCGTTACGGGATGAGCATGCTCTTGCCCTTGTCGCGACCACCGCAGAGAATCAGCTGCGACAGCGTTTGGGCTTGAACTGATTTATTCAGCCCGCGTCAGCGCACTTGAGCGTGCGCCTCGTGATCACGAGCAGTGCCCGGCGTCGTCCAAGCGCTGCGTGCGGCGCTCCGCCTTCGTCGTCGGCGCGGCGCTCCCTTGGCGCGCCGTTCGTTACCACCTCTGAAACAACGTCGAGGCTCCGCTCGAAACACAGATGGTGCAAAGAATCCTTTCGGGTACAGCGTCCAAGAAAGCAAATGCAAAGAAAACTGATGATACTCTAACACCAGACACGGAGCGCTGAGCGATCACGCTGGCTGCAAGCGTCGTTGCTCCTGCGCTCACTGTATCCTTCCGCCGAGAACGGAGGAGCGTCAAGCCCGGTTTGGCCCGGTGTGTAAGTGTTTTACGCTGCGGTATAAAATAAATATGTGTGACTGTGTAAAAGCACACACACACAAAAGATGTTTTTTGTAGGTTTCTGATGTTTTTACGCTCGTAAAAAATTGATTAAATCAAGAGCGCACAAACACGTCACGATTAGTTCAAGAAATAGCCGTTGCGCTCCGATACCATCGACCCCCCAAAAACCCCCATCTCAGGGGCCCTTTAAGGCATGGGATTTAAAAGCACTACAATGGTCATCAGTGAGGAAAAAAAGAGGAAGTGTCAGTTTAGCGCCATGTATACATACGTCCTACTATGTTTTTAACATTCCCTAATAAATAGGAACTTGTGCTGGTTCCCGACGTAGCACCTTTTATAAACACTTGTTGACACCTGTGCGTGCTATAAAATAGAACAATAGAACATTCATCCGCGCAAATATTTGCTTGCATGTCGGTAAGCTTTTTTTTAACAGATAAGTGAACGCAGGATGCGCATAAACAGACAAAAGAGATAGCAAAAGCAAACGTCCGCCGAAATCTAATCTTAATTGGTTGGTACAAAACAAGCTTTTTGCCACGTTAGAAACAATCCAGAAGGTTGATTGATTGTAGGGTTCAACGCGCCGACGCAACGCAGGCTATGAGACGCGCCGTAGTGGAGGACTCCGGATTAATTTCGACCATCTGGGGATCTTTAACGTGCGCCGAAATCTCGTACACACAACGTTTTTGCTTTTCGCCTCCATCAAAAAAGCGGCCGCCGCGGCTGGGAATCGAACCCGGGACCTCGCGCTCAGCAGCACGCCTTACTCACTGAGCCACTGCGGTGGGTCAATTCCGAAGGCACTGAAAACTGACATTGTTCACACTTGCTTGTATCCCGACAGTGAACGCGAAAGTAAATATAGCGTCACGCGTGAGGAAAACGGTGGTTGGTGACCGCTAAGCGCATCAAAGCACTAATGAATTGGGAACGCGGAAGCAATAATTAACGTACATTTGAAACCGCTAAGTGGCCCTTCGGATTTGCACTGCGAGTAATGTTTTCGAGTTTCGTTGACGGCATGTCTCCAAATTTCGCGATTAAATTGGTGCGAAGCCCACGGTATAAAACACGTCGCTGTCATTGCGTATTTTTGACGCTGCCTAGATGAATGCGAAGCACGTCTCAAACAATGTCATCGCTTATCACCGCTGTCCTTTTCTTGTGTTTGCTTTACGCGAAGCACACGCTATGAAACGCTTCCATGTCACCTGGGTTTAATATGAGCCCTTTCCCTAATTATATGTCTGAAGCCGGCGTTATCGATCAGTGCGCCATGTCATGATTCGGCGCTGAAACCGCTTTGGCTGAGCATGACTTTTCGCACTTCCAGTGTTTGTACGCATGCGTGATTTGCAATCCGCTCGCCGCTGCAATGTTTTCGTTACTTGGGACACAGAATGTGCGCCGCACCGCAACACTAAAAAAAATGGTCGCCATTTCGCTCTGCGAAAGTTGATGTCCAGCAAAGCTGTTGTAATCCACTACAAATGGTGATGGAGGAGGGTATGAAATGTTTTTCATCGTCTCGGCGGTCTTGTCGATTGCACTCGGCTAGTGTCACTAGATAAGGGTACAGAGTGTCGGCACTCTTTTCTCCTACTATTCTCGAAGTGTTATCGTCGTGAGCCGGTAACCGTTATTCCCTTGTTTGGTTCAGCTCAAGTTCGAATTTGGCCCGCTAAAAAACAACTATTCAGTTCCTACTTTCCGGCCAGGTTCGGTTCCGGTACGACACCCTGCTTGACAATAGATGCCGCTATCGTGGACGGTAACCTGCTCTTTTTTGCTTTTCTTACGCTGAATAAAAGAAACGGATTCTTCACAAGTGAAGTGAGGTGTATGGATGAAGGTGAATAACTACCGCCTCTCAATAGCTGTTAAGTAGCATACAAAATATTGTATACAAATGCATCCCTACTAGGACGATAGTGGTATTGTTGCTTAGTGCTATATGACTCCCGTTAAGCAAGCCCTGGTAGTGGGATATATTCGCATAGTAAATACAAAAAAAAGATCTTATTTCAAGCAGCCACGCTCAAAACAAAATGACGAATGCGCGCTACCACTCGCGCGCACACGTGCACCAAAGTGTGTGATGTTATGTTCACCATTTCTCTAAAGGCGTGCCATGTCGGAAGCTCGCGGTCCAACTTTCTCCTCTAAAGGCACACATCAGCTTGTAGAAGCAAAAGAGTTCCGTATCCTTAAACTGCATGTTCACCAGTCTGTTACCACTACAGAATGGCTCAAAACAGCCGGGCAATACCACATTCGCTCAAATCTGCCGCATTGCACTGCACCAAAAGCAGATGGTATACAAGTACTGACGCTTGGTGTTCAATGTCGTTTGGCTTTTAGAGCCCATTTTCTGCGTCTCACCATTTGCCAACATGCCAAGCCGGAAGCCGTAAATCAGAAAGACATGCGTGAAATTACCGGTCTCGATACCGGTCCTCCCAGCTTCACAGTTGACGACTTCGTTACGCAATTATCCGAGCAGCGTCACTGTCAAATGCTCGTGCTTTAAGAACAATCTCGCACTGCACGACTGTTACAATCCCGCCATCTTGGCTCATCGGGAAGCACTGGATACCTTTCCACCATGTGGGTACACGATCATTAACATCTTCAAAACACGCCATTTGCCGTAAGAGCGGAGGATTAGAGCGGAGGGCACTCTTCTTCCCTTCCAAATAACCAGGCTTCAGACGATGTCTGTCGCTTATCTGTCGCTTATCTGTCTGCCGCACAGGATCATGTTGAATCACGCAGTGAATGAACCCTACTCACCCAAGGATTAGAAGGCCGTATTTCCTACACCTCTGTAATATATACACCAATCCTGCTCGAATTGGTGGCTATATACGACGCCCGGCAGGGTGCAAATTCTTCCCATCCATCTTTTTCTACCATACAAGTTCGCAAAAACTCCATAGGGGTGATCTATTGCCTCAAATAGGTTGTCAACAAATTTATTATGCTCCATAGCCAAATATCATCAAAAGGTGCTATATTGCCATTGGTGGCTGGCCGCACCACTACTGCAGGCAATGAACAGGCTTACTTCCAGTCACATAATACCCCTGTTCCGCTATCCTCTAAAAAACATATGGGTTACACGTATGCCTGCAAAGGACGACCTCAAACGCCGAACGCGAGCTCTTATACCCCCGTGTTCGGTTGCCCTCCGCCCTGACCTCACCAGGATAGAGGATGTTGTGGCTCTTGCTCCGGTCCGCATGTACTGATTAAAACGGTACTACCGCGGGCCTGTGGGATTCACAACCCATAGAGTTTCGAACTAATATATACTAGAGGGAAATCTGGCGCTGCAGTCGCCGGCCGTCATGGGCCGCGCCATTGCAGCTCGCCTACTTGGCTTGGCTAGCCACAAGGCTGATTTTGTTGTCTCTAAGCCTAAATCAACAAAAAAGGGTAGCATCATTTTTTGTTCATCTTGGATCAGGCTTTTAATTAATCCCTGGCAAAGAGATCTTTCAATAACTTGAATTTTACAATAACAAAACAAATTCGATTAATCTTCTACAGTGATATCATAGCATTTTTGCAGCCAGAGGTAACTTTTCACTCGGTTCATGAGCCATGCCAAGGACAAGTGGAACGTGCCTGCCCGGTACATGACGGAACGCTCGCTGAAGCAGGGCTCCCCTAGACCGTGGCGCCAGTTCTCCCTTTAGTAACATCTATGCCCCAACCTTCTCGCGGACCTTTACTGTGGACATGCGCTAAGATCCAGGACGTGCGGTGAAAACATGCGATGGTGGCATGCCTTGATTTGCGGCAAGAGGCCTTCCTTTCGTGCCTTACTAGACTACATCTGGGATGCTAGCCAAGCTTTATGAATATAGCCCAAAATCCCAATGTTGTTTCGCAACAACTAAGCTCTGAGTCTGCGAAATGTACACAATTACAACAACAACAATGACAACAACAATAACACCACCACAACAACAACAACAGGAACAACAACAAAGTGCATGTAAAGTTGGATGTGTTGTAGGACACTAACGAAGTACACCGCAGCACGCACCACGAATCTCACAATACTCGAAGCTTACACTCAAAGTGCAAAAAACGTAAAAACGTGCAGGACGGACCCGCTGCGTCACTTCCCTGAGAGAGCAGACGTGTGCTGAGATAAGAAATACTCGCCGCGCGTTGCTTCGGGCCTCTACAACTACTATCTATGAAACGTCCGACACAACAACTTATCGGCGACCTGAGCGTGTGTCCAGGGCCGCAACCGGAGGAAGCTAGCAGCGGTATTTTCGCTATCGCTATCAAAGACGGCCCTCTACGCAACAATCGCAGCCGCCGATAACTGTCTGCAGCAGTCTGTTGAATTCGGAAACATTATTAGCATACCCAAAGAACGGGAGAGTACGCACAACCCAGTCAGGCAACCAAGGGGGACAATGCGAGCGCCGCACTCTTGCGCAGCGAAGGGTCCCACACTGATACGCTCGACGATATTTGCAGCCGATAAACGAAGGACGCGTACATGCGGTATGTGTGTTTTCTGGCTGTTGTTAGACTCCGCCTCGTTGTTTGTCAGCTCGCAGGCGTGGGGCGGAAAGTAAACATCTATTTGTTTCGCCGTTGTCGAGGGAAGAGCGGAACGTTATCTCCGCGGGTGTCATGTGAGCGTCTCGCGGGACTCTTGTACACGTGCGGATCGCTGTGTGACCTCCGGCCGGAGCAAGTCACGCGACACCCCCCACGGGTCGATGCTGGCCGCGTGATCGCCCCCGTGCCAGAAGTCATCTCCGGCGGCCGGAACAGGCCGGAAAAAGCCGCCCCGTGGTTTTAAATTGAATGAGCGTCTATATGCGTAAGAACTGCCCATTGTCTTAGTGCGGGTTGTGGCGTGGAGATAGCGGTTGTGGACTCCCCCTTTGTGTTGGGGGGTGGTGGCATACGCAACCTTTGCGGGGCATTTAAACTGCTGCTGGAAAGGATAGTGTAGTATTTCTGCGCGGGTGATAAGAGCAGTCCTAAATAAATTTACTTTTGTGCGTGCCAGGTTGCAGTCGTTTTATGCTATTTTCCTGTATGATTTTCTTCCGCCAGTATTCTATCTTCTCAATAATATCAACAGCTTCACTGCCCCGTTTGTACTTATTGCAGTTGTATTTCAAAGCTTTAGGAACACGCTTACTTTCCTTACACGAATTTGGATGTATATTAACCCATTTTATACTATATTGCATTTATTTTCATGTACCTGCTTCCAAACATTTTTGTTGCCATGGAGCCCGCTCGAGGCCCAGAAAGTACAGCACTACCCTTAGAGAAATAGCATAATTTTAACACGAACGTGTGTTATGCCGGTAAACACCAAGATTTTACTGGCGTTATATCCGTCACGGAAATGACGCCAATACAATGATAACAGAAGAAACGGCAGAAAAAGTTTCATTGACGCAGGTGGTGTTTCCGTCTGGGAGAGGTGAAGCGAAGTATGACGCTAACGAGCGCCGATAGTTGGCACCTCGATCGGGCAGCGTAAGCTGCGTCATTTCTCAGCGCGATGACGCCGCAAAAGGGCAACCACGCCGACGTGCGAATGCTGTGAACGTGACTGATTTGGCGCGAAGAGACACGCCATCGGGAAGTGGAAGGCGTTCGCGCATTCACGGTGCAAGCTACGAACCCTGCCTCTCGCGCTCCTTAAGCTGAGCTCGTCGCAGCGCAGCCGTCTGCCGTACACACCACGAAGCAGGGCCGAAGTGTTCGCACCTTTGCCGAAGCGATCCGCCAGCACGACGTCGCGCGCCAAGCACAACCACAAGACAGGGTTGCCACCTGCCCGGTTTTTGATCGGCCCGAACGAGTTTTTAAACAGCGGGCTGGTTACCGGTTCATGCCAAAAACCGGCCGTCATTGGTTGGTTTTTCGGTCATCGTGCCTGGGTTATTTTTAGGGCGTATTATCAGCGCCAATTCAGCAACAATGACGATAAATATGTGTGTCCACAAGTTGCGGAAATTCACGCGAGCAGAGAAAATACGCAGGCGAGCGGTCTCCCTGGGATGGAGATGGATCAATGGGAGGAGCAACGCAACGAAATGCCGCCGCCTAGGTTCAGATGCAAGCAACTTGTAATATACGAAGTACGTGCTGCTACTTTTCAGTGCAGCACGTTCATAACAATACCCAAAACCTCAGTCACTTTCAGTCCAAACGTTATGTTGCTTTCTCTCCAATAAAACGGTACAATAGATGAAATTGGATGTAAAAACAACATGCTGTTTTTTTTTTTGTCAACGCAAAGTCAACATTCTATATACCGCGCCCCCACCCCCGGAGGGTCGGTTTTCTTTCCAGGGGAAAGCGGCAATCCTACAAGACAGCCGCCGACCCGGAAATCATGCTCCTTTCGCGGCAGATTTCGCTGCACATTTCACTTTCGTGTTTTACAGATTCCTATGACAGAGGAATCAACCACGGATATTTTTTTAAGTGCGACGCACTTTAGGGGTCCGGCTTGTCGTCGTAGCTCCTCCGGGGTCACGGCATGTAGCCACCGTAGAAACGCGTCATGCGGCGTCACGCGCCCAGACAGAGGCTTCGAAAACACCACCGCTTGCCCAGGTCGCCTTCGAACCTGGCTCCTCCGCGTTACGAATTCGATGTCAATCCCATTGGCCACACAGGCACACATTACTCACACGCAAAATGTTGGGGTGATCTTTGCGCTGCGCCGTTGCCATGGGGGCTTCCATTGCCAGACCGCAAGTAATTACACAATAAAATAAAACATGAGAAAAACCATGAATCAACGCATTAATTACCCCAAATTAATGAAAACTCACTCAGGTATCTCTTTATAGGCCCTTTTAAGGGGCTACGGCGCCCTCTCTGGACAACTTTCGGCATCGACGCCAAACTGATACTGAAACTAGTCAAGAGAGGGCGCCACAGCCCCTTTGGCGGTATCTTTACATGAAAAGCGTGGACACACAATGGAGGAAAAGAACCAGAAGGCTCAGGACAAAGTATATGAAACCTGGAAGTGCAGGGGAAACAACCAAGGCAATAAAAAATGAAGTGAAAGAAACAGAAACAACGACGTGGAAAAAGAGGATGGATGCGAAGAAGTCCTTAGATATCTACAGAATCGGGAAGCAGGAGATCACAAGGGAAAAATTATTCGATAATACCAAAGGGAGTGCATTGCTTTTTGAAGCCCGAGCGGGTTGCTTGCGGACAAAAACGCTTATCCTCGAGCCGGTACAGGAAGAACTATGCGCAGGCTGCGGAAATGAGCCAGAAACCATGCGACATATTGTAACAGAGTGCAAAAGTATCCGTCCAGTCCTCAGTGATGGAGCCATCCAGCTTCCGGAAGCCCTTGGCTTTAAGGTTAGCGGAAAAGTGAACTGGACAGCAGTAGAGGTTAGTAAAAGAAGGTTAGAATATCTGGGAAGACATGCGAACAAAGAAGTCAGACTAGCACAAAAATTTCGTAAAAGTATTTTCTTTTTATTTTGACATTATTTTTTATTTATTTTGTTTGTATTTTTTGGCGAGGTGATTGTACAGTGGCGTTGCGACTAAGGCCGCTGTGCAACGCCACCCCGTTACAAAGGGGAAGCCACTAAGCATCATCATCATCATCGAATTACTGCTCCGCACTTGACAGTTTCGCGTTGAGTGGAACAGCTTTAATTTTTTTCGTTCTGGTATCTTACTTGGAGGTTATTGTACGCCTATTGACATTTCATATCCGACTTCGTCCCGCTCGCAAGCGTTTCTGTTTTTTGTTTTTGCAAGTTTTTGACTGTCGTTGCTAAGGTCCAAACAGTCACCGCCACCATCTTTTGGTTTTATCTATACTCTGTGCATGGAGCGCCCCCTTAACACTTCACTGCCCTATTTACGGTACTTTCATAGTTCTTAATCTCTCCTGGATTGTTGCAGAGCAAAGGTTTATCCCTGCCAGAGAAGTGGGCGCCAAGTGCCGGTTTGACGGTGTAAGGCTTTTAACCAGCTGCTTATGTATTTCTCCCCGTGCTACGCGCACTTTGCAGTCCTTATGAATTTTTTTAAAGTAACTGTAATTAATCTGTGCCTAAACCTCCTAACTTGGGACACTTCACAGACATTATGAGTAGTTTTTCCCTTTGACATTAAAAAAAAAATACTGCCCATATCGGTCCACCTTAAACGACCGAATCCCCCTAATTTCCTGAGTTTACAGGCTATCCTCCCAGAAACTGTCGGTGGTGTATATATATTCGGCTGGATTTAAATTAGTTCCATCTGTCCCTGAAGTTCGGATATCATTTCCTATAAACATAGCCCATTCACATTAAATCTCTGTGAAGCTGCAAGTGATGGGAATTTTTTTTATTATTATTTACTCATACTGTTGGCCGGTGAGGCCAATACAGGGTGGGGTTACAAAATTCTTGTAATAACATATAAGCGTGCATTAACTAAGGAATTAACTAAAGACTTGCATTGTTATTTCTACACATTTATATTTTTATCCGGTCTAGTCACGACCCAGTAGCTTGCCCAATCAACTGTGGTCATTGTGAATTTATTGACCAGAATAACAGTTTTCTTCTGTCGGTTGACTCTTGTCAAGAGCACCGAAGTACAGCCTATACGACCATCGAGGAAAGAAACGTGTTTACGACATCTGGAAGCACCTAGCTGGCCCCCATTTTTTTTTATACTGGCAGTTACAGATAAAACAAGAAATATTTGAAGCTTCACCCCATTATTTCCTTAAATGCCAAAATTCTCGCTAAACCGTGCATTATCTGAAACGTTTATCGCTATCGACGTCGTTGCCAAAAACTAAAATTTCATATTTTTGTGACCGTTAACCTCCAGCTACTCCCATACAGAAACGTTTGAGCTCGGAAGGAGGCGACAGCCTTACGCCTGTTAAATAGGCGTTACTTTGTTGTATTTTTAACGGAAAAATCTAAGTTCGGACAAATGTCTAACCCGCTGCTAATAGAAACACAACCACCTCTATAAAATGGTTGCGGCTGCTATGGGTTCTCAACAGGAAATAATCCACCAGTCCGATCTACACCACGCCCCCACAGCGCACGCACGACTTCGAGATCGTCGTATACGTAACGTTGCCCACATATGACCGCCGGGGAAAGAAGTATTACGTCCGTTGCAACGCCCGAAGCGATGACCCTGGGCGCTCCAGCCTTCCTCGGCGCAACACAAAAGACACGCACGTTCTCGATGGCACCGCCGGAAATGATACGTGTCTTTCCTCCAACGCTTCCGGCCCGAAGCACCGGAACTGCGTTGATCCGGAAGTTGTCCCGGACACGCTCCCTTTCGGCCACACGTCGGCCGCGACTGAAACGCGCCCGTCGAAAACGACAACCAAAAGCGCAAGCGAGGATAAACGCCTCCGTATTTCGCTCGCGACGTCCAGCGGTCAACCGCGCTGCCCCAGAAATGGAGAGCAGGCCGATGTTTGTGCAGGTGTGTACGTGCGTGTAGGGCGTGCAGCTATGCGTTCAACAGCGTGTAACGACGCCCACATTAATGGTATTCCTTTCCGTGCACGGACAATAGCCGAGGGGCTGACAGTCGTGAGAAGACTGGAGGCGTTCCCCCGGCGTTTATACTCGCTGCCTGATCTTCGCTTCCGCCAACGCCACTTCTCCTCGACGCGACGTGGGAAAATTGCGCTAGAAGAGCTTGACGAGAAGGAAACCTCACACCTTTCGGAGCGCGTAATTTGCATTTACGTTCCGCCCCTCTTAACTGCCCGTACAGTGGCGCTGATACCTGTACACACGGGTGTTCGTGTATCAAATCTTGTTCATAGGCCCTGTCTGTGCCAATTAAATCAGGTTTCCGGTCGCGCCTTGGTCGGTGCATTTCTTTTTCTCGTAAAACTGCCAGAAAAGCCGCGTTGTGGACTGCCGAGGCTGGAGCAATGCGCCCTCATCGGGCAGGGCTTCAAGTTCCCGATGGAGAGGGACAATATTTTTACGCATTTCTGAAGATTTGCAAATAAATCTTCAATTACGCTTTAACGGCGAAATCCTTAATATTTGAAGCACGCGCGTTGTGAGGTTTAGAAAATAGGTGGTCCAAAAAAGTTGAAGTAACGCGAGCCAGGGAGTGTGAGCCCGGAAGCGCGCGCCGGGTAAGGGAAACAGCCGTAAGAGAGGAGGATCAGAGGAAGGCTCTGAGAAAGGGCGATACAGCGCGCTCCGGAAAATGACGATTGCCAGCGAGCGGAACGAGCACGTTACCACTTGACCAGCTCAGGGTGACTAATCCAGTCAAGTGGTGATTAACAGAACGTTCAACAGCAAGTCAACGCGAGGTCCAACCAGGATTTTGCCTTCGCATTCCCAGAAGGTTCTAAGAATCAAGCACAACAGAAATCTTTATTTTCCGCGTGTCTACCAGTTGCTTCAATTTCCCGGAGGCATATCAATGCATCTGCATCTATACTTAAATGGAGTAGGCTAATGTTGAACTGCCGGGGCCCTCATATTCTTGCGATTTTAAATCTTCATCCGAATTCTGATTCTAGAGTGTTCATAACCCACGGACTAAATGCATACGTTGCATCGCCTGCAACGTAACATGTCGCACTACACTGATTAGGTTACGGCCCGACGTGCTGTGCCGGTGAGGACTCTGAGCATGCTTTCCGCTTTTTGCGCACCGCTTACTTAATGACAGCGTCTAGCTTCCTATTCGGTCCACGGCAGGAACGTGGCAAAGACGAAATTGGTGAGACGCACGAATTGTGCCCATAATCTTTATAAAAGTTATGTAAGTAAGTGTTTTTTGGCGCTCTTTGCCCTAACTGGCCTTGCGCCACAATAATCCAACCACCATTAATTAAAAAAAAAATATGATCACAACGTAAAACTCGCTCCTACGAATGAGTCCATCTATAGCTGTTGACAAGCGTGAATCTCCGAAAATTTCTCAAGAGATGGGAAGCGCATGTTGACGATTAACGATTCCTCCGTGACGAATTAACGGTTCTTCCGTGAGGAATCGTTAATTCGTCCCGTTTTGAGTGAAGCAAGTCTGGGCGACATTATGACACCACGATCTTGCACTGACACGCGACCCTGTTGCTTTGAGTTAACGTTACCATTCGCCACCAAACCACGGCCCAGCGCGAGACGAGATTCGTTTTCAAACTGCGATGAAATACATTTCTAATTTACCCAGTTACACAAGATTTCGTACAATATTTTCATACGTCAAAGCTTTGCAACACTGTTTAAAGGGCCCTGCAATACTTCTGATTTTTTTTTCTAAATCCTAAATGCTTTCAGAGCGTAGCCAACAAACACATCCAGTACTGGAATAGGGAGTCACAAAGTGCCGCCGCCAAAAATTACCATAAGATAACTTACAAACTTGCTCAAAAGCTTTTTCTCTCTTTCCCGGTTCTTGCGTTCTTGAAGCGCCCAAATTGCGTCATTACAGCAATGCGAGAGCTATTGGCAGGATTTCTTTCAATTGCGGCAGTCAAGGCTTTCGATAGCCTTCGATAGACACAAAAGCAAAGCAGAAACGGAAGGAGGGTCTCCCGCGACGAACAAGTCACCCAGTGCAGCTCCGTGCTGGCGATAACAACAGCTTCCACAATGCTTCCAGAGGCGAAGGAAAGAGTGAAAGCGATTATCACAATTGTTTCAGAGTCTCTTTAAGGTAGGACCCATTTGAGCGAGAACCACACATACCTTTTTCTAGGAAACCGTACGAATAAACCCAACAGGTTATAAAAAACGAAAAAAAAAGGGTGCTGTTATCATTGTGTAATCTTTACATTACCAGGTTAGTAAATCTATTTGCATGCAGTCAGCATAGCAGCCGAACTTGGTATGACTTTCTTTGGCGCATTTACATTAAAACTACAGCTACACAGCCGTTCTGCGCTGACGTCGTGGAACTTCATTTCGGCTTCAAGAAGGCGCAACCGAAAACCCAACAGAGAAATCATGCGGGGTCTCTTCAATACATACTTTCAATGGGAAAAGGCAAATGAAATAGCGTAGGCTACACGGTATGCGACGCTACATAGTTCAAATTATCCGAAAACGCTTTATTACGGAAGTGCTCGTTCAATACGTTGAACGTAAGCACTTCTTGGTTCATCTGCCAAAGCACTGTGGTCTTTTACCGCTATACCTGCTCAGAGCGCACTCTAAGACGCCTCTGATTCGCCTGGAAGTACAACACGTAAAAACAATGTTTCGGGGCTATGCATACGGATGCATCGCTTTTGTCCTGTCTCTCTCAGACAGTCGCCGGCTTCGAGAGAGCACCGCACAGCTCCGATTCGAAGATAGTGACGTTCTGAGGCGCTTTCAGGAAGAGCGCGTACATCTCAAATCTAGCACACGCACATTTGAAACCAATGCATCCCGGGAGGTTTCCTGGTCGAACTTCGGGTGGAAAACAACGTGAACACACGCCGGAGAAGCCGCGCGCTTCATTTCCGCATCTTTCTGCCAGCTTTATTGCTTTCTATATAGCCGGACGACATTCAAGCCGACGCGAATTCTGTCACGGTGTTTCCTTGATACGGGAGCAGAACGCATCTGTTATTTTACGAGTCAGAGCACCCGTAGCTTAGTAGTTTTATCAAAGGCGCTGGGAAGGTACGTGTTTCCTTTTCGGCAAGCCGAATGCATGCTCGTTTTACCACGTACTAGTTGCTGTCTTTGTATAGTAGTGCTTAACCCTCACGAGGACGTTTTTACATCTTCGCTGTTACCCGCCGCGGTGGCTCAGTGGTTAAGGCGTTGCGCTGCTGAGCACGAGGTCGCGGGTTCGATTCCCGGCCGCGGCGGCCGCTTTTCTGATGGAGGCGAAAAGCAAAAACGCCCGTGTGTACGAGATTTCGGCGCACGTTAAAGATCACCAGGTGGTCAAAATTAATCCGGAGCCCTCCACTACGGCGCGCCTCATCGCCTGCGTTGCGTCGGCGCGTTAAACCCTACAATCAATCAATCAATCTTAGCTGTTACAGTCAAACTCTAATGTTATGTTTTTTAGATGCGACGCTGAGAGGAGCATCTCTTGCCGGCGTCCCTGTCCTTCCTGCGTCATCGTCGTCCGCGTCCGCGCAGCTGCGTCTCTCTTCCGCTCACCCTCTCTCCTCCCTCCGATAGCGAACACGCTCGCCCAACATCTGCGGGCGCGTGGCGCAGCGCACTCTCACTCCGCCGGTGGGCGGCGCTGCGCGCGGCGCAAGCGCGTCTCTCTCCGCGGTCTCCTCTCCTTCGGGCGCGCTGCGCGGAGTGCTGCGCTCCGGCCGGTCTCTCAGTCGACGGTCCTCGGCGCTACGCGTGCTGTCTCTCTGTCTCTCTCGCATTACCCGACGATTGCTCACGCAATTCGAGTAATCGACCCAACGAAAACGCACAATGGAACCCCCTTCAGCGTCGCATCACACCAGGGTTCCCGCGAGGGGAGGTGGGCGCAATTTTTTTATCAGCAGAGCTGCTTAGGCCGACACAAATCCGTCCGAAATATACAGAAAACCCCTAGCGCACGTGAGCACGTGCCTCGCGGTGACAGCCCGGCGTCGTCCAGGCTTGCGCGTGCGCTTACCCCACATGAGAAGATCCCGCCTTCGTCGTCATCTTGTAGCCGGCGCGCCACGGGTATGTCGTGCCGTAGACGTTGAGGACAAATCTTTCAAAGCAGCCCGTAACAACCCACACGTGGAGACGGCCACCGGACCAGCTGACGAAGAAGTGGAGGTCGATCGCGAGGCGAGGACGCGCTACAAGAAGATTTGCCCTACTCGGCTGTGCCCTCGGAAGACGACTACGAAAGGGATAACGGCGATCGATATACTGAATAAACACTGTACATACTTTAATGGTCGTTGGCTACAGTGCCGTCCAAAACGGCTTTGCGCTGCTGGGGTCCGGCTGCTCCCTCTCTCTTGCGGTCCGCTGTCAGTGTGAGGAAAAGACAGGTCGGCCCTAAGCTCTGCTGTTCCTCCAGCCTTGCAACACTAGCGCAGGCTGCGCCCTTTTTTTTTTTTCCACGCGTGAACCGCGAAAAGCTGCTCTCTCCTCCTCCCTATGGAACACCCTCTCCTTCCGCCACACGTTCACCTCCGGCGCTTCATATTTTGATATATTGCATGTTGTATATTGCCCCTGGGAAATGCATTTCTAGCAACGCGTTTATATTTGGAAGCGAAGCCGACGTTTATAATATTATAATATTCGGTGTTCCCAGTTTCAATGCTCTAAAGCTCGTACCAAATATGGTATTCAGACTTCAGCATCTCGAATACCGCAAACTCTAACTTTACACCCCACCATTCTTTATTTAGCAAACGCAACCATACCGAATCACAAATTCAAGAAAAATATGTTCAGGAAATGCTAGTTTACGGAGACAAACCAGTGGGATGACAACGTCCACGAATTTTCCTGAAATGCTTACTGGTTCTGGCTTGTGCCGTTTCGTTTCGTTCATTTTTAATGAACCCAACGTTTGTCCTTATTCTCTTAGTTTTGCTTTCACGCTTTCAAGCCTCTTATGTGCACAGTTTCGGTTTCATTTTTGGTTTTTTTGCTTTTTTGTCAGTATTGTATTTTGTATTTTAATGATTGTGTATTTTGTTTTAATTTTCTTGTTTAAGGGAGGGCTGGCCTCCGTCAGGTGTTCCGACACTTTTTGCCTTTCTTTCCGCCGTTTTTCTTTTGATGTAAAACTGGAAATAAATCTGATCTGATATGATCTAAATGAGATCAGTGTAAGCTTGACCTTCGTAAGCTGGCATTCGCACACCGTGTGTTACAAAGTCATTCCTACCCATGAAAAAATAGGCGGTAATGGACGCGAACGTGGCGGGAGTAGACCACCGACGAAGATCGGGCCGCGCGGCCAAGCGTAAGCGCGATGCCCGTCGGGACCCCGAATACCGCGAGGCCGAAAATGCAAGACGTCGGCGTGGCTACAATTCCACTGAACGCTTTCCCGGCGCGACGGCGCCGTTTGAACGGAGCATTTGGCCAATCAATAAGCCAGAAACAGCTGAGCTGGTCATCCGCATTCACAGAGTGGAATGGCAAGTGACACATTACTCGTGAGAGAGAGAGAGAGAGAGAGAGAGAGAGTGAGTGAGAGAGCGGATCGGGAACAGCTCTTTCTCTCCTGCGGGCGAGAAACACAAGTGCATGTGTTCATAGATTTCGGCGCAAGCTAAATGTCCCTTGGTATACTAAGGTATCCCGTAGACCACAATGCAAGTTGGCTTCGGTCCCATCCCAATTGAGCGTCATTGCTTGAAAGCCCTACTTGAGTTTTATTTATTTATTTATTTATTTATTTATGTATTTATTTATTTATTTATTTATTTATTTATTTATTTGAACTGCTCACCAACAGCGCTGGGCCTTCTCGGGCGGTGCACTGGGTACATGAGTATTAGGCATACAAGACGGCAACACATGGGCAGAGAAATAAATAAAAAAATGGGTAGAAAATAAATGTGTAGATATATACAAAAGAGGAGAGTGACCAAAGAAGGCGAAAACATTTTCTAAACAACAAAAGCTCAGAGGTCGTGTGTAGAGTGTGCACTAATGAACACGTGCAGGTATAAGCGAGGGGCTGCTTTTGGCGCAGAAACACGAGAACGGGGGACGGGGAAGTGCAGGTGCGACCTCTCCGCAACATGTGCATTCAAATTGTCAATTTTTTCAAGGAGCGTTTAAAAAGAACCATGTGATTGCAAAAAAATGTGTATAGAAGCCTCAATAGAAATTCTGAAGCCTCGGAAGCTGCCGCACACACACACACACACACACACACACACACACACACACACACCCACACCCACACACACACACACACACACACACACACACCCACACACACACACACACACACACGCACGCACTCACGCACACACACACACACACGCACACACACACGCACACACACACACGCAAACACACACACACACACACACACACACAGGAAAACTCGCTCAATGTCTTCACCGATATATTTATGGAGCAATTTTACAGCTGTCCGATAAATTTCCCAGGTTCGGCGCCCACCCCTTTGGATTCCGGTGCACCTTCACTGGAATAACTGGTTTCGGCGGTATCAGAGGGATAGCGTCCCCATGGTCCGCTACAGAGTACCGCACCCGTGCGCGTTCTCAGCTTAGCTATAAGTCTATAAGAACCAAGCTCACAATCACTTTCCGCAAGGCTTTGTATTCCAGTAGATTACGTAGAACGTCAGGCAAGGCTATCTGGTTCCCTATAAAAATGACACCATCCTCCCGTAGGGGAACCCTGAGTAGTATGCAAAGCAGCCATGGGGTCGATTCAAGTGCCCATTAGTTTTAAGTGCGAATGCACTTTATAAGCGACCCTGAATTCCGTTGACCGCCGTCCGTCCACATAGCAACAGCTGCGGGTGCGCGCGCTCCTCGTCTTCCTTGGCAACGGGGGGAGATGGGCGCGCGCTGCCTGGCCGCTGACATGGCACATACCCACATGGGGGATTGGCCAGGAATCGGGCGTGAGAAGGGCTAATGCACCCGCTTAAAGGAGTACTGACACGAAATTTCAAAGCTGAGATCCGCTCTAGCAATCAAGTACAACGACAACACAAATAGGTGTCTGTGCATGGCACATACCCACATGGGGGATTGGCCAGGAATCGGGCGTGAGAAGGGCTAATGCACCCGCTTAAAGGAGCACTGACACGAAATTTCAAAGCTGAGATCCGCTCTAGCAATCAAGTACAACGACAACACAAATAGGTGTCTGTGAATAAATGCATCTTTCTTTCTTTGTAGCTGTGTGTGTGTGTGTGTGATCTCTCTTTCGCGAACATTACCGAACCGCGCAAATTCAACTCCTGCATTCGCACTTTCACATTCTTCCCCTCGGGGAAATGCGGGGAAATTTTTCAGTTCGTCGTTTCCGTTAAGTTGAGGTACGTAGCTAACGTTATATTTACAGTTTTGTTTCCGAGGTAACTACCACACTTTTCACTTACCGGAACTACAAAATGGGAAATTGTGTTGAGCTCATGGCTGTTTCGCACACTACTCAGGGTTCCCCTATGGGAAGATGGTGTAATATTATTAGATGCGACGGGGCTGTGTCCCTCCGTTGTCGTTGTTGCGCCGTCCACACCCCCACTGCGCATGCTCGGCTTGCTGAACGCCCGGTGGTGTCTTACCCTTTAATGGCTCCTGGAGCGACAGTGTTACCGGTGTCTTCCTTGGCCGGGCCAAGCATGCGCAGTGGCGGTGTGGACGGCGCCACAACAAGGGAGGGAAATAGCCCCGACCATGAGATGCTGGAGCGACAGTGTTGCCGGTGTCTTCCTGGGCCGGTGGATGGACGGACGATGGACGACGGAGCCGAGAGCAAGAGATGCTTTGCATCTAAAAACCGTAGAGTTCACCGTAGAGTTGAATCAAACCATAAGGCTTAATCAGTTTATAGACTCCTATAGGTGTATTGGTCGATAGGTCCGATGCATTCGTCTATTGTTCATATAGCCTATAGCTCTTGCAAAACTAGTTCCCAGCGCGTTTAATGCCAATTATTGCAATTAGTACCGCATACAATAAACAAGGTACGCACAACACCACCACGAAAGCTCAAAGGGTGAGATCACAAGGCCGCTACGCCCACAACTAGAGTTTCTTGTGGGGAAGAACAGTAGTCGATCACGCAAGCTGGTGTCATCATAATCAGCTTGTTTGTGTTCCCTACATGTTTTCGTTCATTTGCCAGTTTTTTATGTTCTGTTTACATTCAAAGTCGCTTGCTGCGCTTTTACACGCTTTATCCTCGTCGCGCTTTAACAAGTGCGGCTTCGAGTATTCAAGGTGGAAAAACTTCTTTTTAAAACAACTAGACATGAAAGTGGCTTGTGCATTGGAACTATTTTTACTCGAAGCGATAAATCCGCGAAGTCTTATGCCAACATATGACGTTTTATGCAACGTTCATCGTGTGTCATCCTGAACCTGCCGCAGCGGTTGTGTTTCCTTCTGATCATGTCAGCAACAATGTGCAAAATCTATTTATGTCCCGTTTTACGTGACGGGCAGGCAAACCAATCGCTGAAGTTTTTGTCTTGCGACATACCTTTGAGCTGTGGCGTTTACGAATGACCCTTACTCGCAGAAAGACTCAACCCTTAACTTTGTCTCAGCGAAGCACTACAAGAGAATTTAAAAATGAACCCAAGAACGTCTCCCCCATCCGGCTGGAAACACATCAATGAGCGTGGGCAATCCATCCGGTCGGTCTGATTCTTCTGACGTCATTAAAAGGATGCGGTATGAAGAAAACCCGGTCCCGGTGCGGCGCCAGTGTACGGTCAGTCAGGTGCGCATGCACATAGCGGCCAACCCTAGCCCTGCGCATGCGTAGAACCGTGCTCTATTGTGTATACATCTGCCCAGGTTTTCCCATCTTCTACAAATCTTTGATGGTTCCACGAGCGATTATACACTGAGCACATATTTCCAAACGGGTTGTTGATGCATGCTTTCAAGTTAGCGGGAGCATGAATGCGAACACCGACTGGAAGGAGTGAAATGAGATAACCTCGTTGCTTTATGCTTCGATTAACGTTGTGCAGGCGGGCGAGGGCGAGTTCTCGTGGAGCCCATGGACGCAGGGCGTGGTGCTGGGCGCGTTCTTCTACGGCTACTCGGCCACCCAGATGCCCGGCGGCTGGCTGGCCGGAGTGGTGGGCGGAAAGTGGCCCTTTGGGCTTGGCATGCTCGGCACTGCGCTCGGATCCCTGGTGACACCGGCCGCCGCCAGGGCCTCGGTCGCGTCTAACGGAGGCGCTGGAACCCTCGTCGCCGTCCGGGTGCTCGAGGGACTCGGAGAGGCAAGCTCCTCGTTCCCCTTTCATTCATTCATTAATTCATTCATTCATTCATTCATTCATTCATTCATTCATTCATTCATTCAGGTTGAAAAGGCGGAAATGGCGCATGAAGGAACCTATGAAGAGAAGGAAATGATCAGTAGACAACGGAATAATCGTGCACCTACTAAAGGATGAGGGAGATTACAGCTGTGTACTCAAAAAGGTCGCACAATTATTCTCATTGTGGCTTCGGGCTTTAGAGGTACAAATTGCCTGGAAAAAACTATGACCCGATTTCATTTACACGGAGGGAGATATGCCAAAACACCTGAAGAGTTACTGAACCATAGATGACTTTTAGTTGCATACACGTTTTTTCCAAGGTAATAGCTACTCGCGTAAGTGATCCTGTGTGACACTGCAAGAATGGTCACATGACTGCACACCGGCTACCCTGGTAGCGCGTGGACCCTCGGCAGGCGCTCTAGCGAGAACACAGGATAGCGTACGTTGTTGCGCTCTGTTCGCAGGCACAGCAGCGAGAATCGGGGTGAATTTCAGGTCAGACTATTGTTATCAATGTAAACGACGATTTAACGGCGACGCTAGAAAACCTTCTTCCAGTGTACCGTTCAGACCCAGTGCAATTTACTTCAGCTTTCATGCAGCCCATGTGAGTATCCTACAAAAACATATTTCGTAGTATTTGTACTCAAATACAGCCAACCCCCGTTATAAGGAAATCGCTTTATTCGACATTTTGCTCTATTGCAAGTGTTTCATGATGCCCAAAGAGCCCAGCATGCCTGCTTTTGAAGAAGTATGCCTTACAACGAAGTCAGTTTATCGTTCCGAGGACTTCGTTATAACGAGGTTTACTGTATATATATGCAACCTCCTGCAATACTAAAGATGGTTGCTACCAGTCACATCCGGTATCCTCACTGACTTACATTTTGTACGTTGGTGGGCATCAAACTGGCAAGCTATTCAAGTCAATTTCAATGCGCGCAGCATCTCAGTTGTTATTTATAGGGCAAGATGTCATGCGTTAGTTATCATGATGTTGGCACAAATTATCTCCAGCCCATTTTTTTTTTCTCCTATTAGAAATGATCCCAGCAGCAGGGGACGTTTCAGCTCAAGGCACATTAAAATGGAAGTTTTGAGATTCAGGGCAGACTGATATTAGAATTTAGCGGCGGTTTGTGTACGTAATTTCTCTCTTCCTAGCACAGGAAGAATGACTGAAATGGACTGAATACGTTACCGTGCGTAATAAGCCCCTGAATGACTTCTTATACTCACTTCTTATGCTCGTTAACTGGCCGAGATCAGAGAACTGATGGAGATATTTGGGAGAGGGAGGGAGAGAAAAACAGCTTTATTTTTTTCCCAGAAAGCCAGAAGGGGAAGGAGTGAGATCGCTCTGCGCTGGTTTACTACGCGCACATGATCCGCTAAATAGGCCTAACGCCAAATACATGACAATGTATAGTGCTGCGCTAGTCACGCCTTCAGTCATGCAGTCGTGAAAGAGTTTGGAATCCATATCTTGTTACGGCTTATGAAACAGCTCCATCATCAGGTGTACTCGGCACAGACGCGGCAGCGTCTAACGAGTCAGTACTAAGTTCAATGAAAGTCACCAATCGTTGGGATAACACCGTTCACAAAAACATGGTGTGTTCGCACTTTCTGTCGGTCTTTATTCTTCCGCAATCCCTGCCATTTGCTTTAGGCGCTGAAACGTAAACCCTACACTCGCCTCACGAATGACTTTTCACAGATGAGTTGTGTGGTTCAATGTCCGGGAAGATGACCGCTTTAACACGGCTCACCACTATACCTTTTGCAGGGCATGTCAGCTCCCACGAAAGTAACACAAAAATACGTTTCAGGGCCTTCTCTGCCAGACACACGTTTTGTATATACCCCCGCTTTGACCGTGCGTCTTTTTTGGTGGTAGCATCATATATATATATATATATTCACTCGTTTTCATTGCACGTGCTGCTAATAGGCTAGTCGAGTCGAAAATAGCCGCATCTGTAGTGGAAGCCCCTGCGAAAAATGTCACAGAGAGCGGTAGCACCATAGCTGAGATATATAAACCTTTCGGCCCGCGTCCTTCTCACCGAAAAAAAAAACAATGAATAAAGCTTAATCAAATCTCAACCCATCAGCCTACCCGTTTCATCATTCGTCTGAGTCATCAATCTAGGTGATGGCTGTGGCGAGCACGCCTTTGTACCAACTGTCCGTCGCAGCATCCATTCGTGTTCTGTGCAATGGTAAGATTGCCCTACCTTCTGCGCAAATCGCAAAGGTTTAGGGAGCATGCACGCTGAATGCGTTCCAGCACTACCCCATGCCGGGCTTCCCTTCCGTGTTCAGGATGCATCGCGGGTTCGATTCCCGGCCGCGGCGGCCGCTTTTCTGATGGAGGCGAAAAGCAGGAACGCCCGTGTGTACGAGATTTCGGCGCACGTTAAAGATCCCCAGGTGGTCAAAATTAATTCGGAGCCCTCCACTACGGCGCGCCTCATCGCCAGCGTTGCGTCGGCGCGTTAAACCCCCACAATCATCATCATCATCATGTTCAGGATGCATGCCTTGTCCAAACACATACTTGTTCCGATTGATCCAGCATTGGATGACTGCGTCGGGTGCGCGCCTGATAAAGGCTCTATACCTTGGCCGCGCACGCGCAGGGCGTGACGTACCCGGCCATGTTCAGCATGGTGGCCCAGTGGGCGCCCCCCCACGAGCGCGGGTCCCTGCTAGCCGTGGCCTACGTCGGCGCCAACGTGGGCGCAGTGCTCGCCATGCCCCTCACGGCGCTGCTCTGCGACTCCCTGGGCTGGGAAGCCGCCTTCTACGTTTTTGGTGAGTCATTATTCGCGCCGCTCCGCTAAGCCTAAACGATGACAACACAGAACGGTAACGCATAGCAAAAGGCCAGCGCTCCTTACTTTGGGAACATCAACCAGCTAACATCAACCAAAAGTAAAAGAGCGTGTCGTTGCCGTCCTCTTTTCCCTCAGACTACGAGATGAACAGGAGCTTCGGAAGAATACGAGGTCCTTGGTTATCTGACTGTAGCTCTTGAAGCACGAAACCCGGAACGCGTGTAATCTTCCGTACTGACCAGAAGGAGGCAGTAAGGGATCATCAGAGTACCGAAGTGTTCCGTAGTCCGGCGAGAAGAGATGACTACACTTAAGAACGAAAGTGGTCAATTCTGACGAGTGTAATAACGCCAGAAAACTTTCTATGTCACTTTCCGCTTTACAATTTTGATTGAGAGAGGACTTTGGTTGTAGTAGCGTTGTGCATGTCGGTTGTAGCACAATTGTGCTTTTATTTCGTTTACTGTTAGGAGGTGCTGTCGGTCCAAGGGATATCATTAAAACCAGGAAGCTATAAGGAAGGTGGGGCCAAATTAAAGACGACAAACTTTTTTACGTGCACATGACATGAAAAAATGCCAAATGCAAAATAGCTCCCTGGTGCCCGTCTTTGGAGCCCGCTTGCTTTTATACTCGCCGAAGCAGCAAATCTCACGCCATGTTAGAGGAAACGCAGATACAACGCTCGCTTTACTTGCTTCAAGAACGGTAATTTTAGCTCTAAATCAGTGCGGGTATGTTGGGTGCAGAGACTCTTGACCACAACTACCATCTTTGGTTTATTCGAAAAAACTGCCTGCAACCAGTCCGAAGAGCTTGCTTCGTGATGTGACCGACGCTGGCGCGCCAGTTCCAAAATGTGCTGAATCGCAATTTGAAAATAGCCCTAAATTACCCACCGCATTCCGTCGGAACCCTTCTACGAAGGTACCACGCGTATTTTCAAAGCTAAAGTAATTGAGCCCTCGCTGCACACTTCTTCGCGCAACAAGTGCGGAAAGCATGAGAATATTTTGTTGCTATCTGATCTGCAGGCCTTGTGGGATGCGGCTACTTCGTGCTGTACGCGTGGCGGGTCCGGAGCTCACCCGAACAGGATCCCTGGATCAGCGACGACGAGAGAGAGTACATCACCCGAGGACGATGCCAGAGGCCGCTGCCACCCCTACAGGTGCGTTCTGGGGGCGCATCATCATCACTCCATCTACGCCCACTGGAGGGCAAAGGCTTCTCCCATAGATATCCAATTATCCAGGTCCTGTGCTAACTACGGCCAATTTATCCCCGCAAACTTCCTAATCACATCTGCTCATCTATCTTCCTGCCGCCCCCTGTCACGCTTGCCTTCTCTAGGGATCCACTGTTGCCCAGGACCAACGGTTATCTTGCCTTTGCATTACGTGCCCTGCCCACACCCATTTATTCTTCTTGATTTCCACTAATATGTTGCCTGACCCACTCCGCTCTCTTCTTGTCCCTTAACGTTACCCTATTATCCGTTCCATGCACGGGGGGCACATGCACGCTGTTTTTTTTTTTTACGCCTTGATTTCTGCATTTAACAGGTTACAAACCTTGCGACAGAAATGGGGGATTTATGGTGGAGGGGGAGGGGGGCCGAAGTAATGTAGTTCGTTATGCAAGTTATCGCTGCCCTCTGAGCGAGAAGTGTAGCATTTCTTCCCGACTAATTAGACCAGCAGAATTGTCGCACACTGTCACACTCAGCCTTTGCAGAGAAGCTGCATATACGGCTCGGCCCCCGAAATTTTCGCGTCCGCCAGCCAAATACGCCAAGAGCCACGAGTTGGGCTTGTTGGTATAGGTTCATGATGGGGACAGCGCAAAACAAAACTTAGACAAAAAAGACCACGGGATAAAGCACGGGACGAAGCGCTTCACCCCGTGGTCTTTCTTGTCCAAGTTTTGCTTTGCGCTGCCCCCATCGTGAACGCTTTTCGGCAAAAACAAGTTTCTCGCGGGTTCTCTGTAGCTTTTAATTTAATCCTCATTTCTTGAAAAAAATCATAATGCAATTTGCCGCTAAGACAACGCTATTATTACGCCGTGTTTCATTTACTTCTCATAGTTAGCCGTGGAGTTGCAAACGTTTCGGAATTCCTGTCTGACGGCGTCAACACATGGCACTCTACGGAAGCCGCATGGTTATAGAAAATGGCTGCAACTCGGGCTTTACCCGGATTGTCTCGAAACGGACTATATTAAAGCGAAGCTTTAGTGCTCTCACTGATGTCGTCTGTAACTCGAAAAAGCCGAAGTGAAAGAGAAAAAAAAAACGCTTCCCGAGCCGGAATCGAACCTGAGTCCCTTGCGTTATGAAGATGGCGTCTATCCGATTGCTCCATTTCTTTTTTTTTTCTTTAATGGATGGAAATTTTAGACAAACTCAGACAAGACAATTAACACACAATATAAACACTAACAGACAGCAAAGGGTAAGCACGTCGGCCTAACAAAGGTCGGCGCGGTTTCAAAACTCAGGCATCCAAAAGAGGCAGCCATTCCGGTGGATCACTTGCTGCGCCGCATAAACGCTCCGTACCAACGCCGCCTGTTCCCGGAAAATGCACTGGGGTGGCTTAGGGGGTTCCGCATGCCAATAAATCATGTGGCACTTGCACAAGCTAAACAACACTAGTACAACAAAAACGTCTTATGGCACCTGATTAACGTCTTCAAATGGCAAGAAGCGAATGGTGTACGGGGTGATGTCAATGTCCTTTTTTAGTGTCTGTTGCAAAACATCCCAGAAAAACACCGCGTCATGGCACAGCACAAAACAATGGTCAATAGTCTCTGGTTGATTGCACAAGCGGCAATTGTCTGACCAAGGGATTCCTCTTTCCTTTTTCGCGCATTCCTTTTTCGCGCAGCCATGTTTTAACGAAGCGTTTGCGAATGGGGCTTAAAGAAAAAAATTGGGCCCATCTCCCCGCGAGGGGGACTCGAGTTAATGCGTCGCATAAGGGGTGGGTGTATTGCGTTAACGTTTAGTGTTTGGGGAGTTGGTGGTAGTGAATGCGTTGTATCAGCAGCTTCTTGACGTAGTTTGAATGAGTCAAGGATATAAGGCGCGTTCGTAGCCTTTTATTCTGTGTCGGTTTTGTGGCGCAGTGGGAAGAGCACCATGTACCCCGCGTTCCGCCCACAGGTAGTGAATGCGTTGTATCAGCAGCTTCTTGACGTAGTTTGAATGAGTCAAGGATATAAGGCGCGTTCGTAGCCTTTGATTCTGTGTCGGTTTTGTGGCGCAGTGGGAAGAGCACCATGTACCCCGCGTTCCGCCCACAGGTAGTGAATGCGTTGTATCAGCAGCTTCTTGACGTAGTTTGAATGAGTCAAGGATATCAGGCGCGTTCGTAGCCTTCCATTCTGTGTCGGCTTTGTGGCGCAGTGGGTAGAGCACCATGTACCTTGCGTTCCGCCCGCAGGGTCGTGGGATCGAAACCAGGCACCGGTAAGTATTATTTTTTTTATATAGTGTAGGGGGAGGGGTGCGGACTACTACGGACAACTAGAACGGGTGACATCGTGAGTTAGAAATGCTCTGCATTTAAAACGTTTTGGCATTTTGCAGCACGCACATGCGCTTGACACGATCTAAAACATTATTCTTATGGTCCCGCAAGTATGGCTGGCGATAAAGAGGCATGAGGAACAGATTATGAATTAAAGTTTGCGTCATAGCCTTACTTTAAAGACTAAACAGGTACTCCTGAGAAAACCGCGCAGTAAGGAAATGAAAAGTATCCACAACTTCTTTTAGAAAACCCCATGGCGGCTTCTTGTTCACCTCACCTGTAGAAACAAGGAGAAAAGGTAAATGGTAACTTATGCGCTCTTGGAGTACAGTAAGTAAAATTGGATTCTCCACCAACTTGCAGAAGAAAAACCGAGGCGCAAGTTGGTGCACAAACAAAGGCATTAACCCAACACCACCAGACCCTAAAGGAAGAAACAAATCATCCCTGCGCATTGGCTCCCCCCCCCACCCCCCCGAAGCTAGCAAATACTATGTATAGAGCCTGGACTTTCGCCCGCGCACAGTGCAGTACCTGAAGCACATAAACAAGCTTTGCTACCAAGAAGACATTGCAGACTTGCGCACGGGCAAATATAGAAAGTCCTCGCCCCATCCATGCCTGCGAGGCGCGGTTGACATGCGTGATTGCTGAAGACGAGTGTGGTCCTGAGTTCCTTATTTGGTGCAAAGGCACGCCAAGGTACTCAAGCGGCGTGTTGTGCCAACTAATACTTGCAAATTTGGAAGGTTTGGTTCCCCACTGGCCCAACCAAAACCCCTTAGTTTTCTCCATATTCATGACCGCTCCGGACACGTCACAAAACTCCTTAGTCAATATGAGGGCTTCGTGAACACTACGCTTGTCAGCACAAAAATAGGCGATGTCATCAGCATACGCAAGAGCTTTAACTTCACATGACGCTAACTAAAAACCACGTACCCTTCGGCTCTGTTGTATGCTAAGGCAAAGAGACTCTATGTACAGTGCAAACAGTAGAGGCGATAGTGGACAGCCCTGTCGAACAGACGACCTGATCTGAACTGGCTTCGAGAGAACGCGATTTACGACCAGATTCTTGTAGCAAAGCTGAATGCCTTGATACAGCACATCACCTACATTAGCCGCTTCCAAAAGTGCGAATAAAAAATCGTGAGACACCCGATCAAATGCTTCTGCTAGGTAAATTTGGATAAGGGCCATATCTGTTCAACCGAATCATATGTTATTCGTTTGAACACTTCTGTTCCGAATACTGCACGTTTGGTGAGACTCAGCTAAACTAGAAATTACATGTTGAAGACGGTTAGATAAAACTTTTGCAAATATTTTATAGTCAACATTGCAGAGGGAGATTGGCCGATAGCCCTCTATAGGTCTCAGCTTGTGTTCATCTTTTGAGTGTTAATACCCAAAACTGCTCCCTTTCAACAAGGTCGAAGCGGTTTGGAAAACTTAGAAGACAACCAAAGAATCCGTCACGAGAAAGCTTCGCGTTCAGCCATAGTCGTCGTTTAAAGGAGGGGTACATGATTTTGGTTTACTGCTCAAACGACTACACACAAGTAGGGAGGATTATCTGAGCCGTTATAATAAATAATCGTCAGTCGCAGTTTTAATACAAACAAAATGAAGCCGCCGCTCGTAAGCCATTCAAGCAGCCTTAGAAAACCATAATGAAACGGGCAGGGATGAAGCTGTAGTCCTTACAAGTTTCATTAACTTAATTAACTATTAAGTATTATGTTAAACCGAAACCTGCAAACAATCGTGCGTTGTTCCGTGGCCTCCTTCGGCGGCTTCGATGCCCAACAACGTTCACAGCTTGGATTGGGGACCTCTTTTTTTCATATTGGCTGCCGCTCTTGAGAACTTTTTAACGGCGTTACTTTGAGTACACAAGTTTTTCTCCTAACTGCTAATTTAGCTAGAGTACTTTATGGAAATATCTAAGGTTCTTTTGGAATTATTCGTCGGGAGCTGCTCCCGATAGACTTACGCCTGGTGCCTCCCAACCCAGTGGGATAGAACGCCCTATTAAAGGGGATACTGAACGCGAAGCAAGGTATTACATTCAACGCGGACTGTGCGTGAGAACTTTGCAGAAAAATAAGTAACTTTCGGGCACTACCATTGAATAAAGCAATGGACCGAAAAGCTGGGCACAAATCCGCAGTAACAAGTTTTGCGCAAGTTGTGCACCTTAGGAACCGGAAAATCAATAAACAGAACCGTGAATTTTCTACAACTTTCGCAATTGTGGAGGCCAAGCTTACGACGAAAAACCACGAAAGAATGCACATCTCGGTAACAGAAATCACCGCATGGAAAAGATAATCAATAGCCTGTAAGTGAGAAATTCGCGGGTGAGTTATTGTGCAACATACGACCAGTGAAAACAACCAGTGGAGACAATCCAAGAGTGTATCCCGATAAAATCCTATTGTCCTTTATCAGATGGTAACGGAACCAGCCCCTTCGGTTCCCCCGTACGAAGAATAATACCAACGCCATAACCTACTTCCTCACGGCTATCAATATGCGAAGAAAGTTCACGGAAACTTCCCAACATCCAAAAAGAGGCACGTCTTATCTGGTTGGCACTCAGTTCAGTGGACCGTCAATGCCCGCGGTTCTGTGCAAATATATTGCACGTTAAACACAATAAAAAAAGTGAGGTATGTCCGTAGCAAATTAAAAACCCACTGTGTGCATGTGCCCAGCAGGCAGCATTATCCTAGCTTTCATAAGTTATTCTTATCCGACTACCATATTTAAACCGTACGACTTTATGGGAAAAAATCAGAAACCAAAGGTAGTATTTTATGCCAGTGAAAATCATGGTACGCAGCATGGTAAAACAACCCCCTCCCCTTTGCCCTCTTCCCCCAACATGCATTAAACAGTCCATCAAGCATGTTACCTCGTGAATGCGTCCTAGCCAGAGTTTAGCCAGGTCTTAAGCCCTGCAACCACTAGATTTCTACGCTCTGCTCGCGTGTCCAGTCACTGCACCCTCCTTATTAGTTCTTTTACGGCAGCCCTTTATGAGCGATCCAAACGCAAAATCTCTCTTCGGCAACGGGATTCATCCGATCGGAACCTACTCACTGCAGCTTTAAGATAGAGCAATACCCTCACGACATTTGGCGATTGCATCGCCGGGAGTGTCACCATAGGCAGATTTAAACATCACTCCCATGGCCTTGACCTCACTGATGACATCCCTTCCAGTGCGGTACAACATTTGGTCAAGTCATCACAAGTTTTTATTAACTCGCCCCCTCACCCGCAATGGACGCTCAAGCGGGTGACGCCGAAGCGCTTTTACGATGGACCGAACGAAAGGCCACGTGAAGCGGCCTTTCCACGTGGCCTTCAGGAAAGCCGAGCTGACGGGGCCTGTAAATGCTGTTCACGTTGTAATAAGTTTCCTTGTCTTCTATGTTCAACAAGCCATGAAGACAAAATATACAACTTTGGTTTATTAAAAAGACTACTTTGTCACGATAACAATGATACAAATTCATCGCAAGCTTCCAAAAATAATGGAGATATTTAAGAACAAAGACGAAGCCGTGGCGACTCCTCTGCCCGACCGGCTCCCAGCTGGTTTCTTGCGAGGTCTCTACGACGTCACAGCATCTTGTTTGTTGCGATTGGCGGGTGCCAACCGAAGCCATCGCCAAGAAACATTACTGGGCGATGCAGCGGGATTTTTATTTCGGTTTAATCGTATCACTTGAATGATGACGTTCGGTTAAAACACTGATGACTGTGTTTTTAGTGTTCCCTGTACTGCGTCACGGCTGACATCATGTAGCGCGAAATTAGAAAGCTTTTCAATATGTCGTGCTTTTTTTTAAGAAAACGTCTTTCGTGGATGAAATGATGCATAGTGGGTTACCAAAGGCTACTTTAAAAATGAACAAGGTACCTTGCTCATTTTTAAAGCAGCCTTTAAAGCACTAAGCTCACTAAAAGTCAACTGCATAAATACCAAGCCCAACTGCAGTACCAAGCCCAGGCCCCTTCTTTCACGAACACCCTGTGCATAACACCTAGCCAAAAAAAGCATGGCTAGAAAGTAGTCCTCGAAATGTCCTGGCGTCGTACAGTAGTCCTGTGAATGTACTGTAATCATCCCTGGCTGCCTTTCTAGGATGTTCTGAGGATGTCCTGAGGCCGGACAATAGGACCTTTCTCGTACCAATTGAGTATCAAAAGAGGACGTACTCAGGATGTGTTTGTATTGTCTGGGTTGGGAATTTGTCCTCAAGGCCCCTTTAAAGGGACACTGAAGGCAAAATACAGGTTGTTCTAGATCGATAGATTAGCTCACCGAGAACACGAATATATTACTCTTGCGCGTAGCTTTCCTAAAATACGGTACAAAATGGCGAAACCGTGAAGACAGGTGTCACTGACCCTGGCTATACCTCGCAACTTACGCCGGAAGGGGTTAAAATTCGTGACAAATAATTTATCAATATGCCGTCAGAAGTTTTGAAATCTTAACTGGAAAGTTTTCGTGGTGTCATGTTTGAATGTCGAAGAACAAAAAGAAAGGTAAAAAAATATATCGCGCGGCGAGCCCAAACGCCAACAAGTTCATTTAGGTTTCGGCATAATGCTTGGCGATGCCTGGTAGCTCGGCCAGATAATTGTGCGACTCTTGCACAGTACTGTGGGCATAGCCACATTTATTATGACCAAAGGCATCCTTTTGCTGCGCCAGAAGAAACACGGGAACGCTTATTTTGACTAAGGTCCGCATTTTCAAGTGCACGCAACATCTGGCGAATGTAGCGTTTCCCCTGGCAGCCGCTGGATGGCACTACTTGTTCACACTCGGGGCGGAGCTGTTACGCGAGGAAGAGTGCAAGAGCTACGCAAGAGCGGTTGGTTGGACGCCAAGATTCGCGCGGCCTAAAAGGGACAATATGCTTTTCTTCAACAGAGCGGCAATACTGACCAGGGATCCCATAGTGGTCGAGCAGCATAAAAAGCGCTGCTCGACCACTAAGGAACCTCCATTACCTCCCCGGGGTCCTCGTGCCTACTTTCCTGTAATAAAGTTCTTACTACTACCGCTTAGTGGTGTGGAGCAGCAAAGGGCGTGGGAGTTAGCGAAAACACGACCGAAACAGACGAAACCACTCGGTACGTGGTAGCATTGCATTCGGTCGCTTCTATACCGGTAAATATCACTGCTGCCTCGCTACCTTTCAGTTTATCGCGATGCAAACCGCGGCTGCAGCAGTTGTTTGCGTCATACAATCCTTGCGAAGGAAATGAGGAAGAGAAATACGTAGTTTGAGTAGCGATTCCTCAGGAATTAAGGCATCTTTTGGTGCCGAATAAACGCTGAAATGGCTATTGAAAGGTCAGACTTTAGTTTGAAACCAACTTGCTGGTAGCCTTCGGTGTCCCTTGAGGCCTGTAAACGCACACTGTTGTTAACGGTCCCACGGTCTCTCCGGCAGGCCAAGTCAGCCGAGGAGGGAGGCCAGCTGGACATCGCCGCCGGCCACGCGTCGTCCCCCACCCCGTGGTGGTCGCTGCTCACCTCGGTGCCGCTCATCGCCCTGACGGCATCGCGCTTCGCCTGCCTCTGGGGACAGTTCACCGTGCTCACGGGGCTGCCCACCTACCTGGCCGCAGTGCTGCACATGCCGCTGGCAAGGGTATGTGTCGTGAACTCGAGGGCTGTGGCTGCCGTCGTCCTCCTGAGTTCCCAAGGACCTCTCAGTCTCTACTACTCTCAAGAGCAAAGTAACGCAATGCTTATCTGCAAAAACGGTTGTCTTCCGACTTTTGCGTTGCAATACTGGTTTGAGAAGGGAAGCGTACCTAACCGATCGTTTCTGCTAGCTAACCTTCGTATACTAAATATGACAGTAGGGCCCATTATGGAGGATACCACGGAGAATACACAAGCGGTAAAGCGTACACACTGTTACTGATTACACCACCGCGGCCACTCGCGGCTCCAAGTTCGTTCGTAGTCTTGCAGGAATGTAAAGATGGCCGCCGCAGCCGTGTTTGTGGCGCCCACCTAGGAAAGTTCCTCCATGGCGGCGCCATTTTCTTTTGCTGCTGCGCTGAGATTTTCTGGTAGCAGCTAGCGTGTTATCGCTGCGTTTCATCGAGGCAGACAACCATTACTGTCGCTATACGAACAGTCTACGGCAGAATGAACTGCCGCGCAAACCGTGGTACCTGAAGCCACTCGAGATTGATAAATTTGACCCGCATTTAAAACCCTTCACATGTCCTAGGACCGCTCCATCTCACTTGATTTATCTCGCTCCACAACAATAGCCTATGTCATGCAATCCCTAATGCTCATCTGACCTCTGCTTTGAGTATGGGTAGTGCGAACAGGGGCGCGTGATTTAAAGAATACCCTCCTCTGAGCTCGTTCTCTTGTTTCTTCGCCCATGCAGAGTGGCCTGGTAAATGCTGCCATGTTTGGCGCCCAGAGCGCCGGTATGCTTGCCGGCGGACTGCTGAGCGACCGTATGCGACGCCAGGGGCGCCTTTCCACAACGCTCATCCGAAAGCTCTTTCAGACCGCAGGTGAGTGCGCTTCTCCAAAAGCAGCGCTCATTCCGCCAAAACGTGTGTGCAGGAAACACAGAAAAAACTGTGGTTGATTCCTCTGTCATAGGAATCGGTAAAACACGAAAGTGAAATGTGCAGCGAAATCTGCAGCTGAGCATGATTTGCGGGTCGGCGGCTGTCTTGGGTGTGCTTGGCGAGCGACGTCCTGCTGGCGGGTCGCTTCGGCAAAGGTGTACTGGCGTCATTTCCGTGACGGATATGACGTCAGCGAAATCTTGGTGTATGCCGGCGTAAAGCACTTTTTGTGCTAAAATATAAAACCCGAAAACGAAGAACCCTAAGTTTAACATACTCTTTAGTACTCAAGGTTGCTTCCCCGCAAGAAGACCTTGTGTGGAGGGGTACACCCTTTACAAGCCGCTTGCTCCGCTGTACTGGCGTAATTTCCGTGACGGATATGACGCCAGCGAAACCTTGGTGTATACCGGCATAAAACACTTTCGTGTTACAAATCATCAGTTAACGCTGTCGATGATCGGGCAGTCTGTTTGTAAGTGATAGAGACAATGAATGAATGTTATTTCATAAGGATAGCGCTGCTGCTTGAAGGGAAAAGGGGCATGAAAGAAAGGGCAGATGATTGCCTTCCCACGAGGTGTGCCTTTTTGGTGAAGGCCCACATCGTGAGCAGCGTGTATTTGTGTTGGTTCTTTAGGTATATCGTTCAACTGAGGCTTCGCGCCTGCAAAGGCGTGTGCTTGTCACAAATATCTGCCAGTTTGGGCAATACCAGAGTAGAGTCAGTGGTTCCTGGCGCCACTTGTGCCACGGGAGCCGGTAGGGCGGCATTTCTAGATTTTTGCTACATGTAGTGCGTCTAACGTGCTGCAATATTGCCACTGGTGGTGTAGCCGGTGCGTGCATTGGTAAAGAGCACTTGAGCCGCCCTGGTAAAGCGAACAGAAACATTACGTACAATTTCTGACTAATTCTTTAAATCAATTTTGCTGCTAGAGGAACACAGCAATTAAGGGTGTGGTGGTGCATAGCGGTCGTGCTTATCGCGGTCTCGTTGACAGCCCTGACGGGCGCCGGCCTGGTGCTGGCGCTGGTTCCCTGGGCCGGTTGCAACCAGGCCCTGGTCTCGTGTCTCCTGGTGCTCGCCATGGGCATCTACGGACTGGCCTCAGGCGGGGCTACACCAGCACTTGTCGACATGGCACCCGCACACGCAGGTACACTTTCATTACTTCCGCCTGTTCAGTGGCTGCCACGGTGGGGTTGTCCGCAGAAAAATTCGTGCGCTATGTTAAGGTATTGACAAAAACTCATTCAGTCCTATGTGTCAGAAGGGTAACTACAGAAAATCCTGGTTTAGGAAGCGTCTACGTCACAGAAGGAATGCACTCCACAAATTTTAAGTGTAGGCCCAGCCATTCCAGCTACACAACAAATTCTACACAATAGGTGCTCATTCAATCGGCTCAATGGGGAAATATATGCTAGTTTTGAGATTTGGTTTTGGACATGCTATGAGCACGCGTTGGGACCGCAAAAATCAGTTCAATAAATTTACGGTCTTAAGACGCATTGAGCACTTCGTGAAAATGCGTTCAAGCACGGCAGCGTTCATTTAACCGATACCTGTGCCACACGGCCGTTTCAAAGGCCTTCCGAAGGCCATTGACGCAATTTTTTATTGAGTGCCCCATTGTAAATACATAGGGCCCACTGTAGGTGAGCGTTCAAAGCTGCCAAATGAAAGTTTCCGTGAAATAATGAAATGCCTACGAATTCCGAACTATGTTCATAGGCACCTGCACTATTTATGCCCCTGGGTGATTTTAAGTGATATACGAATTTATTTTAACAGTTTAGCAGTGCATAAGAGGTTTTCACTACCCACTCTAAGAACGAATCGTGCGCTGCGTCACCGCAGGCATCCTGTACGGCATCTCTGGAACCGTGGCCAATGCGTCGGGCTTCCTGGCGCCACTGGTCGTCGGCATGGTTACGTCTCCCACTGTGAGTTCCTTCTTTACTTCCATAAGCGGGACGAAGTTGCTTGCAAAGGACTTATTGCCAGCGCCTGCATCCTCCTGCTCAGGATTCTTCATCGGGTGGCCAAGTTTTACTGTCCACCATTCATAAATTTAGATAAGTTAAATTAGTCAATAAATATGACATATTTGTAGTAATTTATTGTTCATTATCGGTTTAAAAACAATCAATGAATAATGATTTTAAGATTTTTTTGTTGTAAAAACATATTTATGCGGCTTTTTAATTACGTTCTACACGATGCATGGGAGATAGGTGGGATGGTCAAAAACAGAAAATGGTTTGAGTTTCCCTGAGCAGGATTACCGTTAATGAGTGTCACTAACTGCGAATCACTATTTAAATTATATTTGGCGTATTTTCGAATTTCTTGGGTCCCAATCGTAAAATATAGCGATGGTGACATTCCTCGTATTCAGCAGATCTGGTGTGGAGAAAGTGGCTCCCTTGGGAAACTCCGGTCGGGTCTCAAGGAAAATTAGCTTCTCAATGGATGCAAAGGTCAAAATGAAGCGATGCCGTGCTTCTCACAGCAACCTGACTTTGGACACCAACTTTCCGGTGGCGGAGGTGGCGAGCATACAGTTACAGTAATAAAGTTTTGCAAAATCAAGAGTCCTCAGCCGCCGTTATCCTTAAAAACTTGCACGCCCATTACCATACATTTTAAACAATGACGGGACATGTCTGTTTGAGAGAGAGAGAGTAACTGTTTATTGAAAAGGAGAAGAGGTCTGCCTGAGAAATTGATTTCGGGCCTGCTACTGCCCAATGTCTGTTTGAGTAAAGGCAATGTAGGGATGGGGCAGACTTGGAGCCTTTATAGATGATCAGGGGGGCGCCCCCTCCTCCATAGCTGTGTGCGTGATTGAGTGCAGAGGCATGCATGCCTATATATGTCAAGGAATTCATACCCAGGAACACAGAAGCAGGCGGTGTGCATCTCGGGTAGCTTTAAAAGGGCGTGAAAGTGAGACAAAACGGTTTCCGCCTCAGTCTCTCGAGAGGAGCGACGAACAACAAAGAGAGCCTTTACTGGTTGCAATCAACTTATATACTGTGGTAACATAGCGTTGCGCACAACTCGCCAGCACACAGCCTGGAACCGCTACGCACGAACATACCACAGTGTACAACCTTACAGCCACGGCGTAGCTTCGGCACGTGGAAACCTAACGAAATTTTTATTTCAACTGTTTAATTTTAATGCTTGGTGCTGCAGTTTTACTTCCACACAATAAAAAATATTTTCGATCGACATTTTAAGGGGCCATGAAGTCAAAACACAAGTTTTGTTCACTAAAAAGTCTGCTTTGTCTCGATAACAATGATACCAATTCTATTGTAACCTTCAAGCAAGTAGTGTAGACATTGAAGAAAACAGATGAGGGAGTAACGACTTCCAAGCCACTTTCTGGAGATTTCTCCACAACGTCACAGAATCTTGTTTGCGCGATTGGCGGACGCCGACCTTAGCCACCTCCAAGAAACATGAACAGGCAATTGCAGTGGGGCCTGATGTTCCATTTGATCGTATCACTTGAATGCAAATGCGCAGCTAGAACACTGATAAAAAAATAGCGCCCGTCCACTGTGAGGAGAAGGATGGCCTGCAAATCTGCATGGACGCAGTCCACAGAGTCCACGAAACAGAAGGCGGTTGTCTATAATTTGCTACTGAGCGTACTTCCTAGCCAATTAGCTGACAGAAACTTGGTAGGAGCCGAGCTTCATTCGAACGGACAAACATGGAGCTGTGTGTTATCGAGCCGCGCCGTATGCATCCTACTGTCTGCGTAACACACCAACACAATCTGCTCGACCACTGAGGACCCCGGAAAGTTTGCATTTAGGCAACGGACGTGCACGTTTAGACCTCCCGCCAGCACAGCAGACATGTCATCAGTTAGGACATGAAACCTATATGTGCCCCTGCACGTCGACGTCCCCCTCTCCGTCCACTCCCAGCCCGTGCACGCATAAACTGGCAACCGGTTATGTGCCCCTGCTTAGAAGCGAAAGAAACCATCGAAAATGTTGCTCTGAAAGCCCTGCAAACTGAACAAGTAATATTGGCTCACGTCAGCGTTCCAAGCGGACAGGTTCCTGTTCATCCTGGAGCCCCGAACAGCATATGGAGCCCGTGAAGAGGGCCCCACTCCCTCTGGCACCTAACGGCGCCAGCATTGTTAGCTCAATAAAGTGTTTTCTCTCTCCGGGAGGGGAACTTGAGGGGGCAATGGCGGCGGTAGCGGCAGCGGCTTTCCGTTGTTTTCGTGCCCGTTTGCGCTTCCGTTCGGCCCGACGGTTCTTCTATTCCCACTATTCTTTCTCCAAGCGAACAACATGCGTCCGTCTTACAGCTAGTTAAAGCCTGGAAGGCCTGGAGCTTTGTTCCAGCGGACAAGCATGTGGCTGTCCGTTTCCCTCTCCTGTCGTATGCATCTTGCTGTCTGACACACCAACCCACACCCAAACCGCTCGGTTGCGGAGGACAGCAGACAGGGAGCACTGAGCCATGGGTCTTCCACGTTTAGACCTCTCACCAGCACAACGGGCATGTCATTGGTAGCGGCATGAAGCCCAGCTGTGCGTGCACGCATAAACCGGCAACCGGTGATGGGCGCATACTTAGGCGTGAAATACACAGGCGAAAATGTAGCTGGGAAAGCCTTTCAAGCTGAAGAATTATGGGCTCACGCCGGCGTTTCAACCGCGAAAGTTGCTCTTCAACCGGAAGGTGCTCGGCATATTGGAATTTGAAGCGGAAACAACGGCGACATTCAGTCACTTTTACGCCTATTCGCGCTCAGGTTGATCTCCACAATCATCTGTAAACGACACTGCCACCGTTGTCCAGCCGATTGTGCAACTTGTGAAAGAGGATAGGATAGAGCGAATTATGCTTTATAGCGAACACTCAAAGTTCTTCTGCCATTATGCATGTAAAATGTATTTTTTATAACGGACTCAACATTGGATATACCGAACTCAGCGCGCGCGATCGTACACCAAACGCCCGCCAACGGCCGCCGCGATGTCACGTCCCTGTGACAGCGAGCCCGCTGGATTCTGAAACTGTTGCTGACGTGATGGTGTCTGGTGCCGGAAGACGATCGACCTCGACTGACGTTGCAAAAAGCCATTTCTGCTACCGATGTGCTGCGACGATAGTGCGCCAAAATGCAAAGAACTAGACTGGAGTTCCCTGAACTGATGTCGCGTGTCGAGAATGCGATGCTCATTGATGGTGCTAAACGCACTATTTAGACGAAAATCCCTGTCTATTGCAAATGGGTGTACATTTCTCTGCAATGATTTTTTTAGAAGATTGCTATTCATGGCGAGTGGCGTGGTCTTTCTTTATTTTTGCAATCAATTGTTCACATTGTTTATAGCGAATTTGATACAGAAATTCGTTATAAGTGGGTTCGGTTAAATCGAAATACTTCGTATAGCGAACAACTCGCGTTGAATGAAGCTGTTCGTTGTAACCGGGTTTGACTGCAAAGCGGCTTCACCGGAATGAAAACTGGGGGAGGGGGACGGTTAGGCATGTATTTTTGCTTCGCAGTAAAATGTTTCATTGCTGGCCCTGCTCCCCATATTATGTCACTGAAACCGAAATTCAAAAGTTGTCCAATATTTCTTGCACTTACTTTTTTTTAAAAAAAAGCACCCTCCGTGGCTGAAATGGGGCTGAAGGTGTTACCGAAGGCTGGTTCTTTCAAACCGAACAAAGTTGTATTTTGTCTTCAGGGCCCCTTAAAGGCGTGTATAGAAGCGTTCGAACATAGATGACGACACTAAAGGGATCATATTAGACCGGAACCCATCTTTGGAGCATCTTAATGGTAGCGCACTTACACGCGGACACTAAGAAAAGAGAGACAAACACCAGCGCTGTGGTGTGTCGTCTCTTCTCTTAGTGTCCGTGTGTAAGTGCGCTACGATCATGATGTTCCAAATGCAATTCCAACGAGCCCAGTTGTCCCTTATGAACCGGTCACCTGCCGTCTTTGCGTGCAGCCGAGCCTGGAGAACTGGGCCACGGTGTTCTACCTGACGTGCGGTATCTACCTGATGGGTGCGGTGGCCTTCCTGGTCTTCGGTTCAGCCGAGCTGCAGCCATGGGCAGTGCCGCGACCAGATGAGTCGGTCGTGGCCGCCACCTCAGCCGCAGCGGCAGCTGCAGCGGTTGCGCTCGAAAACAGCGACCACGCACACCGCTTCGATCTGACCACCAGCTTCGCCGAGAGCTTCCACATGTTCTGATCAAGGGCAAGGCTCGCTACTTCCAAGATCCAGCACACCCCATGTGGTACAAGCCCAGCCCCGCACAAGCACCTGCCACATCGCTTACATTCAAGCGCCATCTTGATTTCCTCACTGGTCACGGCTAATGAAGATCACGTGACAGTACTGACTCTTGAGGTTGTGCGAAGTGTAGTTTATTTGTACTGCTGTACTGTCGGTGCCTGCGGGTTAAGACTGTTATTGCACTGGAACCACTTGGATAATGCCGGCTTTTAAGTCCATCCTATACACCACGTGTCCTTTCGTCGGTAAGAGTCTCAATGCACGGACACTATGTAACGCTCGTTACATCAGAAGCAATGACATACACCACATTGCCCCACTCTCACCAGGTATGAATTGTGAGGGTATTTTTTTATGCGTCACTTGAAATCTCCGCACTCACATGACGGCAAGTGCCACGCGAGTTGTCAAGTGGTGACTCTTTTCCCCCTGACTTCCACTGCAACAATCTCTTCACGTCATATAGTTCTTTTTTGTCAGGAACAGTTGCCAGAAGCCTCTGAGAATCAGGCAATGTATAGTGCTTTGAAAGAGTGCGAAAGCAGCAACTTGCACTCTACCGTAACATACTCGTTAGCGAAAATTGTTTCCCACTCAAACGATTCTGATGCAAGTAACGTGCCAGAAAAGAGAAAACAAGGACCTTCCAGGCATTGTACTCGCACTAAGATCGTAGTCCCCGTCGGCTGGGCAACGTCCCCGACTGGGCAGCTGGACACTGTTCCCTTGAGATTGAGATTGCCCTGGAATCCCTGAACAGAGCAGTCAATTTTCACAGGTTCTGCTTCTATGCTTCTGCTTCTTCAATGTCCGGCAAAATTACTTTTGCCACACTAGCATTGGGACGTGGGAGATAGCCGAACTGCTCGTTGTAAGCGCCATCTCAGCTTCATAGTCAATTACTTTGATGTCACGGCCCTCCCGCTTGTTGCAATGGTGTCTTCATGTCACAGGCAACTGAGAATGACGACGCCATCCGGCGCAAACAACAGACACGAATCTCTTTTATGTACAGTCATCCCATCATAATTTTGCACAGTCTAATGCAAAGACCCTCTTACATATATAAACCGAAGATATAGATTTCCCGAAAAAGCGTTTCTGCTTAATTTTTCCATGTTCAGTAATGTCGTTGTCCTAACGTAGGACGCAATGAAAGATCTACCACCAATCGTTCAGTACGGAAGTTTGTGCTTTATTGTTTTCTCGCACTCAACACTGCCAACAAAGCCTGAAGCACGAAATAATAACGACGTTATACACTATGCATCCACCATGAGGTCTCTCTGACGGCACGCATTTTCTCGAAGTCACTGACAGGTGCAAGCTTGTATGACTGAGAACTTGTCTGATTGCCATGCTCAACAGGATGCAACGAAGCTAGTCCTACGAAATAATTATGCATGTGCTATGTGCCGCAGGGCAAAGAAAGTACGCTACTGTTGCTGTTGTAATATGTCTATTAAAATGTGGTCTGCTCTGGGTAAGACAGAAATAAAAGTCTGCAGGAGACCTTTCAAGGAACTGTACTCGCTTTTTGTCATTATTCTTTCAAGTAAAACATGCACCAAGAAAGAAAAACAAGGGAACAAAAAATTCAGTACACGGATAGGTTGACGGTACAAACCCTGGCGTTTTGTGCGCTGTGTTTTCTTCTTTTTTGCAGGTTTCCTTTCTGCAAACGGCCACTGGCCCTGTTCTCGACGGCTTGGTACCAAAATGATAGTGACAGTTTTCTGTTTAACCCTTTCACTGCTGAGTTTTTTTTTTTTTTTATGTCTGGTCCTCACTACCTGCCGGGTATTTTTTTCGTGTTCGCTCTGTGCAAGTTCATGTTTGTTTTGTGCAAACATGCGTTCCACCTGTTGTCTAAAATATATCCAACACGATCTGCGCATTTATGTGATTTTTTACCAGATGGCACGACATTCCCACAGTGATTTTTTTCACACGAGTTGACTCGGGAGTGGCCACACGCGGTGGACGCGTGTGGTTACACGAGTTATCTCGGGAGGGGCGGTGAAAGGGTTAATGACGCAGGGCCAGCTAAGCAGTTCCAAAAAAAATCATATTGGCACCGCAATGAGCACGACCCAAGTGGAGGTGGGGACAGTTATTACCAAATAGGTGAAAAACGGCTGCATGATTGTACAATTGATTATGCGACTGAAGTCGGTAAGTGCTGGGTGTGAGGTTTTAGCGAGTTAAGAAGCCAACTCATCTAGTACACGGAAGCAGCTGAGGCATAAGTGCGCTGTGTAGTCGGGATTATATTGATTCTTCCCTTTTTTCCTCGTGATTTTTCTTAACTGATTTTTATTTTGTCATAAAATATGAATAATGTGCAGCTACAAGCTAACCCTTTCACTGCCGGGTTATTTTCTGCCTGCTCCTCACCCCCTGCCGGGTATTTTTTTCATGTTGGTTCAGTGGAAATTTTATGCTAGGAATGCACCATGATACTCCACAGGACATGTAAAGATATTTATTCAGGATTACCCTATTCAAATAAAAATGGCTTACTAAATACAAATAATTAACAATATTTAACATAAGAATGATCTGCAAAGTAGGATGTCCAGCCGTTTAGAAAACCTTTTTAGTGTGGAACTCTTCAAAACAAGGAACCACACAAAGCGGCACCTGGCAGCTTGAACACACATAGCGGGTATGGTCCCTAGAATAGCGGGACTCCCTTCGCAGCTTTTAGGTGACCTCTCCATAGATGGCGGCACATGAACGCCATTTTGTTTCGCCCGAGTTGTCTCGGGAGTGGCAGGGGCGAGTTAGAACAGCAACACGAGTATACGCCTCGAGCGCGGCCTGTAGGGGCGCCACTGAAATCCCCCTAGCGGCCCGTTTCGAAAGCAGGCGCGGGAGTCCGCGCCCCGCTCCCCAGTGCCGCCGCTGCTTTTGCGGCACGTTCACGACTGAGATTTACCGATTGTGGGCGTTTGAAATTCATGTTTTTGTGTAGCAGTCACTCTGTTCGCAAATGGGGTGTGTTTACGAGAGTGCAAATGTTTCCGACGCGATCTTAGTGTGGTATTTTCGGTCTGTATAAGCGCCAGGTGTGTGTCACAGGCCAGCGTCGCGGAACCGGCGTATGATGGAGCCGATTGTAGTTACACTGACCTGAATTTACTAGGCGTGTCTCCGTAACCACCGGTTCCTCAGATGTTCATGCTACGGCTATACACTACGATTTAAATCGGTTTTGTGCGCTTACATAATCAGCGGAGCACTCATACCTGACAGCACACCAGTTACGTTTGCCAATATTATACCTCAGATATTGATCACGACCATTTACAAGCCAGTCTGGGTTAATTTCGGGAATATTCAACAAAAGTACGATGGACAATGCATAATTATACTCGGGGATCAGCACACGACAGAGTCGTCTTGTCATGAGGTGCGCGCCCGCAGACCTTAATTCATTTGCAACATATATCCTCTGCGAGCAGCGCGGAGACGGGCTTACAATATAATCCGCGTCCGCGACTAAATGCTTCTTCAAAATATTGTCATATGGCACAGGGAGCCTGCAGAATAAACCAGAAACTGAAATCAGAGGGCCTTATCACATACCACACTCTTCCAAAGACACATTTCATCGCTTGTTGAACAGCCTACCCTGTATACTTCCAAAAATGCGTCCGCCGTACGATCAGCTCTTCGTTGAAGTAGAAAAACAAAAGGAAAGTGAACACTGGATTTATGTGTGGGATTAATAAAACGTTCATTGCTTGATTCCGCTCCGCATTTGTACACGGCGTCCCCCTCCCCGCCCCCCCCCCCCCCCCCCCCGATTTCTCGCGAAATAGCAGTGCATTTCGCGTATAGTTGGTCTAGTGAAACCTACCTGGCTTAAGTCTAGACGAACGTCTTTAGCATGCCAGAAGCTGCACTGTTTTTTTTTATTTCCGTTAGAGCTATTATGTTTCTAAATTCCGCATTGGCACAGCATTTATTTTTCTGTGGTTTCATTTTCTTGGTTCTGGCTATATGGCGTACGTGTGGGCACATATTTAATGACGCACAGGCTTGGAATATACTTTACATTTTCGCATGGTTTATATTCTTATAAAAGGCATAAGTTATTGTCCGGGATTGAGTAATCACGTCCCCGAAACATATTTTTCTGCCGCGTATATATGCGAAACGAAGCCGCATTCGTTGTCCACGCTGCAAAATGAAGCCAACCTCTCATTGTGCCAGTATCAGGTCTAAACGAGGCGTCAGTAGAATTAATTTGTGCCTGATGTTTTGGAGGTGACATGGGTGATATGTTGCTGCCGTCGCCGACGCCCGGAAGAGCGGCGATGAAGCGCGCAGAACCGCGTCCCCGGGTAGCTCTTGCAGGCGATCGCGTACTCTACGAAGACGCAGCTGCTTTTTAAGTAACATAAACGTACTCTTTGCCTATAGTCGTCACCATAACACATTTTTTTATGGCGCGGAAAGGCGAAAAGAAGCCAAATAGAACCAAAACACTGCACGAGCCCCTATCAGTCACGCAGCGCAAATCCCAACGCCGCGGAGAAGCGGCGGCAGGCGGCGCAGCGATCGCGAAGCTCGAGGCGTATACTCGGGAGTAGCAGGGGGTGCGCGTGGGAGGTTTCACGAGTTATCTCGGTAGTGGCAGTTAAAGGGCTAATATGTCTGTTCATACGTATACATACGCCTAGGAATTCCCTTCATCGTCATTACCCCGTCTTCAACATACTACCACGTTAGACCAACATGCTTAGATTGTGGGTATCGCTGCTGTCCAAACTGTGTACGGTGCAAATGCATGACATGATTGTAAAATTCATTCTGAATATTCTTGTAAATGCTATTCAGCGGCACAAAGGGTGATAAGAAAGGAGATAGGCGCGATCTTACTAGCTGGGCTGCAATGTCAAATTAGCATTAAACTACAGCACAAAGCTTTAAGTATCGCTCCGGCCTCCCTAGCTCAACTTCTTGAAAGCCCTAATTGGTTCCTTTGGAGTTCGGCACAAAACATTCAAGGCAAGATAAAGTGACCAGACGTCCCGATTTAGGCGCTACATGTCTCGGTTTCGCGGCTGTGGTCCCGCTGTCCCGGCAGCCCGCTTGTGGGACGGTGTTTTGTCCCGCCTTCGGCCGAAAGTATGAAGACGGGTATAAAGACCTGTGTCACGAATGAAGAGCTGGAGGAATGGGAGAGCCAAAGAAACCGTTTGAGGAACTTAAAGTAAACAGCGCGGTCGACGGGACTAAGCAAGAAACACACAACATAGCGTCTGTGTTGTGTTTCTTCTTTAGTTCCAACGTCTCAGCTGTTCTCTTGAAGTTCCAGTGTACCAACAAGCCGTTCAGCACACCCTTTTGCGTTTGAGAAAGAGTGGGTGGACGGGCCCTGCCACTTCGAGCCCTGCAAAGATATCAAGACAATCGTCGAGTACGCCATGCGCTTGCCAGGCACAAACGCACCAGCGGAAAGATGCGGACTGCAGAGTAGCCGCAGCGTTATTCGACCACACTCGAAGCAATGCTGTTGCTTAAAGTGAATTTGTACATCAGGAAAAACGAATAAATGTTGAGGGCAATTCATTCCAGCAAGAAGTATTAGTTACTGATCAGGAAAAAACCTGGAGGACCAGGAAGGCCACATGATGCAGATGTAGGAATGCAAAGTGCAATTTGTCATTTAAGCTATTTGCCCTCCTCCCCACCCCCTCCATGCCCCGCTTTGGTATCCGAGGAATATGGTCCCTTTAGAAGAAGGAAGCCCGTCACGGAACGATCCTCGTATGACAATTCCACGTGTGGACTAAAGGGACGCGCCGAGTAAAAGTATTGGCTTTATTTGATGGCCGAAGGTACACTATTGTGCAAACAGCACTTACACGATTTATCTTAAGTCTGCTGATGCCCACAGCAGGACCTCTCCCATAAAATTCCATCTACCTTTACCATACATTCTTTAAATTCATTTTCTGCAGCCAAATTTCGTCATCACATTGCTGCCCTGTACTCATCCTGCTTCTTTCCCACAGTTAAGACTTTGTTCCGTACTTTATGACGCTCTTTTCCTATTTATAAGAGTTACTCGTACCATTGTTCTCTCCTACAACTCATTGGGCTGACCCAAGCTTTCCTTTCAGTCAAGCCGCTGACCAATAAATCATTACCGAAGGTATACTTATAGGATGTATGCTGTTCGTTTTAGCGTAGCCCAACCTTCCCTACTTGAGGTTGCTTGATGAATGCACCCCAGCCCGGGCCCTACATGTTTATCCTACACCCGATTTAGTTCACGTAAATATGGTCAGTACTGACGACAACTGTTCATCCACATCTTCTGGTACTTTATTACGCGGAAGGGCTGAATCACGGATTGGCTGCGAAGCAATTAGTTTGGAATTCCTTCAGTTTTCAATTATGTACCTTGCGAACAGTATTTATTTATATATTTATTTATTGTTACTGACACATAAATCGCGCTCACGGGCATTATTTTAGGGTGGGAACGAACATAAAGTGCAATACACTCGAAAAAAAAAAAAGGGGGGGGGGCGATGACTGCGGACAGAATGCTAAAAAAATGGAACAACAAATTGCCATTTTACACTGCCAGTGCTTGCTATTTGATTCGATTCGCACCTCAGTTTATCGCTCAAATTACGTGAAGGCCCAACCACATGCGCGAGTAAAACCGACGAACTCGCGCAACGACGTAAACCGGCGTAAGCGCGTAAGGAACCGGCGTAATCCGGCGTACGCTGAATGCATTGCTACGCGCTTGTTACGGCCAAGTCAGAGCCCGCCGGACATCGACGTAAACTTTCGGGCGCACGGTAGACCTCTGACGGTGGCGGTCAGGTCGCATAACAAGACAGCAAATTAAAACGACGTAATTTGTAAAATACGGGGAGCAAATAACCGGAACACGCGAAGCACGACCAACTATGGGAGCAAGGCAGTTTACGCCAAATGTAGCGGAGGGTTTTTTGCCTGCCAAGTATGCATACTAATTCTTAACGTTTCTTGATGTCCCAAGAACTGTTTTAGTTGTTTCTGCATTAAATATGCGTACTTTTTTTAGGATAGGCATTATTTGTTTTACTTGAGTTAAAATGCAGTTGAACTGGTCGCCACAAAGCTGAGTCCGGGGTAGTCGAGCCACACTGCGCGGCGCATTGGTTTACGCGCGCGTTGCGGCGATATGTGGTTACTCGCCCTCTCCGAAGTCGTCAGTCGGCGTAAAGGCAGCGGCGTATGTCGCCGCAGGCGTAAATCCTTGCGCGAGTACGTCGATTTTACGCGTGCATGTGGTTGGGCGTTGGGCCTTTAAACCGTACATGACGGGGACGCCGAGAAAGTACGTTTTAACCGGCACTACGGTTTATCCGAATGCAATAAGTTAAAAGGAAACCGAGTTGAGAATTCGGCTTAACTGCGTATAAAAAGAAACTACGGGTTATGTAGGTACGGTTTAACAAAATTTTACTGTATTCCAAATTTAGGACAAACAAACCAAATTCCACCAATGCTGAGCCAGCGGAGCTTGTGCTGTCTTTATGAAGATTCCGTTTAACTTTGGTTTCTTTCTTGTGAGTAATGTATATATAGTCGTATGAGCGGTTAATTGTCATATAATATCATTTTTTCCCCAATACTTCCGTAAAACCAAGGTTACAGCCGTTTTCTGTAACCATATATGCTCCCTCTCTAGATGGATGTATCAACAGCAAACAGTTACTCTGTAACGTTTACAACTTCGCTGTGAACTAACTAACAAGTAAAGGAAACTTGGAATAATGGTCGTCTTAGTGGCTAACTGTCATATCATTTCTTTCGGGATACTTTCGGTAACTCAAGAGTTAGCGCCGTTTTCTGTAATCACACTCCCTCCGCAGATGGTCACGCTGCACTGCGCAGCAGGCATGTGGAAAGCCAGCATACAAAGCCCAAGCGTACGTCGATCTCCTTAAAGTGGGCTTCACCTCTAAACGTATAGGCATTGCTGAGAAGACATTTCTCCGTGCGCAATATACACAGTCTCGTATCAAAATATGAAGGCTGGGAACCGGTTATTGCGGGGTGGCGAAACCAGCTCTGGACGGATATAACGTCATCCAAGCGAGAATGCTCGGACGCTCCACTTCAGCAGTTTCGGAACTAACTTTCGGAACTAATGTTTGACGTTTTTAAAACTCAACTTCAACCACTTAACCTGACTAACGAACTTCCGGTAGATTGCAAAATTAGGTTTTTAGACATGCATTTTTCGTTCACCCCTAATCACGTTTGCTGGTCGTATGAGCCGCGGTCGAAGAAGGCGCTTTTACCCTACTCTTCGGCGCACTCTAAACTTGTGAAACAAGGCATAGCAAATTCCTGCTTAAAATCAGCCCTTACGCGCTCTTGTAAGCATGTGGTCGAGTCTAGTTTTTTGAGGCAAGTCGACCGTCTAATTGATGCGGGGTTTCCTAATGCCTTCATCATGAGTGTTGCAGAACGGCTGGTTCGTGACATAAAAAAGAAGCCCAATGTAGATAGTGACCAGCCTGAAAAGAAAGAAAAAGAAAAACTTGCCGTTATACCCTACATTCACCGAGTCTCACACAATGTAAAAAGAGTAGCGAAAAAAGCGGGTGTGAAGGTGGTTTTTTCAGCTCCGAACAAATTATCTGGTCTTTGTAAGCGGGTAAATGCCGAAGGCAACAAAAAGCCATCGTGTACGAAGAATCACGCCCGAAAGTTTGTCAAATGCTGTGTCAACGTTGTGTACGAAATCCCTTTTTCTCCGTGTGGTCGATGCTATGTAGGCCAAACAGGCAGATGCATTAATGACCGCCTGCGCGAACATGCGAACACGTTAAAAGGCGTGCCCACCAGTCATCTTTCTGACCATTGTCGACAATGCGGGTGCAAGCCCTTATTTGAAAAGTGCGAAATAATAAAAAAGTACAGGGACCAACGAACTCGTGAGATTAGCGAGGCGCACAGAATTCAGAAGCTCGGTGATACGTGCGTGAGTGCCCCATCATTGGCCTTACTATCAAAAGAAATAAGTTATCTATCTGAACCCCTCGCCTAGTAATCTTCAAGCTTGTGTGTGTTTGTGTCGCCCCCCCCCCCTTTTCTTCGATGCCTTTATAGCCGTGCGCGGAAATAAAGCATTTGGTTGTTAGTCAGCGCTTCGTCCGTTTGTCCTTCCTTGTCCCGTTCTTCGCGCTGTTTTTTCGCTCATCAAAAAATGTACCAACCAGCCCAAATTTCCACCTTGTTGAAGCAGTGATCACATTCGAGGGCAAAACTCTGCCCCACCACATCTGCTACTGGGGTGCATACATCCGATGCTACCCCTACAGAAGATCCACCCTTGTATGCCACGTGTGCAGAAAGATGGGACATCGGGCGGATGTCTGCCCGAACTCATCAGAGGGGGCATGCGGTGACTGTGGAGAAAAACACAACCCTCAACAGCTGTGCACTCCTGAATGCGCCATCTGTCAAGGAGAACACTCCACGGGGTTCAAGGCCTGCAACCAGCGATACAGACCGCCTGTAAAACCGAAACAAACCACTGACGACAAGACTTCAACCACCGGCGCCCGGAAAACACGACTGGAGACAAACCGGACAACGACACCGGTCCAGGTCTAAAACAAGAAACCCAGCCACCCCCTCATCCACCACAGCACCACTAGGGATGGCCCAGGATGGAGACAATGGACGGCGAGCCGGATCCAGACCAAGATCCCCGTCAGGAACCAGGCACGGCCGGAAGGCGGACCAAGGGCAGCGATCATCATCGGTAAGCTGGGCAGACCGCCTCATCTCCACTGCTCCCAAAAATGATACCAACAAAAACGACCCAACTTTAAGTCAAATTCTAGCAGAAATCAAACAACTCAAAAGCGAACTGCAGCAAACCAAAGACTTTAACAAGCAATTACTAAAGGAAAACGAACAACTTAGGGCACCTTATGGCTAAACCGAACCATCACCAACCACAACCCATCACACCAACCTTGCCCCCCTCATCCCAACAAAGCCAGTCCATGGAAATTCCACTCGTTGCCCAACTTCACACACCAGCCGTGCCAACCTCACCCACACAAACACCACACATGGAAATCCCACTCAATCCCCAACCTCAAACCCCAGCTGTTCTTGACCCTGTCTTTGTGGCACAGAGTTTCCACGAGTTCAGAGAGCAAATCCAACAGTTGTTCGTCCTGTATAAACGCATCATGGACAAACTGAATGAGACCGATGACCAAAAAAGAAGGAAACTCAAATCCCCGAACGAAAACACCATGGAAACCGAAACGAATTAACATGATGGGCAAACGTAAATAAAGAAAGGAAGTAAACATGTTCCACATATGGCAGTGGAATTGCAGGGGCATCAGGCAAAAACGAAGCGCCCTCTCGCTTTATGCCCAAACAAACGCTAAACCCCCCGACATTATCTCCTTACAGGAAAACAATGCCGAAGTGGCGATAACTGGATTCCAGTCTTTTCAAGGGACAGATCCCACCAAAGTCATTACTCTCGTAAAGAAAACGCACACAGCAATTGAGCACAATATCGACTCAGCAGGTATCGCCCACTCACTAATCGAAATTCTTCCCGAAAACAAAGGCCAACCGAGGACGTGGATACTTAACCTTTATAGCCCCCCCCCCCCCCAAGGATAAAAACTACCAAATACACCAATTGCTGACGGCTACAGCCAAAATAGCAAATAAAGACCCCCTAATTGTAGTAGGGGACTTCAATGCCGCGCACCCTCACTGGGGATATTCCAAACATTGCAGTAAAGGAAGGAAGACGTATGAAGCAGCCAGTCAACTCAATCTGACACTGCATACCGATCCCAAATACCCAACCAGAATGGGAACGAGTGTAACCAGGGATACGTGTCCCGATCTTACCTTCACTAAAAACGTAACTCAGGTCAGCTGGGAAAACACGGGGGAAACCCTCGGTAGCGACCATCACATACTAATTACTAGCATAGAGAAAACAGCACCTAAACGAAAAATCCGAACTAACAAAATCACCGACTGGGACGCTGTCCGTAAGGATAGATCCACGGATAGTGAACCCATACGGGACATACAGGAGTGGACAATGCAACTAATCTCGGACGTAAAAAAGCACACGAGAGAGATCGTGGGTACAGAAGACATCCCAGCAGTTGACAAACGACTACTCCATCTATGGGATGCATGCAGGAGCCTGAAGAAAAGATGGAAAAGGCAAAGACACAACAGGAAGCTCAAAATTAAAATAGCGAAGATAACAGCGGAAGCAAATGAATACGCGAGAGAATTAAACAACCAAAACTGTGCAAACATGTGCAACAACCTACAAGGTACGCTGCACTTCTCTCGAACCTGGGCACTACTTAAACAACTAGCAGACCCAGTACAAGGCAGCCAGCAACAAAAACACGATGTAAACAAGATTATACACAATTTCCCGGGAACACAGGAACAACTAAAAACAGCACTCGTGGACAAATATCTCCGAAATCCCACACGGACTGGGCCGCAAACCTACACGTACAGCGGCGACGCCAACCCAACCCTAGACAGGCCAATTACGGAAGCGGATATTAGAAGGGCCCTTACTAAGATAACAAAGAGCACCACACCCGGCAAAGACGGAATAACCTACAAATACTTGAAAAACCTAGACGACAGATCTATAGGAGCTCTCGCAAACTACTACAATAGCCACTGAGAGGAAGGAACACTGCCACCGGAATGGAAGCACGCAGAAATGATTCTTCTCCCCAAACCGGGCAAAGCATTGTCAATAGGTAACATGAGGCCAATATCGCTAACCTCCTGTGTAGGTAAGATAATGGAACATGTTGTCCTGGATAGACTGCAGAACTACATAGAGGCTAACCATCTCTTCCCTACTACAACATACGGTTTCAGACCAAAGTTGTCAACCCAGGATATTTTACTCCAAATAAAGGAACAAGTTTTAGATGCAGCTTCTTGTGTAAATCAAGCGGTCATCATGGCCCTTGATTTAAAAGGCGCATTCGACAATATCACCCACCAAACAGTTTTATCCAACCTTAACGACCTAAACTGCGGAGTTAGAATATTTAACTATGTGCGTTCTTTCTTAGAGGACCGGACGGCCACGATAGGAATTGACGATTACGCACAGACACGCACAAAGCACCGAATAAAGGTACACCACAGGGCTCGGTGATATCTCCAATGCTTTTTTAACGTAGCAATGCACAAGCTTCCAGGAACCCTAAACACAATCCCCAATATCCGTCATGCAATTACGCCGACGATATAATCATATGGACAACCACGGTGTCAGATGGAGAAAAGCAAGAAGCCCTACAAACAGCAGCAACGGCCGTGCAAAAGTATGCCTCCCAGTGCGGACTACAATGCTCGGTGGAAAAATCAGAGTTGCTCCAAATCCTCAAAAGAACACCGGGAAAAACATTCGTACCACCCACTCCGATGACAATCAACATAGACGGGAAACCTATCCCAACAGTAAAGACACTAAAAGTGCTGGGGCTAAGACTACAGCAGGACAATGGCTGCGGAACAGCCCTAAACCATTTAATGAAACAAATAGAACAAACACTACGAATGATCAACCGAGTAACCAACAGAAGACACGGGATGAAAGAAGGGGACATTCTAAAAGTTGTCAACGCTCTCATAATCTCACGAGTCGCATACTCAGCTCCATTCTTATGTTTAACAGCCACTAACATCAAAACACTCAACACAGCACTTAGAAAGGCAATCAAAATGGCGCTAGGATTACCCCAATGGACGTCGACACAGAAATTAAATGAACTCGGAATTAGCAATACAGTTGAAGAAATACTCGAGGCACATAGAATAGGCCAGTTTGAGAGGTTAAAAACCAGCCACACTGGCAGGGAAACCCTAAAGCGACTGGGCTATCGTGTAGATGACACCATGCACGCAACCACCCACGAGATTCCTGATTGCATATCCAGGGCCCTGAAAGTAGCAACCATACCTAAAAACATGAACCCTACACTCCTCTACGGCAGAAGGTTGGACAGATGCCGCAATATCGAAAGAATATACGGCAATTCATCGTACACGTGGTACCCAGATGCTGCCATTACGAGTACCGGTGGCATAGCCGCCATCTGTGCGCACAACCCAATTCAGCAACGCACCATAACTGCTAGCGTGCGGACATCATCACCTATTGAAGCAGAAGAAGCGGCAATCGCTCTAGCTATCATATCAGGTCAGCAGGATTCACGAATGAACATTGTTTCTGATTCCCAAAACGCCTGCAGGCAGTGGGCGAGAGGGCGCATCGGCAAAACAGCCCACAGATTAGCAATCGGCTACAAATCAAATACTCCAATCAAAATCATATGGGCCCCTGGCCATGAAACTCTAGAGGGCAATCAACAGGCTCACGCCTGGGCTCGCGCCTCCCTTCCCCGAGCTGACAGCCCCCAAGCAGAGTTTCCTGTTCCTGTTATGCCCACATATTCCGAAATTCTAAGCTACTACAAAGCAACCCGAATTAAATTCCCACATCCTCATCCCAAGTTGCAAAGACAGGATCAAACAGCACTTCGCTCAATCCAAACGAACACCTTCCCTCACCTCTCCCGTCTACACAAACTGTACCCAACCCAATACCCGAAGCTGTGCCCCAAGTGCAACCAAGTAGCCACCCTCTACCATACGGCAGCAGGGTGCCACAAAATTCACAAACACCCTCTAACAGAGGAGCAGTGGGGTGAGGCACTGTCTAGCGCCGACTACGACGAGCAGTGCCGAACGATCGCCAGAGCAGCCACCGGCGCCCTGGAGACTGGAGCCCTGGACTAGGGGCACCCACCACGTCCAACTACCCAACAAACATAATAAAGTTATTTCTCTCTCTGGAGGGAGTGTGCCACGAACCAGCAGAGACGGTCGTCAGGAGAGAGAGAGAGAAATGACCTTTATTGCGTTGTCCGGCGGGGGGTGCGGGTCAGGCTACGCAGGGCTTCGCCGTCACCCCTGTCTATCTACCTATTCTAGGTATCGGGCTGACCTCGAAGCAATGGGCCTGGCCTGCGGCTCGGGCTACTAGGGGTGTCCCCGCCCCGCCCCCTGTCGCCGTTCCCGAGGGGAGCAGCCGGGGGGGAGCACGGGTCCTCCTTTCACCGTTGCCGCGCCAGAGCAGCCTAGAGCCGCTGGACGGCCCTGAGCTGGAGTCCGTGCTCCGTAGAGCCGATCATGTCGCGAACGTCCGGTGGGAGGCCGCGGCCTCCATCACGCGCACAGTGTTCTTCGCAGCCCCACATGAGATGGGCAAGGTCCGCGGGCACTCGCGCACACACACTGCACTCACTTCGTTCGTAGAGGTCCGGGCACACGTGGCGCGCGAGCGCCGGCGTGAGAACCGTTTCTGTCGGCAGTTGCCGCAGGAGCACTGCCTCCCCTCTCGTAAGCCCCGGATGGGGGGGGGGCGGGAAGGCTCGTCTCCCGTGCCTGTACCACCGGAGCGTGGCGCCGTAGGCGGTCAGGGGCTCCGCGTCGTCGTCGTCGTCTTGCTGTTCTTCTCCAGGCTCGGAGGGGGGTCGGGCGAGGGGGCGGGGCGCGGCTCGGCACGTGGCGAGGTCTCGAGCCGCGGCGTCCGCCTCTTCGTTGCGGATGCGGTGGCCGTTTCGCAGCTCCCGGCCCGCGTGGGCGTAAGGTCCCTGAGGACCTTACGTGGGCGGGGAACCAGCGGATGCTCGTGCTGTTCGCGCGGGCTCCCTCCCCGATGCTGGAGAGGAGCCGCGCGGTGCTCTTGCACACCGTGCTCCGGGCGAAGTTCGCTATCGCCGACTTGGAGTCGCTGAGGATGGTCGTCGTGCCCGGCCGGACCAGGGCGAGGGCGATCGCCGCCTCTTCGGCCTGGCGGGCGGTCGTGGCCCGCACGCTCCCGGCGCTGAGCAGTTCTCCCGTGGTGGCCTTCACGACCACCGCCACGAAGGTGTCGGCCCGCTCGCGGTGCTTGGCCGCGTCCTCGAACATTACGCCTTCGCGCTCGTAGTACTCCTTGGCGAGCGCGCACGCGAGCGCCGACCTGTGCTCGACGTTCCGCTCCGGGTCGACGTTCCTCGGGAGCGGCGGCACGATGACGCGGCGGGCGATGTCGTCCCGCAGCGGAACGAGCTCGTCCTCCGCCGCGGGTCCGAGGGGCGGGCTCAGGCCCACCCTCTGTAGTATCTTCCGGCCCGATCTGGTGGTGCTCAGGCGTTCGATTTGTGACATGCGCTGCGCCTCGCTGACTGCCGCCAGGGTGTTGTGCACGCCTAGGGACAGGAGGGCCGCGTTGCTGGTGCCGTTGAGGAGGCCCAGGGCCGCCCGGTACGACTTGCGGATGGCCGCGTCGATCCGGGCCCGCTCTTGGGTCCTCCACAGGTGAAAGGCGCCCACGTACGCCACGTGGCTCAACACGAAAGCCTGCAGCAGACGGAGGAGGCTGGCTTCCCGCATCCCCCGCACGCGCGTGGAGACGCTCTTGACGAGGCGCGTGGCGATGCCCATCTTCGTTGTCATTCGCTCGATCGTGGCATGCCGAGGACCCGGATGCTCGGAACCTTCGGGATGGCCGTGCCGTTCCCCGCTTGCACGGCGATGTTGCGCTCCGCCTCGGCGGCGGCGCGCTTGCGGTACCGGCCCGGTGGGGGCAGTATCAGCAGTTGGGACTTCTGCGGAGAGCACCGGAGACCCGTGCCGGTCAGGCTGGCCTCGATGCTGTTCACCGCCTCTTGCAGCGTCGACTCGATGTGGCGGTCACTGCCACCCGGAACCCACAGGGTGATGTCGTCCGCGTAGATCGCGTACTTGACGTCGGGGAGAGCGTCCAGGCGCCGGGCGACCCCGATCATCACCAGATTGAACTGGAGCGGCGAGATGACGGAGCCCTGCGGGGTGCCGGTGCTGCCGAGTTCTCGCTCGTCGAGCTGCGTTCGGCCGATCTCCAGCCGGGCGGTGCGCCGGGACAGGAAGGCTCGGATGTAGTCGTACGACCTCCGCCCCAGGCCGAGGCGAGAGACCTGGGCCAGGATCGCAGAGTGCTTCACCTTGTCGAAGGCGCTCTGCAGGTCCAGACCCAGGATGGCGCGGTTGTTCGCGGTGGGCACGGGTGGGAGTGCCAGCACCTCGTGTTGGAGGAGCAACATGGCGTCCTGCGTACCGAGCTTCGCGCGGAAGCCCAGCATCGAATCGGGATACAGCCCGTTGTCTTCCAGGTAACGTTGCCACCGGGCGTTGAGAACGTGCTCCAGCACCTTGCCCACACACGAGGTGAGGGAGATGGGGCACAGGCTCTCGACGCCCGGCGGCTTGTTGGGCTTGGGAAGCAGGATCGTTTTTGCAGTCTTCCACTGCTTGGGGAGGCTGCCCGATTGCCAGCATTTGTTAAAGAATTTCGTCAGGGCTGTTATGGCTGCGTCGCTCAGGTTACGCAGCGCCTTGTTGCTCACTCGGTCCGGACCCGCTGCCGATCGGCAGTTTAGGGCCTGGGTCGCCTGGCGAACCTCCCACTCCTCGATGGCCTTGTCGAGGGTGGCGTTGGGCGGTCCGGCGTACTCGGCGTGCGTCTCGCTCGGGGTGTCGGGAAGGTAGCGCTCGTTCAGGCGTTTGTGCACCTCCTCTTCCCCCAGCCTCTTGGTGGCGGTGTACATGATCTGGGCGAGCCGGTGGCGCTGGAACTCCTTACTCTTGCTTTCGTCCATCAGGTGGCGAAGGAGTTTCCACGTGCCTCCCCGGTGGAGCTGCCCGTCGGCCTCGCTTCATAGCTCGAACCACTGCTGGGCGCACATCTGGCGGCTGTATTTTTCGATCTCGCGGCCGAGCGCCGCGATCCGCTTGCGGAGGGTGCGGTTGTGGCGCTGGCGCTTCCAGCGCTGCTGTAGTGATCTTCTCGCCTCCAGCATGTGCGCCAGGCGGGGGTCCATGCGTGTGGTGTCCTCCGACGTCTCGATCTCCGTCGTCGAACTCTCGGTAGCCGCTACGAGGCCTTCGGTCCACTTCTCGATGTCGTCGATCTCGCCCAGATCCGCGGCGCGAAACTGGTGCCAGTCCGTGAGGCGGTGCTTGATGTGCCCGGCTCCTCCACCGCCGCCGCCGCCGTCGCCGGAGCGGAGCGGCACGGTGACCTCGATGATATTGTGGTCGCTCCCCAGGTTGTGGCCCGTGTTCCTCCAACGCGCGGTCCTGCTGCCGGGCAGGAGCACGAACGAGAGGTCCGGGTTGGTGTCCCGGACCGTCGACGTGCCGATGCACGTCGGGTGGGACGGGTCCGTGAGGAGGACGTATCCGGCCTCGGCGGCGTCTTCCAGCAGGCTTCTGCCCTTGGCCGTCGTGACGGTGTAGCCGAGTTCCCGGTGCTGTGCGTTGAAGTCGCCGCACACGACGACGGTGGCGTCGGCGTGCTGGGAGACTGCGTTGCGTGCCTTGTGTAGTAGTGCGCGAAACTTCTGTTGGCGATGCTGCGGATTGCTATAGACGTTCACCACCAGGATGGTGTCGCGCGTCGTCTTCTTCTTCCTGTTGTTGTTGTGGGTGGAGGTGATCGACAGCTCGGTCACGCAGTGCTCGATGGAGCTGCCCCGGAGACTGAGAATGTGCTCGTGCTTGATGAAGGCGAGCCCCTTGCGGACGAACGTGCACACGCCCTGCGCCGCTCCCTTTCCGCAGGTGCGGGCGCTGGGCGGGCGCGCGGTAGCCCGGCAGGGACATCGCGTTGCCGTCTTCTGCGTGCGTCTCTTGGACCATGATCACGTCGGGGAGGTCCGGCGCGGCCAGGGTCCGCAGGTGTTGCTGCAGCACTGCCTTTCGGCAGCGGAAGCCGTTGGCGTTCCAGTGCCAAATCTTCAGGCTTCGGGCTGTGCGGTTGTGGCTTGGCATGATGGCGGGTGCTGGGCGTCTCCGTTGTAAAAGTGTTCTTTAACGACGTCGAGGATGAACGCCTTCATGTTTTCGGGGATGATTTGTTGTGCCAGTTGATTGATTGCTCGATTCGTTTGGCTGGTGATACGTCTCTCCATGCCCTCTAGGTTCTTGCCCCAATTGTTCATCACGTTGGAGAGCTGGCGGCAGCGGTTGTTCAGACCCGCGTACCCGGGGGTCTTAGTTTCGCTGGCCGTCTGCATCGACGCCGACGAGACGATCGACTCGGCGTCGTCGTCGTCGTCTTCCTCCGTGTCCAGCGTCTCTTCTTGCACGTTGTGGTTGTGGTGCTCCTTCGCTCGCCGCTTGGCGGGGGTCGGGGAGTCCTGGTCTTCCGCTGGCGGTTGTGGCTGCGGTGGCTGGCGCGGCTTAGGGCTGGTTTCCCTCGTCGCCTGCCGCTGCTGCGGCTGTTGCTGCTACGGCGCCCGGGCTTGCCCTAGCGGGGGGCGCGCTGGCTGGCTCGGCGCTGGGCCGATGGCGGAGGTGGTGGTCGCGGCTGCCGCCTTCTTGCCTCCCGTTTGCGAGATCCTGAGCTCTTTGAGTTGCCTGGTGAGCCTCTCTATCGTGTTGGTGAGCTTCTCGATCGTGCCTTTCTGTTCTTGAACCATTGTGCGTAGTTGCTGTAGTTCGTCCGAGGCCGCGGAGCCGGCGCCTGCTGCGGCGGGGCGTCTCGTGCTGTTGTGCCGCGAGCTGGAGCGGCTTGCGCCGCGCTTTAGACTTTGACCTTTGGCGCGCCACCGCAGCTGTGCCGCCCGTGGCGACGGCGGCCCACGTGGAGTCACGTGATTTGCCTCTGCACCTATCGCGGCTCGCCGCGCGGCCGGTAGACGGGCTCCGGTTTCTGCTTTTCTCCCGGCCGCGGTTATCGGCCTTGCGCGGGGCGAGTTCCGGGAAATCATCCCTTCTGTATATTCAGCGCCGGCGGCGACGGCGGCGGCGGCGGCGCCGCGTGAGCCTCCTCGGCTTCGAGCTTGCGTTGCCACTGCCGCTTCTTCACTTGAAACGGCGTCTTGAATTTATTAAGTGCGAATGCACTTTATAAGCGACCCCAAACCATCCACCGCCGGCGGCGGCGGCGGCGTCGGCGTCCGCAGTGCTCCTCTATATTTAAAAAAGAAACAGCATCCGGCGCCAGGTTTCGATCCGAGGACTTTGCGGCCGCAGCGCGACGCTCTACCGACCAAGCCACGGACGCGACGCTGATATCAGTGTTAGTGACGCGCCTTATATCTTTAACGCATTCAAACTACGTCGTCAGCGGCGTGCGTTGGCGACTCAGCGGCGTTATAGCGGCTTGATAACTGCGTGGTGTACACGTGATACTACAAACCCGATGGAAGAGATGGAAGAGAAGGCGGCGAGGCGGTGGGCTGCGGGGGCCGAGCGCAAGCGCCGCAAGCGGGCCGACAACCGTGCATTCGCACTTTCACATTCTCCCCCTCGGGGAAATGCGGGGGAATTTTTCTTGCAGTTCTTGGTGCCCGTGGCGTGCGGGCCGCCGCACAGCTTGCAGTTGGGCTTGCAGTGCTGTTGGTGGTCTTGGCCCGGGTTCTGCTTGCCGCAGGCGAAACAGACTCGGGCGGTGGGCGTGGGGCAGACGTCCTTGCGGTGGCCCACCTGGCCGCACGTCTTGCACACCTCCCTGTGCTGACGGTAGAGATAGCACCTCACGATCATGCTGCCGTGCTTGATGTAAGACGGAACCTTGCCGCCGTCGAAAAGAACGACGACCGCCTCCAACTGGCCGAGGCGGTGGGCGTCCAGCGCCGCAGGGTTGTGCTTGTGCACGACGCGGCTGTGGATTTCCGCGGCCATCTCGTAGATCCCGATGTTTCTGATGATTCCCCGAGCCGTGTTCTCCGGCGCCGCCCGGTATGCGTAGGCTTCGAAGACTTGGTCTTCCATGGTGATGGCTCGGATCGTTTCGTAGCGCCTGGCCCGCTCTTCGCTCGGCGTGCTGAGCACCACGATGTTTTGCGCGACGTTGGGGCTCGCGGTGTCCTCCGTCGCTTCGCTTGCGCTGATTCCGGCCGCTCTGACGATGGCGTTCGTCAGTTCGGTCGGCCTCGCCTTCCCGACCATTAGGCCTCCACGTGGTCGGACGACGACTCTGTGCTCGTCTCGGGGGGCGAAGTTGGGCATCTTGGCCGTCTTCGCCATGGTCGCGTTAACTTTGCGGGCAAACTGCGCCCGCGTGGGTTGACGAGGGGTGCGAGATTTCGAAGCGGAGTCGGGGCTCGGCTTACCGGTGGGCGAAAGGGGCTGCTGCGGGAGGGACCCCTCCGTGCCTGCTTTCGACTTGCGTCCGCGCCGGGGTGCGACGTTAATCCACCCGGCGCGGCCTTCTTCTTCGCCCGGTGCGGCGGCGGCGGTGGCGCGCAAATCCGCGCCGTCGTCGTCGGCTGTGCCGGGAACCGTGATCGTTGTTCTCCCCGAACTGCGGTCCAGACTGGGTTGCCGTCGGTGGAGGCCGTCGGCGGGGGTTATATCCATGGCCGTGATGTCATCGTTGTCGTCGACGGCGTTGCGTCGTCCTCCGGCCCCGTCGGGAGCGACGCCGGGGGCGTCGCAGGCGGCGGCGCGCCGTCGCCATGGCTCGGAGTCGTCGTAGCCCTCGTTAGGCTTAGCTCGGGGGCCTCGCCTCACTCAGGAAAAGCGGCCGTAAAACGCGCAGGAATGGGCGAAATTGCCCAAAACTGGTGCCACTGGGTAGCGGGTGCTAAATCTAACACGTACGTACTGTTTTGGGACGGTTGAGGCGGGATGGTCCTCTGAAATTCGGCATAAACGACGGAGCCGATGTGAAGTGCGTCCGCTCACCTCGGCGACCGCAGCGCCTCCCCCACGGTCGTCAAGGCCAGCGGTAAAACAGCTCCGCTGTTACTAACAGAGCAGTAAAAGTTGGCTCTGCCACGCAACAGCTTCACCGGACGGTGTGCTCCTCTGGGCTGGTTTTTTTGCACAACTCCGACGCTGTGCCAAAAACACCTAACACGTGCTAGCCTTGACTGAAACACATGACAGCTTTTATGGATTTTGTAGCGTAAGCTACACTGGCCGAAGTTGCGCAGTTTCGTGTGGACCCTGAAGGGCCGTGCTGCGGAAGCGCGAGAAGCATTGGATTGGATTTCCAATTGGAGTACGGGTGTGTAGAGAATTGGGTCTGCGCATAACAAAGGAGCGATTATAGCCGCGGCAGACGCACTGGCGCCGGTGAGTGTCCAGCTGGGCCCCTCCGTTGCGCAGTAGCCAAGTCTGACGCTGCGCCGGAGCTGCTTGATAGCCGTTTCGCGTGGCTCCTGCTGGAGAGGCGTGCTGCGCATGCGCGAGGAACAGTGACTGGACTGGACTGTATTGAACCGGACTGGATTGGATTGATGAACCTTAGCTCACTCTAATCCTGGCATAGCCGAGCTAAGCAACTGCTAATTTTTTTCAAAGGCGTTTGAAGGGGCACCTGATAAGTACCTACCAAATAAACTGGATGGTTTCAGCATTAAAAACACTGTAGTTGCGTGGATAAAAAAAACTTATCTGTGAGCAGAGTTAAAGGGGCCATGCAAACAAAATAGAGGTTTGTTTTAACAGCGAAGCAGTTTAGCAAATCGCAGTTTTTCGTGTCTGCAGTTAAAAATACCAAGAAATTGCCGAGCGCGTGCACATAAGCGCGAGCCTCGCGGCTCGCGCTCAAAAATATCATTCGTGATGCAATAAATTTGCGCAATTGGCATGACAAGAGAATTTGTGTGCACTCTTGACAGCCACTGCTACGCGAACGTTCGTGTAAAACGCTGTCGTTCTTAATATTTTCGCCACCGCTTCAAATCCCTGGGCGTACGTATACGACTCTTTGCATAATACCGTCCGTTTCAAATAGATCTCGAACTGCAACGGCCGCAGCAAAATGATGAGCAACGTCCGAGAACAGTTATTTCTTTTGCAGTACGGAGCCGGAAGCGGCGAGGACCGGAGACGCCGAGCGGAACGCTCCCCGCTAGCAGACGACGCTCGCTCTCCTAGCGAGCCGCAGCGCCGCGGTGGCGAGTCGCGGCCGGCCGCCTTCTCTCCATGGCCGCGGCGGGGAGATACGGATCTCAAAAAGTATCTAAAAACGTTGCACTGCAGGGCGAAGGCCTCTCCCATTAATCTCCAATTACCCCGGTCCTGTGCTAACTGCGACCAATTTATCCCCGCAAACTTCTTGATCTCATCTGCCCATCTAACTTTCTGCCGCCCCCTGCAACGCTTGCCTTCTCTAGGGATCCACTCTGTTACCCTTAATGACCAACGGTTGTCTTGCCTTCGCATTACATGCCCTGCCCACGTCCATTTCTTCTTCTTACAGATACTGCAGGTCAAAACTTTGACCCAAGCAGGAGGGGCTTATACAAAACAATTGGAATGAAACGAGTACGAAAGGGACCCACTCCGCTCTCTTCTTGTCCCTTAATGTTACACCTATCATCTTCTGCTCCATTGCCCGCTGAGTCATTCTCAATTTAAGTTGAACCCGTGTTGGTGCAACATGACACGGTGCTACTGTGTCATGTTGCACCAAGTCATGATTTCTACTACTTATGCCCAGCAGTGTGTAATTTGTGGTCTTGGCCATTAGGCCTTTTTCTTTCATGCTTGTAACTCTTCTCTCCCCCATTACATGATTTTCCTGCAAAGGTCCTTACAAGCAATCGTGAACAATAACAAAAAATGAAAGCGTCGCGCACGTAATTCTCTTGTTAAGGGCTGATAAACGAAATGAAAGAGACCAGTCTCTTCAGCGGCCAGGCTTACTATTCTCGACATACACGGACCGTAAAATGCATCACAGACACAACACACATGGTGACATTACTACATACAAGCATAGACTAGCATATTCTGCAAATGTTTCTTTCTAAATTCCAAGACTTTCAGGTTGTCCCCAACCACTTCAGTTAGCATTGCCAGGCCAATGCTGAAGTGGCCTGATACCTACACAGCAACCCATTCATTTCGAAATAATTGAACAATTCATGGCCATTATTCCCAAGGTCAAAAATTTATAAATTGGGGTTAGGGTTCACTTAAAGGAGCCATGAAGAGAAAATACAACTTCGTTTAATTTGAAAGAACTAGGATTCAGTATCTCACTCAGCTCCATTACAGCCCCAAAAGATGTTTTTTAACGAAAAAAAAGCAAGAAGTATTTAAAAACTTTCAAATTTTGCGCCACAGTGACGTGTTATGAGCAAGAATGACGTCATACGGGCCGACAATAAAACGTAATTTTCAGTGCGTTAACTGCACGTTACCCTTCAAGTGATGCGGTCAAATGGAACTAGAGGCCCCATTACAGACGTTCAGCCATGTGTCGTCGCGACAGGTCAGTTAGGCGGCCGCCAATCGCACAAACAAGGTTCTGTGACGTCATAGAAAAGTTGCGGGAAATTGACTAGGGGGTCGCGACTGCTTCACACGTTTTCTTTAATATCTCCGTTATTTGTTCGAAGATTGCGTTGATATTGGTGTCGTTGTTATCGGGACTAAGCAGTCTTTCTAGTAAACCCAAGTTCTATTTTGTCTTCATGGCTCCTTTAAGCACCGAAGCAGAAGCTGGGCTACGAGGTGCACCACAGTGGAGGTCCACAGGCCCAATTTAAAATGCGAGGAGATTTTTGGTGTGCACCAGAATCTCAACACAAGGCGGTTTTCGCCTTTCATTTCCATCAGAAAAACAGCCACCCTGGCCAGCTCACGTTGGGCTCACAAGCCCAAACACCTTGCCCACAAAGCTACTGCGGTGGGTTGTTCCTACTTCAACGTGACCTGCAGCGTTTTAATGTTGAAACTTAAGCAAAAAAAAAAAAATTGTTGCCAATGCAGGCCGCTCACTCCCCAGTGACAACACACAGGCAATTCTCAAAAGCCCCGAAAATGTGGAAAAAAGGGCTGCTGCAACACAGTCAAGGTTCATTTTACAAGGAAACTTATAATACAAATAGCAATTTCAGGTCTTTTCATATAATGTGACAAAACCCACTTTTCCTCAAGGCAGTCCTTGTGCTGGTGAAGAGCAGGCGACACAGCACTTGCTTTCCTCAAAAGGCATAGCCAAGTGTTACAGAGGAGCACATGTCGGGATGATGACCCCCCTGATCCTTCATAAAGATTACAATGCATTAAACAGCCCATTACATCATGATCGCATAATCCCCAGGAAATAAACTAGACGTTAAAGGATGCTATCTATAATTATAGCTTCCTTTACCGCTTTAGTCACCCTCGTCCCGAAGCCACAAGTGATCTTTCCGCACCACACAAATGTACAACTCATTCATTCCACTTTATTTGATGCTTCGAGGCGTACTTCTGCGTTCTTCCCCCCTGTTCTCAGAACGGGAGCAAGTCCGCACACATGTCCACCAGAGAAGGACCCTCGGACGACGAGTCGCTTGCGCCCGGGTGGATGCTGTGGCTGTTGGAGGGTTCGTGTGGGTGAGGAGGCGCTGGAACAGGCAGGTGGTAGAGGCGGGCCGTCGGCATAGGCTTGGCCCCGTGCCGTGTCAGCAGGTGTTGAGTGAGCTGGTACCTGCAGAGAGCGTGGTGAATACTTCAGTGATGCAATCATCATCGTTATCATCATCATCAATCTCTGTGTCCACTGCAGGACCAAGGCATGTCCCATGCTCCTGCAATCTTTCCTGTCTTGCGACGCCCTCGTCCATTTTTCGCCTACAAATTTCTGATTTCGCTTCATCAGGTACTTGTCCACAATCTCTCATTCTGTTCCCCTGATTGTCAGCCCTCCACATTAAATACAACACCACGCTAATTCGAGTGATGCAATACTATTGGTAATGGATGCAGCGATGCAACACAAGATTCAGGGTGATGACAGTAAATGGGTGCACATATACTGAAAATTAGTCTTTCATATGAATGAAGAAACTTTAAAACATAAAAACAGGTGTTTTCTCTTTTTTTCTTTTCAAAGAGAAGATTTCTATGCCTCACTGACGGCATCTTATGTTGCACCGAAATTCACAGCCCGAAAGACAACTTTACACAGTGGGTTTCCCAAAACGATGATGGTGGTAAGCGAAGGCACATCAAGCGCCTCACGAAAAAAACGCTCCGTGTGATCGGAATCCAACCTGTGTCCTTCACGTTATGAAGCCGACATCTATCCGCTTGTGCCATTCTGAGACACAGTCGAAGCACTTTGGATTTTGGACTTCAAAGTTTCGTGGGAGAAAGCTTTTAAATGCAGAGCATTTCAGTAACTCACGATGTCACCCGTGTTGACGTCCGTAGTCCGCACCGCACCCCTCCCTACTATATAAAAAAAACATACTATCCGGCGCCAGGTTTCGATCCCTCGACCCTGCGGGCGGAACGCAATGTACATGGTGCTCTAACCACTGCGCCTCAAAGCCGACACAGAATGGGACGCTACTAACGCGCCTTATATCGTTGACTCATTAAAATTACTGCTGACGAGCGCTCTCTCGTCAGCAGTTGCCACAAGTGCAACAACATTAACGTAACGCAAACTACTTAACGTCGTGCACCCCCGGAAATGCTCTGCATTTGATCGTGCCCCTCGCGAGGGGGATGTTTCACTGCGTCTTCCTACTGGCCAGTACACTCGTCACCATCTGTCGGATGTTGTGCGAACCCTTTGCGGCTGATGGCGTGCGATTTGAAACGACATTTAGATGTGAAGCAGCTTTTCTTTTAACCATCTTTTTCTTGTATCAGCCATGCAATGTGCTTATGCATGCAAGTGTCTATGTTTGTTTTGCATTTCCCAGGCATGGTGTAGGCTGTGAAGGTCAGCATTCCATCACTGGTGTTTACACCACAGACACCCAATGGCATTGGTCTCTGGATCTAGCATCAGCGAGCATGTGTGCTGGGTGCTATATCGGCCCATCGCCTCCTTTAACTATATGCCTGGAACGTCGCCCACTTTTCCATTGGAGCCGGCGCGCTGCATATTGTGGGGAGGTGTCGAGAAATGGTGTGGACAAGTTCTTCTTTCTTTTGTTTTTTCCTTTGTCACACCGGCGGCGCATAGAGCAGAAGCATGCACATTTCAGACACAAGCTTTTTGTCACAAAATTCCCAAAATGTACTTTCTAGTTGCGCCTACATGGACAGTAGTAGAGGTGGGATTAAAATAGAAGTCAAGTGGTGATAATTTCCTTAATGCTAACTATACCATGCACAACCTGATGGTCGTCTTACAACATTGTTTTGACTAGCAACAGTACTCACTGATCTCCTCCTTCAGATATATACATTTCTATAGGGAGACACTGACCTGTTGGAGTTTAATTTGATCCCATGAACAAGCTTTATATTAAGGCTGATTCGGGTTAGACAAATCAATCCACGATAAGTTCATAGCCTACAAGAAAACCGGACAGACTACTATCAATCATTTTTATAACACATCGACATGCCCTCTCAGCAGGATTTACAGTTTTTTTCCAGCTACTAAATAATTTTCAAACGTTCGTGATGCTGTTTTTTAACGACAAGGGCAATTATTGCCCCGATGAACTCAATTAGTGTTCTTGGTCATCGCCTATCAAAATGATTGTTCTATAGCTTCATTGTAAATGGCTGGTGATAGTCCTATACCGGCAGTTTTGTAATAGTCTGTAACTGATAGTACAGTGTTCATAGCTGGAGATTACAGGCCATCTAGAGATCCCGATTGTCAAGTATTAATAGGGCAGCCACTAAGGATAGTGTTTGTACTATCCTTTAAATTTTCATCAGACCATATTATAAACCGGTAGTGTAGCTACTGATTGATAATTGATAGCTTCAGCTGTGGTCGGTACCTTTCAAGGGACACTGAAGACAAAACTGAAGTCGGTCTAAATATATAGATTGGCATACATAGAAAACGAATAGTATACCAGTCTTTGGGTCAATACCTTGGAAAAAAGCGTGCAAAAAATAAAAAAAATGAAGCTATCAGCCGCCCAGCAGAGATGACATCAACGGCGACTGAGCAGATGTGCCAAGAGTCACGTGACGAACCACAGAGCGAGAACCGCACACACGTCTCAAAGAAACACATAAAATCTTTATTTGCACAATAACTTTCATAAGTCATAAACAATTATAAATGTACAAGTATAATTCAAGGCGTGCCGACATTTGCAAGCTGCCAAGCCAAGTGGCGGTTGCAATGGTTATTGCAGGTTTGGCAAAGTCACATGTCTGTGTTTACATCATGGCGGCAAGAAGTGCGTTGGCCTTCCACACTTCAACTCTTCTGTGGACAGTAATTTGTGTCTGATAGAACCCGTTTTTTACTCCCTCACATAGCGCTGTCTGCCTGAACAAAGTTTTGCATCCAGGTCGGCAGAGGCTGAAGCTGTGTGTGTGTTGTGGTTGCGTTTGCTTTGCGATGAAATTCGACGCCGCGCTCATGTGGGTGGAACTGTGCTTACTATGCTGGAATTATCACTAGCGGTGATTCATCCCCGCACCGGGTACATAGAGTCTGCGCGAGTTTTTTTTAAAAACCTTCTCGGCTTGCGCCGGAGTGAAGTGACTTTTTGCCCCTGTAAATCGCAAGAAGTGAGTGCTACCCTTATGACGAAGAGGAAGCAATCGATCGCCTTTAATTTCGCGCTTCGGCCTCAAAGCGCATGCTGTGACGTTGGGTTTGTTCGAAACCATTTCTTGATTGTCTTGAAGTTTCATAAAATGTGTGTGCCAAACCGGGTCTTTTGATTCAGGGCATCGCGTGCTGCTGTACTTCCACAATGGTGCATACCTATGTAAAATGATATTTGTATCATGTTACGCACGTTTCTCATTCCCTACTGGCGCCACAGCGTTAGTTTGCAGTGGTTTGGGCACTCGTAAGAGCCCTAGGCACACTTCTGGCAGACGGGCTCATAGGCAACTCGCTTCGCAAAACATTCAACCGATGCTGCGGTTAGCGTTACCATATCGCTACGGAAAAAAATTAGTGTTGCAAGCTGTTGCAAGCTACACTAACAGATGGCCCCACATTTTCAAGCCGAGTGCATCGAAGCGACTGAAACCTGACTACCCATAACGAGAATGCAAATCAAAAGAGCGCCCCTGTCATCGTTTGTGCTTCAGTTGCGCTGTTCACTAGGTGAAGTAAAAGGTCGCGCAGCACCTTCACATCGTTTAACCACCATCTCACGTCCCATGCAGCACCAAGATTGACGCACAGAAAGTGGCAGGTGACGGAAGAGTGAGGCGGGCAAGTTATTTTGTTGTATGCGCCGAGTACGCGACCAGTGGTTCCTGTGGCACAATGGTTCGCTCGGTAGTTTTTAGTTTTTCTGCTAGACCACACCGCTGTCTCGCTCTCTTCTGGCAATCGTTGACGTCGCACGAAACGTCATGAAATGGCACGAGCAATGAAATGTGTTTTCAATTGCTAATTTCTCGGCAATTTAAGCATCTTTCACCGCTGAATAAACGCTGAGAGGGCTTCGGAGCAATCAAACTTTCATTCGATCCCAACTTGTTATTTGCTTCAAGGAGTACTGATACAAAATTTCGAAGCCTAGGTAACTATGTAAAAGGTTTCCTTTGTATACGGAAATATCTCCCGGCAAGTTTCTAAAGTAACCGTATAGTATAACATATTTAAAATCCATTTTAATCTTAGAGTGCACGAGAAAGCTGAGAACGGATACCCTCCCGCAATCGGCATCAGCATGACGCCATCTACTAATCCTGGCTCCGAACTGCTGACTGGGGGCCCCTGTGATGTGGCCAACGCGCTGGCTACGGTTGGTGTGCGCTACTTTGGCGTGGATGTTACGTCACCGTTTTGTGACTGACGTCATGCTGTCAGGCACATGGGGATGACGGAGATGCGCACCCGTCCAGACTGGCAGCGGTGCGACAAGAACGGTAACGTCACGAGCGCACTCCTGTCACGGTGGCCGTCTCAGTGTTCGTTTTGTCAAAACCGAAACTGACACACATAAACGAGGCTGCAAATTATTATTTACACTGCGACCGACCGCCTGATGTGCCATTATATGATTAGTGGGCTGGTAGCCACCCATAACAGCAAACAAAACGTAACTCGAAAATTTCGTGTCAATACTCCTTTCAGTGTCTCTTTAAGTGGACACACTGCTGCCCGTGTGAACATCCTTCAGAGCATGAAGTCCTCCACTAGACCACTTTAGTAACTCATATGTAAAACACGGCGGGACTGGCAACATTTCTTTACTCCAAACAAGAAGCAAAGCAAGCCTCAGAACACAGGCTCCAAAATATGCGAGAGGAAAGTGTTGCATGGCTGGACTAATTAAACTATACATCACTCATCTCCATTTTATACTTCAATGTTGCCACACGACATCGGTATGAATGATACATGTGAAGAGCATATGTGAAATGGGTGAAACACAATGTTATATTTCAAAATAAAAGGTGCAATTGAACCAGTGATATGCGTTACAATTTCAGCACTTTTTAGGACAGATGCCTGTGCTCCAGCAGCTTGACGGAAGCACTTTGATCAGTTGCTCCGTGAGCAAAATTTGTGAGAAGGGGGGAATGAACTTTCTGGCAACGAGCTCCAAGAGGCCCCTGCCGCGTGTGGGGCCTTTGCTGTCACAGCTCAGGACCGGGAGGCTTTCGAGAACTTAGATGCTCCTCTGCGTGCAAACTTCAGGAGGCTTAAAGGTAACCTTTGATGTCAAAGCACACAGACCAGAAGTCTCCCCAGTCCCACCGGAAGCTTGACAAGCTCTTTCGCTGGATGAAAGAGTCCTACTACGGTCTTGATGACTGATCAGTCCAAGGTGGGGAATGTTGCTCTTTGCTCCCTGAAGCACTGCGGTGAGGTCTGCGCAGGGTATGCGCTCACTTACAGCGAGAACAATGAAGCCTCCGAACATTGCAAGGCCGAACATACAAAACAGCGCAAAAAACGAGTACTAAGAAACAAGGGCACAGACGAGTGCGCTGAGCGACAAACTGACAAAACAATCGTTTGTCAGCGCTCGTCTGTGCCCTTCTTTCTTAGTCCTCGTTTTTTGCGCTGTTTTGTATGTTCAGAATGAACCAACTGGCCCCACTCGAGACGCTAGTTGCAAGGCTGGGAACGTCAGGACTTGAGACTAATGGTCTCTCTTAGCGCTCTTTCAGACCCCGTGCTGCAATTGTCAGCGAGGTCCCTGATTACTTGGCATCTCTGCTGAACTGCAACAAGTTGACTCAGTGCGAAAAACGTGAAGCTCTAAACGTTGCTGCCTCTGGAAGCCGCCACGATACCTGCCTTAACATCTTTTCGAGGCAGCAAGTTGCACTCTTCACATCAGCTGATGCATCCAGCACTTGGGTGAGAAAAGCCAAACACTGACTCAACCGGGGTCGCTGGAAATTTTCAGCGTCAGAACGAACTGAAACTTTTCCACAGCAGGCAGATGACGAATGCAGTCCACGTTTGATTTACAGTTAAACCTGGATGTAACGAACCTCTACGCAACGAATTCCCGGATTTAATGAAGTTTTTCAATTCCCCATTGCCACCCCCATAGAAGCCCATGTGTTTGCAACCTCTCTGTAACGAAATCTTGCGGTGGGTAACTTTGATGTAACGAAGTCTGCAAGCTGGCCAGTCACTGCTTTTTGCACTTTTATTAAAAATTCGGCCCGAAAAATGCACACATTTAGTGAATATACCAGCATTACTGTCAGGAGCCAGCAGCTACGAAAATGTCTAGACTCGCCTAAAAACGAAATTTGCTCTAATGATGATGATGAACGAAGTGGCCAGCGCCATCCCGCGGCTTACAAAGCATCCACTTCTTGTTTTGCTTGTGCAGCCTCACACCACACCACGTAACTTTTTTTTCACCGGCACAGCAAACTACAAAACTACAGTGCGTTTCCCAATGTGAGTGTGGTCTCATTTCGAGACATAAGTTTTGAGGCGCTAGACCATTCTATTGGCGTGTAGTGGCACGTCTACACTTTTACCTGTGGTATAGGTTCATCGGTGACGAGTTCTGCTGTCTGAAAAAAAAAGTTCCCTTTTTTTTTCAAGGCAAGCTCGTAATTTCAAATTCCGTCTCCGCCGGCGAGAAATAAAAATATTGCTGCCCGGTACAGTATCTCAGCTATCATCCTGTCAACAATTTTGAGTGCGGTAAACAGATTGATTTGATTGATTGTAGGGTTTAACGCGCCGACGCGACGCAGGCGATGAGGCGCGCCGTAGTGGAGGGCTCCGGATTAATTTTGACCACCTGGGGATCTTTATCGTGCGCTGAAATCTCGTACACACGACGTTTTTGCTTTTCGCCTCCATCAGAAAAGCGGCCGCCGCGGCCAGGAATCAAGTTCGCAAAAAAGGTGCTCTTTCAGCCCCCGCTTGGCTCTTGAAGCACGTTAAGGCGCCCGAAAGTGTCAAAAGGCAAAAGTGATCCTCAAGTTACGTTTGTTAATACAGGGGTAAGTGACCTTCCTTCTCTGAAGTGCCGTGCACATGTAGTGCCTATGCTCATGCGAAAGTGGCAGGCGCAACTCGCGCAGTTTTTCACCGTGAAATAAATCCCTGAAGGGCGAGTTCACCTTCACTGATTTCTAGCATTTTGGCTTCGTTTCTGGTTCAATCCCGCGAGCCTTAACCGTCTGCCTACCGTAGACTAGCTGAGCTTGTCCACACAGGTTGTACCGCTCCCCCCGAAGATGAGCTACGCTCGTCCCCCTAATACAAGCGCTTGCACTCTACCGGAGTCACGCTACCCCAAAGTATGTTAGTTTATTTATCATGTTAGTCATGTTTATCATGTTCTTTGTCATGTTAGTTTATTTTGAACCGGTTTTATCTATTATATACACTTGTTTGTTGACCATCATTTGACAACTTGACAACAGGAGATGTCTCTGCATCTCCTGTCATCAAGCGACAGGAGACGCACGAGCCCGTAAGGTGCTTCGCCATTAAAACCTCCATTTAACCCTTTCGCTCCCATCGACGAGTATAGTCGTCATGAGATTTTGTACTAAAGTGACTAATGACGACTATACTCGTCATCGGTCATTTTGGAGCCCTCGCGGCGCTTTTTTGCAAGACACTGCTGCCATGTGGTGAAGCCATCTTCGAGCACTCTTTTGTACCCAATTAAGGAAATAAAGGAACGTTATTTCTCCGAAATAATGGTTCCATGTGAAACCATCTTGGAGCAATCTTTTTTTACACAATTAGAGAAATAAAGGAACATTATTTTATCGAAATAACGATGCCATTTCCTTCAGAAGTAAAAGCTCTGCAATTTGAGTGAAAAACATTTTTCGGTAAATTTGGTACATTTTCTTTTCTTTTTCACAGTACGGAAAGGGTTAACCTGAAACCAGCATGTAATGAGAACTTTTGAACTTTTGTCAACTTCATTACATCCAGGTTTAACTGTAGTGGCAAAGGTCAGTGCATGGTACAGCTCTTTGCTGAAGAAGTTGTCTGGCTTGCTCGAGTCCTTAAAGTCTTAGTGCATGCAGTAAACTCAACTTCTAGCCAAATTAGCCTTGCATAGTCTACGTTGGTGAAATGATGGGCGTCGTTGTTGTTCCAGTGAATGTACTGATGATCTGGGTGACATGGCGGATTACTTCTGCAAGCTGCTTTCCAGTGCATCCTTTTGTTAATAAATACCAGACAGGTATGGTGTACATGGCATGAAGGCCACAGAGCAGAAAACACAAGACTGTACTTGCCAGGGTTTCGCTGTCAGATTTCACAACAAGATGTTGCAGCTCAGAGCTTATGTCAACATCACAAATGAATGCCTCTCTTTATTGTACAGCAGCTTCTGCCAAATTCTCATTTCATCCACAATCAGTGAGCATACTTTGGATGAGCATACTTTGGATGAGCATACTTTGGATGAGCATACTTTGGACTGAGTCATTTTACAGACCTGCAGTTCGACTTCGTGGCGAGAACAAATAAAGAGACTGAACCAAACTCCGCCACACTCCATGCCAATTTAATTCTGAAAGGTCCTATTGCAGAGTAGCTTTAAGAGGTTTTTCAGACCGCTCAGACGCTTTCACTGACAAATTTCGAATGACAATGGAGAGTCGAATCGTTGTCTCTGACCACTGCGGTTTCTTTTTCTTGTACAGTCAAACCTTGTTATAATGAAGTAGTATGGGGACAGAAAATTAGTTTGTTATAACCAATATTAGTTGCAACAGTAGAGGTAAAAATCGCCTATAACTAATCGTCAACCTGGCTCGCACAAAAATACTTGATACAAAAATGCATTTTTTAAGGCTTCAAACCCACTATAAGCAAAGTAACCCTTACCTTTCTCCTTGTTGCATTTCAAGCTCAATAAACCGGAACATGAGTACGAGAAATTACAACAGAACAAAGCTCACTTGACAAAACAGGCCTGCATCCTTATTTATTTAGTGAAGGATGTGATCTTTGTCTGGGGGCTGCTCACAGCACTGAGCAGGATTAAGTTTTTCAGTGTCCACGAACAAAAGGGCCTTTATCTTCTGTAGTTTTGGACTACGGGGGGTTTTTCCAAGTACCTTCTTAGCCTCCTGGTCAAATATTTCTTTGTTATACCCAATACTGCGGGCGGCTCTGGAGGTTTCAATTTTGTTATAAAAGAATAGGTGTCATTGAAATAAAGCGCGGTCAACCAAAGTTTATATTTAGTTTGCTATAGCCGATAATTTGCTAACTGTAGCTCCTAGCGTGGTCCGATAGCAACAGGGCCTTTGCGTTTCCCCTCTCTGCGTACGATGCCACTACTAGAAATGCTCGGATTCATCTCGAAGCTTCGGCAGCTCCATTTTATATCCGTCTACCGTTCTGTTCAATCTTTGGTTCTTCCATCCTGTTCAATCTTTTGTTCTTCCATCTCAGTGCGCACTCCACCTCTGTCCATCGTTTGCACACGAGACGTAAGAATGACGAGAACGGTTCCGCTAGTGTCTCAGTAGCACACCATTGTTTAGCGTAAACCCTTTTCCATCGCACAGTGTGCCTGACAATACTAGAAGCTTGGACTAGTTTGTCCTTTGGTCTGTAAGCAAATTTGTGACACCCAGGCTTAATGTCCAACCATACACAAAGCATACTAGCAGTACTAAGTCGGCACAGCTGGAGACGTGTACACCTGCCAGTAACACATCAATGTCAATGCAGCTATAATTAAAAAAAAAAAAATGATGGAAGCTCACACTAACACATAAAACATGAAGGTAATGAAGCTGTGCGCAATATTCATGACCATCACGAAGGTTTAAGTCCATGGTTGATGCCCATTTGCTTCTTCTTCGCCGCCACAATGTCCTTAACTCCATCATTGTTACCGTAAGTGTGAGCTTTTTTCATTTTTCGGAAAAGATAATCATTGCACGTGACCCTGGAGGGGCGTACACTACCACATATATTTCTCGTTACGAGCAAATGTTGCCACGGTTATGCCAAAAGCTCGAGTCTTTCTCGTTACGAGCAAGTGTTGCCCCGACTACAGCGAGCGCTGGAGTTCTTTTGACTAATCTTTGCCAATCTCCCTAGGCGGGTGCTTGGCTTGACAAACGTGCGCTGGGGGCGCAGGGTGGTCGCCACATGCGAGCGCTAGGCATTTTCTTGATTTTGTTAACTGCCAGGTTTTGTAGACGCGAGAAATTTGTTATTGAGGGATTTTGTTATTGCGGGGTTCAACTCTAGCACTACTCATCATCGCAGGCTACCCAAGTCACGAAACGGCAATGAGAAAGCTCAGTAAAGGCCGGCTTCTGTTCCCTGAAGCTGTAGTATTAACAAAGAGCCCTTCCCCTCCCCCTCACCTGCGCTGGAAGCTCTGTGGGCAGAAGTCGCACCGGTGCGGCCGCTCCTTGGTGTGGCGCAGCTGGTGTCGCCGGATGGCGCTCTCGAACCGGCTCACAAAGGGGCAGTAGGGGCACTGGAGAATACGCCTCCGGACGCCCCCCACCGCCGGGTCCGACAAGGACGACGGCTCCATGGGGGGCACTGCGGGACCAACAAGGGGGGTAGGAGCAACCATCACCCAAAGCACCTCTCAATCACATGTGACCGAGAAAACAAGAAGCTGAGATGATGTACATAAACAGGTCTCACTGGCATAGCTTATGATAGAATCAATCTCTCCACACTAACAAAAACTGAACTCTAATACCCTGTCACACGGGCACTATCAATCCAAATTGAAGCGAAACGCGATAGACTTTTCGATCGACACACCGCTGCTGGTACACGGCACGTTTCAATCCCGATCGAGAAGCTGCACAGGTTGCGCTCACATTTTTCGTGCCAGATGGCACTAAAAATGTACTTCGTGGCCGGCGGCTAATAATTTTGCGCGGTCGTATGTATACATAACTATATAAATGTTACCGCATGCTTATTTGGGTCAAGTTATTTGATACAATTTGTGGCGTTAGTTGAAGTTGTCAACTTCTGTGCCATTACTCAGCGGGGATGACAGTACCACCGCTTTTGTCTGATCGCGCTTGGAAACCTCAATCGCGCTTAAGAAACCAGCATTGAGTTCGAGTGGGATCGGGCTCGATTATGATTGAAATTGCCGTGAAGCAGCACACGATCAAGACTGCGCTCGATCCTGGTCGACCCAATCGCGATTTAAAGTGCCCATGAGACAGGGGTATAACAATCAACTTTCAAAAACATTTTTCCCTTCTGTTTTCTAGTTTTCTTTTTACCTACTGTAACACTTGCCGAAGCGGAATGAATCTCTTCAAGCTAAGGACTAGACCTAAAAATAAAGGCTCTGCAATTTTTCCCTTATTGTTACGACAGTTTTATTTTTTTCCATCTGTAAAGCCTGTCAAAGCAGTTTTTAAAAGTGATAAAACCCCTTTTATAAGATGTCACGCGCAAGCAATGCTCAACCTCGAGCAAAGAATGATGCAGAAATAACCGAGTGAACGAGTAGTGTGGAGTGAAGGAAGAGAAGGGAAACAGTTGCAGCATCTTGCCCACCTTGTCAGATGTGCAACCCTGTCACATCCTGTCCGCAGCCAGAAAATAAGCCATAGTGGAGTGCCCTGCATTGTTTAGACTACCTGGGATCTTTAAAGGCCAACTGCACTAAAAACTCCGACCTCTTCAAACCCTTATTTCTGTATAGTCTGCCTAAAAAGACTGCAAGATACAAAATATAACACCTGAAACACACGCATCCATGGAGCAAACTACCATAAAAAATCGGTGGTTTTGAAAAAGAAATTGAGAAAAGAGCGGCCCTTGTAACCAGGCTAAAGTGGCGTTACAATTAGCCGGCCAGAGCAAATCTGCACACAACGCTTTTCCCTTGCAGCAGCCCTTGGAGAAGAGCACCAAGTGGAACTCGACCAGTTCTCCTGGCTGGCCGGAGAAACAAGCACCCGGCCGGCCGCAATGTCACTTCCGCATCATGGTTGTTCGCGCAATCTGCCGGCACGTGCAGCATCGCCTACGACGGTGCTATTTTAAACGTTTATAACCATTTAACAATGCATTTCGCAGAGCTGTCATGTCTCGGTTGGCATGGTGGTACGAACTGCACGTTAAAAATAAATTCAGCCGAGGTGAAATTTCAGTGCAGTTGGCCTTCAATACTTGTTGAAGCCTCTCAACACACAGTCCATTGAAACTGCATTCCTTCTCATATGCTGCGTCTCTAGTGCTTGCTAACAGACTAACTGTGCAAGCAGTGACGTTTAGACATTGCTATACGAAATGAGCATTATTCTCTGACCGGCTATTAACAGTAGAACCTCTACTACTTTTAACTGCTAAAACCCCTTTAGCAAAGATTTCACTACTAAGAAACTTGTATGCAGAACTTCTCAAGGGAAATTCCTTTCAAGAGCCCGTTATCTGCTTCCCTAAGTTGTAACTATAAAGTGTATGTAGTAATGCATTGACAGAAAACTTTTTTCCACTGTATAAATTTTCCCACAAGAAAGTTCCACTTCTGCTAACATACGCACAGTTGGCATACTTTTGTCAGAATTTTTCGCACAGCATTGGGGTCAAGCAACCCAAAGGTGCCTGCTGTGCTGTGGGGCTTTCGAAAATGCTTTTGCAAGTTTTGAAACAAAATTAGGTTTCTGCTATGCAGCAACTTCGTTGATTGCACAGTGCTCAAGGCAAAGGCTTTCTGGGAAGCTCAGACTTCTCGGTTCAAGATCAATTTTCCCTCACTTTGGCAAAACCACCTTGTAAAGTATAGAATTCAGGAAGCTACAAGAGCAATGCAAATTTTTTAGGGCATATCTCAAAAGCAAAGGCCCTTAGTATAGAGCTGCAAACAGAACTCATGTCAGCCATTCCAAGAGTCATTTATAAGCAGACAAACTGATTGACTCAGTCATGCTTGAGTAGACAAGCTGAACAGGGTTTGACAAAAAAGAAAAAACGTATGCACAGAAACAAAGCATGGTGTTTCAGAAACAAAGGGTGCATGGCTAAGCCGGCACAAACTGAAAGATCAAGACTCCCGTGCTCAGCAGAGTTCACTGGTAAGAGTACAGAATTCTACTTAGTATGAGTAAAAGTTTACAGCATGCGACAGAATTGTTATGCTACAGTCAGAAGGCAACTGTAGGCAGGCCACCAAACTTCAAACTGGTTACACAGCACAACACTGCAGTGTGTAACGATGACAACCACTCTGACACTTCAGCACTGAAACGATGTGTAAAGCTACATTTTCCATCATAGAAATGGACTAAAATTCCCTTAATAGAGGCAACAATTCCTTGCTGTTACATTGGACACTGAAGAGCTATACCAACCTGGCTTTTCTCATTCAATGCCACTGACACGAAGGAAATCATCGCACGAGGCAATATGCAGTCTTTTTGCATACACTGGATCTGCTCTGTTCAATGCCACAACAGAACAAAAGAAGGGGAGGAACCAGAGGAGGAAAGGAAAGCACTATTCCCTAGTGTTCCCATCAACAATCCCAAACACGGAACACAGCCTCTGTAAATCATTAAAACTCCGAAACCCAATCACGTCGCAAAAGTTGATGTCCTTCTGGGACTGAGGTCATTCTGAGTTGATGCCACACAGAAGGACTCGCAAAGATGCCACCCTGAAAGAGAGAAAAACACCATCAGTTAGCTCGGTAATGCTTAGTAGTGCAGAAGTTAGGCATCAGGTGGATTCCAAGTGCAGAGGAGGAGGGGGAGTGCATGCCTTCTGAATTAGCGCTGTGAACTTATAGAGAATCCCTTACTGCTCTCCTGACCACACACAATAAAAATCTGTGCCTGCCAACCCCTTTGATGCCATTGTACATCAAACACACATCTTGTCCTCAGGGCGCAAACCATCCCACGTGTTCACCACAATTACACACAGCGGTTCATGTGGCCTTAGCCAAAGGAGTCCGAGGATGCCAAGCTTCAAAAAATAATGCGCGTAATAGAGGCGCACTATATTTTCGTGTGTATAGCCCGCCCCTGCATATAATCCACACCCCTACATTCAACCCGCCAGAAAAGAAAAAAAATCCTCGTGTATTGCCCGCACATTTGATACAGAAAAGGTTGCACAAAAGCTACTGCTCAAGCAGTTCATCACATACTATGTAGACAGAAGAAGCGTATATTTAGCAAGTAGAACACACTGACTGCAAGGCGAAAGTCAGAATTCACTCAGTGCCACTGCTCTCGGTAGAGTTATCACTTGAGCTGCAGTCCTAACTGTTGTACACAAGGTCATCTTCAGTTTCATCTATGTTGTTTTTTCCTTCCTTGTCCTTGTATGCTTTGTGCAATCGCTGCCATGGAAGGCTTATTCAGTGTTGCTGCATAGGAGCCTCACGGCACAACCTGCATTGCCGTGAAGCTGCACTAAAGGAAGAACCCCGCATATTATGCACACCCCTACTTTGCCACTAAAATTTTCCCATTTTTGGTGCAGGTTATACGCACAAAAATACGGTACGTTGAGCAATAGAAAACTTTACCATTCCTTCCTAAAGAAAGTTGAGAGAAGAGCAAAACTTCTTCACATCAAAACTGGCAAAAGCGAGTCAAAGCCGTCACTAAAGGCAAGTCCAACCATTGCTGAGAGTGCGTCCAATCGATCATCAAATCTTCAAAGGCCCCAAATCAGAAACGAAGAATGAACCCATGCGAGGATTTTTCGTGCACTAAGTAAACGCACCTATACAGACGATCTAAATGTGTACCGATAAGTGGTTTATGAGACAAGGTATATTATTGGACCCCTTCTTCAAGACCAATGTGTGTATTGTCTTATTCAGAACCGTTCCTTTTTCGCAATTTTGTTGACATGATGGAAGCATAGTTTCTTGCACACACCGTGTGTCCAGAGATCTTATCACAGCTCTTCAGTTGAACAACCGGTCAGTGGGGAAATGTATTAGTCTTTTGACAGGATGTCATCGGTCCCCGTTATAAAGCTTTCGCTTTAAAGGGACCCTGCAACACTCTTTGAGCAGTGCAAGTAAACCTGCGCAACGTTTAGATTACACTGCCAGGAATACCTGAGCCAAATATTACACGTGCACGTGAAGCGGTGAGCGCGCAAATCGATGTGAAAGACGCGGAAAAACAAACCGCTCTCTCTTCAGTTGTCCTCATTATGCATGGCCTGAGGGACGTCACATAGGCCATGGCTGCCCGATCGGCTGTCACTGGTCAACTTCGCGGGTAGATTCTCCTATTTCCGTCGTCGTCATCGCTGTGTACGAACCTCTTCTATGCCTGAACCTGTAGGCACAGTTTTGCCGTTTCTTTTGTGTTTTGAGTACGCGCGGAGTTTGAGTGATGAGCTCAATACTTCCCTTTCAACGGGACCACTCGACTACAAACGTTTATTGCTTCAAAAACGCCCTACCAGCCCGAGCGCGCACTTGCGAGCAGGCACCCATGCCTGCTTTTTTGTGGCACCAGACCGGAAATAGGCCCCTCCGCGTTGCGGAGAAAAGGAGAAAACTACCCGGCATGTGATATATCGAAGGCCGCCGAAGAGAACGCCGCGAGCCGCCCCCCTCTCCGGGAGAGAGCGCGCAGCTTTCGTCGCGTTGCCGCGGTCGAGTTGAGAGGGAACGATTATGCGCGATTTCTCATCGCGCGTAGTTTCGTTAATTGTGAACGGATTTTCATCATTCTTGCGGGAGGAGATTTCTGGGACAATAGACTTTATCCCAAAATACATTACTAGTAGTCGACGGCAAGTGTTGCAGGATCCCTTTAAAAGAAATTCACCGCAGTTTATGAAAGCCAAAACTGCCCCGACTTGTATTCAGACGTCGAAGCCAAGTCCTTCAACTTAGATGCCAAAGCCAGGGATTGGCAGCGGCTTCTAAAGGACATTTTCGCAGTGTGCCACTAGATCAGCGCCAGTGCAAAGTGCCTGCAAAGAAAAACACACAAGCAACTGCACTCCATTCGTGCAGTTTTGGACAAGTGCAAAGCTCGCCAAATGTTCCTGCAAGGCAGTGATACTTGACTCTCACTCGATAAATACACCCTGAAATTATAGCAACACTCGCCCAATTACCAAAAAAAAAAAGTGAGGACGGGAAAACTAGCGAAGTGAACTGAATGAGCTGAAGTTACCAACTAATTCTTGGTTAAGAACATAATGAGTACCCTAGTCTTATCTGCAACTGTTACTATACACGTAGTAGCCACGTGATGAATAGTATCGTCGCATGAAAGATGAGAGGCACCAACCTGCACCCTTTTCTTGTTCTTTATAAGGTAGACAACAAAAGTCACCACAAAGTTAGAAGTGAAGACTGCTTTTACAGGTATTCTATGCTTAAAGGCCAACTGCACTCAAATTTCACCTTGGCTAAATGCCTTCGAAATGTGTAGTAGGTACCATGAGAACTACTGCGACGCGACCGGTAGCTCTGTGCAATGCGTGGTTATTCCGTTTCAGGCACTCAAAATAACGCTCTTGCAGACGACAAAGCACCTGCCGGCGTGTCGCGCAAACAGCCATTTAGCGGAAGTGACATGCCAGCCGTCCAGGCCGATCGGCCCGCCTCGCAGCGGGACAATCCGGGAAACTCGTATTTCGCGCCGCCGGTACTCCTGGCCTTCGTGGCTCCCAAGAGGTTTCGTCAACCGTGCGGTGCTCTCTTTTAGATGCAGAGCTTCTGATTCACTCGCCTTGTACCTCCGGCGTCGTCGTCGTTGGCGTTGTCCGCCCCTCCCCCATTCTCCTCGCCGCGCCAGCTGCGCTCTCCTCTCCTCTCCGATAGCGAACACTCTCTCGCAAGGGGCATTTAGTTGGATTCGATTGGATTGGCTTGGATTGGATTTGGATTGGATTGGATTAAAGTGGATTGTGTTGGATTGTGTTGCGTCATAGCCGCGGCACGTTGCGTCATAGCCGCGGCAGACCCGCTGGGGCCGGCACATGTGCAGTACTCTCTCTTCCGCGGTTTCCTCTTTTTCGGGCGCGCTGCGCATATAACCGGTGTGCTGTTCTCCGGCGAAGCAACATCCACGCTTGGCTCAAACACGTAGAGTCCACGCCGCTTTACAAGTACGCCAACGTCGTCATCGACTGGGACCGGCTTACGCAGTCCCCTCAACGTTATGCGCGCTGTAAAACGCGGTCCCTTCGCCGCTCCGCCTATGCGTCGCATCTAACAGGGGTTCCCGCAAGGGGAGGTGGGAGTTTTTCGAGTGTCGTCGCGACATCATGCCTACGCGGTGTGGCTGGACAAGCGCTCGCTTTTCCTCGCGCCTCCCACACCCCTCGCACGCGTGCGCTCACACTCTCCTTCTGGCTGGCCGAGCCGGCCGCGTCGGCCGGTCCGCACAGCTCGCGCCGTAAGGCCAGGCCGTCTGGCCGCTCGCGCCGACGGCTGATACGTCACTTCCGCCTGCCCGTAATGGCCGCGTTTTGCCCAGTTTCGTTTTCAAAATCGTCGATTTTTGCTGGTCGCTTGCGGCGTAATTACGCACATTTTAGGCGTCATACTTCGTACATCGCGGTCTTTTTAGTCATACTATGCAGGAACAGTGATTTCGCGCGGTCGAAATTTTGAGTGCAGTTGGCCTTTAACTCGCACTGCTAAGATGACAAAAAAAGACTGCCACGCCTTTTGGGTTGGGCGTTTCAAGGCAGGAAAGAGTAAACATATTTATTGTTTTTTGGAATGAGTCTTTAGGGTGACCTCCTCATTCCAGGAGTCCATTCCCATGGGCCGAGTCTTCTGCCCTCTCCACCAACTTGCACTGGACGTCGAGGGAAGAACCGGCCAAAATGCTCTCCCAAAGCTCATAAATGTGGAAAGGATTGGGGGGGGGGGTCAAGTGGGCTTTGTGTACAGCCGTTAACCATATAAAAAAAATTAAAGCCGTTCCACTGAATGTGAAAGCTGGCAGAAGGGCAGAGCAGTGATTCGCCATAATGGGCTGTACCACCGTTATCCGCTCACTGCTGCCACCCAATGCAATTCAAATTTCCCACCTTTGCAATGCTTGCGCACCCCCGCCTGAAACTGCGCCAGCAGGAGTTCTGTTCTTTTTGTGCTTGCTTTTCCTCCCGCACGTGCCGGCGTTGCACAGGCACTTTTTCCCTGCTTACTATCACAAAAACCAACCAACCCAACGAACGTTTCTAACTAAATGAATGCGGGTGCTGCCAGTTAATTACGTATATTTTCCCTCATGTGCCTAGTTTTTTTTGCGCTAAACAATGGGGAGATGTATGACAAGCGCCAGCGGTTCACGAGTTTCGAACGCTTACGACTATATAAACCGCTTGGCTTCCAAAGCCTCTGGGTTACGCCACGACGACAGAACGCCGTGTGGAGATCTACCTGGGTTCAGCAAGCGAGCTACGACGACAAGGCGAGCCCCTAAAGTGCTGTACACCTAAAAGTATCCTGGATTCCCTACAAAAGCGGCACAAAGGCGGATACAGGGTGGGGGATATGTAGTGGTGTCTGCTTGGGTGGGGGTAAATGTTAGCACTCATTAATAATATGCAAAGCTGCTTAGTGAGACATGCACCAACTACTGTTATCAAAAGACAAGGAGTCACACCAGCTCTAACTGGCCTGTACTTGCAACCATGAAAGCCTTCGAAAGGGCTCTTCTACAAGAATTTTCACTCGGTTCTGCTTGCTGTAACCTCGCCATGTACAATGCTGATATCCAACATGTAGAGACTGCAGGACTATATTTAAGTGTACTTTCGTAACTTGCATTGTTTCACCCCGCCATTCTTACAGTTGTACAATGAATATACATATTTCTGTGAAGATAGCTCGTTCTGCAAGCTCATTCTCCAGAAAAGAACACAGTTTATTCAACCAAGAACCGAGATGTGGGTTTGCACTGACGCCTTCAATCCTACCAGAAAGCGCTCCACGTCGTCCACTTTAAGTGCGTGTTCTGTGTCTCCTTCCTGTTCAAGATATGCGATAGCCGTCTCGAAGACAGGGTGAGCTTCACGTCGAGTAACGGTTGGTGTGCCTATTCATTGACTGCCTCTGTCTGCGCAGAGCCTTCTTCGAGTTGATGCGAACGTTGAGCGGATCTGCCGACGAGCTCCAGGATCTGTTCACCTCTCACACGCTTCCAGGTTTTGGTCTCGTCCTCTATTTCTGAGAAGGCCAACGCTTCACCATCTGAGTTTTTTGCACCCAGCTGTCGAAGAGCTTCACAAAGAACCATAAGTGAAAGGCCATCCATTGGATCGTCCTCTTCTATAGCAGAGCTGATGACAAGGATACCTGCATGCCGCCAGCAGTTCAAAGGCGCCGCCGCGTCCCATGCCCTCTTCAGCTTTTGAAAGCACCTCCCTAAGTCAAAAGTTTGCCGTTCATTGGGTTTCGCACATGCGATGTAGTGCCGTACAAGTTCACTTCTGTAGTGTACTTTAACAATGCGAATAATCCCTGCTCCAAAAGCTGTATTTTTAGCAGCCATGTTGGGTGGAAAGAACTTCGGGGCGAAGTTTTCAATGTTCACACAAACAGTGGCATGATGTGCTGTCGACTAACAAAACAACCCTTTCAGTCTTCAAGAAGCAGTGTAATCCTGCCAGAAATATATTTCACGTCATCTATGCTTTTCCGTTGCAGCTATAGAAGCAATATAAGTTTGGGTCAAACGTCCTTCCAAAACACCGTGGCTCCGCCTTCGGCACGACAATAGGCTTCCTCTTGAGTGCCACTCGTGTTGCACAATAATCCCACCGTGATTATCCCCTTGCTACGCTTGCTTCCAGCCACAGGTTCAGAAGACAGGGCTGAAGGTGGACTCAATTTGTAGACAAAGCCCATCACATTCAAGTTGTAAATATCATCTTGGGAATACAGAGCAAAAAATCACACGAGATGTTCCCGAGTGCTTGCAACGGCAGCTGTATCCATGCCTCCACTCTCTCCGTGAATACGGTGGCTTGAAATTCTACGCCTTGTCTTAAACCTGCTGAGCCAGCCCCTTAAGTAGTTCACGTCTTGAATGCCTGCACAAAGACGTAACGGTTGCAGTGCTTGAAAAGCTAAATTGAAAACTCACTTACCCATCACTGCACCAAACTCTTTGGCTTCTTTTTGTAACATCTCGTCACTCACGGCAGCACCTCTGAAGTGCAGTTCTGCAAACCACACGTTGAGGGCCTCCTCCAGTTGTTCACACTTCAGGCATCGCTCCCGGCAGGAATTCAAGCTAGCTGTTGGCACGCTCATTCACTTCTCTGGTTCTTCCAAAACTGCGTGTACCATCTACTTTGCCAGATCAATGTCAAGTTTTTTTTACTCCAGTCTTTCACGTATTAAATGGATGCTGAAGGCGCCTCACTTCTGAATTGGCATATTTCTTTCTTCAGCTGAGCAGACCACTCGGCCTGTTAATGCTTAACACCAGCCAGTGCTTCCACCGAACTGACTAGAAAAGCGCACAGCCTTGAATTTTATGCGCAGCCAATATTGGCAGGTACTATTATCATCCTGTCATATTGTCCTGTTAAGGACATGCTAGTAGAAATTAAGAGGAAGAAACGGGTGTAGGCAAGGCATGTAATGCGAAGGCAAGATAACAGTTGGTCATTAAGGGCAACAGAGAAGATCCCTAGAGAAAGCAAGCGTGGCAGGGGGCAGCAGAAACTTAGGTGGGCAAATGAGATCAAGAAGTTTGTGGGGATAAATTGGTCGCAGTTAGCACAGGACCGGAGTAATTGGAGATCTATGGGAGAGGCCTTTGCCCTGCAGTGGGCGTAAATAGGCCGGCGATGATGATGATACTGTCCTGAACTTCAGGACTTGCTCTTTCTGGCAAATGCCGCGCCAGGCAACCTTGTTTGATAGGTAAAGGGTGCCATCCTGCTGTCACTACTTTAGAGTGTTGTTCGCTGATCACAAATGTCCCCGATCTAATTTGATGGTACTGGAAGGAAGAGCGTTGCTACATAAATGTCTGCTTCGGCTTTGTATGCTTCATCCAGCAGTGAATTCCTGGTACGCACTGGGCCCCTGGGGGTCATTAGTCATTTTTTTCTATTGTTTTGCTTTGGAGACCCGTATCCAAAATAATGAGACAAAAATGCCTGTATCTACCCGTTTCATCCCAAACACAGCCATCCATAGTCCGGACTGCGGGTTTCTATACTAACATGAAAGAATTGCATAGAGACCGGTTGCCGAAAATTTCGTGAGTGTCCATATTAACGGGGTCTATATTACCGAGACATGACTGCACTTTATCGTCAAGGGAGCGTTGTGGGAATCAGCTGAATGCTCCAAAGCACTGAAGGTGAACTGACGGAGAAACACTACCCACCTCGTGTTTAAGCAACCCGGCACAGGAAAGAAAGATGCCATGTACACTTGCGTCGCTTAACGGCCAACTGCACTCAAATTTTTGACAACGTAAAAATAACATCAATAGTACACATAAAAAGAGAGCGAAATGCAAAATACTATGTTTTAAACATGAATGCGTGCTATGCAAACGGCTCACGACATTGGCGTTTTTGGAACCGAAACTGAATAGAAAAGGCAGCCATTACCAGCGGCCAGACAGGACATATGCAAGGAGGTTGTGTACAACGTCCTTGGACATACGTGATGGAACAGAAGCGGCCGTGCTAGAACCGGCGGCCACTCAGAGTTGCCTTAAAATACGCGTGTTAGCGTCGCATTTCGCACTGTTATTTCCACAGAAAAACTCCCACTAACGTTTGCTCAGGATAATGGAGTTAGACACCATACCGGCATCGCATTGCCATCAATTGAAATGAAGTAGACCATACGACAGTTCTTTTTACATCAGAATAACTGCTGTTGGAAGTAAAAAAATTTCTCCCGCCTCCCCTCGCGGGAACCCCTGTGTAGATGCGACGCATAGGGGGTTCTGTTGTTGTTTCCGTTAGGTTGATTCTCCCATCGCGTGAAACGTGCCGTGAACCTCCTGCCGTGGCTATGACGCAACGTGGCGCGGCTATGACGCAACACAATCCAACACAACCCACTTTAATCCAATCCAGTCCAAGCCAAGCCAACCCAATCGAATCCAATCCAATGCCCCTCACGAGAGAGTGTTCGCTATCGGAGAGGAGAGGGGGTGAGCGGCGGAGAGCGCAGCTCGCGCGGTGAGGAGAATGGGGGAGGGGTGTGGACGGACAACAACAACGCCGTATGGAGGGACAAGGCGAGTGAATGAGATGCTGTCGCATCTAAAAGCGGGCCAGTGATTTACAAAGCTAGTTGCTCATACAATATCGAAAAGCAGCTCTGGTTGGCCAGCACCTCGTGGCTGTCACATCGCTCTCCTTGAAGGGAATAAACCACAGGTGGGTGGAGATCAATTACTATTTTACTACACAATACAGCAAACACCTTCGTGAATATCAGCCCAGTATCTTTCGCCTTGCTGCACATCGAGAATCGAATCATAAAGGGGATCTAAAAATATAAGCCACCTTCTACAGCTAAATGATGCACTAAAACACGAAAAAAATTACCTGTCTACCCCTGTGTTCTAGTTTCACCAGAGACATGTGCTGTTGAAAACATTTTACTTTCAAGTAAACTAAATCTAGCACTCTACAAAAGCAAATGCTTCATTTGGGAATTGAAAAAAATCAAGTTTATTGTTTATGTGAGGAGCAGTTTTGTTAGCTTTCGCACTTCGCGAAGACGAAGGCCGATATTTGTGCGGATGTATTTGTTGCCACGAGCAAGGCTGATTTTGGTTCACTTAGCGAGTGAGGTAAAAGTCACACAAATGTTTATACCCGCGTGTACAATTACTCTAGTTAGGTTGCAAAACTTTGGACAGCTCTAAGGGATGGCCCAGCCCAAAAATTGCAAATATTGGGCTAGGAAGTGCCAGTGGTCAAGAATTTATAAAAGATCCTATTTTTCTGTGATAGATGCAATAGGAATGACAAATTTAAGGCAAGTGTGCGTGTTGTGCTATTTTTTTAGTAGAAATATTATTTCCAAGTAAAAACAGCTTTGCTAGCTCCAGGACGTTCGCAAGCACACGTATAGTTTGTAGGCTTCTAATCACTTTTATTGCACTGAAAAAAAAAAAAAAAAAAGGGTGGATACTGCTACCTATTTGGTTAGTTTGAAATGTGACGGCAGTACAGCGCGGTGGTGTACCAGCCTGAAACCCCGGGCGAACACGTCCCTGCACCCAGCGGAGCGCCGTGCAAGTCGCCGCAGAAGCGCGAGCCCTACTGTGGATCTGTGCTTATGAAGCTTAGGATTTCTCCATGGTGATTTTAAGAGCCTAGACTGCTTATTTGGATCTAATTTGGACAAAAAAAAATTGAGTGCAGTTGGCCTTTAAGATGTGGGCGTGAAAACGTGCAGCTAAGGGTGTTGGTCAGTTAAGGTGAGAAGGCAACAGTGTCAGTGTTTCCAAAAGTGTATTCCATAGCATGGTTCCGGCTGAAACTGACCCTTTTGGTTTTTTGCTGATGTTTAGCTGTGTGGCTTTGCAAATTGATGCTTGGATGTGTGGCTTTGTCAGGAACTTTGTGAATTTGAGAAATCAATACAGGGTCCCAGAAGACAAGATATAAGTTTGGGTCGCTACAGAGACCGATTTGTCCGGACAGTAACGATACCAATTTTATCGCAAACATGGAACAAATAACCTGAATATTATGGAAAACACGTGAAGCAGTCGCGACTGCCCTGCAACTCTCCAACCATTTTTCTATGGTGTCATGGAATCCTGTTTGTGTCACTGGTAGCCACTGACAAAGCAACCGCCAAGAAACATGACAGCGATTGTAGTGGTGTCTCTAGTTCCCTTTGATTGTATCGCTTGAATGCTAATGTGAAGTTTAATCACTGACAACTGTTTTTAAACAATCCCCTCTATTGTGTCACTGCTGACGTTATTTAGCGTGAAATTGAAGCGTTTCTCAATATTTCTGGCATTTTATTTGTCTAAAAAATGTCTTTCATGGCTGCAATAGAGCCAAGGGAGTTACTGAGGGCTAGATCTCTCAAACTGCATAAACCTATATTTTGACTCCATCGGCCCACTGAAAACTGTGGGGGAACTCCAAACCTTGTCATTAATTCGGGGATTCGTAAATTCGAGATTCAAATGTGCGTGGTTATGATTACACGACGTAGCCTATGCTCAGTTTATTAATGATTTTTCGTTTCCAAATTCCCCATCTTTTACTCCCGATTTTCCCTCAGCACTTCATCCAAATTTGCGTGAAAAGATAGGTGTGTTTGATTAATAAAAGGCACAGCAGTATCTCAGTGCATGCATTGTGAGCCAATTGTTTTACATTTTTATCAACAAAACCAAATCTTGGCTTTTAAATACAACAGAGTACTTTTTCCCCCGCATGTTCAGAGCTTTTGGAATGATGGACTGCCGCATCAGCCGAAAAGCCCATGTCTGGCAGCACACCTTAGTCTCTCACCCATTTCTCATAAACACTACCAACTACCCGTTTTGAACCAAGGCCAAGAATGTGATAACTCCTCGCAAAATTCCTCATCAATCACCCATAGAGTGCACTGCAACAGCAGCTTCTGTCAGTGTTTGGCACTCTTCGCTGGCGATAAGTTTATTGCAACTTTGTTTGAACTTCAAAGCGTACAAGCTTGAAAGCCTGCAGGAACTGTATCAACCATTTTTAACCACTTTTCGGGAGACCAATTGTTTCTATTTTGCACGCTGACAAGGCACTCGCGATGCCCCTCTCCCACGTATTCCCACAATGTCATATCTTTATATATAGTTGCGAGGCTCCCCCCCCCCCCCCCCCCCCCCCCAAACAAACAAAAATTTGGGGGCAAGAGGCGGGGGGGGGTGTTGATGGCAGGGTTTAACGTGCCAACGCTTCACAGGCGATGAGGCGCACCGTAGTGGAGGGCTTCAGAGTAATTTTGACCCCCTGGAGATCATTAACGTGCGCCGAAATCTCGTACACACGGGCGTTTTTGCTTTTTGCCTTCATCAGAAAGGCAGCCACCGTGGCCGGTAATCGAACCCGCGTCCTCGTGCTTAGCAGCACAATGCCTTAGCAGAAAAGGGGGGGGGGGGGGGGGGTGAAACGCGACAAAACTACATCTGGGCCTTACGGCACAATGTAATTAAGCACTGGATTAATTTCGACCAGCTGAGGATCTTTAATGTGTGCCAAAATCTAGACACACCAGTACTTTTGCTTTCCATCTGAAAAGCAGTGTAGTTCCCACCAGGGAACTGAATGCCACAACCATTTTTTAGTGGCAGCGAACATTGTTAAAGCACAATCCTGGAGCTGCATCTTAGGACAAGCATTGTTAGTGCAAAGCAAACAGGAACCCTTTTCAGAAAAATGCAGCATTCAGACTATCGCCGAAAGGAAATAAAGGTACCCAAAGTGTCTCAACCCCTAAGGCTGCTTTTTACATGCAAGGTTTATGCCAAACAACTTCCGCCTCACCCTTACAATCACAAGACACACTGATGACAATTTTTCCAGAGTTCTGTGCACAGTGACAAGTGCTGCTCACGTCCCGGTAACATCCACCTTCAGCTGCCCAGTCCAAAGGGAAGCACCAAAACACAGGCATGCAGCATGGCACCCAGCAAACGAAGGAGGGAGGGTTAAATTGTGTTGGCACTTTTATTAGCACACGAACAATAGAGTCACACATGTCACAACCAGCTTAGGTAGCGGTCTCGCAATGTGCTTCGTTTAAAAACAAACAAAAGAGAAAAGGCATGCCAGAGAATGCCCATGTCTTCGTGCTGTCAAACGTACCCTCTCTATTCTCACGTAGCCCAAACCAGAAAGTCACGTATTCTACATCAAAGCAAATTTTGGGAGCTAAACAGCTTTGAACTCCACAAAAGCATGCACCTGTGACTTAGGGTTTCGATGGCAAAGTATACAAATAAAAGCTGAAAAAACTACAAGCTATCCTGAGCAACCTTCTAGGTTAAACTCACTGCAACAGGACGCGTAACTGCTTCAAGGGAGTTGCTCAAGTAAAATGTTGACGCGGAAAAAGACCAAATTTAATGAGCTGAGCAACATTAAAAGGAAGCTGGACTGCATCCTGCCAGAGGAAATTGATTGTGAAACAAGTTCAGGGACAGGGGTTAAATTTAGCAAGCTCTGGGAGAAGAATTTTGAGTCTGGTTCCGATTCTGTGTCGTTCTGTTTTCACCAAAGATTGCGAGAACCCAGAAAACTGAGGCACTGCCTTAAAAATCATTATATCAGGTGATCTACAAAAGTCAAAAATTCCTCCCTGACTTCACTGATTAGTATATAGTTTGCAATATATGTAGTCTTACATTACATTTCTACATTTTACTAGTAATTTTTCAGCAACATTTCTCACATGCATGCACTCACCATGAGCTTAGAGCCAAGTGTATAAGCAACTAACTCTGAACCTCTAATAGCAGTACATTAAAAAACAAAAACAGGCTTCAAATTGAGTGTTCCAGCTTCCACAAATATTTACTTTCATTTTTAAATTCCAATAACTTCAGTCAAATGAACACAGTTATTGCCCAATGGAATGTATCTCCTATGTGGCACCCAACTTAGAGGAGCTAAACTTACCTCTTAGCAAACCAAACACGCATAAAACCAAGTTGCTGCAATGGACACCACTTGGCCCCATAACTAGACGTGCTGCCCAGCGAAAATTGGTCACCGATCTTGCAGCAAGCCAAAATTAACGCCCCAAGCTAAAATCTCCCGCATTTGTACTAAAGGTATATATGGCTAAGATTTTTTTTTCTCTGTACAAAACAAAAAAAAGAAAAAAAAGAAAACGCGAGAGAAAACCCTGAGAACATCTTACTGGCACATAATCCACACTACTGTAAGGGAACATTCATGAACCATATTATAACCGGTGAAACACATTTCAAGCTAGCATTATATTTTCAGGTCACAAGGAGGCACAAATTGTTGACAGCCTCGTAACAAGAGCCCTTCTGACATTCTTAAAAATTGATGTGCCCACACAAAAAAAGAAAGAAGGAAGAAAAACGAAAGAAACTGCACCATGAACAAAATGGAGAGTTATTGTGCACTATGAAAGAAACGTCAGATCATTTAATGCACAGTTGTTTCAGCCCCTTTAACGTTTAGGCATGTCAATGTGTAATACAACACCATAAAGGCCCGTTGCAAACACGAAACGGGTATTCATCCTATCATCAATCCTTTGAGCCATTTAAAATAAAAATAGTAGTAAAGTGCCAAACAACACACGTCAATAATGACAGCGAGAAATCTGAATGCCCATGCAAAAATGCTTCTTTTTTTCGAATTTTCAAGGAGCATAAGAGAAAAAAAACAGGAGAAAGAACAAATCAACCGTAATTAACTTTCATTGTATTTAACACACTAGAATCTAAAACGGGTTCTCAATGCAAACAATAATGACAAATATGCAAACATGATGGTATGTACATGAACAATGAGAATGCACTAGTACACATACCCTGCAATTTTTCTTAACAAATCTAACCGAGCGGAGCAACAACGATGCATCACAGTCTGAACAACGTCTAGATGATGCGTCCTCAGCACCATTAAAAAAACACTGAGTAAAAGAAAATATGTGATGAACAAGGAACAATACTACAACTTGTCACTATATCGGACGACCTTTCGCTCACCCCAGCACACACCGAAGTCACCGCTCACACCCACACTTTTTGCCGATGCATCACCACAGCTGAAGAAGGGAAACACTGGCATCGACGAACGCTCTTGCAACACTTGGCGCCTTGAAGCACACACGTCAACCCCAGAAGGTGACGTTTCCTTCCCGGCCACAACTTCAAGCCTCCAACAAATAACTCCCCCCTCCCTCCCGCAGTCATGGACACAGCTGGTCTTCTGAAGATTAGAGCCAGGAACGATTACTAATCCCGATGAATTGATGGAATGCAGGACAACTCCTCTCATCTCCCACTCTCTTGCCCATCTTCTAGCTCTTCTGTAATCACTGACGTGGCAGCATCTGGCACAACGCTTTGCTCATTGTTGAAAAGGCGAGACAATCTTGGTAAAAGGCTCGTCAGTTCAGATGTTGGCCCTGGCTTTCTCACCCACTGTTTCATAGCCTAGTTGTGGAATGTTTAAAACAATGTGCTTGATCAGCCGAGCGGCCCCTGGATTTAACCCACCCCTACATGTCCCAAAATTTTAAACCAAGAAGATTCGAGGCTCCACAAGGAAGACGGCTATGTCTCAACAACTTCCTTCTTCTCTCACCAAACTTGGACGCTGCACAACGAGCACCGACTGCTCGGCCACAGTTTTCAACGTCCCTCCAGTTGAGCAGTCCCCACACATCAGCAATGGATGCACCAGGCTGAGTACAGCTTTCAGCTTCACTTTGTTGTCCACACCACCACACAGTTTCAAAAGCTTCCTGAAAAACACCACTCCACTTGATTTGAGCCTTCACAGTTCAGCAGAGACGACAAAAATGCCACGCCATGAGAATTTCGCTCGTCCATTTCAAAACGAGCGATCTCTCCCTCACACAGCAGTCAATGCCCGGTCGTTGCCAACATCTTGCAAGGTAACCAAGCATCTATGTGGTCTCCGAGTTCCACTTCCGCTTTAGCGAACGCAGGGTGCTTGAAACCACGAGCTGGTTATGCAGTGAGGCACCACTTTGCAGTTCCAGACATGGCAGGGTTGGCAGTTTCGCTGGTCCACAGTAGAGTCGGCGGCCGGGAGGGGTCCTCGGTTACGCCAATGTCACACGAGCATCGAGGCATGAGTTAAGGCGGAGGTGGCCACTTACCCACACGGTGTCAGTCCCAGGGTGAGGGTGTGGCAGTGATGTGAGAACTGGTCCACGGCTTACCAGCTCGCAGTGGAGGTGGAAGGCCTCGGAGTGCCAGTCGCACTGCAGGGGGGAGCGCACGCCACCACGTAAGTGCTCCACGAGTGCTTGCCTGCACGCAAAAGACGAGAACTTTGGACACTGCCACAAGCCCGGGTGCGTTGGCAGGCGGCATAAAATGCGGTCTAATCGGTTTTTCGAGAGACCAGAGACGAAACAGGGCCGGGAGTGTCAAAAACAAACGGAAGAGGAGCAAAGTTGGTGACAAGGAAGCCCCTTCTGCTCAGCTGTTATTGAAAAATTAAAGCTGTTCCGCTCAACGTGAAAGCTGTCGGAAGTGCAAAGCAGTGATTCGCCATAATGGGCTGTGGTGCCGTTATCCGCTCACTGCCACCACCCGTCACGCTCTTTGCTGCCATGTCTCACTCCTCTTCTGATGAATTCAATGCAAGGTTTGTCCAACACATTTCAAATTTCCCGCCTTCGCAGTGCTTGCACGCCCCCTACCTGAAACAGTGCAAGCGGGAGTTTTGGTTTCTTTTTTTGTGGCTTTTCATTCCGCACGTGCCGGCGCCTTAGTGCGCGCGCAGTTTGGAATGCGCCTTTTTTTTTTCTTCCATTGCCACTTTTTTCTGCTTACTATTGTACAAACCAACCCAACGAGCATTCCTAACTGAATGAATGCAGGCGCTGCTGGTTAATTACGTACATTTCACCTCAAACGTACCCCCAGTTTTCGTTGCACTAAACAACGGGGAGATGTAGGACAAGCGCCAGCGGTTCACGAGTTTCGAACGGTTATGACTAATAAACCGCTTGTTTTTCGAAGCTTGTGTGGGACGCCATGACGACGGTACACTGTGGGGTGAGCTATGACGACAAGGCAAACCCCTAAACTGCTGTGCACTGAAAATGGGGCGGTACCTTTACGAAACAGCCAGCAAGGTTGCCCATGGTAACGCCGCCCCTTTCGAATGTCACGCCTTCTTGTGCATACCTGGTCGCTTTCGGGAGATTTGACTGAGACTTCTGCTCAACACAGCCTGTCTGGAATCTAATCACACACATCTAGAAATACGTGGTGTGCTTCCCACAAATGAGACAACCACGTGAAGCTCATCAATCATCGTGTGGAGTAACAACCACCCTTTTTTATTTGCGGAAAAGCAATTAATTGGGCCGATTATTACAAGTTTTCAGTTACTCGTTCAAATGAATTAGAAACAAACGATTCAGGTTTGTTTACAACTAGCTACCACCTGCCCAGCTGCGTACGTAGCGTTTGAAGAGACATTGAAAAGTAGAACTTTTGCGGGTCCTTTCTGCTCTAATGTCCATTAACGCTTCCCTTTCGTTCAAATTCCAGAAGCTCGGGTCAGAGTTCTACACTTACACTTGTTGCACGGCTATTCGAAGAAGCCACTGTCAAAGGTGAGCTCATCCAACTATCCACCGCACATAGTCACAACTGGCCACCACGAACACACACAGCAAGCTTAAAAAGCCTCACTATTTCAACACAAACCTGCACAAGCCAGAAGTATCACCTGTGTATATAATGCCCACACCTTGATCAGTAATAAAGCAGCGTTAACATTCTGGGACCCCTTGAACAGCAGCTAATTTAGCAATGTAGGCTGGCTCATAAAATGTGAAGCTCTGGCCAGCCCTTTTTCCTGCTCTGGCAGCTTCGGAAGCATTGCCCTGAAAAAGACAGGCCGGCTGCGCACAGACCAACCACAGCACCCAGTTGTCTTGCAACGGAGAGACGGTACTGGGAAACAAACTCTTCAGACAAAGGTTTTGTGTAGAGCTGAAAGCAAGGGCAACACTGATTAGTAAAATATGGCAGCAGGTGATATCCGGCACCAGGTGGCTGAAGAAAATACGATAAGCACTCGTCACAACGCAGTTGCTTTATTCGAATCACTGCTACTATTATTGAAATGTTATCGCAAGGCTACAGTTGTCATGAAGCACCACTACGTTACCACAATACCTCAAATAAAATAAGACATCGACATCGACCTTCCGGACCACTCATTATGAATTGCCATCAGCATGTAAGAACCGCAACAATGTGAGAATACAGGAAAGCTGGTTCACATTCACGATGGTACTTTTGCCCGCACTAAACGGGGATACAGCAAAAAAGACACACGAGGGCTACCACAATTAGAGGTCTTTGTGTTTCTTTTTCATTGTGTGCCCGTTCAGTGTGCGCAAAGGTACTGTTGTGAATGTAAGAATCTAAGCCAGACTCATGAAGACATATAAAGAGGGTGACCATTCCACACCTTCAAAATAGTGGAAGGACAGTTGTCCATGAAGGTGAACATTGTAGGACTTCATTTAATTGCCTCCCATCATTCCACCCCTCTCGTTTCATTTCTCCCTCATAGTGTGCATTATTTTCACAACATTGCCGTTCACACTTGTTTATTATCCTTGTACTTCGTAATGTACAGTCCAAAGCTACGTAAACATTACTTCGTTCTTTGTTTGTTACCACAAGGCTCCGCCTTGTTTCCTAGCTCATTTGTTAACAGTTACATAAGCACGTTTCTTAACTCACAGACGACTGTCCGATGCTCAGCAACCAGCAAAATCCAAGCATCTGTGATGTCCAACCCCTTGTCACTGGAGTTCGACAAAGCGGCTTAATTTTCCCCGCAGACACTCTTAACAGTGACGTCGATCAACCATGCGACAGACGGTTTTTAAGCTACCGTAAACGCATACAACACACACCTCAAGAATGTTGGGACCCTTCACACTCAAGGATTCCCTCTTCATGCCCCTCAGTTGTGCCCTGTCCAGATGGAACCAATGCTCCTGTAAAAGACCAGTCCCATAGGGCAAGGATATATACAGAAGATGAAAAGCCCCACTCCGGCGAGCGAACAGATAACGTCACAATAAAAACGACCGCGGACTAAGCAGCTTTGCAGCTGCGACGATGAACGAGAGGGTAGCGGCACCTGATGGACGAAATGATAGCGGCCACATTTTATTTGGGGGCTGTGCAGTGAAATGCCAATCATGGCAGACGCGTGGTTTGTTCTCCCATGACAGAAGCCACTACCTTATCCTGGGTGAAGAGCTTGCGACGTTACCTGGCCACCCTAAGAAGCATCATTTCCCCTCCCCTCTTGCTCTTACTCCGTGACCAGTCCTCAATGCATGCAGATCCAAGCCCGAACGACAAGAGACCCCGGGGCCCCCTCCTTGCCTGTGCGCAGGCGCTTGGCCGAGCTGGGAGTGATGGGGCTGGCCGGCCGGGTGCTTCTGCTGCTTGCGAACCCACTGGAACACGCGGCAGCGCTCGATGGGACCGGCGTGCCCCTTGAAGGTGAGCACAGCCAGCCGCTCGGCTGCGCTGCACTCGCACCTGGGATGCTGCCCGTCGCTGTCGTCCAAGGGCTCGTCCCAGCATTCCATGGGTGTACCTGCATGTATGAACAACTGTCATTCTCTGCTGCATGCCTCGTGAAAAAAATATCGGGCCATCTCCACCAATGTGAAACCTGGGGAGGGGTGAAGCATACAGTGCATAAGTGTAATCTTGGGGCCTTGGCATTTTTGCCAACCGAGGTGAAACTGTTGGGGGGGGTAGAGGTATACAGCTTTGCTGTAAAAGTCTCTTGTCTTTGAAGCATGAAGCTCTCTATCGCGAGGTGTAAACAAGTGTCCCAGTGTTTTAGTACTGTGACTACATGAGATTACAACGACGACGACAGGAGATGCCAACAGCCCCAGCCCTTAAAGGACTTCGCCCCTAAAAGGGGACACTAACCAAGGTGAAGGTCAATTTTCATAAGTGCAGTAGACTCTCGTAAAGACGAACTCTGTTATGACGAATTTCATAGTTATGGCGAGCAAGACTTCCGCTCCTTTGTAAACACACACAATACCAAAAATGTCTTCACAGGACGAACTGCTCATAACAAGAACAAGTCTTCCCAGTCCCTTTAAGTTTGTCTAAAGGGGGGTTTATTGTAATACGGACAATCAAGGAAAAAACAAAGGAAGTCAGACCTAAATTTCGCGCGCACTAGCTACACGTGGGGAATACGTAGCTACACATAAAGGCTTATTTAGTGGCTCTAAGGAACAACACAGTGGAAAGCTACATGTTTAGTTTGGCAATCTGGATATCCCTAATGTGCATTCGAATCATGTACGTACAATATTTCTTGCTTCACCTCATCAAAAAAACGGACAAGCAAAAAGTTGTTCTCAGTAGGGCAAAGCCGTACATACAGAGGCGCCTGGGCAAGAAACCATAAAATCCACAATCTAACACGACAACACTGGAACGTACTACAGACACAGCCTTTTTTGTGCTCTGGCATGCAAAAAAAATCCTGGGCCATCTCCACTAACGAGAAACCTGGGGAGGGGCAAAGCATGCAGTGTATAAGTGTATAAGATCTTGGTGCCTTGGCGTTTTTGCCAACGGAGATGAAACCTTTGGGGGGCAGAGGTATGCAGCTTTGCTGTAAAAGTCTCGTGTCTTTGAAGCCCGAAGCGTTCTAGCGCGATACGTAAACAAGTGTCCCGGTGTTTTAGTACTGTGACTACATGAGACGAGTTACGACGACGACGACATGAGATGTCGACAGCCCAAGCCCCTAAAACAACACCTGCACCACTGGTGCATATAATTATAGACCAGGAGCACTGCCTGTTGGGGAACACACCCCTGAAAGCCCAGCCCACTCTCACACAATATAGTTGAAGAGCAGCTGTTAGTCGCTCTGGAGTTTCCCGTTGCCATTGCAGCTGCCTGCCACATTCACGGCTGCGATTTCCACTTTCATGCAGATCGGAAATTTTTATTCACGTGGGGCAATAACGGCGCCTGCAAGGAACGCGTGATTTACGAGAGTGCGAAATATTTCCGGCACAATGTGTGCCACTTTCGGTCCATAAAAGCCAGCATGTGATGTTAAGCTGAGCGCGATTCCTCGGCCCTGATGCTTTGTAATAACGGCTTGACAAGTTGCGTGGTGTACTCACACGGGCAAGGTACAGAAATGTACTTACATAATCAAGTATAGCACTTATATCGCACCTTAGATACTGACTGACACCTTCGTCGTTCATCTATCACGACAGTGAATGAGCCACTATTGTAGGTGATAATGTAACAAACTTCTTGGAAATTCTACAAAAATGTTTGGTCAGACAAGGCAGAATGATATTCTGGGATGAACACTTCTTAGAGCGAGGTCGGCTAGTCTCAGACAGGTGGCAGTGAACATTCCCCATGTGCGTCTAACAGCTTTTGGGAAACACCGCCCCATGCACACACAGCCCGCACGGACTAAAATAAGACAGCCTCGCGCTCACTTCTACCAGTGCTGTTTCCCATTTGTGCACCGCACAAATACGCTGAACTACACGAACAGGTGATCTCAAAGAAGACACAGTTTTTAAAGGGCCCACGGAACCGAAATACAAGTTTGGTTCATTAAACGACTGCTGTGTCCCGGTGACGATGACAATTTTACCGCAAACTTCAAACAGTCAAGATAATCTGGACAACAGATGAAGCAGTGGAGACAATGGGGCTCTTCAATTTACAGTCTCGGACTCACCGCGGATAGCCCGCGGGTAGTCCGAGGACTCCCCGAAGCCGTAGGGATACATGGGAAAATCGAATGCCGGAGGACTGCTTCTCTGGGAGTCCACGGTGAGTCCGAGACTGTAAATCGAAGAGCCCCAATGACATCACAGAATCTCGTTTGTGCAATTAGCTGCCACCAATTGAGGCCACAGCAAAGAGACATGGCAGGGCGATTCTTGTGGCACTTCCATATTTGTTCTATCGTATCACATCAATGCTATGTACAGTGAACACACTGATGACTATGCCTTTAGTGTTCGTCTCTATTGCATCACCATGTTACGCCACCGTAGCACAAAATTTGAAAGTTTTTCAATATTTCTTGCGTAATTTTCTGTTGAATAAATGTATTTTGTGGCTGGAATGAAGCTGAGTGAATTACAAAAGGCCAGTTCTTTTAAACTGAGCCAAAGTGCTACTTTGTATTCATAAATCCTTCGTGTCCTCCTTAAGATCAGGTGTTTGTTCAGGTCAGGTAAAAAAAATAGGGAAGGGGGGGGAGCATACGCACAGCTACCACCTGTAGCAGAAAAAAATATGTATTTTGCACCTGATTGATTGATTGTAGGGTTTAACGCGCTGACGCAGCGCAGGCAATGAGGCGCGCCGTAGTGGAGGGCTCCGGATTAATTTCGACCACCTGGGGATCTTTAACGTGCGCCGAAATCTCGTACACACGGGCGTTTTTGCTTTTCGCCTCCATCAGAAAAGCGGCCGCCGCGGCCGGGAATCGAACCCGCGACCTCGTGCTCAGCAGTGCAACGCCTTAGCCACTGAGCCACCGCGGCGGGTCGTATTTTGCACCTAATAAGTTTTTTTGTGCCTGCCCTAAGAGCAGCGCTAGTATTAAACGAAGAGTGTAAAACATGGAAAACGTAGGTATATTAACGTTTTTTTTGGTAAGATGACGCGTCATCACCCTGCTACAAATGGGATACCACTATCTATCATCATCATCATCGCCACCACCTGAATGAGCCGGCATAAGTTATTCCATTCCGCACGCGGCCGCAGCGATAGTTCAGTGCCCTGCCCATGCTCTGAAGTTGGAAGTGAGATTCGCATCTAATTTGGGTCGAATGAGTCCTGCCTGGCCAGGGTGGAGACAAAAATACCTTATCATTTCCGGGACTGAATGTGTTTTTTTTCCAACACGTATAAGCGTTTGTTTTCTGACTCGAAGACACTTCATCCTTGAGAAACTTTATTAACTGTCATTGCTTTAATTAAGGTGTGCCTGCTCCTATTTAACTGAGTATACACGTATTTACTGACGCAGAGCCTTGCACAGTGTACAACTTTTTAGGATGGCTCACATTCACTGAAAAACGTGCAGCCCTGTTAGCTGACAAGTCTTCCAATCTCTGCGATTTCATACGACGGTAACACATGTTCTGAACAATGCCACCATTGTTACAACTGAGTCGGACATGCGCCACAAGGCTAGACCAACTCTTTTCAGACTGAATAACCATTTCTAAATGATGCTAGGCTAAACCTACTCCTGTCTTAGTACAACCGGGGTCAGGTGATGTCGTTGGTTATGCTAGTGGGGGCAAAACATGTAAAATTTTCATCTCCGGAGACCTCGTTTTGGCGTTCAAGCCCTGCAACAGGCTTAAACTGTTTGTATACATCCGAAGGGTATAATTTACAAACAGAAGAACCATTACATCCTTTTCAGTGCCCAAACTGACAAAAACAAGCAAGAGAAAGACGAAAGATTGTACAAGTGCCTATCAACTGCGCCGAGGTATCCCTGTACGCACCATGGAACGGTGGCAACAGGCGATGCAGCAGTCCGCAAGCTCAGTGCCAGTACCAATACACGTTTTTGTGACAGCAACTTCAGTGGCTACAGCTCAACATCATGCCAGGAACTGAAGCGGTCATTTTGCGTGGAAGCAAAGCAAAGTGAGAGGGCGGGCCTAGGTTGCCCTTTGAGCCGTGAAATCCCAATGATATGCCCCTTTACTTTGTGCAACAAGTGCGGTGGACCAATGTTGTCAAATAACTTTGTCCATGCTACGATGGGTGGAAGAAGAACCATCACCGCTTGGCGGCGTTCAGCCTAAGGATTGCAGTGTGTCACTAGCCACCAAACCAAGCAGCTTGTTCGTGCCAGGACATTGAATCATCACAACGTTCACAGGCCTCAACAAAATGTCAAGTATGCAACACTAGACTTGCGATCGCATCATGGTAGTGCAACATAATTCCTGCGGGGGAATAATCAGTTTGGTTCATTTCATGTCTGTTTCAAAGAGTCCACTTTGAGAAGCGAGCCCTGACTGGCTGAAAGCAGACAACCAAATGTGACGCAAAACAAGCAAGGTGATGTCATTGGTCAGAGGCCCCACAAGTGCAATTACGTCATGACTGAAACAAACGCGAAATGGACATTTTCGAAATGGACACAACTCCGAATTCTGCCCCTGTTCCATCATAATGCCAATCAGATGAGGCCTCCCAGCAGCATCAAACACATTCCCCTGACTCCTCTCTGCCTCAAACATCTTCTGCTATCATACGACTAATATTTTTATTACTGTATCGCTTGTTATCATTAGGTGTCTTGCTTACATTTATCTTGATCTGTTTCTCCATGTGTCGTCACGGTTTTTGTGCCTTAGGTTCCCTTGTGTCCTCCCCCCCCCCCTCTCTCTGCACCCCCCCCCCCCTTCCCAGTTTTTCAAATCTACACCTTTCGTTGCAGGAACACGTTCCAAGTTTGTGAGTTCACGAAACTTTCGGCCAGGACCCGTGACATTCTATCCCATCCTGAACAATACTTATGAGTTCCTGATTGAAAGTTTCAAGCAGCCGAACAACAGTAACCTTGTAAAACAAACGCACGTTTTCGCAGAAGGAAAAAAAAAAAAAAAAAGGAAGAACATCGCAGCGTAATTAGACCTTTCTGTTCGAAAAAAAAAATGTGCCATTATGTGATAAATTCGTTGTAAATTTCACAGATATGAGACGACACTAAAACCATATTTTAACGAGAAAATGAGGAAGCAAAATCAAACGAGATAAGCGTTTACAAAAGCACACTTCCGCGTAGTACGCGCGCCAACGCGACTCTTGTCAACAAGGCCACACGCTCGATAAAATACAAGACGCCCTTTTCCCTCCCTCCCGCAAGACCGTGAATCCCCGCCCTCTTTCTTTTTTTTTTTTTTTGTTAACTTTGGTGGCAGTTTCGGTAGCAGTAACCGGTATTGATATTTACCTAATACCCCTGTCACACGGGCACTTTCAATCGCGATTGAAGTGAATCGCGATCGAGTTTTCGAGCGCGCTCGACGTACTGCCGCTGCTACACGGCACGTTTCAATCGCGATTGAGAAGTTGCACGGGTTGCGCTCGTGTTCGCCAGATGGCGCTAACCATGTACTTGCGGCCGGCGTCTGGTAACTTCGCGCGGTCATAGGTATACGTAACTATGTAAATATTACCTCACGCTTATTTGGGTCAAGTTATTTGACACAATTTGTGGCGTTAGTTGAAGTTGTCACATTCTGTGTCATTACTGAGCGGGGACGAGAGTATCGCCGCTTTCGTTCGATCGCGCTTGGAAGTCTCGATCGCGCTTGAGAAAACAGGATTGAGTTGGAGCGGGATCGAGCTCGATCGCGATTGAAACTGTCGTGTAGCAGGTGCCCGATCTGGATTGAGCTCGATCCGGATCGACCCAATCGCGATTGAAAGTGCCCGTGTGACAGGGGTATAAGGCATGTGCCCTCTCTAGCCGGAAAATATCCTCGCAGCATTCGACATGCGAACGCGAAACTAATGCAGATTTCGTGAGCTAATAAGGCATTGATTTCGCAATTTGTGTCCAGGTCAAAAGACAGATTGCCGCTAACTCAGTTCGATTGTTGATGGGACATTTGAGTCATGTGACACCGCGTGCCGACCGGTGCACGATCACACGACTAATTTGCGACCGAAGCAATTGGGTCAAAACACACGGAACGTGTCATGTAAAAGCGACGCAAGCGTTCCATTTCGTGCCCTCGAATGACAGTCGGTGCCGATGAAGCAGCAAGGCGTCTACCGAAAAAGATGATACCGAAAACAAAAATGAAAAAGAAAAACAGCAAGTAGACGCAACCTCGTTACCGCACTTCCCAGCGATCGCCTAGGAAATTACATGCTTGCGAGTGTGCGAAAGTTTCCTCTGCGTTCATACGTAACGAAGCACGAGCGATGTCTTCTGTTCGTCACCCCCCCACCGCCACATGTGAGCTCGCTGGAAAACACGGAACTTACCTGACGCCCCGACGGGCACGAAGATTGCATTTCTGCAGTTTAGGCTTGGTCCTTCTTCGCAATCGGACAGATAACTAGAAGCTCCGCAACACCAGGAAGGAAATCGCAGCGAGTAACAACGAAAGCAAGTAGGCTACCGGGTGAACAGGCACGCGGCACGTGAACGAGAACACACAAAGCTGGAACCCCGACTACGCGCCAAAAAGCTGGCTCCGAGCTCTGAACACGAGAACATCGTGCACTGGACGCGCTCTCAGTCAAGCTGGTCAAGCGCGCCGGCAACAAAGCGCTTTCGGGAGCTCACTCATGGCAGGGCTTATGCTATTGAGAGGGTTTAACTTCTCGTGCATTTAGGGGAAACTTGATGGGTACGCTTGTATACATGCGTGCACATTTTTGCGTATTTTTTGTTGACTAGAAAAACACTATAACCCTCACTAGGCGGCGCTAGTAACAATACCGCTTTTTTTTAACAGCACGACACGCTTTTGCTCATTTACACGCTTTCTAAACCGGTGTGCTAACACTGTTCGTAAATATTTTGTTTAAAACATATACTTTTAATTTCAGTTAACAAGAGGTATCAAGATGACTGTTTTTTGCACGCGAACGCAAAACCGAAACAGCGCCAAAAGGACTTTTTTTGATTGGCTTTAAGTTCTCATTACGGCACTAAAAAGAACGACATGTTATTGTTGCCAAAAACGTTTATTGAGAAAAGAGGGGGAGGGAGTTCGGTTAAGAAGCGGAGCACTGGGTGGCCATCCTATTCCTGTAGGCCACGGGTTGTACGTGGCTTCAGTCTTCGCCCGGAGAATCATGGCTTCCTGTTTTTCGAGCTGGCTGCAGCGCAGCACGCGCTCCCGATGCTCAGGAGAGGGGGCGGATCACACTTTTTTTTACAGAGAGAGAGAGATAGAGAGAGAGAGAACTGTATTATTCAGGAACAGATAATGGTGATTCGGGCAGGCCTAGTCGAGGCTGTCTTCTGAAATGCAGAGACCGAGCGCCTTCTTGATGTGGGTTACCAGTAGGAGCTGGTTAAGAAAGAAGGCAGCCTGAGTCAGCCAGGTGGGACTCAGAAGGATGCACTGCTTTGTTTTTTTGGGCAAAGTGACCATATTCTTCAGACCCCAAAGCAGAACAGGGTGGGGGGCAAGGAAGAACGTGGCACATGGCTTAAATTACAAATTGAACTTTGTGTTACTACATCTGCACCATGCGGCCTTCCTGGTCTTCGAAGTTTTTTCCTGGTCCGTAACTGATATTTCTCGCTCGAATGAATTACCCTCAACAGTTCTTCTTTGCTGATGTGTTTGTAGTACCACTCGCACATCATGTGCAGACTCACCTTCATCGATTTGACTTCGATCAAATGAAGATGCGCTTTCTCTGCAGTCCACATCTTATTGTGCGTTTGTGCCTGGCAAGTACATGGCGTACTCGACGATTGTCTTGATATTGTTGCAAGGCTCGAATTGGTGATGTCCGTCCACCCACCGTTTTCAGACGCAAAAGGCTGTGCTGAGTGGCTTGTTGGTACACTGGAACTTCAAGAGAACAGCTCAAACGTTGGGAGTAAAGAATTAATACAGCCGCTATGTTGTGTGTTTTTTTCTTAGCCACGTCGTCTGCGCTGTTTTCTTGAAGTTCTTCAAACGGTTTCTTTGGCTTTTCCATTGCTCCAGCTTTTCATTCGTGACACAGGGCTTGATACCCGTCTTCATATTTTCGGCTGAAGGCGGAACAAAACGCCGTCCCACAAGCAGGCTGCCGGGACAGCGGGACCACAGTCGCAAAACCGGGATTTGTCCCGCCTAAATCAGGACGTCTGGTCACTTTTTGTGGGTAGATTGCCGATATATGAGAAATGACACCGCGGGGTTCCCAAAATACGTGGTCGGCATTTGGACAGCCTCTGCAGTTGTTGCAAGGCGGTGGTTCGATCCTATGAAAATTAGGATGTGTGATCTGCCCAGGGTAAATCGGGTGTTTGTTTGTACCTGATGAAGTAGCGTGCCGTGCTTTCTAGTTGGGTCGAGGGGTGGAATAGGAAACTCTCTTCTATCCAGTTTTAACTGTTTAGTATTTTCGAACTACAGCCCACGTAGGCATCCTCATGCAGAATATATGGTGCCCAGATTCTCATCTCGCGGGTGAGAGTCTGCCTTTTGGATTCCAAGCCTTCCGAGTACATGCCCAGAATCCATTAGATGTATGTAAGTTTGTTACGCTCATTCAATAGAATTGCTGTGCTCTTGTGACTGTGTTCTGTATATAATCCGCGACGTGCTTCCCGTGAGTCTGTGAATATGATAAATGGCATAACCTGTGTGCTTGAATATTCTTGAAAGTTTTTGTCCTGGTACCCCTTGGCACTGGATATGGCCTGAGCCTCCATGTCTGTTACTGTAGCCTCCATGTCTAGTCACGTCCATATATGGAGGTGCCTAGAACTAGTTGATGGGTGGATATTCCGATTCAGGACTGCGACGCTACACTACCTGTTGTCGCATCTACATAATGTATTGCCCGTCTAGGGTCCGCTCATTACCATAACTTCCCGTAGAAGATTGCTCTTTGCCTCAACCTCTCATCATTTCTTTGAATGCCCATGTTCCTAGGCAGTAATGCAACTTTCAGGTTTTCTCTTGTCCCAGCGGTAAGGTAAGTTCTCCTAGCCATGAAAGGGTCAGGGAAAGGCTTAAAGCATATAATTAAGGCTGTCTAGAACCCACCTGCCCTGAGAGGATGCACGGAGGCTTTGAAGGTAGCTTAGAAGGTGAACTGTTGTTATTTCGTCTAGGTGGCCGTTTTCACTAACGCCGCACTGTTAACAGTAATCGGGAAACTCGTGGCTTTTCGAATAAGGTTCTCCAATCGACTTTTTCTCCTTTAGAAAAGGTTAAGGTGTGAAACGTGTTATCTTTATCTTGAGATGAGCATCGCATCCATAACACGCAACGCTTTTCCCTCCTTAAGGTCAACGTTATTATTGGTAATCCTCCTAAGCAGATGAATAATTTGGTTACTCTGCTTCAAAAGGGCTGCTTTCGCCTATGTTGGCTTCCCGTTACTTTGAACTCTGGGCACTAGAATCTTAATCTGTTATTTTTTGTGGTATCAGCCAGCCATTAAAGTAGATTTGGGTCTATTTCTTTTCCTGGGTTCCGTAATGGTTTGGTATACAAGCAGAATTTCAGAACCTCCGATTTAGTGTGGCAGCAACTCAACCCTTTCTGAATTCCCTCCTACTGTATTGTGCTCTCCGTAATGTGCTTTCGATATGGTCCAGCGATCCGATTGGGATCTATACTGTGATGTCTTCGGCATATAAAGAATATTGCACATCCAGTATGTTACGCAGACTCCTGGAAATGCCAAACATAGCGATATTAAAGAGTATAGGTCACAAGACTGAGCCCTGGGATGGTTCTTCCCTTGGGTGTTTGATTGGAAAGTGTGTGTGCCCAAAGACAGCTTAGGCGTGCGGCCCCGAAAGACGTCGCATACGTAATTGTACTGCGCCTCCCACAGCCTGTTGCCTCAAGTTCACTTAGAATGCCATCGTGCGTCACATAATCAAATCTGTCAGATTTGCTGCTAGTCCACCTCGAACTTGCGCTTTACTAGGCTTATTCAGCAATTCTTAAATTTACTCTGGAGTAACACATCTGTGTGCTCTAAACCCGACCATCTGGTGAGGTAACAAATTGTTTTCCTCTAGGTGTTTGACCAGGCGCTTAAGTACAATTCTTTCCATGACTTTTCTGATGCATGATGACAACGATATTGGACTGAGGCTTCCAATTTTCACCGGGGCTTTCCGGGATTAGGGATGAATGTGACTGTCACCTCTTTCCGTTGTTTTCGAAGGATTCCGTCTCCAATGCATCGCTCATCACTGGAGAAGCTGATAGCCGGCCTCACTGAGGTTCCTCCGTAACCCATTGGTAAGTTGACCCGGGCCTATAGGCCGTGCGCACCTGGACCTTATAATTGCCTGTATTAATTAATTGAACCATTAAGGTATTCATTGTTAGATGGATATATGGAGTATATGGATAAGCGAGATGAATGTCCTCATTATCAACGATACAACGTTCGCGTGCACTCACCCGTGCACCATGGTACTGTTTTTACACATGGCACCGCTTCTTAGTAGCGCGCTCGACTTGTCAGGAAACTGGCTGGGTATTTAACGCGACAATGTCCACGTTAACTGGACGGGAATAAACCCACAGGTTGAACTAAGCGCGGTGTATCAGGGCCTATTTATCCGCACATCGAGACCCCTTTACGGGCCCGCCTTGTCGCCGTAGCTCGTCACAATGAACAGCGACTGCCGGAATCAGGCGGCGCAGCGAGATAACGGACCCAAGTAGAGATCCACGGCGTTACGGCGTAGCGGACCCAAATAGAGGCTTCGAAAAGCCAGCGGTTTACACAGTCATAACCGTTCGAAACTCCTGAGCCGCTGGCGCTTTTCATACATCTCCCCGCTGTTTAGCACAAAAGGAAAGAAACTGCAGGTACATTTGAGGCAGAATCTGTGTATATAACTGGCAGCCCCCACGTCCATTTAGTTAGGAACACCCGCTGGCGTTGGGTTGGGTTTTACGATAGTAAGCGAAAGATGTGGCCGCCAAAAACGACGCGCTCCAAACTGCGCAGTAAGGTGCCAGCACGTGCGATATCCCGCTCGCGCTGTTCCAGGCAGGGGGCGCGCGATCGCTGCGAAGGCGGGAAATTTTAATTGACTTGGACAAACCTCCGTTTAATTCATCAAGAGCGGAGTGATACAGGGAGGCGAAGATCGTAATGGGTTACCACCCATTACCCACTGCGCATAACGTCGCCACAACCCATTATGGCGATTCGCTGTTCTGCACTTCCGACAGCTTTCAGGGTGAGTGGAGCTGCTTTAATTTTTTTAAGGCCGCTAAATTACATGAACCGCCCGATCGCGCACATTTTGTCTCTGCACCGCGATGTACGCGATGCATCGCGAAAGAATGTTTCAGGGATCAAATTGTTGTGTAAAAATGGGCCCATTGGAACGTTCGTCTTACGTGCCTGCTGTAGTTCTTGTGTTTTTCGCCGCGATGTAGTCGATCATATACGTGTGAGAATTCATCGCGCTTTCTCGCGAAGTGTCTCGAATCTTGAGCGTGAACAAGAATTTCTGCGGTTTCTCCAATCCATTCAAATCGCTACAGTTCGCCAGCTATTTCGTTGTGTTGCTTCGTAACGCAAGATTATTTTTAATGGGTAGCATTCTTTGTCGAGTATACCCCCACAGCCGGGACGGTGGAACGCCCTGCATTTGCGCAAAAATTCATACTTTGCTGAAGTAACGCATTTAATCGTAGCTTCAATGAAAAAAAAATGCAAGGAAGCTCAAACTAACGCGTAAGTCTTGAAGGTAGCTGAAGCTGTACGCAACCTTCACGACCATCACGACGGTTTAAGTGCACGATTGCAGCCGATTTGCTTCTTCTTCGCTGCCGCAATGACCTCTACGTCTTTTTTGTTGCTTTAGGGAGGCTCACAGTAATAATAATCATTGGACAATGGAAGGTATGTATGAATTAGAACTTTTCACCACATTGACATCGTTGAGTTCGAGGTGCGCTCATTAATCATCACCGCGTGTAGGTGAGTACTCTTCATCTCCATTGAAGACTTCAACTAACTCTTCTTCTCCCTCGGTGATCACTTCCATTGCCTGTGGTGGTGGTGGTGGTGGTGGAGGGGATGTTGGAAGTACACCTAGGCGTTCTGTTCATCTTCAGCAGTAGTGCCTTGTGATCGCTATTGCAGACCGGCAGTGGCTGACACAGAGATGATCGATTTGAGAGCTGCCGAAGTTTTCGAAGACCAGATCGATGCAAGTTACACGAACCGTAGTGGGTAGATACCCCCTTTCTTGTTAAAGGGACCCTGCAACACTTTCGATAAGCGCTTTCACTATTTTCTTCGCGTCTGGAAGCACTGCGAAAGCTATAGTTAAAGCCGGCGTGGAGCTGCACTGCGTGATTGGCTCGTCGTACCAAATACGCCTTCCGTGTCTGCTTTTTTTTCTGTGTCTTTATTTTTAAAGTTGCTATCCAAAAGCGTTCTTTGCGGCAACTGATGGAAAACCGGCCAAGAGCCGCTACATGGCTTTAGCGACGTAATTCGGGCGGTTGAAAAACGCCAAGATCAGGAAAGAGGGAAAAATCTTTTGAGCGAGTTTCGAAGTTGCCTGATGGGCAATTCAGCAGTAATTTGCGGCTGAGGTGCTTCGCGACCCCTAATTTAGGTACTGGGTGTGTTGGGTGACTACGCTCTGTAACCATTTAAGATTTAAGATTTTTTTTTAAAAAAGGGTTGCAGGGACAGCGGCAGTGACAGTTCCCTTTAAGGCAACTCATACAGAACGTATCCATCAGGTACACTCATCCAGCCTCGTCTCCTCCAGCTTGGCGTTCATGTTGAAGTCTCCCACCACCCGAACAGGTCCACGTTCTTGTTCGTACATGTATCTGAGTTTGAATCGGATCAATCCCTTGACTTTCTCTTGAGTAGCGTGAGGTGCAACGTACAGTATGACAACTATAAAGCCGCCCGACGTACGATTTCAGCGCCAACGCTTCGCCCGGCGTGGACCCATCGGCTTTTGGTAAACCCGCTCTTTGTAGTTCCAGTAGAAGGTCTTCGGTCGTTTTGACGTAGACGCTGACTCCTCCGGCGTTTCTGTCCGCATTCTCTTCGTAGCCGACGCAAGTCAAGTCATCGATCTGCTCTCGGGCATCGTTCCAGTCCAATCTCCCTAAGTGGGTATGCTTGGCTTGACCCTGGCGGTCGTCGCGTGGCGCGCGCACACGAGCGCTCGACATTTTCTTGTTTTTTTTAGCAGTGAAGCTCTTTAGCAAATTGTTATTTTTCCTGTCCGTAGTTAAAAATACCAAGAAAATGCCGAGCGCTCTCTCGTGTGTGCGCACCACGCGGCGAACGCCCAATGTCCCCTGCGCGTGCTTGTCAAGCCATGGCATACCCACTTAGGGAGATTGGCCAAGATTAGCAAACAAAAAAAAAAAAAAAAAACGAATGTGCACATTTGTTCTGGCGAGGAGTACGTGGTCTGCCTCGCCATGCCCGTGCGCGCGTGAGTTGTCGGATCCTGGTACCCGCCGCCGGTAGTCTCGCGTATACGCTAGCCGCCATGCTAAAACCTTCTCTTTGCGGAACAGGTTTTTCCCGCTTGCGTTGTCCTGCAAACATCAAATTCATCGATTCCAAACGCTTATTTCGTAAACCCTTAAAAAAATCACTTGTGGTACACAGTTTGCTGTTAATGAATTACCATTATTAACCATGAACTTTGTTTTGTTATGTACGACCGTGAAATGTCTAACCCGTTCTTTGCATATATCTCGGTTTAATTATGTTCTCTTGATATTATGCGTTTTGCTATCTATTTATCTTTGCTAATATTGCTTCACTGATCTGTAACGCTCTACTTGCCTGTGTGTACCTTTTATTTTGTACTCGGCACAGAAGGTTCCTTGGAAGTGTAAACTCTGGGACCTCCTTCTGTAACAATAATTGCCATTGTTCGGTCTTGTATGCAAATATTTTTCAATAAAACCTGAAACCTGAAGTGAGGCCGTACCATAATGGAAACCTTCCCCAAACGGGAGGATAGGAAATAAACATGAACGAGCCCCCACTAGTGAAATAGAAAGTGAAATTTAAGTGCCAACATAGGTGTTGCGCAAGAAGTGGAGCTGTAGAACAAATTTGTGATCGTAACCCCGGAGGAGGAGATATACGGAATGACGGCAAATAACGTATGACATAATCACGTGATGAGCAGTGGCTGTGGGACGGCGAGAACCTGGAAAACAAACACGTGTACTATCTCCCTTTTCGGCGCACGTTAAAGATCCCCAGGTGGTCAAAATTAATCCGGAGCCCTCCACTACGGCACACCTCATCGCCTGCGTTGCGTCGGTGCGTTAAACCCCACAATCAATCAATCACGTGTACTATCTCTGAAAAGCGAAGGAACTTACTGAGAAACGCTGAAATATGAAGATGTCACAAGCGGAACAGCAAATTCCCCAACAAAAACAAGAAAAGTGCCATTTGTGACCGCAACAAGGCAAATATGGCAGAGACAATAAGACGCTGCTGGAGTTAGAAGCTTGCTCTTTGCTGAGCTAGAATGTATACGGTCTCAGAAACGAATCTGCAGTAAGCAACACCGATGAGGTAATGAAAGGACCGGAAGTGTTTTATCTAGCTTTCGATGGTAGCAAAGTACGCCAACAGCTACTGAACAGACTGACTGGGAATCGGGAGGTTTCCGCAGTAACTAAAGACGATACGAGAAAAAAGGACATTCTAATCCCCAAGAAGGGCTTGAGAAGTTCACACGCATCAGTGCGTTCTCTGTTTCGCTGGCGTACACTAGAATGTGTCACAGCCCCTCCTCCGAAATTTTTTTTACCGTGTGGCGAAGGGGGTAGGGGGAGGGGAGAGGCCAATTCCACCGCCTATCAACAAATAGCGACTAAACTGACAAGTATTTTCTTGTCGCAAGCGACCAATCAACACTACTCGGCTTAGTGTCTGGTCTTATCACAGTGATCAACAATTTGCAGTCCCTAAAGAAACACAAAAGTGAAGACGAAGTTTATCTTTTATTTTAATTTGACTTTTTCACTCTCTCTTTTTTCGGGGTCCGGCCCGCCCTTTCCCCTGGGAAATCCAGCGTACGTCGCTGTTCGGTTGTATACAACGTTCACCGAGGTAATAGTTAACGGCCGGCATATAACTGACTATATTTCGAGTGACTGAGGGAACAGAGCAGCAGAAAGTGTCAAACCCAAGTCCAGTCATGGCATATCATTATAGGCTTGTGTTTCCAAGCTTCGCAACATTGTGGTCGCCATTATTGGCAGGAGTTTGACAAAGTCGGTAAGCGTACACTTGGCCAAGCTCTGGGAGGTAGATTTCGCAGTGCTTGTCAATGCATATTGCTATGTTAGTGCCTCTACCTTGAAACCACGTTAGTTTAAATTTCAGGCTCGTTTTCCTGTTTTTAGAGATTATTTTTTATCACTGCTATACTGCGACTTAATTTTTCTTTTTATGCATGCAATGATCGAGAAAATAGTTTAACGCATGTGACATTGCATGAAGTATTTCTCAGTGAAATCTTTACTTAGTGACTTAAAGTGTAGATGCATTCTGTTACTACGTAATATCCATATGCCAATGAATAGTTATAACTTGAGAAATATCTCCAACAACCTCGGCTATAGATTCCACACAACCCCATTTCGTCTGTTAACTATTAAACCAACATGTCGACAGACTTACGTCGCGTATTACACTAAAAATTGACCTAACAAATTTAAGCTTAGCTGACTAGCACACTTAATTTTGTGCTGAACACCCGGCACAGTTTTTTGGCGTGCAGGTTCATAAGGGCAATGCGGAAAAATAAATGACGGGTATGCATGCAGGAAGTCAACCTTGCCAATAGTGCGAGGACTCAGTTTATTCTGAAGTAAAAAGTTTGCCGGAATTCCGTTTGGGAATGAAATAAAGCCGCAATGCTGCACACAGAGCCACTCCAACGTTGGCTTCACCACTACACACACAATTATTGCTAAGAAGACATGTTTATGGGTGCCCTATAAGCAGTCTGATCGGTAAGTAGGAAATCTCTAGGGCCCATTATTAAATACCTTCTTATGACCCATACCTTCTTAGGACGCTACACGCCAATCCCATTTGAATTAACACTGACACGAGATTTCAATGCTGACATAACTGCGTAAAGGGCTTATTTTGTGTACGGAGGTAACTCCCTGGGAGTTTCAACAGTACCGCTCAGTATAGCGTATTTTAAATCAATTTTAATTTTTTCACGCCGCGGAAAGCCCAAAACGAATACCCTTTCGACACCGGCATCAGCATGAAGCGTTGAGTTCCTTGCCATGAGCTTCGCCCCAAACTGCCGACGACAGGGCTTCCGTGACTCAGCCAAGGCACTCGCTGCTGTTTGCGCGCGCTGCTGCAGCATGTGCACGGCGTCACAGTTTTGGGACTGACGTCATGCTGCCCGAGTGCACGCGACGACAACAGTGACGTCAAGAGTGCTTTCCTGTCATGGCAGCCGCCTCAGTGTTAGCACCGTCGTAACCGCAACTCACACAAATAAAGGAAGCTGTGAACAATTATTTACGCCGCAGTCGACCTTCTAATCTGCCATCCTATGATTACTCGGCTGGTAGGAGGTCTTAATGTAAGAGGTCTTATATGGAAATATGAAGGTCTTAGGACTTTATGTGAAATATGCATATATCTTTATGAATAGGTTTGTGTAGTCCGCTGCACAACTACACGAAAATGCATTCCATGGAAGACATTTTTTTTTTTTTGGGGGGGGGGGAGATTATAGAAAATCTAATATTGAAACAGAGTGACCCAAAGGCCTTTGATCGAGTACCTCATTGAGACCGCACGGGTCCCTACGAAGAGCTCTACGCCTCGAGCTTCGCGATCGCTGCGCCGCCTGCCGCCGGTTCTCCACGGAGTTTACGGTACCAGCGCTGCGTGGCTGATAGGGGGTCGTGTGGTGTTTTGGTTTTCTTTCGCTTCTATTGACCTTTCCGCGCACTAAACAACTTGTTATGGTGACGTATGTAAGCAAATATTACGTTTGGGGCACTTAAACATCCCCCTCGCGAGGGGCACGATCAAATGCAGAGCATTTCCGCGGGGGGCGTGCCTGCCAGTCTTATGGATTACGTATTGGTTGTTGTTGTTGTAATTGTTGTCTTCCAGCGTAGACATTGTCGATGAAGTCGATGGTGAAACGTGAAACGTGCCGTGAACCCCCTGCCGCGGCTATTACGCAACGTGGAGAGGCTACGACGCAACGTGGCGCCGCTATGACGCAACACAATCCAACACAATCCACTTTAATCCAACCCAATCCGAATCCAATCCAAGCCAAGCCAAGCCAATCCAATCCAATCCAATCGAATCCAATCCAATCGAATCCAATCCAATGCCCTTCGCGAGAGAGTGTTATAGCGCCGAAATCGCGCCACCACATGAACGCGAACCGAACGCGGCGAGAGAGGGTGTTGCGAGCGGAGAGAAGGCGAGGAGGACGCGGGGGAGAGGGCGCACCTGTGGCCGACGGTTTAATGAGTCAAGGATATAAGGCGCGTGCGTAACCTTCCATTCTGTGTCGGCTCCGTGGAGCAGTCGGTAAAGTGCCGTGTACCTTGCGTTCCGCCCGCAGAGTCGTGGGATCGAAACCTGGCGCCGGAAGGTATTATTTCTTTATATAGTGTAGGGTGCTGACTACGTAGTGATGCGGACTACGGACGCCAACGCGGGTGACATCGTGAGTTACTAAAATGCTCTGCATTTAAAAAACATTGCGTCTTGTTAGAGTGCTCGAACGCCAACAGAAGCTACCCAGGGAGGCGGTTCTGCGCGCTTCCTGGCCGCTCTTATCGTCCGCGACAGCAGCAGCTTATCACCACTGTCAGCTTCGAACACGTCAGCAAAGGGAATTCTATTTATTGACGCCTCGTTTAGTTAGACCTGATAAAATATTGGCACAGTGAGAGGTTGGTTTCGTTTTGCAGAGCGGACAACACATGCGGCTTTGCTTCGAATGTGTACGTCCTAGAAAAATATGTTTCGGGGATGTGATTACCCAACACCCAACGATACCCTGTGCCTTTCGTGTGAATATACGCCACGGGAAAATGTTAAATATATTTAGAGGCTGTGCGTTGTAAAATATTGTTACGCCATCAAAGACGATGAAGACAGCAGCCGCATGTGGCGTCACGCACAAGTATCTGCGACGACGGCGAAGCTGTGTGGGGCATGCTGCCTGGCTTACGTGTTCCCACATTGCTCATCTGCGTCACCATCGTCACCGGGCTGCAGCTTCCACCAGGACGATCGCCCTCGACCGGGGGGTAATATCACGGGACACCTAGGCGGCCAAATGCCCCATACTGCCATGGCTCATCAGAGAAGACGACGAGGACGACGAAGAAGTGGCTGGGCCTCAGCGCGCGCTGTTATTGCCGCATTCTAAATTCTGTAAATGGATTGTTGCTCATCCTTCAACCATCGTTCGAGTCATTGGCTCTGCCGCCACGTTACAATATGTGCCCACTCACGCCTTATAGCAAGAACCAAGGTAAAAATGAAACCACGGGGAAAATGAATGGTCTGCAATTCCGGAAGAAATAGAATAGTCGCACGGGAATGAAAAAAAAAAACAGTGTAGCTCCGGAAAGGCTAAAGACGTTCGTCTCAACTTAAGCCAGGTAGAACTCGCCAGACCAATTATATGCGAAATGCACTGCTATTTCATAAAACATGGAGGGGGAGAGAGGGGACGCTTAACTATCGTTGTGTTAAAATGCGGAGCGGAATAAAGGAAAGTTTTAGTAATCGCAAACAAAAGCTGCGCGTTCCCTTTCCTTTTGCTTTTCGCCTTCAACGAACGGCTGATAACTCAGCGGATGCATTTTTTGAAGTGAAGAATACAGGGTAGGCAGTTCACAGCGATGAAAGGTGTCGTTGGAAGAGTGTGGTATCTGATAACGCCCTCTGGTATCAGTTAGTGCTAGATCCTGGAGGCTTCCTGTGTCATATGACGATTCGATGAAGAAGTGCTTAGTCGCGCACGCGGATTTCTCTATAAGCCCGTCTCCGCGCTTCTCGTGGAAAATAAATGTATCAAATGAATGTTTGCGAGCGCTCACCTTCCGACAAGACGAGCCAGCATTAAATTTTTCGTCTTCATCAGGGTAGTCTGACGAGCTCGGACCTTGGGATCCAGCGTGAACTGGTGAAGAGGGCCTGGACCGCCAGCCGAGCTCAGGGTATTCCGGAATAGGGAATTCAGCCCCCCACCGGCGGGTGCCCTAACATCTGCACCAGCTTGACAAATAAAGATTTATTCATCATCATCATCTTGTGCTGATTCCCGGGTAGAGAGAGAGAGAGAGATAATAGTCTTTAATGATACTGGTGAGGGTAGCCTGGCCAAGGCGCCTAGCTTGCTACACCAGATGTATAAAAAAAAGAGATCGATGAAGAGATGATGATAATGACTGTGATGAAGATGACGCGCTCATTTAAGAGAGTCTTGTTTAAAGAGTCTGATCAAATCCTGTGCTTCGCAGGAAAGACAGTAGAGCGTTTGTCGCTCGAGATGCTCGTTTAGAGTTCGTCCAAGGGCCTAGCACGTCACTGAGAGTTAGGCCTCTAGACAGCGGAAGACCCAAGGACACTAAAAGGGACGTTCTGGCGGCTCTATGCCGCGTACACTCACATAGCACGTGGTTCAAGTCCTCGCGCACGTCACAAAGAGTGCACAAGGGGGAAGCGGCCTGTTTCGTCTTGAATCGAAAGTAATTGGTGTAAGCGACATTTAGCCGCACACGGTGAAGAACCGCTTCGTCATGCTTGGAAAGTCCTTCAGGCATCCTAAAGGTCCCGTGCGGGTCTATGGAGTGAAGCGGCGCGTAATTATGCGGCGCAACAGCCCACATGGATCGCTGAAATCTCCAGGCAGCCTTGGACGAAAGGGCAGAAGCATCTTTTCTGGAGAACGGTATCGGTATCACTGGCCCGTGCAGATCATGCGCTATCGATGCCGCAGTGTCCGCCTTGACGTTTCCAGTTATACCGCAGTGGGCAGGAATCCACTGAAGCTCTACATGATGGTGTGCATTTAGAGCTTGTAAGTGCAATGCATGGATGTCTAAAACAAGCTGTTCTTTCGGGTACGATTTTAAGCACTGAAGGGCCGCCCGAGAATCCGTGAAGATTGCCCACTGACGTGCTGGTTGCTCGATGATGTAGGCGAAAGCAGCCCGCAGAGCGGCAAGTTTGGTGACCATGGATGTCGTCCTGTGGCTAAGCGTTGCGCTGAAGGCGGTACAGGAGGACGGGAACCAGATTGCATTATCCATCGTACTTCTTTCGTAGAATTTTCGTGAAATTTATGTCACATTGGCTTGTCCAGTGTAGTGATCAATATCTGAGGTATGATACTGGCAAGCGTAACTGGCGTGCTGACAGGTGCGAGTGCTCCTATACATTAATTATGTAAGCGCACAAAGCCGATTTACATCATAGTGTATGGCCGTAACATGACCATCGGAGGAAACGCTGCTACGGAGACACAGCTACTAAATTTCAGGGGAGTGGAATTGTAATCAGCTGCATGCATAGGCCGGCTTCGCGACGCCGGCCTGTGACACACACCTGGCGCTCATACAGACCGAATGCACCACACTAAGATCGCGTCAGAAACATTTACACTTTCGTAAACACACCACACTTGCAAACAGAGTGACTATACTCCACATTAATATGTATTTAGAACGCGTACAAACGGTAAATAGCAGTCTTGAACGTGTCCCAAAAGCAACGGCGACAGGGGGGAGCGCACCGGAGACTCGCGGCTGCTTTCGAAACGGGCCATAGGGGGATTTCAGTGGCGCCCCTACAGGCAGCGGTCGAGGCGTATACACTGAAGCCCCTTGAAATTTGGCTTCACTACTACAAATGCATATCTGGGGAGTCGTTTCTCTCCGGACTATATACGGCATCTGGCACGAGAGTATGAAGGTCACAGTGCCTTTTATTGATGGAGTCTTCGTATGGGGCAAAAGTGTGACAGTCAAGCGCAACAGACGAACAGGCAGGTTTTTTCGTTGAATCCACATAACCTACACAATTAATAATGGCAAAGCGCTTCCTGTTGTGCCCAATAAGGTCAAAAGAAGCTCCTCACTGTTCCCGCGAAATCGGATTCATACTCGAACTCCCGTATGGAAACGGCGCGTCGGCGGCCACAGCCGGCCGGTGCATGCATGCGGCAGGCGCGAGAAAGTTCCTTCTAGGTACAGTCGAACCTCGTTATAGCGAACACTGATATAGCGAAATTATCGGATATAGAGAACTAAATACGAAGTTTGTTTGGTCACGCTTCATTTGAATGATTCTTTTATAACGAAACCGAAACCTCGAGATCAGCGCGATATCGGTTATAACGAAGAAATATCTGGTTCCCGCGAGGCTCTAAACGCGACAGCTAGCATAATAAAAGCAAAATCTAAAAAGTGAGACAAAACTACCGTTTTTAGTAGCTTAAGGGCCTTTACTGCGTGGACACTGCGAAAAACTTCATTCCGCTCAGACGGTGAAAAGCCACCACGCGTAGGCTACATCCTCTTTCAAGTAAATAAGAACGCACGCCTGTTTTGCCGAACGAAGTTTGTTCTGTTGTAATTTCACGATCTCACGTTCCGGTCTGTTTAGTTTGAAATGCCACAAGGAGACACATAAGGACTTCCTCGTTTATAGTGGGTGCGAAGCCTAGAACAATGCATTTTTTATCTATGATTGTTGCGCGAGCCAGATTGCCGATTGATTAGAGCCGATTTTTTACCGCTATATGGTTATAACGAATATCGGATATAACGAACTAATTTACTGCCCCGATACTGCTTCGTTATAATGAGGGTCGACGGTTGTCATGAGTCGAGGTCAACCCCGCAATGATACCCCAGAGAAAAAGATGGAAGAAGAGAAGAAAAAGGAGATCGAGGCAGGTCTTTTCTTTCCTTCCAGGTTGCTGGTTTCCGCGCCTGGATGTCTTTTGAGTCTCCTGGCCGGGGGAGTTCCCCCTGGGCGGCCTCGATTCGTCCGCAGGACATGCAGTTGGAAGCCCTAACGCGCAGTGGGGTGGGCAGCATCCCCGTGGCCTTGGTGCCAGTAAGTGGCGGATTCATCCGGCTGAAAAACCCGCGGGCTGTACAGGCGGCACTTCGAGCGGCTACTGAGAAGTTCGAGCACATTACGGAGGTTCGCCCGTTTGGCAAAGGTGGCGTCTTGTGCCGATCGTCAGACGAGACCTGTGTCACTGACCTCTTGAAATGTACAATGTTTACCTCTGTTCAGGTGAGTGCATTTATCCCCCCTCACCTTGCTTGCGTGAAGGGCATCGTTCGAGGTGTTGATGTTCAGATGACACCTCAGGATGTACTAGAGCAGTTTTCGGTAGCGGGAGTCACCTCAGTTTACCGTTGCAGCCGTGTTGTAGAGAAAAACAGGGTGCCAACAGAATCTGTCATTGCTACATTTGTTGGTACTCAATGTCCATCGGAGATTAAAGTATGGCCACTCATTTACCGTGTGGAACCTCTCTCTCCCCGGCCTCTTCAGTGCCACAACTGTTGGTGTTTTGGCCACACATCCAGGGCGTGCAAATCGTCTCCCCGGTGTCGCGCATGCGGTGAGAGCCATTCTGTCGAGCTATGTACTGCCCAAGATGCCAAATGTTGTTTGTGTGGAGCGGCACACCCAGCTGACTATTCTAATTGCCCTTCCAGAGCTCAAGAAGTCCACGTTGTCGAGGTCATGGGTAAGCGTCGCTGCTCGCGCGGGGATGCTGTTACAATTGCCAAAGAAAGGACACATGGTTATGCTGGAGTTACGGCCAAACACTCTCCATCACTCGCTGATGCAGCCGTAGTGAATACCATTGTTGCAGTGGTTGTACAAGCCGTTGCCAAGCTCCAACAGTCTTCCCTCGCTGACCCAGCTTTTGCTTCCGTTGTAGCAGCGGCTGTTGAGAAGGGTGTCTCTTCAGTAATCACCCAATTAACTTCCACCATAATCGAGTGCGTGTCTCGCACAGTGGTGACTCAGCTGGCGCCACATTTGCAGCCCGCTCCCCTTTTGTGTACCTCCTTTCCCCAAGTGATCCAGCAAGTTTCCACCGCCCCTGAAGGTCCGCTGCTCTCAGGAGCTAATCTTGCCTCGGATTCTGTTAAAGTCTCGTCTACTCTCGCTACTTCGGTGCGTGAATCGGAACATCCTACTTACGCTGAGGCTGGTACTTCATCTGTTCGTGGTCCTACGGCCAACAACGAGTATATTCCTCCCCTTTCGCCCTCTTCAGACTCGGACATGGAGCTTCAGGCTTGGCCTATGGAGACTGTTCTTCAGTCTAGTAAACGTTCCGGATCACCTAGTACCGAAACCCTGGAAGTGCAGCCAAAAGCAAAATCCAAGAAAGGTAAATCTGTTTCAAAGCCCAAGAATCAGATATTACAAGCTGCAGTTGCTGCAGCCGGTCTCTCTGAATCATAGGGGTTCTAAAAGTCATTCAGTGGAATTGTCGCTCTGTTTCGGCAGGCTTTGCGGATTTACTTTGTTTGTGCTCCCAATTTTCCCCAGACGTAATTTTGCTACAGGAAACCTGGCTTAGTAGCAACCAAAAATTTTGACTTTATAATTACCGCACTTTTCGACTAGACAGGCCAACCCGAGGTGGCGGTCTGTTAAGTTTGATATCTACAAAGTTTGCCCACACCGCGAAGGTGTTCTTCCAACTTCAACGCCCAGACTGTGAAATTTTAGTGCTGGAATTAAAGCTACCTGGTTGCCTCCCCTTCTCATTGGCCAACGTGTACTTTCATAGTGGCGTCGTTGATTCCGAACCACTTGATTTGGCTATTGCTTCGGCTGTACCTCCCATTATCTTTGCAGGATACTTTAATTCCCACCACGTTACTTGGGGCTTCCGGACGGATTCTTGCGGTAATCGCTTGTTGGATTGGATTACAGATAACAACTTAACATGCATAAATTCGGATTCTCCGACCTACCATAAGGGACAAACGCAATCTGTTTTGGATTTAACTATATCTTCTCGAGGTGTTTCAGTGCCTTCTTGGTCGACCGTTGATGGCGGGTCGAGTAGTGACCACATCCCAATAGTTTTTGACATTGGGTATCCCATCCGTTTCGTTAACCGCCAGAGCCGTTCTTTTGTTAACTATAAAAGGTTTCAAACCTTTCTGAAGGAGTCCCTGTCCTCTCTGGTCACACAAAATGAAGCTGAATGTGCGACAGGCCTTTGTTCCGCCCTTTCCTCTTCAGCTCAGTCGTCATTATTTGAAGTGATGTCGAAGAAGTCAGTATTGCCGAGACCCTGGTGGGACGAAGAATGTTCGCGCAGCTTTAGACGTAGAAAGGCGGCCTGGAAGAAACTTTGCCATAACCTATACCCGCTTAACTGGTGCAACTACAAATATTTTTCAGCGGTATTCAAACGCGCTGTTTCTAATGCTAAACAGACTTATGACACAGATCGATCTCTGTGTCTCTCCAAGCCTAACAATAAGCGTGCGCTTTTTCGCTTTCTTCGGTCGCGGAAAGCAGTACCCTCTGCAGATAATACAGACTCTGTGGTGCTATCTCCAGGTGAACTCTCAGAGTCCCTAGAGTCGATAGCTGATGGGCTTCAAGCTCGTTTTTCGTCTTCCTTAGCGATGTCATTTACTCCGCCAGACGTGGTAGACGACTTCATAGAGGTAACGCTATCAGAGCTCGCTGACGTCATGACTAAATTGACTGCTGCAGCTCCTGGCCCAGATGGCATTACAACTGAAATGCTGAAGTTATTATTTGACGAGGCTCCCAATCATTTACTTAACATGATCAATTATTCTATTCGACATGCATAGATCCCCGATGTCTGGCGTCTCGCCAAAATACTTCCGGTACTTAAGAATGCTGGTCAGGGCCTCTTGATTGAAAACGTCAGGCCTATTGCGTTGACATCTAATGTGGTTAAATTAATCGAGCGGATTTTGCAGCAGCGCATAATGCAATTGGTGTCCAGTTCTAGAATCTTTAGCCCAAGACAAATTGTTTTCCGCCCTGGGTGTTCGATTTGGAGTGCGCATATGGACCTTGAAAGCCGGATTAAACTAGCCCGTCGCACTAACCAGTTTTCGGCCCTGTAACCCTAGATGTAGCAAAAGCTTTTGATAGCGTCGAATACCCTGTGTTCTTGCCCCGGTTACAAGTCTTAAACTTCCCAAGGTATATCATAGCTTGGATTTGTGAATTTCTGAGAGACAGGCAGTTCAGTTGTGTAAAATTTAATGTTACCTCCTCACAGCGGCCACAGTCTAGGGGCGTACCGCAAGGGGCGGTCCTTTCCCCTGTTCTTTTTAACATCCTTGTAAGCGCTATTCCGGTGGTTTCTGGTGTTTCTACATATGTATATGCCGACGATATTGCGTTTTTTGCATCAGCACCTGACATTCAATCTCTTTACAAATTATTGCAGTCTTATCTGAACATTATTGCCTCCTGGTTGGACAGTATTTGTCTCTCTATGAATGTGAACAAATGTTCCTTATTAGTTTTTCCACTCTCAGGTCCTGTTAACATTACTCTCAGTTACCGACAGTGCATAATTCCTCAGGTTCCTTCTTTAAAGTACCTCGGCATTATTTACACCAGTGAACTTGACTGGACCCCATATATAGCCCTCATTGAGGCCAAAGGTGCACGTGCTGTTGGGATGTTGAGAAGTCTCAGTCATAGAAAGAAGGGCATGCGCAGAGAGACCCTTCTTATGATATATAGAATGTACGTTCGCCCCATTTTAGAGTTTGGGTGCGTGTTATTCTCTGGGTGCGCCGCGTATAAGCTTCATCGTCTGGTTATTCTGGAGCGTCAGGCTCTTCGCTGCTGTTTAGGGTTGCCCAAGAATGCAGCAAATGCAGTAGTTTACTTGGAAGCGCGCGTTCCTCCTCTGCTTAATAGGTTCCGGATTTTGACTGTTGAAACTTTTCTGAGAGCTTATAGCTCTGAGGTGAACAGGGAGCAGTTTATCTTTATTGCAGAACCAAGTGCGTTTACGGTGCACCAATGGCCCAGGTCCTTATGTCCACAAAACACTTTGATACAGAGCTTCCTTTCTCCATTGGATGTAGCAATAAATCAGATTATTCCATATACTGACAGGAGTTCACCTCTTTCTATCAATTTCCGGAACATTTTCCCCAAAAATGCTAAACTTTTACCAGCCCGGCTACTCAATCGTCTTCTCGAAGATTATTTGGCCTCTATGCAGCCAGGTGCTATAATTTATACAGATGCCTCTCAACGAGAAGAAAAATCCGGTATCGGAATATTTTCCCTTTCCCTTAACTGGACCTTTTCGGTTCGTCTGCGTGATTTTATCCCCATATTCTTTGCGGAATTCCTGGCAATTGTCCTGGCGCTACGAAAGCTGGATGTGTCAATTACATCTCCAATGATAATTTCCGATTCTCTTTCTGTATGCCTAGCACTTTCTTCCCCTAAAGACACTCCCCTTCTGAGGACGTTTCGGTCACTCCTGCCACCTCACTTCACTGAAATTCACCTTCTTTGGGTTCCTGGTCATGCAGGGATCACATTCAACGAGACTGCCGACTCTCTAGCAAGGGTAGCACTTTCTGGGCCTGTAGTAGACGTCGTAGAGCCGACACCTTTAATAACAGCAGCTAGGTACCGTAGGATGCTGAAACTCCAAGTACAGCAAGAATCGGTTTTATTATCATTAAGGGATTTTAATCATCTTAAATTCTCATGGAAACCTGAATGGTGCCCTTCACGCAACTTAGAGGTGATTATTACAGCCTTACGTTGTCGAGTACCCAAGTTAAATAGGTATTTGCACAGGTCTCGTCTGGCGCCAACAGCTCTGTGCAGCTATTGCAACGAAGACGAGTCTGTCGATCACTACCTTTTGACATGCCGACGTTTTTCCCGACTCAGACGTCAGTCCCTGGAGGTGCCGCTTTACAGCTTGGGGATACCCCTAACAGTGCCGGCTATTCTATCGTTCGGGGCATCCGAAACGGGGTACTGCGCCGGGATGTATGCTCTTCAAAACGATTCTCTTTATGATTGCGATTGGTCACCCTCGCTTTGATTTTTCAGGATTTTTTTTTTCTTTTTCCTTTTTTCCCAAACATTTTTCAAACCGGTCTAAATTATCTTTCCTAAACGTCTCGTGATTAGATAAGAATTCCATTCATTTTAACCATCCTCTGTTGATTGACCGATCCCCTGATTGGGTATGTGCCATACCAAAAGGCGCAACAACAACAACAAGGGGCGGAAGAAGACATCGGGCTCCCGAAGAGCGAAGCCTGGGGTGACGCTCTCCAGGGCACCGACGTCGCCACACAAGCCTGGGCGCGAGCGGGCCAACGACGCTTCGGCTCCGGTCTCCCGACGCTGCGCCAACCCACGCCTTGGCGGCTCCAGCGGCGACTGGCGCGTGCATTCGGGAAGCGGCATCGCACCGTCGTCCTACGACACGACGGTCCCCACAACGGCGACGCCTCAGAATCAAGCCACAAGACCACGAGGGCAACGTTCTAGGAATCGAGTCACACATTACGACGACAACACAGAGTTATTACCTATACAACGGCAAACTTCACGAACCGGGCACACGTACGTCGGTAGCATAACATCGCTACGACAGCAAGGGGGCAACAGCTCTTTATGACTCTCACGTAAGCGCCAATGACATAGGTACTCCTTGTGCCTAATGAACCCTCATATCAAAACATCCAGATATTGAAGGTATATCTGTCTTGATATTGTAGATAATTTATTGTGGAGTGTTCGGTAGTTTATTAGTTCGTGTGGAACTGTTTGGTGTGCTTCGGGTGCATAGGTGTGTGCTAGCGATAAATGTTTGTTTTGCAAAGCCTGCCTCGCTTTCCCATGTCCTTCTTCTTTGCCGGTCAGGACGCGTGACAACGGTATTCCTGGATTTCGGCGTTGAGGTGTCTTCACGCGCGGAAGCACGAGTATCGCAGTCGCGTGTCTTTCCAAGATAAGCTCGAAAGGAGACATGTGTGTCGTTTCCTGGACAGCCGAATTGTACGCGAACGTGACACGAGGGAAGATTTTTGCTTACGTCTTAAGTTGACGGTAATGCGCATGCACAGCATATGCAGTATATTGTCGAGGTGTTCTTTTGGTCTGTTCGTTTGGAGGTGGTATACGCTGTTGTCCTACGCTGTTCCCTGTTGCATTATCGTAAGTCTCCTTTCGTCGCGTCAGCTTTGCGGTGAAAGCTGTTCTGCGGTCTGTGATAACTGCTTCAAGGGCTCTGCGTTGCAGCAGAACATGGTATAGAAAAAAATTTCGCTGCTTCGAGGGCTGTCCCGTAGGAAAGAGCAGCCGTTTCTGCGTATCGCGTCACGCAGACCGCAACGATCCTCTGCTCTCTGTTCGTGACGTAGGGAATGACCCCCGATCTGCCTCCCAAAAACGTGAAATAAGATCGAGTGCACTTTCGATTACACCAGGCCGGTCTAGGTGAGTAACGAATGGATTACACTCTTCGCCTATCATGTAAAAGAGCCGGGCACGGCCTAACGCCGAAAGAAACAAATGCGGGATAAGATAGCCACGCGTGGCCACGTGGTGGCAGCGTAACGTAAATGAACCATTCCCACGTTGTGGTTCACGGCTTCATTCTTCCCGCCCTGATGCTGCCGACACGCACGTTTGCCTTATTACGAAACGCAAAGCATGCTTTCCGCACTGGACAATGGACAAACGAACCATGGGCCTGGAAATTAATATGCAGAAAACCAAATTAATGATCAATAACCTCGGGACAGCACAGCCGTTTGAGATAGATGGCGAGGCAGTGGAAGTGGTGAGCGAATATATCTACTTAGGCCAAGTTATGACCCCGGATCCCAGCCATGAGGCAGAGATAATTAGAAGGATAAAAAGGGGTGGAGTGCATATGGCAGACATTCTCAGATGATGAATAGCAGCCTACCATTGTCGCTGAAGAAGAAAGTGTATGACAGCTGCATCTTACCGGTACTCACCTAGGGGGAGAAACTTGGAGGCTCACTAAGAGGGTTCAACTTAAATTGAGAACGACTCAGCGGGCAATGGAGCGGAAAATGATAGGTGTAACGTTAAGGGACAAGAAGAGAGCGGAGTGGATCAGGGGACAAACGCGTGTTAAGGACATATTAGTAGAAATTAATAAGAAGAAATGGACGTGGGCAGGGCATGTAATGCGAAGGCAAGATAACCGTTGGTCATTAAGGGTAACAGTGGATCCCTAGAGAAGGCAAGCGTTGCAGGGGGCGGCAGAAAGTTAGATGGGCAGATGAGATCAAGAAGTTTGCGGGGATAAATTGGTTGCAGTTAGCACAGGACCGGGATAATTGGAGATTAATAGAAGAGTTCTTTGCCCTGCAGTGGGCGTAGATAGGCTGGTGGGAGTGATGATGACGATGAAACGGAATCGAATTTCGTTATTCTAATCACAGCCCATTAGTAAATAACTCCTCATTGTTTCGGTTGCAACCGACTGTATTCAATTTTAAAGGTACAGACAACCGATTTTTCTAGAGGGCATATCGTCTAGCTTATATGAAAGCCAGGGTTTTATATACTGGAGAAACCGTAAGGAATTTCTAAGCAAACAGGCCGATATAATTTTATTTCGCACTAAAATTTCTGCACCCTGAAAGGTGGCGCCACTTAGCGTCTAAACATGGCAACACCGGACGTGTCAAAAAAAAAAAAAAAAATCCTCGGCCATCCCTACTAACGTGAAACCTGTGGAGGAGCGAAGCATGCAGTGCAAGGTATTATTGGTGCCATGGCGTTTTTACCAACGGAGATGAAAGCGTTTGGGTGTAGAAATATACAGCTTTGCTGTAAAAGTCTCTTGTCTTTGAAGCACGAAGCTTTCTAGCGCGAGGCGTAAACGAGTGTCCCGGTGTCCATTTTTAGTACGCGTTACGTTCTAGCGCGAGGCGTAATCGAGTTTCCAGGTTTTATAGTAGCGTGAATTCATGAGACGACGATTACGACGACGATGACGACGACAGGAGACGCCTACAGCACCAGCCCCTGAGGGGCTTCGCCACTAAAACTCTGTCGGTCTCAACGGGTGATTCGAAAAGCGCATGAAGTAATAGGAATGGTTGCACATTATTGCTGTTTTTGCCAGAGAGAAGTTTTTAAATACCTTTTTTAATCTCACGTGCAGTAAAAGTGTGTTGCCGAAACGGCACACTGTAATGGTTGCCAGCATTCATTTTGGCGGGCCACGTATTTATTTATTTATTTATTTATTTATTTATTTATTTATGTACAATACTTTTAGGGCCAGGACGCACTACAGAAAGGAGTGGGAGGGGGGGGGGGAGGTTCACAACTATGACAACAAAGAATGGTAGTACATAGGTGGGAGTACAAAGTATTACTACACGCTGTAACAAATTAGGTTTTGTAGGGCTGTCTTGAATTGGGAATGTTCTGAGATGGCAGCAGTGGAGGCGGGAAGGTGGTTCCAGTCAACGCTGGTTCTTGGAATGAAAAAAAAAAACAATATAAAAATTAGTCCGACAAGAAGGAACGCCAACTTTGTTTGCATGGTCTGTGCTGGATGAAATATATGTAGTGCGGAAGCATCAGCTGTTGTTTCAGGTGAATGATGTGGAAAATATTTTTTGGAAAAGGCAAGGACGATGATATTTGCGACGTGCCGACAATTCAGGCAGGCCAAGAGCAGATTTCATTGAGGTGACACTGGCATTACGGCTATAGTGAAACGAGTGAAACGAGTCGCATGATTCTGGATGGCTTCAATGGATTGGGCGAGCGGGATTTTTCCGGGGTCCCAGATAGCGCAGACGTACTCTAATTTTGGACGAACTATAGAGACTTATAAAGTGTTAATTCAACATCCGACGGCACGAAGTAGAAGTTCCGGCGCAAATATCCAAGCATGCGGTTGGCATTGTTAGTTATGTATTCTACATGCACATTTCAAGGGAGATCTTTCGTGATAAGAAGCTCGATATATCTGCAAAAGTCAACGGAAGAGGGGGCCGGCATGTCCGTCAGGTGTAACAATCCCGATTTCAGAAGTTCCATAGCGCTATCAACAAAACCGTTTCGCGTTAAGTTGTTTTAAGTGATGCGCTTTCATTTGGGATACCGAAAATACATTCGACAAAATTCGGCTGTCTGTCCCTTTAAGAGAACCTCTGTGCCACGAGTTCTTGCGGAGTACCATAATCACCAACACTTGTCCTGAGGAAGCTGTCCGGTTAATTATCGGGAAATCGCGCTTTGCGCCTCACATCGTTACCTTCCATTTTTTTTCTGGAAATCTCTGAGCCCAAGCTCTCTTCTTCTGGGCAAATAAAGTTCTCTCTTTCTTTCTCGCATGAGCGCCTCTTCTCAAACGTCTGAATGGGGTCCCGTATACATGAAGCCGGGAAGGAATACAATGACTCGTAAAGTAACCGTGGCGACATGACGCAAATATCAGATATCATTCAGGAATCAGAAGGTCACGCGTCGGCGTTGTGATAAGATGGTTAGTGTTGAGCCACCGGCGATGCGTTTATCAGCAAATGTGTATAGAATCAGGGAAGCCTTCTGAGCCACTTATCATTCGCAGTTATCGGCTCGACGGGAGAGAAGTTGCAGCATGGAACTAGCAAGAAAGGTTATTAAAGGAGCCATGACGACAAAATACAGGCTGGATTCATTAAGAAGACGGATTTACATAACCACGATGCCAATTTTATCGGAAACCTCAAACAAATATTCCAGAGCAGTGCTGACTCTTCAAAACTTCGTGGAGATTTCTGTATGTCGTCTCGGAAGGTTTTTTATTTGTGTGTGTGTGTGTATGTGTGGGCAATAAGCGGCCGCCGACATACGAGACCGCCAAGAACTATAACTGGGAGGTTGTAGTGCAGCCTCTACTTCCGTTTGATCGAATGTTGACGTTCACTTGAATGCTGACGTGCAGTTAACAAGCTGATAACTGTGCTGATAAATCAGTTACTGTGGTTTGGTTTGGGGCACAACATCGAAGAATAATATAGACAACATATTCTCTGTTCAAAAGAAAGCGCTTCGAAATGTTGCGAACGTGTCCTACGATATGTCATTACACGATTATTATAATTCCCTTAATATCGTTCCCATCCCACAATTGTACAAAATTTTATTTTGCTCGCTAGTTATAACAGGAACTTAAAAAGTAATAACACCGCATTTCTATCACTATGCAACCTGAGAAATGTTCCTGATACAGGATATACATTTCGAAATGAAGCCACTTGGTCGGTTCCTTTCTCTAGAACCAATCATGGGCTAGATAACATTGATAACCGTATATCTCGACTATTAAATGACATGATTTTAGAAGGTGTTAACATAAACAGTGTTTTTATATCCGAATAAAGCATTATTTTATAAACAGCCATTCTTGAATTGTACATAAACATTGTGGGTAAAAGCGTAGTAACACGTGCTCAAATTTTGTTGTATTTTTGCTCGGTTTTCTATTCCAATTCGCAGCTTTATTTCACTGAGTCGTAGATTACTCTCACATTATTTCTCGTTGAACATGGTACGGTTCGTATTCCGTACATTATTGTGTTGTTTTATGTTTCAATATTTTGGACTACTTGATTTTTTCCTTTTTCTTTTTTTTTGCATACTTGATTTCTTTCTTTCTCTCCTAAGTTGTGTCACTGCAGTAATTTGTTAAAAATATGCAAGTTAGCCGTGTTTTACAGTGTTTTTCTGCATTCCTGTACTTGATGTTTTCTATTATTGCTGTTTTCAGTAACGCTACTCAATCTGTAACTCTACTGTACAATGTGAATTTCATTTCATTAACCGCTCCACTCTGCCCTAGCGTGCACTGCCTTGTAAGGGGGGATGGGACCCAGTCAAGCTAATATAGCATCACCTTTCTGTCCCCTCTCCCTGCATTTTTCGGTATGTAAGAAATGCAAAATAAACTAAATTTGAATTTGAATTTTTAGTGCTGGCCAATATTACGTCACTCCTTACGTTACCGTATACGTTACCGTATCCTTACGTTACGTATCCTGACGTTACTGTATACTCCTTACGTTACCGTATACATTATTATACGTTACCGTATAGCGCGAAATTTTGAGGATGTCTGTTGTGTCTGGAATAGAGCTGCATGAGTTAGAAAAGTCGAGCTATTTCAAAGAGAACAAACTTGTATTTCGCCTTTGTGGCCCCTTTAAAAGATCGTCCAGAGCGTGGTGATCCAATTTCCTAGTTCGCCGCAAGTGCGTTGTACTTTTCGTGTTATTTGCCAATGAAACAATACGCGAAAAGTTCTTGTCCCCCAAGGACGACATTCAGGATCCTCCGGCTGCGCATTTACGGCGTTTCGCCACCCTAATGGACGAGCCGAAGCAGTACGTTGACAATGATGGCCTTCAGGGGCCGAATTTTCAAAAATGGCGGAGGTCATTCTGACGCGACGCGGTATTGGCGCGTTAGATGTATTCCTCTTTCGGTGGTCCTGTGGAAGGGTGAGATACTAGAAATCACACCGCGTATTCCATTTTGTGGACCTTTTCCGGGGCCTAGGTCCACTTTAGGTCCCATGAAACTTTAGCGATGATTGCTAAAGATTGTTAGCCACAATGATTGTTAAGAAAAAAAAAACATACAAACTCCGTAGGGGCCAGAGAAGACAAGTGATAGCACGGATCAGCGCAGAAGTCTTCCAGTGGCCATGATGAATTCATTAAGGAGGGAGTAAATTTCTTTTCCTGCTTAGCCTAGGCTGCTAGCGCCGAATGAGAGCTTTGCTGTCGGCGTCGTCGTCATCGTCGTCGTCACCACCACCGTCGAGGATTTCCCCACCAGAGGTCGGCGGACTCACTCATGAGTCCTCTCACTCAGACTCATTTGTACTCAAACTCACGCGTGAGTTTGAGTTTGAGTGAGCACGAGGCTAGTGTGACTTGAGTGAGTTTGAGCCGACTGGGTTTGAGTACGCCTGAAACCGAGTGAGTTCTGAGTCCATTCTGAGTTCTGAATTCATCTCGAGTTTTGAGTCCATTTTGAGTTTGAGTTTATTTTGAGTTCTGCATACATTTTGAGTATTGAGTCCAAGTGAGTTTTGAGTACATTTTGAGTTCTGAGTACATTTTGAGTTGTGAGTCTATTTTGAGTTTTGAGTGCATTTTGAGTTCTGAGTACATTTCGAGCTCTGAGTACGTTTTGAGTTTTGAGCCCGACTGAGTTCTGAGTTTTGCGCTGACTGTGAGTTTGAGTGAGCGAAGATGTGCTGCTCAGCAATGAGTTTGAGTTTGAGTGAGTCCTGATTCCGAAATAAATTTGTGAGTGCGTTTTAGTGAGCCGCTCCAACTCTGCTGCGGTATGTTCCCCACAGCAAGTGGACCTATGGTGCCACGGAGGAAGCAGATAACAGTCAGGAGCGGTGAATATTAGAGCATTGACTTACACTTGTAATAATTTCGGATTGTTATATTGACACTTTACGATAAGTTATGCATAAGGAGGAGGAAAAGATGAAGCGATACAACACTCAAAAATCGGATTACGTTCATTTGTTTTTGTCGCCTCAACCTACCCTAACCGTCTGAAGGCAATGCCGTGTGCATGAAGCCTTGATAGCGAAAAAGAATCATTGGTCTATTTTTTATATTTTATTAGTGACATCAGATCGCATAACGTTTTTCTTGTTATAATTTTTCTTCGCCGTTATCTAGACATTCATACGGATTACTCGGAATCAAGGAGTCTACCTCAGATGCCCTTGATTAAGCACATAAATCGTCCGATATCAATGTTTCTGGTAGAGACATCTCGCTCAGGGCACCGCCTGCGCAACCACCTTCTGCTTAATTAAGCTATGCTTATCACAATGGTGACTTGCTCATGTATAAGTGGATGGCAGTGCCATAAGCTCTAAGTGGAAGCGTATTGTTCTTTGAAATGGCGGCTATTTGCGCCAAACGCTGCGATTTTATCGAAGCTGCCCAAAGATGCCTTGATAAGTTGATAAGCAGGATACTCTTGCTCAACGCTGTATACTTAAGCCATCAAATGTTCACTATTCGTCCTCTTCGGACCCGAGGAGAAGAGATCACACCTGAGGTAGAAAACTCGGCCTTTTTGGATGCTGCCCACTGAGTGAACTCCCTGTACGCAGATTTTAAATGCAGTTGCTCATTTATAACCATAACTAGCTGCGGATTTGCCATTAGTTGTTACTTTGGTGATTGGTATTTTCCTTGTTTTGGGTAAGTGTTTGACATAAAAGAAATTTCTCTTCTAGAGCAGTCGGGGATTGGGCATGCAAACTGTTCGACGGCAAGGTAAAACAGTGGCATTCTTCTGAAATTGTTTTTGATGAAATCGTGAATAATGAGCCTAATGGTGTGAATTTTTGTGTGGTATAATGGATACCCAACGTTTAACTTACATTGTTTGTTAGTCTACACTGTCGCAGTGGGAATATTAACAAGCGCAGATTTGCATATTAGTAACACTACTTTAGTGCACTGTCATAGCAAAGCACGTGAGGTTTCCTGCTTGCTTTTTTTTTCTTCCCGAGACGTGCCGGTATTTTTGGCTCCTGCTTTAGAGGACGCCCTGCTGCTATTAAAGGTGGGTAGTGCAATCAATGATGTTTGTGCCTGCTACGGCTGCCGCAAACTGGAATAGCACCTCAAAAATAACATCATATAACGTTGGGTCTAAGTTACGCCACTTGACCTCACTCAATTTCTTTTGCGCTGCGTAGTGGGGAGCGAGGGATCTTTTGACTGGAACCTCAGCAAACACGTGTGAGGCATGGTTTAAAGGTGGGTCTGTAAATCATTGTTAAAAAATTAGTGCACTTATTTTGTCCCGTCAAGGTTGTTTCCCCGCCATGGCGGCACACTGCCAAGATTTTGCGCTACTGAGAAACAGACCTCGGATACAATTCTTAGCCTTGGAGGCTTCCCTTTTATAATGTAGGTGCAAAACTCTGGTGGCCAGTTTAGGGTTCACAGGTTGTCTATAATAATTTGTAGCCTTCCATTACGGCGCATCTCATAGACCAAGCGTAGCTTTTGCGAGTTAGGCTGCAATTTCCGAATCTTTGGATACATTAGCGTTCCCTTCCGGTTCATAATGTGCACGACCAAAACAAATATGAAAGTCAGACGTTGGTTGGCTTTGAATCGCAATGAAGAAGCAGCGCAAGGAAGGTTGGTGGAGGGAGTGACAGAGCAAAAAAAAAAGGCCGTGTATCTGCACACTTCGTTGCAAATGTCGTCGAAAGATAGTGCCGCCTCTGCCACGCACACGGCACTCTGTCACGCTCTTCTCCTCCCGTCTTGGCTCCTAACAATGATAAACACGGTGGAGATTTGCCAAAGTCAACTAAATTTCACGGTGTTCCACTGCTCGCGCGCCACCTGCTGGAACCTTTCGTTACTGGTGGACCTCTGGAATGCCGCCACGAGGTCTGGTGTCAGAGTGATCACTTTTCGTATTTGTGTGTGCAAACAGTCTTTTCAACATATCTTTTTCTTGCTTGCTATCGCAAAGATCAATCAGGCATGTATTTTTAATTAAAAGAACACTGCAAATACGACGTATGTGTTTATGCTTTGTCGGTAAAATGCCTATTTTTTACGTTTGGCTCACCAATGTTGGTTAGTATGAACCTTGCCACCAGGTTTAGTAGTTCTGAAATACTTTCTATACACACGTACAGTTCGAGAATTCTTTTACCTTTTAAGCGGGCGGCTGAATCGAGGGACAGAGAGACAGAAGAAAATTTTCTGCGTTTAATTTGTCCAAGAGATACTGCGCATGTCGTCTTAAAAAAAACTTTCTAAAGCTTATAGAGGGGTGGGGGGAAAGGGGGTGAAAAGTGAGCAGTAAATACTAAGGTCGTTACGCGTCTTTTCAATCGATTATTTCTTATGTTGGCGCCTAATGCAGGGGTGGGGGAAGCAGCGCTGCTGGGCGATAATTGTTAATTGGCAAGGGGAATTGTTGCGGAGAAATTCAGGTAACCCCCATTCTCCACTGGTTGTAGCACAGAAAATGTAAACTGGCACTCGGCTTAAACTAAAATATTAAGTCCTTGAGATCAACTCGAGCATGCCAAGGAAGATGCCTGCAGCGAAAAGAGGCCGCACAACCACCGTGTTTCATAATAGTGCTTCAATGAATTTTGGCTGTCGCATCGCGTGGAATTCAAACTTTTGCGCCTTACAAAACATGTACCCGTATTGAGCACTCGGAAATGCTATTTCGGATTCTTTACGTTGTAAACCCAGTAAGTTGCTGTCTGGTACTCATAATCTACTGGGGTTCCTTCCGTGATTACGAATTGATCACGTGTTAGTAGAAAGTTCGGTTCAGAGTTAACTAACCTCCAATGTCTGAGCCGGTGTTTGTACGGGACATGAACGCCAACAAAAGTTGTCTATGAAATAAAAGCGCCCTCTAAAAAACGAGGCTGGGAACTCGTGTCTGAAAAAGTGACGTAGAACAATTTACGCACAGAAGTCGAGCACATATTCCACGGTACGCCTCACCAATAAAATGGTTTTTCTACCCGAAAACAAGACGAGTTAAGACGGTGGGCGTAATAAGTGTGGCACTGTTACCAGAGCGGTGTCCATTGTTCTGTAAACTCAAGACGCAATCTCAGGGGGTTTCCTTGGCCTTGAAGGAAGTCTCCAAAATTTAGCTCCGGAAGGGGCTTAAAACAAGGAGGAAACGGGAAGCGGGTGATGTTATCCGCGGAACATCCGTTCATAAACACTGCACGCGTCGGCTGAGAAAGAGAGAGAGCCAGTTACGGCAGGGTGGGGCAACTTTCGCGCCATAACACGGAACACGCGTCTTCACTTTGTCTGATCGATGGATGTTGCCACTGTTCGCGTCATTTTGTCTCCGCGTTGACAACACGAGAGCGTTGCTTCCGCCCTGCCATTTAAAGTTGCCAAAACGAAACCTGACAGAGAAAGCGTGAATCACAGTGGCGTCAGACACGCTCGTCAACGCAGCTTGCTCGAAGTGGGAACTGGTGGCATAGCAGACGATAGTTACGACACATTTGGCAGACGTTTGTTTCTGGAGAGTGGCTGACAGGGGCACCAGAGCCTGGCGACATTTGTGACGGCTAACCACCAGTAAGTCCGGCATCGAAACCAGCGAGCCCAGCATCAGAGTCGAGCATCGAAATTGCGAGGTAAGAGTGACTACCGCGACGTCACTGAAAAGACCACGCGTCATAATTTCCAAATTTAGGACTACTTCGAAACTACCGATGGAGTGGGGAATGTGCAGCTGGGGCGTGGAGGAATTGAAAGGCACTCAACCACTTTTTTTACACCTGTAAGAATTTCGTACCCTGGAAGCCCCATGCTCTTCCCTGCGCCTTTTTTTAGAGTCAGCTTCGCTCTCGTACTTTACCGTCGTTGTGTGGTACAGGTTCACAATGTTACCAGTAAGAGTGAATTGTTATAACTTTGTGTTGAATATTTCGGTTTATGTATACAGCTGATGCGGTCGCGGTTCGGTAATGATGAACGCAATTTAATTTTTTGCATGCATTTGTTCTTGTACGTCAAGCAATACAGCACTCGTTCTTCGTCCCGCCGGTATATTGGCGCCACTTCATATCGATTGCAACGCTCTCGGTAAAAGGAGAGATCTGTATTCACATTATAATACAACGGGGCGCACGCCTCCTCGAAGTCACCCTTCGTCGTTTCCTCTCATATTATTCTGCCCTGATTACTTTACCCTCACAGGAACGTTCTTGCAACGGATAGCGTGTCCGGCTGCATTGAGCATGTGAGACGTTTTCTTTGGAAATGAGCCAGATACAGAAACCGAAACTATGCCGTGTAGAACTGCAGTGACAAGAAAAACTCGACAACTTTCCCCTAAAAAAGGGGTGGCAAGAAAATAGTTGAGAGAACGCCCTGAAAACGCGTACGCAGATCGTAGTTCGTATTGAAAATGAGCCAGAGCCTGCTGTTTCACGGATCAAAATGTACCAAATCCATTTGCCCGATGGGCGTTTGCTTTTGGCTCGACTGTTCAGACTGTTTCGTAGGTTTTTTCGGGAGTTTTTTTTTTGCGTTTCGGAGTTGGCTTATTATGAATTCAGACGGCAATTTAGAGAACAGCGAAATATCTGTCCCCAGATGTCAACGACGAAGTGAACGAAAGGAGTGAACGAAATGAAAGTGAGAGATGTGAAACAATGATTTCATTTCGTCTTACCGTACCCTACGAAATAACTTTGGGTATATTTATCTTTTTACTCCCACATTTACCATTTAACTAAATAGCCACCGCTTAGAAGCCCTGGCAAATCTTCCCCGCCCCTTTGACAGTACGAACGAATTCATTAAGGCGAAGAAGAAGACACGAGCAGCCTTCTTGTGAAGCGTTTTGGAAATTTATGGCAAACCAATGACGAGCTTGCTCACTTCGTGAGTGCCTTCAGGCATGCCCAAGAAAATTATCTCAGGGAAGAATTTAAAAAGAGCTACCAACGGTTCCAAGAGGACTCACCTGCTCTTCATGCATAGTCCTACTGTTCTTGAAGCCCTGTTGCATGTTTTTAATGCCTCTTCCACCGAAACTCAATTGCACCATGCTTGAAAGTCAACTTAAATAAAGTTTTCACAAGAACGTCACATCAAATTGAGCGTTTCAATTCAATACGATCAAAATCCAAGCTTATCACCTCATATTCACTGCATAGTTTTTAATTACTTGTGGCCATGAACTTCGCCTCGCTGACATGTAAAGTATCATACACAGTAATACCTCGTTAACTCGAAGTTGTAAAAACCGGGAAATATTTCGACATTAGCGGATTTTCGAGATAAGCAAGGTTGCGCGAATTGCCATGAAATATCGAGTTGCTTGCAAAAAAAGGCACTACTACTTGCCAGCCAGCGCTCTTCAACAGCAGCTTTTCATAAAGGTTTGAAAGAGAAAGAAAACCACGCAAGAGACGTTCACCGGCTGGGTTTTGTGGCACTGCAATTTTACTTGCGTAATGCTGGTCTGCTTTGCGGTCGCACTAGGGCCTAGTAAGGAGTCCTTATATATTGCCCCATATAGTCTTATTTTTTATTTTATGGCATAAAGGTTTATAAAACCCTTAAATCAACTGTTCAGCTTGGATTAAAAACTTATAGGTGGCACTGGCTGCAACAGGAGGTCTCTGGTGAACGCCTGCGAAGGTCCATACAATTTTTTCCATCGAAAAAGGGACCCGCGCTCTCCATTGGGTTTTTCCCCGCACGACATACCTCTATCTTCTAGTACACTGCACCTCTGCGCATGTCTCTACCATCACATGACGTGCCACAGGGTTGCTTTACGAAGTTGATATGCCTCTAGGCTCAGACTTCACCTTTGGGGAAAACATCGGCTCTGTGGTATGGGCGGCCAAACGAGAAAAAAAAATCGAGAGACTTAGGCGGGGCAGCTTCACGCGAATCTTGTAAAACAGTCCGCGGCGGCGAAATTTTCATTCCACTTGTCGTCAAAATTTCAAGATATCCTCAGTTTGGCCCAAAAATACTTGGCATCAAAGGGCAACAAATGCATGGGACGTATAGGAAATGGTTCGGTGCCACAGAAAATTTCGACTTAGCCGACTTTTCGAGATATGCGAGTTCGAGTTAACGAGGTATTGTTGTAATATCTTTGACGGCGTTGCATTTAGTCCGGTAACAAACTTCCGCTTGTTTCATTGCGAACAGCGCTCTCTCCATTTCATGTGAACAACCCTGGATGCAGCCTGATCCGATTTCGTTTCGGTGGTTCTGCGCAAATTGATGGCTCTGTGTACGAGTCTATCCTTGGTAAGTTTGCGGTCAGCTCTCTACTGACCACCGGTATTCATGCTCGCATGAAGAATACGCACAGAAGACAGTAAGACGTCGTTACCTCGAGCTCGGCTAAGGCCGTGTTCAGACTGTTGCCGCAACTGTCGTAATAACTTCAAAGAATGCCGTCATTCACGTCTCAGCAAACCGAACTGCGTGACACGCTGTTTTTTTACATCCATAGACCACGATACGTCTTTTGCGTCGGTAGTCGGAACATAGCCTAAATTAGCTAACCTGACGATTTTTGGGCATCGCAACATATGGGCTATGGTCTCCATATATTTTGTCACACTTATTAGGTAAGGTCGTCCTGGACTACTATGAATCACAAACATCGCTAGCACAAGTCCTGCAGAACAGTTTCACGCAGAGGTATATTACAGCTGAGTGTGGAAGCACAGCTTTTATCGGTGAAGTACTTCGCGTCGTGACAACGTCCCAGAGGCAATCGAATAGCAAATAAGGCGATACATGTAAAATGTATTCTGTTCCCGGCATCAAGTGGATACGGCGATAATCGCGCCCAATACCACCAAATGGCTAGCAGCCGCTTATCGCCACTTAATCAAGCGTCTCTGTGTCCAGTCAAGCGTATTCCAGCCTCGTGCTTTCTTCGCCTTTAGAGACGGCATTGTCGCGTTGAACTAACGGGGATGTGTTATATTGTTTCGGCTATGCCCAGTTTTTTTAAAGCTAAAGATGTTTTTATAAAAACTGATCGGCCGTGTTTATGCAGTTATAAGAAACCTTTTATTAATCTTTGCTGCGCTTTTTGGTCACGAAGTGTTACGGATGCTTAGAGGGGAAACGTTAGACAATAAAATCAATCAAACATTTTGAAAACGCAAAAGAAGGTAAAAATCACGCCGGTATGGGACCACATGATTGATATGCGTACACTAGGCAAAAATCTGTTTCCCTAAGTAGTACTTTTTGATGAGATGCTTTCTGCCGAAATGCCTACCTAATTTACATTTATAATAATTCCGGCAGCGCTTCAGTGACAAAGCAAGGTGCATTTTATTGGCGTCGTTTTCAGTTGGCAATAACATATTTGAAAGGCCAGACATGTATAATGAAGTTCCCGGTATTTTGTCCTATGCCGAAATCACGCTTCAGTGGCATAAAAAACGGGAAAATTTGGTTCATTGAGGCTTTCTTTGAATATACTTGATTACAAATATGGAGTTCGGAAACAGGAACAAACTAGATTACGACGCAACATATTATACGTTTTAACTATATAATACATTACGTAGGTATAACTTGGATTATTTTGTTGTACCGTTATAACTATATTATAATCGTGAGGATATCGGTTATGCGTTAAGCAGAGCAACCCCTATTTGAGGTGTGTATTGGTCGGCAGAAATGAGCGTGCCCCGCTCATTGGGCGCGCTCATACTGGGAAAACTGGGAATACTGGGAAATAAACTGGGCAACTAAAGATTATTTACTCACTTACTTGAGTCCGTCAGCCATCTTCGCTGAGACCTGACCTGCTGCCTTGCCTCTCCATTTAGGCGGTGCACTTAGCAAATAGGTGCATCACCGTGCATCACCGTGCAAATAGGTGCATTTCCCTGCGTCTATCAGGACACAACAACACATAAAGATGTCACAATTTATCCATGAAACTTTTTGCCACTCTATGCTTTTATAGGAAGAAGAAAAAATCGCAGGATTTCCGCGGGGGCTCAAATTGATGTCCACTCTTTCCACTGTGGCATGCCTCGGGAAAGTTGTATCTGCGGCACGCAGAGCTCGAATTTGAATCACGTGCTTCTGACTTTTGCATTTGTATTGCTCGAGGTATACTGCTTTTCCTGTCAGCACTGCATTAAATACTACAAAGAAGCACTAGCCTTCGTGTCGATTGTACAGAAACCAATGCTGTGGTTGGAGGACGCATGGAAGAGCGTCACATATTCTTAACGTTTCTTGAAAAAGAAAATGAAACCAACAAGATGTGCGCGAATTCATTCATATGTGCCTGTGTGCGCTTTCTTTGTTGGTGACAGTACGCTCGGCCCTCGATCAATGTACTACAGATCCGTTTGCGTAGGCGGTGTTTTTTAATAACATTATCTTATCGGCAATTTCTACACATAAACAATCATTGAGTAAAATTTATTATAGTTTTTTCATACGTACGTTTTCATTGTTGCTACTTATAGTTGCCTTATTTGGTCTGAAGTTTTCTCCTAGATCGCTAAAGGTTGTCCTGGCATTTAAAAATTGTAGAGAATTTTAATGTAATACTTTCATTGATTGATTCTGGGGTTTAACGCGATGACGCTTCACGGGTGATGAGGCGCGCCGCTTGGGGATCTGTAACGTGCGCCGAAATCTCGTACACACACGCGGTTTCGCTTTTCGTCTCCATCAGAAAAGCGACCGCCGCAGCCGGGAATCGAACGCGCGCGTCCTCGTGCCTGTAATACTTTTAACAATTTTAGCCTTCCTGTGTATGTAATGGCAAACGAGGTTGCATGTTGACACTGGAAAAGCTGCTGAACGGGGCACGTCTGAAAAAAAGGAAAAATTTCTTGTAGCGATAACACGCGAGGTTGGCAAAATGACACTGCAACTTTGTTGGTGCGCGATCTAGAAACCACAAACGGTCACACATGGTCACATGGTCACACACACACACACACACACACACACACACACACACACACACACACACACACACACACACACACACACACACACACACACACACACACACACACACACACACACACACACACACACACACACACACACACATATATATATATATATATATATAAATTTGCTTACTATATACACTAGAGAGGGATCTGGCGCTAGCGTCTATGATTACCTTGGACTGAAACGTTTTAATTGCCGTAAATTTAAATAGAATTCCACGAAAACGCAAAGAAGAGTGTGTCATTATTTATTTATAAAATAAAACACTCTTTTGTAAATGTAAAGAAATAAAAAATAAAGCTAGTTCTTAGTGAATGTCTGCCAGAGCGGTTATGTCTAATATTCTGCACACCAAGCAGGCAGTTAACAACAATGTAAATTTTGGTAGAAACTTTTTAAAGAACCTCATTTCGCAAACATTTGAAGTAAAAAATTGTTCTTTTAGAAAGGTTTTTGGCGCATACCTACGAAAACATCGCCTTCGCGGTGTTTCTGTTCGTGCTTTCGTAACAAACCATCACTGCTACAACTTTCGCGGTGGCAAACTGCCCGCTTGGTTAGGATGTTCGGGCGCTGCTAAAATATGTATTGTATCCTCGGTAAAATATGCGGATGCTGGATATTCCGCGTCATAGCTAACACAAGGATAACTCGGACCTCTGTTGGGTCTTTGAGAGAGAGAAAGCTCTTTAATGTGAACTGGTGAGGTCAGCCCTGCTAGGGACAAGGCTTGCTACACCAGATGGTGGGTGACTACGTTGATGAGTGGTCAATATCAGACATTAGGGTTACAGCAGGAAGAAGACAAACAAGAAGCGTTGAAAAAAAAAGGAAAGTAAAAACAAGAGAATGCTGCCAGCAGAGTCCGGACATAAAAATACAATTGAAAAGAGAATCGTTAATGTAAACACTGAAACAAAATGAAAAGTAAACGACCCGAAAAAAAGAGTAACAACACCAACCCAAGAAAAACAAATAGATGAACGCCAGTGACACCAACACAAGCAAAGTAAATAGATGAACTCCACAGTGCGAAAGAGTAGATATCGCGACACACTTGCTCTGTCTGTGTGCAAGTCACCACATAATGCTGCGTTGTCTTGCGTATGTTGTTGACCCTATAAATACGTTGTTTGACGCGGTTCATTTCTCGCAATAGTCCAATATGACCAGAAAAAAAAGTCCTCGTGCATAAAATTTGGAACACTGCAGAGGAAAACTTTGCGACACTAAACTGCAATAAACAACCCACTGGTTCTTGTACAGTGCGCCGCTGCCCACATTTTGTGTAATGGGCTGCCAGCCTGTCATTATGGTCAAAGGTGAAAAGCGGTTGTAAACTATTGTCTCGGCGTTGTTCCGTCTTGAGTGTTAGGGGGAGTTGGCAGAGAAGCAAGAGAGCTGTCGGTCGGCGTCACCGGTGATTGTCTCCGAAGGCAGCCGGAAAAAGCAGTCGGCGTGGGAATGTCCACGGCCGCTGTTGTGGGACACAGTGAAGGTATATTCTTGCCAACGCATGTCTCAACGTCTAGTCAACCGCGAGGGTCACGAAGGTTGACGAGACAGCATAACGAGTGGTGATCGGTCGCAATGGTAAATGGGTGCCCATATATAGAGATAAGGTTGAAATCTCTGTGTTGCGAAAACGACAGACGTCCCTCTTCTGTTGCTGAGTAGTTCCGTTCCGAGTTTCTTCGTGCTAAACTAGGGTAGGCAATAGCGTGTTGACTGGGACTTGTTGCGTCGCAATGAATTTTTGAGTGAAGGCGTCAACGAGTTAAAAGTATTGGCTCTGACGTGAAAAGAGGCCTCAGTTACGGGAAAAGCTATGCCGCGCTAAGAAGTACACCAAAAATTTTTTTTCTTGCGCCAGAGATTTTACGTGCTCGCTGTGTCGGTAAATCCAGGAAAGAAACGGCGAAATTAGAGCAGAACCCGGAGAAAAAATCCGAATGTCCTTGGCAGAACGCTGTTTCTTGAAATGGCATGCGGTTTGGATCTTCCGTGTCCTCATTGACATGTTTAGAGAACAAAAATATCAGCACAAGCGCTTGACAGTCTCCAAATCGGCATGCATGTTCAGAAACTTAGGAATAGACCGGCCACTTTAAGCTAGTCAGGTAGGGAGATAAGCCGATGTTTGGCTTCCAAATTGTTCCACTAAAATGATGACATCGTCGAGCTGGCATATGCAAGGACGGCACGGTTCCTGTATAACGCCATTCACCGGTGGTTTTTGCAAAGAAACGCGCCATGGCTTCTTTCTAATCCCCCATTCCTCTACGGTATATGTTTAATGGTGAGCCCGACTGACCTAAATTTAAGAAAACATTTCTTACCGATGAAAATCGAAAACTTGTGTGCCAGGGAGAACCTGGACAAGGGCGTAGCGTTCATTGATTAGAAGTAGTGGAAGTGGTTCGCTAATCATGCCGCGGAACTTGGTCGAGAACACGAGCAATTGTGAACGGACAAGCGAACTCCCGTTAAAATTGCGATAGGAGACGACGCATGCTGGGTACCCCCGGAAAGTTTTACACGGAGGGTGTTTTACTACGTCACTTGAATAGTTTGTTATTGTCAACTCAGCACCGACGCAAAACCTTAATGGCAGCAAAGGGGACCATAATGCTCTTCGCAAAGCTTTGTGGAATAGACGTCACTAAAGCGTTGAGGTAGCGGCTCCAGAGGGCACCAGGGAAATAGAGCAGACCGCTTCGGTGTGACTGCACGGCAAAAGTCACACGATGTACCCGCCGCGGTGGCTCAGTGGCTAAGGCGTTGCGCTGCTGAGCACGAGGTCGCGGGTTCGATTCCCGGCCGCGGCGGCCGCTTTTCTGATGGAAGCGAAAAGCAAAAACGCCCGTGTGTACGAGATTTCGGCGCACGATAAAGATCCCCAGGTGGTCAAAATTAATCCGGAGCCCTCCACTACGGCGCGCCTCATCGCCTGCGTTGCGTCGGCGCGTTAAACCCCACAATCAATCAAAAGTCACATGATGTGCCTGAGTGGCAAGAAAAGTTTGCAAGTGTTGATGAAGCACTCCAACCTACTAAAAGGTCTCCACTTTTCCGGCAAATTATCACTACACTTGAGAATGTCAAGACTACGATCCCGTCAACCGTACACTGCGGGAGCACAGTAGCTGCGCTAAGAAAACATGGCGTAGAAATCACACGGTCATTACAAAAGGGCACAGCGACTCCCCACTCCCATCACAAACTGTTACAACTTTGTTGCAGCTAAGCGCCCTTTATCGCAGACACCATTTCTCCCGTCAAGTTTCCAGCGCCATGAGCAACATTGTAAACGTTGTTTTCAGCGTCGGTTCATACGAAGGAAAGTTCAAAGAAGACAGTCAGATGAAACACGTACTTGGCTTAGGTCGCTCAGCACCATAACGTCCATTGGCTGTCTTGCAGAGGAATGCAGCCCCTTCCAACGTTCCTCATTGTGGCACTGTGCTGGCTGTCCTCCGGCCGGGCACTCCAGATCAACAAGGCAACAGGGGCCTACGAGGACATCGTGGTTGCCATCCACCCGTCCGTGAAGTATGACGAGCGCATCATCGACAACATCAAGGTGCGGTGCCATAGCCTGGTACTCTAACAAAATCTTAACTGCGAAATTGGCTTCGGATATAGTAGGAGTAAAAAACTCTGCCCTTCCGCCTAACTCATTAGCAGTGTGCAGTCCCCAATCCCCAGAAGTGTTAGCAACAACAAAGAGTGAGGTTCCGGTGTTTGAACAGAGCGGAAGCTTACGATAGTGCCCGGGCTAGCCAGCGAGGCTTTTGTGCGCATGCGCTTGAGCAATCTAGTGCACAAGATCAGCTTCGTATGCGCCCATCACGAGCAGCCTAGTGTCACTAGGTAAGGTCACAGAGTATCGGCACTCTTTTCTCCTATTGTTTCGTGCTGCCGCCATCATCATTGGCCACTTCGCATCTAGGGACATTTGTTTACACTGCGGCGGTTCATGGACGCCGCCATTTTGTTGTTTATGCGTTGTAGTCGATGAACTCTGGTAGACTAAGCTTGTCCACCCTGCTCTGAGGCTGCGCGCGGCTGACGCCGTTCCGAATGCGTATGAAAGATAACACGTGTAGCAGCATTTAAGCAGCACAGGTGTGTACGAAGATGCCGTTTTGCTGCATCTTCGACAGTGTTGTTAACATACGAGCTGGTCGAAGTTAGCGGCTAGGTCAAAGAAGCGGCAGTCTCGCATCACTGATAAACACCGAAATGGCCGCTGTTGCATACTTGCGTACCTCAGTGGTGGTACTCTGATACCTTATCTAGTGACACTAGAGCACCCGAAGATGCGCCAGGGGCTATCGTACGCTGCCCTCTCTGTGCATAGGGTGGAACTTGCTTCTTTGTTAATGTTAACATTTTTTACGAGTGCACAGACGTCTAATAAAACTTCGTCCTGGGCAGTTCTCAAGGTTAGGCTAAGTTTGGCAGTTTAAGAAGGCTTCCGTTACCAACAGTCAAAGAGTAAATTCGATTCAAGAGTCAAGCGGCTTGCCTTTGCACGATTACGAGAAATTAGCGAAAAAAGCTTTTAGGATAGCATTTTAAGCATTTTGGGACATTGACGGTGGTGGACACTCACCCTTTCGCCATTAGCCACACCCCTGTTTGGCTAATTGTGAACGGGCATGGATGAAACTTACCGGACAGTAATGAAGGATTCTCGAGCAGGCACTAGCGCAGTGTATTCCTATGACAGCAAAGAATAAATAAGAAAGAGAAGCAGGAAAAGAGCGGGAGGAAGCGCTCGTCCGGTATTCTTCCTGCTCGTCGTCCTGGTTTACTTTAAGCTTGAAATATTTATAGTACCAGGAACTCTCTAGCCCCTCTTTATGCTTAACGCCGCCAGTGACGTGATGTGTAAAATAATGCTCAATGACTAACGCCTGGATTCTTTTTGTTTGAGTAAACGTTTTTGTTCTCCCTTCCCCCATCCCGCCATTTTCAGATTGACTACCTGATCAATCGGATCGTATGATGACACGAACTCAATCCTAACTGGTCAGCGAGAAATCTTAGCGCCAAAACGCCGCTTCTGATTGATCAATCCCAGAATTAACGCTATAAAACGTACCCAAGATGTGCAAAATAGTTGTCAGGTCGGTGACGTCACCCGCTGTGTACACGATGGCTCTTTTCAAGGTTCTCCCGAAGGTGACAGAGGTGCATACCGCAGCGATGGCTCAGAGGTACAGCACTCATCTCGTATGCGGGAGGTACTGGGCTCAAATCCCGGTACCGCCGTGCGTCTACCGGTTTCTTGAATGGGTACAGGCGTTCCTGGACGAGTGCGAACCCTTGAAAGGGGAATCCATGCCTGGAAAGCTGTCTTTACCCTTGCAAGGGGCCCCTGACCCTTGTCCATTTGCCGGGGCCCCCGACCATCATGCCGCGTTGCGCCATTGCCGGGGGTAAAAGAGTCTGGCGGCATGTCCTGCCACAGGCGGTTGCGAGTTGAGCGTCCACCGTGGCTGTGAAAGGCACCATGTGCAGTATTGTGCCTTGGTGGCGCCGGGAACCTACCGGTAAAATAGGTACAAGCGTCTACCCGGCCCGGCGCTCGGCCCTTGTGTGGGACTAAAACGCTGGCGAAGTTCACCCGGCTTGCACGGGAAATCGCCCCTTTGGAAATTGGCGGCTGCAAGTACGCTGGACCGATTCCAGCCGAATGTGTTGCACCTGACGGAGCACTTTACGCTGGCAACATTGAAAATTTCTGAATACGCTCTTTTGTCAGCAGTTACATAATGTGCATTTTTGTCCTCGCCACCATTTTGTTTCGCCCTACATATAGTTTAAACTGATGTAATCGCCATACTGTACTTTATTTTTATCTAAATGTTGCATCGGTTGTAGAACCTGGGCAATATATGAATTTTCAAGGCAATCATTGTTCGAGAACACCTCCGTCATGTGCGGATTACAGGGGCAGTGAAGCGATGGTATTTCATCGCTTTGTCGTCGCCACCTTCATTTTTTTACACAAGGGACTGGAATAAAGTTCTGATTGATTGCTTCAAATACTTAATGTTCTGAATAAGTGAATGACTTAAGGCAACACGAACACTCACATTATGCTCTCTGAACGCACAGCTGGGCGCGAGGGGCGAGAGTCGGATTAACGACTTGGACAGGTCCTTTCAGTGAACTAATTGAGGGATTTATTCATTCAGTTAGGTTAAAATTCTTGTTTGGCGTTTCTGCGATTCATTGCTGCTCACATGTATTTGCATTCATTGCTACCATCTGTTCATTGCTACCATATGGAATGCGGAAAAATAATGTAAAATAAATACATAGTAAATTCATGTATAACTGCATTCAAAATACATTAGAAGTACGGCTTCTTTTCGCTAAGGGCCGATGTAGTTGCTTTGGGCCTAAGGCGATAAGGCCACAAGAAACTGCAGCGTCACTTTTTCAGAACAAAGCTGTGGTGGCCAAGTTTTGATGTAGCTGTTAAAAGAAGAGGGCTTTATACTAAGTTAATCTTGATTAATATGAAACAATCCGGAGCTGTCACGTCAGCGTTTTTTGTGGCCACAGTTTGTTTTAACGCACTAAGGCGGTTCCTTCCACATACCCCTTCCCCCAGGCCTTGTTCCGGTCTGCCTCGTCCTTCCTCCACCAGGCCACGCGCGGCCGGGTGCACTTCGGCAGTGTGACCATCGCCATTCCGGACACGTGGCCGGCGAGGCCTCAGGCGACGGCCACAACGGCCAGCTTGTTCCCGGTGGCCGACGTGCGCGTGGCGGCTGAAAACCCGCAGTACGGGGATGCTCCGTACACACTGCAGCCCCGTGGGTGCGGGGAGCGCGGAGAGTACATCCACCTGACGCCCCGGTTCCTGTCCGAGATGAATGACACTATCGCCGAGATGTACGGCAGCCCGGGTGAGAGACGGTGCGCTTTACAAGGGAAAGATGAGAAGTGACATGCTTTGTGAGATTGGGCATTTATTGACAGCGAAGCCGTGGAGCAAATAGTTTGTATATGCTGTTCAAGCGTATGGTGTATGTTGTACAAGTGTATGGTGTAAGTACAAGTTGGCCAAGCGCGGGTTCTGCAACTGCCGCGGAGTTGCTGAATGTGAAGGGGCCGCCGCACCCGGTGGGCGCAGTGCGCACAACTGGGCTGAATTCCCAGAACCGACGGCCGTCGTTTCGAACTTAGGAGGAGGAGGAGGTAGCCTTTATTGTAGCAGGAAGACTCTACTTCAAGTGGGGGAAGTGCGAGTAGGAGTGACGTGGTACTGAGGGGAAAGGCATGCATTCCTCTGTGTAGTATTCGTGCGGGCGGCCGAGGAGCCGTAGCAACCACGCAGCGCGTTCCCGTGTCGCGAAGCTTAGGACAGGAGCGACGCCCAAAACTACGCGCAGTGTGTGCGTCGCTTTGCCTTTCATTTTGCGCATCGTTTTGCGCGTATTGGGCGTCGTGTTTTTTACGGTTCCGCGGCCGCCCGCAAGACTTCCGCTCAGAGGAAGTACCGCGTCACTTCGAAATGATGGCTGTCGGTTCAGAGAATTCGGCCCCTGGTATCCGCGTTCGCGTCACTTCGAAGCTGCGGTTGGGAGCTTCACATAAAGAGCTACCACTGCAAAAAGTTAGGGTGACCGGAAAAGGGACACTCATCATGTGTAGGGGAAGACTGTGGCGCAAGACCGAAGGATTTCAAGCTTATAGTTACAAGTCTTACACGCCTCGCCCTAAACTGGAGATCCCCGAAGTCCTCCGCCGGCTTGGATGAGTGTATGCGGATATGTTGCTCTCGCCACTTAGTGGTTACGAGGGCAGAACACCTCTTAAATGGGACGTGAATACAAAATACAACTTTCTTTAATCTGAAAGAAGTAGGCTTAAGTACTTCGAGCAGCTCCATTCCAGCCGCGAAAGCGGTTTGTTAACAGAAAAAACGCAAGAAATGTGAAGCAAACTTTCCGATTTCACCTTCATCTTGGGACACAAATAAGAAAGAAGTGAACAGGACCAGCGCTGATACGACGTAAACGCTGAAACGCAGTAAATTTAAACTGACTTGAGCAAACCTGTAGCGTATTTATCTTGGGAGGAGCGAGACGGGAGAGAAACAGCATAAGAGCTGAGCGGGAAAGAGGAGAGAGGAATTTACTTGGCAGGGGCTCCAGACGACTATCGACTTTCGTCGGCATTTGCCGCGAAAGGAGCAGATACGCGGCCAATTTTTTCTCCTTTTTTTAAGTCCTACTGTCGAAATCTGATGATGCTGTCTGAGTTTAAATTGTATCTCGCGCCGTTGCAGCGTACCAGCTGGTGCACGAGTGGGCTCACTTCCGGTACGGCGTCTTCGAGGAATACGGGGACCCCGAGAGCTTCCGCTACCCGAGCCTCTACTGCGAGTTTGGAATGGTAAGAAAGAGATCAACTCTTTCCGTTTTTTTTTTGCTAAAGCACATATGATGCATTTATGTCGGCATAGAATGAACATTTGACGCTTCAAAATGATGTCGGAGATGTGTACAGTCTTCCAGCAACGTGTTACGGTAATACAAGCACACTGACGATGGTCTTGTCTTTTGGCAACGCATTTGAACCTTGTATATGGTTTGCGGGACGCCTCGCGAATAATAAGGACCTTTTCAAGTGACTGAAAGCCTGGCGTGACATCCGGCTGGCAACCGTACACGCTACCAAGCGGAGCCGCCATTTTGAAGTTACATGAAGAAGTGGGCACGTTATCGTTCGGGCGCTGTCGGGAAAACCTGAGTCCCTAGTATGACGGAATCCTGCGTCCTGTGCGTTGAGAATGCTCTAGTTTTGCGTAAATTTGACCAATGAGAATAAATTTGGATTGGGCCAAATAACTTCCCTTAGTTTAACAGCTTCTGCCGGTAAATGTTTCTTTTTGATGTAAAAAAATTATAATTTCTTTTTTTCAATTGCAATTATTACTGACCAAACCAACATGGTAGCCTGGAAACACTGCCCGAAAGTGAGCTTTAACAGCGAAGCTGTTTGGCAAATCTTAATGTGTTGTGTCCACAGCTAAAAATACCAAGAAATTACCGAGCGCACGGACATGAGCGCGGGCCTCCCGGTGACCACCCGGCAGTTAACAAAACCAAGAAAATGCCTAGCGCTCATGTGTGCGTGCCTCGCGGCGACCACGCAGCATCCGTGACACACGTTTGTCAAGCCAAGCATACCCACCCAGTCTAAAATCACAGCAGGACTACCGCAAAAACCTAACAAGAATTTCTGTCGTACGACAAAAAACTTCGTTGTGACAACAGAAGTCCTGTTGTTACGACAAAGCCATCTGTTGTTACGACACACATTTCTGTCGTAACGACAAAGTCAATTTTCTCAACGACAAACATTTCTGTAGTCGCAACCGAACTGTCATTTACGCTACTCTTCACAATGGGAAATAATATTCAAACCATGCGCAATTACTGATTGGACATCAGGATCACGAGAAAAGAGGAATTCGGCACGACGGAACATCAAAATCAAGACAGAAATAGGACACGCGACAGAACATGAGAATCACGACATGACAAGAATACGACACGACAAAATGCGACAAAACTACAGAAATCTTTTTTGTGGCTTTTTTGAATGGGCACTTAGGCAGATTGACCAAGATTGGCAAAAAATATATAGTTCGCCGTAATCGTGGTAATTTTTGCTGGGATTGAGAAAGACACGTCATAGCGTACGCCCCTCCAAGGTAATGTCCGATGATCATCACCTCGAAAAAAATGAAAGAAGCTCACACCAAAGCACCAATGTAGGAGTAAACGTCGTTGCGGCAGCGAAGAAGAGAAAAATCGGCTGCAATCATGGAGTTTCATCGTCGTGATAGTCGTGAATGTTGCGTACAGCTTCGCTATCTTCAAATCTTACGCGTTAGTGCGAGCTTGCTTCTTTCTTGTTTTAAGATGTGTGTGCACCGCTGCAATGAAGACATTCATAAAATTGTTTGCTGCGTTCCAGGTCCGCGCCAACACGTGCTCGGACAGGATCAAGTTCACAGTTTATACGGACTCCGGTGAACCATGCCGCATCTACAAGGGTTGCCGCGTCTCTTCGAAGTGCAAGGCTCAGTTTGCAGTCAATGCGCAGGACCCGGTCACGTCGTCCATTATGTTTATGCCCTACCTCGAAGGCGTGAGTCCCTGCCACGAACTGGGAGAAGGTCCTCTGGTTACCGTATGACGTCAACGTCGGCACGTCAAATTTATGCTGCTCTCGTTGCCCGGCGTTTGGAGAAGAGTTAGTCTTTTAGCAGTGTCTAAAAAGTGTAGTCACGTAAACTAGTTTGACCATTACCTAAATCTCGTGTTCCTAGTGCACCCATTCAATAGCTGCCCAAACGGAAGGTAGGGGGTTAATGATTGGATAATACGTTTCTGTTCCCAATATTAGAGAGACATTAAGTATTTACTTCCACAGAAAACAAAAATGTAGAACGTCCGTCGTTTCATGCAAATCTCCCTCGTAACTTTTACATTTGCACGAGGAATTCTTCACGCTGCGTAAGTACGAATATGTAAGAACGTCTCACTTTTTATTCACTGTCCCCATATCCATTCTCACCATACACATCGATCCACGTTCACCCTCGCTGTTATTACTGTAATTTCAGATACCGCGATATGCCACAACTAGACTTTAACCAGCGTGAAATGCGCCGTTTTGTTCCGTAAAATGTTAGTTTTCCTGCGTATACTTTACAAAGGCGAAATTATGATAGCATTGTAATGTTGGGCTTCTAAAACTCGCCCAATAAAGACGGAGTACAACTAAATAGGCTGCTTTACTTTTGTCTACAGGTCTCAGAGTTCTGTGACAACGGAACTGTTCCAGCGAAAGGCAAGAAACACAACGCCTTTGCTCCCAACAAGCAAAACCACCTTTGCGACCGGAAGTCAACTTGGGAGGTTATCAGTAGCAACGAGGATTTCAGCAGGTTCGATGCACTTCTCGTTCAAAGTAGGAAATTTGGCGAAGCTGATTGTTCGTTTTATCCAGCAGCGCGGACAAGCAAGGATAGTAATGAGTGAAACAGAGGATAGACTCTAAAGCTGTCTTGGAAAACGTTTGCTACTGCGCGAAGCGGTTGAAGTAAAAAAACAAAAAACAAATGTGGAAGTGCAGAACACATGCCTGAAGCCTCACTCATACACGTATATGCAAGCGGGAAAAAGTATTAGGCGGAGATGCCAGCATGCACGACTGCGAATTGTCTAAGTTTTTGGGCATAAAAACGTGGTTAAACACGGGCGATGAGTATACTGGAGGAAAATAAGAGAGGGGCCCAGGCAGCCAGTGGTGCTATGGGCGCAGTGTTGACAGATGGGTGATCTGAAATGACCCCTGGGGCCCCATTCTCTAAAAAAAAGGGCCGTAGTTTTGAAGCGATGCGGTAGCGCTACGCAAATGCATGAGTTATCGAATTGGGGCGCCGCTTAGAGGGCCGGAGGAGGAGCGAAAATCCCTGAGGAGAGCCGTGTAGCAAATGCGCAAATCGACACGCAGTACTGCGTGTCGCTTGTATACAGTGCTGCGTGTCGTCTTGCGCCCTTGCTACACGGCTCCCCGCAAGGGTTCTTGCTCCTCCTCCGGCCCTCAAAGCGGCGCCCCAATTGGAGAACTCATGCATTTGCATAGCGCTACCGCAACGTTTCAAAACGACGGCCCTTTTTTTTAGAGAATGGGGCCCCTGTTAAGAGCACTTGCTAGGCGTTGTTTTTAGCGCGAATTGTAGCAGCACAAATGAACAATATTTTTTTCCTCGCTCTTCCCAACTCTTGCATCGTAGTGGTAGGAAAAAAGGTTAAACATCGCCTGATTAAAAGCAGTGCGTAATTTATTTTTGCCCACCTCGCTTCTATATTGAACAGGCTACATTCGACAGTCCGGTTACTCTCATTTAAGGTCAGCCTTAAAAATTTAATGAAACACGAAGCATCTGCGTAACTTTCCTAGGTATGATGCAGTGAAGACAAGCAACGTAGGTGTGTTTTCAGGAAGTATTTGAGTTCACATGTGCATTGGGCACGTGGCGTCTGCAGAAGCGCAAGAACACCAACTTCGCCTTTGGGTTGCCATGTGAGGCCATTTTGGACGCCGCAATCCCAATCGGTCCAACGCAATCGGTGCGTTGGACTCTAGGGTGCAAATGACGCGAACATGAACTCTAAATTTAGTCCACAGCATTGTACTGTCGGATGCTCTAAGGCTGAAAGTCAGCGCGAAGTCAGATGCTTGAACTACCCGCCGCTGTGGCTTATTCGCTAAGGCGTTGTGCTGCTAAGCTCAAGGACGCAGGTTCGATTCCCGGCAGTGGCGGCCGCTTTTATGATGAAGGCGAAAAGCGCAAACACCCGTGTGTTCGAGATTCCGGCGCAGGTCAAATATAACTTGGTGGTCGAAATTAATCCGAAGCCTTCACTACGGCGCGCCTCATCGCCTGTGTAGCCTCGGCAAGTTAAACTTTATAATCAATCAATACATGCTTGAACTGCCATAGTCTGAGTAGTTCACCAGAGTGCTGCGGAAGGTCTGCACCCCTTGCCGGCATGATGACGATAAGCGAAGACTGACGATACTCAGAGCTCATTGCGGCGAAGCTTGGCCAAGGCAACACCTGGCAACGTTTGCATTGGATCTGACAAATTATTGACCAGTTATAACGCACATACACTGCGCTACTGTAATAATGACAAACGTTTAATACACACAGCCACAAAATGCACTAGCCGGTTTGATGCATCAGGGTTGTCCTAATTTGGATCTTTCATGCCGTTGCTTAAACCTGATTCTTTTATTTTTTTCCCACGCTTTCCCTTTGTGCCAGCCTGCCTCCCGCGGACGTCGGAAAGGTCATCGAGGTGAACTTCAAGGAGGTCCAAAAAGAGAAAGGCGCTATCGGAAGGATAATATTTGCTTTGGACGTCTCCGGAAGCATGGACGTAAGTTTGAAAATCGTTGACATTGCACAATTTTGTGTACCCTGTACCGCGGCAGTTGTATACATAATGGGCCCAAGGCAACTGAGTTTGGTTCTGTTTTCAGACGGATTAGTCATGTTCGTCTATGGCAGAATGGTCTCAAGTGAATAACAAACAACAAGCATCCGTAAATTTGCTATTTTGTCAGTTGAATTCACGTCGTAGTTCCGGTATCCCCGGAAAACATCCTGAATACAGAGAAATGGTTTCGAGACAATATTTTGATCTTGTGATTTGCAAAAAACTTAGTTCCATCAACCTTGTGCCTTCTGTCCTGGAAATGTCGCTAGTTTCAGCTTTTAGGGGGGGGGGGGGGGACGAGGTGTAAACGATACCCCATTTCATCGACGCCACAAACACTTCACAACGTAATTCTTGTTTTTCTTAAAGGTAGGCTCTAAAGGCTGGAATAGTGTAATGTAATTCATTCATAGATATCAAGCATCCACAACTACAAAAATTAGCCGCGCATCTGCTTCCTTCACTGCAAATGTTGTCACAAGACGGCAGTCTTCTGCCACCCCTACCACGTGACACCCTCCTCTAACTCTCCCTCCCCTCAGGTTGCTCCCCTCCCATTCCCTCCTCCCACGATTAATCCAAACTGGATTTCGCTCAATTGAATTGAACTTTTCCATGTTCGCACTGCTCGCTGGAATCTGCGGAGGCATTTAGTTCCCTTTGTTCTTAGAAGAACCAACAGGAAATTTCTTTTTTTATTGTTCACTCTTATGCCGCCTTTCTTCAAGACCGTCTGAACGCGCTTTTTTATTTGCCAGCGCAAAAACGGTGCTCACACGTCCATGTTCAACAAAACACTGTTGGTACTGCCAGTTATGTACGTAGGTTTTGCCTGAGATATGTGTAATTTTTTTTGTTTTGCTGAAAGATAAAGCCGGTTCTGTATTAGGTACATTACTCTTCCTTGTTTACATTAATGATTTACCCTGCTGTGTCGGTTCTCACATGCATTTATATGCAGACGACTGCGTCATTTATCGCGAAATCCGTAATGACCATGACAAGTTGGATCTACATGGAGCTAAATTCAGATAAATGTAAATTAATCCGCGTCTTACGTTTGAAGGAGGACCCCCCAATGTATAAGCTAAACAATATTGACTTAGAAAGCGTAAAATCTTACCGTTATCTTGGCGTGCACCTAACTTCACATTATCGTGGAAACCACATATCGAGACCATAACAAGCAGGGCGAACCGCATTCTAGGTTACCTGCGAAGGAATTTTAGCAGAGCCCCCGTTTCATTAAAACTACTTTTCTATAAAACGTTAGTTCGACCCAAACTTGAGCATGCCGACGCCGTATGGGATCCCTGTCACGCTAATATTCATCAAACCATTGAACTTGTACAAACCAACGCATGTAGTTTCATCCTATCAAATTATAACCGCACTGCCAGTGTCTCATCCATGAAATCTACACTGTCTTTACCTTGTCTATCGCTTCATCGGAAAGGTTTTCGCCTTAGTCTCTTTTTCAAGATATATAATCATGCCTCACTTAAAAACAATCTTCTCTCGCTGCCTGCGTACCGCTGTGCTCGTATAGATCACTAACATAAAGTCGCGATAACACAATGTCGCACGAATACCTACTTTAATTCATTTCTTCTAAATACGGCAAATGACTGGAATTGTCTAACCAGCGACATTGCGCAGATGTCTGACTTTACTCTTTTTCGTCAGACTTTATGTGCTTTTTTCTTGGGCGACGATGCGGCATGACTAATTTTCATACTGTTATATTACGTCTGCGGATAAGCATGGCTTATGCTATCTTCTGGGTTGTTTTTGCAGTGCTGCTGTTCTGACAATTTTTGTATTGCCAGTGCAACATGTCAGCCCACGTGTTGTTTGTGTGAGTGCTTTGTTTTGTGCCGCAGTTATGTTCACTTACGTTTTCTGTTTTTTCTGTACCCCACTCCCCTCTACAATGCGTAAGCGCTTGAGGGTATGTGAAATAAATAAATAAATAAATAAATAAATAAATAAATAAATAAATAAATAAATAAATAAATAAATAAATAAATAAATAAATAAATAAATAAATAAATAAATAAATAAATAAATAAATAAATAAATAAATAAATAAATAAATAAATAAATAAATAAATAAATAAAACACTGCACATATTTTAGGCAAAACATATGTAAATGTCTGACAGCGAGTTATAAAGCAGAAAGCATAACTGTGGGGCTCAAAATAGATATGAACAAATCTAACGTTATGGTGAATAACCATGCTGAAAGTACCTTCTTCAGCATTTGTAACGAAACGCCAGATCAAGTATACAGATAAAACTACATTGAACAATTTGTGAGTGCTGACCCAAACCACGAGAAAAAAAATCCAGCGCAGGATAGGTATGGGCTGGGGTGCACTGGGCACGCACTCACAAGTAAGCTACCTTTATCTACCTAAGCTACCTTTAAAGTAAGCTACCTCTATCACTCAAAAAAAGAATATACATACAACCTGTCGGCGATGACATTTGGAGCTGAAACCTGGCGTCTGACTAAACAACGGGAAAGCAAAGTTCGATCGGCTGAGTGGGCTATGGAATGAATAATGATAGGAGCAACAATTAGGGACATGATACTAGCATGTTGGATCAGGAAACAAACTCGAGTAGATGATATCATAGCTCAAACAAAGAAAAAAATGGGCTTGGTATGACCCTGCAGTGAGGCAAAATAGTAACCGTTGGATCACCAGGGTAGCAGAGTGGATACCGCAGGACGGGTCTAGAACGAGGGAAAGCCAATGACTTCATGGAGGGACGAGGTGAAGAAGTTCGGAGGCGAAGAATGTATTCGAGCAGCGCAGGACAGGAGCGGTTGAAAGTCAATGGGAGAGGCCTTCCTCCTGCAGTGGAAGAAGAAGAAAACCCGCCACGGTGGCTCAGTGGCTAAGGCGTTGCGCTGCTGAGCACGAGGACGCGGGTTCGAATCCCGGCCGCGGCGGCCGCTTTTCTGATGGAGGCGAAAAGCAAGAACGCCCGTGTGTACGAGATTTCGGCGCACGTTAAACATCCCCAGATGGCCAAAACTAATCCGGAGCCCCCCACTAGAGCGAGCCTCATCGCCTGCGTTGCGTCGGCGCGTTAAACCCTACAATCAATCAATCAAGTCGAAGAAAGTGATTGTTGGGGTTGGGGATGGGGAGGTAGAGGACTGTAATTGTCTGGCGTGAAGCCGACACCTTAACGGGCCGGCCTGCAGTTGAGCTAGCAAGAATGTTGATGGTGATGATGATTTATTTTTGCTGAACACTCTTGACATATACGACGCGTGCCAACAATTATATCTGTTTGTAAACGTTTGGCCTATGGATATACTTTCTGATCAAGAGTTCTTTGGACTTTTGATCGGGTGGATGAAACGGGTGACGGATTGACCGAACAAATGTTTCGCGTTTAGGTAATGCAATAGTCTTTGACTATAAGAGACTATTCATCAAAGCCGTCTATCTAAAAAAAGAGGCAGGATGGTAATTACTTTGGATGATCAACTGCCATAATCGTGCTGCACGGACTGAGGTCAGCAAGTTGTTTTGCATTGCCATTGACCGAGACTTGTTTTCGCAGGCCGGGCATGCCCTGTGATATCGCTTCGTGGTCGTGTCCAGATAGTCTGCGAATCTGTCAGTCCATCAACTACGCAGATTTTTCAAAGATTCATCTTCGTTGACTGAATTTGATTCAACTTAAATTGAGAACAACTCAGCGGGCAATGGAGCGGAAAATGATAGGTGTAACATTAAGGGACAGGAAGAGAGCGGAGTGGGTCAGGGAGCAAACTGGTGTTAAAGACATATTAGTAGAAATTAAGAAGAAGAAATGGACGTGGGCAGGACATGTAATGCGAAGGCAAGATAACCGCTGGTCATTAAGGGTAACAGAGTGGATCCCTAGAGAAGGCAAGCGTTGCAGGGGGCGGCAGAAAGTTAGATGGGCAGATGAGATAAAGAAGTTTGCGGGGATAAATTGGTCACAGTTGGCACAGGACCGAGGCAATTGGAGAATAATGGGAGAGGCCTTTGCCCTGCAGTGGGCGTAGATAGGCTGGTGGTGATGGTGATAAATGCGCGCTGCCTCAGAAAACGTCAACAGGACATACTTTCACAATCTCAGTTTTTCATTCATCAGCATTTCTGAGACTTCGTTATCGATTGATTTTAGTGTTTAACGCGCCGACGCAACGCAGGCGATGAGGCGCGCCGTAGTGGAGGGCTCCGGATTAATTTTGACCACCTGGAGATCTTTAACGTGCGCCGAAATCTCGTACACACGGGCGTTTTTGCTTTTCGCCTCCATCAGAAAAGCGGCCGCCGCGGCCGGGAACCGAACCCGCGACCTCGTGCTCAGCAGCGCAACGCCTTAGCCACTGAGCCACCGCGGTGGGTATAGAGAGACTTCGTTATCAAATGATGACAAAACATTTTTTAGTATACTGTATATTGCGTCTGGGTACTGTAATAGAGAGGCCTCGGCATGTCTCATGGCGACACAGACCTGGGCTGCGTCTATCGGTCATCCTCGTCATCAATTGCCTAATGAACTGCTAGGCACAATATAGCTTCGAAACAAAAAGATGAGCATAACGGGTGATATAAACAGTAACCTTCTAGACAACGACTGAACCGCCAGTTCTCATTACACTAATTGCTTGTTTGGGTATAGTTTAGAGTGATTAATTTGATCTGCGAGGTTCTTATCAGGCAACACGAGCACACTCATTGACCACATATTATATAATTTATTTCATTCTCAAGATTGTGGAATCCTAATGAGTGACATCACTGATCATTATCCAACCTTTCTTCCACAGTGTAACGCTAATAATAACTCCAGTTCGTTTTATAGGTCTGTTTTAAGCAAAGATCAGTTTTTTGTGCTCACTGCAAATGCCGACTGGTCGCATCCGGCGCTAATGACCGATGCAGACTCCGTATATAGTGAATTCGTTTCTGTCAAAAAGAGTGTCAGTACCTTTCTACCGCACAAGTTTATAACCACAAAAAGTTCGCGGCTCAGCACAGCCCCTTGCTTACAGATAGCTTACTGTCATGCATGTGTGAACGCGACAACTTGTACGGAAAAACGAAACAGCGTCCTTGCAATATTCCTTACAAAAATAGATACAGAGCTTGCAGTGAAACTTTTAACAAGCCCCTAAAGGAATTAGGGTGGCATTATGGATCTAAGGTTCGCCCAGCAGGCTGCAATGTAAAACAACCGCAAAAAAAAAAAAAAACATTTAACGATGCTTGAACAGAGGCCCTCAAGTTGTGTCCATCAGCGAAATTTATTCCTCTGGGAAAGTATACCACTCGCCAGAACAAATAGTAAACACCAAGAACAATAATTTTTCCGATGATCAAGTTTTGATCAAAGTATATTTTTTTACAACGTCTTCCTTACTAAATTTCCTCTTTTTCCGACTCGCACTGGTGAGTTTATTTCTATAAAGTAACCAAAATTATTTTACGCTGCGTCTAACTAAGTACCTCACAATTTTTTTTATTGCATAATCATCTTGATTTCCGTCCTGGATACTCCAGTAACCTTGCTCTCGTTTCCTTTACAGATGAAATTAGGTACATTGTTGAAACGGGAAGATACACTTGACCCGTTTTTGTGTAGATGTTACCAAAGCATTTGATTTGATTATTAGCTCAACAAAAGTTAATACGCGTCGCAGGTCCAGGATTGGTACATATGAAAACTTACCTGGCTAATTGAACACAAATCGTATTTTTACCTAACACACAGTCCAGTGTAAATGTAAAGTTAACAGAAATGCACCACAGGGCTGCATTTTTGTGCCTATTTTTTCTAATATACACAACGGCTTATCCAGAAGCCTTACTTTTTAAGGAGCTTTTCTTTAGGCCAATGACACAGCGTTACTAGCTAATGACAGTTAAACTCGTAATTTAATTGAGAAACTCACACCCGATCTCAAAAATGTATTGCATTAGTGTGAACACAACTATCTCCAAATTAACATATCTGAAACAGCTTTCATGGCCTTCACTTCAGGCTATAAAAGTGTTATTTTTGACCCCGATTTAAAGCTGAATGGTTCTTCTTTTCATAAAGTTAAAAAATATGAATCCCTAACAGTCACGCACGAGTTGAGTGTAACATACACCAGCCATGTGTCGTATATAAAACAAAATATGGCCTATGATTTTCGGATCCTAATTAAAGCCGTGCATCCTTTAGTTTATTAACCTTAATATCCCTTCATTACGCTTTCATGCACAGTCACTTAACGAACGGTATTGCGTCGTGCGGTAACCCCTATCGTACATATTACAGCTCCAATTCACGTACGCTCCAATCTAATTCACGTACCTCTACAATAGCAATACTGCTCAGCCACGCAAGGCTTATATACAAATAACATAACCCAATTAATTTAAATGAAGCTTTAGTATCCCTATGTATACCAACAAATGTAAAACTGATTGCTTCGATCATATAAAACTGCGGAGCACCATACAAGCACTATGCAAGTTCGCCTCAAATATTGACTTCTTATTACCAAATGTAAACGCTTCCTATGGCAAACACGCTGCTTGTTTTGCGGCCGTTTCAGACTGCTACAGTCTCCCTAATTAAATTAAAGCTCTATATTTTACAAATCGGTCTAAAACTGGGTTATTTGGGATGTTTGCGATTGTATAAGCATTGTTACTTGTCTTTTCACAGGCTATACGTTTTCGTGTTCTACTACTTGCTTTTCACATCTGTACTTTTCCATTCACTAATTTATGATTTCTGTTTGCTAATCAATTCTATTAAATTTCCCATGTTTTATTCTATTTTCTACTTTTCCCGTCTCACTATTCTACTTGCGTTCACTATTAATGACTTGTAAAACTATCTACCCTTTCTTGTAACTTGTGGATGCGCTCACTTACAGCTGACCGCTTTACAGCAGCGTGCTCTGGGACTTCCTTATTTATATGCATTCCATATCTAAACGTAATAAACATCATGGTTCGTATTCAGTGTATTTCATATATCCGCTTAGCCATCAGTATTTGTCTCGAAGAAATTTTTTTTATAATTATTGATCACGCAGTTACAGAGCAAATTCAATCACCATGTTATGTCTGGTGTTGTTTTTCAGACTGCCAATCGCATTCATCACCTAAGGGTAGCCGCGGCCCACTTTCTTCAAGTTGTCATTCCCAATGGGCTGGAATTAGGTCTCGTGACGTTCAGCAGCGGAGCCTATCAACTGTCTACGCTTACGTTCGTAGACACAGAGTCACGAAGGATGCTCGTTGAACGAGTGAAAAATTTGAGAGCTCATGGAGGCACCTGCATCGGATGCGCTTTGCAGCAGTGCCTAGAGGTGAGAACGGTTGTGCTCTTGGTGAGCAACTCATGGTGTACTTGGGAACAAGTTAAGCACTGCAATAGCTCATGTACGGTATCACTCCACCTCACCGATGGGCCCGATTTTTAACGGGCGCGCGCGTTTTGAAAGAGGGTAGATATGAATGCGTGATACCGCCTGTCTTCTCATGATGTTTGTCGTCACTGCCGTAATTTATAAGAATATTAAGTCCTCGAAATCACGAAAACAGCTCGTGCCATGTTCAAAACATTCCCAGTAATGCACTACTAGCGCCGCGCGGAGTAACTTGCGGCTGCAGGGATGAAGCACAGCGGCAACTTTCGTTGCCGTTCTTAACTAGTATCCTAGTATAGCATACGTGCGTGTGCGCGCATGTGAATGTGCTCGCGTGGATGTGTGTCTGTGTGCCTGCATGTAGTTAGCCATACTCCACCGCGAAATGAATTAGGAAAGCACCAGCAGTATCCCACTCTAAGTTCATGATTCGAGGAGACGGACTGTCTTTCGCAGATGTTTAAATATATAATACGCTCGCTACGGCTTTCCTGTCACGAAGGTCTTACCTTACAGTTAACCTAAACTGTTATTTATTATGTTCACACAGGGTAATTTTAGCCGAGCCGTGGGCAATGACAGCGGGTACTTCATCTACAGCGTGGTTACATAACTTTGGCGCAGGCATTTTATTGAAGACTATACCGCCGAGGTTTCGGCCACTTCCTCAGAGGTGCACTTCTTATGAGTCACACTGCTTCGTCCGCTAAGACCGTGTAGCAAGCAGAAGGCGCGCAGCTGGCGCCTCGCGCTACTAAATATATATATATATATAGAGATAAAAACTTTTATTGACGCCACTGGCCTAAGGGGCCGCCACCACGGCTTGTGCTCGGGTGACCAGTGGGCGCTGGGAGTCTTCGTCCGAGCGGCCCAGGGCCTCCGTCCAGTGGTCAGGGGAAGTTATGGTGGGGTGGGGGTCTACTAAATATAGAGAGAACGAGGGAAGAAGCGTTATTGCGAAACCACCAAGTACGCAAGATTCCCTGCATTACTGTTCTCGGGTGGAGCGCATCACAGTTCCTGTAGGGATGGGGCTGGGTCAGTCTCGTATGACTAGGGCCAGGTTATGCGGGTGACGATGTTGTGTGTGTGTGTGTGTGTGTGTGTGTGTGTGTGTGTGTGTGTGTGTGTGTGTGTGTGTGTGCGAGCGTGCGTGCGTGCGTGCGTGCGTGCGCAAAGGCCAACGAAAGGTGGCTTTTTCTCCCGCCTCCTTGTGTACCAAAAAGCGTGAAATAAATGCAGACTTGAAATGAAATGAAAAAATGAAATGATACGGCAATCCCTTCTCCTGTCAGAGGGATTCTTGGTTTTGAAAGGTGCTTGAACGATAGGATATAGATGGGAGTTTACGATCGTCACTTCTATGATATACACTAGTTAAGTTGCCGCACTTGTGTGAAGGGAACGAGGGAAGAAACGTCTTTCTAAACGGCTTGGACTTAGCCGTAGGCATTCGCAAACGTCTAAGTCGGCCACGGTTGAACCGCTTCGGTTTGCATTGTTTGAACACATTGTGTACTTTCCTGTCTTTCTCGGCATTTTCGTGTTTCAGAGCCAATCATTACTCATCTCGTCGAGCGGTTACGCCATCGCGGTATATTTGAACATTCATTTGGCCGCAGCTGCGCCGTACCCTTGGCAACGCATTACGTGACTTGCCGGGGCCGCGCATATGCGTTTCCTAGTCAGTACGGCCAGCGGTCACCTGAGCTTGCTTATGGGGAGAAACAGGATAAAAATATACCTGAAGCTTACAAAATCACCCGAATTGAAATAAACTACAGCCAAAACAGACCTGCGATGGTTGAAAACCATGGTGTAGAGAAATATTCAACAGAAATAGGCGAAACCGACCTAAAAGAGGAAAACGCGCAAAAACGAACAAGAAGCAGTAGGCGAAACTGACCAAAAGGCAATGAAAATACCCCAAATCTCATTTATAATGCATAAAGATGTCATAAATAGGTTATATGCGTGATAATAAATGTTAATATTCAAATATGACAAGCCCCTGAAAATGAAAACAAAAAGCAGTAACGGGATTTGAACCCGGGTTGGGATGTTCGCTTGCAGCCGCAGAAGGGGAACTACACTACGAGACGAAGCGATTGTTAGCGATTAAAATGAGGGTCACATGCACGTGGACATATCTTCAAACATGCCCCTAGATGGCGCCATACGTCGCTTGGCTGTCCTCACTAGGAAACGCCTATACGCTGCCGGGCCAGGCCCGCAGGCGGTCGCGTGCGCTGCTGCCGCCGCTGTCCGCTTGGCGCGTGCGCTTCCTGCAGCTGGTTCGCGCCTGCCCACGTGACTCACCGCCTGCATGCGAGTTTGGCCATGAATGAGAGCGAGGCAGGGCCGCCTTCTCCGAGCGTTGCGCGGGAGCTGGAAGCTTTGAGCCGTCATCGGCAAGTAGCGTCTGACCACCCCACAGATATACCGCGATTATTACCCGGCGAGCCGTTCGGCTGGGAAAACGCTGGAAGCGGGATCACAAGCGTAGACAAAGGCAGGCTTAGGAAGAATAGTATAATAATTACAACGAAATCAAAAGTTAACCAAGTAAAACCAAGACTTAACCAGGCCAAGCCAAGCATTCGCTTTGCATATGCAAGATTATCTGAGCTAAGCCCAAGAATACTCAGGGACAACTTTCTGTGGCAATAGAGAGAAAGCTACGGGGGAGTGAGGGAGGGGGCTGGATTATGTTAGTGCGCCTAAAGCCCCTCCATACTCTTCTCGTCCGCAGCCTACAAAACGACCGTGGCCGTGATGGAGGGGCTTCGACAAAGTAGTTCCCGATAAATTGGTTTCGGTTTCACTTTCGCCGTGTAGATACGCGTTTGCTGCAGTAATAGGAGGATATGCTACAGATCATTTTTTTCGCTTGAGCTCCGTAAGCAAAATCGTCAGTGTGTATCATATATCGCCGCACGTTAAAGATCCTCAGGCGGTCTAAATTAATCCGAGGCCCTCAACTACGACGCGCCTGATCGCCTGCACTGCGTCAGCGCGTTGAACCCTGCAGTCAATCAATCAATCAATCAATCAATCAATCAATCAATCAATCAATCAATCAATCAATCAATCAATCAATCAATCAATCAATCAATCAATCAATCAATCAATCAATCAATCAAAAAAGCATGAGCTTCGTGGTTGAGGGCGCTGAACCACAATCCCCGAGCCTGCATGCATACTGGCGTCTCCTTCACTACGTTTCATTTGTTTCTCAACACAAGCCAACGCTTTCACTCGAGAACTCGGACAGACTTAATACTTTACACCGAGTACGATAACGTCCAACTCTGTATCGTCCACGAATGACGTGAATTTTGTCAGTGCTGCAGTTTTGAGGGCATGCAGTGATATGTAAGCTCTCCTGGAGCTGAAAACTGGGCAGCGCCACGGACATGTGTAGCGTGATTAAACAGCGCGGGCGCGGTATACCGAAAGAGCACGCACACACTACGGTGCGAAGTCGAATCCCATTTGGATTGCTTTGAGTGCGTTGAAGTGTGAAACTATCGTACCGCTGCAGTGTTGTCATTCCCTAAATTTAGGTGGTCTTCCAGTCACCAAACGAACGCTTTTTACGCTTCAAGGACTTCATTGTTCCACTCAGAAGTTATACGTGCTACAGTATCCTCACCTACGCCAGCAAGCTGGCTAACTGAACGAAATGCGGAAACGACGGATATTCTCGGTTGCGTCAGTTTCACTTTGCGCACACGTTGCAGACAATTTCCTTCGTTTGTTTTGCAAGCTTTTCGTTCTCAAGTTTCTTAAAAATCCTTTGCGCGTGCGATGTGGCCATCTGCGGACGGAAGAAAGGCTGCCGTCGACAAGAGCGCCATGTTTGCTTTTTTAGAAGAGAACCTATGCGACGCCAGTGGCCAACGCCGCAACCAGAAAAACGCGAAAATCTAAAAACAATGCTTTCTGTTTCACATATTCTGGCTAGTAGTTTAGTGGCATTGTCAATTCCTGGCTAAAAACTATTTGCTTTAATTTCTGAATTGCTTAGGTTACACCGAGCAAATTATTTTTGTCAAAATACTTCCAGCTGCACAGCGAAACGGCGTGGCTCGGCTCTTTAGCCTTGACTGCACCCAGGCTGTCGAGGCGACGAAAAGAAGATTAGAATGCTGGTCAACGAAATGCAGAGAGGGGAATATTGCCTAGGATAGTTGCCACCTGTAACAGGAAAAAAAAAGTATTTTGTGCCTAATAAATTTTTTTGCCTGCCCTGAGCAGTGCTAGTATTAAACCAAGAGTGTAAAACATAGGAATATTAGTCCTCTTTGGTAAGATGACACGTCATCACCCCGCTACAAAGGTGAAATCAATAGAAATCATCGTCATCATCATGCATTGCCACAAAAAGTTGTCTCCGACTGTAGTAGCGCGCCGTCCTGTTGTATTTGTCCATCCTCGTTGTCGTCCTTTTTTTCGTGCTTCGTTTCGCCAGACGCCCTTGCCAACTCACCCAGCCTTCCTTGCAACGTCAGCGTAAAAACGTTGACCTGATTTCTTTTTTTCAATACCGGCCACAAAGAACTTCTTGCAGATGCAGCATTCGCCCTTGGCGTTCAGAGCTATACCCAGTCTAAAATCACAACAGGAATACCGCGGAAACCTAAGAAGAATTCCCGTCGTACGACAAATACCTTTGTTGTTAAAACAGAAGTCCTGTTGTTACGACACAACCATCTGTTGTTACAACACACGTTTCTGTCGTAACGACAAAGTCAATTTTCTCAACGACAAACGTTTCTGTAGTCACAACAGAATTGTCATTTACGCTACTCTTCACAATGGGCAGTAACATTCAAACCACAGAACATTCAAACTGGTGGAACATGATGATCACGACAAGGCAGGAATTCGGCCAGACGGAATATCAAAATCAGGACCGGAATACCACACACGACCGAACATCAGAATACACAACATGACGAGAATACGACAAGACGACAGAACGATGCGCGAAAATAGGACAAACTACAGATATTTTTCTTGTCGTCTTTTTCGACATACTTGACTTGGCTCAAACTGTTCCAGTCTGACTTAATTTTTGACGTGTTTGTGCTGCTGTTTTCTCAGATGTTCAAAGGGAACGACGACACGCGGGTCCAAGGTTCTGTCATCATGCTCATGACGGATGGAGAGGAGAACGACAGTCCCTATATAGCAGACGTCATTGACCAGCTGATCGAAGAGCACGTGGTTGTGAACACGATCGCCTTCGGAACCCAGGCTGAGGAGAAGCTTGAACAGCTTGCCCGGCGCACCGGAGGCAAGGCTTTCGCACTCCGAGATGGCCAATCGAACATTGCCGCCGCCTTGGAGTCGGCTTTCTTCGACGTCACTGTCTCCTTGCTGGACGACGATAGAAAACCTGTCGTGGTAAGACTGAATGCATTTCCTTACTCCCCCACGCTGGCGTTAACGGTAAACATCCCGACAAGGCGAAATATGAACTATCGATGTTTCTTGAATGCCCATATCTTGATGCATTGTAGTGAAGCAAACGGGTACACAGTCCTTTGAAGGAATGAATGGGTACCAAGTCTGTGTGGTTTCTGATTATATGGTTGATATAGAAATTAGAACAAGAACATCTCTGATAGTTTAAGCCTCCCTCAAGCTCCAGTGTCCACAAGTCACGCTCTCATGTTTGCTTCACTACACTTTTCCAACACCCGTGGGTGATGACGTCACTGGAAGCGAATTTAAAGTCACACCCTTATTGCAACAGGAAGACGCTAGGTCAAGTGGGGTAAGTGGAAGTAGAAGGCGGGGTGTTTGTGACTTGGGACATATTCAAAACGGACAGTTAAAACCGAAATTTGTGGGTTCCTTGAGATGGCGGGACAGGCCGCGGGGGGGGGGGGGGAGGGGGGGAGGAGAGCAGGCTTACGGCTCTCAACTGCTCGCGCTAGACCGCTTTCTAGAGAAGAGTAGTAACCATACCACAATGTAACACCTAGCTTCCACGGGCGTCCACAGGCGGCGCTGCATGTACCACAGGCCACGCGCTCGCAGTGTCGCGTTTCAATCCGTGAGCACTGTACATGGCTTCCGATGATCCTCGTCTTTTAAAGACGATAGTCTTTCTTGGGCTCCTTAAACCCAGAAATTTTGGTCTGTCTGTATGTCTGTCTGTCCGTCTGTCTGTCTGTGCAACGCCGCCTGTATTAACATTGCCTGACGCGTCGCGCGCTTTTCAATGGGAAGGGTAGGTACGCTTAGTTCAGGCACTGATCCGCTATGTGGCGCGTGCCGGCGGACATCTCGCCTTACGTCACTGCTCGCGAGTCGCGAACCCTGCACCCACTTCTACGACGTGTGTCTGTCAGCTTGCCTGTTGGGCTTCAAGGGCCGTTTCGCTTACATCTTAGCCGTGACGGGGCGCTAGTTCTGTGGCGCACTGGGGATCTCGTTCAACGTGTCGCTCGCTTCATACTTGCTGCATTTTTCCAAAGATAAAGACGGAGGCGGACTGAAATAGTCTAAGAACATTCTGATTGTCGGGTAGACATATAGCTAACAGAAAAACGATATTTTCGGATGGGGCAGCCATTATTTTACTGATATTTTTCTTTCTGGACTATTTAGAGAAGAAAAAATTGCGTGCACGTTTTTTGTTCAGGCGCTCACTTCTACTTTCCAATAATATCACATGCTTGTAAACTTCAGAAAATTATATAAAACAAAAGGATAAGCAGCTGCGATCCCACCACGCTGTCCGGGCGCTTCCAAGGTAAATATAAATGGTAGCGAAGGTTCGGGCAAAAAGCGGTTCAGAACCTATTGCCAGCGACATCAGCATGGGGGCTTATGGGAGTGGCGATTGAAGCGCGACTAGGTGAGGAGGGAACAAACACTAGTAACAAAAAACCAAGTTTTGTTCAACAATAAAACAACAATTATATTTTACGAACTATATTTCTGAATAACATTTATTTAGGCACAGTGTAGAGATAATTTATGAAAATGCCGTTCATTCTCAAAAACCTTTTTTGTAGCGCCCTCTGAAGAATGGCACATGTCATTGCTTTGTGATGCAGTCCTTGTAGTGATCGGAAAGGCGCTCCTAAAGTTCGTCTGCTAGGAAACGCCCCTCGCGTGTTTTGGTGGTGCGCATTTGCATTCGTTTTTCCTTGATAATTTGGTGTGCACTTAATTTCTGCTGTGCGTGGAGTTGCGAGGTGTGTTGTATCGTCGGTGAACACGTGTAGTACCGTGCCCGGCAGGCACGGTGAACTACGGGACGATGCTGCCAACGGTTGGAGCGGAGCGCTTTCGTCGGTACCTACAGAAACGATGTGCTGTAAAAGTTGCAACAGCAACTCCCGTACACCTGGCGTTTTACTGCACCATTTTCCTCTCATTTCCACAGGTAATGAGAAACTATTGTACTGTTAATATGTGCACGGGGGTTGTGTAAGGGGACGTGGTGGTGCTTCGAAAAAAAATGGGTCTAAAGCTTTGTTATGCCACAGTTATCTCTTGATTTCACCTCAGGCTGGCTCAGAGCAAGTTGTGTCAATTACTCTAGGACTTCTCGGGGTAGTACCACTCGAATTTAAACGAGTCGCTTTAATTGTCTATCTCAGTGTCTTCTCTATTGCGTTACAACGCTTGTAGTGCTCGTTGCTTCCCGCACTTGTATGCGCAAGCATTATTTCCATCGCAGTACTGTGTTGTGCTGCTCCGTGCTGCGCTGCTGCCAGATATTTCCTGCTATGTGCTTTTACATACTGCCGCCGCTTTCGTTTGCATTGATCCATTTTTCCTCTTTTTACTTATCTGTTGCGACACTTGCCTAATAATGCAACCAGGAAATTGCAGGCGTGAATGCTGAGTGAACTTCTGTAGAAACCCTTGTCTACTTGATAAGACGCCGGGACAGCTGCAGTGTGCTCGCTGCACTTTCGTGAATCGGCATTCCTGCGGCCCGGTTTTCTACGTCAAGATGCAGTGTCTAGTTCTTTTCTCTTGTTTCGAAGTAGTTCTGCTGTTGACGCTTTCATTGCTCATAATGCTATGTGTTACGGGTAAAGTCAATTTTTCGGCGCGTAAGGAAAATCATGATGCATATCATAATGCCAACGAACATTTTGTTCTTATTTGTATACGTGCTGATTTTGTGCAGCGTGGTAAAGTTGTTTTATGTTTATCCTGGAATAAAAATCAAATGTCTTGGTTATAGCCTGTCTATGCGTTATTTCTTCTCTTAAAACAGAAGTACACAAACTGAGCAAGCATTATATAACCTTGATCTATACTTAAGGCACGCACGCAACCTGCGTATGTGCGACGCAATTAAAACCAGCAGTGGCGGTGGTAGAAATTTGTATCGGGGTAAGGAGAAGGCACCTTTTTGATATGAAAGGGGGGCCGGGGAGAGTGGTAAAGTGTCATTTTGGGCTCTGTATCCCAAGGCAGAAAACAAATTCCGGTCCCGAGGGGGGGTGGGGGTGTATGTTTGCCACCCGGTGCAATCAAAATAAACAACTGATTACTTTTATACAGCAGTGGAAGGCATGAATACAGAAGAAAGGTTCAGAGAAGATGCAAGATGCTTTTATAAACACCGAGGCGAATCATACGACAGTATGCTAAAGTGCGTTTCTCTAGTCACGAGTATAAGCTGGCGTTGACTTGAAGCACACACGCCAAGGGCTCGCCAACTTGCGTCAGATGGCAATGACATGAGCCCTCACCGATCAGAGTCCTGCTAAGGCTATTTTGAAGTCAAATTTTCCCGCTAATGCCACCAAAATGACGTCACTTTGTGACCGGATCTTGCGTCCCATCCTGTTTATTTTTTGTTCCGCCGGAAGTGTTCCCTCCTCACACAGATGGCGCTAAGCCCCATGAGCAGCTTAAGAGCCGCCATTTTCTGAACGTATGGGCTTCTATGGAAGCTTCGCTACCAGTTATATTTACCTTGGCGCTTCTACAGTACAGTCCTCAATTTTAGAAGTGCGTACCGATGCGGAGTGCGAACAGGGGGGTCAAAACAATACCTAAATGCGGAGGGGATAGAGGGGGGATGCCCCCCTCAGAAAATTTCAGGGCCTGTGATCCGAGTAGATAAGCGCGCAAAGCCAGCATCAGCCTGCGGCAGCGCAAGGGATTTGCTTCGTGACAAAGGAAGTTTTATCAGTGATAGACCAAGACAGACAGGCATGGTGAAAAACAAGAAGGCATAGGAGCGCCGCCTCGGGAACGCTAAACAAACTTTCCACTATTTTGCATAGTTTCCGAGAAGCGGCGCTGGCTGGCGGACACGAAAGCACGCTGGAAGGCTACGGAGCGGGGAAGGGTAGGAGAGAGCAACAGGAGAGTGGCTGTTTGGCCATTTTTCGCTCACGCGTTAGGCACTGTTTATACAGGCGGCGTTGGTCTGTGACTCGATTCAGCCACCCGGCCAAAGCAAACGAATGCCTGCGCAATAGTCTTATATAGTCACAGCTAAATCTACCCGTCTTGGTCCGGTGTAATGTTCATACTTGTCAACATTGTTGAAGAAGAACAAGACATTACGCAAATATGAGACAACAAATCAATACAGAAGTGATATTTGCAGTGTTCCTTTATAAAAATTCAAACATGCGTGACTTTTGCGAAATTAAATACTTCATCAACTGCAGAAAAAGAATTCACTCCGCCGTCGCCTGCTGTCGCCAGCGCCACTATAGCTTCTGGCGCCATTTTAAGAAATCAACCGGCAACAGTTACGCAAGGTTCCACTAGATAGTTTCCACGTTCTGCTTGCAACGCACGTGGAGTAGGGAAACGCGGTTCTATAAACGTTGAAGTAGGGTGCCTCGATTAACGCGCATCTTCGCCGTACGGCAGCGTTCGCATCGACACACCCGGTTTGGAGCAGTGGAACGCGGGAAATTTAAAATGATTTAAGCAAACCTTTGGTGTCTTTACCTTGGGAGGAGCGCGACGCAAGAGGAACAACATGAGAGGTGAGCGGTAAAGCGAAGGGAGGCATTTACTTGGCAAAAGTCGATAAAGACTATCGTCTTTTGACGACATTTGCAACGAAAGAAGCAGATACGCGGCCAATTTTCTTATCTTCTTTTCTGTCCGCCACTGGCTGCCCCATGACACGTGTTCTTCTACATTCCGATTATCGCTGTATGTCAAGCGCAACAAAACGCAACACCCTCTTGCCCATAAAGAGCGCTATTTGAATCTGTCACCTTGCAGTGGCACTCGTTATATGGGCTTCACAGTGGGTTCCCCTGACAGACAACCACAGTAGACATTGCGGGGTTTTCTTTAAACCAAGTTCGCAAGTTAAGCGAGTTGGTACGCATTCAAACTGGAAAAAGCAGCGCACGAAAACTGGGACCAGAACGGAGACAAACACAGCGCTGCACTCACAACTGACGTTTTTATTGAAAAACAAACATATAGAAAAAAAAAACACGCATGTAGAATGAATTGAACTCTAGAAGAGGGAAATACGTATGTCTGCATCTCGTCAAGTTGCACGCTGTGCAAGATAAGAAACTTCACTTTTGTACATCATCACTGAAGGTTCGCTGACGCAAGATTCTTTATATTAAAGGGCCACTGAAGTGATTTGTAAACATTGCGGGATTACTAGCGCAAATTGTAGTCCGGAGTCCACACGCCATGTTTCGACCACTCTGGGTGCGTTTACGCGAATTTATTTGGTAGACAAATCAATTCGAAAATGCTGTCCTCCTCTCTGCACCCTCGCCCATTTTCTGTGGCGTTTTCGTGTGACGTCAGGAGGAGATGACTTGGCTTGACCGCGCTACTACAGTAGCGCTACTGCATGGCTCGCCGACCATACGACAGAGTCAGTCTGCCCAGCGTTTATGGTACATCGTTTAGTCCGCCCGCCGCCGACGGGTCGTCGCAATTCGTTCGCTCAGTTGAAACTAAGCCACGCTGAATGGAAGAATCTGCGCTTCTTTAGTTTGTTAGTTCGTACACTCTATCAAGCTCGAGGTTCAGGTCGCTCCACACAAACGCTGCACAAGCGCACATGCGACGCTTCGCTGACTCGTACCCTTGTAGGAAAATCTAAGGCCACTTGAAGGCGGGAGAAGTCAGCGAAGTCAATATAAGTACTAAGGAAATAAAATCAACTGTAACTTTTACCGTACAGCGTAAAACTAGGGAGCAGGAAGCACTTTTTTGGGCTTTGTGAACAAGCACAGTGGTCAGCAGCACGACCACACATCTGCGAACGCTTTTCCGTCTAAGAAATGCGATTCCTATAGACGTGAGATATGGTGGAATTTGGGGGGACGCTTACTGCACAAGGGCTATACAACAAATAGTCACTTAAACTGCTTAAAACGCTAAAAATTAATAAAAGCTAAACCGATTATACATTATATGCCTTATATTTCCGCTGTCGACAGCGCTGGCCCGTGGCCAAGTGGTCTCGAGTGCTAGGTATGATATTTTAGAAGTCGCAAGTTCGAATCCACGAGGGTACATTTCTTTTGTAAGCTGATTTTTTTCCGTTTTCGGCCGATGTTTTCTAAACTGAGTTCACCATTTTTCGGCCGTAACGTTCACTGCTCCACGAGTGAGTTCGCAGAACACGCGCAAACTGACACTGACGCCCTAGCGAGTTGTCGTTGGCGTGCTGCTGCCATAAGCACCGACTGCTTGCGGGCAGTGGGAACAGGCCAGAATCAGCAGACCCTTGGCCTGGTGCGAACACGCTTTTTACGGTACGGGCATGAGTGAGGCAAGCTCGAAATATGGGGGAAAAGCGCATGGCATTTGAGCGTCTGCGGTGATGTGGAGGGCGTTCATCAACTGCGTAGGCCCGGCTAGTGATTGCTACGATTCCAAGCCGTCCTGGGAAGCTTATCTTAGGCATTTTACAACCGACAACATGGCAGAAGCGCGGTATGACGATTACTGAGATATCGAGAATGCTCATCCACCGATAACGTCGGATATCAAGCACGTTGTTTCACAGAACCGAAACCTAAACTTGTTTGAATGCTAATCGTGGACATCGTCCAATCACAGTGCACCTCCTCCCGTCGTCACAGCGTTTAGTTGGTGCGGCCGCCGCAGAACGCGCATGGTAGTTTTTCTTCTTTCAAGCTTTATCGAATAATTACCGACTTGTCAACCGGGTAAACGATGAAAAGTGGGTTAATTTGAGCCAGTCTACGCAGTGCAAGCAAAAACGGGAGCTTGACAAATTCACTTCAGTGTCCCCTTAATATTAAAAACACGTAAAACGCCTCTGACACTTCTCTTGTATGCTGAACAGTATGTTTGAATAACACAGTTGTGTAAGACAAGGCAGGTGTGTAACCACACGAGTCGCAGTGGGAAACCAAATTCTAAAATGAAGAATCCTGAATGGAGAGGCAGTGCTCGCGCAGTCGTTTACTGCTGTAACGTCAGTTGTGAGTGCAGTGCCGTGTTTGTCTCCTTTCTTGTCCATGTCTTTCGAGCGCTGTTTTTTTTTTCCAGTGTGTGTGCTTTAAAGCCTAGCTTTCGCTCTTAATCTGGCTTTATAGCAAAGGGCTGTCAGACTGATTTTGCAGTAGACGTACATTCTCTGCAAAGGGCGCGCAAAAGATGTTTGCGAAGTGCCCTAAGACAGCCTAAATGCACCAGCCACGGTTTCATTGGTATATGGACGACGAATTCGCTCAATGCTACATCTTTACAATGCGCTATTTCTCGGTGTTCTACGTTACAGCCTGCCCGTTCTGTCCAATACAAGCAAAACCAACTTGCGTGCAATTCAGGCGATGCAAGCCCGAGGTCTCCGAACGTGTCTTGGTCTACCGCGTTGCGCCTCTACAGTGGCAACCATATGCACCACAAGATACCATCCGATAACGACCTACGTGGCAGCGGATGCACTCCGGGCTCACATTAGACATCTCGCTCGGCCGCCTCATCACCACCTTGCATCCTTGCCCGTCAACTAGACCACAGGCATCCTTTTCTAAGATAGTCGCCGCTCACTGCGAGAGCCTCCCCTCAGGATACACACCTGCGGCACGACCATCATCGCCCCTTTGGTGCCTCTCGAAGCCAGAAGTGCACCTAACCATCCCGGGAATAACCAAGAAATCGGACGTTCCACCACAAGGTCTCCAACAGCTCTCTATGCACCTTTTACATGAAGCCTGCAGAGACCGGATTCATATATACACCGATGGCTCGGTAACGAACTCCAGTTCTGCGGGAGCTGTAATTGTGCCGGCCAGATCGGTAGACATTCAATTCAAGCTGTCCAATTTAACTACCTCAACTGCATCCGAACTCACAGCTATTGGCGAGGCTCTTCTGTACCTAAAGCAATAATTACCACAAAAATGCGCTCTGCTTTGCGACTCCAGGCCAGCTCTCCAGAGTCTGCACTCTGCTTTTCGCCGCGGCCCGTACGAACAGCTGGTGGCCGAGATTCGTCAAGCGTATGACTTCCTAACAAGGCATGGGCACAATATTATTTTTCAATGGCTCCCTAGCCACTGCGGGATTTATGGGAATGAATGTGCAGATAAAGCGGCACATCATGCCCATGAAAGTGCCCAATTGGCCGACATCCCGTTGTCGCGCCATGATGCAGCAAGGTCACTGCGCTCCATCGCCCGCGACATCACGCTGACCGTTTGGAATACGCCGCAGTTTTCAAATCCCCGCCTGTACTTGCTCGACCCTGACCTGCAGCGCCACTTACCCACTAACATGCCACGTTCAGATGCCACCCTACTGTGCCGACTGTGGATTGGAGTTGCTTTCACTAAAGCTTACTCATTCACTATCGGCATGACTGAAAGCCCTGCATGTGACGTGTGCGCCACGGACGAGACAATAGAACACCTCTTGTGTCACTGTGTCCGGTTTGCGAACCCAGAGACTGCACCTGTCAACCGCTTTCCGGAAACACGACAACCAGTCATTAACTGCGCCAACTGTTCTGTGTCACAGACGTAGCCCATCACAGTCCGAAAAGGCCACAAAAGCGCTACTTCGGTTCTTAAAGGACACAGGCCTGTCTGAATGATTGTAGAGACACTGTGCACCATTGTTTATTTGTTATGTGATTAGTTTGCCGTTTCAGTTCAGGCTTTATTAGCGCCTATTGTTTTGTTTTTTAGTTATCTTTAATTTTTCTTTGCTTGCTTCTCAAGCTCTATTCCTGTCTTTTCAATACTCTTTCTTTCTCTTTAAATCCCTCCTTCCCCACTTCCCATGTGTAGGGTAGCCAACCGGACTGTAACCTGGTTAACCTACCTGCCTTTCATGCACTGTATTATCCTTCCTTCCTTCATTGGTATATGATGTGATCATGTCATCAAGATATGAACCAATACAGTTCCGGCAGGACCAGATTTCGACTTCGCGTCGGAAAAGGTGAATGCCCATGACCTCGATGGACTGCCCTACTTAGCGCATATTTTAGAGTATATATTTGCGTGCATCAGCCTTCATCTAGAAAAGTCCCATTTGGTTCGACGTTTGAGGAACAATATAAACGATCTGAATGTACACATTTTTGTTACAGCTACGTGGAACTGTTCTTTATTTTCTGTAGATCTTTGAAGAATCGGCCATTCTTGTGGACGAGCAGAGGTTCAACGTCACCATCGACGGAGACGTCGGAAACGAGACAAAGGTCACGGTCCTGTGCAACAAGGCGTCCACTCTCAAGGTAGAGCTGCTGTACCCCGATGGAAAGCCCTGCGTACAGTGCCGGTGGTCCATGTCAAGCCCAACGGGCAGCTACGTGACCCTGACGATTCCCGGCACAGCTACGGTATGCGGACGCATCAAGCTGGCTTGGCGTGTGCCTTATAAGAAATTATTTTTCACTACGGTCAACAAGCCAGTTTTAAAACGTTAAATACAGAACGCCAAATGCACGACGAAAAATGGTCTAGATAAGTAAGTGTTTAGTGAGCAGAACGATTCAAGAGTTGAGGTTGCAGTAACTGATGCGATGATTGGATTACGCCCCCAACGTGTGGGAGGCTATTCGCGAATTTTTCACGTGGTCAATAGTGAATTAATCCCAAGCCACTGGCACTGCGAAGCGATGGTTCACTAAATCTGAATCAGGCGCACTACTTCACGGCGGTAGCAACGGGAATTCCATGAAATCGCTCGAGATAAGCATCCGCCCCATGCGTTGGCCCATCATTCTAAAGCGGTACCTACACAACCGGTTCGGAGTGATGTGTTCCGTGGGGCATCCCTTGTTGTTTGCCATTGACCTCGGAAATGCGAAATCGCAGGGGCACGCGTAGTCGCTGAAGATATCTCTAGAAAAACATTGTTTACTTCATTCGTTCCTTGCTTCCCTGAGGCATCAAAAATTACTGAGTAATGTGAGGAAGGAGCGACTTCTCCACTCAACCACTGCTCGAAGGCATGCTACAACGCGATGAACGAGGAGATTATTGAAAACGACAGTCCTTCCTAGGCTACTTGAGCGGGAACATTTTGATCGGTCTGTATGTCTGCCTTCCTGTTCCTCTAATCAACCACCCGGCCAAAGTGAAACAGAAGCTGCAGAATAGGTTTATATACCCACACTCAAATCTGAACGTCTAAGCCGAGTGGCAATGTTCATACTTGTCGGCGGTGTTGAACGCGAGCAAAACATTACGCAAATATAAGGCAGAAAATCAACTGATAAGTGATATTTGCAGTGTTCCTTTATAAAAAAAATGACGGACGCTCGCTTTTTGCGCTAACACATGAAATACTACATCCACTGCAGAAAAAAATCACTCTGTCGCCTGCTGTCGCCCGAGTCGCTATAGCTTCTGGCCGTATTCGAAGAAATCACATGGCAACAATTACGAAAGGTTCCACTAGATTAGTTCCCCGTTTCGCATGGAACGCTCGTGAAGTAGGGCAACGTGGTTCTATAAACGTTGAAGTAGGGCGCCTCGACTCATCGTCTTCGCCGTATGGCAGCGCTGGCATCGAGGCGCCCGGCCTGGAACAGTGAAACGCGGTAAATTTAAAGTGACTTGAGCAAACCTTTCGCGTGTTTACCTTGGGAGGAGAGCGACGGGAGATAACAGGATGAGAGGTGAGCGGGAAAGCGAAGGGAAGCATTTACTTGACAGGGGCGCCGGTCGACTGTCGTCTTTCGTCGTCATTTGCAACGAGAGGAGCAGATGCGAGGCCATTTTTTATTACAAGAGCGGGATGTTCTGACTTTACCTTTACCGCACACGCAGCCGGGCACGTGGACGCTCGTGGTGTTGGGCCGTGGAGGTTCAGAACACGTGCACGTGCGCGTGACGTCGGTGGCCGGCGGTGCGTCGGCGGATCCAGTGCTCGTGCGCGCGTTTGTGAAGCGGCCGGAGGTTCAGAGCGCGGACCAGGCCGTCATATACGCCGAGGTGTCCAAGGGGCCACACGCCGTGCTGCACGCCAGAGTTACGGCCACTGTCATCCGGCCAAAGAAGCCTGACCCCGTTGAGGTGGAAATCTTCGACGACGGACTAGGTGGGTTGGTGGGGTTGCATTTTCGTACCCGCTCATGCGGAAATTATTTAAAACTAATTGCGTTTGAGTGGAAATCGAATAGATTCTGCTGAGTTACCTACTAACTCATATCTGTACTCGCGGAAGTAGAGGTTAAGTTGCCAGATAAGCAAAGTTAAAAAGAAACTGTTTTTTTCTTCAACCGAACTTATCACACGAGAGCTGCGTAGACACCAGAGCATTTAAAACCTTCATAAAATTATTTTTATACCTATGTGATAACATTTATGTCTGTAACTTTCTCCTTTTTTGATGCACAGTGGCAATACAACGCAATAATTTTACCGTGGACAGGCATAACTTATAAAAAGTTGCAGTGACATTTACGTTTAGGCCTTGAAGTCTACGACACGATAGCGTTACTGAGACGCCAAAGGATATTTTGGAACAGATTTGCTGCGTTTACCATTTATGTTTTCCAAACTCCAAAGGTCCGTGATGAGAGCAAGACTAGCTTCAATGGTTTTAAACCGCCGTGTACAGGAACGATAGACGCCATCTACGCTTGTGTGGCTTAATATGTGGGCATGAAAGGTTGCGGGCAGTTGGTGTTGATCAGTTTTAGCGAGCCCCGGACGCAGCAGCAAGTTTCTGCCCACTCAGACAGCTGACGCTGACCTTCTGGTGACAAGATCGTCAAAGCTGCCTCCCATTTATCTACCGAAGTGGAATATTGCGTTGTTCTGTGGTGAGCATGCCCTCGGACATGGCTAAGTTGCGTGGAAGAGGGTGTATGTTTTCGGCATTTACACAGTTTCCAGTTAACGTCGGTTGTTTCCTACCGATCTCCGGATATAGATTGGTTTGTTTCCTGCACAGAGCTTGCGATTCTTCAGCACGCGAAGGATCGTGTAAAGAGGTTCTGCCTATTTCTCGGGGAGGGGAGTGTGGCAGCCGTCTTCTCAAGGCGCACGATATGTGAGTCCGCGTGCTTCTTGGTCAGCACCCTCAATTCCTTCCAGACCCTCGTGTAACGGTGTTCTTCTGCAATTTCAATTTCATTCATTGTAGATAGAAGAATCTTACGGAAGCGTTTAGATATTCCGTCTTCAATGATGTTTGAAATGCTGTGATGAGATTTTTATTGATGTGTATGCTTCTATTTGTTAGTTTCTCTAGTTGGATTGCGGAGAGGACAGGTTCAATTTCCTCTTGTTCCGTTCCTGTGTGTGAGCGAGGGCCATGTAGTTACGAAGAATGCCAGGGTAGTTCATTGCGGCAATTGTTGCCTCAGTGCCTTCACACGTTCTGGTGTCGGTGTATACTGTGCATGGTTTTGTTAATTTAAATGAAGGAATTTAACCCTGGCTGCTCGCTTGTGCTTGCGTACGTTTGGTTCCAATGATTTCGGTTGGGAAGGCTTTTTAGAAGTAGGCGCTGGATCGAAGACATGTCTATCATAAAGTCAAGTTTCTTCTCCGCGGGGTGGTGGGAGTGGGGGAGGGGACCCCGCAAGGAGTCAGTCAGGGCCAGATCACTGCAGTCTAAAATAACTCTTCAAAACAAATTTGCGCTTCTAGACGAGCAGAACGTGCTTAGTGTAGACAGGCTAAATGAAAACGTAACCTCGGCAATCAGTGAATAAGCGGCAGATGTGGGAGGAGCAAACTGAAAAACGAACTAAGAAAAGAAGGAAATAATTTTAAAACCCAAGAACATGGAGGTGTCAAGTGCGGAAGATCGGATTGAATTAGCCGAGCTGTCGAAACTGATTAAGAGAGGTAAAACAAACTGCAGTCGTACATATAACATTGCAGTGGTCGAGGAAACGCAGAACATAGAGGAAACCAAGAAGAAGCTAGCGGACGGCAAAGACCGGATGTTCGCAATTAGAGACGAGCAAGGTAACATTACGCAACACTTGGACAAAATAATAAAGGTGGCAGAACGATGCTACACCAGGCTGTATGCCTGCGACGTTAGACCAGGGGAATCTAGTGAGAGTACAAGCTCAACTTGCGATGTCCCACTAGTAACTAGACAGGAAGTTGGAAAGGCTTTCAAAGGCACGAAATTAGTAAAAGCTGCTGGTGACGACGGCATAAGCGTGGATCTCTTGAAGGACGGAGAAGATATTGTACTGGAGAAGCTTGCTGTACTATTTTCGGAATTCTTGAAGACTCAAAAAGTGCCCATAGCATGGAAAAACTCAACATTATTCTGATTCTTTAGAAGAAAGATCCCAAGGACCGAAAGCATTACAGACCCATTAGCCTACTCTCAGTTTTTTACAAGCTGCTTACCAAAGTTATAGTTGGACGCATAGGTGACAGCCCGGATTCCCATCAATCCACCGACTAGGCTGGGTTTAGGAAGGCGTACTCAACCATGAATCACATCCATGTTGTCAATAAAATGGTAGCAAAATCCGCAGAATGCATTAAACCCATTTATATGGCATTTATAGACTATGAGAAAGCGTTTGATTGCATGCACACCGCAGCCGTGCTGGAAGCACTAAGAGACCAGGGTATAGAGGAAACCTACATAAGTCTTGTAGAACACACATATAAGTAATCCTCGGACAGTATAACCCCCCCCCCCCCCCCCCAAACAAAGCGATACATTCCCGATCCGAAAGGGAGTAAGACAGGAACATACCATCTCGCCAAAACAATTCAGACCATGTCTCGAGGAGGTGTTTAGAAAGCTTGACTGGGAAAACATAGGATTAAGGATAAACGGAGAACACTTGAGCCATTTGAGGTTTCCGGACGATATATAGCATTGTTGAGTGAGACTGTAGAATACCTGAAAGCAATGTTTAAAGAAGTACATTTATTAAGCACGGCCGTGGTGCTAAAAATAAATATGGATGAATCTAAAGTACTGAGGAATAAGTAAGCCGAGACGTCCGCTTGAGCTTAGGAAACGAAATGCTAGAAGAAGAAAAAAAATACGACTACCTCAAACAGATGGTTGGTGCTGACCCCAACCACAAGAGAGAATTCAGGCGCAGAATAGGTATGGGTTGGAGTCGGCAAACACTCCCAAATAATGAAAAGTAAGCACCTCTGTCACTGAAAAGAGAAATCTACGCCCGGTGCATACCGCCGGTTATGACAGATGGTGCTGAAACGTGGCGCCTTACTAAAAAACTGGAATACAAACTTAGGTCGGCTCAACGGGCCATGGAACGAATAATATTAAGAGTAACACTCAGCGACAGGTAACGAGCTACCTATATCAGAGACCAAAGTAGAGCAGACGACATCGTAGTTCGAATAAAGAAAAACAAATATAGTTGTACTGGCCATGTAGTAAGTGGACGATTAGGATAACAGAGGGGATACCAAGAGATGGGTCTACAATAAGGGGGAGGCCATATTCCGATGGAGCGATGAAATAAAAAAAATTAGGTGGTGAACTTTGGCCTCAAGCAGCGCAGGACAGGAGCGGTTGGAGGACAATGGAGGGTGCCTTCGTCCTGCAGTGGACCTGAGTAGGCTGCTGATGCGGCTGCTGCTGATGATGATGACAAGGAATGTTTTTCTGTAATGCGCAATGCAGGTTATTGACACAGACGAAAGTGGCAGGATATGCCACGTCACAGGTCATGTCTGCTATCCCATCGCAGGCCATGCCACGTCAAGCACGGGCTGTTTTGAAATTTTCGACATTTTGTTTTTGCTTTTTCACGAGGCTTCTGAGTGTGTGCACCATTCGACACTCTGTTCAGCAACATTTTGAGGATATAGACGAAACCGAATTTCTTTTCTGCCATAGGGGCGGATGTGACTGCGAACGACGGAATCTACAGCGCCTACTTCACGCAATTCGAGGGCACCGGCCGTTACTCGGTCACGGCTCGCGTGGTCAGCGGCCGTTATTCCGTTATCGCCAAGGGACGGAAGGCAGCAGGAAGAATGCAGCTGGGTTCAGGTATGTGCCGCCAAAAGAGAGATGATAAAAATGAATGTAACTTAGCAGAAAATGAGGCAATCCGCTATATGCTGAAAGGCCTTGACATATACCTTGGGCATGAGGAGGATGATGAGCAACAGAAGAGCGTGTGGGTTGGCGATGAAAACGAGAGAAAATATGCGAGGCAGACTAAGGCACGAGAAGACACGGGGTATTAAGAGTTACATGACCACCTGTAGAGTTGTTCTGGGGTCCATTCCACGTTTCTGTGAATACTGCTACACTGCAAGCTAGCCTTCGAGCCGTTAATTTGCAAAAAAACGGGAGCATGGCACCGAACGACTCTTAAGGCGTGGCCTCGAGTTTTGTTTAGCAGGACTTCCTTGTACAAAACAGATTGTCTAAAACGGGCGGGCGTATTGGCTAATATTTCCCTGTGACTCAAAGGAAGCACGTTCGTGGCAAACACCCGAAATGCCATAATGCATTGTTAGTAACGAGGTGTGCCGAGTCGCACCAGATGAGTCAGCGTCGATGTGCTTCGAGGGAGTCTGAAACCTATGAAAGGATGAAACCGATCTGTAATAGACGTGGAAGGAGTCAGATAACCCTTGTTATCGCTGCAAAAATGTAGGAAAAGAGAGTGAGTGGGTAACCAGACGGTATAGATACAGGGAAGGCGTGAAAAAATGAGAATTGGCAAATAGGCTATAATATATTTATCTCTAAAAACATGCGCAAACTAGCAATCTGCGACTATGATTTGTCTTCTCGTTATTGTGGCAACAAAATGTAAAAATGCTGGGAACAGCAAAATGGTGCAGGGCAAGAAACATACCAGTCTTCTAAAAGTAACGATTACCTGCCTTCCCGATAGGGGAACAGAACGAGACAGCACATGAAGACAAAATGAGACAATAATGGGGGCAAAATGAGACAGGAGAAAATAAATCAGGGTGTGCGATTTGCTGCCGAAATAAGTAAATCGGCATTCGAGGGCTTTTAAACAGTTTTCATGAACTCCGCATGAGTCGCATTAAATGCAAACATAGCTATCAAACTAAAATTTTACAGCCTTTTTTCAGGAAGGGTGTACAAAGCTTGTGTCATGGCACACACCTTTAAAAGGTGTTTTGGTAAAAATGGGTGTAAGGACAAAAAAAGGATGTGCCTATGAACACCCTAAAATAATGATGTGGACAGCGGAGCTACGCATGACAATGTGAACCGTCTGAGCGCGCAGCATGACATTCAGACACATCAACATGCACGAACTTGGACCACGAGTGAATTGAGCAAGAAAACTAACGGTATGCATGGGGAGAGCGAGTGCATGCTTACCGTATAAATACATCTGCTCTTCTTGCTTTTACAGTCAACAAAGGAATGTCCTCTTATAGAGTCGGTGGGGTTGTCTCAAAAATCATATATTTACGCGGCAATTTTTCAAATTATGCATTTACTGTGAGAATATACAAGTCAGCATGCGTATTTGCAAAAACTTTTTAATCGTGAGGATGTTGTTATGTTCAATAAGTCATGATATTTTGTTATATACCCAACACCTATTCCACACCCTTTACACACCCACCAAAAAGGGCGTCCATTATTTTAACACCGTTTCCACATGAGTTTAAAGCTACCAATTAGGGTGTTGGAAACCTAGGAAAAGGGTGTAAAAGACCTCCATCAGTGGCAGTAATTTCTGCCTGTTTACAGGGGTGGACTTGAACATTTTCACGAGCGGAGATGTTTTGTGCCTCACGTTGTTTAAAACTATATGAATTGGCATAATGTGTTACCAGTCGAGCTGTTTAAGGTTGGTTTGGTGGCTTTAGCAAAAAAACCAAGAAACTGCGCCGCCTGTAAAGGGTGCACCCCCGCAGATAGCGGATTATAACAATGAAGCTGGCTTTCACGCCTGCTTTGGTGTGAGCAGGAGGGGCACATGCGTACGCGCACCCTTACTGTATCATTTTAAAGGTGATAGTGTTATTGGGCTACTAAAACGCAAAACATTGGCGTAGCTTGCAGTAGTGGTGAAAGGCTGGAGTAACAGTGGAGCTCGGGGTCGACCTAGCTTGTTTCCCCTTGAATCTCCTGCCAGTGGGGGGAAGGGAGACATATTGGAAGAGCCTGGTAAAACCCGACCAACGTTGGCCTCTCTCCTAGAACTTAGCCTAGCCTAGCGAGAACATCCCAAAATCAAATAAAACTTAGCAATGCCTAGCAAAACGTGGCAACACCAGAAGAAGCTAGGTCGACCCCTAGCTTCGCTGTTTTTTTCTTTTGCATCTGAACACCTATTCCACACCCTTGCAACACTCTTCAGAAAAACGAGGTTGTTGCAGTCTGTCAATAGCCTTTTTGCCGCACAAAAATGGATGTAATGCTACAGATTGGGGCGTTTGAACCTAAGAAAAAGGGCGTAATGACTTCCTAACAGTCTTATTCCACTTATACTCTCCGTTTTTTTAGGCAAGAAGGGCGTAAAAAAGTTTATTGTGCCGGACGCTAGACTGTCGCACATTACGTACTTCCGGTTCCTCGACCTGGTATTGGTCTGGTTTTCCTTGTACCTAGTTCTGCAAATGCAGATGAATCTAAATCATCTAAATTTGGACGCCAAGGAAGAAAACTAGCCTAAATATCACTATAATTTGTCACACTGGTCATAATATGAGGGAAGTGTAAGGTGAACAAAGTCGCGTTTTTTATTAGACCTCATTTTGCGACTACACGAGTTCCTGTTTTCAAGCCAGCCACGACCATCTGCCCGACGGAGTCCCGAAACCCTCCGGATTGCAGAACATGGGCTTATTTTAGCCCAGAAGAGCACAGTGCTACACCAGACTTAACTAAACCATCTGACAAAGTCAAACACACGGCCATACTACCGAATCTCGAGCTGCTCGGAGTGGTCAAGTGCACCTACAACTATGTGAGAGACCGTTAACGGTGACGACAGCTAGCCTCAAGATAGGTGATATTCGATCTAACCCCATACAATTGGGAGAACAGGGCACTCCTCAAGGATCAGTGCTGTCTCCTTTCTTATTCAATGTGGCTTTCATGGGGCTGCCTCCGAAACTAAATGAGATACCCAGACTCAGTCATAGTCTCTATGCAGACGACATACACTCTGGGTAGCAGGAGGCAGCGATGGGATGATACAAGATACCCTTTCAACAAGCGATAGAAGTGGTTGAGAGCTAAATCATGCCTAGAGGTCTTTCCTGCCCACCGCAAAAATTGGAACTATTTTTCATCTATCCCAACGGCCGCCAGCCGCAAGGTCGCTAAAGCATTTCAATAACAATCAAAGATGGGACTGCCATACCAAACGTAGGCGGGCCTTCAGATACAAGCTAATGGATACAAACAGCAACTCTCAAACAACTGGAGAAGCATGCATGCAAGTTAGCCACATGATATCGAGAATCTCCAATAGATATCAAGGGATGTCTGAAAACAGCATCAAAAGACTCATTTAGGCTTTCATCATCAGCCGAATTGCATATGCCGCGCCGTTCTTACGACTCCGAAGACTTGAAAAGGAGAAAACAAATGCACTAATCCCCCAGATATACAAACTGGCTCTAGGCATTCCTATTTCTGCCGCGGCACACAAACTACTCGAACTCGGTATCTACAACACACTGGAAGAAATAATCGAGGCGCAACGCACGACACAACTCGTACGTCTCTCATCTACACGGGCTGGACTTAAAGTTCTGAGTGACCTTAAAGTAGAGGTGAACGCGGAGACCCCCGAGCAAGTTCATCTTCCAACTTTCTCAGATCGCACATAAAATTCACTCCTCTCCCTAGAAACATGTGTCGCACCCAAGACACAGGACGTAGGCGAGCCAGAATCCGCGCTTTGTCCAAAATACTTCGAGCGGAGCCCAATGTCTAATACATGGATGCAGCCAAATTTCGGGAGAAGAGTGCCATGTGTATAGCTGCAACCAACCATCCAGGAAGTCAGCATGTGGTTGGTGCCATTGTAACTACGCACACTGTGGAATCGGAGGAAGCGGCTATCGCTCTAGCGATCTCCAGCATCCAAACGTCGGGTGTGGCAGTCGCAGACTCGCACGCTGCCATTCGAAACTTCACTAGAGGACGTATATCGCCCAAGAGACTTGCCATTCTCAGACCTCTAACATTGAGAACGTCCCCACAGTCACGCTACTGTGGGTCCTTGCACACGCTACCTTGGAAGGCAACGAGGAGGCACATGATTTGGTTTGCGCTCTCACCAACCAAAGGAACTCCCCAGTTGCATCCACGGACACTCCTCGGAACAGCGGCAGGCTTCTCACGTATCGGAAAATTCTCAACTACTGTAGGGAGGGAAGACGAGCATATCTCGGTCCCCACCAGTCCCTCGATAGAAAACAGGCTGTAGCACTACGACTATTGCCGACAAATTTGTTTCCAAACCCAGTACTGTATTATAAGATGTATCCCGAGTTATATGAACCGAAATGTAAATTTTGTTCAGGGTGGGCTACCCTCTCACACCTGATGTGGAAGTGCCCGCACATCGCTACGAACCCAAAGAAACACAGCACATATTTACTAAACATACACAACGATGTGCAGTGGAAGGCCGCGCTGCACAGCCCTACCGCTGAAGATCAACATGCCCTGGTCCGAATAGCAAGAGAGGCCGCTGACTCCCATGGGGGCGGTTGAGCCCTTGTGAGAAAGAAGACATAAGAGCAGCCTTCTCATTTGGGTCAAATATAGTCTTTTCTCTCTCTCAAATGTTCCTCGGGGCATATAACAATTCAGGGGTGAACACCCGCCTTGGCGACGAGAAACCGCGTCCATGCTTCAAAAAGCTCGCGATAGATAAAACAAATCTCCTCTTGGATGGCAACCATATAGGCAGCAGTGTAGGAAGTAGTGCCGTGAATGGTCTTCAGATAACTACCATTGATGTTGACCCCAAAAAAATGCACAAAAATGCACAGGCGTGTGCGCTGTTGCGGAAAGCGATATGTTTATCTGCTTGAGAGCCATCCAGGAAAAACATGATGTTCGACAATTCCAGAGATAGAAAAGGTCAAAAATAGCTTGATAAGATGCCCAGAGGAATCTCTGGAACCACAGTCACCACATAAACACAGGGAGTGCTATTTTTTAGATGAAATGTCTACACTCAAACCTCGATATATCGAAGTCGGGTATATCGAATTATTGCCTATATCGAACACTTTCTATATCACGCGGAAAATCACATGCATTTTTAATTTTTTATTTCGAACTGGGACGGACAGTATATCGAACTCCGCCACCCCAGACTGCCCAGACCGCTCGCGCTCTGTTGACAGGCGGCGAGCTATCCCGCAGTACCCTCGAGGATAGCGGTGGCGCGATGGGCGTTCCCGACTGCTGCGCATCGGTTGCACCGAAGCAGAATTGGACGGTGCAAAAGAAGAATGCAAGCTTGAAGAAACCTGGGGCCAGCTGGAGCGCTTTGTTGTTGCTGAGCCACGAAGCATGTGTATTGATGTCTTTGTTGGCGGTGACGACAGCACCGGAACGACGGCGGAGTTGACGGATGCGGAGATCCTAGCGGAGGTTACTACCGAGCGCACAAACGAAGACGCTGCCGAGGTTGTACCCGCAAGCGCTGATAGTGTCTCGCTCCCGACTTCGACCGAGGCTTCAGCGGTTTTGGCCCTACCGCACCGCTACTGCAGCGCTATACAAGGCACCGGCCTGTCGCTTGTGGAACGTTTGGACTACGTTGAGGAAGTCGTGCATAATACGCCAGGCTACCCTGCTGCAGTACTTTAAGCCAAAAGAATAAATACTTTGAAGCACCAACTGAGTATTTACTGCACAATTGGTTCATTTATTGATTTGTACCAGTTGTTTATGACGCGTTTTTTTACGTGATTTTATATATCGAATTCTGGTTATATCGAACTATTTCGCGGGCACCGCGCTGTTCGATATATCGAGGTTTTACTGTACTTCCCAACTGCTTTCCAAAACACGTAGTTGCAAGTATCGGAAATGTGTGTGGGTATGGATTCTAATATTACTGGCACACATAAAGAACTTCGCTTAGTAAGTTGATGGGGGAATCTGGTGATTGCTATTGTAATATTATGGTTCCGCGGGAAAAGAGGAGCGATGGTTGCATACCGTCTAACCGAGAACTCGGTATACCGTTTGTGCCATAAGTGGGTAGAAAGACCCGCAAGCGGGCTTTTGTCACAATGCTGCTGATGCAACTGCGGGTTTCGATTGTTTACATGTCACACTGAAAGCCGCCAGTAAATCAATTGTAATTTCTGACATGTCTTTTCAGGTGCCATTCAAGGTGGCAAAAAGGGCGCAGTGACGTCAGTAATGGGAACTGTTGAAGGCATTCCGCTGAACCGGTTCGTGTACGTTGACGAAGACATAGCAGTGGCTGAGCCGTGGCTCGTGTCCTCCGATGACGCGCCTGCGTTTGTACGCTACGCCGAGGGAGGCTCTTTCCGGGTGAGCAGGAATATCGACGAAGCAAGCATTCCACCGGGCTCCATTAATGACTTGACCGTGGAGGACGCCTCCATCGTGGACAACTCCACACGCATTATCATTCTATCCTGGACCTGCCCGGGAGCCCACCTGAATTCAGGAAATGGTGAGTTGACGCCCTTGTAAGATCAAGCGATCCCATGAATACAAGTGCGTTCTTTGCATCAAACTATTTTGTATCTGATCTCCCATGTTCGGTTAATAACCAAACCCTTCATTGCAGATGACTACTCTACATATGAAAAGAAATATGACAGAGAACGTTATGTAACCTTCCAGCAGAGTTTTAAAGACAAATTTTAGGCGAGAAACTTCATATGTCCTCCATTATCCTTCAGGACAGCACTTCCTCCACGGGCGCTCTAGGTCATAGCACTCCTTACGCGATTTAGTATTGCAAGCTACTCAAACGAATGAATACGTACGTGGGCACCTAACAAGAAATCGCTCGTGATCTGTGCACATTGCCCCATTGTTTCTGCATCACGGATATCACTCGGCTTTCTGCAATGTGATCTAAAATTAGTAGCCTCAAAACTGAAATTGCGAGCCTACGCAACACCCGTTTCCCCAAACTATAAATATGCAGCCGCTATCTCGTATACGCATAAATAGTACTTTGTCCAAGCAACCGAAGTCCTACAAAATTGTGGTGTTATATTTGCATGCTCAGACAACTAGTATTCCACGTCTGCAAGGATACTATGAGAACGCTTTTCCCTTTCATCTGTTAGTCCCCACAGTAAGCTTGCGAGATTAAAATTAGTTCTTAATATTGCCCCTCACTTCCATCAAACAACTAGGTGAGAACTCGCGCGGATTTCCCGAGTCACAGCAAGAACAACTTTCAAATGCAGTCGTCCGGACGCAGTCGAATACCCGGCGGAATGGAGTCACAACTGTTCAGTTTTAATTCGTGCAACGATCTTCTTTGACGCACTGCCCAGATAAGAGGTGCCCCACTCTCCAAGCAATCATTTAGAAATGAGGAACAGCCGAACGTCGTTTTTGTATGAGCAACTGATAAGGCAAGCCAGGAAAATAATGTGATGTGGACACAGACCAGAGAGATAGGAAGAAAGACAAACATTTCATTGACTTGTGAGCAGTAAGATGTTGTGAGAGGCATCCTGAGTTCAAGACAGAAGAACAGAAAAAAACATACCGCATGTGCAGAGGGAGCTTTTTAAGGCGAAAGCGTTATGAGCGAGAAACCGGCATTGTATATAGTTGATGTTTCGTACAAAAACTTTACCATTCCTTCCTAAAGAAAGTTGAGAGAGGAGTGTGAGCTTTCTCTGATCAAACCTCGTAAAAAGTGCGTCAAATCCTTCGCCAGACGTTTGTTCAACCTTCGCTGAAAGTACGTCCAATCGATCATCAAATTTTCAGACCCAAATCGCAAACAAAGAACGAACCCATGCGTCGATTTTCCGTGCACTGTACCCCGATATGTGGCTTATGAGATAAAGGTATACTATGATACTTCTTCATGATCGAGGCGGGTACTGTCTTCTAGAAGCGTTCATTTTTCTTGATTTTCAAGTCACCGCTTTGACATAATGGAAGCCCGGTTTCACGCACGCGCCGCGTGTTCAGAGCTTTTTAGATGCGACGCTAAGAGCATCTCTTGTCGGCGGCCCTGTCCTTCCTGCGTGCGTCCGTCGTCGTCGTCGGCGTCCGCACTCTCCTCCGCTCACCCCTCTCCTCTCCGATAGCGAACACTCTCTCGCGAGGGGCATTGGATTGGATTGGATCGGCTTGGCTTGGCTTGGCTTGGATTGGATTTGGATTGGACTGGATTAAAGTGGATTGTGTTGCGTCATAGCCGCGGCAGACGCACTGGCGCCGGCGCGTGCCCAGGTGAGAGCGAACACTCAACATCTGCGGGTGTGCGTCCCAGCGCGCTCTCACTCCGCCGGTGGGCGGCGCTGCGCGCGGTGCTGCGCATGTGCAGTACTCCTCTCTCCGCGATCTCCTCTCCTTCGGGCGCGCTACGCATATAACCGGTGTGCCGCTCTCCGGCGGCCTTTCGGTCGGCGGTTGCTCTCCGCTTGCGCTTGAACCCCTCTCAGCGCCGCATCACACCAGGGTTCCCGCGAGGGGAGGTGGGCGTAATTTTTGTTCGACCAACCGTTCTAATGGGAAACGCACTAGTTTTTTGACTGGACGCTATCGGTTCCACTGAGAAAGCTATCGCTTTAAAAATGAGCGCCGGCGTAAAAGTACACAAAAAACATTTAAATTCAATTGGGAATCGAACAGTCATTCTATTGAATCCGACAATTGAAAGCAGGAGCCGGGTGCGCTACCACCGCGTTTCCACAGCATCGTCGGCAGCCGCAGAAGAAGAGTTAACCCGAGCAATGGCGCGCCGCCTAGCCGGTTCGATCGCGGAGTCCACAATTAGCCTAAAGCGCGTGGCGGTGACGTCATATCACGTGGCAGGTCCGCGTGACAGCACTTGAGTAGAGCAGGTGCACTCTACCAACGCCGCCTGTATAAGCATTGCCTAACGCGTCGCCCGCTTTTTAATGGGTACGGTAGGGACGCTTAGTTCAGGCATTCATCCGGTATGTGGCGCGCGCCGGGGGACGTCCCACCTTACGTCACTGCTCGCGAGTCGCCAACACTGCACCCACATCTACAGCGTGTGTCGGTAAGCTCGCCACAAAGGCGTCGGAGCGCCGCCTGGGAAACGCTAGAGAAACTGTCAACTATTTTGCATGAGACTATGTAAGAATACTAGAGGATATCTACAGTGGGTCTACAGCTACCATCATCCTCCATAGGGAGAGCAGTAAAATACCTATAAGGAAGGGTGTCAGACAAGGAGACACAATCTCTCCAATGTTATTCACAGCATGCTTAGAAGAAGTATTCAGAACGTTGGATTGGGAACAGGTGGGAGTAAGGGTTAATGGAGAATACCTCAGTAACCTCAGATTTGCTGATGACGTTGCCTTGCTAAGTAACTCGGGGGACGAATTGCAAAGCATGCTTTCCGCACTGGGCGAACAGAGTAGAACCGTGGGCCTGAAAATTAATATGCAGAAAACTAAAGTAATGATCAATAACCTCGGGACAGCACAGCAGTTTGAGATAGGTGGCGAGGCAGTGGAAGTGATAAGCGAATATATCTACTTAGGCCAAGTTGTGACCCCAGATCCCAACCATGAGGCAGAGATAATTAGAAGGATCAGAATGGGGTGGGGTGCATATGGCAGACATTCTCAGATAATGAATAGCAGCCTACCATTGTCGCTGAAGAAGAAAGTGTATGACAGCTGCATCTTACCGGTACTCACCTACGGGGCAGAAACTTGGAGGCTCACTAAGAGAGTTCAACTTAAATTGAGAACGACTCAGCGGGCAATGGAGCGGAAAATGATAGGTGTAACATTAAGGGACAAGAAGAGAGCAGAGTGGGTCAGAGAGCAAACTGGTGTTAAGGACATATTAGTAGAAATTAAGAAGAAGAAATGGACGTGGGCAGGGCATGTAATGCGAAGGCAAGATAACCGCTGGTCATTAAGGGTAACAGAGTGGATCCCTAGAGAAGGCAAGCGTTGCAGGGGGCGGCAGAAAGTTAGATGGGCAGATGAGATCAAGAAGTTTGCGGGGATAAATTGGTCACAGTTGGCACAGGACCGAGGTAATTGGAGAATAATGGGAGAGGCCTTTGCCCTGCAGTGGGCGTAGATAGGCTGGTGATGATGATGATGATTATGATGATGATTTTGCATAGTTTCCGAGAAGCGGCGCTGGCTGGCGGACATGAAAGCACGTAGGAAGCCTACGGAGCGGGAAAGGGTAGGAGAGAGCAACAGGTGGCCATTTTGCGCTCACGCGTTAGACGAGGATTATACAGGCGGCGTTGACTCTACAGACGGATTGCTGGAGTGCTCCTATTGGTGAAGTGTCGCTGTGACGTTAAGCGTGGCTAGTTTTCCCGTCGAAGTAACTCGCGTTAAAAGACGAAGAAACGAAACCGAAGAAAAAGACGCAAACACGATGTATCACTTGAAGAAGGGCTTGCGTTCGAGCTAGTTGGTATTACATAACGTTCAACTTAACGATGTATCAGTAAATCAGCCTGACAGGTATAGCCAGGGGAAACCATAATGCTTTCACCTCTAAGGCACGTGAGTGAAGTTAATTTCTCTGAGAATAGGTCGCGGGTTCGATTCCCGGCCGCGGCGGCCGCTTTTCTGATGGAGGCGAAAAGCAAAAACGCCCGTGTGTACGAGATTTCGGTGCACGATAAAGATGCCCAGGTGGTCAAAATTAATCCGGAGCCCTCCACTAGGGCGCGCCTCATCGCCTGCGTTGCGTCGGCGCGTTAAACCCCACAATCAATCAATCAATTTCTCTGAGAATTTTTTCTGTCGACATTTACCAAGATAAGCCAGCCTTCTTATCTCCACCTGTCGTTCTTCCAGGCGCGCCCACCCTTCAGATAGTAACCCAGGTGCACGTCGCGAACCTCGCGAGAAAATATGACTGCGCGACGCTTAAGGGGGCCAGCTTCATGATTGCACAAAGTGAAGCACCTATCACACGTAGGCAATACTGGTGCCAGACAAGCCCCTCCTACCGTCGACAGATCCTGATGTTTGAGGGCTGTAACTGGTTTCGGAATTTGTGTAGGTTACCTAGAAAATAGGGGTAGCTCGCGTGCTGTTTTTCTCTTTATTGGTTTAGGATATATAATTCGGCAGGGCGAATTTGGAAAGACACGTGTCTCTGCATTTGTAAGCCTATGTTTTGGAAACTACCGGAAGAACAAAAGGATGCTCGTCAAAGCTGTGTGGGCGTGCGTAGTTCTCTCTGTTAATATACGCCTGATTTGCGCTTGTGAAAACATGGTCGGGTGTGTCGGCAGAGGAGTAGGTCACTGGGTGGAGGGGGCGGCAACTCTACTCCTTGAGCAGAAGTTGAGGGTGCAGTGAACATTGTTTGCCAATTATGATCCGTGAAAGGCTAGACTATTCGCATCGTTTATTGCAGTCAGAGAAATTTTGTTCTTCATTTATATTTTTATAGTACACAGCTTTGTCAAACGTCCTTATGCACACCCCTAGTACGGTTCTCACCCTAGGGAGGTTCTTTTGTACACTCACAAAGGGTACGATATCCACAAAGGGGGCAATACCTTTTGTAGTTTTTTTCATTCCCTTCGTACAGCACTTGTGCCAAATGAAATTCTTGACAGCGTGTTTTATCGAGTAACGTTGCTCCTTCCTCTTTGAACGCAGCATCTCGGGTCGTGCTGAGGGCAACCACGCGCCTGGCAGACCTGGTCGACGATTTCAATTCTGCAGTGGACATTAGCGCCAACGCTACAGAGCACGGGATTATCTCTGCAGCAGCAGTCGGTTCCAAGCAGACAGTGACACTTTGTCTGCCCGACGAGCTGTGGTCTGCGGCGCAGAACGAGTCGCGGCCAGACTTCTACATAGCGGCTAAAGTCTGGAACCAGAACGGGCTCCAGTCAGTGGCGTCCAACGTCGTCAGGGTCACGTTTGAAAGGCCTCCTCTATTTCGGGCCGTGTCGGGTGACTGGCCGTGGTGGCTACTCTTTGCAATCATTGCAACCGTTTTGGCAGTCGTGGCGGCAATCATTGCAGCGGCCGTTTGCGTCATCAAACGGAGGAAACAGCGTTGCAAGACTTCCCGAACGGGTTACGAGAAGAGACCGACGCCACTGAGCAACAATGGTGATCTCCCCGTCGCGAGTCGACCGGTTGCCATGATTCACAACAGCCGAATCACTGCGACGGTGATATCGACGAGGGCGTAGCGCAACAAAGTTTCTCTATGATTGGTATCATCCCCCCTGAGCTATGCCTATGAACGACTGCCGAAGAGCACCTGTAAACATCCACAGCAAATGTCATCGCAAGTCACGACCTGGGGCCAGTTCATGATCACCATAGACGCTTGTGTGAGTTGGTGCTCATAACTGACGCCCTTAGACATCAACATGTTTCTCTGTGTTGCTGGTTCTTTATTTTTGTATGTTCATACCCTGAAAACTTCGAAGTGTTCAAGATCATTATGATCAAGCTGAACTGTCATATGTTCGCGCAAGCTGGAGGACGAGGAAGGAGCCTTTGTTTGGAGCAAGACAGAAGATGGCGTAGCTGTGCACTCGTGCGGGGCACTTCCTCAGTCCAGGATGTTCTGGGACGTGCAGCTGGCTGCACCAGAAGACCAGCTGTAGCTGATCCCCGAGGTGGGAGCTAGCCAGCTGGCTCACCCACTGCTCTTGAAAAGACGTTGGGAGAGGAATACATTTGGGGTGTCGATGCCCTACCATACCATATTATGTAGAGAACGAGGTGAAGGGGAAAATTGGTCTCTTGGGGAGAACTGGGGAAGATAAACCTTATAGGCTCGAGTTCTGTAGGTAGACGGGAAAGGAATCTGTCTAGATTTTGCGAAGCACTGTTTCTTAATTCTTGTCTAGCTTGAAATGAGGGAGGGGAAAGTTCGCCGCCGAAGCTTCTTATAAGGTGGGATGTCGTGGTACCGAGGTGGTACAGGAAAACGTATGGTCGTCCGAGCCAGCAGCTGCAATTGAAAGTTTTTCACCGAAGACCACGCGTGGGGTCACAATTTCGGCGTTACGGAAAAAGATACAGCTTGAAGTATTTGATTAAATACGTTACACATGCGATATGAAACGTGCGCGTGCTTGTATACTGCGCAGTGACGTGGTGAATATTTGTTCGTGTTAATTTGTTTTATATGTTTCCTCTATGTCCTCGTGATCATAAAACCCGTCTTCAAGTAGCGCCTGTCTCTTTTCTGGCTCCTTACGGCGCTTAATGGTGATTTGTTATAAGACGGAGGTCATGAAACAAGGCAGGAAGCAATCGCCAGGAACTATCTTGGCGCTGGACATCAAGGCAGCTTTCACAATGTCTCCGCGCTACCGCTTTACCCAACCTTCACAACACAAATTATGGACGTCGGGCACACAATCATATTGGGGACTTCCTGACCGACCTTAGGGCTTGAATAATAGTGTGGGAAGAGGTATCTCCACCAATAGAGTTTGGAAACACGGGCGTCGCCTAGGCTATCTGTCCCCTCCCTTTCTAATTCAATACGGCACTCCTGGACCTGCCCAGGACTCTCAGAGTAGTCACAAGGAAAAGTCGCCGAGATTTCGCTCTGGAGGACGAAGGCGGTTCCTTCAGAATCGATTCAAGACACTCTGCAAGCAAACGGGGGCATGGTTGATATATGTGTTAAGCAGTGCAGACTGTTATGTTGGTCTCAAAAGTCTGATCTGATGATAGCCCAAAACAAGATGGTAGGTTGTTCATGAAGGCAAAGACATCATTCCGGGCCCCAGAGTAAGAATACTGGAGTTCGCCATCGCGAGACACAAGAAAGGCAGGCCGCTCATGTAATGTCCCGGTAGGACCTTGGCGGCGATCTAACTAACGAACGAACTAACTGACTGACTGACTAACTAACTAAGCAAATAACTAACTAACTAATTAACTAAGAAAATAAATAAATAAATAAATAGGAGATTTATAGCCGGGGGGGGGGGGGCAGCAAGACGTTTGTAAAGACATGGAGACCAAAGACGAACAAGGGAGCGGAGGCCGAGGTGTCAGGCTCTCGTTCACGCTCTCGTTCCGAGCCACGCGATACTGGTCCTGCTTCTTGTTCTCGGGTACCTCGGGCTAGGGGGCCAAGCGATGCATACGCGTGTGACATCGGCTCCGTGTTCGACCCTTCTGTTTAGCAGCTAAAACCATCTACCGCTGGCCTGACCAGCGCCACGGGATCCGCGACGTTTGAGGGAACCTCGCGATACCACCTTCATCGGTTTTGGCGCACCGCAAGGTCAATTACGAATCGTTGAACGTTTCCCCCCGTTGAACACTTGGCTAAGCCTGCCTAGGTTTGCCACGCCGGCGATCACCCGCCGGCGGCAGGCCAGCACGTGCTCCTCTCGCCGGTTGCAAGACTGCACGTGACCGCGCGCCGGCTCTGGCGCACCGCTCTGGATAATACCCCGACATGGAGTACGCCGTTCAAGGAGAGGAAATTTCTTCTGAAGAATTGCAAGAACCCGGATGGGCCGCCGTTCGACGACGTCAAGCCGCTCTGCACGCCACCACTGAGTCAGCCGAACCCGCCGGCTCACTACATCAGAAGGAAAAAATTACACCATCTTCTCGTAGAGGAGCCCTGAGTAGTATGCAAAGCAGCCATGCAAAGCACTTTCTATCGAACATCTCCGGCCCATTTCCTTCACCTGAAGTAGCCCAAGAAAGGCTATCGTATTTAAAAAGGAATGTGAACGACACCATGAGGCTAGTACAAGCTTTTGTAAAGCGGAGAATGGCGTAGGCTTCCCCTTATGTCCTGATGAACAAAAGTAAATGCAAGGCAGGCAGAATCATATGCAACGCAGCCCCATAAATGTGTCGGCAAAGAAGCTCCCGAAGATGGCATGCACAATACACTGAATGGGGTAGTCGAGGGCCACCTGTCCAACCAAATACAGATGGCGGGTGGTAGGTTTGTAGTGCGCAGAATCGGCAGGAAAATCGGAGAGCGTACAGATAGAGAAAAGCCGGTGGACGGATGGCTGAACTCACTTGTAGTTTCACGATGGCATGTTGGTGTAACGTATTCTTGTATTTTGGCTACCCTTACTGTAGATACAGGTGTGGTGACGTCACAGCAGTTCCGTCAGTATGAACACGACATGCAGCGATTGCCTAGCACTGTGATATCACCTCGATCAAGGAACAAAAATACGACGCACAATGGCGGCAGGCGTTTGTTCCAGGATCGTTGTCTCAAGAGACAGCTCGGGAGGGAACAGGGCGTCGTTTTCTCCGGGCGCCTCCCAGGACAATAGGGATGACCAGAGCAGCGGTGATAGTGACAGCAAGGCGCGAGTTCGTGAAGAGCGCATCGTTTGAACTCAGAAACGTGTTAATAGCGGATAAGTTGGCGATTGCCCTAGTTTTCATTATCAGACTCAACAGAAAAAAGCGCCTGTACCGATTCGCGAAATTACAAAACACTGCTGATGCTCGGGAAAAATATTGCCAGTGCGCAGACCAGTATATTAAAGAGTTGGCTGAAGCCAAAAAAAAAAATTTCTCCGTGGATTTACTATCAATTTTAAAGCCTAACCCTAACAAGTTTTGGCGATTGCTTTCCCCTAAATCAAGGACCACCCGAATCGATCTCGTTGATTCCGACGGCAGGCCAATTAATAGTGAAGACTGCGCATCCGTTTTGAATGACTACTTTGTATCAACATTTACTTCCGCGAGTGACACAGCTTCCTCCTCACCCCGTCCTCTCGATTCATCCCCTGCTTTACCCACTTTCGAAATTAGCCCTGGCGGAATTTCCAATCTAATTCGGAACCTTAAAGCTTCGTCATCCGCTGGCTGTGACGGCCTTACTGCCAAACTTCTTACAAACACTCTTGAATATTCTAGCCTTCTACTCTCGTTAATATTTAAAGAATCCATTCAAAAAGGTACAGTTCCGGACGATTGGAAGAAATCCCAGATATCAGCAGTCTTCAAGTCAGGTGACAGGTCAATTCCTGCTAACTACCGTCCAATCTCTTTGACATGCATTTCTTCGAAACTTTTTGAACCTATTATAGCCTCTAGTATCATGAACCACCTCGAATCAATTAACTTCTATCCGTACCAACATGGTTTCTGCAAACATTATTCTTGTGATACACAGCTCGCCGGATTTATCCATGACTTTCTCCGATTCATGGATAATAACCTTCAGGTAGATGTTGTCTTCCTTGACTTCGCCAAAGCATTCGACCGTGCACCTCACAAGCCCCTAATTCGCAAACTAAGCTTTCTTGGTCTCCCTGCTAACATATCAAGTTGGATTAAGCACTTTATAACAGGGCGCATACAGTTTACGGCCGCCAACAACTATGAATCAGCCCTCTCCAAAGTAACTTCCGGTGTCCCGCAAGGCGTCGGATTATCACCCCTTCTTTTTCTCATTACATCACTGACTTGCCTGCAAATATAAAATCCCATCTTCGGCTTTTTGCTGATGACTACGTCATTTACACGGTCATTAACAAACCAGGCGATGTTTCGGATCTTCAAGGCGACCTTGACTCCCTTGCTGCATGATGTGATAAATGGCTCATGCAACTAAACATAGCTAAATGGAAAACATTATCATTTACTCGTAAACGTGCAGCAGTTTCTTACCTTTATTCTGTTAATGCCGCTCGTATCGCCTTTGTTTCATCTTCTAAATATCTCAGGGTTCACTTTACGTCATCGCTATCATGGACTACCCATATCGATACCATCTTCTCTGCAGAATCCACAAGTCTTGGCTACCTTCTACGCAACCTCAAGTGCGAATAGACTGAAGTAAAAAAGTTAGCATTTATCACTTTCGCACACCCAAAACTTGAATATGCAGCGCCAATCTTGCATTCATCACAAGCCTATCTCACAACCAAATTAGAGTCCATCCAAAACCGAGACGCCAGCTTCATTTCTTCGCAATACTCCCATAGAACCAGCGTGACTGCAATAAAACACTCTCTCTCCCTCCCAACTGTTGAATCCCGCCGAATTGTTGCCCGTCTATGCCTTTTCGATCGCTACTTCGATCATCCCCGCTCACGTCATCTATTGCTTCAACCAGCGCACAGAACTTCAGCATGCCTGATTCACTGCAGTCCCATGACTCGTATCACCGGCCATACATGAGCACTTACCTCGTCATTTTTTACGCACGCAATAGTCGTATGGAATACCTTACCGGAGCACTGCGCATGATGCACCAACCGCGAAACGTTCCGCACTAAGGTTACCGACCATTTGTCTGTGCAACTTGCTTGTTCCTAATAACTTTACCACCCCTATCTTTTGTGCTGTAGTTGAGATCTGTCCTTACCCATAGTTTTTATTCTTATATGTGTATTTTTTATATAATTTTGACACAACATTCATGCTTTTTGGTTGTTCTACTTTTTTGAATTCGATCCTGGCTTCTGTGTGTTTTATTTTGCTTTTGTGTGCGTTATTTTGAACATTTCGCTGTACCTCGTCCCTTGCCCTCTCTTATGTAATCCCCTCGGGCCCTTAAGGATGAAATAAATGAAATGAAATTACCAAGGCGGGCAATACTCACAGCAGGCGTAGAGGAATGTTCAATGGGGCATTTTGTCACGTCTGCTGCCTTGCCTACTTAAAGACATGACACCCCCAGAGAAGCCATTAAAGTTTCAGAGTTCCGGATCACTTCTCGGTGGAAGGCAATTACTTTTCCCACCGGCAGGCATGCACGTTGACATACCAGGACGAGGCCGTACAGGGGGTCATGAGTGAATCTATAGTGTCTTATGCAAAGATAGCAGCACAGTATCGCGGCTATAGCCTGGGATTTCTGGAGCGCACCCAAAACCCACGCCGCGGGAGCCGCAAATACTGTATCCCGATAAAACACGCGTCGTTCCCTCACCGCCGTACACTCCAATGCACGTTCCCAACCTTAGTACGACGAGAGCTTTCCACTTTCTAAATGGTTACACAATATTCGCCACATCGTGGTGGAATGCAATTTCAACCGAGAACACCTATCACCCATCCCCATTTGCTTTTTAATACCCTCAGCCTTTTCCCTAGCAAGGAAGGAGAGATCTTGCTGTCCAGCCCCGCCCTAAGGGATCAGCTTCGGATGACCTCGAAGGGCTAGGTGGCGAAGACATCATACTAATCCTGTGAAGATGGAGCCACCTTCGCTCGGCGCGTTTTCACTGATGTACTCTAGTATAAAGCTTTTTCCGCTGTTCCCTCCCCCAGCGCAAGGTTCACCGACCTGCGGAATCAACATCTGGTGTAAAGAAAAAAAGCGGATCTGCCGAGGATACAGATAGAGTTCATGGAGTGCCTGAACAAGCTAGGACACTGGCGCAATTTTCTAACAATGAAGAGACAAATACCCTGCCGTGTACGGGTGGTTGGTTTTAAATCCTAAAATTTCCAGCTGTTTCTAAACATGCCCATTTCTTTGTGTGTGTAAGTACGTCTTCCCGTGGTAATAGTGGTATGTACTATTCTTGAAGTTTGAGGACATACGAACAATTTGAGGACACACGAACAATGTTTTTTGCCACGTTTAGCTTATTGTCAGATTTTAAATATTTTCAGCAAGGTTTAGAAGGGGAACCACCGCAGCAGTCATTCCTACACGAATATACTGCAGGTACTTGCATCCCAAAGTTTTTTCGACATTTTTACCATTTGCGTAACGTTAAAACCAATAAAAGCCTTTATTTGTAGATACATCATTGTCATATTCATGCGTGTCGTAATTCAATATATAATTATCATCAAAGCTAGCGCAGGGCGCACAGAACAAATAAACGTCGACTCATTTACAGGCCAAACATTAGGCTGCATTTTCAATAGGTAAATTAAGGCGATTTATTCAGGAAAAGTGAGTACAGTAACATTCTATTGTGACACTACGCACATATGTCCCGTGAGGTTGATTGTCAAATAGCAACAAATTCAATTGAATCCCTACAATTGAATCCCAAGTTCGACATTGCCTCTCTGGCATGATGTTTTACTGGGAATTTGAGCATGCGTTTCAGGAAGCCTGCATTTTTCCCCATGAAGTCCAACATAAAAAAATGCTTTGTTACAAACACACTTTGTTACAAAAACATGTGTAACTAAGTCGCTAGGTGACATTCGAAAATTAAAGGTTACTCTAATAAGAAAATGACGCAACATTAGCATTGGTTGTATGTAACCTTAAGAGCCAGGGTGTTGGCATCTTTTACACTGAAAGTGTTGACTGAAGTGATGAAACATATTTGCACAAGGGGTGTTCTGGAAAACCGATGGCATCAGACTGCGGTTGCAATAAGGTTTGCTGTCACGAACCTGTTCTTACTTTTGCTTACCGCACGTGAGCAAAATCGAACAATGTATGCATGACTTGTAAAGGCAGAGGTTAGCATACCTGGAGTGAGAGTGGTGCTTTTATCTTATGCTTGTTCATGAAACGACTGGCATAGGGACAATCTTCAGTCAAGTCCCTTGTTCTAATCATGCAGCGTTTTGAATAAACTGGTAGATGACAATAATGTAAGTGGACACTGTAGCGAAGACAACAAAGACCATTCCTCGTGTAACGTAGAAACAGCCGCACCCGGAGAGCGCGAGCGGGGCCCATTCAACGCCATCCGCCAGTGCTTCCGACCCGGGCACATTCCACGCCGCCAACCACAGGGCGTGTCGGTGCGAATCACGCACCAGGAGTGCCGGCTCCGAGAGGGCAACCGTGAGAATGGAGAAGGAAGCGATGTTTGCCACCAGGTCTGTCAGCATGTACAGGTAATCGTAGGTACTCGCGGAGCTCAGGCCCAGCAGAATGCCGGGTGCACTCAGGACCAGGTTGCCGACAGCGTTGAGGTACCAGCAGAGGACGACGGGGCTTCCGATCCTCTCGAAGCGCCTCAGAAGCTCCCCAAGAGAGGCCAGGTGCCAGCGAAGACGCTTCACCTGCGAATAGTCATGGGACACCGCACGTGTTTTCGACTGAACCACTAAACAAGGCATCCATTCAACAAGCTCTCTTGTAAAATTCAATTTGTTCCTGGAATTTGAGGTGTGCAATAAATAATGAAAAAATTACGACGATATGATCAGAAAAGGTGCTAACTGAATAAAAAGCGAGTTGGCAGTGGTAAAGCATCCTTACTGTGTAGTCTCTCTGCTCCGTTCATCAAAAATGGCAGCTTAAGTAGGTTAGGACATCCAGTACCTGAGCGGCAGTGGCTGTCCGCGGACTGGTGCCGGTGAGTCTTTCGGCGAAGTCAGCTGCCAGGGCACGGATGTACCAGGCGACGCACACGTGGCAGCCGAGGAGTAAGGTTAATGAGTTGGTCATCACGCTGTATGAGGTCGCGTCGAGAAAGACAAACACGTATCCAAGCCTTTTAGGTATGAGTGCACCGGGGCTGGTGACGTCGCCCTTGTAGAGGTAGTAGTCGAAGTAGCGCTGCACGTTGGCGAACCCCGCGTACGCAGTTGCCCCTCCAAGGATGACGAAGCTACACGCGGTAAATGCAACTACTGCAGCGGAGAAGCGCCAAACCTGCACACACGTACATTAGCACAAATGAACAACCGGTCGTATTCAACTTCTTTAAAACTTCTCTGACTGATGTATCATGAAAATTATTTGTGACGTATGTCACGTATAGCTATTATTTTAGGTAACCCTACCACCCATGCTCCCTCTCTTATCGGGACAGGAATATTTGTACATGAATATGTATAGAAGGTTCTCTGGTGGACCTTTAGAATGCGCGGACACTTTATCTCTCTTCCTCGAGGCTTCTAGCTTGAGCCGGTGCAGGCGCGCTTCTCCAGCCTTAGACACCCGCAATTCGAGGTTTCTCGCACGCCCGTCGCACACATTGTCCACTGGGCTTTAAGTTCTAAGCATCTCAGCAGTCATGTTTGCTCGCTTTGGCAGCGGAACTGGCTACCTCTCGCTCCCGTTGCTGCATATTGGTATCGGCATTGCGGTGCATTCGTTTCTAAGTTAATCTTTTGTTCCCAACTACTGGGTCCCACACTTGCTGCCCACTCAATTTTACGACGCGTACAAGCGGTTACATGGCGCCTCGATGACAGGCCGAGAGAGACGTGAGCCGCGCTTCGACTTGACCACTCCGTTGCAGCTAGGTCTATATCAGTGCGAACGCAGCGCCGCCGCAGAGAATGCCACCTCCGGCTGTGCTTACGTCACCTTTGGGCACGCCACGCGTTCTGTCGTTTCTTGTTCTTCTGTAGCGTTCTCTTCGCTAATCGATGGCAGAAGCGACTATTTTTAAAATGCCTTACCTATCGTTTGCTCAGTAGATAGCTGACACTTTATTGGCAGGCTACGCAGAAGCGACTGTTTTTATAATGCCTTACCTATCATTTGCGCAGTAGATAGCTGACACTTTACTAAAAGCTGGATGGCAACAAACCTGCAATACGTTATCTCACGGGGGGCAGCTTCTGCTCTGTTGGGGTCGCGAAACTCAGCCTGAGTGGCAATTTCGACTTGAATCTCAAGATCCAAGGAAAACGTGTCCAACAAATGCGTTGATGAACTGAAATCTCTTATCCTTTTCATTCTTTCCCCTTCCTTCCAGCGCCTCCCATCACCCCTTAGTCGCTCAGACGGGGGACAGGAGAATGGTTCAGATTGGTTTCGGTATAAAATTGCCATCCTCGAAGCTTCTGCCACGGCGTTCACCACGGCAATTGTTAGTGCACTGAAACTATGGTTGATCCATAAAGAATGATTCATAGTTAGAGTCGGGCCCATCGCACACGAGTAAAAAAAACAAACCTGTTTGACCTTCGCAGCCGGCAACAGCTGTCGCAGGGGATGGCTTTCTTCCAGTACGGCGATCAGTTCATCTTGCGTCACAAGAAAGTGGACCATGGTGAAGCAGGCGAACACATTGCGGAGAACGTAGCCGCAGTTGGCGAAGAACCCGAAAAATCCTCCCTCGTGAGTCACGTTGTACACGGTGGCGGCAGAGAAGTGAGCAAGGTATCCGAAGACGACGAATAGCATCAGCGACGCCCTCCGAAACTTCTGACGGAGGGGCTCCCTCCTGATACCAGAAGACGTCCAAGCAACGCTGTTTGTAGCAGTGGCCTGCCGTGATTGTTTTTTCGGTAGTAAGCCCAGTACCCACAGGGTGAGTGTCATAGGGCTAATCGTGTCAGTCGCATTAGCGCTGTCATCAGAGGAAACAGCTAAAGCGTGGTCAGTAGATTTCACCGAAGCGATTGTCCAGAACCGGCCCAGCGCCGGCCTGATCATCGGGATGCAGAACGCAGAGGTGGTTTCAGCTAGAAAGAATAAGAAAATGTTAGTTTTTGTTTAATGTTTTATCATTCGTCCTGCTATTGAAATGGGTATTTTCTTGCAGACTCATTTTGACACGGAGAATTTCGCGGAGGTTTTTTTTTTATACCGAAACATGTGGCAATGTGTGAGTCACTGAAGCCTGTGCGGGCGAAGGCAGATCAAGGATAGGCGCGCTAAAACAAGGCAGTTTCGTCAAAATATAATTTAGAAAAGAAAAACTTTTAATGTTACTAAATTTTAAAACTATGAAATGATAGCCATTTTTTCCTTAGTACAGTTACAGTTATCATGTCTGGCTTGTGGAATCCCCGATATACTAATTATGTGTATAGTTTTTTTTGAACTAGCAAAGCGCGGCAGAGCAGAAAGCAACGAGCCTAATTAAGACATAGGAGCTCCACGTATATATCAAAATACAATGGTACGCAAGCACACATTTTTTCTGAGGTATCGTATCTCAGAAACTAGTGCTTTTCGAAATGGTAAACAAAAATTGGCTGCCAGCACAAAAATAATCTTCTAACTGAGTGTTCGACGGACTTGATATGCTTCTACAAAACAATGTTGAAGAAAAAGAATATTGCCAAGAAGCACGTAACTTTTGACCAGTACAGAGAATTTCAAAATGACAAGCAGCTTGTAAGACTTTAGGATTATATGCTTCATGAAAACGTGCGAGAACGCCTGCTCCTGACGCAATCTTTCTGCAATACATGAGCATCCAGCACGAAGATCACGCAGCCTGCCACAGTACCTGGTTGTCCTTTAGTAGCACTAACCACAGCGTGTGTGCGAATCCCACTTACAGCGTTCAAAATTTGAAAGGTATTGTGGGACTTTACCTGTACATTGCCTCGAACTCGCAGTCATTTGTTTATTGAATCTGGCTTCCCTGAGTAATAAAGTCACAGGGTCATTGCGTGAGTACAGTCATTGAACAGTGCTTGATGGAGTCCTTGCTCAGGGATTTCCGTTTCGCAATGTGGTCTGAGAAGGCAACTGCTTTTTTTATGAGCGCATTGTGCTTCTGTCAATGGTAGAGAATGTATTAAAGCTGCCCTGCGAAAGTTTTATTCGTGTTTGAATGAGGCCTTGTCGTGACTCGGGGTGCTTTCGGCGCATCAATGCAAGTGCGAGTCCTGAGAAGTTCGGCGACCCACATATGAATACGAAAACCATTCATGGCATGCGGCGGCGGCCGAGTTTTGTAGTAGGCGCCCGACTGTATTCAAGGTAGGAAAGCTCAGGACAAAAACACCGTGTCATCACTAAGGCGCCTCTCCGAACGATACTAATGCTGGCGCTAGCTAACATTGTGTCCCCACATAAAAAAAGGTGTAAAAAATTAACTCCAGGGTGTCTAACAGCCAGGAAAATCTAGATTATAACCACAAACAAAATTAGATATGCTTTAATAAAACATCAAACCGTGTAGTATATGGCTCCTTATTACAAGAATTTTCAAACGATTTTTCGAATTTTTCGTAGCCTTGTCGCCGCCGCAAGCTCTGTCCGGCAAATGATAAATGGCGCCTGCTTCCAATTTACAAAACCTAAAAATAAATTGGCATGTAATCTCAGAAAATAGTCACGTAACAGTCACCAGCAGGTCCGTACAGAAAAACGGCACAGCCGATCGTGCAATCGGTAAAATACAGGAAACATTTGAAGATTTCTCACACATTGTAATTTGCTGATATATGGGAAGAGCATGAATACAAGTGGAAACTACAAGACTTATGTGGGCACTGATCATGATCCGGATGTCTATTAAGCCTGCCCCAGCTCTTAATACAGCCAAATAAGCACCGTTATCGCAAAAGAATATAATGCAGTCCTACACCTAAATTTTCATGATCACCACGCAGGTCCGAAATTGTGTCTTATATTAACTTTGAATATATCAGAGAAGGCACCCTTATAACTGGAAAGGAGCCTCCGGGGATAACAATAGTACCGGCTATACTACCGGATACATGCCGCACCTCTAGAGGGACAACGTTTGGTCACTATGATGAATATGTCACCGATCCAGCGGATTTCCAAGAAAGCCTTTTTACTACTGAAAATAGCCCCAAGCCTAGACATCTAATTCCCCCGAGAAAAACTCCAAAACTACAAAAACCCAGCATAAGCGGCGCCGGGACGCCAGAATGGACGAAGGCAACAATTGTCGTAGTTGCCTAACGGGACAATAGATATGACTTCATTGCCCTCACACACAGGAACGAAAGAGCGGAAATCCTCTTGGCAGTATGCGCCTAGCGTAACTATCAAATACTTGTTTAAACATCCTTACACAGGCTCAAAATGCCATTACTGCTTTGGCTGCAGGCGTAGTACCTAAAAGCTTGATGAGGGTTCTTAAATTCACGTTGATGATGGATTGTAGGGTTTAACGCGCCGACGCAACGCAGGCAATGAGGCGCGCCCTAGTGGAGGGCTCCGGAATATTTTGACCATTTAATCCCATTTAATTCCTGTCCTCTAATTTACACACTAAGAAAACAAAAAAAAATACGAGGACAAAACCCGCACCAACAAAGCTATCGCAGGTTTAAACCAATTGAAAATAAATAAAATAGCAACTAGGCCAAAAATACTTTTGGAAAAAAAGCCGATTTGATGTTGATTAAAAAAATTACACTTCACATCTAAGGGCGCTACAGTCTTCATCCACACTAAAACAATCGTGTACAACATAGCTAATTTTTAAATCTAACAATATGAAAGTGAAGATGCGAAAAACGTTGAAGGGCTTAATGAAATGAGCACACACTAAAAAATACATGGAGGACAGTACACTAACATCGTCATTACAGGAAGTTTTGAAACTATGCAAAATTAGTTCGTGCATCAGTGACCCTTTTTTCACCACATGCAGACCCATGGACACAATAATCACAGTAAAAGAGCTCAACCAAAAATAAACCAGCTAAAAGTGACACAAAACCACATATAGTTAAAAGAACAGCACTCGGTCGGAAAATAAACAAGTAAACACTATCGTGCATGCACTACACTTTGCAAAGTTTTTCACATTGTACCTTGCAAAATGTAGTACACGATAGTTGAGGGCTCCGGATTATTTTTACCACCTGGGGATCTTTAAATCCCGTACACATTAGGCTCATTGCTTTCTGCTCTGCCGCGCTTTGCTAGTTCAAAAAAAAAACTATACACATAATTAGTATATCGGGGATCCCACAAGCCAGATGCATGATAACTGTATCTGTACTAAGGAAAAAATGGCTATCATTTCATATTCATCGCCTCCATCAGAAAAGCGGCTGCCACGGCCGGGAATCGAACCCGCGTCCTCGTGCTCAGAAGCATTCACATTGATGAAATTTCACATGACATCAATACCTGTTCGAAAGGGCCTGGAAGGGAATGACGAAGCCGACCTAGATCCACGAAAACTCGCATACCGTGCACTCTTTTGGCAACGACTGCGACACTTCCATGTCAAAAAATATTGAGAATGTCTTGTGATCCTGCGCCCAGGAACAGCACCTTTCCCCGTGCCATACGAGGACCGCAACGCCTAAGAATCGCAAATCCTGCGCGGAATACATATTAGCACATGTATCCAGAAGTCACGATGAGCGAAGATGTTAAGTAGGAAACCTGCGACATTAACCTTAAAATGTGCTAGAGACTGAAAGGTAGTCACTTTCTTTACGCAACCCGGTCTAATTGAAAGATACGCTCAGGGGTGAACAATTCAAACATTGCACACTTACATCGACACATACGAAGCTGTCCTGGTCAGTTTGTCACATCAAGACCAGCATAAGCTAATTCTGTGGCACTGGATTTCGGGTGCCACCCTTGGAGTTTGCCTTCTCTTTACCCCAGTTCTCAAACGTTCATTAAATCTTACTCAATGTAGGTCTCTCTCTCTCTCCTCGTGTGTGTGTTATAAAAAAACAAGACCTTGTGTCGGGCCCCGACGCTAAAGAATAAACACTTTGAAACACTGACAGTCACCTTCTTGCTCAAAGTGTCCAACACACACAGCCGCAACCTTCCACGCCCGCATCTTAAAGGGGCCCTGAAAGGCGTTTTGAGCACACTAAATGAACTAGCGCAATCGTTAGATTGGGTCGTCAACGTCATCTGTGCCAAGTATTACTCTTTTACGCGCAGCGGAAAGCTCACACTTTTGTTGCAAAGTTTGTCGCTTTTTTCTCACCCTTTCCTTCGTGTTTTTGGACGCCGCCATCTTCACATGTCTACATCATCGATTCCCAGATGTTCGTCATGAGCTAGACATCCTGCTATTGGGCGGCTTTTTCACGCACTTCCGGCAAAGAGATAGTCGTCTGCTCAGCGTCGGCTCGCCGGCTGATCTGCCGGCGGAGTGCCGGAGTGCTTGGACATTTTACGACAAACGAAACAAGTGTAAACAAACGTTTAACCGTTTGTATTAAATGCAGCACGGCCATAACACGACATGGATATTCCCTTACCTGAGTACGTTCCGTAAAGAAAGCGTTGAAGCCCCGTGGCACTTCTTTCGTGCAATCGCAGAGAACGCCCTGAGCCTAATGCCCGGGTTTGACGCATACATTTTATTCTACTTCAAAACAATCCAGAGATGGGTTTCGAACGAACACAACGTCACAACATGCGTTGCAAGTCTGAACCGCGATTGAAAGACGATGGGTTGCCTGCTCCTGCCCGTCGTAAATTCGGCACTCACCTCGCGCGCGGTTTGCGGGGACGAACAGCAAGTCACTTAACTCCGGCGCACAAGCCGAGATGGCTTTTAGCCACGCACACTGCACATACCCCATGCGAAGTTGAGTCGTACGTCGCTCGAGAAAGATAACCCAGACCATGGGAAGCACTATCCACCCGCAGAAGCACAACGTCGCATTGCATCGCGAAACAAAGATGTCCACAACACACACACACCATCGCCTCCTGTAATGTCAAACGCATCTCGCACTTCCCAATGGGAGTGGGTGGTACGCCTGCAGTGCCCACATGTCGCGAGGTGGGGCCCCGAGCTGAACCGGGAACACGCAACCGTAACTGAGTTCTACAGTGGTTTGTGCCTTGTTGTCAAGGCAACCGATGTTTGAGATTCTCAAAGAAGTGGCGCTCGCTCCAGCGCTAGAAAGCTCAGAGCCGCGGTGGAGCATGCTTTGCCAACGTTGCCGCTCTCCACCACGCGTCGCCCCAAGCTGAACTGGTCACATGATTGAAGGGTTTTGTGCACGGGTTCTGTATCGATTTAAAATGTCTTTTTCACATGCCGCCGGCAGGAATTACGACCGCCGCAAAATAAGACCCGGCACCAGCGGGGCCACATCTGATACGGCACTTTTTGGATAAACAGTGTCGGTGCATCAAAGGGAACGAGCGCACGATCTTCCCAGTACGGCTGCGAGTTCGCCGCCGATAAAAAGTCACGTGCCACCGATAGCAACTGCACAAACGAACACCGCGAAAGGGCAAGGCCAGGCCGCCGCACACATGCGGCCGGATTTTTCGTTCGGTTTTCCAGCCTTGAGCGAAGTGCGGGATTCATGGTGTCAACAAAGCTTGCCCGTAGCAGACGACAGTAGCAGCGCAATAGCGGAAGTACGTCACCGCTGCGGAGCGCAGCATCATGGGAGGCAAAGCTCGCGCGCCGTCAACAGCGGAGAGTAAGTCGAAAGGAGGAGGAAACGCGGAGCGACGATAATGCGCGGTTTGTGATTTACGATTTCTCAGCTAATACTCATCGCTTTAACAAAATTCTTGCGGGAGGAGATTGCAAATACATTGCTTTATTTGGGTACATGTGCATCCATGCATCGGCGGAAGGTATTTCAGGACCCCTTTAAGCCACCAAAGGGTAAAAGGCCCCAGCCTTCCCTGTGCCGCAGCGATTACAAATCCTTGCAGCTACTCTAGTTCTCGTGGCTGAACTGCAGTTCTTGGAAAACATAAATGGTAATGAATGAACTCCTATCCAAAATTATCCCTCCACATTGATGTAATGCTATCGCTTCATACATCTCAAGACTTAAACGCAGATGTCGCCTGCAACATTTTTTTTTATTCCAAGAAATTCGCACATACTCCTATTTAGACTCAGTTATAAATTACGCGAGCCGAAAATGGATGGTTGCATGATCATCCGTTCCTGATGTTGCACCTCTGTATGCCTTACTATAACGCTTAGGCACCTGTAGGTGGACGTCACTGCAGTGCATGCTTGGTAATGGTTTTTATGTGGAGTGCCGGCACTGATGATGGAATTCCCACCTGCTATCACTGTACTAACATGTGACGACTTCCCCCTTTCCCTCAGTCTACCACGGAGACCTCAGGTGTTCCTGAACAGGCGACTGTGGGCGCACGCTCATGCGGACGACGTTGTAGCTAGATGGTGAGCTAGGGCCATCCAATCACTTCGCGAAATTCCAACCCCTTCAGTGGCGAATCGGCAGTACCCCCCCGAGTGCAACTACGGGGCTTCGCTGGCCATAGAAAATGTTGGATCAATTTGTATTTTCAGTTGTGGTTACGTTTGACTGCGAAACAGTGCCGAGAGGTGGACAAAAAAGTAATCTGGCCGTATTATGGCATTCCGTGTACAAGGCGGCTATAGCGGGTGAACCAAACCTTTCCATGCTTCGGCCTCAAGCCATTTCGCAAGTATTATCGCCTGAGAATTATTTTTTATGGGGACATGCTGGTTCATTGTTATTGATAGGGGATGTTATTTATGTGGCATCTCGGTTAATTTTCGCGAGGTTAATTTTCTTTACAGAGTGAGCTACGCAATGCGCGCACACAGTGGACACAGCGCGTAGAGAGAACTGCCCCCGAGACGGTGACGTTACTAAGAAGTCGTCAGTCGGGGCGGTGCTGGGCACTTTCCCCTGCGGACGGACCGCCTCGGTCGCCCGCAGCCAGTATAAAGGTGTGCAGCCACTACAAAAGGGGGAACGGAAGCAGTGGGAATGACGGCGAAGATATAGGCAACAAAAGGACCAACAGAAAGCCAATGCCGTTGCTAAACCTAGCAGATTGGACCAATGATAAGGTTAGGGCGCTAAACATGGTTGGCGTGATGTACATGGAACCTGAGAGAAACGCCGCTTCGTGGAATAATGAAGCCGAAGCGCGGCTAGCTATACCGGCCGAACCCAAAGTTGGTGATGGAGGAAAACAGCATGGTAACGCGTTCTTAAAGATCGATCAATAGATACCCAATATTTTTTTTATTTTACAGCGGGGCTCTACTTGTGTACCCTCCCATGGTTTTTCATATACGTGCCTCAAAACTCTCAGCCCTTTCACTGTCACTTTCACTCAGCAACGACACTTTTCTGCGGATTCGGTGCTGCGGTGGTAGTGGCGGTAGTAGTAACCCGAGTTGAGGGGCTGAGTTCTGCCTATTTAGTCCAGAAGGTCGGTAGCCCGCGCTGCTTTCAAGGCTCTAAACACGAGGGCTTGCTGTTTCTCCGGCGATGATTGTGTCACTGCGCTCTCCTATTGCTCAATTTATTTGTTAGGGGCGAAGCTGAGGCTGTTGGCGTCTCCTGTCGTCGTCCTCGTAATCGTCGTTCGTCTCACGTAGTCACGGTACTAAAACCCCCAAGAAATTCGTTTACGTTTCGCGCTAGAATGTAAGGGGTACTAAAAACACGCGTTTACACCTCGCTTGGCAGCGCTTCGTAACGCGTACTAAAAACGAAGAAAGCTCACACTAATGCGCAACACTTGAGGGTAGCGAAGCTGTACGCAACAGTAGCGTGTTTCCTGCTTTTCTTCACATAGAGTTTCATACTAATATGTTTCATTGGTATGAAACTCTATGTTTCTTCACACGGTGTTGTTTAAACCGCCGCTGTACAAGAGACCCCACCCGGATGTTCGCCTTCCTCTATCGCACACTGTTCTGAGCCCCACGTGGCCGCGTGGCCTTCGTTCGTAGCGCGGGCTTATCGCTGCGGCGGCGGCCTCCTCGTTTTCCTCTGCCAGGTGGTGACACGTGCCCCGCGCACGTCTCCTTTGCCTCCTCGCCAATCTCACCCCTGCCGCCTGTCTCTCCCCGTTATCGGGCCACTGCTCCGTGCCGGGCATTTGCGGAAGGGGGTATGGTTTGTCCTCTAGCCCTCAAGGGCAAAACTGGTCACCCCAGGGAGAGTGCCCGAGGTAGCGTAGTGTAGCTTGCGCTACAGAACACCGGGACACTCGTTTGCGCCTCGCGCTAGAGAGCTTCGTGGTTCAAAGACTTTTACACAAAGCTGCACTTTACCCCCAATGGTTTCATCTCCGTTGGCCAAACGCCAAAGGGCCAAGAATACACTTCTACACTGCATGCTTCGCTCCTCCACAGGGTTGAAGTTAGTAGAGATGGCCCGGGATTTTCTGTTTGATTATTTATTCACTTCTGTACGTTCAATGGCGGGAGGGCGTTACAGAATGCAGTTGTTTAGTTCTAAGTAAAAAAACAATTTCACATTGGGGGAATATTTGAGGTATACGAGAATGTGGGTTAGACAAACCAAAATAAAGATGCCTAAATTTATACAGTGCAATAATATGCATACTCAAACAAAGGAAAACGAAAGGCAGAACGACTGAAGGAATAATTTGAAGGTACCCACCCACACACACACACACACGCGCACACACGCACACACACACACACGCACGCATGCACGCACGCACGCACGCACGCACACACACACACACAAATCAGCCAAAAAGCTCAAAATGAGAAAATAATTGTGCTGGACGTACCACGGGCGTGCGTACAAAAAAAGATAAAAAGAACTGGTTACCAACAAAAGGATGTACCTTTCAGCTGCTGCTCGATATGCCAGTGCTTCAATTATTGTGGCAATTCAGGTTAGCAGCCGGTTCTATTGGTTCGATGCTTCTGGAATGAAAGAATAAAAAATAGATTGGTATGGAATTGCGGAACGTTAACCTTGTAGGGATGATGTTTGTAGGAATGATGGTGGTATGTATGATTGCCTAGATAACCGTTCGTTTTTCTGAATTGGGTTACAGTGGTAGATCTTGTAAAACAGATTGAATCGAGCTACTTTTCTGCGCAAAGAAAGACTCGGTCGGCTTAGGGTGAGCTCCTTGATGTTATGCTTGAGATGCGAGAGTAGACCAAGATAAAACATGCGCTGTGGTTTCGTGCGGATTCTAGTGCGTTCGTACGATACTCGTATCCCGGGTCCCATACTGCGCACGCGTATTCTAGTTTCGAACGAATTAGTATTTGTAAATCATCAATTTTAGGTCAGAAGGTGCAGCATAAGAATCCCTTCGTAGGTACCCAAGCAGTGTAATTACGTAATTAACGTGCGTTTGCCAAGATAAGTTGCGAGTTGTGTGGGCACCTAAGTACTTATATGCTTTAGTCTGTTCAAACTGGCGGCCTTCAGTTGTGCAAATGGAACCCACAGGAGGATTAAGACGTCGGAAAATTCTCATTATGTTTAGGCGAATTTGCCAATACAGCAGTTAGATACTTTGTTTAAATGAGACTGAGTTTGACGAAATGTGTCGGAATTTGACGAAATTGACCAGTACAGTACACGATCATCCGCGAACAACCTGACGGAAAATGTAATGGTGTGAGGCAGATCATTCATATAAATGAGAACAAAGAGGCCCGAGTACACATACTTGAGGAACGCCAGACGTGACCGAACAGAGAAGAGTCAAAACCATTAGCGGTTACAAATTGCATTCGGTTTCACAGAACGATTCGGCCCAAGCTGCAATAGAGAGTCAATATTTAATTTTCGAAGCTTCAAACAAAATAACTGATGAGAAACAAGATCGAATGCTTTGGAGAATTTCAAGGAGATACAGCCAACAACAGATCCATTATCCAGGGCACAGAAAAGGCCATTAGTGGAAGAAATGAGCTGAGTCTCGCAAGAGAATGATTTCGTAAAGCCGTGTTGGCATGAAGAAAAACAACATATCTACCGGAAACATAAGCAGGTGGGAATACATTATGTGTTCGAAAAGCTTGCATGTGATGCTCGTGAAACGAATGGGAGGATAATTTATTCCATTGTGGGCATCGCCGGATCTAAACGATGGCACCACCTTGCCAATCCTCCAATCGTCTGGTAAAGCACTCAAGTTCGTTGATTGGGCAAAAATCTCAGCAAGAGTAACAGATGAATATACTATACTTCAGTGTTTTTGAGAAATTTTAATTCCATGTAATCCTATAATGATGACACCTCTAAAATCTTTATGAGTGGTAGGACGCAAACCAAGTCAGCAACAACACGTTCCATTAATGGGAATTTGAAGGCTTAGATGGTATATGAGTTAGTATTCGGGGTCACTTGACTGGAGGTCTTCTTGAGCCCGTCGTTCAAAAAAAAAAACATTTTTGAACGAGGAATGACCGAACCGGTTTCGTCCACTAAAGGCACAGAGTTATTTGTTGGACCACCAATTACACTCCAGAGCTTCTTAGTACCAGAGTCCTTCAATGCTTTACTGGTCACGAAACTGCTCCGTAACTCAATGGGAGAGCTTCATATGCTGCGTTTGGCCGCCGCGCGGTGGCGCCACCCTCTCATTGAGGTCACTCCTCGGGCGGCGTTGCGCTGGCTCGAACGGCGGAGCCGCGGCGAGTTTTGTTTGTTTTGTGCGGGAAAAAAATGTAACGTGCATATCGCGCTCTTGTGCTGCGACTTAAGTAGTGCAACGACGATGCCGAACATGTGTTGCGTCCCAGGATGTCGTTCTTTGTACGACGATACCACAGAAAATGTTTCCTTGTTCTGTTGACCGAGCGACGGGCAGCTGTGTGAGAAATGGAGGGGCACCATTCTAAGGCAAGCAATGGGAGATTTCAGCTTCGATTATAAGTGTGCGACAGTGTGTGGAAATGCACTGTGTGTGAGAATGGAAAAAGCAATGTACCCTTTTGAGAGCATCGTGGGCCTTGAAATGTACAAGGCTAACTTAAAGCCGGATTTTTGTCATATCATTCAGGTTGTAGCGGTGCTTCATTACCTGTTGGCAAACTTGTATTACCTTGCGCTCAGGCTCGCGTGTAAAAATGCTTTGGGACATCCTTGTGCTTTTACTTTTCATATTTCCGCGAATTATCCCTTAGGGTTCGTTTTGTTTGTTTTGTAACCGCGCGTGGCCGATTCCGGTTTCTTATCTGGCGTTTCAACCGGAGCGCCCGTTTGCTGTTTTTGTCGTACGTCCCGTCGGGCAATATTGTTTGATATGGAAAGGGTGCCACCTTGTCGCTAACTTGATTTTAAATGCAGAGCATTTCTTTAACTCGCACTGTCACCCGTCGTCCCTCGGCGTTGTCCGCTCTCAACAACAGGTGCGGGCGCGTATGCGCGTGCTCCGGCGCTGAAAGAGGCGTTGCAGCAGCAGGTGCTACCTCCTCTCCCTCTACTGCACGCGCTAAGGCAGCGGCGAAGCGTCAGCGTCGAGCGGCCGATCCCGAGCGTCGAGAACGAGAGGCCGCCGCCAGTTGTCAGCGTCGAGCTGCGGATCCATCGAATCGAGAGCGAGACACGGCTTCGAAACGTCAGCGGCGAGCGGCGGACCCCGCGTTACGAGAACGAGATGCCGCGGTCGGCCTTGTTGACGTAGTCCACGACGTACGCCGCGCACGCGTAGTGGTCGAGGATGATCTGCAGGTCCATGTTGGAGTCGAGAACCGTTCCGATCCACGGGTTGAACGCGTTCACGCGTTTCTCGGCGGGGGTCCTCGCGTGAAGCAAGCACGGACGCGACGCGCCAGCCCGCAGAATCTCTGAGTACTCCTCCCCGGACCGCACGTCGAAGGCGCGCGGGAACTCGTCCAAGCTCGCAAACTCCCCGTGCTCCAACGCCTCGTGCATTTCGTCGTACTTGGCCTTCAAGCGCCGTCGACACACCCGTACGACAAAAACAACTACAACTACCACCGCCAACTACCACAACCTACGCCACGTGACCACCCCCAATGATCTGCATTTACTCGTGTCCCTCGCGCGGGGGCATCCGACGGAGGTTTTTTTGTTTCTTCGACAATGTTCTCTATCCTATTTCCATGGATCTGAAATTAATAACGTTCCACGAGTAATATGCGTAGCAAACGCCGCGCAACTCACTTTATCGACGTTCATCTGTTCACGCCACACTGCGGATTGCTTCTTAGACGTATGTGTTTCATTCTAGCCTTTTGTAGTGCAGGAGATCGCTATCTCGCAGCGTTCACAAAAGCTTTGCGTCGTTCTTGGCTACGTGGCAATATTCTGTTTCCTCCGTGTGCTCCACCGCAGCGCGAAAAAATAAATTTTTGTACGCTGGACCACGCTCTTTTGTCTCCCTTCGTAACATTGAAATTTCTTGTTGCGTGTGATAACTACAGTTTCATTGTTCTTTTTTCGCTTCCTGTTTTTGCAAGGATTGCAAAGTGTGGAAGCAGAAAGACACATGGAGTAACATATATCTCTTCGTGTTTTGATACTTCGCGTTTCTGCAGCGTTTTTAGATGTTCTCAAGTATGTACCCACTCATCGAAACGACCATACTATTGGGCTATCTCTTTTAGCGTTCTGTGCATTCCAGAGCAATCAACGGCTTCATTAAGCGTAGTCTGAACGACGCGTACTTGGTTTCTTTCAGTTTTTTTTATTGTATTATCGATCGGCCCGCGGCAGTCCGTGACTACGCAGCTACCGTATGTGTGGTATTTACAACTTTTCTTTAAGCAAAGAAGCAATATAGATTTAAATATCCGTAAACACGACGGTACAGCGCTTGTGCCAGAGCACACAGAAGCCGTTGCCGTTCGCGGCGGAAGTCTACGGTAACTTACTTCGAAAAATAAAACCCCATTAAAGGCAGGTGATAAACACAATAACTGGACTATTCATCGCTAACTACTACGAATAAAAAAAACACTTAATCAGCGCGCAGACACCAAAAAGCAGCGAGCGTTTGCACGCCAAGAGCTGGCCAATACGTCGCACGCGCGGCGGCTGGATGACCTTCGTGTGGCGGTGGCGCCTCTAGTGGCGCGCGCGGTCCCTCTATGAAGCGAGCGCCGAAGTTTCGTGACCAGTAAAGCATTGAAGGACTCTTTTAGTACTTTCTACAAGCAGCAAGGGAAGCGTAGCATTGAAAAAAATACATGCTTTGCTTTATTTACTGCTTTCTTATTCAAGCATAATAATTCTGTGGGTAAGTAAACCACGCATCTTGGCGGTTGCACTTTCGTGCTTTGCGAAACAATCGCTTCTTTCTATTTAAAAGACGCTTGAGGTAAATTTCTAACCAAGGTCACGATGCTTGCAAGGAATCCGCATGCTTATATACTTTCTTTTATCAAAGAACTAGCGGTAGTACCGGGTGATGCCCTTGTGAGCCATTATACTAATGACACTAATGGGTATAACACGTGTTCAGTTATTTCTGCATTGTCCTAATTGCTAGTTCATCGTGACGTGGTACACAAGAACTCTTGCCTGCTGTTAATACATGGCCTCTGGCCGGAGGTGCATCGTGGTAATGGTAAACGTCTGGTGTCGTGTTTTACTGCAACTCTCGGTAAACAATTGCACCAAGATGGTCTGTTCAAACCAGTGAGTAAATAGTGGAAACCGTTTTATTCAGCCGGTGACGTCGGAGTGGTTCCCTCTTCAAGGCAGCCATGTGATGAGCTGCCATGTGATGTTTGGACATCCAGATAGCTGCTAGTCACCAGGTTCTCCCACAGCTCAGGGGTGGGAAGAGTGGATGGAAGAAGGGAGAGGTTGGGTTTTTGCTCACTCTAGTATGATATGAGGAGGAGTGCCGGGTTGTAAACAGAATTTGCATTCTGGAGGAGGTTGCTTTGTGAACATACGATGGAAGCGGACTGGGTGAGGGTAGGTATTCTTACCCATAGGAGGTGTTATCTGGGCAGGTATGACCAACGCTCATAGGTCACAGGGAGGTGCGTGGTTGCAGAAAGTGCCAGCAAATGGCGAGCGCTATGCGAATGCGGGAACATTCAACTGCATTCCATGTCCAGAGAAATCCCGCTTGCATCTATACGGTAGGTGGAATCAAAAAATGTTGTAGAAAAGTGTTTACATATCTGAGTGGGTTACCTATCTCAGCAAAAACCGGTTCAACATTTCAAATAGCGTGTGATAAAAAAAAATTAGTACCTGAAAAACTATTTCACCACTTTTCAATCCCTCCATGGTGTTTTTTGAAATTTTCACCAATGTTCAGCTCCAACACCGTAATCACAATGCGCTCATCAAATTTGAAGCCGTTTGAACCAGCAGTTTTGGTGGGCATGCACATCACTTGTTTGGCCTTTTCGGCTTGTCAGGCATGTCATATGTAGAAAAGAAGTTGGCCTTTTACCGGCGTCGCAAGCTGAAATCCTTAAAAATGGTTTTCTGAATTTGTGTGAGTAACCTATGTTAGCAAAAATCGGTTACATAAATGAATCAGTGAAATATTTATTGGTGAATCTTTCGGAACACCCATTTTGTTCCGGAATGCGAAATCACCTCTATAGGGTAGCTTATGTCGAAATCCTAAAACTACTTTTTAGGTATTCTTGAAGAGTACACATATCAGCAAAACGCCCTTCGATATGTGAACGGGTGACCGAGATAATCACGAATTTACGAAAACACAATTTCACCGTTTTCGTCGGTTACGAGTGCCATTTCCGAAAATCCCGCCTGAGTGAACCCCTACTCTATGACGCAAATGTATTCGAGAAACTTCAAGTCTCTAAACCTACGAGTTTTGGCTGGGCGTTGAAAGTCCGTCAGTCAGTCAGTCAGTCGGGCACTTCTCTTCATAGGAATAGATTAACTTTATCTTTAAAAAGAGCCCATGGTTAGCATTCACAGTACGTTCACAAAAGTGTACCATAAAATTCCTTAGAAAGGCTTCCAGCTCGGTGTTAATAGCCGGAAAGTCGGCCTGGCGGTACTCTGTAATGCAATACGCTGTATTTACAGTTTATTTGAACGTGTGTTTGCTGAAAATTGGACAATACAGTGATCGCCAAGAGCTGGCGTGAAGGCGATGAGTGGACAAGATCTGGCGAAGTGATTAGAACGAAGTCGAACACGTTAGCGCTTACTACAGATGTCGGTTGGGCGTCACAAGCTGCGATAAATGAAAAGTGCTACACAAGTCAAGAAATTCAGTGGCTTCGCGGGAGGAACAAGAAACAAGGCACAAATATGCTTCAAATGCCTCGGCCTAGGACATAGAGCTGATGTGTGCACCCGCGCAACGACTGCTCGCTGCCCCAACTGTGTGTACGCCAACAAGGACGAAGCTCACACGTGCATCACCGAATGTGTGAACTGTCAGGGACCGCACCATTAGGACGACGCCAGCTGTTCAAAGAAACTCGAAGCCGACGCAGTGGTACGGCAACAGGCATACCTCAAGAGGCTCAACATACGTAACGTTTCGAACACGTTTCGAAGTTCCGTTGCGCTCAGTCGCTGCTATCCCGAAGTATACTAAGGAGATTGTAAGCTATATGCGGGTCGGGCGGACCTCTACCACATGCTATGGTTAGGCTAGGAGAAACTCCAAGCAAAGGCCAAGAAAAACTCGTTCACTGTAACGAATATCGAGAAATGGGAGACCGCTTTGCTCAGCCCCGAGCCGGAAGTGCAACTTCGGGTCGTCCGGATGGCCGAGGCTGCCGCCAGAGTCCAAGGGCTTCTGGCTGACGACTGCGGAAGGGGGAGTAAGACGAGTGGAAGACACCACCTTCCCATTCGTCCCTTTCCTTTTTAATCCCGTTAACGGCAAAATAAAGTCTCTACTACTACTACTACTATTACTACTACTCTATTGTTCATTCTCCGAAATCGTGGCAACACTGTGGGAAAGAGAAAGACACGTCATAGTGTGCGCCCCTTGTTCGTTTGTCCTCGTGTCGTCATGGGCATGCGCTAGGTACGGTAATATAGCCCTCGCGCACGGCAATGTCTAAAACACGACCTGGTTGGGAGAGGTCTCCTTGGCCCCCTCATTCTCTAGAAGCCATTATGAACAATTGGAGGCGCGGCCACGAGTGTGCCACTTCCGGAGACGATTGGCAGATCCCGCCACCCTTGCCCCGAGTCGATGACGAAAGCTGGTGGAACTCTACCAAGCTAAGGATGACTTTGCAGCCATCATCCGGCGCGAAGATGACGACGACCTCTTCGATGCGTATTACGATGATTACTGAATCCGCAAGTATGTAAATATACAATGATGCTAAAACAACTATGGGTACGGCCATGCTCACCTGCAACAGTTTTACCATTCAAGAATGGCCCTGGTCTAGGCTAGTTGGTTGCCATTCTAGTTTCTACTTATTATTCATGTTTTGTGCGTGAGTGCAAGCTCGCTGTAATTTTTAACGCGAAAGCTTTCTTACCCGCCGCGGTGGCTCAGTGGCTAAGGCGTTGCGCTGCTGAGCACGAGGTCGCGGGTTCGATTCCCGGTCGCGGCCGCGAAAAGCAAAAACGCCCCTGTGTACGAGATTTCGGCGCACGTTAAAGATCCCCAGGTGGTCAAAATTAATCCGGAGCCGCCCACTACGGCGCACCTCATCGCCTGCGTTGCGTCGGCGCTTTAAACCCTACAATCAAAATCAAATCAAAGCTTTCTTAGTGGGATTGATGGTGGGCTGTCAAAAAACTAGTGAATTTCCTAAGTGATCGGTTGGTCGACGGAAAGCGCTGATAAGACCTCTGGACACCACAGGGAGCGTGCGTGGAACCGCCTTCAATTGCGTCAGAATGGTTACTTTATAATTGCTAAAAAGGGACAGCTTTACATAAGACACCAGGCGCATCGATCGTGAAGAAGCGGTGTAATAGTATACCCTTATCTCATAAACCACACATTGGTATACATTCAGATCATTCGTATATGCGTTTACTTAGTGCACGACAAATCTTCGAATGAGTTCGTTATTCGTTTGCGATTTCGGTCTCCGAACGTTTGGCGATCACTTGGACGGTCTTCGCAATTTCAGCGAAGGTTGCACGCACTTTTTGTAGCGGATCTTTTTAAGATCGAACCCCACCCGTGTTTGGAGTCACTCAAAACGGCAAACAATGTGGATAGGGCCCCTAACGTTATGACTCTGCCGTCTATTCCATTTTGCCGTTGTCGCATTCGTGGGGCTCAGAAGTTTCTTTGGGCTGGTGGCGCCGTGGTTGGGTTTGGACTTTGGCTAAGTTGAACTGGACTTTTGAATCTCACATTGGCACTTGGGATCTTGAATATTACAAGGGTGGATTGTAGACTTTGAATAGACTCAGGCTGCATGACGAAAGCTGCGCCTTTCAAGCGTCTTCCTCTTAATGATGGGGCTTCATTTTGCTAGGATATTACCATCCTTGACTAGCGGTAGACGGCCACTAGTGTACGGTATATCGTTAATGAAGGACGACCTTCGAGAACGCCCCCCTCTGTGATAGCGCCCTCCTTGTTCAACTTGGCTGGCATGCTGTTTGCATTACTACTTCTTTTGCTTGTCGGCCAAAAACATTGACAATTACGTAATAAATGTTTGGGAAACATTCGAGAAGGAGCAATTGCTCGACAGCCATGGCTCTGTGCCGCCCACACACCTGTATTTGTTCGTTCAAATACAAAGCATGCAAAATACTCAGGGTGCCTATTCATTTATTTGGGTGCGTGCTCAATGTATGGGTTTGTTTATTTATTCACATATTTTTATTGATCAGTCTATATATCTATTTATTTAATTATAATCCGATCGCTTTAGGATTATAGCAGGGGTGTCAGAAGTGAACACTCACGAACGGTCTGAAGCTAGCAAGAGATAAAGAAAATAACGAAACAGGGATTTCTCCTAAAACGTGTTCGATAGACAAACACAAAATCATGAAGATACGCTCATTAATATTTTGGTAAAAAGCACAGTGCCCACTCTTTGTAAAGGAAAAGAATTTCGCAAACTACGTTGGCTACAGCTGCAATGTAAAGTTCATAAGCTAACTGCACTGTGGTTTACGACTAAAAAGCTTGGGGTTTGTTGACGCATCACTGCCAAGTGCGGCTTTTCGTGGTAGACACCGGTCCCGAGGCATTGACATACGTAAGACATCCTTGCTTGTTTAAAAAAACAATGACGGCAGCTCCGTAGCTGCTGTTTCCTGCCGCGCCGTGCCGGCAGTGATATGATCCCGTTAGCCCCTCTCACCCGGCTTCGCTGAGAAGCTGCAGGAGAATTGCGGGCTTGTGTGCGAAAACTTCAAACGGCCTGCAACGCCACATCAAAATAGAAGTATAAATATGACGCTAGTGCTCGATTTATGAGGGAAACGGGTTTTGTGATGCCCCTGTACCCCAGAACTCTAGTTTCCGAATGTAGCGAACACGCTACTTGGATTCAATTTATGTCACATGAAACACACACAAACACACACAAAGAGAGAGAGAGAGAGAGAGAGAGAGAGAGAGAGAGAGAGAGAGAGAGAGAGAGAGAGAGATACATCTTTATTTGCTATTTGCCCTTCTATATAGGCTTCTTGTTGCTGGGGGGGGGGTGGAGCTGCTGTTACCAGTTGCCCCCAAGAACTGCTTCAACGTGTCTGGGGAGGGCTTCCCAGTGCTCCTCTTTTGTCAATATTAATGAGGAGGGGGTCAATTGTTTGACTGAGGATGCGTAAGGTACCGGCCTTCTTCTGGAGTGCGAGTTTGAGTGCGGGTCTGCTTCTGGAGTGCGAGTTTGAGCGGATTTGGGGGGGTCCCTGTGGGGTGGAGCGACTCCGTCGAAGTTCCAGGAGAATGGAAGAGGAAGTCTGTGCATATGCATCCTTGTCTCTATAATCTCTACATGTAGTGCTGGTTGTTAGCGTACCCGTGACCGCCGCCTTGGCTCCTACGTGACCCGGTTTATTTTCTATGTAGTGGATGATATGCGGGTTGCGTAGGACATCTGCTTGAGCTAGGCGGATACAACTTGATGACAGGAGCGCCGAAAAAAGTCATCAGATCCACTTGACGGGGTCCGTGCCCCTGTAATGTATTTAAAACACACATGCACATGCTCATACATGAGGACGTGGGTGAAGAAAAACGTTTATTGCTCCCATTTAACTTGAAGAAAGGAGCACGGGGTGTTTGTCGGTCATCCATGGTGGGTGGCGTCCTTAGTCCTGGATGCTATAACCAGCTGCACCTCAGGTGGCCCTGGTCAGCAGGCCTAGCTGCTTTTCCAGGACCTCGCTGGTCAGCAGGACCTTCCACTACTCCTGTGTCGGTGCGATGACTTCAGGTAGTTCGGTGACGCCCTTACACTCGAACACCAGGGGGTGCAGGGTGTTGGGCGTTCCAGAGGAGAAGTTGCGGTCGTAGCTGAAGAGCGTGGGGTATATTGGTCAGCTGCGTGGCGTGCGGAAATGAATTTGTCCGCAGTCTCCGGAATTGTGTGGCTTGTTCTTTGGTTAGGTTCGGGTGGGGGGGCGGGTATCGTCTTCTTGATAGCCTGTAGAGCTCTAGTATGTCTCTGCTGCGCTTGGGGTTGCACGGGTGGTTGTCGGCAGAGTTGTGAGTGCCTACGAGGGTTGAAGCCCAGTGTTAGTGGCCTCGGGCTGTGGTATTTGCCGCTTCATTAACCTCTAAGAACTCCTGACCTGGTGTCCAAATGACATAAATGTCCAATGGAGTTTTCTGTGCTTTTGAAGCCTTATGCAGCAGAGGAAGTGCCATCGCTGAGACACGGCCCTTTTCAAAATTACGGCAGGCCGCTTGCGAGTCGGTGATGACGGTCCCCTGGCCTCGGGTATCTGTTACTGTGGTGGAGGCAAGCACGACTGCTGTCTCCTCCGCAGAATCGGTGTCATCTGTATTGACCGTTGCTGAACCCAAGTCATCTCCTTTACTGTTTGAAACACTAACCGGGTACGCCCACTTGGTTCGTGCCGGGTACCTCGCTGCGTCGACGTATGTGGTTGATCTGTCGTTGCTGTAGCGTTTTAGCAAGGCCTTGGGACTGGCTTCCCTGCGCCCGTTGTGGTAAACCGGTTGCATGTTGCGTGGGTCGTTTTCTACCATGATGTATTCCCTCAAGGCTGGGGGATGCGTCGTTTTTGGTTTTGTGGTCTCACGCTTGGCTCGTAATCGAGGCGGTACAAGGTAGTTTGGCCGGTCAGGGTAAGCTTGAGTTGCTACATTTGGCTGGCTTTATGCGCCACGGTGAGTTCTTGCCACGTGTAGTGGGTTCCTAACCGAAAATGTTTCTCGGCGGAGGTCTTGGGTTGCAGTCCCAGTGCTAATGTGTAAATTTGACAAAACCAAAATTCCAGCTTCCTATTTCAACGATTTTTAGCCCCAAGTATGGGTTGCCGTAGGTGATTTTGCTAATTACCAGGGCCTGTAGCATTCGGATTGTGTCCTCTTCTTTCAATTCGTGTTTTTTTCTTGCTACTCGCCTGATTGTGAGAAGAAATTATTAAAAAAATTGCTTCACAAATATAGGTGATACATGGGTTGGCGACAGAGAAGAGAAAGTGGGGAAGGTGAGCTAAAGAGGGGAGGGGAAGTAATCGGAAGAGAAAAGGAAAAGCGTGCAGCATGCTGGGTCGGCATGTATAGATGGCGAGGAAAGGAATGGAGAGAGATGCGGGAAGTACGGTAAGCGAAGGATGGGGTCGAGCGAGTGAGAAATAAATGCGGCAGTGGGACGAGGAAAAAGAGAATACCATGCCTGCATTGGAAAAGTCGCAGTGAGGAGTAGTAAAGGCGAAGGATCTGGGAGGGAGGAATAATAGCAGGAGCTCCACCTGCAAGAGGCAGCAGGGACGCTGTCGTATTGCGCAGTTTGCAGCGAAGAGGGCACCCGTGTGGCCAATTGTTTGCATACTATTTCATCGAACGTCATAAACAACGCTACTCTAAAATTCATGGCTATATCATGCTTTTGGGGTTGCAATAGTCAATGAATCATAAAATAACCATATAATTCGTAACGAGCTTTGCTTTTCCTAGTGCTGTTGCGTGGGAACTAACCTGAATGAACTTGGTGGTTGAAAGCGAAAACGAGTACAGACCTTTATGCAGGTAGTAGTTGCCATCATTAAAAAAAGAATCAAGGTGTCTTTCTTGAGAGAAAGATGGTTAAAACGAGAAGCTTTCTTTGTAGCAACGTGAGTCACAGTCCAAATTCCAAACTGCTTTAACGGTTTCAGAATGGCGCAGTCGGATAGTCGTTGGCTTTATAACACGCGGGGCCTTGGTTCATTCAGAAAATGTGGGGCGTTTTTTTTTTTATTGAGGCTCTCGTGTCGTCTTTGTGGAAACCCATTGTGCAGTTGGTTTTCTTGCAGCGCGGATTAGGAGTAACCATTTGAATTTTGCATTTTAAGTTCTCAGCTTGAAGACATTGTCTTTCAATCGGAGGAAACTTTGTGTTTCAACTGTATTTCACTTCACCAACGATCATCATCGTCACGGAAAGTTGGCTCTCCTGCAGTGCGTTCTTTCGCAAAAAGAACTAAAGCGCCAAAACGACACTGTCAAGGAGCGGTAGTGTAGGGCCTCGGATTAAATTAAACCGCCTGGGTATTTGTAACGCGCACTGAAATGTCGACAAACGCGAGTTTTTGCTTTTCGCCTTATGTGAAAACGGCCAGTGCGGACAGGGTCGAACCCGCGTCCTTGGGTTCAGCAGCAGAATAGCAGAATACCTTAACCACAGCGGCGGGGTTGCCTTGAAATAGGCCTCAGGTATTGGCTGCGCGTGCTGAACACCAAACCCAGTCTAGACCTTTACGTAAATCGTCATTACCGCCGTTGAGTTTGAAATAAAACCCTGTTCGCATGAGGTATTGTCACCACATATTATTAGCCCCTGTTTTTTTGTTGGGCTTCTGCTTAGCCAGCTTCAGGGTTTATGGCTAATTCCTTTTAGACCGGTGGGAGATTGATTCAATTCTTGGGTACGTGCAGCTGCCGGAAGTCACGGTAACTGCATAAAATATTCCGACAGGTGGGCACTAAATCCGTATTCATACCCGCCAGTTGGCAGTAAGGGCTTGAACAGGATGTGGAGAGGGGCAGCGGTAAAAGACCGGCAGTATAATTAGAGGAATATAAAAAACGGTTTCAGGAATCCCGTGCGAGCACACTACAATGACGAAAAATTGAAATAAAGAAGTTTCCATTGCGCCTAACACCAACCCTCACAGAGTTCAACCGTTTTGGCATAGATTCCTCAAGCTACTTCAATCTGCACAGGGCCCACTTCGGCTCTGTGAACACTTCGGCCTCTTTCAACTTCGGAAACCCGTAAGTGAAGTATAATCCTCGCATTGATAATAGTTCAAAGCACTAGGAAAAAGCTGACTGCCATTACAAAGGTGAATTTCAGTCAATATCTGTAGCCATGCAATAGGAGAGCGCAAAACGAATACGGGCCAATACAAACTACTCTTACGGCATATGTTGCTCGAAACAACTGTTTGCTGCTAAATGTTATGACAGCCGCTTTGCAGCCGCATAGAAAGTGCCTGCAGCTTATCACAATATTTACTTGGAACATTGCTGCAGAGCAAAAGGGTGACTATAGTTGGTGCCAAATACTTCATTACTGTTGCAATTTTTAAGTGGGTCGAATAAATCGGGAAGCTCTTATCATAGCGTATTCCCTCGCAGTAGTTTACGTGTACCTCTTAAAGCCAAGCATTATATGTATCACTGATGGCGTCTTTCGTGGCGCAGAATGCACTGCAGGAAATCCAACTTTATACAGCGGGCTTCACAAATTGATAATGATGGTAAGCGAAGGCACATCAAGCGCCTCAGGAAAAAGCGCTTCTCGTTGTGGGAATTGGACAATATTCCAGGACCATCTCTTACGACTGCCACTACCTGCCACAGACTGTCTGTCTGTCTGTCCCTCTTCCTTACTAATCTACTACCTTTCGCCATTCCCTTTCCTGCAGGGGAGCACGTCCACGAGCGCATTTCGGCAAATCTCTCTCCACAATTCCGTCTTAAATAACTTATTTTTTTTCTTTTTCGGCCCAAGTTTCGGCCCAATAATGTGATATGTTGTTTCGTCTCCTTATCGGTGCAAGAGTATAAGGTGCCAAAGCTCTTCAGACAATATGATATTTTTATTGCATAGGTACGCGTTGATGCGTGGGACGGTACACGGAGATGAGAAGTAGAAGTGGGTGTTTGGTAGATGGTGTCGTCGCATAGGTTGAAGCTAGGCTTGGAGGATACTTCGGAATTTTTTGCTGCCAAAATCAACGTGATTCGTTGAAGATATGTATAGTGCCGAACGGATGAACGAACCTCGTGTCGCCAGTACTTTACGATCTGAGGTCATGACACCTCTCTCCGCGCAATATAATATCCCTATGTTAAGACGATCAGTTGAGAGGGTTTCTGGGGTTATGCAGTTTCCTTACCAGAGAGAACAATGTTTGCCGCTCTCCACTAGTGTTGCACATCTCCGCACATAGCACATGACCTGCAGAAAAACTGAAGTGTACTAAATAATTGCACAGGACTAGTTGTTCAGTAAAATAACAAAGCAAAGGTTTTGATCAGCTCTTGTAACCGATGCAGCATGCTTCAAGATCCGGAAGTATTGGTTGGCATCACTTAAAGGAGAAACCAAACTAAATTGTGTTAGTTCTAAATCGCGCTTTTCGAGGCTTGTAAATATGGCCTGTTTTGCCTCAGGCGCCAGCGACGCTGCAATTACCGTACGCGCGGCAAGCGGCGTTTCCCTGAATGTGGAATGAATGACTTTCTGGCAGCCAGAATGCATGCCAAGCATTCTTCGTCACCACCTGGGTGAAGCAGAATGGTCTCGGACCTCAACCGGGTTGTTGCGTCATTTTTAACTACGGGTTACATTGCAGAGTGAGACTGTGGGAAAGCGTTAGTCGAAGCCTCGGGGCGCAGTCTGTGGATATGGCGGTAGTTGCTTCTTAGGCCGCCTGCGTGTGCGTTTGGACGGAAAGACGGTTGCAGAGCTAAGTAGGCCGTCACTCTTCTGAAAACAGGGAGCCTGTAGCTGTCAACAATGTTTGGACGGCGCCCTAACTATTGCGGTGGTTCCTTCTTTGTTGGCCTGTTAACGCGCACAGTAGGGACGTGCTAAGATCTTCTTTTGGGTGCCCGGGTGAGTAAGGGGAAGGCAATACCTGCGTCCGGTGTTCTCTGAACATGGACTCTGGCGTGGTGTGCAATTATCTGGGGACAATTGCTTGTAAACGACGTGTTGTCTTGAAGGCACGCCGCGTTCGTTAAGGTTTGACGGTTATGTGTTACCGCTGGTTTATGGTGGCGGTCAGACCTAGGACGAGTCTTTATACGCGCATCGTGAGGCCGTGCGAACAGGCAGCGTGGGCCGCGTACGTAAAAGGTTCCCTGGGTGCTTGAACGTGTCTTCGTGGGGCTCTGAGTGTTCCGTTCTACTTGTTTTGTTTGTTTTTACGTTTTTTTTTATTTTTTGGGTTGGGGTGAGTGATCACTGTTTCAGGGTTACGGGGGCGTTGCCCACCGCATTTTATGTCCGTATTTGGTAATGCAAGCAATCCGATCACCACGAGATCCTGAGTGACCAGTGCGGAGGGGGGAGGGAGCCTAAGCGACCGATTGAAACGACCAGAAACGACGTCTCGGGGTCGGATCCTCAGGGTTTAAGGTGATATGCATCGTGGGCGTATTTTTGAGCTCGGCGTATTTTGAGCTCGGTCTCACTTCCGGGGATGTCATAGGCCAAGCTCTGTCGCTTACTGTGTGCCACGTGCACAAAGTTTGAGCTGGCTAAGACTCCCATTTTATTATGAGTCTGCTACACTTCAGACTGTAAATATTATGTCTGTCTTTTGCCTCAATAAGAACTTTCACCTTAAGATTTTCGTCTTTGTGTCAACAGGGCCGCAGTGACCACCGAAGGTCATCAGTGGAAACTTCTACATGCCACGACATCAACACATTAAACCAAGCGACGAACCCTCATTTACTTCCTCTTTTTTGCGCCTTGTCCAGGATGTCCGTGATTGTTTAGTATTGCAAACAATAACTATTTCGACGAGGACGTGTAAATGTTATAATACCGGTTGTGCACTTACACTCATGCATGCGCCCAAACTGGGAATTAGCACAAAGAGTTCAAATTTTAAGGCCGCATGGCTAGGCGAGCTGAGTTTCTGTGAGCACAGACTTTAGAATGGTTGCGTCAAAGAAGCCCGGCAATCTATTTGTCGCTATCGGCGGCATTCTGTAGTCACGTTTTGCCCTGTGTGACTGGCATGGCGCTTTAAATGAGGTTCGAAGCTTGTCGAGGCCACCAGCGGATCAATGGAATTTCTTTAGCATGTTTCTGTGTCTCGGCTTTCAATGTTTGTCTTCATTATATCGGTGATTCCGAAGAAGCTTTTATTCTTTCATACTAAGTTATTTACGGTTGTGACAGAGTAAAGTTAGGTTCGTTGGTGAAGGTGGTTGGTGTCGTCGTGGAGGGTGGTGAAGGACCCGATGACGAGACGAGGCCAGTAGGTGATGAAGAAAAAGAAGTCTATTTACACGTATTTACAAGAGACGACGAAGCATAACATTAGACAAGGAAAACTGGATTAAAATTAAAAGGCGCCGCAGCGCGCAAGGGGGTATCGCGGCACGATCCCTCGTGGGGGCCCGGAGGCCAAAAAGGTGCCAAACCGCCGCACGGTTGGCTGGAAAGATGCGTGGGGTTCCGGCGCCCAGAAACCGCCACGGGAGCGAGTCTTCGTGCGACCGCTTGCAGTCGCAGCTCTCGACAAACTCGTCCAAGCGTGTGCGAGCAGGGCGCGAGCAATGCCGCCTCCCCCACAGCAACGCACATGCCAAAAAGGGTTTTGACCTCCGCTCCCCCCCGGCCGTCCCCGAAGGTCAAGATGAAAGGAAAGCCTCCCCCGACGCCGCACAAAAGCCGCCGGCGAGGCCCAACAAAGGGTTGCGACGCGCTGGCGTCGGCGGAGGCCGCCCCAACATTCCGACACCGGATGGGGAGACCCATCAAGGCCACGAGAAGGGAGGGGGGTCATCGTCAAGACGGGGGTCATCGGCGCTGCAATCATTACAGCTCCCCTATCAAAAGCCTGTGTCAGGACTGCTTGGACTACTACAGGCGCCAAAACAAAGTGATTACAGCGCTCTAACCCAAACAAACACACACAAAAAACTGCGAGGAATATCCCTTGAGGACTCCATGCATGCAAGCGACATTTCCGCTGCGAGCAAAGCGCACAGTAAAGGCTACGCAAAAGAAATCAACCAAAAAGGGTGCAAAAGAAATCAAAGAAAAAAGGTGCATAACACTCCAGGGGCACATCATGCAACCAGCAAAATACCCGCGTGCGGGATACACCAACAAAGGAAAACGTGGGGCTCACTCGCGGGAACAAGGGAAGGAACAAGAGAAAACGGCGGCCCAATGAACAACGCAACTGCAAAATAAAGCAACAAAACGCAGCGTGAACGTTACACTCCGCCCAAAGCACAGGCAAGAAAAAACAGCAGCGGAATGAACCGCGCACGAGCGTTCAATCCATTCACCACAGTTTTTCCTTCCGCCAGTAGCACTCAGATTAATCGGGCGCAGCTTCGAGGTGAGAGTCCACCTGGTTGCTGCACCAATTGCGATGTTCCAAGGTCGAGGAGGCGTGAGGTGATCCGCCTCTGCAAGCCGTGGGGGAAGTCCCCACTGTCAGAGCCACACGCATGACCACGAGCCGAAGCTTTAAGACGCTTCCTTTCTCATGCACGCGTTTGACCCCGTCCCCCCCAGCGCATGCGAAGTTGTTTTCCACTGCCCTTTTGTCGACCCTTGTTCTCATATCGAACCCACTGCATACCGCCAGCGCGGTGCCTGCCGTCTTTTCGCAACCGCAAATGTCCGAGGGAGCTACTGCCACGGGAAGCCCGTTCGAGCAGGCTCGGGCATGATTAGGCAAGGATTTCCGAGCAGTGCGGTGGTCAACCACGTTCGACGCTGCTGAGCTTCGTCTACGCCTGGGGGGACCAAAGAAGTCACCCGGTGCACGACGCAAGCCTCCCTTTCTCCTGTACAATGGCTTGTCAAAGCAAGAGAGCACCGGTGGGTATGCCCGGGCGCGAGAACAAGTTTGAGCGGACGGAAGCTGAATGGCGTGCAAGTCTGGGTCTTTCGACATGGCACCACCGTCCTGTCTCCTTACTATGCCGTCAGCCCCCGTGCCTGCAGGAGCTTTACCCCCGCAGCCGTCCGCGGTAGCGTCTGCCCTGAGCAAACCCTTTGGGCAGGGCCGGTCATGATACGGCAGAGGTTTTGAAGCACCCAGGTGGGCGTTGGCTGTTTGACCGACCGCCTCTACTCCTACCGCCGTGGATCTCAGCGGAGACGCCTGGGTATTGCCTGGCTTTTTGGCTTTACCCGCGCAGTCGCTGACCAAGCCCGCCACCTCCTTCCCGGCGCGTGCCTTCGCGGCAAGCGTGCCTGCCTGACTCTTGGCCTGGCCTGTCGACTCCGCTACCCTTGGCTGTGTAGCCGAGGTGTCGCCGACACTAGCCTTCGATGTGGGAGGAACAGTGGGGCTCGCGGTCGCGATTTCACAGGAATCTCCTGCCAGTGAGACAGATTTCGCTGGCCCGGTCAGGTGATCAGCGGTGAAAACCCTTCGCAACACCGCAATTTCATTGACACTGTCGAGCTTTAGCTTGAACGGCTTAGTGGTGACCCTCAGCCCCACCAGTCGGCTACCCACCTTGCATGGCCGTCTTTTAGAGATTCCGGACACTGCCGCAGTGACCAGACGCGGCCTTTCCCCTACCTCGGAATCAGCTACTTCAACCCACCGTTCCCTCTGAGGGGGTGGACTGGCTTCGTGATCGAGATAGCGGTAACGGCGGCAGTCAGCGGACGAGTGTGTTGTCTGACCACAACTGCAGCACGGCCGCACAACGTCCTCGTTTCGCGGACGCGCTAGGAATTCCGCTTCAGCCAACCTTACCAGCCGCTCCAGCTCTCGCGTTTTTGCGCGTTCGGCTTCCAGTTCGTAATCTCTAGCCATGGTGGGCCCTGGCAATGAGGATGTCCCACCAAAAAAAGAAAAGGTGAAGAGACGGACCATTCACCGTCGATGATACGGCCGCTCCACTGCACCACACACGTCGGTCCCACACGTCCCGCGGGGATCGGAAGGTGCTGAAGTGAAGTTTCCCCGGCAGGAAAACTAATTCATCCGTTTTCTCGTAGGCGGCGCGCAGCCGCCCTGCTTCATCGTTGTCCTTGCGTGTAGACGACTTTTTTCTTCTATTCTCGCGGTCACCTTTGGGTCACACTTCGTTCACGAGTTCGTCACTTGAAGCGACGAAGATATCCACGACGCTGTCGGGCTGCGCCAGTAAAGTTAGGTTCGTTGGTGAAGGTGGTTGGTGTCGTCGTGGAGGGTGGTGAAGGACCCGATGACGAGACGAGGCCAGTAGGTGATGAAGAAAAAGAAGTCTATTTACACGTATTTACAAGAGACGACGAAGCATAACATTAGACAAGGAAAACTGGATTAAAATTAAAAGGCGCCGCAGCGCGCAAGGGGGTATCGCGGCACGATCCCTCGTGGGGGCCCGGAGGCCAAAAAGGTGCCAAACCGCCGCACGGTTGGCTGGAAAGATGCGTGGGGTTCCGGCGCCCAGAAACCGCCACGGGAGCGAGTCTTCGTGCGACCGCTTGCAGTCGCAGCTCTCGACAAACTCGTCCAAGCGTGTGCGAGCAGGGCGCGAGCAATGCCGCCTCCCCCACAGCAGCGCACATGCCAAAAAGGGTTTTGACCTCCGCTCCCCCCCGGCCGTCCCCGAAGGTCAAGATGAAAGGAAAGCCTCCCCCGACGCCGCACAAAAGCCGCCGGCGAGGCCCAACAAAGGGTTGCGACGCGCTGGCGTCGGCGGAGGCCGCCCCAACATTCCGACACCGGATGGGGAGACCCATCAAGGCCACGAGAAGGGAGGGGGGTCATCGTCAAGACGGGGGTCATCGGCGCTGCAATCATTACAGACAGGAAGCATAATGTACTCTGCTCCCATAGAATTTTGCTCTCGGCGGCTGACGATGCGAACACTGTGTCTTGTTTCTGAAATAAGAAATTCAACATCCGTTTTATAGCTCCTGCAATCCTACCAACCACTATTCTTGCCGGTGTCCGCAATCCGTGTAAGATCCACCGACTGGTAGAGTTGTCGAGGCCACGTTTTACGCTAGTAACTCTGAGTGCTCAGATGAAATCGATAAACATTTTCGCTGCGGATTATTGGAATTTCTGTTACAAACAAGAAGCGTTCAGGGCACACCGCTGTTATTCCAGCCGACTTTACACTACATGGTGGTCCATGAAACAGGACACTCTTAAAATCAGAGTCTGAACTCCTTGCTAGCGGCTGCTCGTCTACAAATGTCAGAGATTAAGGGGTACAAAGGCATGCGCGGAAGAGCACTGAAGTGTGTGGTCATTGAATACGTGTTTGATTAGAAAACTGCTGAATATAGACGTATTTCAATACATTGTTTATTTCCCCGTACGATGTTTATTCCCTGTACCGCTGTACTATTTAATAACAGCTGCCTCCCAAGGCGGTTTCCCGCGCAGGACGTTTGCTTATTTGCCTTTATTAGAGCCGTAACAGCGTAACCACGGGGGACGTTTTGTACACATAAATTAGGCAAACAAGTTTCATTAGACTCTTTACAAGCGACCAGCTTCAGAGCTTAGATAGGCAACTGAACAAACGTGTTATGCGCATGTATGACCAGAGTCCTTCAATGCTTTACTGGTCACGAAATTTCGGCGCTCGTTTCATATAGGGACCGCGCGCGCCACTACAGGCGCCACCGCCGCACGAAGGGCAGCCAGCCGCCGCGTTCGCGGCGTCTTGGCCTGCTCTTGGCGTGCAAACGCTCGGTGCTTTTGGTGTCTGCGCGCTGATTAAGTGTGTTTTCTTTTTCGTAGTAGTTAGCGATGAATAGTCCAGTCATCACCTGCCTACAATGGGCTTTTATTTTTCGTAGTAAATTACTGTAGACTTCGGCCGCGAACGGCAATGGCTTCTGCATGCTCTGGCACAAGCGCTGCGCCGTCGTGTTTTCGGATTTTTAAATCTCTATTTCTTCTTTTCTTAAAGCAAAAGTTGTCATACGGTAGCTGCGTAGTCATGGACTGTGCGGGCCTATCGATAATACAATAAAAAAAAACTGAAAGAAACCAAGTACGCGTCGTTCAGACTACGCTTAATGAATCCGTTGACTGCTCTGGAATGCACAGAACACTAAAAGAGATAGCCCAATAGTATTGTCGTTTCGATGAGTGGGTACATACTTGAGAACATCTAAAAACGCTGCAGAAACGCGAAGGATCAAAACACGAAGAGATATATGTTGCACCACGTGTCTTTCCGCTTCCACGCTTTGCAATCCTTGCAAAAACAGGAAGCGAAAAAAGAGCAATAAAACTGATTTTATCACACGCAACAAAAATTCCATGTTACGAAGGCAGACAAAAGAGCGTGGTCCAGCGTACAAAAATTTATTTTTTTGCACTGCGATGTGCAGCACACGGAAGAAACAGAATATTGCCACGTAGCCAAGAACGACGCAAAGCTTTTCTGAACGCAGCGAGCAAGCGAGCTCCTGTTCTACAAAAGACTAGAATGAAACACAAACGTCGAAGAAGCAGTCCACAGTGTGACGTGCACAGATGAACGTCGATAAAGTGAGTTGCGCGGCGATTGCTATGCATGCATTACTCTCGGAACAAATTTCAGATCCATGAAAATGGGATCGAGAACATTGTCGAAGAAACAAAAAATCAAGTTGCCGAGAAGGTGGCACCCTTTTCATATCAAACAATATTGCCCGACGGGACGTACGACAAAAAGAGCAAACGGGCGCTCCGGTTCAAACGCCAGATAAGAAACCGGAATCGACCACGCGCGGTTACAAAACAAACAAGACGAACCCTAAGGAATAATTCGCGGAAATATGAAAAGTAAAAGCACAAGGACGTCCCAAAGCTTTTTTACACGCGAGCCTGAGCGCAATGTAATACAAGTTTGCAAACAGGTAATGAAGCACCGCTACGACCTGACATATATGACAAAAATCCGGCTTTAAGTTAGCCTTGTACAATTCTAGGTCCACGATGCTCTCAAAAGGATACATTGCTTTTTCCTTTCTCACACACAGTGCATTTCCACACACTGTCACACACTCATAATCGAAGCTGAAATCTCCCGTTTCTTGCCTTGGAATGGCGCGCCTCCATTTCTCTCGCAGCTCCCTGTCGCTCGGTCAACAGAACAAGGAAACATTTTCTGTGGTATCGTTGTACAAGGATCAACATCCCGGGAAGCAACACATGTTAGGCATCGTCGTTGCACTACGTAAGTCGCATCACAAGAGCGCGAGATGCACGTTACATTTTTTTCCCCGCACAAAACAAACACAACTCGCGGTGGCTCCGCCGTTCGAGCCAGCGCAACGCCGCCTGAGGAGTGACCTCACTGAGAAGGTGGCGCCACCGCGCGGCGGCCAAATGCAGCATATGAAGCTCTCCCATTGAGTTACAGAGCAGTTTCATGACCACTAAAGCATTGAAGGACTCTGGTATGACTTAGGAGAACTATCTGCCGTCAATTATTGTGTAGATGGGTGCTCAACAAAGTTTCATTCGTACTGAATTGATGGCATAAAATTCTTTAATGGAAACAAGCCGCAGTATATTGCAAAAACTTCAAAAGGCTTAAGACCCTTAAGAGATTGAGGGAGATTGAAAAATCTTTATATTGCCCAAGTTTTTCAGTCATGCCACTTTGCAGGGGCCTATTTTAGCGCGAAGCACAAGAACTTTACACAGCGCGCGCAATTAGAAAACGAAGATATTCCAACCGTGATGAAAGTTCATTAGGCCACCAGTTGCCTCCATCGTAAAGTTTTATAGTGATTGTTCAGAAGGCCTAGCTCTAAAATTATATTGTGTTGCATGCATTTATTGCCTAAAGAATAAGCGGCGAGAAAGAGAAATCCATAGAAAGCCCTCAAATTCTGTTATGTTCTTGTCATGAAATGGCGCGAACATGCCCGAAAGCGCACACCTACTAATGGGTGCCATCTTTCAAAATAAATAGCCGCAGTACTAAAAAACGCTTTTTGCTCTGTGTGCAAAATTGAACACCGCTGAACTGAATTTACCCTGAACATGATGAACCAACAGGCCCAGACTTCCACTTTCTCAAAAACGTTGCTACTGGAATATAGATATAGTTATTACTTTCCTTTACGCAGCAAATTAAGAACTATACCTTTATTCTGCGACACCGTGCGTGACAGGAGCTGGCACTGTAGGCCTACACACGTTTTTTATATTTATATTTAGAGAACTACACCTCAAGAAATTAGAGAACGACACCGCGTACACTACAAGGATGCGATTGGTGAAACATATACAATATGGGGGAAGCAGCTCCCTTTAACACCGACATGGTTACGTGTTCTCCGCATTTAAATTTAGAAGAATGCCTTAATTCGGCAACCGTGCATATATGGACGACGTTTTAGTCTCCAGCTCGTCTTCTAGAATCTTCGCTTTACACCACATTGGTGAGAGTGAGAAACCGGGTAGGCCATACCTGTTCACCTCGGTTGCAAATATGGCAAGTGAGGTCATTTTCACCACGCGTTGATCTGGTTGCAAAACATGTTTACCATTTCTTATTTTCAAGAACACCACAACGAGTATCCGAAATTTGTATCCGTGAGAGAGGTGGCTATGGGCTCGACAGTTGAGATTTCGCAATCACTCATTTTTACTGGTAAACAAAATCTCAACCTATTGCCAACTGCGCTATGAAAAGCACCACGCCTGAGGTACGCGGATAAATGTACAGGGTAACAAAACCTTAAAAGTGCGCACAACGTACAGCAGCAGGAATCGCTCCCGTCAATAACACGAAAATTGCGGGAGATAAAAGGTAGCGTGAAGCCTTAGCTGCTCCGCTGCTGTGGTCCAACGTAAATGCGTGTGTTTTTCTGACAACAATGTTGGTGTTTCGTCACAATTTTTCTGCGGTCAATTTGTAACCCGGTTAGTTCGGCGAATAATTGTTGTTGCAGGAAGTAGCGCAAATCCACCGGAAGCGGTTGCATTATTGCGGCGTCTGCCTCAATACCCAACGTAGCCTATTACCAGAAGCAACTGCATTTACACGAAGCGATAAATAACATCCCATTGAGAAAAAGTAACGATTGAAAGTTTTGCTGCAATCATCCATTCTTTTATTCATTCATATTGCAGGCCAAGATGTTGCCCTATGCACGGGAGGGGGGGGGGGGCAATACCTAAAGGCACAATTATAAAGCAGGCGGGAGCAGGTTGCGACATATGGAATGTCACAAGCGCGTCTAAACCCTAGCCTAGTGTAAATGAAAGCTTCTAATTCCGCGCTTGTGCTCTGGTGAACTGATTTTATTTGTAAGCATTAGTGGGGGCGCGGAATCCTCGCTTTTCTATTTTCTAAAGATGTATCTAATCAGAGAAAACGGCCGGAAAAACAAAGATGAATCGGAGAAACCGGCCGATGCAGGGCCCGAGAGCATGCTGCTTCGCTCCAAGCAACCCCATCCGGCCACCTTGCCACCCACGTTCGAGACTGCCACTGCGAAGCCTACGTGCACAAAATTGCAGTTATCGGACGGAAGAGAAGTAGAATCGGACGAGAGGTAGTTGAAGCATTGGCCATAGACGAAGCTAGAGATAGCTGCGTCAGTGTGCCGTCTGTGGCACTGTCACGTACCGAAAAAGAGTTTCTGCGCAGCGATCTTCGCTAATCATCTAACTGACTGACGTGAACATGCTTTTTTATATTTTTCGTGTTTTTTTCTTATATATATATATCTGTGTTTCCTTCAGTAAAATTCCAGTTGATAGTCAGCAGTGTGTCGCGTATCTCCTTCTTCCTTTTGTGTTCGTTTTATTCAAGCTGATTCCCATCGAAGATGTAGGAACTAGCACAGACCAGACCCATTTTGAATTTAATGGTCTTGATAATTTGTCAAATTCATGATGCCCTTTTAATTACGAGGGTCCCATAGTGTGACCATAGTAATCTGCATTGGCTATGTGGTGACTTCTGTGAATTGTTCTCTGAGAGTAAAGTTTTACCTTGCTGTCTCACTTGATGCTACTATTCGCACCTTCCTATAAGATTTTTGCCAACAAGAGATTGAGAGTTGTGGAGGCCTTTTTAAAAGAGGAGGTGTATTTCATACATTTTTCACGTCCGCGGCATAAACGTTTTAGTACCCCAGGTGAAAAAAATAACATTTCAGTTCATATGCGAATTTAATCGTAGTTTCCGGCCCTGAAGTCACGTGCGTTACAACGGCGCAACCCCTTGCGTGTTACATCGGCGGAGCGAGGGTTGGCCTACAGCTGGACGCGCCCTAAATGAATGTGACACAAGCTGGGTAGACACACTGCACACCAGGGCCAGAGAACTGTGAGTGTGGTGAATCCGTAGCCTGGAGTGGTGCCGGCAGAAGTTATTGGCACGAAAAGAAAAAGCAAAAGAAAAGCGAGGTGGGTGACACAAACACGATGCATCACGTAACAATTCTTTGGTATGTATTGATCGGTTTTCGCCTTCCAAGCACGCAAGTCTTTAAGGGGGGGCATTTTAAAAATTACCGGTCTAACAAAGCTTTCGTTGCCAAACAGCAGTAACATAATTTACCCCAGAACGACTGGAAACAGGATTGAATAGATTTTAGAGCATAGAAATATTAACGAGCCTCGAAGTGTTTAACCAAAGCCAGGCCTATTTTAAAACCCCCAGAACTTCTTATAAATATATTGAATTCAGCTGGCCGGTACTTCTAACTAATATTATCATATAGGTTTACGTCACCGCATTAAAAGTAAAATGCTCAAATATTCCAACTTATAACAGAAAATACTGGGTAAAATGCCCTTATTAACCACATTCCGGCGTATATCTGCAGTGCAAATAGGTTGAAAAATGGTATTATGGGACCGTTAGTTGACGTTCCGCGATATCGTGCGCAGTTCTGCCAGGACGAGTGCATGCCGGGACAGCTAAAAAACAGTCTTGGTCAGGCCGCTGCTCAGAATGCACATAGCGTGTCCGAGCGGTTTTTGGTAATAACTGATATTGGTGAGGTGGTTGCAGTGGGGTACTCTATACATAAGAGAAAGAATGACCCCGAGAAGGTCGTCGCGTTCGCGGGCCGCCGCTTCCCACCAGCATCATCCCTTCGCTCACGCTGCCCGCACGCGGCATTGCCTTACGTTGGGGCATTGGAGAGGCATGGCCACTTGGCCTTTGGGACAAGAAGCGAGGTCGCATTTTGCGATACCACTCCGTCTTCCCCGAAGTTCTGTTCGCCTCATGGGGCTAAATTGTCGAGACTTGCGTTGGCATTGCAACGCTACACGGTCCGGATCATCTGCAGAGTGGTTGAAAATACTCGAATTCACTACCCTGTTTTCGGAATGTTGCTTGGGGAGGCCATTATTGAATTGCCTCAGGAGTACTGACACCAAATTTTGATACCTAAAAAATGATATAATTGGCTTCAGTAGTTTGTACAGATGCCTCACAGAAATTTTTGCAGCGATCCGAGGCCGGAATCAGATCTAAAATCGATTTTGATTGTCCAGGCCGCGAGCTTCCACAAATCGGCAGCACTAGCGCAATCGCTTTCGGCGTGACGAAACATTGGCCTACGTGTCTGGCCGGTTCAGGGTGACGTCATATAGTCGTTTTCAGAACCGGAAACAATATCCTGCGCTGCTGTTGTCGGTGGTATTCGTTTGGGCAGGAGACGTGGGCGTAGCTGTGTGAGCAATGCTTGTAAACGTTGCGTGTTCGACGTCTTTGCTCTTCAGTTCGTTGCCGGCGCATGGTGTTCGACACTGGTGCCGAAAACGGCGTGGTGCGCGATGTCGACGGGCACCGCGGCGACGCGGCGATGCGCGTCGCCGAGCTCGCCCAAGTTGTGCTATGGCAAGCTCGCGGTATGCGAAGTACTGCTCGTGGAAGCCTGCCCGAGCAAATCGACGACGACGCCAAGATGCATTATTTTCCACGCGACGACATGCAGCGCTAAATGTGGACTTCGTGGAGTTCGTGCACGCCGGCGGCCGCAAGAACTGTCGCCCAAGCCAGCGGGCTCGGGGTTGCACGGGTCACCTTGGGTGTTGGGAATTTAGTATCGTGGCGACTATTTGATCGCTGGTATCTGTACAACTGCGAATGACCATCCCTTACACAACTTTTCACCACACTATCATCCCCTTTTTCGCATACGAAGCTTTATTTTGGCAATATTTTCCGTTTCTGCGATCGGTGACCAAGACATCTGCCGCGGCCTGGTTTGATTCTAGCGCGCAGGTGGCGCCATCTTTCGGCCGTTCGCCGCACCGTGGTGCCGACACTGCTGGGTCGGAGCGCAACCTCTGCTTCCGGTCAGCGTAGGCTTCCCATCGCGGCAAATATCTGAACGCCACTTTTAAATTCAGCTCTGATAACAACTCCTAGCACAATTTTCAACACACTAACATCTAGTTTCTCGCATGTAGAGCTTCTTTGTCGTGATCAGATTGATTAGAAGAGTGGCGACAAGCTGTTGCTATCACGGTCTGCGCCGGTTCGAGCCGCAGTGATATTAAAAAACGGACGACGGCAAAGACATCGCCGGCCTAATCGCCTGGCCAAATAAAGTTGTTCTGTCTGTCGGGTGGCAGTGACTCATCCGAGTCTGAAGATTCAGACGACATGTCGTGTGCGGGCGAGTCGCGGACCATGTACAATCGTAGCAGACGATGCGGCGAACGCATGGAGGAAAGAAAAACGTCCCTGACGTCACGGGTGAGACCGTGACGTAAGGCTGCCCGCTTGCAGGCTGGCCTTCGAACGGCCATTTTCCCGCGCGGCGACCAAATTTGAAATTGGTTGCAATAAACGTGCTATAATTAATTCTGTGTTGGCGGCTGACGGCTTTCGGTTCGATTTTCGTAATTACTGGGCCAATAGGCATTCTTTACAGCATAAAAACTGAAAGCGAGAAATTTCGTGTCAGTACTCCTTTAATGCCTCCACGACGGACGTGAACGTTCCGTTCACCCGTCCTTTTTCGTCGGTGGTGTGTGTGTGTGTGTGTGTGTGTGTGTGTGCCGTGGTTCTGCGCGACGAGATGCCTTGGGTGCTCGATCCCTGCACCAAATTCATCAATCCGCGCATCGAACCAAACTGTTCTGTGCACCGCAAGTGAGCGAGAGCACAGCCGAACATTCTTGAAGGAACGTTATCAGGCTACGCCGTCAAGGAGGACATTTGCGCGCGTGCGCATAGTGGCATCGCAAACTTTTTTAACGTTTTATTATCGTTGACTGCAAAATTGCCCGTGTTGTTTGCCAGTCCTTATTCCTTTTGTTCTTGTTGTCGAGTGCCGGAAGGTTTGTGCGTGTTTGCAGTTATAGCGTGCCTCAGTGTTATTTATAGGTTGAGTTGTCTCGTTGTTTGTGGCGTTTACGCGCCCTGGAGACAGGACACATGTTTTTTTTTACTCGCACTTTGTGTTTTAGCATTTTTTGGTGTGTTTCCGGTTTGCTAGAGTATTTCGTCCCCGTTTGAACGGCTAGTAAATAGGTTGCGTTTGTAGCTTAGGTGAGAGAGAGTTCGGATCCGCTGAACTGCAGAAATGATAGGTGGCTCATTTGTGGTTATACCTAGCTCCTTCCACGTGTTTTTTATGTTCCGCTATTATTGCTGAAGGAGAGATGAAACGAGCGGTCCTTTTAAATTCTTTTCGGATTGACTGAACCAAGAGGTCCAGGCCCCCTCTTAAAGGGGGGAGTTGTAAGGTCCACTGATGAGGTCAGGGGCCAAGCGCCCGGGCGGCGCCTGAGAACCCGCCACTCTGTCTGGTAGTTCAGCACTGTGAACTCTACGTAGAGCTGCAGCCGTCGCCAATTCGTCACGGCGCGCACGGGAGACGGATTGTCTGGCCGACCGAATACCACGGGGATAATCCCCCATCGAAAACGCAGACGGCGCCGCCGGATTCCGAGAAGCGCCGGGGAGGTGTGATTACCGACGTCGGGACGAGCGCCGCGCGAGCCTCCATTGTTAACGCGCCCCGGTCAGCACGACGCACGGTCGCCGCCTTTCGCTCTCACCCCGCAGGATCGCGCGCACTTGCTCGACCGCGAGCGTGCCGTTGACCTAAAGATGGCGGCGCCTCATGGAATATTCCGTAGCGTGCTGAGTGACAGCTGTCTACGTGAATTTGGGCACTCCCTTACGCGTGTACGAACGTTACAGGGGCGTTCCCGAGAGAGTGTGACCTCGAGGTGTTATAAGGCCGAACTTGGCCGTTAGGAATCGTTCTTGTCTGAGCGCTGAGCTGGGCAGTTCCCGGCGGGACAAAGAGTCTTGACCGTTAAAGCTAGGTTGGGATTTGTGAGCTCCTTAGGCTAGAAGTTAAGATCGCGTCGGAAGTTTAGGGTACAGCACCGTACCGGGAAACTAGACGGATCTTGCGGCGAGACAGAGTCTCGGCCGTCGTTTCTCGAGCGGTTTGTGTACGCTCCGAAGGTAGGAGAGTTAGACGAAGTTGAGAAGCTCAAGTGATTTGTGCGCACTTGGAGCTAGCGTCTAGCTAAAGTTTGAAGTTTTTCTTTTCATTACTCATGTACCAAGTTTTCCTACTGTAAATAGCTGTATATAAACTCTTCGTTTCACTTAATCAACCCCAACGCCTCTAGTTCGTCAATTCGACCGCCGCCTCCAAGAACTTCAACACCATCGCCCTGCCATCCCCCTGCCAAATCAACCGGAGCCCGGGCGATTGGGTTCCTGATCGACACCGGACTTCGGGGAAACGAACACCACCATCTTTACTGGAGGGGAGGGGCTCTTTTACAGTCATTCTAAGTTCGCCGTGGCGGTCGCAAGGAGGACTGGTGCTGGAAAAAGTTCCATTGCCAGCCTATTACCCTGGATTCCACAATTGGCCCGGCACGTTAAAGTCGCCGAATAAAAGAAAGTTGTACTTGCCAGGGTCTAAGGTTTCGGAGAGCTGGTGAAAGGCGGACACGAAGGCGGGGATTTATAGAGCTGGATGAAGGCAGTACACATCGATGAACAAGTGTTTTCTAAGTTTCAATTCTGCTTCAACCCAAGCGCATTAAATCCCTGATTCTTGGTGACAACAACAAAATGCAGTCATAGGCTTTCGCAATGCATATAAAACTCCGCCACCGTATGTTTAGCCAGTATGTTTGTAATCCCTGTCGTGGTAGAAGACATTGTACTTATCGGGGAAGTAGTTTGTGGTTGAAATTCTTTCGGATAAGCAGGTTTTTGTAATTCAGTACACGTCATGCTTAAAAATGACAAAATATTGAAGGGCTGCTGTGCTTTTTTACTTAGGGCTCGCGCGTTCTGGTAGTAAAAAGAAATTCTCATGAAATATTTATATAAGTGGCCAGCAGCGTTTTCTCTTCTCTAAGAATGCTGTCAAATTGGCGGAATAAACAGCCCGTGGGCCAGACTGACGAGTTATTCACAAGGCCAAAGCAGGAATTGCTAACAGCAACACGGAATGAGACGTAGCTCGGCTGTTTGGCCTTTAGCGGTGTGCATACAACCTTCTCACGAAGTTGTTCACAGACGTGACGAGTTTCGTCGTAGTAGACACTGAGGCATTCTGGTGCAGGCGGGGCATAAACAGCGCTTTCTTGCGGGGCTGGCCGGGGACGTCAATAGCTCACTGCATTTGTTCGCCCTCACGGAAGCGTGGGGGAGCGGGTGGGGGGTGGTGCCGGGGTTGCCTTTTGGAGAATGGTTGCAAGCTGGATATGCATGTTCGTTGGCGCAGCATGAACTAACTTAGACCAAGACAAAGCAAGTTGAACACAAGGACAGTGGCTTAGAAGTTGAATACAAGGACCCAGCCGCTGTCTTTGTGTTCAACTTGCTTTGTCTTCGTTTAGGTTCACGCTGGTTGCACCTACGAAATTGCGTTTTGTTGAGGGTGCCGGGGCGGGGACAAAGATAGAGAATGGGAGAGAGAGAGAAAGTGTTTATTGAACGGTTAATACTTACATGGCGAAGGATTGCCTCTCAACAGAGGGCACAGGTATGGCCGGGGGAGGGACGAGCAATGAAACGAACGGCAGTGAAACAAAGTGCAGTGAAAGGGCAATGGAGTAATAGGAAGGGCCATGAAATAACAGGTGAGGTCCACGCGGAAGCGCCGTCTAAGTAACTCGACGAGGAGGTCTGGTCGCTTGGCGAGGGTACTATGAGTGCGTTGTGAGAGCTTGGTCTAGCAGTTGTGTCAGGAACCGTAATTGCTCGTTTGGCAAAGCGCACACCTCGGTTTGAAGGGATCCAATTACGGCTGCCTGAAGTCCTGATGCCTCTGTCGTTTCCCTTCGAAAACACGCCTTCACCTGCCGCAGCTGGCGTAGCTCGTCGGTTAGGGTAGATATACCTTCCACTGCGTTGACGAGAAGGTCATTCATTCTACCCAGTTGGCCGCCAAAGTCTCCGGGGTAGGGGAAGAATGCCTTGCGGTACGGAGCCGAGTGAGGCGAGGTGGCCGCTGCTGCAAATGGCGCCAGTGCAGCGTTTTCGTCGGGCTGAGATGTTGGTGTCTCTTTCCAACAATCGTTGCAGTGGAAAGGAATGTCACCAGCGCGGAGAAGTTGGGCGCCTTGGTCGGGCCGGGCAGTACACTTTGTGTGCACGCATTTTCTATATGAAGCACGGCGAAGCGATTGCTGCTTGACATTGACCTGCTGCGAACAGGTGGCGCAGTTGATTCTACCTGGCATCTTGGTGGCCTCGAACCTTAGGACATAGGCAGGGCAAGAATACACAAACGCGGATTCAGATTGTAAAACGGAAAGGCTGTACGTGAAACAGCCCTCACTAGTTACCTAGAGTGCTTAGGCGTCGCTAGGAAGCGTAGTCATTGGCTTGAGGAACATTTTTTTTGGTGTGTTGGGCGAGAATTGGAGGACCGTACTTAGAGAAAGGCGCAGAGGCCGTCTGGCTTTGTGTGATTTGCGCTGTGACCGCGAAGGCGTAAGGGTCAGGATGCTTGTTTCTTTGCGTTTTGTCATTCTCCTCGTACCGCTGTACTCGTCTTATTCGTGACTATTTCCTCCGCGCTTCTGATATGTCACTTTTCTCCCGAAATGAAAGCAGTTTTGAGTCGAGTACTGTCACCTATAGGTCTGTCATGATTGCTCGTTTCAATATTCTACATACGATACCACCTAGCCCACCTTACAGCTTTGCTTGTACTTCGTCGTACCGCAATCCGTCGCAGCAAACTTATGTCCCCAGCAGTGTCCGCGGTAATTCATCCTCGGGATTCTTACATCGGTCGCACAGAGCCTCACTGTACAAGTCAGCATCGCCGAGTGCCATCCAAGTGACTTTTGTTCAGCAGCGATTGGGCGATGCCTCTCAGTTCTTTGTTCAGCCATAAAACAGAGGCAAGGGCTGGAAATCTAGTTGTGTTCTTCCTGCTCCATTCCGCGCTTGGTGGCTTTGGGTCAGCAAACTCGTTGTTTTTGTCGTTCAACCCAGTGAACGTAGTGATGCCAAGTAGTACTGAGTACCCAAAAGTGGGACAGTTGATTACGCATAAGAATAAATCTCGAATACACACTCGTCTCTACATTCTAGAACCACAGGAACTCTCGAAAAGTCACTACAGCGCGACGTTGCTTATTGTTAGATTTGATTATTGTTGATTATTATTTTTTATTGCAAACGCTCACCAACAGCCCTGGGTGTTCTTGGGGGGTGCACTGTGTACACAAGAAATAGACGGCATAAAAACGAACAGCCGAGAAAGAAATGCAGTAAATTCAACAACAGAGAAACAACTGTGGAGAGAAATGAAATGTAAACCATGAAAATCCGAACACAAAAACTAAGTATTTCGAATAATATGGTCTCTCAGAAAGATAATCTCTCAAAAAGTGTGTACTATAACCGTTAGTTATTACATTTTAAATCAATTTTATTAATCGCATGCTCATGAAAGCTCGAGAAAGCCCTTTTGACATCACCATCAGCCCGGCGCGCTGACCTTCCCGCCCCAAACTGCCGACCTCAGGGCTCCCATGGCGTAGTCAACGTGCTGGCTGCTGCTGGCACACGCCGCTCTGCTTCTACATGACGTAAAGTCACACTTTTGGGACTGAAATCATGCGGCCCGGGCGCGTACGACCCAGGCCATTATAAACGCGCAGGCACGCACTCGCGGTTTCCTGTGCGCGCTTCCAGACCGGTTGCGGTATGAAGAGAACGGTGACGTCATGAGCCCGCTCAGGTCATGGCGGTTGCCTGAATGTTAGTTTCGTCGAAACCGAGAGTGACACAAATAAACCATGCTGTAAATCATTATTTACTCTACGATCGACCATGTAATGCACCATTCTATGATTACTGCGCTGGTAGGCACCCTTAGCAGCGAAACATAATTTGAAAGATGAAAGGTGTAAGATGTGAAAAAAAAGGGCACATGCCATGTCTATACAAGAGAAGTATTTAAATCGTAAGTTTTTACGCGCACCTACATAAAATCCTGCAATGGCAACAAAATGTAGACTGAATGTGAAAAATAATCGGTGAAACGCATGTTGACTTTGGCCGGTTGTTAACAGGCTCTGTGTTCTCTTGAAATGACATCATCCGTGCAAGCGAAGTGGTCTGCTTGGAATCTCAGATGAGCAGGCTGACAAGGTATGGGCTGTCGAATTCGGTGTGAATACAGCTGCGAAGAAAAATGTCGTCGCGCCTGGTGCACTCGGTTTTTGTGGTTCTCTTGCGTTTTATCCTTGAAAATTCAAATTTTTTATGTTAACTTCTTGTTCCACCAGCCAGAATCCTGATCACAAGCCACGAACTGACTTGAACTCGGCGCAATGAAGGCTAGGATCGAGGACGGCATCGTGTATTCACCGTTTCCTGATGTCGAGGTCCCGTGCTGCTCCTTCTACCAAGCTGCCAGGAAGGCGCTCCTGGATGGCCCGTGCAAGCCAGCATTGGTGAGTCTTGGCCTGAAGGCAGGTGGTGGAATTATAATACAAAATCTAAAGGCCACAGAACATTGCATAGAACCCCGAATAGGTTCTGTCAATGGCTGCATACCACGAAGCACCAAAGCTGCATTTATCCCTGAAGAAGGCCATGTTGGAAACGGTGGGACTCTTCGACGATGTTGTTGTACTCTTTAGTAATCAAAGGAAAGCCATGCGACCAGAAAATGAGAAGAGGGAAGGAGGCTAGTTCGGAGTAGACCAAAAAAATCACCGCGTTGAAGGTGGTGAAATGGAGTTTGCCGAGTGATAGCTCGCATTTGGCGCAGACGTCTTCCAGACAGCCGCTTTTGCAGCAGCAACTACCGCAAAAAAATTGCACCACGGGCAATACACCGACGCTGCTTAGTCTGCGTAAACGCGGAGTGAAGCCAAAGTTTGCCGAGCATTATTTGCGAAAGAAGTAGAGGTGCCGGCTTTACCTTGGCTGAGCTTAGACGTCAGACTGGTGGAACGAGGCGTTTTGTGGATTTTTACCTGGAGTAACCAAGCTTTCGCTATAAAAAATGCGTCTATGCTAAAATTGCATTTCTACATACGCAAAATCATCTGCGTGGTGGCGCAGGAAAAGTTCACGTACACTCCAAGAAACTGTGTGGAGGCGGTAATCAAAATGCATATCAAGGTTCCACGTGCCACGAATAAACGCAGGAAATAGCTGGTACTTAAATATGGTAAAAAGCGAGACAAAACGGTATTCAAAAAAGAACGGGCTGTCGCTAGACCGATGTAAGTGTTCCTTATTGTGTCCCCGTTCTTTTTTTGTGTATTGTGCCATATCAAAGCTTTATCCGCTGCTAGCTAAAAATTCAGCGCAGAATAGGAGGGCACTGAGACTTCATTGAGGAATTACATTGTCACAAACCCCCCCTTGCCCGCTGGCGCAAACATTAGAGGCGCGATAACACTTATTTACGTTTGCAGGGTGGCCGGCCCGTGCGCCGAAGTTGCGGGAGTGAATGAGAGGGTACAGGAGGGCACGAGTAGGCTTTAAACTAAATATATTTACTGCATCTACAACATGAGATTGAGATTAAATCGGTACAGACAGCGCTTGAAACAAAAAAGAAAGAAAAAAAACCTTTTACGCGGACATCGACTTTGTGCGCGCAGGCACTTCAAAGTTTACTTCAAAAAATACAATAATGTGCGGCTACATAATGTAAGTATACAAGAGGAGGTCCCAAGGTAAGAAACCATGGGCGGGACCTCCTATGCTTCTACACCATAAAGAGCGAGCATATAAAAAGACGTAGTAGGAAGTCAGCAATCCATTAGCACTAAGCTGGGAACGCCGAACAATGGGAACACGTGCGCGCAGGGCGGCTAACGCACGGCGCGACTATACAGGCGACAACAAGAGAAAAAAAACTCGCCCGCATCTTCCCACGGGGGGAACTCGAGTAAATGCGTCGCAGAGTGGTGGGGGTATCGCGTGAATGTTGCGTAATTGGGTATGGTTTGGGAATGCTTAATTGTTATTTCGTCTTTATTATTCTTATTTATTGAATGAAGGAGAAGCGAAGGCAAGGAGTGTAAAGTTAAAGTCTGTCTTTAATGCTTGGTGCCGTCAAGCAAAGCGTCAAGTCAAGCGAAAGGCAAGCAAAGACGCCCTTGACTGAATTCCGAACGCGCGCTCCGCCGCTTATATACACACCGCCCGCGTTCGAGGGAGAGGAGTACGGGGGGAGACGCGCATGCGCACACTTCCGTACACAAGCGCGCGAACTTTCCACGCACCCACCACGCCGTTATCACGTGTACCCGCCCTGCCGCCGTTACTGTTGAGCGCGACGCAGCGCACGGGTAGCTACGACGCATGCGCGCACAGACGCGCTCCCCCCGCACCGCCGCAGCTGTTGTTGAGAGTGACGGAGCGCACGGGGTACACGCGCTCCTCCCGCAGCGCCGCACCTGTTGTTGAGACCGAGGAGGGTACGGGGGAGAGACGCGCACCTGCGCCTCGACGCGACGCGCATCCGCAGTGAGCGTGTGGACGGCGCCTACAACATCGACGAGTGACATCGCGAGCCTAAGAAATGCTCCGCATTTAAAAAAGAAAACCAAATACACAATGCGGGGAACACAAATACACACTCTCTGGGGAGGCTTACATCTTTACCCTAGCAACAACAACAACAAAACATAGCAAGTACGCAAACTTCGCAAGAAACACTTGAGAAGGAGGCATACGTATTAACCGTAGGCGTGGCTATGGGTAACCACGAGTTCAATGACGGAAAGTCGCCGCGAAGTGCAGTCGCCTTCCCCGGGCAGCCGGTTACGTTTTTCGGGGACCCGGGGTGCGGAGTCTGCTCGGCCTTGAGAGTCACGCCGGCGGGGCGAACTCGATCCCGTAGATGGGGCGGTGGTCGGGCGCTGGACTTCGCTGATCTTTCCCAGCGTCTTTCACGTTGAAAAACTTCCAGTCGACTGCCCCAAGCTGCCGCTCGCACCCCCTTAAATTAAACTTCGCCCGATCGCCCGACTCTCCCGCTCATTTGTTCCCTCTTTCCCTGGGCCCTCGCCACCCCGCCGCATCCGCAAGTGCGGGGCTGCTCGCGTGATTGTAACGTCACCTTCCAGGAATCGGAGACGCCCGAGCTGGACTATACTGGTCCCCCCTGGCGCACTGACCTCGCCTCCGAAGAAATCGGGATAGCCGCGAGCGAGCCGAGCTGCCGCGACCCCGCCACGTGCGCTCTCAGTGACAACAAAAGGCAGGAAAACAAACAAACACGGAAAAAGTGGACAGGTTGACTCAGGTGCCGAAGCACGACCAAAAACGGCCCCTTCCGGGCAGGTTGTCATGTCGGCCGCCCGAATGGAAAAATTGAGTGCCTGGCCGGCCGTTTGTGGCATATAACAGAGCTAAAACCTAATCGCACTTTCCAGCAACGGTGGCGCCGCCGCGCAACTTTTTTCCGAAGCTGTTTGTAGATGATCGGCGTCCCGGGTGAAGGCAGCCGGAGCAATCGGAAACGTGGGGATTGAGAGCGCAGAAGCAAAAAGCAATCGAATGCGCTGTGTAGCGCAGTATAGAAATCGCTCAGTGCCGGCAAAAGCCAGCGTTCATACTTTTCCTAGAGATAAAAAAGCCCGAAAGGTTTGGATAACGATGCTCCGCATTGGAAAAGGTGTCAGCAACACAATGGGGTTTACAGTAGTCACTTCACGAAAGCTGACTTCTGATTGATTGATTGTAGGGTTTAACGCGCCGACGCAACGCAGGCGATGAGGCGCGCCGTAGTGGAGAGCTCCGGATTAATTTTGACCACCTGGGGATCTTTATCGTGCGCCGAAATCTCGTACACACGGGCGTTTTTGCTTTTCGCCTGAAAGCTGACTTCTTCTGGAGCAATATCCGTAAGTTCAGTTCGCTCTCTCGTTATTGATGGTGTGTTTTTCGTGCAAGTTGAGTGTGTCTTTTATTAATAGACGGTCTGCAGCCACTAACACAGCGGTTGAAGAAAGGCGCCCTGCCGCCACATATAATGTTCCTATGCGCACGCACGAGAAGAAAGTGAAGCCATGAACCAACAGGTGAACGTCGTTGTTCTTTTATGAACGTGCTGGTTTCTTTTAATAAATGCTGCATTCCAGTTGCATTTTTGCTTTGTTGGGTTGTTTGTGCTTCGTTCCCTTTTTAGCATTATGCGTAATTACTGTTTTGAACTTGCTGTTTTTTTTCTCTAACCCCCACAGGAACGGGCGATGTAGGTATTTTTAATAAATAAATAAGCTTGTTACTGAGGCATCGTCGTTTCCGACAGCGCGCTGAAAGCACAGCGCAACTGATATAACAGGCCCTGCCATAGAGGGGTCAGCGTTTGATTTTTAGTTTCGGTATTTTTAATAGTATCTGTAACCTGCAAAACGCCGTTGGATATTTCCTCGTAAAAACAGCCCACAAAATTATAATTTACTCGCATTATTCGCACTTAAACAGACACAATTGTGCAAGTGCCAATAACAAAACGCTGTGTTCAGTTGCGTCTACCGAGCTCTGCTTGGCGGCTAATTAATATTCGCGTGCTTGAACAATTTACGAGCATTGTTGGAAGTGTAGCATCCTTTATAGAACCTGCAGTGCCAACAAACGTCCACGCAGTGGGGTTGGCTGGTGACGCCTTTCGGTTGCAGGCACAATCCCTCGATGCTCAGTATGTCATCTTGGCCTCCTTGATGCCGCAAAACACTGTGTGGCTGGCGTTGTAAACTGCTTCGCCTTCGACAAAGCACCTTCGTGTCTCATCGGCAAGGGAAAAGATGGTCTGAAGAGACACTAATTGACCCCGATCGGCTTTTTCCTTCGGACGCGCGCGCTTACGCGACGTCCATATTATCGTTCTGTCATCCATTTTGGGTACCCCGTCGCGCCACCTATATTCGCTCGAAAGTGCGAAAAGACACCGCGAAAATTGTGTGTTGCGCCCCATCACTCTTTAACGGGTGTCACATAACGCAAGCACAGATTGTATTTCTCCGTAAATTTTGGTACATGGTGGCCTGTACATGCGCTATTTTGTGGATTTACTGTAAATTAGTGCAATTATGCCGCATTATACGGGTATTAGCGGACGGGTGTTTTGAAGAATCTCGTGTAATACAATTCCTGCACGTGAACAAGGAATGTCGGCGGCTCTACGTGGAAACAGATCCTAATTTTAAAAAAAATGAGTGCAAGCTCTCATTCCGCACCCCCAAAAAGAAACGTATTTGATGTGCCGCAGTTATGACAACATAGGTCACGTGTGCGGCGCAACTTTAGGCCGGTGGGTGAGGAAGCACTGGCAGCATGGTTGCTTCCCGTTTGTTGCTGTGGCCGAAAAAAATACGAGTGTAAATATGAACCTGAAGTGCTTTGTTAAGTGGCTTGGAGCCCATACGCAATTTTAGATGCAACGCATCTCATGCTCGCCCCTCTGTCCTTCCTGCGTCTGTGCGGCGCACAGCTGCGCCTCTCCTCCTCTCCTCTCTCCAATAGCGAACACTCTCTCCCAACCAGCTGCGGGTTGGCGCAACGCGCTCTCACTCCGTTGCTAGGCGCCTGTGGGCGGTGCTTCGCTCGGCGCTGCGCGCGCTGCGCATGTGCAGTACTCTCTCTCTCTCCACGCTCTCCTGTCCTTCAGAAGCTGTGAATATAAAGCGGCATGCCGCGCTCCGGCGGTCTCAGTCGACGGTCGTCAGCCCACCTCCCCTTCGCGTGAGAATCCCTGCTATAAGCGCAATCAATACGATGGAAAACGCCAATGGAACCCCCAATGAGATGCGTTGCATCACACCAGGGTTCCCGCGAGGGGAGGTGGGCGTAATTTTTCTGACATGCCCTGTTTGAGCCTACTGATTTAAAAGACTCTTAGCGGAAGCCATAAAAAGGGAGGCGTATCGAGGAGAGTGGCTTGAAGGTCATCGGTCGGTTGACTAAGCTGTGTTAAGCGGAAACCGACACTGCAGCGAATTGCTGACGAATCGTGCAAAATACCTGTAACAATTGCAATTCCCGAAGGTATTCGCTACCCGAATGTTTTTCGCGCCAAAAAATTTCATGAAAGCCGGTGGTTGTTTGAATATATCAGCTACACCATGCAATGCAATCTAATTCATCTGCGATCATTTTGCGTCATTCACCTATAATGTAGGGGCCTTTGCAACACTACCATCTACCGGGAGGCTCAATGCGCAGGCATCACCCAACAAGGACGTGTCTACATCAGTGCCACGACTTCACGCACGGGACACAACAACCGAAATATCTCTCTATAACGTGCGTGTTTTTTTGGTGTTCTTCTATCAAGAGGAGTCTGCGGCTATGCGTTAGCAGCCGCGGCGCGAAACCGTGTCGTTTTCTTCAATTAGATAGATGCATCGCTTGCTTACTGTACGGGACTAGTTCAGATCGTAATTATTACTTATTACCCGCCGCGGTGGCTCAGTGGCTAAGGCGTTGCGCTGCTGAGCACGAGGTCGCGGGTTCGATTCCCGGCCGCGGCGGCCGCTTTTCTGATGGAGGCGAAAAGCAAAAACGCCCGTGTGTACGAGATTTCGGCGCACGTTAAAGATCCCCAGGTGGTCAAAATTAATCCGGAGCCCTCCACTACGGCGCGCCTCATCGCCTGCGTTGCGTCGGCGCGTTAAACCCCACAATCAATCAAATCAATCAATTATTACTTATTGAATCGGATGGCAGCAATTACGCGTGAATGGTGGTGCTGAATGCTGCCCCGTTCCAGACCCTGTTTTGCCAAGAAGCTGTTGTGTCACACACCTGGCCGTGCTGACGAAGGTAGTGTGGTGCCGTCATAAAGTATCTTTACAAAGCCGCATGCTAAAGCTTTGATGCATAATAGTCAGATAATTTTTATGATTACCGAATGAATATAAGAAAGTATTACCCAATTTCTGCAGACGGATGGGTCTATACTGCTGACGCGTGGAGAGCTCCTCGTGAGATGTCAGCGGTATGCGGCAGGATTCCAACACCACGGCGTCCAACCAGGTGACAGGATCTGCGTCTACCTCAGAGATAACACCGAGAATTTCGCTGCAATGTGGGGCTGTGTCTTCGCCGGCGCAAGCATCATGCTGACAAGAACTTCCCTTACAGAACGTATGTCGACTTGTTGTTTATGGCCCTAATTAAACAAAAAAACGATGACCACTGTGTCAATAAAAATCAGTAGGGCACCTAAAACAAGCTTACGTGCTTTCAAAGGAACATGATTACGGCAGTGGGGATTATTATATAGTGCGAGGCTGAGACAACAGTCGTTCCCAGTTGGTGGGCATGTGAAAATTTAGGCAGGTTGTTATCGCCATCAAATGAGAACTTGTTTGTTCGACCGTAAACTTGTGTCACCAGGTGTCATCGTCATTCGGCCGTCCCCATTTGGTGGGAACCTGAACAGGCCGCCAATGGAATCTGAACCTGGCAACATTTAACGCGCGAACCTTATCTAGCGAAGCAAGTCTCGAGGTGTTGTTCGAGGAATTAGAGGGCATTAAGTGGGATGTAATAGGGCTTAGCGAGGTTAGGAGGGCAGGCGAAGCCTTTACGGTGCTGAAAAATGGACACGTCCTATGTTACCGTGGTCTACAGGACAGAAGAGAACTGGGAGTGGGATTTCTAGTCAATAAAACCATAGCTGGCAACATAGACGAATGCTATAGCATTAACGAAACGGCAGCAGGTCTTGTAATTAGGCTCAATAAGAGGTACAAGCTCAAGGTGGTGCAGTGCTACGCGCCCACATAAAGCCACGACGGCCAAGTAGTGGAACGCTTCTATGAAGATGTGGAATCGGGAATGGCTAAAGTAAAAACACAGTATACCGTAGTTATGGGGGACTTCAATGCTAAAGTAGGCAAGAATCAGGCTGGAGACAAGGCAGTTGGGAACTATGGTCTGGGCTGTAGAAATAGCAGGGGGGACCTACTAGTTGAGTTTGCAGAACGGAATAACCTACGCATAATGAATACCTTCTTCTGTAAACGGGAGAGTCGGAAGTGGACCTGGAGGAGCCCGAATGGGGAGCACAAAAATGAAATAGACTTCATATTATGCGATAACCCTGGCGTCGTGCAGGATGTGGAAGTGCTCGGAAGGGTAAGGTGTAGTGACCACCGTATGGTAAGATCCCGAATTAGGCTAGATTTGAGGAGGGACCGCAACAAGCTAGTACGAAAGAAGCCGATAAATGAGCTAACAGTAAGACGTAAAGTAGAAGAATTCAGGATCGCGCTGCAGAACCGATATTCCGCTCTTAACGAGGAAGCCGAGTTTACGACGCAGCAAGCCAGCGACAACCTTACACGCATTATTACGGAGTGTGCAGTAGAAGTCGGGGGCACTATGGCTAGACAGGATACTGGTAAACCTTCACAGGAGACGAAAGATCTAATCAGAAAACGGCAAACCATGAGAATCTCCACCGCAGCTGACAGAATAGAACTAGCGGAGCTCTTCAAGCTAATCAATAAGCGTAAGACAGCTGACATACGGAAGCATAATATGGAGAGGATCGAATACGCTGTAAAGAACGGAGGTATCCTGAAAGCAGTGAAGAGACGTCTTGGCGTGGGGAAAAATCAGATGTATGCACTTAAGGACAAGCAAGGCAATGTCATTACAAATAGGGATAAAATAGTCACAGTGGCCGAGGAGTTCTATGGGTATCTATACAGTAGCCAGGACAAACAGGATAATGCCGAACGAGACAGTAGTTCACAGGAGATAGACATCCCACCAGTAACGACCGAAGAAGTAAGGAAGGCTTTGAAAGAAATGAATGGGGGCAAAGCACCTGGTGAGGATCAGATAACAGCAGACCTCTTGAAGGATGGCGGAGAAATTGTCCTTGAAAAACTGGCAAACCTGTATACGTAATGCCTAATGACCGCAATGGTAGCGGAATCTTGGAAGAACGCGAACATTATCCTAATTCGTAAGAAAGGCGACATGAAGGACTTGAAAAATTACAGGCCGATCAGCTTACTGTCAGTCGTCTACAAGGTATTTACCAAGGTAATCGCTAACCGAATTTCTGCAACCTTAGATTTCAGTCAGCCTAAAGAACAAGCAGGGTTCCGTAAAGGTTATTCAACAATGGACCATATTCACACGATCAATCAGGTGATAGAGAAGTGCGCTGAGTATACTGAACCCCTATATATAGCCTTCATACATTATGAGAAAGCATTTGACTCTGTCGAAACCTTAGCAGTAATTCAGACATTACGGAACCAGGGGGTAGATGAGCATTATGCAAGAATACTAGATGATATCTACAATGGGTCTGCAGCTACGATCATCCTCCATAGAGAGAGCAGTAAAATACCTATAAGGAAGGGTGTCAGACAAGGAGACACAATCTCTCCAATGCTATTCACAGCATGTTTACAAGAAGTATTCAGAACATTGGATTGGGAACAGGTGGGAGTAAGGGTTAATGGAGAATACCTTAGTAACCTCAGATTTGCTGATGACGTTGCCTTGCTAAGTAACTCGGGGGACGAATTGCAAAGCATGCTTTCCGCACTGGGCGAACAGAGTAGAACCGTGGGACTGAAAATTAATATGCAGAAAACTAAAGTAATGATCAATAACCTCGGGACAGCACAGCGGTTTGACATAGGTGGCGAGGCAGTGGAAGTGGTAAGCGAATATATCTACTTAGGCCAAGCTGTGACTCCAGATCCAAATCATGAGGCAGAGATAATTAGAAGGATCAGAATGGGGTGGGGTGCATATGGCAGACATTCTCAGATAATGAATAGCAGCCTACCATTGTCGCTGAAGAAGAAAGTGTATGACAGCTGCATCTTACCGGTACTCACCTACGGGGCAGAAACTTGGAGCCTCACTAAGAGGGTTCAACTTAAATTGAGAACGACTCAGCGGGCAATGGAGCGGAAAATGATAGGTGTAACATTAAGGGACAGGAAGAGAGCGGAGTGGGTCAGGGAGCAAACTGGTGTTAAAGACATATTAGTAGAAATTAAGAAGAAGAAATGGACGTGGGCAGGACATGTAATGCGAAGGCAAGATAACCGCTGGTCATTAAGGGTAACAGAGTGGATCCCTAGAGAAGGCAAGCGTTGCAGGGGGCGGCAGAAAGTTAGATGGGCAGATGAGATAAAGAAGTTTGCGGGGATAAATTGGTCAGAGTTGGCACAGGAACGAGGCAATTGGAGAATAATGGGAGAGGACCTTGCCCTGCAGTGGGCGTAGATAGGCTGGTGATGATGATGATGATGATGATGATGGCGGGTCCGGACACTATTCGCAGTACGCACTCAGCAGCTAGGCTTTGGAAAAAAGGGAGCTTCATGAATCTAGAATGACACACACGCGATATAGCAATAAGAGTGTGCCGCAGCCCCGAAATTCTTTTCTGTGCGAAGTAAATAAACAGACCTAAGTGTACCCCAAAATTTGAGTTTGGTGTGGGCAAAACGCAAATAACTGTTTAATTCGCATGTCGGAGTGTGCGTGTACATTCCTTGATTCCTCTACTGGCACCTTTTTAAACTGTGTTAATTCGGGCTTGTTGGTACATACTTAGTTTGATACTTAGTTTGAACCTCTTTTTAATTGACAAAACGGGAACTTTTGGCGCAGTCTGGTGTAAAAAACGTTAAAGTTTTCGTCTCATGAACACATAATGCGTTCGCATAAACAATAAAATGCCTGCCTATTCACCTCGTGAAGGCGGTTGCATAACGAAGCTGTAAACGACACCCATCACCCGAGCGACATCACTTGAATTCACACACGTTGCTCTACAAATAGCGAAACCTGACACAAGAAAAATGTACTTAACTACGACCTTTTTCACTTCAAAACGATAATCTTTGGTTAGGGTAAATCAATGCATGGTTTATAAACGGTGGTTGGCTGAGTTGTACTTCTGAAGCACATGAGTGGGAACTCTTTTTTTATAAAATTAAATGAAGCTGAAACACTGTCTTACACGATATCACTTCTCCTCCGTCCCTGCCGCATGCGGGCGCCGTGAACGGTATCGGCGGCAGCGACCGAGAACTGCGATGTCATGCGTTGGTGGGAGATTCCTTTAGTGTTTACAACTCCTAGAGCATGCGCAAGGCACGTACACGGCCGCTACAGGTGCCGTGGGTGGAGCGCACAGTGACGCGAGAGGTCGCGTGACGCTATCACGTGGCATTTAGCGAGAACGCAAAAGGTAGACTATCACATGTGCTCGGTGAGTTCACCGCCTGTATCCCCCGACTCTGCGTGGGCCCGTAGCTCAATCGGTAAGACAAAGGGCTCTCGCTCTGTTCCTGGGTTCGTCCCAGGTTCCATTTCTGCGGTGCCAGTAACTTCTTTTATTTCTTGAGAGCCCGCTGTGGGGCACAGGTGGTGTAAGACGCGTTTACGTCGAGCTCCGCAATGTCGTCACAGTTGAATGTTTCACAGCGACAATATGCATCCTGTGTGCCAGAAGGAACAAGGAGGCACTGCGGCGTCGCCTGCACCCCTCGAGCACAGCTCAACCGAATCCGTGTCCCTTTGCGACAGATCACCGCCCGCACTAGCAGAGGCTATGGAAGAAGGGGCGCCATGTCCACCCCCACCTTCGGGTTACGAGGACAGCGCTCAGCAACTTCAAGCACAAGCATCCCGCATCACTATTGGTGGGCAACCTTCCTTGGTGAACTCGCAAAATTCTTCACGTGAAGGGACCCCATCTGGCTGTCGCGAACCCAGGGCGAGCTAAGGTTCAGCTAAGCCTTGCATTCCTAATGTGGGCGCAACCATTTTGCTTCGGGGGGAGGACCTTCAAGCACCCTAGAGCGGGCGCCCGCCAGAACCCGGCGATGAGGATGATAGATCGTGGGAGCATTCCACATGTGCCAAGCGTTCAAAGAAGTCGGCGCAAAGGCACCCGACGCGGCGAGAAATTGGAATGTCTTCCTATCCGCCAGCTTCACCTGTCCTTAACCGGCGCACCATAATTTTGAGACCGTGCGGGAAGTACACTATGAGGGATCTGCCACCCCACCAACTGCACAGCGCGATCAGCAACATCCTCGGGTTGGGGCAGTTCTAATACCGTGTCCTGAACAAGGCCAACTCTATTGATGACGTGTGGAGCCATGTGCATGCGACGCAGGTGGTCCTAACCACGCAGCTAGGTCATTCCTGGTTCCCCATTCACTCTTATGAAGCGTTGGCACAAAATCAAGTCCGTGGCGTCATCTAGACTATTGACCCAGAATACACGCAAAGTGAGGTTCGTCGGAACCTTATATGCAAGACCCATCGCATAGTGTCTCCCCGACGAATGGGAGCCAAAGGCAACGCACCGCTGATAACATTGGAAGGGAATGAAATACCACAAGAAGTACTGTATTACTGCGGAGTCAAAAGGGTGCTTCCATACCTCCCAAAGGCATTGAACTGCAGCCGTTGCCCCAAGATTGGCCACAAGTATGACGTGTGTCCTAACCCGCAACGATGCTCTGCATACGGCCGGGAAAAGATCAAGGACCACAAATGTGTGGACGCCCGTCTGAAGTGCCGCATCTGTGGGGGGTCGCATCTTGGCACGGACCCCAGTTGTCCCTCAAGGCTCAGGGAAACGCGAACAATTAGAGCGCGATTGACAACCCGAAAAGACGTCAGCTCACCGCAAGAGCGCCATAAGCAGTTTCAGGATGGTAGCGGGGAGAATCGTGTACCGGCACAACAGCCTCGCACTTCGATTCATCGACAGAAAAGAAGCAGACGTAAAAGGCAACCTGGCGAAAAGAAGGCGCTGAAGCCGCTTCTCAGCCCGCTTGTCACGCCACCTGTAACTCGAAAGCTGAGCACCAGAAGAGTTTGTCTGCACGAACAGGTCTCGCCTTGAACATGGCCAGTACATCTGCCCCAGTGCTCACTTCACCAACGCCCAACTGGGCTCAGATAGCTGCAAGACAGGCGGCGTCCACAAATAATGCACCCGCTCACTCTTTACACTGTAAGTTGAGACAACGCAAAACACTTTCGCCACTACAGCGTAAGGTACCTACTAAAGTTGGTGAAGTAGACACCGGCGCAAAGCAATGCTCGAAGTCTTCGGACGCAACTGTGCAGGATGTACAAAAATTTCACCATCTTCCGGTAGGGGAATCCTGAGTAGTGTGCGAAGCAGCCATGGGGTCGACACAAGTTACCAGTAGTTTTCACTTCGATCGTGGCGTTGCGGGAGGAGAATCTCTTCGGACGTGGAAACCCGTACAGCTGTCCGAACTGCCATAAATGTGGTACCGCTGCCCTGTGCAGTGCGTAACACCTCCTGTGGGAATGTCTGACACTCAGTGTTCCTATATCACGCTGCCTAAAGACACTTGGCCCGCTACGGCCGGGAGACTACGAACTTTAGGTAAATCAACTGGACCCCACCACACAGGAAGCACCTGCTGGACACTCTGCTGATTTTCATCAGAGAAGCCTGCATTGAGGACTGCTTCTAGGTGCCGTTCTTTCCCTGCTCAACCCACTCCTTACTTCCCATCCTTTTTCCAAGTCTTGACCGAGGCCTGCGGTCACGTAAAGGGGGGCTTCTTTCCCTCGTTGTTTTTCAATAAACGGATGTTCATTCATTCATTAATTTTTTTATTTGTTCGCGAGCGTTTTCTGTTGACAACAGCGGTGGCGACAGAACACTTGTGGGTAGAGGTAAAAAGCTTCGCTTTAAAACTGGCCTAAAGTAACCCAGAAGAGCTTTGTGAAGGTGGCAATCAAATGCATTCATGTGGTAGAACAGATAACGGGGGATTTTTTAGCCAAGTGTGAGCCCCATACGTTGTACGGATAATTTGTAAACAAATTTTGAAGTTCGCCTTTCTCAGCCGATGAGCGCGCCGCCGCAGCGAGCCGACCGCGGCTGACGTAATGGCGAGGCAACGTCGACGGCCGATCGTCGGTCGCCGGCAACGTCACTGCCATTGCTATACCGAGGCAAAGGCAGGTCGGCAGCGATTGACGCGTGCCTATTCGCAAGAATGTAGCTAGCGCAGAACGGAAAGCGAGCGTCGCGGTGTCACATGGCTATTTCCAGTGTTTCCAGCTGCTTTGAAAGAAGCAGAGAGGGAGGAGGAATCGATCGGCAACGGGGGAGAGGTGCACTTAATTGCTTCTGGCGCAGCTAGTACGGAATGTAGATCAATAATTCCAACGGCATTGCATCACTATATTGGTACTACGCGACAATAATGATCTTTTGTGACTTTTACAAAAGGCTTTTCTGGGTCCCTTTAAGTTACACGGTAATGAGTCGATGTGAGGCTTATCCAAATACTTCACTCCCGTGGAGAGTTTTGGCGGTGCAACAGTGTGCTTAAAGCTACCATGGAGGGACTTTGGTAGTCTGAAGCGGTTACGTGCGGCGTGCATCACTGTTGATTTGCATATTCCCACAGTTTTAACATCGACGATTTTAACATGCCAAGCTCAGGGATGACCGATAATATAGCTCAGTCTACAGCAGTTTAACGGCGTGGTCTAAAGATAATGCACGGTACGAATCTGCTTCTCTCTGAGTAATTGAAGCAAGCCGCCAGAAGCGCTGCCTACAGAGAGCTTGACAAAGAGCGGGCGAAAGGAGAATCTGGGTATGGTGAGACATTGGCTGCATTGGACATCTGCATGAAGTTACATGTTCTGGGGCAGAGACTCTTGAGCTGTCTGTCGCCATCTACATACGACAAATGAAACTAACCGCGTACTGTGCTTGCTTGTTCTACGCATCCAGCTAAAGAATCTCATTAGAGGAGAGGATTTGTGAATGTACATTGCAAACAAAATATTCCTTTACAAAATATTCGGTCAACCTGCTGGCGTAGGTTACAGGCAGGATGAGCCTTAGCGCTTGTCAAGGTTAAAGCCGCCGGTAACTAGAACACGACATCCATGGTTCCGCTTGAGTCCCAGTTCATTGGTACTCTTACAAAATATACGATACGCCACAAGAATGGCCATACCACAGTGATACGTTACACAGGCGTTAGCCGCGGAATATAAAGAAAACGATCATGGGAATGTTTTCCTTGTGTGCATGCATTTAAATTTTCCCGCAATAACCACTTCTAAACCTGGCCATAAGCGCCCGCAGTTGTGCCCTTTTATTCCTCTTGGAAAACGTCGTAACGACTGGAACAGGAGCCCTAAAAGGAACAGGACATGCAAGTTTCTGGATGTACTTTTGCTTGCTCCAGGCGAATTGCGCGACCAGATCAATGACTGTGACTGCACTCACGTTCTCACCGATGTTGAATTTGCCGAGGATATCACGAAAGCAGCATCATCGTTAAAATTGAAGGTGAGAGTCACAACATGATTCACACTAAAATTTACGTTGATGTATAAGTCACATCACCTGAGCTCGGTTCAAGGTAACCCGTAAAAAGCGTCAGCAGATGGCCTTTGCCCAGCGCATGTGGCACCGCTTCGTCGCCCCTAACATTTTAAAGCACGCCTCACACGGTGCGAAGTTGCAGTAAAAAAGTGTGGCTGCGATGACAAACAGACATTTTGTGAGCAATATGGCTCTGCGAGATACACAGAGGAGCGTATTCTCTCCTTCATGGAAGAGTGAAATACAATATGTGGTGTCTAGGCGTGTAAGCGTCCGGCACACTTCCAGGCCGATGCGGCCGCTGCGAGATGTTCGCCGTTCAAATTCTCTTCATGTGGGCAGGTGTTACAAAAAAAAAAAGCATTTGAAGCCTCGCGGCTCATCACGTGATGAGGTTACAGTAGTTAAAATAATGACCGAGACAATAATGATTGGCACACGTCTGCACTCCGCGCTGCGTCTCACTACGAGTGTTGTCTACCGGAACACACATGACGCTAGGCGATTGTTGTGGTATGACATTTACCAATTTCACTGGCCTCACTTTGCAAAGTTGTGTGAGAGATACCACCTCAGGCAGATATAACCATTAGTAGTAGCAGTGTCCTTCAATGCTTTACTGGTCACGAAACTGCTCCGTAACTCAATGGGAGAGCTTCATATGCTGCGTTTGGCCGCCGCGCGGTGGCGCCACCCTCTCACTGAGGTCACTCCTTGGGCGGCGTTGCGCTGGCTCGAACGGCGGAGCCGCAGCGAGTTGTGTTTGTTTTGTGCGGGAAAAAAATGTAACGTGCATATCGCGCTCTTGTGATGCGACTTAAGTAGTGCTACGACGATGCCGAACATGTCTTGCGTCCCGGGATGTCGTTCCTTGTACAACGATACCACAGAAAATGTTTCCTTGTTCTGTTGACCGAGCGACGGGGAGCTGCGTGAGAATTGGAGGCGCTCATTCCAAGGCAAGCAACGGGAGGTTTCAGCTTCGATAATAAGTGTGCGACAGTGTGTGAAAATGCACTGTGTGTGAGAATGGAAAAAGCAATGTACCATTTTGACAGAATCGTGAACCTAGAATTGTACAAGGCTAACTTAAAGCCAGATTTTTGTCATATAAGTCAGGTTGTAGCGGTGCTTCATTACCTGTTTGCAAACTTGTATTACCTTGCGCTCAGGCTCGCGTGTAAAAAAGCTTTGGGACGTCCTTGTGCTTTTACTTTTCATATTTCCGCTAATTATCCCTTAGGGTTCGTTTTGTTTGTTTTGTAACCGCACATGGCCGATTCCGGTTTCTTATCTAGCGTTTCCACCGGAGCGGCCGATTGCTCTTTTTGTCGTACGTCCCGTCGGGCAATATTGTTTGATATGGAAAGGGTGCCACCTTGTCGATAACTTGATTTTTTGTTTCTTCGACAATGTTCTCGATCCTATTTCCATGGATCTGAAATTAATAACGTTCCAAGAGTAATGCATTCAAAGCAAACGCCGCGCAACTCACTTTATCGACGTTCATCTGTTCACGTCACACTGCGGACTGCTTCTTCGACGTTTGTGTTTCATTCTAGTCTTTTGTAGTGCAGGAGATCGCTAGTTCGCTGCGTTCAGAAAAGCTTTGCGTCGTTTTTGGCTACGCGGCAATATTCTGTTTCCTCCGTGTGCTGCACATCGCAGCGCGAAAAAATAAATTTTTGTACGCTGGACCACGTCTTTTGTATCCCTTCGTAACATTGAAATTTTTTGTTGCGTGCGATAAATCAGTTTCATTGTTCTTTTTTCGCTTCCTGTTTTTGCAAGGATTACAAAGCGTGGAAGCAGAAAGACACATGGTGCAACATATATGTCTTCGTGTTTTGATCCTTCGCGTTTCTGCAGCGTTTTTAGATGTTCTCAACTATGTACCCACTCATCGAAACGACAATACTATTGGGCTATCTCTTTTATCGTTCTGTGCATTCCAGAGCAATCAACGGATTCATTAAGCGTAGTCTGAACGACGCGTACTTGGTTTCTTTCAGTTTTTTTATTGTATTATCGATAGGCCCGCAGCAGTCCGTGACTACACAGCTACCGTATGTGTGGTATTTACAACTTTGCTTTAAGAAAAGAAGCAATATAGATTTAAAATCCGTAAACACGACGGCGCAGCGCTTGTGCCAGAGCGGCGGAAGTTTACGGTAACTAACTTCGAAAAATAAAACCCCATTGAAGGCAGGTGATAAACACAATAACTGGACTATTCATCACTAACTACTACGAAAAAAAAACACACTTAGTCAGCGCGCAGACACCACAAGCAGCGAGCGTTTGCACGCCAAGAGCTGGCCCATACGCCGCACGCGCGGCGGCTGGATGACCTTCGTGCGGCGGTGGCGCCTGTAGCGGCGCGCGCGGTCCCTATATGAAGCGAGCGCCGAAGTTTCGTGACCAGTAAAACATTGAAAGACTCTGGTAGTAGTGATGCCGCGTTATAGAGCTTCAGTGCACAGAACATTTTCGTATTTTCATCTAAGCACGTCATCTTTGAAAGGGTACTGTCTGCATGGAATGATGTCAGAATTTTGTTGCCAGGTGCTGGCACCTAAACACAAAATATTCACGCAGCATGGTTTGCGGCAATGTGAGATTGGTAAATGTCATACAGCAATCGCCTAGCGTCCTGTGTGTTCCGGTAGACGACGCTCGAACGGAGACACAGCGCAAGTGCACGTGAAACTTTAGTTCACGGAGTTGGCCACCTGACAAAGATGACACTGAAGACTCTAAAGTAATGACATGACTTTTGAGCCCCTCCTCCTGCCTCGAAATCATTCGTCAGGATCAGTTTCACTCACTGGTGTGACATAAGCAGCTCCTCAGAATTTGCACACCAAGCTTGGTACCCTAACATTCTCAACAGTAGTGGCATTTCAGCCTTATTTAGTGTAACAGGAGTGTGCACTATTTTACATTCCAAAATATTTGAGCACATTTGTAGAAGTTATTTTTATGTGGTTGCGAATTTATGGGTAGGTGGACGCATCGTCGCCCAATCTCCAAGCGCGAAGGCCTTGGGCATGCTATTTATTTAAGATTATACTGCAGGCCAGAGGCCGAAGCAGGATGAGCATAAGGTGGTAACAATAAAATTAAATTCAATATTGACAACAGCAAAAGCAGAAAGAACGAAAGGAAGTAGAAAACTTTGATCGCCAGGCGCATCTGAACAGACACAGCTAAACATTTGCTTGCGATACACAAAGAGAGTTAAGGAAACTTTCGGGTGTATTGTTCTATTCAACAATTGTGCGGGGAAAAAGAAAATTGAAATAGATTCGAATAAGATAACAACGATTCTAAGGGCGCAAAATGAAAACGGCGAGAACGGCGAGTAGCAAGGGGTTGCAAGACGGGACTGCAGTCTAAAGCAAGTTTCCGGCGGTAAAATAAATACAAGAATTTTGGCATAAAAACTTTCTTTCGGACTCCACTCTTTGAATTTCGTTGTTGCACATCAACATGGAAACAAAATCCATGCAATATTTTGAGTAGATTGGAATAGAATAGAATAGAACGGTACTGTTGTCACAGAATGGTACATCACTAGAATATAGTCAATACAGAAAGGGGTCCCAGAATAATAAACTGTTGTGGGACCCCTTGTTATTGGTAGCACACACAGAAATAGCTTGAATGCAGCTGCTAGCAGGTATGTTACCTAATATTTAATAACTATCTTATACAAACAATTAACGAGATTATGCGGAATAGTGAATTCTTATGATTGCATATTTTAGCATTGAAATAGTATAAAAACCAAATACCTGCTCTTTGAATCTCTTCTAACAAGTGTACAGCTTGTAAACAACTGAGAGACGAACAACACTCTCTAGAGATGCAAACATCAATCTGGCCACTCAATGCAGACATCAATCTGGCCACTTTGGTGTAGTAGTTGGCCGCCACCTCCTACGACTAACCAACTTGACTCTCGGCCCTCAGTTTCCAGCAGGTGTAAATACCTGTGCACAGCGGCGGTCAGAACAGCGAAACAGCAGAGGTTGCTAAGAATGTCTGGGTGCGGACAGGCCGCCTATAGAACTTAACCTTGTCTAGCGAGGGAAGCTTAGCTGTAATATCAGAGGAGCTCTCGGGCATTCAGTGGGATAATATGCAGTTATCACTTTCAGTCACCGTGTCCCCGTATGGAGACGCGACTTTCTTCGTAGTTTTCCTCGTGAAAACGAAAAGGGTTCTTGCTTGTGAGAGCTCCGGTGTGTTGAAGTCCTAAGTTCTCTTTTACGCCTTCGTAAATCATTTATAAAGGCTAAAAACACCTCTTTTATGTGCAGAAATTAATATTTCACCTCCGTGTCTGTAGACTGCCTCAAAACATGTATAATTCGTTATAGAGAAAAGTAGTATCGAACAATGGTGTCTCCGTATGAGGACGCGACCCCATTTGCGTAATAAGTATTCTAGAGACACTAAACTTTTTTTTCTTACATCTAGACACTTGACACTGCTAAACCTCCGAGAGTGAAATTTTTCTGCAGTGAATGTAATAATTCGTGACTGAAAGCGTTAATAAGCGCAGTTAGAAGAACAGCAGAAGGCTCATTGGAAGTCACTATCGGTCATATTCTGTGGCACAGTGGGCCACAAGAGAATAAAAAAAAAAGTGGGGGGGATTTCTAATCCACAGAATAATATCAGGAAAGGTGAAGACGTTTTTCAGCATTCGCGAGAGTCGCGGCTGTTGTAATCAAGCTAAATGAGCGATACAGGCTATATACGGGCATCATCGCCAACAGCAAGCTATGATGACGAAGCCGTAGACAACTTCTAGGAGGACATCGAACCAGCACTGAAGAAGGCAAAAACACTGATCACAATGGTGGTGAGAGATTTTAACGCAAAGGCGGGTACGAAGCAAATTAGAGAAGGGTCAGCTTCAGGATAGACAGTTGGGACAGTGGAGGATACACTGGTGGGATTTGCAAAACGAAATACCCTGAGGTTGATCAACACATTCAACTACAAACGAAGCAATTGGAAATGGACATGGAAAAATCCCGATTGTACATAAAAAAAAAACGAAGTTTACTTCATTTTAAGTGACATCCCGGCGAGGTATTGTGCAAGACGTAAAGGTGTTAAGTGAGATTACGAGTAGCGATCATAGGATGGTTAGATGCAAGCTAAGGTAGAATCTCGAACGAGAGTGCAGGGAACTAGTGAAAACCCAGAAACCCCGAATACAGCCTGTCAGAGCTAGATCGCAGGAGTTTAGAATAACTCTTGAAAACAAATTTGCGCTTCTAAACGAGCAGAACGAGGTCAAAGCAGACAGTCTAATGACAACCTGACATCAGCACTCAGTGAATCAGCCGCAGCTGTGGGAAAAGAAACATGTAGGAAACAAACTGGAAAACTAAGAAAAAAAGAAACTAATTGCCAAAATTAAGAACATAAAAGTGTCAAGTACGGCGAAACAGATTGAATTAGCCGAGCTGTAGAGACCGATTAACAGAAGTAAAAGAAACGAAATTCGAGCATACAACTTTGCAGTGATGAGGAAACGCTGCAAAAAGGGGGAAGCTTGCAAGCATCTAAGAGAAATATAGCCATCGGCAAAGACAGGATGTAGGTATTCAGAGACGAGACGGGCAGGGCAACATTACGCACAACTTGGCCGAGATAATAAAGGTAGCAGAGCGATTCCACACCAGGCTGTATGCAAGCAACGTTAGACTGGGAAAATTACTGAGAATACAATTTCAACTTGTGATGTCCCACTAGCAACTAAAGAGGAAGTACGAAAAACTCTCAACAGCTTGAAAATAGCAAAAAATTCAGGTGACGAATGCATAGCGGTGCATCTCTTGAAGGAGGGAGGAGATATTTTACTGGAAAAGCTTGGTGTACTATTTTCGAATGCTTGAAGACCCAAAAACTTCCCATAGCCAGAAAAATGCCAACATTATTCTGAATCTTAAGAAGGGAGATCCAAAGGACGTAAAGAATTACAGAACCATCAGCCTATTCTCAGTTGTTTACAAGCTCTTTGCAAAAGTTATAGTTAGGCGCATAGGTGACAACCTCGGATCCCAACAACTCACAGAGCAGGCCGGGTTTAGGAAAAGTTACTCAGCAATGGACTACATCCATGTGGTCAATCAACTGATAGAAAAATTCCAAGAGTACGTGAACCGCTTTAATGGAATTTATAGATTATGAGAAAGCGTTTGATTTTGTACTCACCCCAGCCGGGCTAGAAGCACTACAAGACAAGGAAATAGAGGAGACCTACATAATACTTTTAGAAGACATATATAAGGAATGTACAATGAGGATAACCCTCCAAAAGCAAAGCAATATTTTTCCGGCGTGAAATTGAGTAAGACAGGGAGATTCCACCGCGTCAAAAGTGTTCAGAACATGTCTGGACGGGGTATGTAGAAAGCTTAGTTGGATAAATGCAAGAATAAAGATAAACGGGGAGTACTTGAGCTATTTGAGGTTTGCGGACGACGAAGTGTTCCTGAGTGAGGCTGCAGAACACAGGCAAACAATACTTGAGGAATCAAGTCGCAAAGCAGGGCCGTGGGGCTGAAAATAAATATGAATAAATCAGAAGTAATCAGGAATATGCACGCCAAAAACGTCCTTTTCAGCTTACAAAATGAAACGCTAGAAAAAGCTAACGAGTTAGATGTCTTTAGAAGAATAGTTAGTGCTGACCCGAAGCACGAGAGATAAATCAAGTGCAGAATAAGTATTGGTTGGGGAGCACTCGACAAGCACTCCAAAATAATGAAAAGTAAGCTACCTCTGTCCCTCAAAAGAACAATCTGCAACTAGTGAATACTGCCGGTGATTACACACGGCACTGAAACTTGGCCTCTTACCAAACAACTAGACAGCAAACTTAGGTCGGCACAAGGGGCCATGCAAAAAGTTATGTTAGGAATAACACTAAGGGACAGGAAACGAGCCACATGGATCAAGAATAAACTAGACTAGAAGATATAATTGTTGAAATAAAGAAAAAGAAATGGGCTCCGGGTATGAGGAGGCCGCCCTAAAGGCTCTCTCTTGAAGACGACTATACGCTCCCTCTCGCTCTCTCTCAAAATCAGGGTTCCGCGTGGTGTGACTGTACAGCAGGGGTTCATTCACTTACCTGCCAGCCAGAGGACGCTTCCGGGTTCGGTCGCGTTCCGGGAACGCTTGTTTATGTTTGAGGTGCAGGCACGTGGAATTTTTGGCCATCCACCACTCACATCGCCCTGCTTTTCTCCTTTCAGTGCACACAATGCTTTTGCAGTAATACGGAGCCCTGATATTCAAAAGAACGTGTTGCCGGGCGCGTTGGTTGAGGTCTACAAACATATTGAGTGGCGCAAACACACAACACACAAGAAAGAAGACACGGACAGGCGCTAGCATGGTAGCGCCTGTCCGTGTCTTATTTCTTCAGTGTTGTGTATTTGCGCCACTCAGTATATTTGTAGCCCTGATATTGTTAACCGACGCATATTTCTGTTTGTGTTTTCTCATTGTTTTTCTCTGCGTGACCCTTGTGATACCCATGTATCTTTCAACTGTCTAACGGTATTCCAGCCATGGTATTCATGTGCTACGCATCCCGCAAACTGCAGCTTTAAAGCGAAGCCATTTATTCCGCAGTGATGGCAACCATCCCTTCACCAAAACGCTCTGCAGGAAAGCCAACTGGAAGAAACGTGTTGTACAAAATGATGATGACTATATTCGAATGAGGTTCCAAGCTAAAATACTCATAAATTTATAATTTCCGACGTGCACTTCAGCCCGCAAAAATGCGTGAACTTTTGTTGGTGTAAGCTCCAGTTTCACAGTACAAAAAATTATACGGGCAAAATATCCTCTAGATACGCCTGGCGATGTTTTTTTTTCAGCGGTGCTTACGTTTGCTGTGTAGTGAGCAGCTATCTCCAATTATCCTTCAGAATTTCTTGCAAAAGCCTGCTTACTCTTTGCCAACGCAGGGACAGTTTGCCAGGGGACCAGCAAAAGGCTTCATCGCCATCAATGACTTCGTGAAAATGGATGAGGTGGAGTTCCGGGAGGTTCCCGTCGAAGACCCACGTAACTCCGTGCTTGTAATCTGCTATACCTCGGGTACAACGGGACAGCCAAAGGGCGTCGTTGGTACTCACTATGGTTTCGTGGCACACATTGCTACAACAAAGTAAGTGTGTGCTTCTGAAGGGCGACATTTCGAAGCGTGATTTTGGCTCTTATCGTCATGGCCTAAAATTTGCGTACGCCCTCTTTTTTACTGGGTTCCTTGCCTAAAAAGAATGTAAACTTGTTTTTGTTTATGAAATTCCAAGTTGTAGGAGGGCGACCAAGTGTGAATTCTAATGCACGTGGTGGGTTATTTGCACTCTTACATCCCGGCCTTGCGCTGCTTGAAGTAAAAAACAGACCGAATGGATCAGAAATACCACTTCACTGGTGTCTTTCCTCTCGATGCCTTTGCGGCCATTGTAAAAATTGGGAAATGTAGCTAGGGGTCAACCCTCCACAGCGCCACAAATAAGGCGTGTCAGTTTTGAGGAATTGTTCATGTATTTTTGCTAGGAAAATCATACAAATTTGTACGAGAACGCGGCGGGGTGTTATACCCAAAGCTGTACGTTTTGACCAGCAGATCTGCACACACTGGTCATTAACACCCGGGAGTTTAAACAAAGCCACTGCATGCCCAGACGAGATGCCGACATGTCGAGTAAATGTTGCTCTCTGTAATCCGTCCCCTCCGCATATCGATCAAACAAAACCCATGAGCTGCAATCAAGTCATCCAAGAAACAGTATGGTAACCATCGCAAAGCATCTAAACTTGGTCGCTGCCTATTGCAAATGAGAACGTTTGCACCTGGGGGCCGCATTTTCGTACCCACTGGGGGTGGGCCAGTTGTGACGTTTTTCCGACGAGTTGTGGTTGTTCTCAATACATCCCAGAATCCTTCACAGGCACGCCCATAAAGCACATCACAGTTATGGGTATTTAAGTTCTCGACTTTAGGACTTTTGAAGCAAGCGGAATATTCAGTGATTGGCCTGTCATTTGCGCTGCTTCATTATTTATTTCAATACATTAAGAGGCCACAGGGCATTACACAAGGGTATACATCACTGTAGTTAAAACAGGATAAAAAAGCAGCATTCTTGGGGGAAACCTCCCGCTAATTCAAACCTGAAACATGTGACACGGGTAATTTGACCAATATTGCCCGTCCGCACAGACTACTTTTCTTTAAACTAGAAACCGAAGGACAAAGTTCAATGCGTCGCTTGAGTCCCCAGCTTTCCAAACCAAAACCGCGTCCTTGATCCACGTACACTGAAGCAGCTTGAATAAACCACACGGCCCAGCTTTGCGCGCTTGCGGGGCACACTCCCTTTCTTTGTCCGCGGGCGCTGCCCTTATTTAACACAAATGTTTTTTTATGCCGGGATACACCAAGATCTAACTGACGTCATATCCTTCACGGAAATGACATCGCCAGAAAAAGTTCCGTTGACGCGGTTGCGCCGGGATAAGAGCCTACAAACTATCTCGTTGCAACGGGAGGTACGAAGCGCTGTGCCAGATGCGCTATGAACTTTTAGATGCAAAGCATTTTTTGCTCGGGGCTATGCCCGGCGTCTGTCCGTTGTCCGCACCTCCCCCCCTACACTATAAGAAAAAGAAATAGTTAGCGGTGCCCGGTTTCAACCTCACGACTCTCTGGCCAACGTTACTAGAAAAAACGTAGTCTCGAAGCTCCGCCGGAGTGGTGGTCCGCGTGGCAGCCGCAAGAATTAGCGGCGATGCAGTCAAGTCTAGCGCTACTCCAGCAAGTCATCTGATTCGGTAACGGGCCGCCGCTGCAGCCGACCGCGGCTCGCCGCCGCGCAGACGTATGGCGGCAGCTTTATAGTAGTGCTATTGCTAAATTTAAACATCGATCATCTTTACAGTCGACTAGCTTAAACGCCTTCGTCCTTCTAGTCGACGTTACTGCATCACATTTGTTCACTGTTTAACTAGAAATGCTTAGGGTCGCCTGTACGCACTTACCTGCACGCGCAGCTCATATGTGCTAGCTAAGAATCGACCATCGGCCTATATTTTAACTGACTACATTGCGTTTAACTTCATGTAAGGTAGTTCCCAAGCGAATCACGCTTTTCAGCGTAGTTTTTATAATTACTGCGCCGTCTTACCTCGACGAAAAACTACCCAAAGAGTTTCTGAAAGCAGTGCCCTTATAAGTGCTTTTATGTCCACGCGGCAATAGGACAGTTTTTCTGAATCTCGTCGGTGCGGGGTACCGTTAACCAGCTTCCGATGTAGAGTGCCTATGCTAAACTTTTAGATCCACCGGGATAGCCCCACCTCATCTTGGCTTTCTGCACTCTGTGGTGCATACGAACATTAGATCACCAAAGATGAAAGTTCGCTTCACGGTTCCGACACTCCGTTCATCTGTGACAAACCGCACTCAAATTTTGTGAGTTCACATTAAAGCTTGACTTCGCAATTTTAATGTGCTCATGGTACGCCTGAATTCATAACGATCTCTGACCGCCATTTTGATGTCTTGAACTCAAGAAATCCGTTTAGCTGGTCATCCAAGACACCTCTCTGAAAGGCGAATCAGGCTTCAATGAAGACTTTCTTTGAAAAGGCTGAACTGTACATAACATGACGCAAGGATGCACAAAAAAGTTAGTGTTTGAGTGTCTCAAGATGTATGCACGGTGTCAGCACCTTTTGATGGGTTTGTGGCGACGGGAAGCTGGCCAATTCGCTCTCGCTGAAGGTGTCTCAATACCACAACGGAATATTTTTTGGTTGAGTAAAAAGGAAAGGGCGGCTAAAACGACAGCCCAATGGCGTGTCAATTTACGGCTGCCTACAAGTGTCTTTTTATTAGAAGAAAGTTGCACCATCAGATACTGGAAACTCCTCTCGCGATATTGTGGCTGATCTCTGTTCCTCAGCTGACGTAAGCTTCGTTGAGTCGCCAACAGCTTTCGCCTCGTTAAAGGGACACTGAAGTGAATTTGTCAAGCTCCCGCTTTTGCTTGCACTGCGTAGACTGGCTCAAATTAGCACACTTTTCATCGTTCATCCGGTTGACAAATCGGTAATTATTTTACAAAGCGCGAAAGAAGAAAAGCTACCATGCGCGGTTTGCGGCGGCCGCACCAACTAAGGCTGTGACGTTGAGAGGAGGGGCGCCGTGATTGGACGATGCCCAAGGTTAGCAATCACACAAGTTTCGGTTTCGGTTCTGTAAAACATAACCAATGGCGTTGTTGGATGGGCATTCTCAATATCTCAGCAATCATCGTACCGCGCTTCTGCCATGTTGTCGGCTGTAAAATGCACAAGATAAGCCTCCCAGGACGGCTTGTAGTCGTAGCATTCACTAGCCGAGACCTACGCAGTGCATGAACGCCCTCCGCGTACCCGCAGACGCCCAAATGTCATGCGCTTTTCCCCCATATTTGGAGCTTGCCTCCCTCATGCCTGTACCGTAAAAGGCGTGTTCGCACCAGGCCAAGGGTCTGTTCATTCTGGCCTGTGCCCACTGCCCGCAAGAAGTCGGTGCTTATGGCAACAGCACGCCAACGAGAACTCGCTAGCGCGCCAGTGCCAGCCTGCGCGCGTTTTGTGAACTAGTTCGTGTAGCCATGAACGTTGCGGCCCAAAAAAAGGTGAACTCAATATAGAAAACATCGGCGGAAAACAAAAAAGTTAACTTACACGGGGATTCGAACTCGTGACTTGCAAAATACTTGCGGTGCCATACCCAGCACCCCAGGCCACTCGGCCACGGGCCGGGCTCTGCTGGCCTTGGTAATATAGGGTATATATTGTACAACCAGTTTACACTTTTATTTAGTTTTGGCATTTCAAGCAGCTTAGGTGACTATTTGTTGTACTGCGATCGTGCAGTAAGCGTCGCCCGAGTTTCCACAGTAGCTCACGTCTAGCAATTGCATTTCGTAGACGGAAAAGCGTTCGCAGATGCGTAGTCGTGCTGCTGACCGCTGTGCTTGTTCGCCCAGCGCAAAAAAGTGCTTCCCGCGCCCTAGTTTTACGCTGTACGGTAAAAATATCAATTGATTTTATTTCCTTAGTACCTATATTGACTTCGCTGACTCTTCTCCCGCCTTCAAGAGGCCTTATATTTTCCTACTGGCGTACCAGTCAGCGAAGCGTCGCATGTGCGCTTGTGCAGCGCTTGTGTGAAGCGACCTTGACTTGGAGCTAGATACAGTGTACAAACAAACCAAGTAAAGAAAGGCACATTCTTCCATTCACAAAGGTGTCCTGGCTTCGTTTCAACTAAGCGAACGAATTGCGACCAAGCAATTTTTTTTTAACCTCCTTGATTGCGACGACCCGCCGGCGGCCGGCGGACGAAACGCTGGGCCGACTGTCTCTGTCGGCCGGGGAGCCGTGCAGTAGCGCAGTCGTGGAGCAGCCAATTGCCAGCTCATCCCCTCCTGACGTCACACGAAAACGCCACAGAAAATGGGCGAGCGTAAAGAGAGGAGGACAGCATTTTCGAATTAGTTTTTCTACTGAATAAAATCGCGTAAACGCGCCTAGAGTGGTCGAAACATGGCCTGGGGACTCCGGACTACAATTTGCGCTAGTAATCCCGCAATGTTTACATATCACTTCAGTGTCCCTTTAAGAAGATCATCTCAGTTGCAGCTACTTGATGATGATCCCTATAACACCCAGCGGGTCGACTTTTGCAAAAGCCTTTCGCTTGTTCTAGGTGCAGTAGTGACATATAGAGCAGTATTTGGGGCACGGAAAGTATATGGAGGCGCATCCCGCATTGAATACTGCACTGCAGTGATGTTGAGCTGCCAGAAGACGTTGCTGCGAAAACAAACTGTGGTTTTGTGGCACCATCGAAATAATTCTTGAAATTGCAGGACGTCATGCAAGAGGGGTTTGGTGTTCTACAGGTTTAATGCAAGGGTTAATGTTCTACACGTTTAATGCAGCCGTTATATGCGAATACTGAGCGCCTATAGTGGAGGTGTTGACAGTATTGTTTGAACAAATATAACTTGCTGAGTTGGAGCCTCATCTGTTGAACTGCGATGCATTCGAGAATAACATTAAGGTTTTGTCGAAGAAGATTGCCAACGTGTATTCAAGACTCTGGTTCAGCCCATTCCCACTGTAACCGGAAAAATTGCACCCCCAACGGTGTATGAACACAGCAGACAAAGACTATTATTTCGTCAAATATGCAAACGATAGATCAGAACAAGTATTGAAGGAAGCTGGCTAGCCAGTATGTCTTCTTATCTTTTGCGGTTTTCAAGTGCGTGCGTCTTGTGCGTCTTTTATGGCGGTTTTCAAGTGCGTGCCTCATAGCCTACGTTGTGATAAATAACGCAGTTTTTTAATTGGTTACTCTTTTATCGTGTGTGACTTTTTTATTTTGAAATTTCGTAAACCCTGGGGTGAATAAAAATTCTTGTACCGTTTTTTGCTTCCTCCGTGCGCCTCTCTTCTGGAACGTTTCAAGCGAATGTGCCTTACACCATGAACGGCTGAATGCGTATTCGATCATATCTAATCGTGTCCGGCTCACATGTAATTCTGTAAACCGCTGCATTGTGCAGTTCCTTTGGGGGGCAGTAATCTGTTGTTTTAGCCTCCCTTTCCTTTTTACGCAACCAAAAAATGTTTCCATGTGGTACTGAGACATCTTGAGCGTGAGCGAACTCGGCAGCTCCCCGTCGCCACAAACCCATCAAAAGGTGTTGACACCGTGCATACATCTTGAGACACTCAAACACTAACTTTTTTGTGCATCCTTGCGTCATGTTATGTACAATTCAGCCTTTTCAAAAAAAGTCTTCATTGAAGTCTGATTCGCCTTTCGGAGAGGTGTCTTGCATGACCAGCTGAACGGATTTCTTGACTTAAAGACATCAAAATGGCGGTCAAAGATCGTTGTGAATTGAGGCGTAGCATGAGCACCTTAAAATTGCGGAGTCAAGCTTTAATGTGAACTCACAAAATTTGAGTGCGTTTGTCACAGATGAACTGAGTGCCAGAACTGTGAAGCGAACTTTCATCTTTGGTGATCTAATGTTCGTATGCACCACAGATTGCACAAAGCCGAGATGAGGTGGAACCAGCCCGGTGGATATAAACGTTTAGCATAGGAACTCTACATCCGAAGCTGGTTAACGGGACCCCGCACCGACGAGATTCAGAAAAACTCTCGTATTGCCGCGTGGACATAAAAACACTTATAAAGGCACTGCCTTCACAAACTCGTTGGGTTGTTTTAGGTCGAGGTAAGACGGAGCCGTAGTTATAAAAACTACGCTGAAAAGGGTAATTGGCTCGGAAACTACAGTACATGAAGTTAAACGCAATGTAGACAATTAAAATATAGGCTGACCGTCGATTCTTAGCTAGCAAATGAGCTGCGCGTGCAGGTCAGTGGATTCAGACGAGCCAACGCATTTCCACTTAAACAGTGCACAAATGTGACGCGATAACGTCGTCTAGAAGGACGAAGGCGTTTAAACTAGTCGACTGGAAAAATGATCGATGTTTAAGTTTAGCAATAGCACTCTAGAAAGCTGCCTCGGTACGTCTGCGAGGCGGCCCGCCGTGGTCGGCTGCAGCGGCGGCCCGCCGCCGAAGCAGACGACGTGCCGAGAGTAGCGCAAGGCTTGACTTCAGCGCCGCTAGTTCTCGCGACCGCCGTTCAGCCCACCCTCCTCCGCTGGTGGGGATGCGGAGCTCCGAAACTGAGCTTATTCTAGTAACGTTGTCTCTGGCCGCAACGAGAGGTACGCGGCGCTCTTCCCACTGCGCTACAAAACCGAGACAGGAGCAAGTGCTACGAACGCGCCTTATGTGTTTGACTCATTCAAAGTACGTCAAGAAGTTACTGATACAACGAAGGCACGCGAAGCTGAACGTCAATAGACGCGACGAACTGGAACCTTTAGAGGAGGATGTTAGCGTCTCTTGCTCGGGGGGATGTCTAGCGTCCGTGCCCCGTCCGCAGCGCCTCTGGTGATGATTGTGGCATGATGCCCCTAGGAACTGGCCAGCCAAAGAATCCATCACGAGATAGCTTCGCGTTCAACCACCGTCGTCATCTTCCGTAGGGGAACCGCTGAAGACGAAGAAGGAGAAGAAGAAGACAAAGCTGCGAAGAGGAGGGCGTGTACGCTGCTCTGGCCCCGTCCGCCGCGCTTCTGATGATGATTTTGGCAGGATGCCCCTAGGGGTTGGCCAACCAAAGAATCCATCATGAGATAGCTTTGCGTTCAACCACCGTCGCCAGCTTCCTGTAGGGGAACCGCTGAAAAAGATGAAGGAGAAGAAGAGAAAGGTGCGAAGATGAGGGCGTGTACGTTGCTCTCAGCCGGTGCACCAACGTGAACAACCTCACCAACGCTGACGGAGACTACCGATTGTACCACAGAGACGACAACAACGACAAGAACATGATGGACGAGTTTCGGCGCCTCGAGCACCACCGCCTACTCCCCGTAAGCAAACAGTACTTCCGTGCCTTTGCCACCGGTGTGTACCCGGATGTGGAAATTCTCTCTGCCGCTACTAAACACGAGATCACTCAACATAACGGAAACACGCCAGCTGCGCGATACGCGCGCATGCGTGTCTCCTCTCTCATCATCTCATCTCCACTCCATCTGCTCTATATAAAAACGCCCACCTCCCCTCGCGGGAACCCCTGTGTAGATGCGACGCATAGGCGGAGCGGCGAAGGGACCGCGTTTTATAGCGCGCATAACTTTGAGGGGACTGCGTAAGCCTGTCCCAGTCGATGACGACGTTGGCGTACTTGTAAAGCGGCGTGGACTCTAGGTGTTTGAGTCAAGCGTGGATGTTGCTTCGCCGGAGAACGGCACACCGGTTAAATGCGCAGCGCGCCCGAAGGAGAGGAAACCGCGGAAGAGAGAGTAGTGCACATGTGCCGGCCCCAGCGCGTCTGCCGCGGCTATGACGCAATGTGCCGCGGCTATGACGCAACACAATCCAACACAATCCACTTTAATCCAATCCAATCCAAATCCAATCCAATCCAATCCAAGCCAAGCCAATCCAATCCAAGCCAATACAATCGAATCCAATCCAATGACCCTCGCGAGAGAGTGTTCGCTATCGGAGAGGAGAGGGGGTGAGCGGCGGAGAGCGCAGCTGGCGCGGCGAGGAGAATGGGGGAGGGGCGGACAACGCCGACGACGACGACGACGACGCCGGAGGGATAAGGCGAGTGAATCAGATGCTCAGCATCTATAAAAAAAATAATAAACCCGGTCCGCGCGCCACTTCTTCAGTCGCTGCTTCGGATGAGACGCGCTGCACCGTCCGATAAGCTGAATGGACGCCAACAATTCTGCTTTGCATCACCACATAGTTCCCTTCGGGGAGATGTAATTTTTTTTTTCATTTATTGAACTCACGTGCAAAGAGGTCTGCCAATGCGCCTTGCATTCTTCCTTATGACCTTCATTGAGATGGCGCTGCCATGTAGGAAAGGCGAGGTGATGTAGTGCATCATGACCCTAATGAGCGCGGGCAGTTGGTGCCTCGACGCCAGCACCTATGTGTACGGAAAACGCGCCTGAATTGAAGCATCCCAACAGCGTAATCTGAGTCGCCATCTACTGCTTCCTGTGTGAAGGCCCCGTGTAAGAAAACTGTTGCTTTAAGCACCACGGTAAGGCAAGGACACCGACGGCCGAATGGAGTGCTCGTGACTGCTTTGGTACGACGGGAGACACGCCAGTGGGAATCGGAACACGTTCAGGAATTCACGGTCCAAGGTACGAACTCTGCCTCTCGCTTTCCAGAAGCTCAGCTCGTCGCAACGTTACCGTCTGCCATACACGCCACGGAGCAGGCCCGAAGTGGTCGCTCCACAACCAAAGCAACTCGTAAGCATGACGTCGCTCGCAAACCACACCCGCAAGACATGGTCCTTTCCCTGCTGCGGACCGTGGGAACCAAACGGTTCGCTGACAATGCGTTTGGTTTTGTTCGCATGGTCTGCGAGCGCCTGTGGTTTTGGTCGGACTTGCGCATTGCTTCGGCGCGTGTAATCCAGCGTTTAATGTTGATGCGTCTAACGGTGCCATACCAACGAAATATAAATAGCGTAATGGAGGCTCATATCAATGCACAATCAACATTTAACTGCTCGAGCGAAGGCACATTCCACATTCCTGTTTTACCGATTGCTATGAAAGAGGGATCAACCACATATTTTAATATGCTCCTGGAATTTGTTAGGAGCACCGATACCTGAGATTTGGCGGTGGAGGTCCGTATAGAAGAGGTAGTTTTTCAATCCGCGAGAGTTTGGTCTGACCAGGATACTTTGGCGACATTAGCTTGTGATGTTATTGCACAGGGGGTGAATTCATGTCTTGTGGCTACCTCGACAACACTGTCGCTGACACAATCGTCACTGAACAGAATTGTCAATGAACAGAATCACCGGATCGCAAATGTACAAGCAGAGAAAGTGAAGAAAAAAAATTACACCATCTCACCGAAGGGAACTATGTGGTGATGCAAAGCAGAATTGTTGGCGTCCATTCAGCTCATCGGACGGTGCAGCGTGTCTCAACCGAAGGAGCAACTGAGGAAGCTGCGCGCGGACCGGGTTTATTATATGGAGCAGATGGAGTGGAGAGGATGAGATGAGAGAGGAGACGCGCATGCGCGCTTATCGCGCAGCAGGCGTGTTACCGTTATGTTGAGTGATCTGGTGTTTAGTAGCACCATAGGGAATTCCACATCCGGGTCCACGCCGATGGCAAAGGCACACAAGTACTGTTGTGTTACGGTGAGTACGCGGTGGTGCTCGAGGCGCCGAAACATGTCCATCATGTTAATGTCGATGTTGTCGTCTCTGTGGTAGAATCGGTAGTCTCCGTCGGCGTTGGTGAGGTAAAAGTTGTTCACGTTGGTGCACCGGCTGAGAGCAACGTACACGCCCTCGTCTTCGCAGCTTTGTCTTCTTCTCCTTCATCCTCTTCAGCGGTTCCCCTACGGGAAGATGACGACGGCGGTTGAACGCGAAGCTATCTGGTGATGGATTCTTTGGTTGGCCAATCGCTAGGGGCATCCTGCCAAAATCATCATCAGAAGTGCTGCGGACGGGGCGAGAGCAACGTACACGCCCTCCTCTTCGCAGCGTTGTCTTTTTCTCCTTCTCTGTCTTGAGCGGTTCCCCTACGGGAAGATGACGACGGTGGTTGAACGCGAAGCTATCTCGTGATGGATTCCTTGGTTGGCCAGTCCCTAGGGGCATCCTGCCACAATCATCATCAGAGGCGCTGCGGACGGGGCACGGACGCTAGACATCCCCCCGAGCAAGAGACGCTAACATCCTCCTCTAAAGGTTCCAGTTCGTCGCGTCTATTGACGTTCAGCTTCGCGTGCCTTCGTTGTATCAGTAGCTTCTTGACGTACTTTGAATGAGTCAAACACATAAGGCGCGTTCGTAGCACTTGCTCCTGTCGGGGTTGCAATTACTAGTGAAAGAAATAGTCGGACCACACCAAACATGCGGCATTAAGGGTCGTTCTATTACGACCAATACCCATGTAGCCCGTAGCATCCTGGAATACTCTGACAGCCTTGAGCAAGGAGTAGCAATGGTACAAATAGACTTAGAAAAAGCGTTCGACAAGGTCTCCCACGAACTGCTATTGATGATTCTTGAGCATACAAACGTAGGAAAAATGATTACGGATGGTGTACGCATGGCGTACAGGGACTGTAGTACAAGTTTGGTGGTCAACAAGTCGGTAGGCGCTCCAGTTCAGGTCAGTCGTTCTGTGCGCCAAGGGTGCCCAATGTCCTCGCTGCTATTCTGTATGTTTATTGAAACGTTTTGTGTAAACATCCTTAAAAATAAGAAAATCAGCGGGTTTTCATTACAGTCCTGTGAAGTTCGTGTGCTCGCTTATGCAGACGACATTGCTTTGTTTTTCCAAGACACGAGTAGCATCCACGAAAGTATAAGTGTTCTTAAAAGGTTCTGCCTCTACACTGGTAGTTCCGTCAATTGGGATAAATGTATTGGTTTCTGGCACGGAAGCTGGTTGTCGAAGCCACGTACATTCGCAGGTATCAGCTGGGTAGACACTCCAGTGAAGTACTTAGGTGTCCCCCTAGAAAACTATCGTGACAGTGATCCTTTCTGGCGCAGGCAAGCCTCCGAAATCCATGATAAAGCGGATAAGTGGGGGGGTAAGCAGTTGTCCGTGTTCGCGCGAGCGACTGTGTGTAATCTATTCTTTGTGTCAAAACTTTGGTACGTGATGCAGGTTATGCATTGCTCGCGTGCCAATGTTCAAAGATTGCACAGGGTGTTTGCTGTCTTTATTTGGTGTTCCACTTGGGAGCGCACAAGCCGAACCAAACTGTTTAGACGACTGCGCTGTGGGGGCCTTTCCCTGGCGCACCTTTTTCTACGCCAGGTAGTGAACCGCTTTCTTTTTTTACGTGATGTGCAAAACCCTTTTTTGCGCACCGTGTGTCAAGTGCGCCTAGGTAGAGTTTTACCCGAAGTTGTTGTTACTTCTTGTGTTCGTGACGGTGGCAATCATGGCTATCTACGTGAGGTGGTACTTTCGGCAAGATTTTTATTCTCGCGGTTTTCTTTCGAATATCTGGTTACAGTGCACAGAAAAAAGCTGTATAGAGACCTTCTTGACACCACTTTGCCGACTCCTTTGTACCGATCGCTATACAGTGCAGGGCCAGGACAAGATGTGTGTCAGCGTGTGAAAAAAATGACTGTCCCGCCTTATGTAAAGTCGTTTTTCTTTAAATTACACGTGGGAGTATTACCTGTTAAAACTTGGATAATTGAAAAAGGTTTGTTTGTTCCCTGGGGGCCTGACTGCTTGGTTTGTAAAAAGCCAGAAACAGTAGAGCACGCATTCATAGACTGTTGGGACGGGGTGTTCCTGTGGGACGTTTTGCAGAGAACACTAAAAAAGGATTTCCCGTTGGATAGCCATGGAATCAGGTTCTTGGCCGTTGAAAACTACGGCGGCGTCCCGTATGATCTTTTGATGTTGCTGGCCCTGCATAGTATATGGAAAGCTCGAATGGCAGTTCGTCATAATGATGTAGATGTGAAACCGAGCAGAGAGTTGTTCTGCCAGAGTGTGCGGGAGATCTTAGAAGTGTATAAAGCCCAACCATCTCCACCTGACTGGTTAAATGTGTTGGAAAGTGTGGCATGGCTTCGGCCTTTTTAACAAGCGCGCACTAGCAAGTGACGGGCTGATGTCTTTTCGCGCTTTGTAATTCTTTTTTTGTTCTTATTGTGTATACCGAAGACAGGCAATAAAGAAAAAAAAAAAGGGTTTTGTAGAGCATTGGTAAGAGCGCCGCGTACCTCCCGTTGCGGCCAGAGAGTCGTGGGATCGAAACCGGGTGCCGCTAATTATTTCTTTTTTTTATAGTGTAGGGGGAGAGGTGCGGACAACGGACAAACGCCGGACATAGCCCCGAGCAAGAGATCCTTTGCATCTAAAAATGCTGGCTTCGTTTTTGGTTGTGCTGTGCGAAGTACGTAGACTTGTTGAGGGTAGCCTGCACCTTAGGCAAAAAAGTTGCATCAATCTAAACCTTTGGAAACTATTAATTTCGTTCGCTTCGGGTCAGATTGCAAGATTTTCGCTTTGGACTTTAAGTTGAGAACTTTGACTATAAATACTCCTTTGTAACCACGCTAGGCGCCGTTTACCGACGTGACGGCGTTCGATGTCGCCTTCTTGTACCTCAACGGGAGTTGGAAAAGATGTCTTTGTACCTATTTGTGCTGATTCCTCGTTTCGCTCTTTGTCTATATCAGGAAGGCTTATGACGATTACGTTGTTTTTTCTCATCCTGATATTAATGTCCTACACTACATAAGCAAGTTCTTCAGTTACTTTTATTATACTTGATTTTGCTTTAAGTACAGACACACCTACTTGTTCGCAATTACACTCAATTTGCGCTATCTTTTTGAAATCTCTTAATTTCATAAATTTGAATTATACTGCCACAAGGGGGCAAAGCATGGCAACCGCATCTCTCATTTGCTCCCGAAACGTTTCCTTATAATTCGGTTAAATAGGGCTTCTCCCACGCCCCCCCCCCCCCCCCCCGGGGGGGCTGCGGTATCGCAAGTCATGAACCCGGGCGACTCGCGCTCGAGCTCTCCCGAGCGCGTGAGCACCACGGAGAGCGGCGACGGACGCCCCGGCGCACCGGCGAGCGTGGAGCCTGACGACGAGCTCCAGCCGGCCGGCACGGTGCCCACGCTGGCCGAGATCGAGAGCTTCCCAGACGACTCAGAGGTGAGCCCGAGCCCTCCAACTGAACCGGCCGTCACAGACTTCCCCTCGGGAGATGTTGGGACCTCTCCGAGGAACGCGCGCCGGGGTACGACGAGCGGCAGCGCGCCAACGCCGCAGTGAGGGCGACGCTGCAAATGCTTCGCCGGCAGCTCGAGAACTTTCGGAACCTCGGCCAACTGGCCATCGCGCTTGCCGCATTCGTCATCGACGAAGTGGACGCCGTCCATATCGAGCAGGAGCGAGGCAGGCGGTGAGACGGGGAGGCGACCAGCGGCGCCATGTTTGACGGAGCGGGGGAGGATGTCGCTGTAGCGGCGGCCATTCGGTCCCTCCTCGCGGCTGCAGCGGCGGAGGAGCGCAGCCCGGCCCTGGCGGCGACAGTCGCCGCGCGGCCTGAGGATGTTCCGAGAAACCACCGAGCCGCCGGCAGCTACGCGGACGTCCTGCGGGAAAAGCCACGATGGCGGCCGCGGGGGAAGGGACGGACACCATCATAAGCATCCTCCATGATCACAAGGGAGAAGCGGCAAGGTGGCCAACGCCCTTCGAGACCCTTCCGCTGCCGTCAGAGGTGAAAAAATTCCCGTCGGAGCGAGTGAGGATGTGATAGGCGGCGTTGTGAGAGCTAAAAGCTGCCCACGCGAGGACGCTAGCGCAGCGCCGCCTCCTGCCCTGGCGGCCACCGGCGCCAGCCGCAACCACACCGCCCAGGGGCCGAATTCTCTAAAAAATGGGCGTCGTTTTGAAACGACAGGGTAGCGCCATGCAAATGCATGTGTTCTGGGGTTGGGGCCGTCGCTCTGGGGTTCTCTGCAGGTAGAATGAGCCGCAGAAAAGCGCTGTGACAAGGGCGCGAAGCGACAAGTGAAACGACGGGGGGGGGGGGGGGGGGGGGGGGGGCAGTGGGTGTCGCTTCGCGCCCTTGCCACAGCGCTTTTCAGCGGCACATTCTACCTGCAGAGAACCCCAAAGCGACGGCCCCAACCCCAGAACACATGCATTTGCATGGCGCTACCCTGTCGTTTCAAAACGACGCCCGTGTTTCAGAGAATTCGGCCCATGAACGGCTGGCAGGAGGTAGTGTCGCTTTCTAAACGTAAGAGAGTGGCACGAAGGCTTCGCAACGAGGGGAAAAAGCTTCCCCCATGCGCCACAACCTACGGGACAGTTCTTTTTCGCCCGAAGGATCCGAGGGCAACGTTCGCGATGCTGGGGGTCCCCACCCCCGTGGCGGGGGCGTGGACCCTCGAGGTGACGGCTGACCAACGGGCGCTTGGCCAAATTGACCGGCTGGGGCGCGCCGAGGGGGGCGGCCCGCTGCTGCAGCGACTGAGAGCCACCACCGCTCGCGAATGGGGCGCATGCTCGCGCTCTACGAAGAGGTGGTGGCCCCGTGGATGCGGAACCTGGTGGCCCGGCTCCTGCTCTAACAGCTGACGTGAGGCTGGACATCCCCGGTCTGCGCAGCAAGCGGCGCACGCGCCCCTGCGGACAACTGCAGCTGACACGGGGCGTCGTTTGGGGCGCCCTCGAAAGCCACGCCCTTGTTTACACGGGCGGCTCGGTGCGGCAGCAGCAGGGGTCAGCCGCAGCGGCCGCCGTGCTAGGAGAGGCCGCCCGGCAGGCGCGGCTGCCCTACGCCTCATCTTCGGCCACAGCTGAGCTGGTGGATGTCGGACTGGGCCTGGACCTGCTGCTGGAGGTGGAGCCCTTGCCCGAGCGCTCTGCCCTGCTGTGCGACTCCCGGGTGGCCCTGACGCGTCTACGGGATGGCGGCTCGCACTCACTGTTGGTGCGGGGAATCCGGGAGAAAGCGGCGCAGTTGGCGGACCGGGGCACTCGTCTGTGCCCGCAGTGGGTCCCCGCCCACAACGGGCTGGATGGAATGAGCGGGCGGACGAGCTGGCCGCCGGGGCAGTGGCACACGCCTGCCTCCCTCGGTCATGGTGGCCCAGGGGGCAGCGGACGACGCCCGCCTGCTCATCCAGCGACACCTCCGCATCAGGCATCCAGACCCGCGGCTGCGTGTCGGAGGGGGACTGCAGCCTGTGCGGGCATCACGTCTGCCTCGTCGACTGCGCTCGGCCGTCCTGCGCCTCCGCGTGGGGGCGGCGTGGACGGCAGAGCGGAAGCACCGACTGGGGCGGGTGGCCAGTCCCGCCTGCACTCACTGCCGAGCGCCCGTGCAGTCTCTGCCGCATGTACTGTACGAGTGCCCCAAGTTCGCGGCAGGGCGGGCGGAGCTTCTGGCCGTGGTCCGAGGGGTGCGGCCGTTCAAGGAACTGCTTTGGCCTCCAGGAAGTGCCAGCGAGCGGGACAAAGGGCTCCAGGCCCTGTGAGCATACCTGGGGGCCTCGGGGCTCCACAACGCACTAAGCTACAACTTTACGTAACTGCCAGGGTCGCAGTGGAGTGTAGCTGCCCGTGTAGAATTCCTGTGTGTGTGTGTGTGTGTGCGTGTGTATGTTTGAAGGTGTCATTTTTGCTACTCCTTCGTGTCCTATATTTTTATATTTATTTATATGTCTAGTGTTTCGTTTTTTTGTTTTTGATTTCTTTCCCCCAACGTTGTATATATGTTATTCTTGCCCGTGTGTTATACATTTATGTTAGCCCTCTACCCTATCCCCCTGTTCCTATGCACTCTTTCCTCCCTACCAAACCTCCCCTACACTAGCAGGCATTCCGGTGTCCGCCCCTAGGCGAGACAATTTACGCCTGTTGTTGGACCTTTCTTTCTTTCTTTTGTGCAATAAATACATACATACAGGCCAGGGTAGCTGGTGTTTGGCCATTAAGTTCCTCCATGAAGACTGGAACATCACCGGTCTTAGAACCGGCGTTTTACTTCCACGTCGCCTGCGGAGAGTACAAGTAGCGAAGGCGTGTGCTTACCAGCAAAATAGAAGGTCTAGGGCTAACAGCGCTGAGCAAATTGTGGGCTCGCAGCAAAAGCCAAATGACGCGATCCGCGCGCGGTACGCAGACACGTCCAATTCAAAGCACGCCTCGGGTTACAAAACACAACAAAGAGCTAGTGGTCACCAGGCACTAACAGTATGCATGAGATACAGTTCAAAAACGAGGCAAGGCTTACCCACCGCGACCAGAACGTGTACTTAGACATAAATGCTGGAGGCAACGAATCCCAAGCAAGAGACGTGGGAAGCTTTTTATGTAACCCTGGGCCTACTTTCGTTGCGACGTTAGCGGGAGAACGAAGTTTTTGAATCATGTAGGCGGCAGAAAGCATGAAGCCCGGTGCCAATCTTTGGTGATGTTGATCGGACAGTTTGCAAGCGACGGCACGGGGAAGGTATTTAGCGCAAAGAGAACCGAAACGTAGCCATGGAGGCCACGATTCCTATTTTCTACTAGTGCACACGTAGTACTGTTTTTCACTGAAGCGTATTGGCGGTGAGCGCGACCACGGGCGGCGCTGCGAAGCGCGCCTCCGTGACGTCAGCTTAGGGATTCTCGCATTTGTCGTCTGCTCCAGTCGGGCTCACTCTCCCTGCTGTTTCTTTGCGCTCGGTTCACGTCTGATGCTTCTCCGCACCAGACTTCGCATGTGCGTAACTTTTTATCATAATAATAGACTTAAAATCGCATACAATAGCTCAAGGCGTGAGTTGAAGTATAGTTTTGGATACCGCTACGGAACAAACATTGCCGCCGTCGCCCCATTCCTTGCGAAGCCGCTGCTGTGCGGAGCGCGAAGAGCCGGAGCTAAGCGTCAGCTTCTGTATAAAGCGATCTTTCGAACAAATTTGTAACAGCCAGCTGCTAGTAATCGACAACAACGCAAATAGAAGACCAAAACAAATTCCAGGCCTTCGGGGCTGTCGGTTCTTTCAGAAGGCACTACGAATCAAGGTAATGATTTGTAAGGTAAAACAGTTTTTGCAACCTTTCCGAATGCTAGAAAGTATTGTATCACATCACTTTACGTTGTCATGGCATGAAAGTATGCCGACATGCACTATGGAGCACAAAAAAATGTAGGTTGAGTTTCAAATAACCCACTCTGTACATAGGCGCGTGCTCGTTTTATACCAGGCTTAACCAGTATGGAGGTTTATAGAGCAAAACGAGTCACATCTACGGTAAAGATACAGTAGCACTATGTTTGTTCAGACCCGGGGTGAAATATCGGTTTCATTCATCACAGCCATATCGCCACAGTAGCCAGATGTGCGTTATAGGAAAACTGCAATCACGAGGAGGAGGAGAAGGAGAAACCTAGCTTTCTTTAATAGTAAAGTCGAGCTGATTAGTAGGCCGGGTACTCACTCCAGTGCAAGAAAGTAAGGGTACTTTTCTTCTCAATTCACAGAAAGCCATCCCAAGTAGACCAGGATTTGTTCTTTACGCCTGGAAGGGTTGGAACACAATTAAGAGCTGCTTGGAAACATTAATCGGTTTCGGTTCTTGTAAAATATGCACGTATACTATTTATTACGTTCGTTAGCGAGTATATAAAGTTTTTAAAACCGTGATCATGTCATAATTGTTCGGGTTGAGAGCCAGTTCGTTATGATAACGATGTGTATATAATAGAAATTCGGAGCCCAAAAGCCACCTTCAAGTAATCTGGACAACTTTGTTTGGGGCGCGATCGTGGTGGCGTCGCACAAACCTTCTCCTTGTATTTGCATGTGAATAAACAACTCACGCGGTGGATATGCACCTTCTTGCACGCAGCCATAACGAAAGCCAGTTTGTGAAGGAGGGAACGTATGCCATACCGCCTGAAGAAAATATCCACACAATCTTTGTGAGCCTCCCAAACATCCCTAAAACTACTAAAAAGATGTTTGTGACGTTGTATAAACATTAATGCCTTTGGCACAGAAGACAACATTCACATCATAAAAGTAAGCAACAACGAAAGAAATAGAAGACAGCCGCTTTATTTCCTGCTATGCGATGCGCGTGTAGGGGCCCGCTGCCTGGAACGTAGCATTCGACTCTTGAGTCTTCATAAGAGCATCTCAAAAATACTGAGGGAAGCCTACATATTTTGAATACTTATCGAGGAGCTCTGAGCGCTGAGCCTTGTGAATAAGCTATAAAGGACGAGTTACACAGGATCTTCTGACCAATGGTCTGAATAAAGATGTTCTATCTCTCCTGGTGTGTTGCAAACTTGATGGGGGGTACAGCTTGAATTTATTCAGATGTGTCAGACGCTGGCACAAATAACTGAATTACTAAAAATAGGCTTTTTAATGCGCTAAAACATAAAAGCGGGCGATTTCTAGCGCAGGCACTGCTGCCCCTAACAAGCGGAGCGTAGCAGACGACAGCGGCCCGAGTCCCTAAGCCGACGTCAGAGCCAGAGGGCGCCACTCAAACATCTCACCGCCAATATAACTCCGTGGATTGCCTTTCTGTTCTCATACCGCAGGGCCAGTACAACGTACGCGGGTGACGTGACGCTCGTATCAGCGCCACTCATGTACATCTCCGGGCTCCTGTCTATCACGTTAGGGGTGCTGCTGGGTCAGTTTGTGGTCATGATGTCGCCGAAAGCCGACGTGCACCGCTTCAGAGAGCTCGTCACCAGGTACAAGGTAACAGGCTCCGCTAAACACGATATTGGAGAGTTGGAGCAGTGTAATGTAGGGCCTCTGTGTCTGAGACTATCCTTGGTAGCACTTTCCTGGATGAAATGGGCGGCTAGCTTAATAAACGTAAGGTTTTCATGTCTTCAGCGTACATATACAAAGCCATATTGTGCCTGATTATGTTCTCTATAGCAAAATCCTGATGCGCTGCACCCCCTAGAATATAAAACTGCACCTTTATCACAGTCCTGTTGATTCTCTCACTTGCATCAAAAATTTGCAGATGATACGTGGCAGATAAGGATGCATAAAAGAACACATACCAAGAAGAAACACGCTGTTACCCCTTGGTACATGTCTCTGTCTTTAATTCACTACGTTATCGGCGTGGTTCCATTTAAGGAATTGCGAACACTTGCCCACCACTTCATTGCCGTTGGCATTAGCAGCATTGTCAAAATTCGCACGAGGGCACGCTGGAGACTTTTTGCAGGTAGTTCCGACGTGGCACGCTGTTTTAAATGAAATAAAGTTATAAAAGCCTGGTTAGGTTAGGTCAAATTTTATTAGATTAGGTTTAAATTAGTTTTAGATTGGGTTCAGTTTAGGGTACGTTTGATTTAGGTTCGCTTAGGCTACGTTTCGTTGAAACAGTTTTTATAGGTAGATAACGCCATGGAACAACCTGCAAACCGACTTCATTAGTCGCAACACCTGCAGGAACCGTCAAGCGCTCTTCTTGCGACCTCCTAATCATTTACCCCACACTTCTTGTCTCTAAATTGTACGACTTACGGACAAAGGTATGAGGGCTAGGTTTATGGGCCTTCAGGAAAGTCTGCTTGCAGGCTGTACCGTCGCATCACCTACCTAAAAAGGCTGTTTCAGCGTAACGACCCCTAACCTGAGGAAACCTAAACCCAAGCTAAGCTAGTCTAACCCAATCTAACAGAAATGTAAACTCAACCTAATCCCATCTCAACCAATCTTCCGCAAGCACGAGATTCATGCGGACCCTGAGATTACTCGTAACAATGTATTAATTCCTGTAAAAGAGGAGCACACTGATCTTAAAGGGGCACTGACACAAAAATTTTGCATCTTGTTTTTTTTGTTGCGATAAGTAGCTAGTGACCTACTTATAACCTGTATAAACCTCATTTGCTTCAGAGTGCGACGGTTGTTTAATTAGAGGCATTTTCAATGCGGCCAGTCGCAGTTTCGGTTTCAGCGAGTGCCGCGAAACGATGGATTTTGTGGATTTTGTGTGAACAAAGCTGACCACGTGACCGTCGGAGGGATATCGCAGTTACAGAGCAGAGCCGCCGTAGCACTGTCGAATCCGCATCGACGGCAGTTTCTGCGAATGCCCCCCCCCCCCCCCCGTACTGATCTCGTGAGGCGCCTAATTAAAAAGCGACCGTGGTTGTGACGCAGGCGCTGCGAGTGCAAATGCTACCGCGGCTAACGAACGACGCGCGACGCTCGAGACGGTGGGTGGCAAGACGCGCGCTGGGAGCAGCCGGCCGGTCTGCCTACAGGTCCGCCTACAGATGTGTTCGGCTTAGCACTGCGGCGGATATTCGAGTGCCGCTCTCGTAAGCGGTGCAGATGACAATTTTTAATGCAACCCGCCATGGCATCATTAACTCCTTTCTCATGTAAGCCACCATGGTCGGGACTTGGGGACAATTTCGTGCAGCGGTAACAAGCTATCACTCGAGCTACCTGCGCCGGCGTGGGCCACTTCGCGGCCGTGGCCGCCGCCTGCACAGCGACCGTGCGGCTTGCTCAGTGGGCTTTTCGTGCCTCCGGCGCGTTTCCGCATCCAGTGGTAATAAACAGTAATAGAAACAGAGTGCCTGGAATCGCTGTAGAACTTTGGTCGCGGCCAGCTGCCCGATGAGCTGACGAAATCACGGCGCCTCCGCCGCCAACGATCGGGTCGTTCGTTCTCGAGAGCAGAAGCTCCGCCCTCCGGCCCTCCGATTGGAGCGGCGAGCCGGCAGTGCGGAAGCGGCAAACACAAACTCGTGACGTGTTTGGATGTTGTTTATTTACACTTGCGCGTGGTCCTCTGCTGGCCGCTCGGTTGCGTTTCGCACACTTCAAAATTGATTTTAAATATGTTCCAGGCTGTATTCACCGCTGATATTTTGCAGATGATGTATATGTGTTCCCACCAATCTATCTCCGAAGTTATCTCGCCTTCAAAATTTTGTGTCAGTGCCCCTTTAAGCCACACATCAGACAACACCTTCGCAAAACATAGCACACAGGCTGGAGTCAACAAATAGACAACAACCTGCATGAAATAAAACCACACTTGCGATGATTTTGCACTGAAATGCGCCACAAGTACACGGAAGTCCTCTCAACCACATTACGAGTAGACCACACGCACGAAACACATTCGCATGTGCTCACAGGCTATTGAAGACCTTTCTATAGCAGTTGTAGAGAGGGCCTACCCGTAATCCCGATAGTCATCCAGCGCAAGGAACCCGACACAACATGGCGGAAATACTTTCCACAACTGTAGAGACAACACATAGTACTATAAGCATCAGACTTCTAAAGAGACGACCCCATAATCTAACTTGGCGCTTCTTAAACTTTGAACCAATGTAATAGATATAACATAACCGTCCTGATCTTATACACGTTGTCCTATCAATAAAACGTTCAATTTTATTCCATGATTCAGCGGTTATACTTAACACCCGGGAGATATAATCGTCTTGCACAGCGATCTTTGCCCATCACCTGCTCGGTGCCATGCAACGTAAAACCATTATTATCATTGCCTTCAAATCAGACAGAACCTAACTAGAATACCACAGATAACAAGCTAACCCCGTGGATGATGATTTGACGGCTGGCTGGTTTGACGGACGTTCATAGACTGAGTGTGGGATTTACGTCGGCGAAGCTAACCCTGGGGTATGGGACATGGGTAATGGAGGGTGCGGGATTAATTTTATCTCATAGGGATCCATCATAAAAGCAGACACCGCTACCGGTATCGAACTCGCGTCCTTGGGCTCAGCACCCAACACATTGGCCACTGAACCACCGCGGCGGGGAGTGTCACGGCTGTCATTTACGTGAAAAAGAGGCGGTACCCGGTCTTTTTTCCGTAGTCTGGGAAGTTCACTGGTGAGGTGGCTTGTGATCCCAAGGACTCGCAATATCTGCGGGCAGTCATCAGTTCGAAGGAGATTGACTGGTGCTTCGCAAGTGTGGTCCATTGTGGTGCTCCCTGGGCGCCCTTTGTAACGTGTAGTGCGTGCGTCATGCCCAGCTAATGCAGGCGAAGTTTTCGTTCATCCCTGATACTTATTCTGGCTCGAAATCCAAGCTTAGCCAATGTTTTGTGTTTTCAGGGCTTGTATTATTTAGCGAGGTTTCATAGGGTACGGTAGGTAAAGTACTACACACAAAGCACAAGTTAGCCTGAATGGGAGTTTTGTGGCTGGAATACGTCTTTTAAACTCCTCACGGCAGGCGGCCTGCTCCCACGTGTGGTAGTATGGTGGTGGAAAAGCTCCCAGTTTACACCGGGGCCACAAGCCGTCGTAAATAAGCGCATTTACCACGATTGTACCTCTTCACAAAACGCAGTATCTAGCTGTGAATACTGCGTTTGTCCCAATGGGAGTGGTAAAAACACCCATGCCTCCTCCATTTCCTTCTCCTCCTTCACCCCTTCCTCCTCTACGCCTCCTTACGAAATGGCTGCCAGTTGGTGTCGTGTGTCGTGCGAGCTACAGCGTCCCTGAAAATTTATTGTCGATGACTCGATGTGAATTTGCTGCCGCACGAACGGATGTGAAGTGCTTCCCGATAATTGAAGCTCGTTGCGAACATTGTGGAACCAGCCTACACTGACGTGCGACACACTGCAACGTTGCCTCCGTGTCACCGACCTTTGAGTCAACGCGAGGCCTAAATTCAGTGATCGCTGAGAGTGGCTCGTTAAAAACAACGCGGTTGTGCCTCTGCGAGGTGGTTGAAGGTAAGATTTTCACGTTTTTTATTGTACCCAACATTTTGGGATACTTGTGCCCCTTCTAGTGTCAAATAAACTCAGCGTGTTTCCCGCGTCACTGCACGGGCGATTCTCCGCCACTGGAGGTGAGCGTTGTGCGTGCAAGACGGCACCATGCCCGGAACGTCATTGGGGAGGCCGAACGGTGTGAAAGCAATGCGTATTTGCGCGGGTCTCGAGCAGAACACTCCTCATTCACACTCGCGAGCAGAATGAAGTGTCCGCACTGTGAGCCGCTGGTTTTTTTTTTTTTTTTTTTTTTTTTTTTTTGTAAGGCTTTGAATGTGGCTTACTGGCAGGCGAAGGTGAAGTTGGCCGGTTGAACGTCGCAGGGCGGCCGCTTTTCTTGAGCAGTACGTGTGGTGCCAGCCGCGCCTGCTACGAGAAGGGTGACTGCCGAGTGCCGCCGGCGATTAATTGCTTTCACTGGAAAGGGAGAAGTTCGGGGCCCCGTGGGAGCTCTCCGTACGCTAGGCGCGTGTAACTCTAACCAGCAAACGCCATTCGAGGGAGCATTCTGTAGAGTCGACAGACGACTGCTTTTTTTTTTTTTTTTTTGAAGGTGGGGCAGGCGCAGGCGTCCCACCGACCGAAATTTTTCCTGAACTTGGGTGAGGGGAGAGAGGGGCACTGCGGGTGGTAAAACCTGAAGCTCGCTCCCAGAACATTACACGCAAGGAAAAGAGGGGAATGAAGCATTTTCAGAAGTTAGTCGCCACAAGGTTTGCGCACCCTTTTGAACAGTAGAGCACTTCGTTTTGACGAACTAGTGAGCGCAGGTGTCTCGGACGGAAGTGCAATTTTGCGTAGCTTTAAATAAATATTGAGACATTACGGAAAGTTGGACACAGGAGTGACAAGTTCAGCGTCTTTACGGTGCCGTTTCTTTTTTTCTTTTTTTCAGGTCAGATACCCAATATGCTTCTGTATTTGTTGCCGCAGATTTAAAGCGTTGTGCTATCTCTCTAATGCATGTGCTGCTGTGGCTTCCTGGGAAACGTGCCAGGAGGTGCGGCAACGTCAGCGTTTGGGAGGCAGGAGCAAGCAAACAGCGCACCGATGACATGATGACCTCATTTTTTGCAAATGGCCTAAATTTTTTTCGTTGAGGAGTGTTGTAGTAGTAAAAGTTCTTACCAGATACCTTGTGTTCTCGATGTAGGTGTTTTGTTGATGCAGTGTTTTATTGTACTTTTTTTAACGTGTTCACACGTATATCGTATTTATGTAATTTTTATTCAATAAATTGACTGTGCAGAAAACAAACTTTTCACGTTTCGCCATTCAACGTTGGAAGCGGAAAAAGGCTAGAAATTACGTAATCCTAAACGAAAAATGAAAATGCGGCCTGGGCGCTCATTAAGAACTCCCAAATACAGTAATAAATTCCCCTGCAGCGCATATATATCAAGCGCACAAAAACAAAAAAAAAACATCGAATGCAGGTCAACACTGCTCCGAACGCGCCCCCTGAAAACTCCCAGTTGGAAGAAATATATACTCCGAATGGTACCCCTGGAAACTCCCATTGTAGTGGCAGTAAAATGAAACTCCCATTAGCTACTTAAAAAACTGCGGAAATAATGGGAGTAAGGTGAAACTCTCATTGGAAGGAGTTTTGAAAACTTCGAATTGGTACTGAGTTATGCAACCAGCCATTTACTCCCATTCCGGCTTATTTGTGTTCTGTGTGTAACGTTAGTGATTAACCATAAATTGACACTGTTTGGAAACTTCGCGCAATTCCTTCAACCTGTAACATAGAGCTACCGAGAAAAGAAATCAGATGTGAGATTTAGCACTAGTTCAGAGATGGTTTATTTGGTAGGCGAGACATGGATAAGAAATATTTGACATCGCCCTGAAATGCAGCCGTGCAGCTGCAAAGGAAAGCTCTACAGCTTCCTCAGAAACTTCGCAGTTGAAAAGTGTGTCCTGGCGAAGTGTTTGAACCCGGGAACACAGCCTATCTCGGCCAATCGCCCTACCTACTGACCTAACAACGAAGCTAGACGTTTGTAGGGCGAGAGTGACTTGTTCAGCTAGAAGGGAGGGCGATATGGCTCCGGGAAAAGTATACTAGGACGAGGGCGCTCGTTTTCGGTCTGATGTTGCGCTTTACGCTTTCGCGTCCGGCGTTTCTCCAGGTAGTACTTACGTGTAAATACGCAGGCAGTGTTTATGTATAAAAGTACCTGTGAATACGGTGAGGGGAAGTTGTTCCTCCTCACACCATGGAGCAGCTGCGTAATGGGCGGCTCGTCCTCCGTGAGACCACAGGCCTTGACGGGGAGCACACACCCGCGACGATATTCGTAGTCGTCTCGAAGACTCGTGACCTGGAACATTTTGTGGTACTGATGACCTGGGCCTTGACGATTGGTTCAGCTTTTATGAACGCGTCAGTGCTTGCAATGGGTGGGACCACGCCACGATATTCGGCGACGTCATTTGTAGCACCAAAGTGTTTCATTCCCGGATGCACGAAGATTTTGGAGACGTTATACCCGTCACGGAAGTGACGCCAGTACAATGAAGCAAGCCACGTGTAAAAGGTGCAGCCTTGCACACAGGGTGTTCTTGTGGGGAAGACACCTTTAGTACTAAAGAGTACGTTAAGACAGAGTCCTTCAATTCTTTGCTGGTCACGAAACTGGTCCGTAACTCAATGGAAGAGCTTCATATGCTGCGTTTGGCCGCCGTGCGGTGGCGCCACCATCTCACTGAGGTCACTCCTCGGGCGTCGTTGCGCTGGCTCGAACAGCGGAGACGCGGCGAGTTGTGTTTGTTTTGTGCGGGAAAAAATGTAACTTGCCTCTCGCGGCATTGTGATGCGACTTAAGTAGTGCAATGACGATGCCGAACACGTGGTGCATCCCGGGATGTCGTTCCTTTTACAACGATACAACAGAAAGTGCTTTCTTGTTCTGTTAACCGAGTGACAGGGAGCTGCATGAGAAATGGAAGCGCACCATTCCAAAGCAAGCAACCGGAGATTTCAGCTTCGATTATATGTGTCTGGCGGTGTTTGGGAATGCACCGTGTGAGAGAATGAATAAAGCAATGTACCCTCGACCTAAAATTGTACAAGGGTAACTTAAAGACGGATTTTTTTATTCAGATCAGTCAGGTAGTAACGGTGCTTCATTACCTCTTTCCTAACTTGTATTGCCTTGCGCTCAGGCTCGCATGTAAAAAATGCTTTGACGCGTCCTTGTGCTTTCACTTTTCATATTTCCGCGAATTATCTCTTAGGGTTCGTTTTCCTTGTTTTGTAACGGCGCGTGGCCGCTTCCGGTTTTCTTATCTGGCGTTTAAACCGCGGAGTGCCTGCTTGCTGTTTTAAATGCAGAGCCTTTCAGTAATTCACGATGTCACCCGCGTTGACGTCCGTAGTCCGCACCGTCGTTGTCCGCACCCCTCCCTTCTATATAAAAAAAATACTATCCGGCGCCCGGTTTCGATCCCTCGACCCTGCGGGCGGAACGCAATGTACATGGTGCTCTACCCACTGCGCCACAAAGCCGTCACAGAATGGGACGCTACGAACGCGCCTTATATCGTAGACTCATTCAAATTACTGCTGACGAGCGCTCTCTCGTCAGCAGTTGCCACAAGTGCAACAACATTAACGTAACGCAAACTACTTAACGTCGTGCGCCCCCGGAAATTCTCTGCATTTGATCGTGCCCCTCGCGAGGGGGATGTTTTACTGCGTCTTCTCTCGGTCGCGGAACCCGTGGCGCCATCTGGCGGAGGCGCGGCACAACTCGTAGCACTTTGAAAAGATGCGGCGCCAGCCACCTGTGTATGTGCGTGCCGCACTTGTACAAATAGCAAATGCATTGGCTGTCCACAGAGCAAAGCATTCTTGCGAGTAAGCCGTTGCAGTCAATCAGTCAGTCAGTCAGTCAGTTAGTTAGTTAGTTAGTTAGTTAACAACTCCGCAAGCATTTGCGTTTCTTGCTTTTTTGTCGTACGTCCCGTCAGACAATATTGTTTGATATAGAATGCGTGTCACCTTGTCGCTAGCATCATTTTTTGTTTCTTCGACAATGTTCTCGATCCTATTTCTATGGATCTGAAATTAATAACGTTCCGAGAGTAATGCATGCATAGCAAACGCCGCGCAACTCACTTTATCGACGGTCAGCTGTGCGCGTCACACTGCGGACTGCTTCTTCGACGTTTGTGTTTCATTCATGAACTCGCATAGGGATCCAGCTAAAGCCTGGAGAGTCTTCCGGGCCTTGCTTCAGCCTGCTGTCACCAACCGCCAGCCTCTGCGGGCCTCCGCCATTTCCTTGGGTATCACTGAGGAGTCCTTGGCAGAGCGGCTAGCCGACCAGTTCACCCCTGCTTCACCTGCAACTGCTGCCGGAGTCCCCCCAGGACCCGCAAGTGGTGGCCATTTGCGGTGCCGACATCACATTCCGAGAGCTGCGGTCAGCCCTCGATTGATGCCCCAAGCGGCGGGGCGCCCCTGCATTGACGGGGTGACGTATCAGATGCTCCAGAACCTGGACGTCACCCAGCTGTAGCCGCTTCTGCAGCTCATTAACCGGGTGTGGAGGGAGGGAAGCCTTCCACCTTCTTGGCGGGTCGCAGTTGTCAGGCCGATGCTGAAGGTCGGTAAGCAGCCCACCATGCCTGCATCGTACCGGCCGTCCCCCACACTGCCATTATGGATGCCCTCGACAGCATGGGCGTTGAGGGGCACCTCCGGAGTTATGTGAAGGCGTTCCTGGCCAACCGGACCCTTCCAGTCAAAGTTGGCCGAGCAACCAGCAGCCCACGAGACGTCAGCTCTGGGGTTCCCCAGGGGAGTGTGCTCAGCCTCGTCCTGGCTCCACTCCCGGACTGCATCCCGGCTTGGCTTGGGCTTCCAATGGCGATGGCAGTTTATGCCGACGACATCGCCATCTGGGCAAACGGACCAACGAGGCTACTCTCGAAGGTGAAGGCGTGCCTTCAGGGGGTGCTGTGGGCAGTCGCCGCCTTCCTGAGAAGCCGTAGCCTGCAGCTGTCCGAGTCGAAAACGCAGGCCTTAGTCCGCCACTCGAGGGGCAGCAAGGCACGCACGTCGACACCACCGCTCACCTTGAATGGCCAGTCCCTTCCGTGGTGCACCATGGCCAAGTATCTGGGACTCCTGGTCAGCTACCAGTTGTCCTGGATACCTGCTGTGAATTCGCTCCGGCAACGCACAATGAGGGTCCACCAGGGCGTTCGGAGGTTGTTGGCGCGTGGTCAGGGCTGCACACACACCGTGGCCCTGCGGGTGTTCCACGGGATGGAGTCGTCCGCGGTCCTCTATGCTCTGCCTCTGGTGCAACTCAAGCCGCTCCGGTGGGACGAGCTGGAGGTGGACCAGCGCCGGGATATCCGCCTTTGCCTGGGCCTTCCGAGCACATCCGGGTGGCGGCGACGTACAGGGAGGCAGATTCGTGGCCAATCCAGATTCGGGCCCTGTAAGTGGTGCTCCACCACATCCACCGCCTGCAGGGCGCACCGGATGGCGCGGCAACTCCTGCAGCGTTACCGCAGCCGGCCCAACTCTCGCATGGGCATGCTGCTTAGTACCTACGAGAGCTATATCCAGCTGCCGCATCAGCCCCGCCTGGAGCCACCACCCCCAGGCACGGGGCAGGCTCTACGCATCGCCACCACATTGCCGGGGGTCCGTGGACAGAGGTCCACTCCACCCCAGGCCACCTACGAAGATGTGGCCGCCATGCTACAGGACGACGCTGCCAGACTCCTGCAGGTGTACACGGATGACCGTGCTACAGGCGACGGGCAGAGCCAGAGCTCCCTGCACGGCCCTGGAACGTGGCACCAGTCGGGTCTGCACGCTCCCCTTCCCAGCCTCATCCACCTACGCAGAGCTGGCTGGACTCCACTTGGCCGCGGATCTTCGTCTAGAGAAGGGGGCCCATAACCGGGGGGCCATTATCCTGACTTGACTCTCGGTCTGCACTCCACCGCCTAAGAGCTGCCGACCATCCAGCCAGCTACAGCGGCTATGTGGAGCGGTCGCTGGCGGCCAAGCTCCATGCAGTGCAGTCCCAGGGGTGTCCACTCCGACTTCACTGGATACCATCGCACGTGGGCATCACGTTGCAGACGCCTTGGCCATGGGCGCTGCTCGCCAGGCAGGGGTACCAGCCTCTCGGGATGTGGTGTCATTAGACCCTGCAAGGACTATCCTGGCCTGTTACATATTTAAAGCGACGGGGACCAGAAGAGGACGACGAACCTGGCATGAACTGAGGGTATGGGGGGAACGAGGTGGCGCGTGCCATCATCATTAGGTTTTTTAGGAATAATTCTGGCCGCTGGCACACTAAAGTGGTCCTCCCTCTACGTCGCCCGCTCCTCGGTTTTCAACAGAATTGGTGCCGTGACCAGGATGAGAAATCCTACCGTTGAAGACCCCATCGAACAGCGAGCCTACTGAAGAGATCCAGGGCCAGCGCAGACCAGCGGTTCGAGATCCAGACCAGCGAACCCGTTCATAGCAACGCCATGGATCGGTTGAAACAGAAACGGGCGCACCTTCGCGCAGCCACAACGAGGGTGATCAACGACCTCAACACCTTGATGGACGCGACACCCATCTCTGCCGGTGAGCTGAATGACAAACTTGGACTTTTAAAGACTAAAGAAGGACCACTCGCCGCGTTAGATGAAGAAATTGAACGGCTTGTTGAGGATGGTGATTTAGAAGAAGAGTTGACCTCAGTAACCCGCTATCAAGAGTCAATTGCCCTCACCAAGCTTCGTGCAGAACGCCTTCTTTCATCCACAGCGCAAGCAGCGCAGGCGCAACCGCCAAGTGCTCCTCACGCGATTGGTGCGATGGCACACGGTCGAGCTCAGGTCAGACTTCCTAAACTAGAGCTGATCAAATTTCAAGGAGACATTGCGGAGTGGCCTGCGTTTTGGGACCAATTTGAGTCTACCATTCACAGCAATGATTCGCTTGCAGACGTAGATAAATTGAAGTACTTGCGCAGCTACCTTAAAGGAAAAGCCGAAAATGTCATCAGCGGATTACCAACAACAAACGAAAGCTACGGAACCGCAGTCGACCTCTTAAAGCAACGATTCGGCCAGACGGCGCTAATAATAAACGACCTCATGAGCAAGCTACTAAATATAAAAAGAGTTGAGTCCTGCGATGATTTAGAAGGCCTCCAAAGATTGAATGAGGATTTGCAAGCTTATTTGCGCTCTTTAAAAAACCTTGGAGTTGACACTGATGCGCACGGCGTCCTACTGAAGTCAGCATTACTCCGCGCCCTGCCAAAAGAGCTTGTAATAAAGTACCACCAGCACTTGCTGAAGGAAGCATCCACGCAAGGACCAGGAGACCGGCAAGATGATTTGTCTTCGCTGCTCAACGTCTTGAATATCGAAGTACGAAGCCGTGAATCTGCAGAGATTATTACTTCAAGTGACAAGCACCCTCCGTATAAGTCAACACAGCGAAGGTTGAACAGCGACACCTTTCAAGGTTCGGCGTCTATGCTGGTGGTTCATCAGAACGCAGGTACCTGCCTTCTTTGCGGCACCCCAGCTCATACGACGGAGGCCTGCACAGCTCGTATGACGATTGGTGACAAAAGGGCCAAATTACAAAAACTGGGTTGCTGCTTCCGCTGCGCGAAACCGTTTCATCGCGCCAAAGACTGCAGGGCGGCGCGAAGATTGCAGTGTGTAAACTGCGGGGGACACCACATATCATCAATGTGCGACCCCAACTGGAAACGTGCACCACCAGATAAGGTAACCATCGTTTCCAGCTCGGCGACTGACCAGAAAGAACGAACAGTTCTTTTGCAGACAGCGCTTGTTTGGGCCAAGGGCACAACAACGAAACGTTTTGTAAGAATTCTTTTTGATGGAGGCAGCCAGCGCAGCTTTATTACACAATCTCTAGCACGACGTATGCAGGCTGAATCAACCGGACACGAACTGTTGACCATTTCGCGGTTTGGAAATTCTTCATTTCAAAGAAAACAATATCGAAAAGTGAGAGTCACGCTGTACAGTCAGTACGACAACCGACCATTGGAGATCGAGGCACTCGAAGTACCAGAAATATGTAAGGACCTCTCTCCTCTAACGGAGCAGCATGCTTTCCAACACATGAAGGATGATCAGCTTTCCTTTGCTGACGTTGCCGCCTTCGACATCCAGCCTGACCCAGGCATTAACATACTTATTGGCGCAGATTTTTACTGGACGTTCGTCACTGGAGATATCAAGCGTCTGAACGAATCGCTTACTGCTGTGAACACTGCTGTCGGATGGACTTTACACGGGAACAGCGTGAGCGTTACCAACAGCGGCAGAGTGGAAGAGGTTAACACCTTCCACGTGTCTACTGGAGAAATCTCACATCAGCTTAAGCCATTTTGGGAAATTGAACACCTCGGATTGAAAGATGAACCACAATTTACAGACGAAGAACACGACGTTTTCGAGAAGGACGCGTCGAGGAACAGGCTTAAAAACGAGATTGAGCAGTACGAGGACGTCTGGCGGCAGAAGATGAAGGAACGGGGCAGCGCCGTCGCTCAGCTGCAGAAGGAAAACTCCAAGCTGAGCAGCTCCCTCAAGGAGAAAGAGTGCCGCCGTTCCCAGCATGGCCAACCGTACAGCGTGATGCTGGATGATGACGTCGTTGTGCTTGAGGGACTACGGGATGCCTTTCACAAGCAGTCGGCCAACCTGAGCCAGTGCAAGGGAGAGATGGCCACCAGTGCTGCTGACATTGAGTCGCTGCAGCAGCAGATGGAAGCGAGCAAGAAGGCAAGCCAGGAGCAGTGGCGGCGGAAGGGGCGACTTTCTTCTCTCGGAAGGTCCTCGGGCATCCGAAAATTGTTCCAGTGCGTTATGCACAACCTACAGGTGCCCGGCGAGGATCCCCGCTCAGAGATCTTGCCCGAACGTTTCAGTTTTCTCAGCGCCCTGTGGCCCCACGTCAAGCCTGGATGACCCCGCCGAGTGGCCTGGCGGGAAGCCTTCTGAAGGGACTGCTCGCCCAAGGCCCGCCACCGGAGTGGCCAGTTGACATCGCACCCTTCTTCGAATTTGCCACAGCCTTCCTTTGCTTTTCCCCTCCGGACTCTGGACTCCTGCTGTGACACCGCGAAGCTCTTCTTCTCGCGCTGCTGATCAGTGCTTGTGTGTGACACATTCCATGACCAGCGGGTGTCCACTGGCCAAAACACTAGGGGCGCACTGGGCGCTTTCTGTGGCAGTGCATTGTTTTATTTTGCAATTTCAAGTCTCAAGACGTTCCGGTCTAATGTCAAGATCCCTCACCCAGCTGCAACCTGTTGCTTCATATCTGGCCGGCCCGGAGCCTGTTACATATTTAAAGCGACGGGGACCAGAAGAGGACGACGAACCTGGCATGAACTGAGGGTATGGGGGGAACGAGGTGGCGCGTGCCATCATCATTAGGTTTTTTAGGAATAATTCTGGCCGCTGGCACACTAAAGTGGTCCTCCCTCTACGTCGCCCGCTCCTCGGTTTTCAACATGGCCCGAGTGGTGGAGGGTCAACATCCAGATACTCGAGTGGTCAGTGGTCAAGCCCCGCGGCTCCTGCCCGGCAGCATCAGTAGAGACGCCCGCACGCTCCTGCCTCGCCTGTGGCTTAATTACTGCAACGTGGGAGCCCGCCTGCACCACATGGGCCGCCGGGCATCCCCCACCTGCGCCGACGGTTCCGAGCCCGAGACGCTCGAGCACTTACTGTGCTCTTGCCGCCAGCACGACACCGCGACAGAGGAACTCCAGACCGCATTCGAGCGACTCGGTGTACCAAGCCACAAGCTGGAATATTGCTGTTCCCCACGGCATCGGACGCTTTACGACGGGAGGTCTTCCAGCACCTCGTCAACTTCCTAGTAGTGAGAGGACTAGTGCAGCGTTTGTAGCCGTCGCGCCTTGGACGAAACGAACGCTACATAGCCAGTGCCCCAGTATCTTCCTTCCTTCCTCTTTTCTCTACCTATCCTTTGAAACCCCCTCCCCTTCCCTGGACTGGGTTGTATGAGGGTGAACTCCCCGACTGAGTTCAACAATATCCCCAGCTCTTGTCTCTTTCCTTCTTTCTTAATAAATCACCACCACCCAGGCCTGTCGGGGAAAAGACCACCCGCAACACGCGTACAGACATCTACGGAGCGCTATGTGCCGTACATTCCGGACGTACTTGCCATGTCTTTCAAGGTTGGCGCCCAAATGGCGGACTTTTGCGCAGTCCCACACGTCCTAAAGGATACTGCAGGTGATGCTTTCAAAGTTTTTGTATAGAAGGATTGAATCTACTGTATACGCTATCCTAACAGAGCACTGGAGAGTTGGACAGGCGGAAGCACGCCGTATCGCCCCACAGTTCACCTGACAACCCAACATGGCTGCAACTTAATATTGCGACGATACTGCTGCTCTGAGCCGCACCGCAGCCATGGGGTCCGCCGCCTCGGGACGGGCTAATTCTCTGGCTACGCTATCAGAACCAGCTCCCGTCTGCACATCTCCTTCGGCGTCACTCAATGAAGCGGTTGTCCACCAAGATCATGCAAACGATGTCATCCCAAGGATTAGCTCCATGGCTCATCAGAGCACCCTCCAAAAATACCCTACCACCATCCATCAGCGCAACTTTGCCCACTGCCGATTAGAGACAAGCTATCACGGAGAGCAGCCAAAACCTTACAACAGGCCAATTCACATCTACTGCTGTCGCTTTGATCATGTGGTCCGGTATTGCCACAGCGCTTAACATGCACACTGTCTGACGTCTCCTGGGTACCGCGTTGATAGGCCTTGTCGCTTTCGGCCATGCCATTAGCAACATGTGGGTGCCGACGCCCAGCTCCTCCATTCAGCCGGCGCTCTCCGTCACCCAAACGACGTAAGCTCCTTTCTCGTACACCTAGATGCCTTTCTCTCTATCGACCAGGGTGCCCTGTTAGTCGGAAAATGGAATAATGCAGCTCAACGAGGTGACGCGTTATCAACAACCCTGACCACAATTACTGTACTAAATTTCATCACGGAACGCAATTTACTTGACGTACTTATCAAAGGGTTGCTGCACGCACCCCCCTCGCAACCGGTGCCGAGACCTCCATCATGTGATCCAGCCTTCGCCGTCGTCCCTGCCCAGTCCTTACGACAGCCATGCCAAGTGGCCTCGGAATCGCCGATGGCAGCACGTCTTTAGTTGCCTTAATTTGCCTTAATCTGGGACCTCGATTTATGGTGCTGGAATATCGTATCCATGATTTATTTGTGGCCTTGATACTGACTCCGTACGATCCATTGTGATAAATTGCTTCACGGGACGCCTTGCCTTCATGTTCTGCTGAAGATCATTTGCTCCGCTTTCCGTCAGAGAACATGTTCTTTTGCCACCAAATCCGCCTAACCTGCATCTACTTATCACGTAGCTAACCTATTTCACACGGTGCCTACTTCGTCTCCCTTTTCGTGGGGCAATTTTGCTTCAAAATATCACCCTCCCTCACGCCGTCTTAACTATTCCCGAGAACTGTAGACGTGCCTCCCTTTTCTAAACTCTGGTTGCTGCCATCAAGACACTCCTTATAGAATGGTGCTTCCAACGGTGTGCCCTTCGGAAGGCCTTGGTGGATCTGCAATGGCGAGACCGTGCCTCCGCAATTCAACAACGCCACAAAATTATCTCTACACACTCCTGAGATCTCGGACATGATTGTACGTTATCTTTAATGGGTGGAGGCCGACGCTCCGCGCCGTCTTTTGACATCCTATATCGGCATTTTTGATTTACGCAGCTGCCCGCTCGGTAGAAAATCCCCTGTGGCATACCGCATAAACACACATTGGTGACGCAACACCTGTGCACAGACGTCCCTACCACGTGCCCCATGCTGTATCCCATGTAATTCAGCAAGAGGCGGACGTAATGTTCAGTAAAGAAATCGTTAAAAAGTCTTCCATTCCATAAAGATCTTCCGTCGCAATATATAACACAAAATTTCGCCCGTTGGGCTTCTCGGTGAATTACAGGCATTTTAACAAGATTGCGGAGAAGCTTCTGCGCATAATCGCCGCCCGGACTGCCTGCTAGGTGCCCAGCATTTTTCATAGATAGACCTGCGATGGGACTACTGGCTTAATGCTGAAGATGAACGAGACTGCAACGGAATGGCATTCGGGACATTGGCGGTACTGGTTACGGGCATAGGTCGGCAAAACAGAAAAACCTTTTACAAACTTGATCATAATTTTTTACCTTCATGTTGTACTAGTGCGGGTTCTAGCGCGTGCAGACGTGGTCCACTTTGGGAGAGGTGTGAAAGCGTGCAGTCAAAGCGATCCGGGGCTGCCGGTCATGGAGAACATTCAGCCGCAAGTTGAGTAATTCGTGTGAGCGGTTACAGCCATGTCTCCGACGAACAGAGAGGAGGCGCCAGCTCTGCCGTTTCCTTTTTCTTCAGCCTTGCACCACTAGTGAAAGCTTTGCCAATTTTTTGTCTGAAAAAACATCTTGGAAGTCGTACCATAGGACACAGTGGCGACCAAGAATTGACATCACTTATGTTAGGCTGGTTTTAAGAGAATAAATGACGGTTTTACGAAGTGCTTTCTGATCCTGCAGGCGTGATATTTGTAGGCGTGAGGCATTATCTAATGTTGGTAGCACCTGCATTTGTGCGAGAGGTAAGAAGTTTTCAGCCTCACACAAACCCATTTTCTCTCTTGCAGCTTAAAGTCCAGCAAAAGTCGCTGTACGATCCCAAACTGGGCGGGTACGCAGAACTTCACTCAGCAATGCGACTTTCTATGCACGTGGGCTTTTCAAGGCTCTGCGTGACTTCGTAAAAATACGATGAATATTTGTGCCTTGTTTATCTGCAAACACTGTCCGCCAATATAGTATCCACTTGTGTTTCATATTTGGCTGCTGGCATGCGGGATTGGCGTACCGTGGACCATCCGTTACCGCGATTTACGCTGTTTTCTTCAACCCCCTCGCTATTCTCGTTTCTTTCCGCGCGTTTTTCGTAACACCTTGCTATTTGAAAGTGCATCGTCATGAATGGATGATTTTTAATTATTTCTAGACTAACTCTATAACTTTATTCCTAGCATCGTCGCTTAACCACATTGTAGGCTTTTTTGCATTTTTTTGCAGTAGTGTAAGTCTTGTTTTGCAATAGAAAAGCGACAGAGTTTGAAGCACTTATGGATGCCTCGGGGTGCAATAATTGTTAACGGTCAATGTGTTTTCCGACTTTTCTATTCAACAAGAGCGACAGCAAGGACACAAGGCGCTAAAATGCGTGCAGGAATTATCGAAAGTATCTTTGAAAAAACGGAAAGATATATCTGAGTTGGACCATGCTTAAAATAAAAAAAAATCCGACAACAGAAATGGCAACGACAGCGTCGAGCTGGCTGCGGAATAGCAGCCATGGGAATACTTATTGATTGTTTTCACCATAGAAAGTTTCTTGCGATAGTGTGCACACAAAAAAGCTTGTGTAAACTGTGCCATTCATGATGCCCTCTTTTGTTAGCCTCCAACATATGATTATAATAAGAGACACTTAACCTCGAATCAACAGAGCGCAGTAGTCTGGTGTGAACGAGATGCCTTTTTTAGAACAGCATTAGGTGCATAGGTGCGCTGTGTGACACAATGATGTAAGACGAAGGAGAACAACAAAATTGGACCAGGTGAAGCGCAAACTGTTACTTGCTCGTTGTCATAGGTGGACGGGTTTAACATAAATATAATAAATGAAACACAAAGAATTGGCTGGGTATCGGCGTACTGCGGTGAATTGTCGCCGAAAGACGATAGTCTTCTGCTGTCTGTGCCCCGTAAATACTTCTTTTTCTTTTCCCGCCAACCTCACACGGTCTTTCAACGCCATCTGGCTCTTCTGGATAGTTTCCTAAAGTAAATTTAATGTTACCTTGTTTTATTGCCACCCCGTCCTGTACCTAAAACATGTTATGTGGGTATTCTTGGAATGCAGCCCCGAGAAGGCACCGTGAGTGCTCGTTGTATTTTTGGGACAAAACAATTTTTACAAAGCGTATTTTTTTTCCCGCTGAAATTCTCCAGACGTGTATTTTTAAATTAAAGGACGCTGAAAACGTCCCTTACGTATTGTCGTTTTTCTATGCAATATGCCTCTTTTTGATTAGCAATGTTGGCAAGTATGAACATTCCCACCTTAATGTGTTGGCAGGAAAAGTTGTGCCTCTATAAACGTCTTGTTGAAGAATTTTTCAAACTTGTTGCCGTGCTTCTGAATAAAAATATACAGAGAGACCAAAATTTTCGCATTCAATTAGCCCTAGAACGACTATCATCGTTAAAAAAATTAGTGATAAGACATATATGCCACATAATAATAGTGCAAGAAGGTTATTTCCCGCGCCTAAATATAGATTAAGCAAATGCTAATGCAGTCTCCCTCCATACTTACGCCGTTGTGAGTGCTTTCGCGCATAAGCTTGTCTTGGAAGCGGAATAAGATTGCAGTATTATAAATTCTTTGCGACAACCACAATATATGGCATGCATTTCTGAATGCAAAAACTTTATTGTGTGTCGTTAAACGTCTTTTTAATAATATTTTTTCTACGTATTTTGTGTGTCATAACCGCACGTAATCTCATTTCATGGTAATGAATAGTTGATAGGATGCGTTTCCCTTCGTCGCTTCCTGCTCTTGAGCGTCGTATGTCTTTGTGTCAAACAGTACGGCTACACGTTCAAAGGGACCCTGCAACACTTTCGGTGAACGATTTCACTCTTTCCTTCGCGTCTGGAAGCACTGCGAAAACTACAGTTATTGCCAGCACGGAGCGGCACTGCGTGATTTGCTCTTCGCAGCAGCTACGCCTTCCGCTTCTGCTTTGCTGTGTGGCTTTCTTTTTAAAGTTGCTATCCAAAAGCATTCATTCCTGCAACTGAAGGAAAACTAGCCAACAGCCACTACATAGCCTCAGTGCCGTAAATGGTGCCGTCGAGGAACGTCAAGACCGGGAAAGATAGGAAAATCTTTTGAGCGAGATTCCTAGTTTTCTGATTGGCATGGGGCAGGAACTTTTGGCTGAGGTACTGTGCGACCCCCTAATCTAAGTACTGGGTGTGTTGGGTAACTACGTTCTGCTAGCATTAATGATTTCAAAAAAGTAGAAAGAAGTGCTGCAGGGTTCCTTTAAGATATTTAGAAACGAACTAGCCCACTTTCGAGCTTTGAAGATGACTTTCGTTCATATTTGGCTTGTTTAGTTTCTTGTGGCTGCGACAACACGCACTACTAATGTTATGTTGCTTCTATCTGACTTTCATGCTAGGTGACGTCAGTGGAGGTGCTACCAACGAGGCTCATGTCGCTGGCGACTGAGATGCTTAGCCTCGGTATCCGTCTACCCAGCATACGGGAGGTGGGAGTTGGTGGAGACGCGCTCTCCGAGGCCGCCTACTCAACGATCCTCTGTGCTTTCGACGGCGTGCAGCGTCGCGTAAATGGGTACGCCATGACCGAAGCCCTGGGCGTCATTTGTGTGTCGTATGTCTATGGCACGAGGAGAATGGACATCGGATTTCCTGTTGCTTCGTCCCAGGTCAAGGTATACGCAAAGAAAATATCCTCGAAACTGATCCGATGAATTACGGTGTTGTTGTTGTTTATTGTTTATTCACAAAACAATGTTCAATAGCGGTCTGCCTTGGTGCCAAGGCAAGAGGCGGCACTGAAAGCCACCTGACTGGGCCTTTGACCTTAGACAGTACACATAGCAGACAACATGAGCGCGACATACTTCAAACCACATTGCAAAATTTTGAAGGCTCAAAACACGCTATATCAAACATTACATCGAATAAAATAGCGAATGTTGAAACGTATTGCAGTTTATCACGCGCATACAATAGACACACATTAAGAGTATCCAACACTATACGGCAATATTTCTGTCATAGAGAAAAGAACGCAGTGAATAGGTCCGTTGTTTTTCTGTCCATGCGGTAATTTGGTAGACTATACACGCAGGAAGAGCAATGCTGAGCTCGCAAACAGTGCAAACAATGTTGCGTTTTGGGGATTGGTTGATTGTTGCAACCAGAAGCTAGGAGTAAACACGGGAGGGTAATTCTCGCGATGGCGTATAACAAGTAATCTTAGTTTTGCTCTGGGACGTTGAATATGTGCACGCTAGTTTATCAATCAACTATTATACAAAAATTGAGCAATGGCCCCACGCATGGGTGGTAAACCTTTGCAACCAGCATTTTATTGAACCTCCATCTAATATCGGCAGCGAACGATGGAGCGAACAAGGGAGCAAACAAGCGATTTTTTTGTAGCACGTGGAACAACGATTTCAATCATGCATGGCCAATCTCCCGGTTTGGTTTACCGTGATAAGGGTCTAAGCATCCAATGAGGTGTCAGCAATAGCCCTACTCTCACCAGATGCCGTGAACAGATCACTCTTCTTCGTTTTATTGTGTCATTCTATTTTTTTTTTCGTCTATTTGTAGAAATTGTAGGTTTCAGGTCAGTCGCGAAACCACTTTGTTCACCTTGTGCGAGTATGGGACACAAGCACAATTTTTCGTGCTTTTTAAGTGCGAATGCACTTCTTAAGCGACCCTGAACCTGCGTCCACCGGCGATGTCCGCATAGCATACCCACGTGGGGGATTGGCCAGGAATCTCCTCGTCTTCCTTGGCAACGGGGGGAGATGGGTGCGCGCTGCCTGGCCGCTGACATGGCACATACCCACGTGGGGGATTGGCCAGGAATCGGGCGTGAGAAGGGCTAATGCACCCGCTTAAAGGAGTACTGACACGAAATTTCAAAGCTGAGATCCGCTCTAGAAATCAAGTACAACGACAACACAAATAGGTGTCTGTGAATAAATGCATCTTTCTTTCTTTGTAGTTGTGTGTGTGTGTGTGATCTCTCTTTCGCGAACATTACCGAACCGCGCAAATTCAACTCGTGCATTCGCACTTTCACATTCTTCCCCTCGGGGAAATGCGGGGAATTTTTTTCTGTAGTGTGTGGGATTCTACATTTCACACACTAGTTATTTCCCACACCGCAGTCATCCGCGCTCAGCAAACATTCCTTGCGAGCGCAGGCTGCGGACGGGTCCGTTGTTTGCGGAGACAGACAAAGGCAGGAGGCGGCGAGGGCAAAACATCAATGGCAGCATTTATTGCAAAGTGCAAATCAAATACACTGCATACAGACTGATCGTAGGCCATAACGGTAACATTTGGAGCGAGGCATTAAACAACGCTAGAGATCGAGATATGGTTCGACTCACCGATGGCATACCGGAGTAGCGGAGCGCTGCGCAGTGCGAGCGCGGTTGCAGTCTCCCAGCTCGTGCGGGCGCGTCCCATTGTGGCGCGTTCCCCAGGTCAGCACCAGCGCGCCGAAACGTCCGCGCGCTACCGGATCCCCAAGACAAGAAGGGCGTCCCCTCGTCATGCTACGTCCCACCAGACTTCGCCTTACGGTGGCGCTAGTATCGAGGAAGAACTGGTTCTCGGGTAAGGCAGAGGGGAAAAGGGTCAACGCTTCCACCAGGGCGAAAACAAACCGTCCGGTCGCTGGCGCCCTCCCGTATGGTTCCCGTCGCGTGAGCGAGGCGCGTTGTGCACGCCGGCCGCGATGGAAAAGGGGTTCGCGTGAAAGTCGCGATCCCCACAAGTGTTACCTATGAATCCTTTCGGTGTTAATATGGGGGGTTATCTTTTTTAGCACGCCTTTCTAGGGACATGGTTCTGGCAACGTGAAGCTTTAAAATGAACAGTAAGCTCGAATAGTTGTTCATCTCGTTTAGGCAGTATAATTTCATAACGAGAGGCAGATGCAAAATATTGCTATCGTGTATACAGGATTTGTTTTGTTATTCCGACACGTCAATTGCCGAATGTCGGTATGAACGTCCGGGAAAGAGGCTCTCCCTTCGGGTGTTTTAACTATGCATGAGTGATTTTATTCATAATTTTTGGGAAGTTCTAAGAAAAAGGCTCGCAATTTCAACAGTCTTACATGTTTAATGATATTAGCTGCGTGCCTATAATAAGATCTACTTTTATAAAAGGGTAATATTTTATGAATCTGAATGTCTTCATTGACATTCTACATATACGTCTGTCAACTATGCGTTGGCCCACGCTATGAAACAAATATATATCCAGAAATAGTAACTGCAGGCAAGCCAAAAAATTTCCCCGCATTTCCCTGAGGGGAAGAATGTGAAAGTGCGAATGCACGAGTTGAATTTGCGCGGTTCGGTAATGTTCGCGAAAGAGAGATCACACACACACACACAACTACAAACAAAGAAAGATGCATTTATTCACAGACACCTATTTGTGTTGTCGTTGTACTTGATTGCTAGACCGGATCTCAGCTTTGAAATTTCGTGTCGGTACTCCTTTAAGCGGGTGCATTAGCCCTTCTCACGCCCGGTTCCTGGCCAATCCCCCACGTGGGTATGTGCCATGTCAGCGGCCAGGCAGCGCGCGCCCATCTCCCCCCGTTGCCAAGGAAGACGAGGAGATTCCTGGCCAATCCCTCACGTGGGTATGTGCCATGTCAGCGGCCAGGCAGCGCGCGCCCATCTCCCCCCCGTTGCCAAGGAAGACGAGGAGCGCGCGCACCCGCAGCTGTTGCTATGTGGACGGACGGCGGTCGCCGGAATTCAGGGTTTGCACTTAATAAAAACCATATATTTTAAAGCTACATGCTGTATTCTCAAACTGCGCATTAAATAACTAGATCACGTAAAACGACAGGGCCACTGGGGAGGGCTACGCTTTATAAGAAGACAGACGAAATGGAGATTTGCCTCTTCTACAACGCTGATATTCAATCACTCAAGTTTTTGGGAATGCGTAGCCACATATTTTCTGCGCATGAAAAAAAATAGATGAAATACCTGATTTGGAAGTGTCAGTGGTTACAGCTACGTATCGCGCTCCAAACACATTCACGACAACTTGCCTTTGGCAAAACTACATTTTAAATTGCGGCTGTATCTCCTGCGACTGTAATTCGTTCTTTCACGTTTGTACTCCCTTGAGTTGTCCGAAACTTCGCATCCTATTATTTGTTTTATTAAGTTTAGTAAATTCATCAAAGAAACCCCCTTTGCAACCTAGGCCCTGGCCTCTTGCGTTTGTTTGCGTGCGCGGTCGTTGTTATTTTTAATACTTTTGTGCATCTCAGCCTACTACCATCCCCCTGCGACATTTTCCTTTTCGTCCTGCGCGTACCAGCTAAGTGGTATAATTATTTGCTTCCACTTTTAGTTTCTCTTTCTAACAGCTACGCATGTGTTATCTGAAAAACGCGCTTTTTTACTTTTGTAGTTAACATCGCGCCGGGATGGCGGGGTTCGTTATAAAACACGAACAGAATATTCCGTTTTCGAAAATGTAGCTTAGCCAATGTTTGGCAACACAGCGCGTTCTTTGTAGTGACTAGAAACGGGGCTTCTTCGCTAAAAAATCACGTTTGCAGGTTGTCGACGAAAAGACCCGGCAGCGCCTTGGTGCAAACCAGACGGGTGAAATATGCTTTCGCACATGTACCATGATGAAGGAATACTACAAGAAGCCGAAGGAGACGGCCGATCTATTTGACGAAGAAGGCTGGTGCAAGTCAGGTAGGAAACCCAAATTTATTTTCTTGGTACGGGGTAGAAATGAACTGTTTGGTCTATATACATGGGAAATTGATATACAAATAATTACAACTTTGTGAGGACAGTCTGCAGCCAAGGAATGTGATACAGCTACTAACAGTCTGATGGTGATGATGATGATCCTTTGTGAGTCGGCCTCCGAGCGACCTCTTCCTTTTCAATTTGGCTTGCCTTACGCGGCCCACGTTTGTTCCACGTACCCATTGAGAAAGTTAACGACGCATCGACCACCATCTGGCGATCCAGTGCATTGTGATGTTCCGGTGAAATGTTTCAATATGTCCATTACATGAACCCCTCTGGTGGTGTATGCTCCCTACTGGTGTGCTTTTGGAAACAGGCTCAGGAAACATGTGGCGACAAGGAATAATGCGGCTTGAGGTCGCCGACGTTGACGAGTTGAGATGCAGGGTGCCGGGACGGTGAGAAAAATTTTGTACAATTTTGTATGTGGCAGTTGTCACCTTACGTTTGAGGCGATATAGGCCCTTGAAGCGAGGCAGCAGATTCTCGAACGGTTCACTGTGGCGGGAAGGGGTTCTCAAAAGAACTAAGGAGCCTGGTGTAAAGTTGGCGGAGCAATGTTCCTGGCCATAGCAGTGTCTTGAGAAAAGACTGCGCAGCTGAGGTCTCGCTATGAGCAACCTGCTGGGCCACATCAGCTTGGGAAAAAGCCGCCATGCATATTCAGTAGCCAACGGTGCCGCATCATGAAGTACGGTATGTAATGTCACAGTGGGTTCACGGCCGTAGAGGAGAAATAAGGGTGAATAGCCGGCAGAGTCATGGCCCGAAGAAATAGATTGGAACATAACAAATGGCAAAGTGAGGTCCCGAACCCGATAATCCGCAGAAACGTACACCGCGATGATGGTCTTGTTCAGGCCAGCCATTAGTGCGAGGAAGGTAGGCGGTGGTTATCTTCCGCTGCATATGGAAAGGGAGAACGAGGTCACCAAAATTCCGAGAGAAGGTACCGCCCCCAATCTCTAAGGACCTTACGGGGCGCACGATGGTGCGCGATGATGTTATAGAGCAGAAAATCATCAACATCCATGGCACAACTTGTGGGTGAGAGCACACGTAATAGCGTAGCGGGTTGCGTAACCAGTCGTTGCAGCAATCCTTCGGTTTTCCGAACGGAAAGGAGGAAAAGGGCGGGTAGATTAGAAGTAACACGAAAAAAGGATTCGTAAGAAATATATATTGCTCGGAAAAGTCCTTTTGAGGCTACGAAAGGGGTTTTCCAGCGCTGGTAGACGTCACATGCCATGATGTAGCGGCGGACTCATTGCTAAAGTCAAAGTATGTAAAGCGCGTACACAGACGGTCATAAGTTCTAGCCATCTCAAGGCGGCCAGCCGTCGGCCTGTCGTGCAGCTGGTGGAGGATATCGGGCGGGAGATGCCGAGGAAGAGTAAGATGTTCATCAGGGTTATCTGCGTAAACGTTTCGGCGGAAGAGCGCGTCGTCTCGGAGAAAAATTGTATTCGCAGTAGGGTCTAGCGGCATGGTGGTGGGACGGTAAGTGATCGACCGTAATGATGGATCGCGGCGCTGGAGGGCGCCGATGTCGAGAAAGTCACAGAGGGCAAGGTCACAAAAATCGAATTCATTTAAAGGTGTATTAGGTCGGTGGACTGGTCCACGTGACAGGCAATCGGTGTTGCCGTGGAGTATGTCAGACCTGGCCATAGTGTGGCCATATTGTTTGTGGTACTGGGGTCCTAGCGACCGGCCGCGGGCCCCAAGAAAGACACCGAGTCCCAGAAAAGCACACCTTTAGTCAGGTCCGAGCCCGTCTTCAGACGTCCGATTTCCCAGAAGGCCAGGCGCGCCCTGCCCCAGTCCCAGAGGCGGTTTGGGGCACGCTGCGCGTGCCCCAAACTGCCTCTTTCTTGTCATTTTCTACACGCATTTGCCACACTCTCCCCCCTCCGAAAACGAAGTCAAGACTCGTCGGGCATGTCGATGACATGGTCGGCCGGGAGAGGGTTGCGGAGGAGGTCCGGGCGGTGTTGAAGACGCAGGGCACAGGCGGCCGCGACGGAATCTTCAGTTTGGGGTCCAGCGGAAGCAGATGCTGCAGCAGTGGCGGCAGTCATGCGGTCACGGTGTAGAGCACCTGCCAGGTGTTTGGGCAGGTGGATTTGTGTCACCCTGCAGTAAGGGCAAAGGTGGCGGAGCTCCTCAGCCGTGTAGAAGAACGGAGGCTCCTGGGGATGCCGGTCCGAGAGTAAACGGCCCCGGAAAGGCTCTCGGACATCAGCCGCTGGATCCCCACGTTCAGGACGGGGCTGGAATTCCCAGGGGAGGCGGGACAGCCAGCCAACGGTGAGATCTGCCTCCACGACCGTCTAAGTGGCCACGGTGCGAAGTGTTGATGGAAGGCGACGACGTGGCGCCCGGGGAAGCTAGGGACGAAAACGTTCCCGTGCACAGCCAGAATGACCCCATTCCCAAGAGGGCCCCGGAATATTGCGTGGTGGCCGGGGCATCTTCGAGAGCGTGCAGAGGAACATACAAACAATAAAAATATTGAAAGGGAACAAAAAAGAGGAAGCCAAGCTGGTACTACGGAAAAGGTAAACCCCACAAGAAATATAAAGGACTGATCAAGGCTTTACAGGAAGGATCGATCAAGAATAAACAGAGAGGAAAAAGAAAAAGTGGATGGTAAAAGAAAAAAACATTCTGTTAATAATTGGCTAGCGCTCACACGCAACGCTAGGCGAAGGCGTCCTCTCGAACGAGAAAACATGATCAGTCCACATGTTACTGTTTAAGGTCGGCTATATTAACCGGGCCTGCATGTTCATCTGTCCTGTTTTCGCGTAAAATATACGTTATGGAAGACAGCTTCTCGTTAACGGTAAAAGGGCCCTCCCATTTAGGAGCTAGCGACGCGGCAAACTTGCGTTAAGCGTCGCTCAGCGGATGAGCGCGCCGGAGAACCATGTCGCCAACAGCAAACTGAACATCTAGACGGCCCCGGTTGTACTGCTCCGGCTGCTGGAGACGAGCAACGTCAAGCCGCTCCCGGGCAGCCTGTATCGCGTCACGCAGACGCTGGCGGACGGCCACAGCATGGGGCGACAGACCAGAACCCGCGTCCGTTTCTGGAAGTGTCCTGTCGACAGGAAATGGCATCTCCCGACCGTAATTCAAATAAGCTGGCGTAAACCCGGCTGAACGATTCACCGTGGTGCGAGTGGCAAATGCGATCTCAGGCAGCTTAGCATCCCAATCCTTGTTTTGCTCCGTATGAGCAATTAGCGTGGCTTTGAGGTTGCGATTCACACGCTCATTTATGTTTGCCTGAGGGTGATATGTGGTCGTACGTTTGTGTTTCACGCCTACAGCTCGGCAGTTGTCCTCAAACAACTTGCTCGTGAAATACGTAGCATTATCCGTTATGGGTGTGCGGGGAACCCAAAGCGCGAAAACACTTCCATTAGGCACCTCCATACATTGGGTGTATTGACGGTACGTAGTGGGAACAGCTCTACCCACTTTGTGAAATGGTCCGTCACCAGAAACAAATAACAATTACCACGCCGGCTGCGGGGGTAAGGACCCATGATATCGCAAGCAACGATTTGCCAGGGGCTCTTACTCTCAACAGACTGCATTAATCCGGGCGGGCAACCAACTCGGGGTTCGCTGTCTGACACACGTGACAGCTCCTGGCATACCTCAGCACATCCTGCCTCATCCCCGGCCACGTGACAGTCCGACATAACTTCTCATACGTTTTGCTGCCGGAGCTGTGTCCAGCCAGTGACGAATGATGAAAGTAACGAACGAAAGCCCTCCGAAACGTATGAGGTACAACAGCGCGGAATGGTGAATTAGCTTCGTCGTCTTCCTGCGGAACATACTGCAGCAGGAGACCGTCCTCCGCCAGCACATATGAATCAAACTCACCGCTGTTGCTGGTGGGAGCAGCGTCCTGTGCCCCGAGGTGCTCAATGATCTTACGGCAGAGTTCGTCGGCACGTTGCGCGGGAAGAAGATCTGCCCTGCTCACCAGCGTACCCCACCGTGTGTCAGCATTCACTGCAACCACCAGCGCCGGCGCTACCGCGTCCGAAGATGGCGGCAGGGGCGCGCGCGATAGCGCGTCAGCGACTTGGTTCTGCGAACCCTTCCTGTGCTGGATGGTACAATCGTAGAGCTGAAGCGCAAGCACCCAGCGCGCAAGACGACCAGCAGGGTTCTGCAAACGCAGCAGCCACGTTAATGCCATGTGGTCTGTCTGAATCGTGAAAGAGGCACCGTATAGATACATGTCAAATTTATTCAGTGCAAACACGATTGCTAGACACTCACGTTCTGTGACCGTGTAATTGCGCTCAGCCGGAGTGAGCGTATGGCTAGCAAATGCGACCGGACGGAGAACGCCCTCAAACTCCTGCATCAGCACTGCACCCAGTCCATAGTCGCTAGCATCGGTCTGCAAGACAAATTGTGTGTTAAGGTCTGGTATCCTTAAAGCCGCTGTTTCCGCGATTGCGCGAGACAGTGCTTCAAAAGCTTGCTCTTCAGCCTCCTCCCATTGCCATTTCCCGCCTTTGCGTAGTAGCTGGTTGAGCGGACGTGACAGCTCCGCACAATGAGGGATGAAGCTACTGTAAAAGGCGATCATGCCCAAGAAGCGCTGCAAGCTCTTTACGTCACGCGGGCACGGATACTCTGTGATTGTCTTCAGTTTGGCACCGTTAGGACGAAGCTCTCCGTTGTCTATAACAAAGCCGGGCAAGTCAACCTTGCTTGACGCCAGTTGAACCTTTTTGGGATTGATGGTGAGACCTGCGCGTTTCATGTGGTCAAGCACGTCTCTTAGATGCACGAGATGCTCCTCAAAGGTACGCGAAAAGACGGCAACGTCATCCATAACGTACATCGTCAAGAATGATGTCCATTAATCTTTGAAACGAGCTCGGGGAGTTCTTCAGCCCAAATGGCATGCGCATGAACTCGGAAAGACCCCTGTTGCACGTGAAGGCTGTTTTAGGAATATCATCTGGGTGCATTTCAATTTGCAAAAAGCCGCGTGAGCAATCTAGAGTGGTAAACACGCGTGTACCACCAAGCGAGGAAATGATGGATTCTACGGCAGGAAAAGGATAAGCGTCTCTCCACGCAGAGATGCACACTGCCGTCTTTTTTTGGCGCCAACACGACCGGAGATGCATGGGCACTCTGTGACGGCCGCACAACCCCCGTGTTCACCATCTCCTCGAGGGCGACGTCCAGTTTCACCTTCTTCTGGATGCTGAGCGGCCGTGGATTGCAGCTCCAAGGAGGGGCGTCTCCCGTGTCAATGCGATGTTGGAGGACGGTTGTCCGCCCAGGGGCCTCCGTGAATATTTCTGCAAACGGCTCCAGCACATAGGCGAGCTGCTCCCTATCATAGTCACTGCAAGGACACTCCTCAAGCAACCGCACGATTCGCTCAGGCAACACCGATTTCGTTGCAACTGCGGCTGACCTTGGCATGGTACAGATATGCGTTGGCGCCACAAAAGGTATCAATTCTGCGTCATTGCCCAATCTGTAACCACCACCCGCCAAGTCAAGCAGGAGCTAGGCCCTCGCGAATAATGAAATCTCTGCACAAAATCATGGGCACCGCCAAACGCGGGCAGTACGTAAAGCGCTGCCGACACCTTCTGCTTGCGTAAGAAGTGCGCAAGCGCACAGCACCATGCGCTTGAACAACAGCACCATTGGCCACTTGCAAACGGGTGCTGCATTTGCGCAACTTGACACCACGTGCTCGGCAAAGTTCAAACACTGTATCGGCAATTAGCGACCACCTGCCGCCAGTGTCAATGAAGGCGTCAATATGCACTACAAGCACGTAAACAGAAACATGCGGTGCTATGGGCTGTGCCAGCGCTTCAACACGACAAGCAGAGGGTAAAAACACAAGTTTTCGCCATTCGTCATATCCGGAGCCCATAGCGATGCTTTGGTGGCCATTAGCATTGCGGGCCGTACTCGTTTCCCTGATGGCTGTTGATATTTTGGCGACGAGCCATCGCCTCAGGAAACTCACGACGGAAGTGTCCAGGCTGTCCACATCGGTAACAGCCGCTAGCTTGATTTCCATTGGGCACGTAGCCCCGCGACCTTCCTGTCTCGACGACCGAACGAGAAGGACCTCTGTAGTTCAGAGGATTTTGTTGCCGACCCCCAAGGGAGAGACTCTGGTCGGGGAGTGGTGAGCCTGCCAGTAAAGAGGGCCTGTTTCCCAACGCAGGAACCCTGGCTCTAACCACTGCGGGGAGTTCCCGCCGTGGGCTGCACCATCTAGTGGTCTTCCGTGCTCCAACTGCCTGTCGCCAAGGGTAGAAGAACCTCGTGCGGGGGGGGGGGGGGGGGGGGCAATTCAAGCCCGCCGCTGCCATACGCGGCTGTTGACTTGTCTGTGGCGAAGTCGCTTAGGTGTCTCTCCATGCGCAAGCTGGCTCAAGTGCCTCCCCTACTGGCGGAGGGGGTACATAACTCAGCTCTGATATCAGAGCGTCCTCGATTGCTCGATCTGATCGCGCCATCTCCTCCAAACTGGAGTAATCACAACCGCGCAAGAAAGGTCGGAAGCGCTGGTGGCAACGCCGCAAGACATGCTTTATCATTTCCGCGTCAGACACACCCGGGATAGCTCTTTTAAAAAGCTCCTGAATCGCTCGAATGTATTCGAGCAAGCCCTCAAGCGGGTGTTGTGTGCGTGCCTCCAACTCACTGAGGATGCGGTACTCCAAGTCGGGTGGCAAGAACTCCGACCGGAAGCGTGCCTCGAAGTCGGCCCAGGATGCGAACGGGGTCTGGAGGCGCCACCAGCGACCAGCCGATGCCTCCTGGGCAACCGGCAGAACACGGGTCAAGACGAACTCGTCCGAAGCACCCGACGCCGTCTTGTAAACATTGAGATTGCACAGGAAGTCCGCCACGGATTTGAAGACGTGATAGCCCGTGAACCGTGGCACTACGAGGCTCGGGTGGAACGCCGGCACGCGCTGCGGCGCCTCGAGGCTTGTGGGGGGCGCATGCCTGGAACCAGCGGGCCCCACCTGCAAATTCTCCAAGTGATGAGCAAGATTCTCGCAGAGGTGTGCGATTGGGCCCAAGGTAGCGACGACCGCCGAGGCATCCGATCCAATGCCGGCACCGTGAGAATCGGCCGAGAGGCTCCGTCGACCAGGAGGCGTGGCTGCACCCCGGCGAGGCCTACGCTCCATGATGGAATACCGCGCACCACGAAGCGAAAAAAAAAACACAGCGATTACCGCCGCCGCGTTATCACAAAAAAAGTGACACTGTTTATGAGAAAAGCGACACAAAAATTTCCAGAGAATTACCAGAGAATACCCCAGACACCAGAGAAACAGAAAACGCTCTAGAACAAAGAGGAAAAAGACCAGAATGTCTTTCCCGAGAACCAACGGCCAGTCCCACGTTGGGAGCCAAATGTGGTACCGGGATCCTAGCGCCCGGCCGCGGCCCCCGAGAAAGACACCGAGTCCCAGACAAGCACACCTTTAGTCGGGTCCGAGCCCGTCTTCAGACGTCCGATTTCCCCGAACGCCAGGCACGCACTGCCCCAGTCTCTCATCTCGTCCTAGCGTGCACACGCTGCACGTGCCCCAAACTGCCTCTTTCGCGTCATTTTCTACGCCCAGTTGCCACATGTTGAAGGCGTAAAACACAGCGACCAAGACGGTCTGTGGAATCTTTTTGTTCTGAAAGAAACTGTTGTCATTCCAACCTTTAATTTGGACGAGGTCGAGGGTTCGATTCCCGGCCACGACGGCCGCTTTTCAGGTGCAGGCGAAAAGCAAAAATGCCCGTGTGTACGAGATGCCGGCGAACGTTAAAGATCCCCAGGTGGTCAAGATTAATCCGGAGCACTCGACCACGGCACTCCTCATCGCCTGCGTTGCTCGGCGCATTAAACCCTACCATTAATCAATCAACATTTAATATTGAGAGACACGTACCGAGAAGTAAATCACGAAGGAAGACATAAAAACGCCTTATTTCGACTGCTTGCTGTATGGAACAATTATAGATGAAGTCACAAAGCAAAAGTTAAAAAATTGAAAGCCCGCAGAATTGAGTACAGATTCTTGGGCAAGTTTGTGTGGCGATTTTTACGCATTCATAGCGCAAAGAACGAGGGCAAGAAAGAGGGCACACAACACAGCGCTACTTCCAACTAGTTTTAGTTCACATACACGCACATATACGTATCCACAGCCTACCCGCAATCACTTCCCTCTCTCACCGCCAATGCTGACGTGGTGCAGCCATGCGCAGAAAAGTTGCTTCTTTATCTGACAAACTTAGTGACGGCACGCTCACACAGAACAACCCCGCTTTACTAATCAAATCTGCCTCTATTATTTCTCTTACATTTCGTTCCCTATGTTTCGAACGTACCGTACATTGCTCAAACTGAGGCACGCAGCTGTAGTCGTGGGAGTGAAGAGACAATTGGCCATCCCTGTAGTTGTTGACATTCCGTCTGTGCTCACGTAATGGGTCGTTAGGACATCGGCCGGTTTGGCCTATATATCGCTTCCCGCACGATAGAGGAACATAGTACACCACACCGACTGCGCATTCTACACAGGGCTTCCTATGTGATTTTACACACCCAACCGTTGCTTTACGGACAGGGTTAGTCAACTTGCAAATTTTATTCAATTTGTTAGGTGCAAAGAAACGACCTTGATGCTCATTCGGTGAGACGTATTGTGCAAATATAGAATTACTACTAATTTTTTCTTTACCCTTCTGTACCCTCCCTTTCCCTGTTCTAAATTCTTGAGGTTACTCTCCGCTACCGATACTAGAGTGGCCGGCGAATACCCAACAGCCAGCAAGCGCTTGGTTTGCTCTTTGAATCTATTCTGCATGAAATGGTGGGACGATTTTTGAAGATAGTTCTTAAGACACAATTTAACTATGCCTCTTTTTGCGAGCTTGGAGTGAGCCGAATGAATAGGTAATAAGCCCTTGTCTGCTCTCGGATGATATGCCCAACATACATGTTGCTCAGAGAGCGTCAGTTTAATAACAAGAAACTGCAGCACCTTGTTTTTCGGAGAATTGAATTGAATAAACGTTATTTTATTACTTTCATTGCCGCAACAGGCTTTTGGGGCCGTGTTAAATTGCCGGAGAACATTTTTGTCAAAATGGCTTCTTGACTAAAAGAAGAAAGACGAATTGTTCGTACCCTAAAAGAGATAAGTAGAAATGAGAAAAGGAACAAGCAAAACACTGTCACCAAATATTTGCTGTACTATTTGTGCTAATAGTGAGGATGATTGTGGTGCAAACGGGAATGACAATAGAGATCACATTAAGGCCACTTGAGAACACAAAAGATTGCAAACAGCCGCGTAACGTAAACAAAAACTCCCACCTCCCCTCGCGGGAACTCCTGTGTAGATGCGACGCATAGGGGGTTCACGTTGCAGCGTTGGACAGCGGAGGAACGGTGCTGGAACGATGGAGCGGAGCGGCGCAGGCACCGCGTTTTATAGCGTGCATAACGGTGAGGGGACGCGCCGCGCCGGCGCCAGTGCGTCTGCCGCGGCTATGACGCAACGCAATCAAACACAGTCCACTTTAATCCAATCCAATCCAAATTCAATCCAATCCAAGCCAAGCCAAGCCAAGCCAAGTCAAGCCAAGCCAAGCCAAGCCAAGCCAATCCATTCGAATCCAATGCCCTTTGCGAGAGAGTGTTCGCTATCGGAGAGGAGAGGGGGTGAGCGGCGGAGAGCGCAGCTCACGCGGCGAGGAGAATGGGGGAGGGGCGGACGCCGACAACGACGCCGACGCCGGATGCAGGGACAAGGAGAGTTAATTAGATGCAGTCACATCTAATATGGTTCCTCACCAGGCTACGAGTATTTATAGCAATGTAGACCGTTTCATGAACCAAGCGTTGATGCTGCGTAACCGAACAATGTTCAGACGTTCGCATAAATGTCGTAAAATATCAAGAAAACTCACTATAAAATCGCCCATGTGCGACGAATTTCAAAGAAAATAAAAATAAACATGAGATAAAAGTAAATAACGCCATTGGTAAAAAACTGCAACGACAGGAAAGAATATAACCAAGAACGGCAGGAAATAAAAGAGCAACGAGAAGGCTCGTAGCCCTAGGGGGTTAACCCTTGGGCTGCAAGCCTCCTCTTTTAGGAAAAAGATTACAGGAAAGGATTACAGGAAAAAGATGGCGGGGTGGCATACCTTTCTGCATTAAAATTAAGGTGTGTCCACCACCAGCCCATTCTCCCCAGAGCCTTTTACAGTCTACCACACGACGTGGTGGTGCCTCCACACTCCTTCTCTTATCTCTCTTTCTGCTTAGGTCATGCGCAGTGGGAAGGCATGGTAGCCAGCCTGTACCTCAGCAATTAGCCTGAGCTTGCCAAAAAGCCCTTCCAGGCAGTAACCTCCCAGGAGAATCGGGACTAACAACACCACCCTCCGTCATGGGCCGAAACTTACTAACAGTTGCTTTAATAATGGTTACTCCAACTGCACCACCTGATCTAGTCTCGTGACGCAAGGTCATCAAAAAGATTAAAGACATTTTAAACAACGCCGTTATCAGTAGCGCGCACCTACATTATGATGTGGGAAATTATGCGGGAGCCTCTAAAAAGCAGGCAGAGATTTTGGGTCGCTAGGATTAAGTGCCAAAATATTAGTCATTCATACCCATGTTGCCACAGAACGCAACGTTCGGGGAAAATAACATTTTACTTTCATCTTTGTGCACACGTTAAACGTGATGTCTTCTCGGCTTGCCTTTTATTTGACAGCACTGCTATGGTTTTTTTACCAGTTCAAGAAATGCGTCCGCAGTACCATTGGTTAGGTTGCACCAACGCACACGCTTTTTTGTGGGATATTTCGTCTTGCAGGAGATGCCGGCTACTACGACGAAGACGGCCGCTTGCATTTTGTTCAGCGCATAAAACAAATGATTAAGTGTATGGACAACTACGCGATTCCAGCAGAAATCGAGAACCTGCTACTCAAGGAGCACAAGGAAGAGATCTCCGAAGTGGCCGTCGTCGGACTCAGTCACCCTCAATGCGGAGAAGCTCCGGCAGCAGCCGTCGTTCTGGGCGACCGCGGTCGCAAAAAGGACGGCACAGACCTGGCCGACTTGGCGAAAAGAATGAAGTCAACGGTTGATGGTTGGTTCGCTCCACAAGTGCTCTGCAACGCGAACAACGACAGGCCGTCATAATAGCGAATAATGTACAGTAACGGGCTGTAGAAGAACGTTTTAGAGGAGGGCGTCTTTTTGGTTTTATGCCCTGCTTGGTATAACGAACTGCCGCGTTTCCTCGCAGAAATAGAACTGTTCTGCTAGGCTTTTTCCCCGAATTCTATAATTGCCTCAGCTGAATACCAGCTTCTCTCGTGCTTGGGAAGCCGCTGTAGCAACGCCAGCTGTTACCACTTTACAGTTTTTTAATCCTAACTTGCAACACAGATTCTGTATCTACTGCGCGATAAATATCCGTACATTTTTTATGCCCAACGTATATTAGTCCCCACTGTAGTTCTGAGTGCTATAACAGTTTTTGTGAAGGTTTTTTCCTTTTGGGCACTTATATTTCTTGCACATCATCTGAAAGTGGTACAATGGCACTGTTTTTTGCGCAAGAAATAACAGGCGCCCCTTAACTCCGAACCCCACGGCGCTTATATTTCACGCATGGGTTGCAATGACTCAGAATATGTGTCATACGAATCAGCGGGTCGATTGCCCCTTACCGGTAATACCGCCATTTCTTTTCGAATAAATATTTTTTGATGCATGTGCAGCAAACAGCAATACAAAATTACTTGGTCCTAAAACGAAACGTCGTGCTGCTCAGTTTGAAATCCGCGATTGGATTCGACGCTGTGGAAGTGAAATAGGACAATTTCTCCCGGTAGACCCAATGTGCACATACTGGGGAGCCGCAAGAGGGCTTCGACTGTTCCGCCACTGTGCCAGGTGGGAGCGCCGTTTAGCCGAACGATAGACGCTTAAAATAATGTGCAGTTGAACAGGGATTTCGTATATACCGCTTCCTCTGACAGACTCCCTAAGTTCTATAGGACACATGTCAATAGCTTTAAGTAGGGGCTGTTTCGCGCGAAATCGTAACTTATAACTTAGTTTAGTTCGTTGTTATTATGGGCAGTGTATATGCGATTGCTTTTGTTAGAGACACCAACGTGCAGTTTAATATCGCATGAAAGTTCATTGGCTGGCTGCAAAGTGTAAAAAAAGTTAACCAATGCGAAAAAGTGTACCAGCTTTGCAGAAAAGATGGAGTAGCTTTTTTCTGCTTAGTTAATAATGCTAATGAATTTGGTGGCGGTTTTTTCTTCCCGTTTCAGAAAACTTGCCGCTACACAGGCGCCTCCACGGTGGGGTCTTCTTCTTCGACTCGCTTCCTAAAACCGAAACCATGAAGGTCAACAAGCCGAGTCTGGTTCAAGCATGCGCTTCAAAAACGCCGTTTTAAACTCGTGTTTACGTTGGACTTCCCAAACCGCATGCACCAGCATTTTGTTACCACTTTGTTGCACAGTTACGTTGTGGCGCATCTCAACTGTAAAATAGAAAATAAATGGCCCCGCCTGGCGTACACGTTATTTCATGAAGAATTCTTTTCAACCCAATAAATCTTTCGAAGCAAAAAAATTACACCATCCCCCCGAAGGGAACTGTGTGGTGATGCAAAGCAGAATTTTTGGCGTCCATTCAGTTCATCGGGTGGTGCAACGTGCCTCAACCGAAGCAGCAACTGAGGAAGCGGCGCGCGGACCGGGTTTATTATTAGAGCAGATGGAGTGGAGAGGAGGGACGAGGAGGGACGAGAAACATCGCGCAGCTGGCGTGTTGCCGTTATGTTGAGTGATCTGGTGTTTAGTAGCGCCAGAGGGAATTCCACGTCCGGGTCCACACCGGTGGCAAAGGCCCGCAAGTACTGTTGTGTTACGGTGAGTAGGCGGTGTTGCTCGAGGCGCCGAAACTCGTTCATCGTGTTCTTGTCGATGTTGTCGTCTCTGTGGTAGAATCGGTAGTCTCCGTCGGCGTTGGTGAGGTAAAAGTTGTTCACGTCGGTGCACCGGCTGAGAGCAACGTACACGCCCTCGTCTTCGCAGCTTGGTCTTCTTCTCCTTCTTCTTCTTCGGTGGTTCCCCTACGGGAAGATGACGACGGTGGTTGAACGCGAAGCTATCTCGTGATGAATTCTTTGGTTTGCCAGTCCCTAGGAGCTTCCTGCCACAATCATCATCAGAAGCGCTGCGGAGAGAGAGAGAGATGGAACTTTATTCAAGCATCCGGCGTGCAAAGGACACGATTCCCGGCCACGCAGGGCTCGGTCGCGTCCCCTCTATCTAATCACCCTAAGTCGCAAAAGTCCTAGGGCGTCGGGCTTAGACCCCGAGGCGGTTGGTCTCGGCGTCCGCTCGAGCTACTCGGAGCGCTCCCGGCCGCCACCGTCGGCCCCCGACCCCCACCTCCCGCATGGGAGGACGGAGTGCCGGGAGGGACGGGCGGGCGCGGGGCCCCCTTTCGCCTTTGCAGAGCCAGAGCCGCCTCGAGCCGCTGGATGGCCCTCCAAGCGCTGCGGACGGAGCGAGAGCAACGTACACTCCCTCCTCTTCGCAGCTTTGCATTCTTCTCCTTCTTCATCGGTTCGCCTACGGGAAGAGTGCAACGGTGATTGAACGCGAAGCTATCTCGTGATGGATTCTTTGGTTGGCCAATCCCTAGTCGCATCCTGCCACAATCAGCATCAGAGGCGCTGCGGACGGGGCTGGTTGAGCTGCAAGGCGCGTGGCGCTTCCCGCCACAGCTTTCCCACGGGAAATTCATCATCCTCCTCTAAAGTTTTCAGTTCGTCGTTGCCGTTGACGTTCAGCTTCGCGTGCCTCCGTTGTATCTGTAGCTTCTTGAGAGAGAGAGAGAGAAATGACCTGTATTGATTCGTCCTGCGAGAAAGGTGCGGGTCAGGCCACGCAGGGCTTCGCCGCACCTCGTCTAACTACCTGCGCTAGGTAGCGGGCGGAGCCCGAGGCGTCGTGCCCGGCCGGCCGCGCGGGTTACTCGGATCGCCCGCGCCGTCGCCGTCCGCTCGACCCCCGCGGGGGCCGGGAGGCGAGGGGCGCTGGCTTTCCTTTCGCCGTTGCAGCGCCAGAGCTTCCTCGAGCCGCTGGACGGCCCTGAGCTGGTAGCTTCTTGACGTAGTTTGAATGAGTCAAGGACATAAGGCGCGTTCGTAGCACTTGCTCCTGTCCCGGATTTGCAGCTTAGTGGGAAAAGAACCGCGTATCCCGTTGCGGCCAGAGAGTCGTTGGACCGAAACCGGGTGCCGCTAACTATTTCTTTTTTTTATAGTGTAGGGGGGGAGGTGCTGACAACGGACGGACGCTGGAAATAGCCCCGAGCAAGAGATGCATCTAAAAGAAGCCACCTTTTATACTGCTGTTTGTGGTCGAAAGAGTCACCCCTGATGAAGTAGCTGAGTAGGAGCCAAAAATTTGGTACCACTTTTAATGAACGACCTTGGTTGGGGTTTCCCCCTCTAGTTAAATTGTAATCCAACCAGGCAGAGTTATGTCGAAGACGTTCACATTCATATTCTGGTGGAGTAAAATACAAAAAGGTACGTTCTGTTATCACTGCAGTAGGGTATTTTCAAAGTCAACCAGAAGGATTTGGCCGAACGCCTCGTTGTCTAAAAAACACCTGCTCTTTTCAACATTAAGTCTTCATTCTTCTGCTTGTTCCCGCCAATTCGTTCATGTATTTCTCCAATCGGCAGATTGCAAGTCCTAAAACACGCATTAACACGAAAAGAAGTGGCCTAAAAGATGTTTAACAAATTGATTGCAACAGCAAAAAGCGTACAACTCGGGCAATGCCTTTTATCTGTGCTGGTGCAGAGCTGTGCAGTGACGGACCTAGTCTTCTGGTAATTCGTAACGTCGAGGTGTAGCCATGTTTCGGGCGTTCCTGCGATGCTAGGGTGGAAAGACGAGTGATTATTTTAGGGTTTTAGTTATGCGCCGTCAAATTACCCCGTTTAGTGGCTCAGCATGACTTCGCTGTAGGACGTTCACGGTTAAAAAAAAAAGAATCAAAGAACCGCCGAGTTGCCAAACCAGAGCTACCTTATGTGCAATAAGGCAGACATTACTCGAGCCAGTTTTCTCGCTGCGGTTTGAACTTTATACCCGGACAACAAACTGAGAGACGTAGTGGAATCTCTGGTGAATAGTGTTAACCATTGTCTTGTTTGTATTCTAGGTGAGATGGCTACGTGGTTTCTACGTGGTAGGACGCCGTGAAGAGTTGAAAGTAGGCAGGTTGGGGCAATGCTTTAACGAAATCTCTGTGCGAAGGCACACCTTCTTTGATACCATTTACAAGTACAGCAGTGTAGTGAAATTGAGTAGCGCTGCCGTGGGTCTTTATAGTAGATTTAATGCATTTCATAACGTGTATACTCAGTTAGGGAACGCGATTTTGTTTCAAATAGTCCATTTCAGACTTCAAAACCCTTACATACTGCCACATCCGAGGCCACATAATAGGTGTCGTCTGCATCTCTGTCCTAAAACCCGCAATACTGTACGGGTAGGTAAAACTCTACTTATATTAGTTCGCGAAACAACTAAAGACTCATGGACATATTGTGGGCCGTGTTTAATCTGAGAGGGTTGGAGTAATTTTTCGGCAACTGTGTAGCGGCTCTTAAATCTTAATAAATACGGTCGTCAGTCTAGAACTGTCCTGTCTATCCCTGTACACGCTGCCGTTGATTTCTGTCTAGATTGAAAAGTACGAACATCCGATACATCGGTTACAATACGAATGCGCCTACCTCCAAGTGCAGAAATAGGTAACAGATGCAAAGCGACTATCCACGAAGTACTGCTCTGGGGCCATGAAAGTCTCTTTTCACGCAGGTATGTATTCAAGGGGGCCAAGTTTTATGCGCACAACCGTGGCCGGAAGTGTGTCTGTAGCGCTGACACTGTAAGCAAACGCAGTGTGTCTTTTGTGAGCTGTGAACCAAACAACTGTCGTGCTGGCGGCAAGTGCTTTTCATTTCTTTTTACTCTGCTGCTGAACCCTTTTCACGTGTTTCTTTTTATCTTTTTCTGTTCAAGCCACAAATAACAACGAACAAATGTGAACAGGGGCGATCTCCTACCAGTCCCTGTTTCTGTTATAAGGCTGCCGAGTTGGCGAGTGGTGTGGTATAGATGAGAAAAGGAGAAACCCAGGTACTGTAAGCGAGCAAGCAATGAATGTCGAAAGCGGAAATGTGGCAGCCGTAGGTCACGACACAGCGCCGGCCATTTTCTAGACGAAGTTGAAGGGTGGCATATGACGATGCGAATGACATTATCTACAATTTGTGTACGCTGGCCCCACTTGTTCCGTGTTCGTAAAAGGGAGGTTTCGACTTACGGCATGCGACGTAGCACGCCGAAAACTAAGATTACTTACGTACTTCAAAGTTGGTGGAGCCTTCATTCGGAGATTATGCGATCAAGCTGAAGTACCCTTCAGCTTTTAAACCTGCAATCGCTACCACAAAATGATGAACCGATGAATTTTTTTCTGGAAATCTGCCACGTCCCTTACCACTGCGACTTATGATAATGTTTACACCACACGCCCCAAAGTCGCATTGTTTTAAACCTCCGCTTGAGTACTCTGAAAAAAATTGCCCAGTACGTATTTCCTGTGAATCAAATTATTACCAGGACGATGACATTTTTCCACACTTGAAAAATAACCAAGTTCCATAGCCACTTTCTTAGAGCACGCTCTTCTCGTCATTGTCTCTACCAAGTCTGGATTGAGCACAGCTCGTCCTCGTCTGTTCTTTACTCCAATCTGTGCCAGTAGTTCACCCACCCTCGCTGCTGAACCTCCACGCGGCATACTCCGCAGTATTCCCCTCAATGAATTCTTCCTCAGTACCGCCCAGAATCACCTCACGCCATTTTCTCTTCTACTCACTGCTTATTTTGCTCTTTTCCTTTTTCCTTACTTTCCCTCCCCTCTCTAACTTTTAGCATACACACTTCTCGCTTACGTTCTTATCTTCCTTTCCTGCCACTTTCGCCGGTTTATGTGATTCACCTATGAGGGTGCCACCCATCTTTGACCCAGGGGAGTAAAATCATAATGAAAAATAGCGCTGAGCTTAACACGATGACAAGAGCGTAAAAAAAAGGACAAACGAAACGGGAGAAGCGCATCTCCCGTTTCGTGTGTCCTTTTTTTCTTTACGCTGTTGTCGTCGTGTTAACTTCAGCGCTGTCGTTCCATTATGTATAGATACAAACTAGCCCAACACCAAGCTTTATTTCTGTAAAATCAGGCATCCCAGTTCACATCATCTGCCCTTCCGCTACCAAACCGCAACTATCTCGTTTCCATAGCGACCGTGGCATCTCGATCTTGAGGCAGAGCCTCACCCTCCAAGCACTTAAGCCTGAGCCAAAAGGCTGACAAGGTTTTAGGCCAACCCCGTGAGTTATTCTCGCCCAAGGCGGTAGGTAGCCGTGTGAAATTGTCACTCAATCAATGGCTGTAGCCTCATTCGTAGAGCATGCGTGCAGCCTTCTTCGCAGGGCGCGCTTGCGTCAGGTATTTCCACGTCCCAGCAAGTGTGCGAAACTTCCGGCGTGGTGGAGTTTCGATCGTTTCTGTCAGATGGGTACACGCAGAGAAGTGTGTATTCCAGTATCTTAGACACGTTCACCCAAAAGGCACACATTCGCCTCATCAGTGTGACTTGCTCGGGCTGAGTGCTATGTGAAGAAACAGAAGAAACACCGGTCTGAATAACCTGGCTCGGGAATTATACTGCACTTCGAAGAGCGATAACTTTATTTTTGTGTTTGACTGTATTTTATGCTTACACAACAAATGGTAATATGCAGTTCAATCATTTGTATGCGGCCACCGGGTTGCCGATGTCCGATTTTGTGCCCTCAGTGAGCAGCTGTCTAGGCTGACGGTTGTCAGTTACAAAAGTAAACGGCGCAAGCACAAACCTGCCATGCCGGCAGTGAGCTGGTCCCCGCGCTCCCTTCTAGCGACATTAGTGGGCTACTCGGAAAAGAATGGGCTAAATTAAAGGCAAAGAAGCACATATGAGTCTGACGTGTTATAGACGGCATATCTAGAAGCTTTCAGAGAAACAAGTAAACGCCGCAGCACGCTACGTATAACATGAACAAGTATCACGTGAAGAAACGACACGAAGAATGACGAAGATTCTTTCGCACCCACATCTTCAGGCCCGAAAGTGTTATTGTCCTCTGCCCTGTTTTGGTAAAAGCCCCATTAACGTATGTTAGATCAGCAACCTGTACTCACTAGCTCGCAGAAGAAGCCATGTTTCCCACAAGTAGAGTTCTATTTTTGTTCTCACGTGATAGGGAGCTAGAAGGAATACGATGCTATTAAGAATCCACAGAACCAGAATAAAATCAGCTGCGAATCCACCACTCCGTGGTCTACTTCTGAGCCTGTTTCACTTGCTGGCTGTATAATTCCACAGATACGAACTGTTTGAAGTAAGCGGTGTCACGTCGACGTGTTGCTCTGACATCTTTAGATTTGTCCTCTTTAACACTGTAGATTTAGATATACTTCTTTGCCTTTAATTCAGTTCATTGTGTTCCGAGTATCCGGTTGTGTGGGGTCTCGGCGAAGATGACAACTGCAACGTGCCCTCTGTGATCTGTCCAACATGTAGTGAAAGCAGAAGTAGGCAGACTCACCCATGAGTACACTAACTCACTGTCATTCGGGCTCAAACTCAGGCGTAAATTTGTGCTTGAGTAAGCATGAGACTAATGTGGCATCATGAGTTTGATCCCGAGTGTGTCTGAGTGCGCGGGAACCCGAGTGAGTTTGAGTAGCCTGAGTGATCCCGATTGTGCTTCAGACCGATTCAGTCGGAGCCCAAGTGAGCCTGCGTCAGAACGCTTTACGTGAGACTACGTAACACTAAGCGGTAAATCCGTGTGGGACTGCGATAGCTGAGCCGACATTCGTGTGGGTATGGGCCGCAGTCAATGTTCTGAGCAGTGGTTATAGGCAATAGTTGTCGTGGACATAGAATTTCTTACTGAAGTTGAAGTAAACGAATTAGTTCAAATAAGCCGATAAAATTTTTACATAGCCGATACCTATCTACTGATCTTGTCTATTCGAGGTGAACAGGGCCACTATACTCCAAAAATCATTTTGTTAACCTGGATACCGTTGTGACTGGGAGCGAAGGCACGCCTTGCGTGACACCATTTATAAGCCCGACCGAGTAGTTCAATAGAGTAGCGGTGCTGTGGCTCGTGATAGTAGATTTAGTGCAGTGTAAAATTAATATACACAGTAAGGGGATGCGATTGTTGTTTCAAACCATCCATTTCATGCTGCAAGCGTCGTACTTTGTTCTATGGCTGCAGATGTGAGGATTAGGAATGTCCGTTCATTTGTCGTTAGTTACCTGCGTTTGTCGATTATTCTGGAAGTGTTTGCGTCAGCTAGGATGCAGCAATGTGACTCCTTAGTCAGTTTCATGCGCCTCCTCAGGCTCGGAAGTCGGGTTAAGTGCTCCACCATTCCCGTTTCACATAATTTTAAGGGACGGGGCCTGAGTTTAAACAATTTTTTTGCGATTCGGCTTGATGATTAGGAATACCTGTCTGCACTTACGTAGCGGCTGCGCGTGAGGACAGTAGAGTAGTGAGGCTATAAAAATAGGCTCTTCTTGATTCTTTGTACAGATGAATCATTCGAAAAGGTTGGAGAGGGTGGTAGAAAGGTGCGCTGCTGTTCTTGCCTGCTGGCTTCTTTCCCGTTTTCGTTAACGCTTAATGAGCAGTTAGCGGCGAAGAAGGAAGTGATTAATACTGGGGGCCGGGAGGGGAGTGGTTGTGGGGGTTCGGCGAATCCTCATCGGTGTAATTTGTACGGCCGCAACGCCATTGGAGAATAGCCTCTGTGGGATGTCGAGTTCGTTTAGCATCACGCTTTGTTCAATAAATGTTGTGTGATGGCGTGTTTACAATGTATTTTTAGCGAAACCAGCACCTGGGAATGGGATTTTAAATCACTCGAAATTTGGTGTTTTCTGTTGACTTTTTACGAGTTTTTTGCTTGGTCTAAGGTCCTTGCCCTAAGACGCGTTTGACAATGGAGTTGCGTGGTTTTATTATTGGTAAATTGGTGGCAAGTACTTTCGATGAATGAATTATTTGTATTGTTTTCTTGCGGCCTTTTGCAGTGTTCCGAGTAGGTTTTTTTCGATGACATGTAGATACATTTGAGTTTTCGACAAACGAATTTCCAACCACTAGAGAGGCCATAGGAAAGTTCAAACTTTGGAATTTGAAAAGTAATGAGCAGGCCCAAAGTAATTTATCTAGAAATCTTGAGCAGCAACATTTATCCCGCCATTAGGTTGAAATTGACGCATCAACACCACGAGCTCCTGCATTTCACATCACTGGAGTAACTAAATCATTCGAAAAACTTTGAAACAACGCTGGAAATCAATAATAGACAAGGCTGCACGATGCGATCACTACATGTGTTTTTTTTTTCGAAAACAAATTCAGCACCGTAGCCCAATCAGGAATATAAAAGCCGCAAACGAAAATTAGTTTAGAGTTCCGCAACCAATATTACTGCAAGATTGTAGAATGACTTTTTCACATTGATTGAAAAAAGAATAGTTGTGAGAGTCAGCTGTGCGTGTATCATGTATAGAAATGTGTGTATTCTGCAATATTCCTTTGCTGTATTTTACTTCAAATAGGATGATGGTTTTAATAATGCATCAGGGGTGTTTGATCTAGCGTGTTAGACGACTGTGGAATTTGTGGAACCTCCGTACCAATTGACCGTGTGAAGGCTGTGTTCCACCGCTGCTTTCTGACGTATGGTATTTTGAAGTTTGTGATAATGATACTGATGTGCAAGCTACAGACGCGTGATATGCCTAAATGTTTCTTCGCAAAGGAGGCGCTCCGTATTAAAAAAGTACTGAAGAACTCATTAGACTCCATTGACGATGAATTAAGAGCAATTTAGAGGCTGGTTGTACACATTAGATATACCTCTCCTGCAAATTATCTAAGAGAGCTGCAAACCACATTTCCTCCCATTTTCAACAAAACATTACTTTGACTACTGCGCCGAGCTGCGGCAAGCGTTAATAGCTATAGTGGCACCTGCAAATAGTGCAGGAACTTGCAGGACACCAACAGTCCTTCCCGAATCGCTATCAAATGAACCCCAGGAGAAATGGAGGTGCTGTGCACATCAGAATAGATTGCGCTACATGCAGCGTTCCCTCAGCCACAGTTTCTTGCGCTGTTTTCTAGGCCAGAAAGCCAGGTCGAAAATTTCCCTCGGTGTCGAAGAGGGAGAGATACACCGACGAGCATGTTTTACTGCAGTGGCTACCAGAGTAAGAATAATAAGATGTGTAAACGAGGCTATGCAAAAAAAATCCTACAGTTCGACCATTATATTTTTATTAACAGCGATGCTGTTTCGCATATCTTTATTTTTGATGTCTGCAGTTAAAAATACCGAGAAATTGGCGAGCGCGCGAATATGAACGCGGGCCTCGCTGCGACCGCCCCGCAGTTAAAGAAACCCAGTGTCTAGAGTGCCATCCGACGGCACTCTAGCTGATCGTTGCAGGCATGGCTAGAGTGCCGTCCCATGACATTCGAATATTTAATACTAGGCTAGCACCTGCCCAAGAGTCGGTCGTTGTAGTGTAGAGGATCCGTCTTAGCTTGCTGATCTCGGAGTCGGTGGTTTGCCCCGGCTTGCCCCCATTGTTTTTTTTTTTTTCTTTTTTCATTATTTAATTAAAGTGCAATTTTTGTGCCTTAGGTTATTTTTGGTGTTTTAAATGATTTCTTTGCGTGCGTTAGGTTAGCTATGTTATGTTTAGGTTAGGTTGCCTAGCTTTACGTTATCTAGAGCGATGCACTGCCGGACGCGGCAATTTTGTCATAAAACGCCGGTGGACGTCGATATAGTGGAGTGCTTATAAATACGTCGGACGGCACTCTAGACACGGCCTTAAAGAAACTAAGAAAATGCCCAGCGCTCGTGTGTGCGTGCCTCGCGACGGCCGCCGAACTTTCCTTGCGCACGTTTGTCAGGCCAACCATACATACCCACTCAGGTAGATTTTGCAAGATTTCGGCGACCTGCTGGCGACCTGCCGGCACAAAAACCAAGAAAAATTCAGAGCCCTCGGTGTGTGCCCCTCGCGGCGATCGCCCAGCATCCCCGGCGCACATTTGTCAAGCCAAGCGTACCCGTTGGCAAAGATTGGCTAATCTCCTAAAGTTTGGATAACAGGCGACAGATAAAGTGTTGAAAAATTGCCTCGCTTGGGTGCAGAGAGTTTGTGGAACGAGAGCTCGGTGTTGCTTGCTTTGTGAAAGGATCAGACCATTGGCTTGCGGAGATTTTCTCAGTGTTTTGCGTCCTTAGTGCCGGATTCTTGCGAAGCGGCTGCCAGACAACAACTTCTCTAAAAGTAACTGCAGCCTCTACTACTACACTGCGGAGAACTAACTCACGCACGCTGTTCGGCGCTGTCGGTTTTCTCGGTGCGAGCGAGCAGTGAACGTGGCTGAGGTGGAAGTAAAGATTGACGAACGAGGCGCTTTCTGGTTATGTACCTGGAATCACATAGATATCGCTGTGAAGGTGACCACGTTATGTGCAACTCAGTGTATCTACAAACGGTGGCATTTGCGAAAACTTCCTCAATAAAAAAGGCAGCAGGCAGTATACACACATTGGGCCACCTTACACAAAGGATCGCGTCATTTGAGACTACACTAAAAAGTTTCTACGAGCCTAATATCATGAAAACATCCATAAGGAAATGTAGCGGAGAGTTTTCAGTACGCATTTCAATCTCTGCGGTCACAGCATAATTGTGATAGGAGACCTAAAAGAAAAAAAAAACCAGAGAAATGCCTCTGGGAGTTATTTAATTGATGGGAAGCATGTTACAATAACCGAATGGTGGTTGTCGTCTTAAACTGGGGTTTCCCCGTTTTCTCTCTGCACGTTCTCACTGTGCACTTAACAGAAAATCACGTTTCGCTGTAACTATGTTCCTCTCTTCCTGCGTTTTTCTTTCTCGGCTCTCTGTTCACAAAACAGAGAAACATGTTTACAGTAAAAATATATTTATTTTAACCGACTTAGAGGAGATATAAATTTGGTAAGTAAGACACGCTAACGCGTAGTCGATATCAACAGAGGAAATAGGCATATTGAAACGGAGGGAGACATCCATATATTCGGAAAACAGAATCCAATAATTGCACATATAGTTGAAGACGACGACCGCAACTAGAAGACGACGACCTCGACGCCGACGTCCAAGAACACCTTAAGCATGCGGAGGGGGCCCACCAGCTCGCTCGAGTTCGTACAACGGACCAGCAGCTCGTGGATGCCGAATGCTACAACATCGAACGGCGAGACGCCGAATACAGCCCAGGGGATCGTGCGTGGGTTTGGACCCCCATGCGACGACGTGGACTCAGTGAGAATCTTCTGCGACGGTATTTCGGACCATACCGGATTCTGCAACGTGGTCGCCAACTTACCTACGAGGTGATCCTCGATGGTGATTCCTCAACATCACGACGACGCACGCCGCCCGAAGTCACTGACTTGGTTAGCCTATAAACTTGCTACGAAAGATGACGGAATTTACATTTGTTTGTTCGGACTGTCGTTTTATTTTAGCATCGGGTCGACGCACTATAGGCGAAGGGTTTTGCCGCGAACCATGAATCGTATTTATGATTTATGTTTATGCTTTTACGCACGGCTGCGCCGGGCTTTGTTATCTGTGCCCCAGTGAAGCGCATGTTCCCTTCTTTCTGTTTTATGCCGCGCAGATTAGATTATCTCATTTCATAGGGAGATTATTTCGCCCCATCGCCACGAGTCTGGAATAGACTTATTTTTGTTTACAGTATTCTCGATGTATTTCCACGGTTCGGGAAACACCCGCGTCGAAAGATGAATACCCGCAGAGCAGACGCCACGGCATTCTATTTACCGACACTCGCCTGCGCAGTTGACTTTGTTGACTGCTGCTTTTTGGGTACTTTTTGAGTTTTTAGGGGAGCACAAGCTCGCCTAAATAAACTTGTTTTTCCTTGAAACCAACTGTGTCATCTTTGGCTGCGTGAGTCCAATGCAATAGGTGCCAAAACGTTTCGTATTCTCCTTGATAAAGAACCTTCAAAGTATTTTAAATACTTTCTCTATTAAAGACCCAGAGACAAAGGTTGGAGGCTCAAGCACGTCAAAGTATTTAAATACCAAATATCTCTGTTTCATAACACACGTAGGAGAACCGTAAATTTTGAAGTACATCAAATGTGAGCGAGACCTGTGGTGCGTTCCAGCAACGAGAAAGAGCTGCGCCATATTCCCCGCCTGTGTCCTGCGATGGCCACACAGTGTTTGAACATCAGCTGCAGAAATCCTATGTGTTCAGGTGAAGCACTGCATCGCCAATTGGAGCCTTTGGCGGGACACACCAGATTTTATATTACATAATTTTTTCTGAATGGAGAAACCAAGCTAGGTACTTCGAGGATTGCATTGAAGTAGCTTGTGGAAGATGGGACCGGCCTACCTGGAACTCAAAGATGAACGCAGAAGCTTATTGGAACTACCAAGCAGACTAACGAGTTCCGTTTTGGCGTCTGCAAGACCACATCTACCCACCAACAAGGCGACAACACAGGCCTCCGAACGGCTGGTGCTCGGTAACCATGTGCTCCTGGAGCATCATGCCAGGCTGCTTCATCGCGGAACAGAGTTCTGTTTCGAGTCGAAGCTGTCGCCGGTCGACAAGGTGGTTGCCACAAGATCTATCGGCAGAAGGGTTCCTGATGATCAACGCACTAGGTGCACCTCGAAGCGCGTGGACACATTGGCTCGGTCTGTAGGTGTGCCAAGGGTGCAAAGGGGCATTAGGCCTGCTGTGGTTTTTTTGTGTGTGAAATGGTCTGCGCGTCAGGGTGTCGGACCAAGAGAGATACTTTGTAGTTCTCCCTGAACGCGTGTTCGCGGGAAAAAAGTGCTGAAGCTATGGATAAGAATTTTTGGCCATTGCAAGAAAACCGTCATAGGTGAAGGAGACGACATTGGCACTCCTAAACGAGCTTAGTTTGGAACGGCTGGTTTCTGGAGTTAAGGCTGCTAAGAAAGTTCACTTCGAATTCTTCTTCTCAGCAAAAACTCATCAACTAGACCAGCCCTTCAGGGGCATTCTTTCTGAACGAGGTTTTTGGCAACTGGTAGTGTCGGGATCCCTTCAGCGGAACCTGTATAGCCTAACCATGACTCCAGGACTGCCCTGCTGCGGCTGCACGCGGCCGATCAACCCACCAACAGCAGCGGCTACCCGGAGCGCTCCCTTGCAATCAAGCTGCGCACTGTGGCCTCCCGAGGCTGCGACCTGCGGCTCCACTGGCGGCCGGGCCACAGTGGCATCCGGGGCAACGAAGACGCCGACGCCCGCGCCAGGGAGGCCCACCAGGAGGGCACCCCAGTCTCCGAAGACGTCACCGCGTTCGACGAGGCCCGCACTGCCCTGGCCCGCATGGTGCAGACGATGCACCCCGACCCTCGGATCGTGAGCGGCCTGGCGCCCAGACCGTTGCCCGCAGGCATCAGTAGGGACGCCCGCTGATTGCTTCTCCGCATGCGGCTGAACTGCTGCAATGTGGCGGAGAGTCTGCACCGACACAGCCGCAAGGACTCCCCTACATGTGCGGACTGTTCCGAACTGGAGACGCTCGAGCACCTACTCTGCTTCTGCCCCCACCACGCAGGCCCGAGAGCAGAGCTCCACCGAGCGCTCCAGCGTCGAGGCCTTCCCAGCGCCGACATGGAGGACCTTCTGCTCCCGAAGGGACCTGCGGCAACCCAACGGGAAGTGTTCACTTATCTGCTTCACTTCCTGGAGACGACCGGACTCACGCAGCGGCTGTAGCCCGGAGTGCAGTGATTGACTGGTGTGCCCGGACTGACAGCGTTCTAGGACTGACAGCTCTCTTTATACCTTTCTCTCCCTCTCTCTCTCTTTCTACTTTATCCTATCACTCCCCCTCTACTTCCCTTCCCCTGCACTGGGTTGTATGCAGGTGAGCTCCCTGCCGAGCTCAAAATATCCCCAGTGAATTTCATTTCATTTTCCCGTCGCAAACCACAACCACCACCACCATAGCCTAACCATTGTTTACCCTTTTGGAGCGTCCAGTTCAGGCATAATTGTCGAATTCTTGATGCTAGACAATCAAAGTGACTCCCGAGCGATCAGTGTTGACGAAGAAGACATTTTTTATACCCTGCCACATGCTGAGCTAATACAAAGCGTCAAGATCTGCATTGTCTAACATAATGATGAACAGATCTTCATGAGCGACTGTGGCATTCCTGTAGAGTCCTTTGTGAAACTTGGCACATTTTGCTTGCAGTCTACCTTTGTATATTTGGGACACTAGTTGTTTGAGCAAAGTTCTGGTGTTTGTATTGGGTACCGTGCTGCGCCAGTACTCAGCAATATTTTTCTTACCAGGATTGACCATGCCATTGAGCGAAACCTGTGTCGTCTGCCATGTAACATTTTAGATTTTTTGATGATTACCTTGACTTTGTGAACCCTGATGAATTACCACGCGCAGCCATTGATGTATAGAAAGTTTTCCGTGAAAGTACCGTGTTTTGGTTTGAAGTTTACTGTTGAGCTTCAAAAAAATTGGCCGCGTATCTGCTACTTTCGTTTCAAATGTCATCAAAAGACGATAGTCTTTGTGGACATTTGCAAGGAAATGCCCCCCTTTGCATTCCCGCTCACCTCTCATGCTGTTCCTGTACAGTCGCGCTCATTCCAAGGTAAACACACTAAAGGTTTGCGCAAGGCGATTTGAATTTACCGCATTCCACTGGTACAGACCGGGTTCCTCGATGCCAACGCTGCAGTACAGCGGAGACGCGCGTGAATGGAGGCGGCCGACTAGAAGGTTTATAGAGCCGCGTGGCCACGCTCCACGTGCGTTCCAAGGAGAACCTAGAACCTAGCTAGTGGAACGTTTCATTGCTGTTGCAGCGTGATTTTTCATATGTCGCCAGGAGGCGGCGGGTTTCTGCAGTAGATGTAGAATATCATTTGCTATCGAAAAACCAAGCATCCAGGAATTATTTATTAAAGGAACCCTGTAAATATCCCTTGTGTACTAATTTCCTCTTTTATATTTACGCAATATCTTGTTCTTGTTCAACAAAGTTTGCCAGTATGAACATATAAACCGGGCTTAGACATTTACATGTGGCTGTGAGTATATAAGACTATTGCGCAATATATATTTCACTTTGGCCGGATGGCTGAATCGAGTCACAGACAGACAGACGGGCAGACAGACTTACATACAGACAGACCATAATTTCTAGGTTTAAGTAGCCCAAGAAAGAGTCTAAGAAACAGGAGCTGCAGTTCCAAGACCCCCGATTAAGATTTGAGGAAGGCCATGTACGCAGGTTGTACTTGCCTCGCTGTGAGAAACCCTTCCTGGGTTATGGGTCAGGCCATTCGAAGTTAGTGAAAATGGGCTGTGTTTTTCCGTGTTGCGCGCAGCGTTAATCCACTCCTGCCATCATACTGTGCATGAGAGCTTCGTGGGTCAGTTAAATAGGTTAAATGTGGCAGGTTACCCTAGTGCAGCGCTCTGGAACTATGGAAATGAGTTCATAAGACATGTAAAGTATTGGGGGGACCGGGATAAGGAAAGAAAAAAAACCGGAAGGAAATAAGCTGACCGTAATTCCCTATTTGCACCGTACGTCGCATAACCTGAAGAATGTCGCCTGCCTGCATGGCTTCACGGTGTTTTGTTCCGCCCCGCGGAAGCTGCAGGGAATGTGCGCTGCCGTGCAAAAAAATGCTACGTTAACAGGGAAGATAGCTAAACGTGGGTGTGGCCAACGCCACTTGTGCAACCTTTGCTAACGCATGAGATAAAATGGCCAAACATTCACTCTCGTGTTGCTCTCTCCTACCCTTTCCCGCTCCGTAGCCTTTCTACGTGCTTTCATGTCCGCCAGCCAGCGCAGCTTCTCGGAAACTATGCAAAATAGTTGACATTTTGTCTAGCGTTCCCCAGGCGGCACTCCGATGCCTTTCTGGCGAGCTGACCGACACACGCTGTAGAAGTGGATGCAGTGTTGGCGACTCGTGAGCAGTGACGTAAGGCGGGACGTCCGTCGGCGTGCGCCACATACCGGATGAGTGCCTGAACTAAGCGTCCCTACCGTGTCCATTGGAAAGCGGGCGACGGGTTAGGCAGTGTTTATACAGGTATGTGGACTGCCAAAGCGCTGTCGAGTATCATGAGGGCAGACTGGAAAGTGTGAAATTATAGTGCGAGAGCATGAGCTCTCCTTCGACAAGCGTCCGCGATTGCATTTGCCCTTCCACTGCAACACGTGCGGCTACCCCCAGGTGTTTGAGGAAACTGATATTGTTACCAAGCACTGGAAGCAGTTACACCGGCAGATAGTTGAAGCCTATCAACTATCTCTCGCTAAGAGGGGCAAAAAGTGTAAGCCATTCTTCAGTGGCGCTTACTGATAAGGAGGTTCAATTCATGAATCATCATCACCATCATCATCATCATCATCATCATCGTCATCATCACCACCACCACCAGCCTACCTATGCCCATTGCACGGCAAAGGCTTCTCCAATTATTCTCCTATTGTCCCGGTTCTGTGCTAACTGCGACCAATTTATCCCCGCAAACTCAGTGATTTCATCTGCCCATCTAACCCTCGGCCGCCCCCTGCCCCGCTTGCCTTTTCTAGGGATCCACTCTGTTACCTTTAATGGCCAACGGTTCCTTGCCTTCGCATTACATGCCCTGCCCAGGTCCATTCTTCATTATTTCTACTATTATGTCGTTAATACGCATTTGTTCCCCCTGAAGCACTCCGCTCTCTTCTTCTCCCTTAATGTTACACCTATCATCTTCCGTTCCACTGCTCGCTGAATCGTCCTCAATTTCAGTTGGACCCTTTCAGTGAGCCTCCACGTTTCTGCCCCGTAGGTGAGTACCGGTAAGACGCAGCTGCCATACACTTTGTTTTTTAGGGATAATGGTATGATGCCATTCAATATCTGAGAACGCTTGCCGAATGCACTCCACCCCATTATTATCCTTCTAATTGTTTCTCGCTCATGTAAGGGATCTGGGGTCACAACTCGGCCTACGTAGATATATGGATGACAAATAATTCGTAGTTTTCTTTTCGTTTTTTTTTTTCTTTTTCCTTCTTTTTTTCTGTATACAGCTTTGACACGTGGTGTTTGCGTTCCGTATAAATGTGTGTGGCGGGTTTCTTAAGGCAGTTGAGAGCTAGCTGTTGTCCTGTAATCATGGTTCTCTCAGTCTCGTCTGTCGCACTGTGATTAGTTATGAAGCTCTACCGACTCGCCCGACTAGCAACTGTCCTACAGTAAACAGCATAGCGGCAACAAATAAAAGCGACTTACATGTTTGCCGCATGGAGGGATGCGCATTATGTTGAAGCGCCAGGTGAGGTCAAGAGCAGCAATAAATGGGTGGTGACGAGTGAAACTAGGATGTATCTGTCTAGGAAAAGGAAAGATCGAGAATCGAAAACCCAAGGACACCGGGCTCAGGAGTTGAGAATAACACTTTCAAAGAAAGTCTCGGTACTAAACAAGGAGGGCACAGATGGTATAGACATTCTAAATTACAAATGTGACTTCGACAACCTGAGAAACAGTCTAAGCTGCCGGAAGGGATAACGTTAAGAGGAAACTGGTGAAACATGTTATATAGCAATGGAAACTATTAAACGCAGAAAAATTCAACCGCGGTAAACTAGACAAAAAATAAAATTGAGCACCGATTTCATTGGCCCTCGTAAAAAGTAAACCCTGATAATTACAAGCCGGGTGATGCCTTTGTACGACGTAACAAAAATTGAATAAACTTTAATATAGCATTCAGTTCAGCCGAAAACGAACAGTCAGCTGGCTGTGGGCAAAGGCGTAATGTGGGCACCGAGGGGCGACTTGGTCAACACAACAAAAGCGACCTCAATGAGCAAATATTATGAGCGGGAAAGTTCATTCCACACTTCCATACTAGCAACATTAGCGATGCAACACTACGCAACTAAACATTTTGTTTCCCGAAGCTGCAAAATTAAAATCTTGGAGAAAACAGGAAATAAATGAAGGGCGACGAGAGGCGAAGCCTTAAGGGGTAACGCTAAAATGGCGAATACAGTACAGCATGAGCAAACGTCCAACTGGAAAGCAAGAAAAAATTATTATCGGAAATCACCGTTCACGATATGGTGAACGGCGTGAGTTTTTATATATCTAATTTAATTTTTAAAGCTCTAGTGAGATAGAGAAAGCTGATTGGGTGATGTGAGATGTCAACTTTAAACGGGGTTTTATGGTGAGGAAAGTGAAAATATACCACGCACATGCCCCGTATAAAAGGAGAATAAAGGGGGAGATCCCTGGCACTGAAAAATGTGGATGCAACACAGCTCTGCACAGGTTGCCAGATCAGCTTAGTATCAAGAGGACTTAAAAGAGCTTAAAAACGAATGTGCGGTGTCTGCAAATGTCAAACGAGTGATTTCACCTGCTTAGGGTGGATGGTGATTCAGACCGCCGCGTGCCCCACGTTGCAGGGGGGCAAGGGCGAGGGGACGTAAGGAGATATTAGAATTAGAGGCAACGTAAGGACAGGTTAGATTTATAGAGGACGTAAGGACAGATCAGAAGTAGAGGGTACGTAAGAACAGAATATAATGGCGGAGGGATAGGGAGGGAGAGGGGAACGAGGTGTTTTTTACGCAGATTAGACTACCCTGTTTTTGCATCCAATAGAACTGCACAGTTGCCAGGATTAGCTGACTCTTTTGCGTATAATATAAATACACGTAGTAAATAAATGCATGTGCCATCGATACCTCCAATACCAAGTTCGTGGTGTTCAGAGTAAAAAAACCGAATTTCAATTTTGGCGAATCCTTTAATAATGGGAATTCTTCAATTAAAATATTTTCCACAGCAAAAGGCCTTGTAGCCATATATAATCAAATCTTCACGTGGAATGTGCATGATGAAAAGGTTACTAGCAAGATTTTGCTCGTAGTTGGCATTCTAGAAAAGCTCCGAACTTTTCACACGACAAAAAAAAAGCTTAGGATATACTAAGCACTTTTGCTTTCGCAGATTAGCTACTGTCACCTAGTTTGGGGAAACACCACTCTTTAAAACGTCAACAAGCTACCCTATTGCAGGAAAAAGCTTGCTGCCCAACCTCTAACGCACTATTCAGTGCTCACACGAAACAACTTTCAACGAAACATAGTACGTATTATAAAAGTTGGATGTATTTACAATAATATCCTGAATAAACACAATCACGCAGGCCAAAAGAAGACGGCCAACTTAATGCACAGCTATCTAACCTAACCCTTCATAACAGCAACTATTACAGCCGCCATTAAGAACCCTAGAAGGTACTTCGCGCGCCCTCAAATTACGATGCCGAAATGCTTGCGAATAGTTTACATCCTTCCTAAAATTCATTGCGTCTAAAATTTCGTGGGGTGTTTCTTTGTGCGTGTGAGTGTGTGTGCGTGTGTGCGTGTGTGTGTATTTGTGTGAGTGTGCGTGTGCCTTCCGCCTTAAAATAACTTTCAATTGCAACAACATGAAAGATTGCAACAGAAATGAAATATTCTACTGATTATTTATTGTACAATTTTGTACGATATTGTATTTATTGTACAATATTGTATTTTGGGTGCTCGTTGTTGTGGCGGCTTGCATTCTTGTTGTTGTTTTCCTTCTTTTGGGTTCATTTTTTTCTATTATTACATCGGTGTAATGATGCAACGCTGTCTCCGCTGCTGCATAGTCAGCTTTGGTTGACATTAAACGATGGTCAATTTCCTGAGGGTGTGCTGACCCAGTCAAGCAAATCTTGTGAAGGTTTTTAACCGTGCTCCCAACATCTTGGAAAACGATGTTGAATAAAACAGGATTTGATTTGATAAGAAATTGGAGCGGATGAGGTGAGGATGGAAATAGGTAGAGGAAATGAGGAGGGGCTGCTAAGAGGGGAACAAAATCGAGGGTGTGAATATATTTCCCGAAACTTCCGATGCATCATTTTACACAAAAAGGGTCTTATATCACGTTTCAGAGAATTTCAGTCATTGAGACAAACGGAACAAACAGAAAAGAGCAAACGTTTTGACAGATGACAGTTATCGGGCACTCTATAAAGGTCCGAACAAATGGGTCAGTCAAGTACACCACTCTACAGGGGAGACAAAAGAAATACGTATTTCTTAAAAAGCGTTTGAGAGTGCGGCCTATATTTACGGGAAATGCTTGATGGAAAAGCGGCGCTGGCAGTTTACTTTAAGGCGCCGTTTTATAGGGCGTCTCCACTGATCAGGCTAATTGTTTAAGGGCATTATGCTAGATGCAATCAGCCTGCTGCGCGCTTGCCCCCCAATTTTGTTATGTTTTTATTTATATTAGTACCCACATTTGCCCGAGGGAATTACAGTAGCGGGGGGAGCGAATCATTACAAGGAATAAAGAATTTCGCACATCAGTTTCAAATGCTGCAGTCGAAGAAGAAAATTCCCGCGATCCACCCTGTGAAGGTGGTTGGAAAGCGAATCTGTAAACGACACCCGCAACGATTACCCATGCGACGTCACTTGAATTAACTCACGTGGTTCTACAAAGAATAAAACGAGAGAAAAGTAAAATGTACTTAACCGCACCCCTTATTAGTTCAAAGAGATTTTTTTGCTATTGTTGAATCATTGCATGATCTACCAAGGGTGGCTGATTGAGTAGTATTGGTGAAGCACACGAGTGGGAACTCTCTTTTATGAGCTTAACGGAAACACAAACGCGGTGTGGGACAATCTCACTATTCTTCCGTCTCCACCGCCGCCGACGGAGGCGACGAGATCGGCGGGAGAGACTTAGGAGCAGTGAGATGCCATGCATTGGTGTTAGCTTTCCTTAATTTTTAATAACTCCCAGCGCACGCACAAGGCGCACGCACGGCCGCTGCTCGTGCCGTGGACAGAACGCACAGTGGCGCCAGAGGTCGCGTGACGCTATCACGTGGCATTCAGCGTGAATGCCGGGGGTGAACCCACAGATGTGCTCGGCGGGTGCACCGTCTGTCTCCCCCGTCTCCGCGTAGGCTCGTAGCTCAATCAGTAGGACAACGGGCTCTCGCTTCTTTTCTGTATTCGTTGCAGGTAACTTCTTTTCTTTGTTCCCGGGATTTTTGCGTTGACATCAACGGTCACGACAGAACACTTGGGGGCAGGGGTAAAAAGCTTCGCTTTAAAATTTGAACACCGAAAGAACCGATTTATGCAAGAAAGCAATCACATCATAATAAATAAGCAAAAGCACCGTAGTTAGCAGTTTGAACGTTATACAGTATATGGTAAAAACAGCAAGAAAGGCCCATTACCGGACATGAACAAGTCACGAAACAGGGTTTCAAACAGGGCATATACAAGCGAAATCTTTTAAAATATTCCTAGAAGGGAAGAGACACAAACCTAGACACAAATATAATATGTAATAGACGCCACCGTCCTAAACAGTGACGACAGAGAGTGAAAAACTACGTCACAATAAATGACCAGCCTCGCTTCTTTATAAAAAATTTCCTCTAATAGTTTGTCGCACTTTAAAACGCTTTAAAATAACTACGACAGCGCGCAGTTTTCTGACTTTGCAGCCATGCGGGTCAACATCCGTCGAAGGCTCCGTGCTCCATTGTTTGTTTTTCTTTGAATTCCCCTTAAACAGAGATGCTTACTGGCACAGATCGAAATTTGCCTTGCTTTTTGTCATATCCTGCACCTAATACCGTGTGAGTAGAGCCAAAGCCTTCAAGCAACGCCGTTGGTTTAAGTTTCAATTCTTCAGCAGTTTATAAAAGAATCAGATTTCATGCAGAGGGGTGCGGAGTGTGTACGACAATATATATAATATATATAAATTGGAACGGAGATGTAAAGAGGCTGCGAAAGTGGTAAAACACAGTGTGAAGGGAATGAATGTTTTATTTCCTTCATAATCGTTGAATATTTTACAAAAAGCGGCGTATTTTAGACTTTTTCTAGACAGTGGTCAACCGCTGTTGCTATGCCGGACCACAGAAAACCAATAAAATGTGCAGTACAGTTTTCTTCTCAGAATTTCTACATTTTGTCCACGAATGTATGAAAAAATTATGCACCCCTTGGTCTAACGACGACGGTTGGTTGAACGCGAAGCTTTCCCCCGATGGATGTTTTGCTTGGCCAATCCTCCACTGTGAGTATGTGCTACTCTGGAGGTACCCACCACATGTCCAGAATACGAACAGTAACTGTCTTGTGTGCGCTTCGTTGGCCTAACGTTTGGGTTGGGTTGTACGGCGCGAATCGGTACCTGCTGCTTGGCTTTCGCTTCGGCCGCACCGAAATTCAGCAATCGGATACACGCAGGCCTCATAATGTGAGGGACCCAGGTTTGGTTCCGGCCACAGAAAGCGTTTTTTAGATGCGAAGCATCTCATGCTCGGGGCTGTGTTCCTCCCTTCCTTGTTGTCGTTGTCGCTGTCCGCCGTCCGCTCTCTACTGCGCATGCGTGCCTCTTCAGCCCCGTGAGCGTTCGGGCTGACGTCAGCGCAGTTCACTATAAAAAGAAATAGTTAGGCGGCGCCCGGTTCCAATCGCACGACTCTCTGGCCACAACGGGGGGTACGTGGCGCTCTTCCCACTGAGCTACAAACCTTTTTTTTCTTTATTGCCTTCTTTGACTGGATGACAAAACAAAAACACAGGTAACTGATAATGTGTACACTCAATACTCAATACAAGCACTAGAACTGCAGCCCTTCTTGGGCAAGCGGGGTGATTTCAACATTCTTTCATTACCAACAATGCTTCGATTGGGGGTAGCCACTCTGGTTTAGAGGTCTGAAGTTTCTGTATCTGCACAAAAGAACCTATTCACTCTGAACTAGTGTCTGATGAGTCTGGCATCTGGGTCGGAGTAGCGTACCGCCATCCTGTTTCTCCAGATTCTATGTAGTCCATACAGTATAATCGTGTCAAGCGGCACACCGTCCTCATTTTCAACGTTCAAAATTCTAGTACCGTAATCATCCACAGGCAAATCTTTTTTGAGGGTTCGCTGGAGGATGTCCCATAAGAACACCGCTCCCCAACAGTCCTAGAACACGTGCTCAATTGTTTCTGGCTTTCGACGCTGAAAACAGTGCCTAGCCCATGGCACAAACCATCCCTTTTCCTCCATGCAGGTCTTTACTTCCACTGTTCCAGTATGGAGTTTAAAAAAGAAAGATTTCACTCCACCTGGGACCGTCATTCTTTTCACTCGCTTAAGTACATCTCTCTCAGGCCTTAGATTACACTTGCTGCGGTATATTGGCACTGGAAATACACTCTCGACGATATCTTTGTACAGTTTCTTCCGACGCACCCCGCTTAAGTACTCTTAAGAAAAACGCACTCAAAAAAACGGTTTGACCACACCACCTCCTAAAAAATCCACGTACAGCTCCCGTCATGTACGCACAGCTCACAGCAAATTCAGGCAAAAGTCTTCCAAGCCGCAGCCGACAAACCGTCCTAAGAAACGCGTCTTCAACATCACGAAGAAACAGAAATCTATTGACCACTTTCCGTAAAAATAAATGCGATAACCCAAGTCCGCCTTCACGCACTTTCCGAAAGAGGTTCGTTGTGTTCGTTCTTTCCCATGGTGAACTCCAGATAAACACGGCGAACACACGATGAAATTTCTGAATATTAGCCCTTGAACAATGCAAAACTTGCATTACATACCACAGCTTGCTTATAAAAAACAAATTGCAAACTGTGGCTCTCGCAAACATTGATAAACCCCACCCTTTCCACTTCCCTGTCTTTTCTCGAAGTTCGTTGAGTTGCTTGGCCCAGTAAGGGTCACTGTCTTTATAACTGTCTAGTGGCACCCCCAGGTGCTTAACAGGACTCATGACCCACTGGATGTTGGCGAAAACGCTTGGCGTAGACTGCCATTCCCCATGCCAAAAGCCTAAGCATTCAGCCCAGTTTACTGCACTACCGCTAGCTAAGCAAAACTGTTTCACGGTTTGTACTACCTCGAGAATGCTTTCTTTAGTAGTGCAGACTACTGAAACGTCATCCGCGTACGCTAGTAGTCGAACTTCCGTCATTTGCAACCGAAAACCTTGAATGTTACTGCTTTTAATTGCACTTAAGCAAAACGTCTCAATGTATATGCAGAAAAGGAGGGGGGATATCGGCATCCTTGCCTCACCGGTCGCTGCACCTGAACTCTTTTCCCAACTGCCTTATTAACTATACGGCGGGTTGTGCGTTTACTGTACGCCATACGCACCCAGACGGGAGCATGTGCTACGAACGCGCCTTATGTGCTTCACTCATTCAAACTCGTCAAGAATCTACGAAAACAACGAAGGCAGGCGAAGGTGAATGTCAACGGAAACGACGAACTGAAAACTAATGGGAACTTCAGTCGACCACATGGCTGCTTCGCATACTACTCAGGGTTCCCCTACGGGAAAACGGTGTAATTTTTTCTTTCCTTTCACCCACGATCATTCATCATCATCGTCACACAAAGTTGACTTTCGTGCATGGCGTATTAGCGTACAACGGGATCCGTGAGGACGCTAGAGCTTCGCTTTAAAAGTACTCGCTAGCATTGCCTTGCCGAAAATGGTGACTGTTCTGGCTCTTAGCTGTTCAAACATTCACTTTATGTGGTGGCTTTTTTGGCTACTTTTGGCAATTGCCCGGCGACTTTTCTTTCTCAGGATCTGGCAACCGTGGCCACCACCTATATTTTGCCTCGCTAAAGTCTCTCAGCTTACTGCGTTTGACGGTCGTCCCCTACAGGCTTCGTAAGTTCACGGCTTGCTAGTTTTACGCGGAATAGCTTTACCCCTTTCTTGTCTGCGCGTCACTGCAGACCATAGAGTTCTTGGTAAGTATTCTAGACAGGAAACCGCGCTTGGGAATAAATGTCGGCGCGAGGGGTTATAGGAAGATCAGTGCTGCTGGCATGTTTGGCATGACATTGGGATTATGAAGCGTTTTTTAAATGCAGAGCATTTCTTTAACTCACGATGTCACCCGGCGTTGTCGGCGTTGGCGTGCCTCGGCGTCCGCAACAGCCGTTCCAGGTGCGCCCTCTCCCCCACTTCTCCTCGCCTGCTCTCCGCTGCTCCTCGCGTGTTCTCTTGCGTTCGTCGGCGGTCGCAGTTGATAAGCGATGGAAGCAAGACCTTCAACTAGTACCTCGACGCAATCCAACATCAGCGCCGAAGCACCAGTTCAAGACGTCGTACCATCGTCTTCGTCGACGGCGGCAGAAGACAAGGCGGCGAGGCGGCGGGCTGCCGACGCCGAGCGCAAACGTCGTAAGCGCGCTGGCGACGCCGAACTTCGTGCACGCGAAACCGCGGCCAGGCGTCAACGTCGACAAGCGGATCCCGAGCAGCGTGCACGAGAAGCAGCGGCCAGGCGTCAGCGTCGAGAAGCGGACCCTTCGAGTCGAGAGCACGACACAGCTTCGAAACGTCAGCGTCGGGCCGCGGACCCGGCCGTACGGCAACGAGAGGCGGCGGCGAGCAAGCGTCGTCGTCTGGAGGCCGCCGCCGTCCCGGAACCCGCCGTCGCGGAAGCCGTCGGGCAACGTCAACGGGACTTTGGGGGTGTCGACGCGCGCTTCAACCCCACTATGCTCTGCATTTACACCTGTCCCTCGCGCGGGGGCATGCGACGGAGGATTTTGTTGGGTTGGCGTCCTTCACTATGCATTGATATGCCATGAGAACCGTTTTGACAGCCCCTCATTAAAATGAATTCGCTTGATTTCCTGTTTCGTTGCCCTTAAAGCAGCGTGTTTTTTTATGTACAACAAAGCACTTTTAGGGCGTTTTTGTGGCCCTGCGTTTTTATTTACGGCCACTGAAATGTCTGAATCCAGGCCAACGACGAAAGTACGGCGAGCGTACGGTGTAATGGCGGCCCATGACAACACAGACGGCCCTGATCTAAGCCGCATAGACAATAGTGCCACATTCCTCTCTAGTGTATAGTGTAAGAAGCTCTGTGCCCAAGTCCGAATGGACGAGGCGTAGCAAAACGAGCACTGTTAGATTGTCAACCCGGCTTCCCTTCCGGCTGTTGCGAACAGGAAGTGGCCAAGGGCAACGGTGAAAGGGTGGCAGCAGCAGAAATGAGAAACTTGCGCTGCTGAGCACGAGGTCGCGGGTTCGATTCCCGGCCGCGGCGGCCGCTTTTCTGATGGAGGCGAAAAGCAAAAACGCCCGTGTGTACGAGATTTCGGCGGACGATAAAGATCCCCAGGTGGTCAAAATTAATCCGGAGCCCTCCACTACGGCGCGCCTCATCGCCTGCGTTGCGTCGGCGCGTTAAACCCCACAATCAATCAATCAAGAAATGAGAAACCGGAAAACACCTGTGGCAAACCCAGGCGGGCTGTAAATAAACGACAAATTTGAACAAAAAAAGCACAAAGTAGCTGCTTTCAGTTTGAAGGCTGCAGGGAGCCAGACACAGCTAGTCTCTGACGGAATACTCGGCCCGATTGAATCCCCTCAGCACACGTTAGATAAAGTGGTGAACAACCTGAAGACAGTTTTTTACGGCCTAAGAAGGGTAAGCTGTAAAGTAGTGCTCGCATCGATAACTTCGCACAGCATTTAGAGACAGCCGTAGTGGTATTTCAACCGATGTGGCGATGATTGGTGCGTGTAATATTGTCAAGTAGCCAAGGACGACGCATTTACCCTCAAGGAAGAAATGTTCATTGAAGCGAACATGCCGTCTTCTAAGAACTAAAAGAGTTCTCATGCGGCGAGGTAGAAGTCACCAAAATGACGTGCTCAGATGAGCGTCGGCGAATTCAATGCCGCGATGTTTTCCTTGTGCGCATTTATCTCCTCGTGCTCTACTTTCTGGAACCTTCGAACTACGTTGATAAGAAACGAGCATTCTAGTCGTGTGGCGACTGCGTGCAGTCGCCCAATCAAATGAGCTTGTGCAGCGTACAAAAGAAAGCGAGCGAAAAATGCGCTTTGCCTCGAAGAAAGATAAAGTCACGGGCGGCCACACGATGGCAACAGGATACATAAATAGAAACAAGACCAGGCATAGTTTCCACCGATATTAGAGATTGAGCAATGGAAACATAAACAGAGACAAAAGTTAGTGGACGGGGCTGCCAACACAACTGGGTTGGCATAACACAACGAAAAAAAGGCTCAGCGGCCGCACTGGAATCACTGGAAATTTGTCACTTGATACCGGAGCTTTAGGCGAAACTTCTATTTTTTTCTAGAGTTCGTAGCACGCCTTGTCGATATATCAGCTTGAACTAAAGGAAATGAAACACTTTAAGCAATAGTTTATTCTGCCTATAAGTGCCGATTTTGAGGTTCATGCCCATATGGGTTTTTGAGCGCCTAAAAATGCCGTTTTGTGGGTTGTATATTTCTTTAGGCGGTATTTCGCGTTTGTGTTCAGCTAGAAATTTCCTCGCTTCGGAAGCCCGACACTCGACATTTGTCTCACGCTGTTTGCGAGGCGATTTCACGCGCTGTTCCAAACACGGCGAGAAGACGCAGAAACCCGTGCTCGAGCCGCCGCCCCTTGGTCCTTGAGGTTGCCCCCTGCAACTAAACTAGGCAGCCAGAGGCGTGAACGCAGCCAGCATGGCCACCGGGTGTCAGTAGGAACTTTTAAGCGCAGAGCACTTTAGGGCCGCGCCTGGCCGTCGTAGCTCGCTCGTTGGACCCAACTAGGGCCGGCATTCCGTCGTAGCCGCTGTCGTCGCGGAGTACCCCAGATGCTTCGAAAGCCAAGCGGTTTATATAATCAAAAGCGTTCGAAAATTGTGAAACACTGGCGCTTGTAATACGTCTCCGCGTTGTTGAGCGCAAACAAAACTGTAGGTACATTTGAGGCAAAGTTTAAACAATTGACCGGCAGCGCCCGCGTTCATTTAGTTAGAACGCTCTTTGGGTTGGTTTTTACGATAGTAGGCGACAAAATGTGGCAGTGCAACGCCGGCACTTGCGGGAGGGAAAGCAAGCACAAAAACAACAGAACTCTCGCTGCGAGCTATGCGAAGGCGTTAAATTTGAATTGCATTGGGTGCTAGCTGTGAGCGGGTAACGGCGCTGCAGCCTATTATGGCCAATCACTGCTCTGCACTTCCGACATCTTTCACATTGAGTGGAACGTCTTCAATTTTTTTCTCTGTCATTCTTTCGTGCTGTGTCCGTGTGTCAGTGGCGAAAACTTTTCCCGGGATACCTTGGTCACTGGTAACGCAATAACGAACAAACAAAAAACACACAACGAGTTGAATGAACGTGACACAACCCCGCTTGTACCACTGATGGTCAAAGATGCTGACCAAGGAAAACCACGTGAACATGTGGCGGCCAAAAGTTTCAAGGTGAAGCCACAAACAGGTGCGCAACCAGGAGCTTAACACGGGAACATCGCCTGGTGTCAAGACGCAACCCGTATAGCACAAAAGATCTCACCACTTCAGCCTGATCGCAACAATCGTCATGTGCCGTTCCGGGTAGCTTTCAAGGGCGCCTAAAATCTATACTCTAAGGGTTAGTGGAAAATAATGCTGTTAATTGGTATAAAGAGCATATCTACTAAGTGGTGTTACTCACAGCGGCTTTGCGGGGCATCGAATTCTGGAGGGAAGGATGACTCAATTTTTTTATGCGGAGTTGTATTGCACGTCACTGCGCATTCTATGGGATTAGTCGGAATTGTCGTCAATGGGCAAATACCGATTGTGCTTCGTGAATCAAAACCGGTTGTTACCCCTTAAGAACGCGGCTAAGGTGCAAGACGTGTGCAACAGGCATTTCTGGGTTGATCACAGCTTTGTAACAGACAGGAGCGTCGCAGACCAGACTAGCCTAAAGCGCACTATACTTGAGCGTAACTTGGCAGATTCATGTGCTTATTTCCCATTCTAATCAGACCGCATTCAACAGCATAAGGCTTCGGCACCACTCTATATCAGAACGCTGAGCACATTTCGAATGTACAGGACAGGTCCCGCGCCGTCGCCGAAGTACCGGTTGGTGGAAAAGTCATTTCGAATGTTAAATCTGCCTCGGACATATCACATAAAGTTCTTGTAAACTCTGTGTTAAAAGAACCTCAAAGATTCTGAGCGGGAAACATTTATATTCCGAATGGAAATAGAAATAAACCTAAGGAGGACTGTCAGTTGGGCTAGTTGATACTGGTTCATGATGGAAAAACAGGGCAAGGACGACGGACTTAGACATGAAGGGAGAAAGGACACGTGCTGACGAGAAACGGAATTTTTTAATACACAGGAAAAACAAATGCAGTCATGGAAAATTGACATTCCCATAAAGCGCAATAATTTGCGCATACTGACAGCCAAACCAAAGATAAAAACACAAGCAGCACGTGTGCGTACTGTTGACTGTTCTTTTCTGGAATACAAATTTCGACTGAAAGCAGGTGAAACTTCGTGGCGTATTCTGTCACGGCCGGATTAGCGTGGTTTTAAGCCCTTCTTTTAGTTTCAAATCACCAACATTTTACGTAAATCTCTCAAAATGGCGACCCTTGTATCGCGCATTTTCACTTAGAAAATAACATTGCTTTACCAATTCACGTGATTTCTCCGCTGTTTACATTGCTATTGAAAAATTTGTCCTAAAATGCGCCGTTAAGGTGTATATGCTTTGGGCCTATATATACCCTAATTGGAGTTTTTGACGCCTACATATGCCTAAATGACACAGTTATGTGCCTAATATATAAGCCTAAAACCTGGATGTTTTGTGGTTAAAGTTTCGGTGTCTACTTATCACTATAATTAAAAGTTGCACTCAATATAGGCGGGAACATCGGTTGTTCCATGAACTAGAGTACGATTTACTACCTAGTTATAGATTATTGCAAGTATTTTTGAAGGCTGCAGGCAAGTACAGTTCCGCGCGGGCAACCCTGAGTACTCGTTGAGACAGTGAGTGCCGACACCGCGGACCCCGAGCTTGGCCCCCTTCGCGATGGAACTACAAATAACTGGAATGTTTGAGGTGGAGAAAAGAAGCCCCAAAAGGGGTCAACCGGATTTTTGGTAAAAATCCGGCCGATAGGCTCGGTGCCGGTTACCAACGAGGGAGTTCCGGAGCCTTAAGGGTAGTAGGGTAAACCTAGTGTGTTGTGCATTATTTGGACAGTGCTTATTTATGTGATATATTATTTCCTAATCCTTCTCTTCTAATTGATCGGAACCCGGCAAGAGCCCGCACCGACGTAAAAATAATACAGCCACCCAACATAAAGTTTATTACCTGAGACAGCTTTCCTCATATCCTGCAGCGATCCAATGCTGAAACAAGCAGGTCCCAGTAACCTGCCAGTAGGTTCAGTCAGAGTGTAGTTGGTGGGTACAACAAAGCAAATTAGCTCCCATCATGTGGCATGCCCGTCGAATTATCTATTCAGAAACCACCCCACCACCTCTTAAACCTTACCGACTTACATTACCTCAAAATATCAGTGGCATTGCATGACGGTCTCACAGCTCGCAAGGCAAGACCCTGTAACGTAATGAGAGACTGACATCCACTTCGTGGTTCATGGAGGCAGCAGAAATCGTTTTCCTTCGTGAACGTGTTCACGCTTGGTGCGTGTACAGTTTACCCGCACAAATTTGTTCCTCACCAGCTGCCCATGGCGGGTTTGCTATTTCGATTCCGGAAGATAGAAGATTTTCCCGCCACCGCTCTGCGCATCCGCTTCTAAGAAGTACAGCCGCTGGACAGCTCATCACCCCGGCTTCCTGTTGTTAAATTGGCGGCGTCCCCGAACTCGGCTCCTTTGCCTCTATCGTGTAGTGGTAGCGTGGTGGGCGACGGGCCAGCAGATGTAGCTGCCTTGGTGATGACGACACAACGCCGAAGGCAACAGTTAACTAGTTCACTGCATGACGGGAGACAAACAGCGACGATCCGTGAACAACAGCCTTCCAGGCGAGCTTAAAGCACGACTCGAAGAGAACGACAGCGGAATCCGATGCTGTCAATCGACTGAATTACGAGCTCTGAGGAACCGTATATGTATCACCTGAAGCGGTAACAGTCGAACAGCTGTACTAGTGTTTTTTCATGCGGCCAGAACACAATACAGGCACCCACGAGCACACTTTCCCGGGTTCGTGAGAGCCGGCAGTAGCGGCACACGTTGAGTATGATAGAGGGCGAGAGAGGCGTCCACCCGGAGATTGCAGTCTCTGCGTGAACAGTTTGTTTTTGTATTTTGCAGCTGCCGTGGCTTAAGTCACCGCCAGCAAGGCGCCCGTGTGGAGGACGTACTTTGGCGTGTACTAGCTTGCCCGAGGAAGGCAGGTTCTGCCGCAAGGCACAGGGGCCCTACATAAAACTTGCAGCACACACGAACACGGTAGCGGGGCGCTGAATAGTAACACCGTTTAACCACCTCCTACTACTGGCCGCGAGCCTGGATCATGTTTCGGTGTTTCTGATTCTTATTCCGGCCTATAAGGCCGTACTTTTATGAACAATGCTTTCGCGACAAGTTCCACACTGCGTTGGAAAGTTTGAGAAGAAGCCGTGGCTCCTCCTAGAGGTTTGTGCTTGGATTTCTCTCCGCTGAGCCACGGCGCCGCGTGAAGCATGCGGATGGCGTAAACTTCTTTCTGACGCACGCGGTTCCTTTCTTCCTCGAGCGCCCCGCGGCATTGCGACTTTAGAAAAAAGGCTATTTTTTAAGAAGCAGACACCGTAAATCTGCACGCAGTCCCGACTCTGCTGTGCGGCCTCGCCAGCTTTTATGGGCGTTCCGGGTTCACTGGGTGCCGGTGCTTGCTGTGTGGGACTCGCGAGCTCGCTTATTATAGGCTAGAAAGATACATGCTTGTGGTGAACTGTCGACAAGGTTTTTGGTTTTACACGGCACATTTCCCGGTCCTCAGTTGGGAAGGCGTATACAAATAAACCCCATATCAATGTGTCCTTGAAGGTGAACATTTGACAGACTTCTGTCTGGTTGGGAAGTTAATAAAGGGAAAAGGAAAGCGTTGAACTGTTTCTTGCCGCTACCTAAACGTTTTCTTCGGCATGTCGACGATTGTTTCTGCATAGTGAAGACCTCCGCAGTTGACAACCTGGAAGAACATCTGAATTCCATCCACCCTGCCACCCAGTTCACGGTTGAATGTGAACGAGACGGCTTCATTCCCCTTCTTGACGCCCAAGTGACGAGAAAAGGCAGGAGCCAGGTGTTGTCCATTCCCAGAAAGCCGATGCACACTGGTCCCTACCTTCATTTTAACGCACCTCGCATAGTTTACTCGAATTGGCAGGCTGGAAGTCTTTTCTTCCTATCCTGTGGAGCCAAACTTTCCTGCGTTCGGCGTAGAGCTTGCCGAACGGCGCGGCAAACAACGCCTTGGCTTTGCCCGACTGTGTCGTGCAGTTAAACGCGCAGCAGTCCGTCATCTCGCTGCGCCATGCACTCCGGGGCGGGTGGCCCGTCCACAAGATCCTCTTCAAAAGTGCCCCCACAATCACAAGCGACCGTTGCAATTCAGAATGTGCGGCGAGCGCACACACAGAACAGGGAGCACACAGAAACAACGTGGGCTACACAGATCAAGCGAAACAGCTTGATCGATCATGGCGGACGGAAACGGAAACGGAAAACGCAAGCCGGAACCGGAAATGTTTTGAAACCGGAACAGGAACTAAGGCGTGAGCCAATAGCAGGGCGCGTCGGCACATCAATCGTTGTCGCTATTTAGCTAAAGCAGATGAAGGGACTTTAGTCGCGGCTATCTCTACAATTGCGAATGACTATCCTTAACACAATTTTTCACCACACTATCATCCCCTTTCTCGCATGTGGAACCTTATTCCTACGTTGATAGTCATTCTAGGGGTCGGTGCTGTGCTCATTCTTGCGCGCAGGTAACGCCATCCATCGGCCTCTCGCCGCATCTCGTGCTCGGGCAGGTTCGTTTGCTGCCGTCGACCAGCCTCCGCAACCGGACGGCGCTCCGCATCGCGATACAAATTCGATCACCTCTTTCGAAATCACCTTGGATGACAATCCCTAGCACGATTTTTCACCACACTATCATCCTGTATTGCACGTTTGCCTTGCTTTTCGCGACGGCCTTGATTCTGGACGGCAGCGAAGAGCGGTCGCTGCCGCGGCATGTGTGGTGCGAGCCGTTTCGTGAGCCGTACGGGCATGCACGACCGGCGAGTGTGCGGAGCGCTTCCGCGCGCAGAAAACGCTTCATGCTTTCAGCTTCCTTGATTTCTTCTTAATATCTAGCTACACAGCTAAGCTGTCGTCACAGCCAACAACGTTGATCGGGAAAACGAGCAACAAGTTCGGGAAGCCCAGAGCGCTGTGGTCCACAAATTTTCTATTTCCCTTATAATAATAGATCAGGAACTTGGGGTACCTCCGTATTTGTTTCAGCCCGTCGCTTTGCGTATGAAGCACAGAGCACCCGACGACACGGCCGGCCCCGCGACTACTAGTGAAGGCAATGTAGTAGCCACGGGCGCTCGGGTAGGAAATCTCTGGTATCTAGGAGTCGCTTTAGAGAATCATGCAGTAGCATTACGGTTAAAAATCGACGCGGAAGCAACTATAGACAATGATGATTAATAAAGTGCAGATTACACGCCTGCATAATTCGGAACTTCGCCCACAAAACTGGAACACAGTGAAGCGGCGGCGCACATCGCTGGTCGTCTTTCGAATATGACGCTACTTCCGGTCGCTGCCGCTCAGTTTCTCGCTCTTCCGGCGATGTGGCAGGGAGCAGTGGGCGGTGCGTAGGGTCAACTTTAACGACGAATACCGCTGTCCCCAAGCTAAAAATGACGAAAAAAACTTTACAGGCATAAATTGATCAATGTAATAATTGTAAAAAGTAGAGTTTTGCTCGGTTTTAAAAGCGCTTCAGTATCCCTAAGTATGCTTCATCTTATTTGGAGAGCGCGTGTCAACCTACGACGTTCCGACTACTTCTATGTTTGTATTAGCTACTGAACGGTCGTTTGCAGCAAAGGTTGGAGGCTTGGGAGAATAAACATCGACATCAACACTGTTTCATTTAGTCTAAGTATCTAAAATTGTCTTCACTTGATGCAATATATTTGCTTGATATCAATGTGAACCGTTTGAAATCAACGTGAAGTCCTGAAGAATGTGTCGCAAATAGACGCAAACTCAACGAACACCAGTAAAAAACCTGCTTGAACTTCACATGCGGCAGCAGCTGTCGCAGAGGGAGGCTCTCTTCCAGCATGGTGATCTGTTCATCTTGCGTAAGAAGAAAGTGTATGAGGGTGAAGCCACCGAACACGTTGCGCAGAAGGTAGCCACAGTTGGAGAAGAAACCTCCCTCGTGAGTCACGTTGTACACGGTGGCAGCAAAGAAGTGGGTGAGATACCGGAACACGATAAACAGCATCACCGACGCCCTGCAAAACTTACGGCGGAGGGGCTCCCTTCTGATAACTGAAGTGCTCGCAGGTGTCGTCTGCCTTTTCTGTGGATCCTTTTGTAGGAGGCCCAGTAGCCACAAAGTGCATGTCATGGGGCGTACCAAATCAGTCACGTAAGTGGCGTTGTCAGCGAGAGCCCCTGGAGCATCGACAGTACGTTTCAGAGTGGCGACAGGTCGGGAGCGGGTGGAGGCCATCATCACACGAAACTGTTGTTTCGGCTCGAAAGAATGGTAAAGCAGCAGTTTGCCTCATTTCATAACACTTTGTCTGCTGTTCGTCTACTTTTTGGGAATAAGCGCGAAAACGACTACACGTATAAAAGAACACAGGACGGCGCGTGTAGTCGTTTCTCGCGCTTATTCCCAAAAAATATCACCAGCTCGCCCAACTTTGAATTGTGTTAAATGCTCATCTAAATAGAAACATCTTGGTAAAGTTTTCCTTCGCACTCCTCCCCCAAAGGTGGATCCGCTGGTACCGCCGTCAGCCGATGAGGACCAGAGGAGATGTTCGCCGGTGCGGCCGACGATCTGTTAAGCCGCTGGAGGCGGCAGTCGAGGAGTCGATGAGTTCGGTGGTTGCTGGTCTCCGGAAACCGTGAGACGAAGGCTTGGGTACGATATAACTTGGAGTTTATGGGCAGTACTATTTAGAAGAGAAATTTACAATATTTACATAAAATGGGGCAACTCGTTACAACTCTTGGCATAGCCGAAGGTACAGGGTACCTACAAACGAGAATGGACCCAAGTGGTGGATCTTAGAAGGACGCTCGGCATAGCCGATGGCGCGAAGCGCCTGCAAGAAGTAAAATCCGACCCCCGGTAATGGGGTTCCTAGCATTTATAGGATTTGGGCAGCGCCCCTGCTGGTGCGAGAGTGCACATGATGTCAGGCGGATATCCGGGCTGACATCAGGGTGACATCAGCTCTCAAAGCCCCGATTGGTTCACTACAAACAAATAAAACACACACACAAAAAAAGAACCAACCAATCGTAAACATGTCACCCCCGCGGTCACATGACCCGATAATCTCTCTCATGCAGCTCCTAGTCAGCTTCCCGCGAACGTTATTGCCACCGCTAAGCCAAGGCAAGGCCTCGGCTACACAAAGTCGCATACCGTGAGGAGTAGTCACCCCACTAGGTTGAACGGGCGGTATCTGTTCAACAGCCACCCCGGACGGCTTAGAGCGGTCTAGGCTAACGCCTTACAGTAACGTCTTAACGTCTCGCCGCCTCGCCTTTGTCCACGGGCGCTCGCCGACACAATGAGGGAGTCGGGGCTAATCCCCTCCCGAAGCCAAGGACGGCTGCCGCCCGACGCGCGGGAAGAGCTGACCGCATACCAGCGCAACAAAGGTTCTCGGGAAAGCACCCCCTCCTCTCGCCGCACAAAAGGAAGGAACGCGAGGCATGCACTCGCGGCTTCCAACTTCGCGTCCCGCCGGTAAACAAAACGCAGCGGGCTTACACCCCCATGCCAAGATTCTGCAATAACATGAACTCAGTATTAGCAGAACAAAAAAAATAATAAAAGTCAGCTGCATGTAGCTATTGTTTTTCACGCAGTTTAGGGCTTAGAACTGAAACTAAAAATGACACAATATAACGTGAGACACGCTACACCCTGACACAACAATACCGCAATGCTAGACAAAAGGAACAGAAAAAAAAAACACATAGAAACACCAGAGGTACACTGGTTGCCACTGACTAGAGGATTGTTCATACGGCCACTTCTTCAGTGTTCCGTTTTCGTCTACGCGCACACACTCGCACACACACCGGCACCGGTGGCCTCCCCACGCTGTTCCCCGGCCAGTGCGTATGTCAGAGCCGTTACTGCGCCCCATTCCAGCACTCGTTCGGAAGGCGGGACAGGGTATCCGCGTTGGCGTGTGCCTCGCCTTTCCGGTGTTTTACCACAATGTTATACCGCTGCAATGCCAAGGCCCAACGCGTGAGCTTTGCCCCTTGCGGTACTGTCTGGGTGAGGTAACTGAGTGGTTGTGGTCGGACACGACTATGACTTGGGCGCCAAATACCCAAGTATCGAACTTCCTCAGACCCCAAATCACCGCGAATGCCTCGCGTTCAATGGTGGACCACCTCGATTGCGTGGGCGTGAAGCGGTGGCTGGCAAATGCTATCGGCAGCTCCTTGCCGTCGTCGGTCAGTTGAGCCAAACAGGCTCCCGCGGCGATGGCTGACGCGTCGGTAAACAGCCAAAAGGGTTTGATGATATCGGGTGTTGTCAAGGAGGTGGCATCAGAGAGAGCACGTTTAATCATTTTGAAGGAATGATCGGCTTCAGTAGACCATGGGATGCGAGAGGGAGTGCCTTTAGCCGTCAACTGAGTCAGAGGCTTTAGGTACATAGTCCCTGTAATACCCGCACAGGCCCAGCGCGCTCCTGAGCTCTTTCTTAGTCTGGGGTACCTTAAGCCCTTTGATCGCCTCCAGCTTTGCCGGGTCGGGGCCATGCTTCCCGGAACCCACCACGTGACCCAGGTAGCGGAAGGAAGACTGCGCGATCTGACACTTCTCTAAGTTCGCCGAGAGGCCCACCGAGGCGAGCGTCGCAAACACGGCGTCTAACTGCCACAGGTGCTCGGGCAGCGACTCGCTGAAAACGGCAATGTCGTCGAGGTAGGCGCAAGCATAACCCTCATGAGGTGCGAGCAGCTGGTTCATAATTCGCTGAAAGCTGGCGGCTGCATTTCGCAGACCAAAAGGCATCACCCGCCACGCGAACTGTCCCATGTGCGACACGAACGCGGTAGCCAATTGAGAACTCTCCGCGAGTGGTACCTGCCAATACCCGCGTCGTAGGTCGATCAAGGTGATGAAATGTGCCTTGCCTACCTCCAAAACCAACTCCTGAGGGCAACCCATAGGAAAAGCATCGGGCTCGGTGATCGCGTTTAGGTTCCGATAATCGACGCACATTCTTATCGTGCCATCCTTCTTCGAAACGCACACCAACTGATGGGCGGAAGGCCTAGCTCTAGCAGTTCGTTCACCTGCTTCGTCACCTCTCCCTTCAATTCCTCCGGCATGCGGTACGGATGGTTCCGCTTCAGTTCCACGCCCTCGATGAGTTTAATCCTGTGCTCTCCCACCCTAGCGATTCTTCCGGAAAACAGGGGGGCATAGTGCTGAAACAATTCCTTATGCTGACCCTATCCTCCGGGCGTAGGTGCAAGGTTTTCTCCTCAGGGAGCGCTGGGGCAACCTCAGCCGCAGCGATTTTCCTGGGCACGTATTCGACTTCTCCGAAGTCCTGGTCGTCATGAAATATGACGCCAATGTTCTGCACTCGGCAGGTGTAGGGTCGCAGTCAGTTACCGTGGACCAGCATACGTGCTCCCTCCGGCTTCTCTACATAGTAGGAATGCTGCCTGTATTTCTCCCTGACTGTATACGGACCCAACCACTTAGGGTATAACTTTCCGGGTCGCTTATCATCGAACACTAGCACCTGGTCCCCGGGGTCGAAGGACTTCGGGGTAGTGCGTAGGTTGTAGTGGGTAGCGTATTCGCGCTGGCGCTTAGCGCTAGTCCCTTCTGCAGCTTCGGCCGCTTGTTGAAGTTTTCGCCTCAATTTTAGCAAGTATTGCTCGGGACTCTCAGCTAGGGCGATCGGGAGCTCCTGTTCTCCTGTCCACGAGCGTTGGAGAATAGCTAGCGGGCCGACCGAGTCCCTACCATACAACAACCGAAATGGGGACACCCCGGTTGTGTCATGTGGCACCTCGCGGTAAGCCCAGAGCAAAAATGGGACGAACTTATCCCATTCGCCCGCGTGTTCGCCTACCACATGGAAAAGCATATTTTTGAACACCCGGTTCCAACGCTCTACCGCTCTGTTGCTCTCAGGGTGGTCGGGTCTAGAGAACCGCGGGAACACCCGAGCCGCGCCAGAAACTCGGTGGTGAGCTGCGCGGTAAAGTTTGTCCCGCAGTCTGAGCTAACTACTTCCGGGACTCCCGTCCTAGCGAACACCGTCAGCAGCGCGTCGCAGGTAGCCTTCGCGGTCAATGATCTTAGGCAGACCACCTCCGGCCAACGAGTACACACGTCCACGACGCATAACGCGTATCGGTATCCGCGTCTCGAAGGCGGGTCTATCGGCCCCACCACGTCGATGTTCACTTTTTGGAATGGGTATCTTGGTCGGCTTAGCGGAGCTATCGGCATGCGGTCTGTTAGTCGCCGGTCTGACCTCACCTGACAACCGTGACAGCTGTTGCAGCACTCCTGAATGTCCTTCTCCATGCCTGGCCAATAGAAGCTGTACTTTATTCTAGCGCTCGTTTTTCGACAACCTAGGTGACCACCCCAGGGCGATTCGTGAGCCAGTCTGAGTACTTGGCGGCGACGCGCCACTGGCAAAACCAACTGCTTGATCGGCTCCCCCAGCACCTTGTCTCGGTGGTAGAGCAAGCCGTCAATAACCAGCATGCCTCCCTTCCCGTCGGCTGCATCGCGCCACGCTTTTTCGAGGGTTGCGTCGCCCTTTTGCTCTGCTCTAAGCGCTTGGGTGTCACTCGCGGCAGGCTCTCGCTCGTGAACGCTATCACCCGCGTCGCCGTCAAACTCACCGGTCACCGCTTCGTTCGCGTTTTCCTCAGCCTGTTCCAGGGTTTCTTGGGAAGCGCCTGCTTCGTTCAGCTCAAGCGCGGCTACCAGCTCGTCGCGCTTCGTCGGTGGCGCGACCATCCCGGTTGCCTCCTGCTCCTGATCTCGGTTTTCCTGCAGAACGCCCCAATCCTCCGCGGATAGCAAACAGTCTGTACGCGATGTTAGCTTGTCTGTGAGTACGCAAAGCACTGGAGTCCCTTCCACGACGTTGGAGAAAATCGCCTGGCCCGCCCTTAGTGCAAGCGGGAGGACTACTAGCTTAGCCTCGACTTGTTCCCCAAACGCGGACGCAAGCTTTACGGTGCCGTGAGACTCCGTTAGCGCGTCGGGCACGATGCTCTCCCGCACGACAGTGATTTCTGCCCCGGTATCCACTATAGCGCTTATCTCTTGGTTCCCACAGTGCATGGTTACGCTCGATAAGCGATCCCCCACACCTGTAGGTCCCTCGGTGGCGACCCGCGCGATTGAAAGGTAAAATGAAAGTACAGCCGTGAGCTGAAGTAAACGGGCCACGGGAGCGGTGGCCAAGCTAATCGCTGCTCCGTCTGGTTGCGCGGCGCCTGCTGTCGAGACCGCGCACAGCGCAGGCGCAGCCTAGCAGTGTACAGCACACATGCCGCTATCGCTCGGTTCTTCGCGACTGCTTCTTGCTTCGATTACTCAGCGACAGGGGAATCACGTCGCGTAGTTAGAGGAACACTGCCGGGCACGACCCTATCATTGAAAACGATGCGACTCACCTGATATGCGGCAGTGGTGCTACGCTGCCACACACAGCGTACTGTGGCTGCGTTGGGCTCGTAGCCTTTTTTTATTTTTCGGCATCACAAGGTCGCAGCGGGAAAGCATTGCAGTAAATACACCCGAAACAAAATGGCCAAACAACGTGGGTGCTTTCTCTTAGCTCAAGATGGTGCACGGGCTATTTGCTTGTTTTGATATATTTGCGGAGTGAGTGATGGCTCTTTCGTAATGTGTGCGCAGCCCGTCTTCTTAGAATACCGGCGCCGGCTATCAAAGAAGGCAATCTTCTGCGTGAAGCTTAATTTTAGGCGTGCATTGCATGGCTTGGGATTTATACGGAGAAACCGAGGTTTTTTGTTAAGTGATGAAGTTTCTGAGTTGAGATCTGTTGTCTTGCTGTTTGTTCGGTAGCGTGTTTTTGATAAACGCTTTCGAGTTTCCACATGAGAGTGACAGAGTTGGGTCCCATGGCTATTTGTGTACACCACAATTGACTGTCTTTGTGGCCGCCCAGCGGATTAGTATTGGATAATTGATAGGTTCTTCTCACTCTCTGTTGGGACGTCTCTTTGGGAGGTGGGGACTTTTGTAATTAAACTGAAGTGTATGGCGTTGTGAAGGAAATAGGGCGGCCGTCAGGACTTGGGATTGGCCCGACCTCTGATTTTTTATGTCAGTGGTACTCGGCCGGTAGCGTTCCGAGGAATCCTTCTGGGCTTGAAAAAGTGGTGGGGGACCCCACGATGAAATATGGTGATACGTGTCCTATTGTCGCACAATTAACCCCTGCAGACAAAGTCGCTCATGCACATATCTCTACGCCCGCCTTTTGAGTGTGCCTTTTCTGCAAGATTGATTCGTTGTGCAAAAAGCCAGCTTTAAAATTTATGCTGCGCGGAGGCGTTATTCTAACATGCCATGCGGCAAATCCACTTTTTTTAGTTCGCGGCAGAGTTTGGGGAAAAAAAGGAATTCGGGAGTATCGCGGAGGGACCCACGGACTCCGAAGTGTCTCCACGTTCCTCTTTTTGCCTGCGGACCCCCATCTGAGAACAACGGCCCTCCCTGTGCAATGCTTTGTAAAATAACCCGTGTAAATAAACTCGGCTGTTTTGAAGTATACCGTCGTTTGTTTGCCGCATGCCGTCGACCATAAGCTAGTAATCTTTTTATCTTCAGTCATCGACTGAACGACCCCCCCCCCCCCTCCCCCGCCCCCTTGGATCAAATCCTTCAATTTCAACTCGTAACACAGAAGTGCGCAAGAACTGTCAATGATGTTTTCAGGTGCAAATAAGTCTAATCAAAAAATGTAGTTTGCATGGGTTTCGATAGTCGCTGGGCATTCAAGGCGTGGTTCAATAAGTATCTCATATTGCAATATAGTTTCTGAACATTAAATGTATGTTTTGGTGCCTCGAGCTTGAAAATAATTGCGAAGCTGGATTTCCCCGAGCCATTGCGAAATGTCACATGCCGCATACGGCAAACGAAGTTTCATAAAGCAATGCAGTACATACCTAAACACAGCAATATTTGTCAAAAACTTAGCATGTAAGGTTAGCATCAATAATTGTTCGAGTTCGCTGACATTCTCGGGACGCTATAATTTCGCATCTATCCTCAAAACCGACAAAGATAGTGTTCTGATTTATTTTTTTCGACTGCACAGTGACTTTTTTTTTTCTTCTTCATTTTCTGCTTCAATATATGACGCAAGGCTGGGGGGGAGTGCAAAAAAAAAAGCTTCAAGCACGAGATAATCGCCAGCGCGCCAACTCTGCCAGCGGGCCGCCGATTGCGCCAGCGCGCCGTTTCCACAGCAGACAGCAAAAAGGCGGCGCGGTTCCCCTGGCGTCAATTTATCGGGGCGTGAGACAATCGCGAAGAAGCGAGGGATAGCGGCATGTGTACTGTACTGCTAGGCCGCGCCTGCGCTGTGTGTGGTCTCGACAGCAGACGTCGCGCAACCAGACGGCGCAGCGATTAGTTTTGGCCACCACTCCCGTGGTCCGTTTACGTCAGCTCACGGCTGTACGATTATATTTTTGTTCATTCGTGGAGGTGCGGAAAAAAGCTGTCAGAGACCTGCGTAATACATAAGAGTTCTAAGATTGCTTAACAAAAATACAAAGGTCATCCCATACCTAATGTTTTCAAATTTTGAGGTAATGTATAACTAAATGTCCACTAAGCTTTGTATTCTTCCACTAAAGTATGCAAGCTTTGAACAAAACCAATTTACCATGGTTACAAAACGGTTAAACCAAGGTTGTCGAACGATAGAGTGGAGCACTTTTTGCGAAGCGGTTGCCAGACGGCCGCTTTGGTAGCAGCAACTACCGTATCTAATCTTGAACTGCAGGCAACACAAAGTCGCGTCTCGGCGCAATCGACACGAAGCTGCAGTGAACTGCGCAGTAAACATACAGAGTGCGGAATGACGGGAACGTTTGCCGAGTGACAGCGCAGTTTTCGTGCCGATTTCCCGTTGTGAACGCGCACATTTTCGGATGACACGCACGGTTACTCTTTCCCCTTATCCCCTTTCCGCACCCTTCCTCCTACTGGAACAAACGAGGGATTAAGTGTTTTCGCTTCGCAACCGCACGAGCCGCTGGTTTGACCTTTTGCTAAGCTTGAAGGTCGGAGTGACGGAATGAGGGATTATCTGGGTTTATACCGAAACTACTACAGCTTTCGCGATGATGTATTGCCGAGCCGCACGTGACCCTTTGCGCATAAAAAAATCATTGACATGACGAGCGAATTTTTATACTTCGATGCGCCGCTGACTGGCTGAAAATTGAAAATACGGCAAAAACACGTTTATATAACCGAACACTTTTGCAATTTTTGTGTATCGAGCCGCGAGGTCGTGCAGCTTGCCACAACACCTTGTTCTCCATCATTTGCAGTAACCGCCACCCAGGTGGAAGCAGGCATTACTGGTTCCAGATTTGTGGGTGCTGTAGGACTCAACGCGCAAACCAGATAGGCTATACAGATGTTTACGTACTATTTACGGCTTACCCGAATCAAAAAGCCAGGCAGGCAGGCAGACAGACCAGTATTGAACACAATGTGTTAGGTATTACGAATCTGAGACGCAGATCACGGCCCATTTTCGAAAAACAACTCTAGACTGGCCAAATGCCAATGTTACACGGGAGTATTTTGCATAATCGGAAAGTCGAGCACTCGCCATAGTTGGCCTGCGCAAGCTTTCTTCTTTTAGTAACAGCGCCTTGTTGTGATTCATTGTGCTTTGGCCGTGCTGAATGCAAATGCGATCCCCAGGAAGGTCTGCGGTGCAAAAAGGAATCATTAGTAAGGCCACTGATGATATGTGTCCGCTGTATTTCGAAAACGGAAGCCCTGCCGTATTGAACGTAGAAAACCAGGACACCAATCTCTGAAGGAGCTCGCAACAATATAGAATATTCTGCGCTTACGTGCCTTTGTTTAATGCCAGTTCTCAATGACACGAGGAGCAGACAGAGGTAGAAGCTCAATGGTCCGCTCGAGAATAGATGTGCGGGTGCATTACTTCCTCCTTCGGTATTTCCCTTCCGTCCCGGAAATCTTCGTTAATGGTTCTGCTGTGGAGCGCTGGTGCCAATGACGTCCCTGTTCCAGCAGGTGAGGACTCACCTCTCGTAATCTACCCCGAGGTGCCCATGTGTCTCTGAGCAGGTTGGGGTGGGCGTACACTTACGCGGACTGTGCTTCCGGTGGACGGTGGCTTCTCGGCACTACGGGTGGGTATTCGGCAGAACAACCATCTATACCGCTACCATGCTTCGCCTGTATCGCTGAAAATGCGCGTACAGTTACACCTCTTTTCGAAATGCATGGGATCCACCCCCCGTACTAAACTACACCTCGTTTTGGCACTTTCTCTCAGGACTGGACATCGCCATTTGGTCGACACAAAGGCATGGTAGCGGGTTACAGTGGCAATCTCAGGCCACTATCGACCTGCATCCTCTAACCTTTAGATATCGAGCCATCTTATCAATAAGCATTCATGTGTGTGCGTGCGAGCGTGTGCGTGCGCCCGTGCGCGCGTGCGTGCGCGTGTATGTGTGTGTGTGCGTGCGTGCGCCCGTGCGCGCGTGTGTGCGTGCATGTGTGTGTGCCCTTGTGTGTGCGTGCATGCGTGTGTGTGTGTGTGTGTGTGTGTGTGTGTGTGTGTGTGCGTGTGCGTGCGTGCGTGCGTGTGTGCGTGCGCGCGCGCGCGAGAGAGAGAGAGAGAGAGCTGCGGATTCGGAGATGCTTTGAGAACGAAACTGACATTTTCGGAGACACAGGCATAAACCATACTGTCGAGGGCCTTGCTTGGATATGTCCGCAAGGCCGCCATTCTCCATGCGTACACCACGATACTTGGCAGATCACTTTCAAGCATCGATGTGGAGCTATACGCTATTAACTAAACTACGCAGTCTCATCTATCACCTTCCATTACGACCTACCTCTCCCGTCTTCCATAAGTATCCTTATCCTTACAGACTCTTGCGAAGCCCTCGCAACTTTGAGATCTCGGAATTCCACCCATCCTGGCGTCCATGAAATTCTTTATCAAATCCGACTCTTGTACCCAAACAACACTAACATTTTTTTTTTATTTTTTGCATTGGCATGAGATTCCGACCCTGTTCTCGGCGCCATGTAAGCTGGCCTGACTTTGCGCGCGCACTTCTTCTAATGGGCGCAAAAAGCAGGGATGCGAGAAGAAGCATGCTAGGCCCTTTCTGGACTGCGGTATAGGCGTCGTATATCAGATTCAACCTAAATGCGGGAAAGTCTATGTTGGCCAACGAGTGAGCACGGCAGCGTGAATTATCGGTAAAGAATAAAGGAAATGCGCATTTGTCCGCGCATTGCGATGCCTGCAAGTGTGAGCAACTTCTGGGGGAGATTAAGCTTCTGGGTAGGAGCAGAGATGCGACAGCACGGGAACTCTTGGAAGCTTTTTATATCAAGCAAAAAGGCGATAATTGTATCAGTGCTACGTCGGTGGCCGTTTTTAACTCGGATAAATCTTTTTTAGAGCGTTTTGGTGATTGACACATATGCGTACTTGTGATTCCCTACTGTGGCGCATGCTGCGCATGCTCCAGTTGTTTTCTATATTTACCGGCTCCGGTGGTGATTAATAGGCAGTTTTAGCATATCGTTACCGTGTTTACGTTACCGTTTACCGTGTTTGCGGGAGTAGACTGCGCAGCGCGAGAGTTACCGCGAACGGTAACTTTCCGGCACAGGTTTCACCGTCGCCAGCGCTTCCGGTAACACGGGAAACGGTAACGCAAACACGGTAACGATATGCTAAAACTGCCTAATGTTCAGTTGAAAGTTAGCGCTTGTCCCGTCTCCTTTCTGGAGCAACGGGGTTGGTTTTTGCGCTAAACATATTTAATAATCATAACCCAACTAACCCCCCAAACAAGTTTTTTTTTAAATTACCAATAGCAACATTTGCATCGACTGGGTACCTGGACACGAACTACCTTCATCAGGCAGAAAGGCGGCGTATGAAGTCGCTCAGGACAGTAGTCCGTTCCAACCTTTACAGTTGCCTGGGGTAAGGTCGTCGCGGACCCCCTCACCTCCCCAGCGACGCGTATCCACAAGCACACGAAGGATCGACGCGCCTGTCTAAAGAACAAACTCTAGCTGCGTACCTCAGTCACCTCAGTCACCTCTTCCCCACTACGGCGGTAAAACCTCATAACGAATTTCTTGCAAATGCAGCCTACACACCCGAAAAACTTTGCAAGTGGTATAACCCACACTTGCGCACCGGTGTTCTTACTGCCATATCAGCACGCCATCAAGCCTTGCATATTTGCGTTGTGGCCAGCCTATGCCAGAAACCATATATTTACATCGCCCCAACCACACCCCGATCGACAACAAATTGACGCACAACTATTATTGAAAATTTCCGTTTACTCAATTGAAAGCGGTCTAGCACGGGCTGTTTGAGTCGGTCCTCCACCGGTTTAGAAAGCCACCGTCGCTCGATGGAAACTAAGATAGCTGCACGGAAAAAAGGAACGTGCACCGCCCTTTAAAAACAGCCAGCAATTGTTTCATTTTCCTTTTCCTACCTACCCATCTCGTTCTTCCGTCGTGGTCTGTGGGGATACCTCCTGTGCCAAGAGGCCCCCCCGACAGTTCTTACTGCGGAACCTCCTCATGTGTTCCGCTTATTTGTTCATACTATCTGTACGTTTACGCTTCAATAAACTTCAACTTCATATGCAACGTGCGCGCTCATAAACTACGTTGTGACGTGGTGAATTCTATTATTATGTTAGTCTGTTGTATGTCTCCTAGTTATTATAAATCCTGTCTTGAAGTAGCGCCTGTCTATCTCCTGACTTTTTTGTTGCGTTTAACATTGGTTTGTTATAAAACGGAGGTCATTAAACAAGGCACGAAGCAGTCGCGAAGGACCATCTTGGCGCTGAACACCAAGGCAGCTTGCATAATATCTTCCGTGCTACCGTTTTAGCCAACCTTCACGAGCGCACATCATGGACGTCGGGCACAATTATATGGCGGGATTTCCTGACCGACCGCTGGGCTTGAATGAAAGTGTGGGAAGAGGTGTCTCCATCCATACAGTTGGGAAGCACTGGCCCCGTTTATCTGTCCGCTCGCCTTTCCCATCCAGTATGCCACTCCTGGACCTTCCCAGGGGTCTCAGGGTGTCTCAAGGCTCGGGCCATGTGCTCTAGAACGACAAAAGTTCAATGTGGACGACAAAGGCGGGTTGCCTCAGAATAAATTAGAGACGCGCTGCACGCAGCCAGAGACATATGGTTGATAATTGTGTTAAGGAGTGATCGCCTCAAAAGTTTGACCTGGTGATCGCCCTGCTTGGGTGGTTAAAGAAACACAAGAAATAGTTGAAGGCTGTCCTAGACGGCCAAGACATAGCTCCGGGCGCCAGCGTAATGACATGGGGCTCGTAATCGAGGCAGACAAGGGGGTAACTACACCCGTGCCGAAGCTGAAGGACACGTCACAACAGGTCCTCCGCATGCTTCGGGGGTGGCAACGAAGCAAAAAAATAATGAAGGAGAACTACACTCTGAGGCTAGTGCAAGCGTTTGTGGAACCGAAAATGTCGTACCCCGTAAGTTACCTCCATGTGAACGAGGGGATGGGAAGCAAGCAGACACAATCATAAGCAACGCGGTTGAGCAAGCGATCCTAGTCCCAATGAATTCCTCGACAAAGACGTTCCTGAAAACAGCACTTCACAATACACTGGACGATGTGCGTGACGGTCACCTACTAACAAGATACACTGGCTGCATTATACTAAGTCGGGCAGGCGTGTCCTGCAAAAAATCAGCAGGAGCTCCGCAGAGTTGACCAATCTAAGAGATGGCAGATGAATGGCTGGACCATATTCTATAGTTGGTGACACCATAACTCTGCAACCGCGTTTCTCACATCAAAGGGAGATTGACTGATGTGCCCGGTCTGACAGCTTTCTAGGACTGACAGCTCTCTTTATACCTTTCTCTCCCTCTCTCTACTTTATCCTGTCACTCCCCTCTACTTCCCTTCCCCTGCACTGGGTTGTATGCAGGTGAGCTCCCTGCCGAGCTCAAAATATCCCCAGTGCATTTCCTTTCCTTTTCCTGTCGCAAACCACAACCACCACATCAAAGGGAAGTCGTGCTCATCCAAAACCAACGGCGTCTCGCCGTTAGCGTGACGTCACTGACGAACGTTGAGGAGAACAACTTCTAATATGGCCGCACTCGCTTGCAGAACACCGTCCCGCCGTCGCGTCGTCCAGCGTCAACCACCTTGCCGGAACCAAACCACTGTACGCGATCTGCGATTGTGCTGTAGTGCATCAAGAATGCGTTTGTTCCGTGATCGTCGTTCGGTCTGTGTACGTCGTCCTAATCGTGATTTGTACATCAGGAAATTGTGGGGGTCTGTTTTTATGCGCAATGTCGTCACCAATCAACCGACAACATCGAGGCTGCAATATTGCTGGAGTGATTGTGGAAAGGGTGTTTGCGTGTTTGTGGAAGTGTGTTTGTGGAAAGTGTGTTTGAGGGACTAATATTAGTGGATTTCTTCTACGAGAGTAGCGGTGACCAGTTGCAAGGGTTCTTTTTTCGTGCTGCGAACTTAGGCTGCGCCCGATGTTGAGCGCTAGGCCTACGTAGTTGTGCTCGTCTGGCCAGACGCCATGCCAGGTTGTTCTCTCGTGTGGCGTGTTGATTTTGTCGTCCACGGGCGGCTGGCCGTACAGCTTTACGCGTCATTAAGTGTCGCATTATACTTTACTAATAACAGCGGAAGGTACCGTTCTTTACTGATTCACATCGGCTCCGCATGTTGCTCTGCCTGGTCGAGGTGCAGCCGGAACAACGATGTTTTTTTTTTACCTGACGTAAGCAGGCATAATTACAGCATTATAAGAGAGACGTGCGAAGAACGAAACGTTCGCGCAGACTGCGTGGCTTTGCAGACAAAAAACAGTATGAACGAGGGCAAAAAATTCACCCGCATTTCCCCGAAGGGGAGCATGGGGATGTGCGAATGCACGGGTGATGCTATGAGGGGGAGTTATGTTGAACTGTGTTGGCATTCGCCCGTTAGTTGCATTTAACACCCCCGCGTGATCAAGTGGGGATTCACACACCCCGTTAGTCGTTCTCTGGAAATCTTGGTGAATTAAAGTGTATGTTCGAGGAGATCACACACACACGCAAGTAAAGTGAAACGACAGTATTCTTTATTCAGCACTTGTTGGTGTTGTCGTTGTAGTTGACGGTCATTATGACCGCCTTGTGGTCACTGAAATGTACGGTCAAGAGTTGTTGCAAGACCGCGCGAGTCCGCGCGTATCAGACAGTTTCTCGCAAAGGCCAGGTCGATGTAGCTGCCGTTGATGGTGGTGGGAGCCTCTAGCGGTAGGCACGTCATGGAGTGGTTGGCGAGCATGTATTCCATCAACCACTCGCCGCCCTTTCGCACGTCCACGTTAAAGTCCCCAACAACCACGACCGGGTCCGAGGGCTTTACGCGCCTGGCCACACTCTCCATCGCCGCGTCCACGTATTCGACGACGTCGTCGCGCGAGATGTTTGGCGCGAGGTAGAGGGTGACGACCACGATTCCGTCGCCCGAGTACGCGTCGGTGTAGACGGCACTGTACGGCGACTCGTCCCTGACCGGCGAGGTGGACACGGCGTGCGACACGAGGTTCGCGTAGACGTGACCGACGAGGTAGACGCCGCAGTACTCGCCATGACTTCCGCTCCTGGCGAAGCAGCAGTCGTCGATGGCGTCGGTGGCCTGGGGGCAGGCTCGGGGCGGGGCGGCGGGCGCGGTGGCGCGCTGGAGGACTAGGCCAATCGCCCTAAGTGGGTATGTGCTAAAGAAATTAGGAACTCTTCTTGGCCAATCGCCCTAAGTGGGTATGTGGTGCGGATGGACGGACGGCGGTGGACGCGTGATTCAGGGTCGCTTAAGAAGTCACTTAATATTGATCAGGTAATCAAATGCAGTGACTGGATTGCGGCTGCTTGTGAGAGGGGCAACTAAACATTCGGACTGTGATATTGCTCGCTCTTGAACCCCGTCATTGCACAAAGCTGGAAGTGTGCAGCCGCGGGGCAGGACTTTGCCTGTTTTCGATAGTTTGCAAAGAATTGTCACGTGCGTTGCGTTGTATACGCTCTTGGTTGGTATCCCGACCGGCCGTGGTTTGTATGCGCCCGTTCCTAATCAAAGGGACATCAAAGAAACTTATTGCGTGGGCTGAAGTCTAAGCAATTAAACTTGTTTTAAAATAGCACCATACATTCGTATTTCAGAGGACTAAACCAACAGTTTATCTTGCCATTGTCTTTCAGCAGAGTTTGTGTGATGGTAATAAAAATGTGTTTATTGCAGTTGTGTTTCATAGTGATGGCTGTGGTTTAATGCTTACATTCTGGTGCTCCTGCACTGAATATTTTACGGAGTTTTACAACTGAGTTTACATTCAAGTAAAAGGGCTTACAGTGTATATTGGCAGACGTTCACATTTCTAGCATCTTAGTCATGATGGACCATTGTTATTCTACAGGGTGGGGCGAATGTTTGAGAGCCTTCCCATAGCGCTTTAGTTCATTTGGATTCAACACCTCTTCCCCATACTTGCATGTTGTTATTGCTTCAGAAATGGTGACAAGAGCGGTATAAGCTTCAGAGTGGCTGAAGGTTGTTTAGGTTGAAGAGCTATAGTAATAATTGCAAACACTTCTGTAGCAGATATAAATGGTTTACGTCACCGATTAAGACTGCCATGTTGCTGTTTTCCCCACGCTGCTTCACTTTCCACGCACGCACTGTTGCTTCTGGTTATACAGCTGTGGTAAGAATAGAAAGCAACAATACGGCATATCAAGATGGTTTAACCTAAAGCCTTCTCGGTGTCATGTCGCTGCTTTTGAACCAGACTTTCTTATTTCTGGATGTACAGCTGCAGTACAAACTTGAAAAGTTTGCTTAGTTGGGTGCAACGTTTCAATGTTACGCCTTTAAGTTGCTTGCTGTGTCACTCCTTCGCAACGGTGGGTTGTTGCTTCCGGCTAGGAAGCTGCACAAGAATGAAAGGTTCTTATCTAATGCGTTAAAATGAATTCAGGCCTTCATGCTGTAAACTTGCTGCTTCTCATGCACCCACTGTTGCATCCTGGGTAGTTGAAAACTACCCAGGACTGTTGCAGAGTAGCTGCGTACTTTATTTCTTCCCATGAAATGCCTACTGTGAGATCATCCCTCAGGCCTGGCATGCTTGCAAACTACTCAAACTATTCTGGACTGCCAAATGAGAGCGAGACAACTTTATTACACAATAATGTGAGAACGGACCACTTGTTTCCTTGCACCTGCAGGTGATTTTTCTAACTGGAAGATGCGGAGCCCGCTGATACTGCAATTGATCTTCTTTCAAGGAGCACTAAAGGCTAAATAATTTTGGGTTTCAACTGAAAGATTATACATTTCATACCTCTCTCAGCTTTTATTGTATGACTAACAATGACTTGTTTGTTCAGAATTGAACCTGATGTTTCGGTCTTCTATTTCCCTTCCATTTTTTTCAAGCTGATTGCACTCAGTTTTATTCCGCCCCATTGTGTTGCCTGTACTCACCAGTGTTAAGCAGGTACAGTAGGTTCTGGTGTTGACCCGCATGCGTGCATCTTTTGCCTGTGCTTATATGCAAGGCAAAATGTTTCGACAAAAGACTGAAACAACGCTAGCCGCTGGGACTGAGGCATTCTGTGTTATGTTTGGAAGCTGAGCTTTCCCTCCCTAAAAAAAAGCGCTCGAGTAAGTTAGCACGTACATTTATTTCACGTTTTTATGTGCCTGACTGAGCGTTAGCTTTATAAAAATGTTTCTGCAAGCTCCACTAATCCTGTTATTCACCATTCCAGGCTTCTTATGTCACAAAATGTAGTGTGGGAAAGTGTATGGGGCAGCGATACCTGTTTTCATGCTTTTTGCGTTTTCTGTAATGATACGACTCTGCCACTGGTGTGAGTGGTATGTTTGTATTCACAACACTTAGCTACTACTTATAGACCGAATTTCTTTTTCACTTCAGTGCACCTCTAAAGCATTGCGCTTCCCGCCATCAGAGTTAAAGGCTACCAAAGTTTTGTTTCGCGGAATTGCATGTTGGTGACAGCCACCCCTGTGTGTTCTCTGGCATCACTGCGCGCTGCTGCTGCTGCTGGTACAATCGTTTCTTCAAATAGTGGTTTGGTTATTTTTCTGTGGTGTTCAAACAGAATAAATTACTCTGCTGCAATTTAATAAGACACTGTTTTTCGTGCCATTGTTTAAGACCTAGATCGATGTTCTTTAGAGAACCCAAGGATGGCTGTCACCAACATGCAATTCCGCCGAACAAAAATTTGATAGCCTTTGATTGATTGTAGGGTTAAACGCGCCGACCCAACGCAGGCGTTGAGACGCGCCGTAGTGGAGGGCTCCGGATTGATTTTGACCACCTTGGGACCTTTAACGTGCGCCGAAATCTCATACACACGGGCGTTTTAAATGCGGAGCATTTCTTCGGCTCGCCTTGTCCTGCGTCGTTGATGGCGGCGCCGTCCACACGCTCACTGCGCATGCGCAACTCTCCTCCTTACAACCACAGCTCCGCGATACTACACTATAAAAAAAGAAATAGCGGCGCCCGGTTTCGATCCCACGACTTTCTGGCCGCAACGGGAGGTACGCGGTGCTCTTACCACTACGCTACAAATCCGGGACAAGAGCAAGTGCTACGAACGCGCCTTATGTCCTTGACTCATTCAAACTACGTCAAGAAGCTACTGATACAACGAAGGCACGCGAAGCTGAACGTCAACGGAAACGACGAACTGAAAACTTTAGAGGGGGACGCTGAATTTCTGTGGGAAAGCTGTGGCGGGAAGCGCCACGCGCCTTGCAGCTCAACCAGCCCCGTCCGCAGCGCCTCTGATGCTGATTGTGGCAGGATGCCCCTAGGGATTGGCCAACCAAAGAATCCATCACGAGATAGGTTCGCATTCAACCACCGTCGTCATCTTCCCGTAGGGGAACCGCCGAAGAAGAAGAAGAACGAGAGGACAAAGCTACGAAGAGGAGGGCGTGTACATTGCTCTCAGCCGGTGCACCAATGTCAACAACCTTTACCTCACCAAATCTGACGGAGACTACCGATTCTACCACAAAGACAACATCGACAAGAACATGATGGACGAGTTTCGACGCCTCGAGAACCACCGCCTACTCACCGTAACACAACAGTACTTGCGTGCCTTTGCCACCGGTGTGGACCCGGACGCGGAATTCCCTCTGGCGCTAGTAAAACCCAGATCACTCAAAATAACGGCAACACAATGTAACCACACGGAACCGCCACGATGCTTCGCATCCTCATCGGGGTTCCCCACGCGAAGATGGTGTAATTTTTTTTGCTTTTCGCCTCCATCAGAAAGTCGGCAGCCGCGGCCGGGAATCGAACCCGGTAGCCTTGAAAACGGCAGTTTCACCATGGTGATGGTGGAGACGGTCGAGTGCTGATGAGGGCACACACCAGAGACGTTGTCGACCCGTTGCAGTGGCTGAGTGGCTAAGGCGTTGGGCTGCTGCACCCAAGGATGCGGGGTCAATCCCAGTCACGGTGGCTGCTTTTGTGATGGAAGCGAACAGCAAAAACGTCGGTGTGACTACGGTGTGCCTCGTAGCGGAGGTGTAGCTTTGGCGTGTTAAACGCCACCAAACAAAGACTGCGGTCGGAAGCGGTTGCGCCCTTGGAAGTGCTGTCGTCATCGTCTTAAAGCTCATCAATAGGTCAAACACGCCAGACGCCGCTGCCAGAAGCAGTGGCGTCGTCGGAAGGGCTTTCGTCGTCTTCCTCAAGCGTGATGACGATTGGAACGATGTGGTCACTTCCGCACATCACTTGCTTAAACTTGGCCTCGAGTGTTTGCACATGCCTGACGGCCTCCCGCCAATGTTCGGCTAGGACTTCTACAACCTTATCCTTCAGTAGCTGTTCCACATGCGTAATGTTTAACGTCGTGTTGGCTGTTGCCACGGTGTTCTTCACTTGCGCCCAGATCAATTCAACAGGATTGAACTCGCAGTCGTAAGGCGGTAGCCTTACCACGATAAAGCCTCCCTTCTGTGCAGCCGTGTCGACTCGGTAGCTGATGAAACGCGCCTTCACTGGAGCAACTGTCTCCAGCAGCTGCTTCTTGATTAGCCCAGCGTCATACTAGATGCCTTTGCTGTCCAACCACTCTGTGATCGTTCCATCAAAAGAATTCGTCGTCGGCACTGCCTCGTTCTGCCGTGAGTGGTAGGAGGCACTGTCCATTACTAGGACGCTACCACTTGCTAGCCTCTGCATGACACCGTCAAACCAGCTCTCGAAGCGGGGCCGTCCATTTCTTCGTGGTAGTCCCCCGTCTTTTTACCACGGAACACATCGAGACATACATTAACGAAGCCGTCTTTGTTATGTGGGTTAGTAAGACTCGCTAATTTTTACCTGAAGGCTGCTTCAGTCCCGTCGTCAGGCCGCACTTGAAAGCGTCTGCACTGGACCTCACAGCGGTGTCAGTCCACAGTCGACGTCGTGTGTCCTGCCGTCACCCACGTCTCATCCAAGTAGAAAATCTGACGATTTTCCGCTCGGTACCACCGAAGGTCACGCAGGTACTCGTGCCGCCATGCGAGGATGTCTTCTCGATAAAGCAGCACAGAGTTCCGGCTTTCTATTCTATTCTATTCCGGCTTGAACCCGATCTCTCGAAGCAGAGGACGAACAGTCCACGGCTTCAGCTTCAGCAACGGGTCACCCTTACGCTCCGAGAACTCCTTTGTGATCTTTTCCACCGTCGGTATCTCGTTGCAGCGAAAAAGGTCGTGCATGCAAGACTTCCGCTCGTTCAATTTGAAGCTGTTGTACAAGGCGCTGCGTCGCTTCTTCTCGGAATTCAACGGGCGTTTCCGAGACGGCCTTGATAGTACTCCACCAGTGGCTTGTGCCTCTTTTTTGAGCCCAAACACTGTCCACGAGCAAATTCCGAGCGTATCGGTGTCAAATGCAGGAGTATCTTCCACGGTGTATTTCGGCTCCCTGGCCCACCAGAACTCTAGCAGTGAGAGATCAGTTTACGCGCAGTGCTGTTGAGCACATTGTAGCTCTCGTTCTTCTTGCTTAGGGTCCTCGGTGTAGCGGTTGAAGCTCTACCAGACTCACCAGGCAAGAAAGGATCGCATGCCGAAGTTCCCACGTGGGGATGCATCACGGAAGAAAAGCCACATAACGCACTCAGAGAACCGATGAAGGGACGCGTGGTGCAAGCAGTGTTGGCGGCGCAATATACATGCACGAATGTGTCAAAACCTGACGTAGGAACTAATGCACGCGTAACTTACCGGATACTTTTTTAAAGGAAGACGGCTGAAAACATTCCGTTATGCAGCGGTGTCAACTAAAACAATGAAAACAATTACATATATTCTCCTAAAATATTTATTTTTTAGCAGTTTCGCATTTCTTTGTTTTCTGCCGCATCACGTCTTCCATAATGTTTTTAAAGTCGTTTGTGCGTACCTTCTAATTAGATAGTAGTTCTTCAGGCCGTAAAAATAATTCTATGTGGATATAATTCCCTTCTCTGCAGTGATCCTTTACTTCAAAATAAGAATATCATTACGGAACTACATTCTGAATCGCGGAAGTCTCCCAAGGCGACCGCATAACTCCCGTGGGCGGAGCTTCTCCCACAGAGTTACCCTGTCAACAACTATATTGACGGCTGCAACGATGGCTTGATAGTGTACTGTATTGTTTTATTCATGGCTGACCCAGCATTTATATACAGGTACGATGACGTCACACCAGTTCCACCAATCTGAACACGAAATGCAGCGATTTCGCATCAATTTATTGACGCCGCATAAAAGGCAAAACCTGTCCCTATAAACATAAATCCGACGCATCATGGCGGCAGGCGTAAGGTCAAGGATCGTGCTCTTAAAGGACTGCCTCGGGGCGAAGGAGGTGCTGTCTTCACGGGCGCCTCCGGGATCAGTTAGGGAGGAGCATAGCAGTGGCGACAATGACTAGGAGCGAGATGGTAACGGGCACATCGGTTCAACCTAGAGACGTGGGAGAAGTGGACGAGTTGGCGATTGGCTTAGCCTCCACCCTACCGGTAGGTCTAAAAGAGTAAGGGATTCTGTTGGATATTCTGTGCCGGCTTGTTGGATATCTAAACCACTGCAAAGCGCACAAACCAACAACTATTTTTTCTTCATGGATCTCTCTTCTTCGTCTGTTATTTGTTTGTGCTCTATGTAGCGGTATTACTACACTCGGGTACAAATTAAAAACGGCAACGGAAGTTACCGCCGTGCCTCATCACCGCCGCCCGATTTTACTGCGCGCGGTGAAAGTAGTGCGTTACTGATAATATTTCTAACTTGGAACGAGCCGTTCTCGTGATTTTTTGGATTAATATGCTTAGAAACGACTGCAGTGACGGCAATCGAACTATGTGAGAAAAGGCGGACGATATCACGTATTCATAGCAACCTCCTTTCAAAAGGCGCGCGTCCGTCCGTGATACCATACATGAGCTATTGCCGTTCTTAACTTGTTCCGGAGTATAGGCAGTCACGGGCTCACAGCTGTCACAAAGAAATTTTCAGTCAAACTGTGTGTCCCGTCGAGTGTAAATTTCGCGCACTCAAAACCAGAGGGCTCTAGAGAGGCGGGTAGAGCAGTTTTGGCTCACTCCTCGCTAGTAAGCAAGGAGTTTTCCCGTCGACAGGCGCTCACGTTGACAACTAAGTACACTGCCGCAGGAAAGGCTAATAGACAACCTATAGTTTCTTACATAAAGATACGTACTAGTACGTAATCGGGAGTATAGGCGGAGGCTTCACGCTCCGCGCCCGCAAGTCGTACCACGGGAGCAGCAAGCACTGCATAGATATAATCAGGATCCTCCCCTCACCAGGGGGATAGAGCCTGATTACCCAACTGCACGTTGCCAACCCAGAATGAGGATGGCTTCCGCTATGGAGGCAAGTAAACAATGTTCGCCGCATGGTTGGGCAGTGCTGATCTTCGTAGCGCAAAAAAAGGCGTTTCTCTCAACTTTTTATTTCTCGTGAACTTGTGTCAGGTCTAGGCATTATAACGAGGAAAGCCACCACAGCAGTAACACCAAAAGTCAAATATACTAAACCTTGTTATCTTCTGGAAGTGTTTTCGGTGTTCTTATGATTTCTGGAACATTCAGAAGGGTTACCACTGGAATTTCAAATATCTCCTTTCCAGTATAATGCATGTCGGGCAACAAACATTCTTTATCCCACGTTGACCTAAGCACACCGAACAAATGAACGCCTGATTCATTTACAGCATAATTTTACGGTAATATTTTACTAGGAGATTGATGAGTACACGTGCTATTCAATGACAAACCTTTCACTTAAGTCTCGTGAGGTTAATTGTTCTTTAGAAACGAAGTCAATTGAACTTAGGCAAATTCGACATTGCCTTTGTGACATGATCTTCTGTTTGGGGACGTACAGCATGTCTTGCAGAAATACATGTTTAAGACGGTGAAGCCCCACATAAAATATACGAGTTTTACTAATATACTGGAAATATATCGGCTGTAAAGTCGATGGGGGATGTCTGAGAATCCGCGGTAACTGCAAAAACCATGTCTCGTGACCTTGTCTTTTTTATATCCAACCTCAGAAATTCCTCAAAACAAAAACAATATTGCGCCTGTGCTTAGTTACATTTTGTTGTTGCTGTTTCTTTCTTTGTATTTTCTTTGTTTGGTGCTACACCCTGTTGTTTGTGTCGGTGGTTTGTTATACTCTAACGACACAAAATACGAACAGCCATTCTACACGACACGAAATAAACCTCAACTTCAACTTCGAGAGCAAAGTCATCAGCTTCTTGTACAATGAACATGCTATGATTGAAGTGATAAACTAGATTTCCTACATGGGCCATTCTGGTAAAGGTAATATATGAGACTGCTTTTAAAAGGTTCCTTTCACGAGCTTTTTCTTGCCATTGGGTCACCGCATGTGAGCAAAAGCGAACAACGTGTGCCTGACTTGAAGTGCCACAGGTTCGCGTATAGCCAGACTGACGGCGATGCTGTATCTTTTTCTTGCATCATTGCACGACTGTGATGCCGATAATCTTCCGTCACGTGTCTTGTCCTAATCATACGGCGTTTTGAATAAACTGGTAGATGACAATAATGTAAGTGGACACTGTAGCGAAGACAACAAAGACCATTCCTCGTGTAACGTAGAAACAGCCGCACCCGGAGAGCGCGAGTGGTGCCCATTCAACGCCATCCGCCAGTGCTTCCGACCCGGGCACATTCCACGCCGCCAACCACAGGGCGTGTCGGTGCGAATCACGCACCAGGAGTGCCGGCTCCGAGAGGGCAACCGTGAGAATGGAGAAGGAAGCAATGTTTGCCACCAGGTCTGTCAGCATGTACAGGTAATCGTAGGTACTCGCGGAGCTCAGGCCCAGCAGAATGCCGGGTGCACTCAGGACCAGGTTGCCGACAGCGTTGAGGTACCAGCAGAGGACGACGGGGCTTCCGATCCTTTCAAAGCGCCTCATAAGCTCTCCAAGAGACGCCAGGTGCCAGCGAAGACGCTTCACCTGCGAATAGCCATGGGACACCGCACGTGTTTTCGACTAAGCCACTAAACAAGGCACCCATTCAACAAGCTCTCTTGTAAAATTCAATTTGTTCCTGGAATTTGAGGTGTGCAATAAATAATGAAAAAATTACGACGATATGATCCGAAAAGGTGCTAACTGAATAAAAAGCGAGTTTGCAGTGCTAAAGCATCCTTACTGTGTAGTCTCTCTGTTCCGTTCATCAAAAATGGCAGCTTAAGTGGGTTAGGACATCCAGTACCTGAGCGGCAGTGGCTGTCCGCGGACTGATGCCGGTAAGTCTTTCGGCGAAGTCAGCTGCCAGGGCACGCAGGTACCAGGCGACGCACACGTGGCAGCCGAGGAGCAAGGTCAGCGAGTTGGTCATCACGCTGTAAGAGGTCGCGTCGAGAAAGACAAACACGTATCCAAGCCTTTTAGGTATGCGTGCACCGGGGCTGGTGACGTCGCCCTTGTAGAGGTAGTAGTCGAAGTACCGCTGCACGTTGGCGAACCCCGCGTACGCAGCTGACCCTCCAAGGATGACGAAGCTACAAGCGGTAAATGTAACCACTGCCGCAGAGAAGCGCCACACCTGCATACGCGTACATTAACACAAATGAACGGCTCGTCTCTTTAGGCATCGTTGACCTACACGTTATATAACTCTCACATTCCTATAAGTGTTGAAGCATCCTTTATCTTGAGTGAAAGCATGCTAGGGCACCAACAACTCCCAATGGCCCTTGAACCTATGATCACTTACAGAACAGTCGTACCCAGCAAAGGTGCATGGGCATGCGTTTCCCCGGCTTTTGAAACCCGCAACACGCGTTTCTCGCCCGTCCTTCGCCCACTTTTTCCTCTGGGCTTTACGTTCTAAGTATCACAGTGGTCATGTTTGTTCGTTTTGACAGCGTCACTCATTTTGCTGCATTTTGCTACACGCATTTGTCGTCTTCGTTTGCAATTAATCCTTCATACTGCCTCACCACCGGCTCGGTCCAACCCTTGCTGCGCACTCAATTTTGTAACGCGTGCAACGGTAGCAAAACGTGTCAAGACACCGAGCTGAGGGCTTGTCGGGCTGAGGAAAAGGCTGAACCGCGCTTCGGCTTGACGTCTCCGTAGCAACTAGGTCAGCCGCAGGGTGAACACAGCGCCGCTACAGGGAATGAAGAGTTTGAGTATAGCGTTTTCTGCCTTTACGTACGTTAAACGTTAAATTTTTGCGGCACGCTACGTCGGCACCGCAGGGAGAGTTTTAGTACAGCGTTTCGTCGGTTTTGCTTTGCGGCCCCCTAACGCTTATGGCGCCATCTGTTGAACCGAAGGAGAAGCGACACTCATCTGGCCGAACGAGCACCCGAAATTTTGTACGACTACGCAACCAGCGGAACCAAACGCCTTCCCATTAGTATTAAATGCAAAAGAAGCACATGATATAAATATTTTCTTGCACAATCACACTCTATAGCGGAAGAAATGTAGCCCCGAGGTCACTTGTTTTGGCGATCGCACACACGCACACAACCAAAGGACTGGATTTCACGTATACATTTTGGTCGACTCGAAAACAATCCAGAAATCCGTTGAAACATGGGCTACGTAACGACGTAACTGCTTTCACTTGAAGGCGTGAGCCCCCCCCCACCCCCCCCCAAAAAAAAAAAAAAAATTTGATCTTTTGCCAACAGCCCGTCGTAAACATCGCACTTAATTCACGTGATGTGCGGTGTCGAATGGCGAGTCACTTCACTCTGGCGCAAGCCGAAAACGCTTTTAGTCCTCGCTTGTGATAACTAATTCCGATCATAACAAGTACAGTCCAATTACGATCTTTTGCCTCCAGCCCGTCGTAAACACCGCACTCACTTCACGCGATTTGCTGGGTTTACCAGCATGTCACTTCACTCTAGCGTAAGCCTAGAAGGTTTTTAACCGCACACACTGAGTTGAGCCGTCTCTAGTGATTACTAATTCCGAACGTAATAAGCACAGTTCACCCTCAGGAGCACACCGTCGTCTTCCACCGTGAAGCGAACTCGTAAACAGCGCGCACACAGCATCTGACGCCAGCCTGCAGAAACCTTGTTCGGTCATTCAGCGATGCCACGTTAGTTTCGCTTACCGCGGTAGCAATGTGAAACCACGGGAGCTATTTAGAAGACAGGAGCAAAACTTGTTCTACAAGATGCAAATTACTGCACACAGGGGAACGAAAACGTTGAGGTGCTCCGCTCTACCTGCCGCCATGTTGTAAACACAGGGACACTCAAGGGCCGCAGGGTAGGCACGCTACTTTGCTGAGGTAGCGTTCGTTCGTTTTACGGCCACTAAACGCAAAACAAACTTTGCGTACTGCGCATGCGCAGCGCGACCAACGCCTCTGCGTAGGGCTGAAAACGCTATACTAAAACTCTCTAAAGCCACTGCCGGCTAGGCTCACGTAAGCTCTGGGCACGCGCTCTGTCGTTTTCTGTTCTTCGGTTGCCTTCCCCTCGCAAATCCACGGTGAGAACGGTTGCCAAAATGCCTCATATATGGCTCACGCACTAAATGGATATATGTAACTTTGTGGGAACTTGGCTGGCAATAAAGTAACCCGCAATATGTTATCCCTTAATACAAAATGGTGCGGGAAGCGTCTCCGCGAGGGGCGGTGAAACTCAGCCGGAGGGAAAATATCGGCTGGAATTGAAGTCCTAGGAAGACTTTCCAGAAAAATGTGCTGGTGAACTGAATCCTCTTATCCCCTTCTTTCACTTCCCGTCTCTCCAATTCCTCCCAGCAACCCTTCAGTCCCTCTGAAGGGGTGGTGGATTCACACTGGCTTGAACGTGAAATTGCCAGCACTGAAGTTTCTTTGACACCGCTTTGCCACGAATGTTGGTCGCGCACTGAAATCAGGTTTGAGCCATAAAGAAGGATTCACTGTTATGGCAGAAGCCATCGTACAGAAGTAAAAGAACAAACCTGTTTGGCCTTTGGAGCCGGCAACAGCTGTCGCAGGGGATGGCTTTCTTCCAGTACGGCGATCAGTTCATCTTGCGTCACAAGAAAGTGGACCATGGTGAAGCAGGCGAACACATTGCGGAGAACGTAGCCGCAGTTGGCGAAGAACCCGAAAAATCCTCCCTCGTGAGTCACGTTGTACACGGTGGCAGCAGAGAAGTGAGCCAGGTATCCGAAGACGACGAATAGCATCAGCGACGCCCTCCGAAACTTCTGACGGAGGGGCTCCCTCCTGATACCAGAAGACGTCCCAGCAACGCTGTTTGTAGAAGTGGCCTGCCTTGACTGTGGTTTCTTCGGTAGTAGGCCCAATGCCCACAGGGTGAGCTTTATGGGCCCTATGATATCAGCCACAGTAGTACCGCTATCAGCCAAAGCACCTGGGCCGTGGTCAATATATTTCGCCGTAGCGGCTGCCCACGGGCGGCCGAGTGCCGACATGACCATCGGGAGGTAGAGCACAAAGGTGAGGTCGGCTAGAAAGAAGAGAAAAGTATTGAGCTTGTTTGATTTCTCGTAATACGCTATGCTATTGAACTGCATAGCCTTCTTCAAACCAATCTATCTACGGGCAGTGCTGGGAAGTTTTAACCACGGAGCATGTTAAGGTTGAGCTTGGCCGGGTGGAGTAAGCAAAAAATGCAATGAAAAAAAGATTCACTTGGTGCTTCCTGGCGAGGAGGGAGAGCGCGGGCGCCAGCGGCCGTAGCAAAGAGCGAATTTAGAGACGCCGCCACAGCCCGTACGGCGAATCACTGCTCTGCATTTCCGACAGCCTGTACGCTGAGTGGAACCGCTTTAATTTTTTATTTATAGGAAATGTATCTCTTTCTTTATTAATATACTTTGTATCATATAGATTACAATGTATGTGCTTATTATTACAACGAACGTTCGAAACAAAACAAAATATAAGAAAGTAACAAGATGTACAATTTTCCACCTAGCATAGTTATCGACGTCGGGGTTGTAGGATGGAGGATGTAATAAATGTACTCTATTTTTAAAGCGTACAAACAACATGACAGCAACGTGGTTAAGTAAGGAAGCTCTACTTACACATAAAAATACAATGACAGGCATGTCTCCATTTTCTCTATTGTAGCTTACCGCAGGAGGTAGTGTTTTCACAAAACTTAAATGAATATTGACCGAAAGCAAGAAAAGTCATAAAATCTCACACTGAGAAAGCGATTTAGCACAACAAAACCTGTTGCAAAGAATCCCGGGACTGTTAACGCGCTGTATGAACACACGGCCACTGCGCAACGGCTTCAACTGAACTCCAGCAGCGCCGCCCAAATGAAAGATGAAAATAAAAGGACAAAAACCCGCGAGTCCATTTACGAGAAGCAAATAGTGTGTGTGTTGTTGCGGCCGATTCAGTGGGGAAATTCCGTTGCTATGTACGTACAAGCCCGGCACTGTCGGAACGCTGCAGAACGCTATTTAACCGTGGCGATAGGAAGATATCATTTAGGTCCGCCGAAGTATGTGGCGCAAACACCCTTTTAAAACGTAAACATTAAGTACAGTTAAACCTGGTTGTAAAGAACCTCTATGTAACGAATTCCTGGACTTAACGAAGTTTTGCAACTTCCCATTGCCAGCCCCATCGAAACCCATGTTTTTGCGACCTCTAGGTAACGAAGGCGTTGCAATGGTTTACCTTTACAGTGTAGCGAATTTGCTGCACTGACGAGCCATTGTTTTTTCACATTTTCTGAAAAATCGTCAGGATAAATTCACTAATTTAACGGTTTTCGCTCGCACCGCAAACTACCGCACGTTTTCACGACTGAGTGCAGTGTCGGTTAGGTGCTAGGACTGCATGCCTGTCGGCGTGTAGTCACGAGTCTTCACTACTATCTGTGGTGTCGGTTCGTCGGTGATGATTTCTGCTGCCAGAAAACGAAAAGTTTTTTTCTTTCAAAGACATGCTCAAAATTTTAAATGCACTCTCCACCGGCGAAAAACGAGGGCATCGCCGCTAGGTACAGTATCCCAGCTAGCACCCTCTCACCAATTTTAAGTGCGGAAAAGAGCATCAAGTTCACCAAAAGGCGTCCTTTCAGCAACTCATTGAAACGAGTTAGGGCACCGAGAAGCGTCCAAAGCAAAAGTGATATACTTCAATTACGTTTGTGAATACGTGGGGACTCACCCACGTGAGTTCACCGTCACTGATGTTTAGCATTTTAGTTTAGTTTCTACTTCATTCACGCGAGCCTTTACTCGAAACCTGAATGTAACGGAAACTTACATGTAACGAGAAATTGCGAATTTCTGTCAACTTCTTTATATCCAGGTTTAACTGTAAAAAACGTGCTGACTAAATGAACACTGTTCATCCTATACATCCCCCTTTTTTTGAACACTGGCACACACCATAGCTTCCCTAGAATCAGGGTTTTGCGTGGCTTCTGTGCACCTGTTCCACTCCCGTGCCATCACGTTGAAGTGTTAGGCGGCACGCACTATTCTGCAACTTTCATGCTTCCTATTCATAGTTTTGCAAATTTTGTGAAACGGGCACATTGCTCCCCAAAGCTCCCGATTTCTGGGCAATCCCCCAAAAGTGTATGTGCCTCGAAGAAAGGAAGAAACAACTTGTGTTAAACGCTCTAACAAACAAGCGATTAAGCGCTCTTACTGTGCAACCGCACGAAGCGCTGGTTTAACCTTTTTCTGGGCTTGACGCTCGCAGTGACGGAACGAGAAGTTTCCTGGGTTTATGCCGGAGCTAATAGAGCTTTCCTTCTGATATGTTGCCAAGAAGCACGTGACCTTTGGGTCCTACAAAATGCTTCAAAATGACAAGCACCTTTACACACCTCAGGACTGCATGCGCCGCTGACTAGCTCAAAAGCGAAGGCACGGCGAAAACGCGAGTACCTAGCAATAATTTCGCAGTTTTTGGGTATCGAGCACCAAGATCGTGCAGCTTGCCACAGTACCTGGTTCTCCTTCAGTCGCAGTAACCGCCACCCCGGTGGAAGCAGAGAATACTGGCTCCAAGTTTTGCTGGTGCTAGGTGGTTCAACTTACGGGGTCTCACTAAGCGACTTGAAGGGAAACTTGGATGCTATCCTACGGGTCACGCTTAGGGATAAGAAACAGCTGCGTGGATTAGGGAACAGACTGGTGTGGAGGACATTCAGCTCAAATTAAGCGGAGAAAATAGGCATGGGCGGGTCATGTCACCATCCGTTTAACAGTGTATCTGCCAATAAACTGTAAACGCAATAGGGGTCGCCCAATAACTTGATGGAGGGGCGAGCTACGAAAGTTTTGGGAGAGAGGGTGCACTCGGCTAGCACTCGATAGACGCGGCTGGAGATCTCGTTCTGGAGAGGCCTTCGTACTGCAGTTGACGCAACCAGGCCGATGATGATGATGATGATTTTTATGCTGATGATAATGGGACTCAACGCATACATTACATGGACTGTACAGATATTTTCCTGGTATTTCCTGCTTTCCCGAATAAAGAAGCCATAGAACGATTACTTGTCATACTTCTTAAACAATGGTCGCAACAGTTCATGCTGAGGGATTCGTGTTTCAGAACAGCACCGGAGAGACACATAAGTATTGAGCACAATGTCTTATTTAAACATCACGAATCTGACATGCAGATTATGGCCCAGTTTCGTAAGGCAACTGTGGACTGGAAAAGGGCAATGTTACATGTGAATATTTTGTTAAAGTGGACGGTCGAGAACGTGCCTTAACGGCCTCTCCGCAAATTTTCCTCTTTTCATAATAGCGCTTTGTTGTGACTCGTGGTGCTTTGGACGTATTGAATGCAAATGGGATTCCCAAGAAGGTCTGTGGTACAAATACGAATAATTAGGTAGCCTACTAATGACTTGCTTCCGCCGTATTTTTATGCCTGAAGCCCTGCCGTGTTGAACAACGAAAGGCTGGGTACAAAACTTTCTGTTCATCGTTGCTTTAAGGAGTTCGCAACATCATAGAATATTATGCGCACACACGCCTTCGTTCAATACCAGTTTCCAATGACGCAAGGTGCAGAGAGGGGTAGAGGCACAATTGTCTGTTCCGCAATAGAAGTGAGGGCGCATAACTTCCGTCTTTGTTATGTCGCTTCCTTCACGGAAAGTGGACATTACGCTTCCGGCCATCTGAGTCAATGGTTCTGCTGTGAGCCGCCGGAGCCAATGACGTTGTGTGTGACGTTGTGGGTGCGTGCGTATGGTGGGAGTTAAATCTACGATTTGTCCCTATTGGGGATCGATCATCCGATGATCGAAAAGTTGATGAAATAAAGCGGTGGCTTGCAATAGAGGGTACGTGGCAAAAAGATGGGCTGCTCCAAGCAACTGCACAATATGCACACTTTATTTACATTACGTATTTACAACTCGCGAGGCTCATTATCATAGAAAAGCGGTCGGGCAAGGCCCGCATTGAGCGGGGCTCCCCTCTATCCCCGAAAACATCAAACTCCTCGGTTTTACCATTACCACCCCGCCACCAAAGGACGACACAATCTGAGAGTGAGGATGACCGATTGATTAACCCACACTAGTCCACTAATTGGCCACAGTAACAAGCTTAAGGGAGTAAAAATAATCACGTGACCCACCACACTGATTTTCATACAGCAATGCGAAGGTGTTCCGGAAAACACGAATATAACAGAAATAAAAGCCAGCTCCTACGCCCGCCGTTGCTCTCGACGCTGCTCTCGGGAGGCCTGTCTTAATCCATACCGCGCACGCTAAGGATCGTGCTTCGCGCCGCCATAAATTCTTTGCTTTGTAAACACGTCCAGCGCATAACAAAGCCTTGCCGCCTACTGCTGCATCCGGGAAGCCCGGAAGGTGCACCCGAGCCGAGCTCCGTCGCCTCCTACATGCGTGTGGTAGCGTGGTGAAGCGAGCAGCCAGCCATTGTTGCTGCCTCGAAGAAGACCAGAGCCAAAGGCAAATGTAACTTGTTTACTTCATAGCGAGAGATGAGCCGAAGCCAAAGAAGAACGCCCCGACGGGCGAAGTTACAGTACAGGGCTCGAGCAAAGTGACAGCAGTGATTCACTGCTCTAACAGGAATGAACTACAGCGCTTTGGGGGGTCTTATTTATACCCAAAGCGCCAACGGTCAAAACAAGCATTCCCTCTAGATTCTGCACACGACACAAACGGCACAGACACACACAACACTCTTTCCAGAGTTCCTGAGCAGTCGGTAGTAGCAGCGCACGCTGAGTCCGAGAGAGGGGAGAGAGAAGGTCTCCGTAGAGGCTTCCGCGTCCTTCGGACAGGTTGAAGCCTGTCTCGTCTGCCAACGCCGGTTTGAATCGCGCCGATAGCGAGGCACCAGAGATCCAGACACGTCGCAGCTTGTTTGAATCGTCGGCTGCAAGTGTGAATCACGGACAGGAGGCCCTGCTTGATAGGCGCACGTAGTGGAGGCTTCGCCGCACAGCCGAGGAGTACTGCAAAGAGCACAGCGGCGGTCTGATTCGTAACACTACCCATTGACGTATCCCAGACACCGAGTCGCCAGGGTCAGACGTGGAACGAATGGAAACTTCAACCAGTACCATTGAGCACTGTAACCGTGGTAGACAGGACGTCTGGTGCCCCCTTGATACCTTTGACCTACTGAATGACCTCCAGCTCCCGTCCGTGGTGGGCATTCCAACGGCCGGCGATAATCACGGTCGTTAAAGAGCCAGTGTTCCCACTTCGCCAGTTTCACAAAACTTACGAAAGGGAAGCCTCCTTCAAAAGGTACTGTTGCTCCTGATGACTTTGGGGTCGCCGACGCGCTTGTGTAAGTTCTCTCCGGGCCTGCTCGTCGGGCGATCACAAACGCGTGGCGAACCAGATTAAGGGTGTAATTCTAGAAGGCCCGATTTATGTCTACTCTCGAGTTTCCAGCTGCTTAGGTTATGAAAGTAGTGATAGTGGCGCACCCGTTACACCTCGAGCAAAACCGGCGATATCGCGCGCAGCACGCCTCGCATATTCAGCGCGCCGTATTGGGGCCGCTTACGTTGGTAAAGTACGCCCCGCGATGTCGTCCGTATGCAGCGCTATCTGAAATCCAACTGCAATACTCATTCCCTAGCATAAACTAGATAACCCCACTACTACTTTGAAATCGCCAGCCTGGATCGCCGAGAGGATTGTTTAAACGATCGCCTCCGCCATCGTTTAAACGATCGTTAAAAACGAGCATACAAAAAATTGGGCCCATCTCCCTGCGAGGGGGACTCGAGTAAATGCGTCGCATAGGGGGTGGGTGTATTGCGTTAACGTTTAGTGTTTAGGGAGTTGGTGGTAGTGAATGCGTTGTATCAGCAGCTTCTTGACGTAGTCAAGGATATAAGGCGCGTTCGTAGCCTCCCATTCTGTGTCGGCTTTGTGGCGCAGTGGGTAGAGCACCATGTACATTGCGATCCGCCCGCAGGGTCGAGGGATCGAAACCAGGCGACGGATAGTATTTTTTTATATAGTGTAGGGGGAGGGGTGCGGACAACGACGGTGCGGACTACGACGGACGTCAACGCGGGTGACATCGTGAGTTACTGAAATGCTCTGCATTTAAAACACCAAAAACAGGCCCTGGCCGCAACCTTGCACACCTTGTCCCGACCACGGGTGCTCGCCAAGATTCCACGTTACGCGTGTTGCACGAACCAGCGCGAGCGTGAAATCTATGAAGCATACCTCATTCACAAGCCAGGTGGCGATTGCGTTAGTAAGCCTTCTGTTGAATTAGGCGTTAAGAAAATCCGATATCAGGATTCATAAAAAAACAATCTGCACTGTCCAGGATTGCATTTTCTTGCCTCGCTCCTCTGGCCACGTGTTAGATCGCTACGCTGTATCAGTATTGCTCACTTTTTGCTCAATTGTTGGATGTACTAGCTTTCTATCTGACTCCTTTTCGTCTTTTTTTTCTTGGGTGTATTAGGAAGCCGCGGAATAACCCAACCATTTGCTAGTCAGCGCTGTGTGTCGTCGTTTCTTTTACCGTCTTTTTGCGCTGTTTTAAATTTCAGTTAGTATGACCCCAATACATACCAGTTGCGATACTTCAGAAGCCGGGCGGCGCGGGCCTTCTTGCTCCGTTGAAGCTGACGGGTACGTGTACTGGCGCGGCCCCTGGGGGACAAAAATTGGACTTCAATAAACTGAACTATTTCTTAATTGCAAAATTTTTAGGAAGAACAGAGCTTATTTTTCAAGACATAAACTAGGTAGTATTTACTTATGTGTTTACGGTTTTTGTTTTCATGACATACGGGAGTAGATACAGGCGCTTCTGTACTATGCTGCCGACAGACGGCAGGCTATTCAACTTGCCCCTAAGGTCCCTAATTTTAGGGACCTTACTTGCTCCGTGCTTGCTCGTGTTTACCCAGCGCAGGGAGGCCAACCCCGGACCGGCTTTTGATACACGGGGCCTACGGGGAGTTCGCTACTGGCATATACTGAGTAACTCTGGTTAATCTACGAAATATTGGCACCCCGTTCATCCTTTCGTGATCGATATGAGGTATATGTACCCAGCTCGGAACTATACACTGCTAAGGAATTGATACACATGCTATGACACTGCAGCGCGAAATACTACAGAAAAAAGAAGACCAAGGCAATACACAGGTCCGTTGTGTGTTCTCTTCGCGCCGAAATTATTAAGTTCATACAAATTACTGTCTCAACAAAGTAATAATTTGTCGCTGGCAGGAAGTTTACATTGTTAAAGGAGCCATGAAGAGAAAACAAAAGTTTGTTTTATTCGAAAGATTAGGTGTTTCATAGTACCCCAAGCGCTTTCCCGGAAGCAAATGATGCTTTATTCACTGAGAAATAAGGCAATTTAAGCCAAAATTTTAAATCTCCCGCTAAAATTGCACATTTGGTGACGTAAGCAATGGTGTCACACGGGCCGGTCCATGAAACAGATACTTAGTATGTCGACTCCATATAGCACCCACACGCGGGAGTCGACCGAGACGGCGGCCATTTTAAAAATGCTAGTAAAACCTAGTGCACCCGCAGCCCTAGTCATGGAATCGCCTGATCCGGAGAACAAAACTCTCGCCGAGGAGCTCGGGCTTGCATTTAACAACCTCACACCACTTGAACGCTCAACGCTTCTAAGTGCACGAGCGGCAAGAGTTGTGGGATACGCGGTGGACGGAAAAGCGACCATTCCGCGATAGCCACAACAGACGAACGCCCTGCCGTCGGCACCGCTGCCTCGTCAGCGCCGTCGCCACGGACGAATACAGACTGGTACGTATGTGCCGTATTTTTATTACGGTTAATAATAGTTCAACTTCAGTAGCAGTATCGCTTATGCCAGTTGGCCGGTGTCGTGTATGGAAAGCCGTTCGCGCGAGCTCTCTGCTTCGACCAGAAAGATACGAGCGTCAATGCGCGGTGTTTACGGCATTTTTCCTCCAAGGTCAGAGCGCCTCGAACCCGAAAATTCGTCTGCGCGACGGCGAGATGTCGAGCTCGGCCAGGCGGTTGTTTCGTACGCATTGGCGCACATGCTTGCGTGTTCGTTCGGAACTTCAACCGTTTACTCCACCGTTCTTTGTCATAAAAAGAATGTGCAGTATGTTTCACGGGCATTTAGCTCGCTATGCAAACTGTAAGCCCTGCCTAACATGCGTTTGCTTTTGCCGGCCTCCGCCAATCGCAGAGCTTAGCCCATGTGACGGCATAGGTTCTGTTGCGGGAAATGAGCTGGTGGGTCGCATGACCATTCCCGTTTTTCCTAATTATGTAGCTTATTTGAGCGAAGTTTGCGTTATAAGTGGTGTCGTTATGGCTCTAACGAGGCAATCTTTCGAATGAACCAAACTTGTGTTTTCTCTTCATGGCTCCTTTAAATACCAAAAAAGAAACAGCTCCCTTTCTCTTAAAGGGACACTGAAGTAATATGTAAACATTGCGGGATTACTAGCGCAAATTGTAGTCCGGAGTCCCCAGGCCATGTTTCGACCACTCTGGGCGCGTTTACGCGATTTTATTTAGTAGAAAAATTAATTCGAAAATGCTGTCCTCCTCTCTTTACGCTCGCCCATTTTCTGTGGCGTTTTCGTGTGACGTCGGGAGGAGCCGAGCTCGCAATTGGCTGCGCTACTGCACGGCTCCCCGGCCTTCAGAGTCAGTCGGCCCAGCGTTTCGTCTGCCGGCCGCCGACGGGTCGTCGCAATTCGTTCGCTCAGTTGAAACGAGAGAGAGAGAGATGAAGCGTTTATTTGAACTGAAAGGTCTTGATTGAACTAGGGTAGGTTCCCTCCTTCCAGGGCCCCTGTTTCCTCTGCCCCAGGCTTGGCCCTAAAGATCAGATACTTCTGAACCCCAGGGTCAGAGCTGGCCAGAGCTGCCTCCCATAGCGCATATAACTTGGTGTTGGTGTTTACTGAGGGCCATATAGTACGACAACCCCAGGATGCATGGGATAGGGTGGATATTTCACCGCACTTATTACATGCGTTTGTGAATTTCTCGGGGAACATCTTCGATAGCCTGAGGATGTTGGGATAGGTGTTCGTCTGTATTTGTCTAAGAGACTGATGCTCTGCAGCTGTTAAGCTTTTATCTGGTGGAGGAAAGAGAGCTCTGGCTTTTCTTTGAATGTTGAGTCGCTCACCGAAGGTATTTGGGAGAGGGGTGAGTAAGCTAAGACTACTGGCTGAGCGGTTAGTAAGTTCTCGCGCAGCTTGGTCTGCTCTCTCATTACCCTCAAGCTCCTCATGTCCCGGTGTCCAAATGATATTTTGGAACTTTGTGATATTTACAGGTAAAATTTTTGTGAGCCTTTTGTGGATTCGGCCATTTATAATGTTTTGTACGGCTTTCTTAGAGTCCGTAATTATTTGGAGGCTTTTTCCTTGGAATTCTCCATACCTTACGGCCAATAGAAGGGCGCCAGTTTCGGCCTCCTCTGTGCTGGTGTTCGTTAATGTGAGACAGTCCCTGATTACTCCTTCTTGGTCGACGATGACTGGGGAAGCATTGGTCTTGTCGTAAAAGCCAGCGTCTGCATATACAACGTTTGGGTTTTTTTCCAACTTTCTGCGTAGGAAATTGACCCTGGCTTTCCTTCTGTCTTCATGTAAGTGGGGGTCCATGTTTCTTAGAATGGAGAGCGCTTTCAATTTCTCTCTGGCGGGGTTGCTTAGGTCTTCTTTGTCGATAATTGATTGTACATCTAACCTGGAGCCTACTCTTTGCAGAATGGCCCTGCCAGTTCTTGTCTTTTGCAGCCTTTCCTTTTGTGAAACAAGGGTAGCTTCACAAATTTCTTCAAAAGTGTTAGACACGCCGAGATTCATGAGTTTTTCATTTGCCGTGCAGTTGGGAAGACCGAGAGCCGCTTTGTATGCAGTACGCAATATAACGTTGGCCTGTTCCTTTTCCTGCCTGTTTAGAGAGTGAAAAGGCAGACTGTAAGCAACCCTGCTTACTACTAAGGCCTGCATGATACGCAAGGTTTCTTCTTCTTTCAGCCCTGCTCTCTTTTTGGTTATCCTCCTAACTATCTTGGCAATTTGCAGCGTTGATTTTTTAATTTTTCCAATTGTAAAGTTTGCTCTGCCATTGCTTTGAACAATCATCCCAAGGATTCTTAATTTATCTGTCTCTGCTACTTCGTGGTCCCCAAGCTTGATTTTTATCTCCCCTGGGCTCCTATATCTGGCGTCGTGGACTCTGATAACTTTGGATTTTTCTGGTGCGCACTCTAGGCCGTTATCCCTTGCCAACTTTCCACCCAGTTCGTGGCTTCGTGGAGTGCCTGTTCCTTTTGAGCCAGGGAGCCTTTAGTGGCCCAGATGGTTATGTCGTCGGCGTACAATATGGAACCTATGTCGGGGATGTCTTGGAGTTTCTTTGCTATGTTAATCATTGTAATATTAAAAAGCAAGGGGGAGATAATAGATCCTTGTGGTGTTCCTTTGTTTGGCATTTTGAAGGCGTCGTAGCGAACGTCTCCAATCCCAATGGATGCTGTGCGGTCTGATAAGAAGACTTTGACGTAGTTGTATGTCCTCACTCCGCAATGCAATTCGTTAAGTGCTTGTAGAATGGCCCTGTGGGACACATGATCAAAGGCTCCCTTTAAATCTAAAGCCAAGATAAGGTGTTCGCCTCCTCTTGGGATGTTCTGTAGCACTTCTTTGAGGATTAGAAATGCATCCTGCGTGGAGATGCCCTTTCTGAAGCCCAACATGGTGTGTGGTACAAGGTTGTTGTCCTCGATGAAGTTTGACAGTCTGTTCATAACGACTCTTTCGAATATTTTTCCCACACATGATGTCAAAGATATAGGTCTCAGTGCATCGATTCCTGGCTTTTTCCTCGTTTCGGTATTGTTATGACATCTGAGTGCTTCCAATCGGGAGGGACTTCGCCCTTGATCCACAGATTATTGTTAATATATTCTGTAAGTTCTTCTACATGTCTGTCACCGAGGTTCCTGATCATCGCATTTGTTATACCATCGGATCCTGGGGCGCTGTTCTTTTTGGCAGCCATAATGGCGCTGTAAACCTCCTCCTTGGTGATGTCTTGGTCCAGAAGTTGGTTTGGTTTTCCCCTGTACACTTCACTGTAGGGCTCTGGGACCTGTTTGCCTTTGAGTTTTTTCTTTAAGGCTTCAATGAGGTCCTCGTTGCTACCTTCGAATGTATGGGCTATCCTTTTGAGCATGTGGTTGCTTTCCATCCTTGTTGCAAGGGGGTCTAGCATGCTTCTAAGGATCGCCCATGTTTTTGAGGTGCTCAACGTTCCTTGCAGTGATTCACAAAAATGGTTCCAAATTTGTCTTGCTAAGACATCGGCATATTCTCTCGCTTTCTTAGTGATTTCTGCAATCCTTCTTTTTAGCTTTCGGTTTCTCTTTTGCCTCTTCCACCTTCTCGTCAGGCTATTTCTTGCTTCCCTTAGGTGCGCCAGATGGGAGTCGATATTTGGAGTCTGCGTTGAAGTTTGTAAAAATGCTGTGGAACGTTTGTACTTTTCTTTCACGTTGGCACACCATTCCCTGATGGAAGTTACTTCCTCCGGATTGCTGTCACCACTCAAGTATTCCCTGAACTTTTTCCAATCGGTAATCCTAACTGTCCCGAGACGCCTCCGAAATTGGACAGTCCAATTTGAGATACTAATTATCGAGTGATCGCTGCCCAAATTCTCTCCTAAATTTGTCCACACGACGTCTTCTTCCTCCTTTACGAAGGTTAAATCGGGGCATGTATCCCTTGCATTTTCTCCGCCAGTTCTGGTTGGTTGATTAGGGTCACTGACGAGAGTTAGGTTGCAGATCTCCGCTGCGGTAATAATATTGTTTCCCTTTCTCGAGTTACGTTTATAGCCCCATTCTCTATGGGGAGCATTGAAGTCACCTAGTACGATGACCTGATTTCCCTTTGATTTCTTGATAGCTTCCTGGAATAGATCCTCGAATCTTTCATCACTTTTTCGCGGGGGGATGTAAATGTTCAGCACAAAAGGGCTTTTCTTCCCTCTTTTCATTGGGACTATCTCTATGAGAATGGCGTGAGAAGTGGCTGTCTCGAGCGCGTGTTGTATGGTTATGTCCTTTCTGACGAGAGTAGCTATGAGGGTTTCTTCTTGTCCTTTAATTGTATTGTAGGCCAGCAGCCTGGCGTTGTTGCCTGCTTCCTGAAGACATATGACATCAGGTTGGATTGGTGCTGTTTCTATGTATTTTTCTAAACTGTGTTGTTTACGTAGTAGACTTCTGCAATTCCACTGCCAGATTTCAAGGTGATTCTTAGTAGTGGACATCCCTTTATTCTTCATCGCCAAAGCTGAAATCAGAGTCACTTTCATCCTTTTCTAGGATCTGCTGTTTTTCTTTCCTTGGATGTCCCGGCATTTCTAGTTTTCTCTTACCGTCAGTGTTTCTTATTTTATTTGCATCTACTTGTCTCTGTAGGATGTCGAAACGGTTGTTCATTACCTCGACCATTTGAGCTAGGAAGAGCCCAATACCACTGGGGTCATTTAAGAGACCTTCCGGGACCGAGGGCTGAGCTATGGGTGGGGGCTGAGTTTGAGGGAAGGGCATGCGGTTTTTGGATTGTGACTGATGGTTCTCGCGTACTATTTGTCTGGGGAGTTGCCGTAGTTGTTTTTTGAGGTCTGCAATCTCTGCGTTCTGTTTGTCAATTTGTGCTTTGAGCTCCTCAATTATTCGATCTTGCTCTGATTTGTGTGTGTCAACTTTCGTATTGGTGTTAGCCAGGGAGGCAGCGACCGTGGACCAGCTCACCTTGGGGGGTTTCTTTGTTTCTGCGCCTCTGGAGTCTTTAGGCTTAACCGTCTTTGTATCCTCTTTCTTCTTTGAGGTGCTGGGGGACTTGTGTTGGGACGTCACCCTGGACTGGGATCTGTCTCTTCCCTCTTTCTGCTCGTCCAAGTCCGGCCACTCGGTGCTGAACCACCTGCGACGTTGTTGTTTGCGGTCCTTGGTGTCGTCTCTTCTTGACTTCCTTTGATTTTGGTTACCCTGCGGTATCCTTGCTTTCCTGAGCTTCAGTGGATATTCTTTCGAGCCAGTAGGATGTTGTTCGTTGCACAGCACGCACCTGGGCTGACACGGGTGACAGTCTTCTGGGTTTTCAACAGCACTTCTTGACTGCTGGGGTGGGGCACACATCAGATCGGTGTCCGGGTGTCATGCTTATGTAACACACTTGCCTGGTGGGTCTGTACAAATAGCAGGGCATTTCTCCGCCGTAGAAGTACACCACTTTGGCACGGTGTTGCCTTCGAAGGTAATCAAAGCAGTCTTCGATTTTCCTAGCATGCGGGCTCGTATAATTTTGGTGTTGTGGGTACGGATACGTAATCCGTTCATGAGTTCTGATGGGGTCGTGTCTTGCGGAAAACCATGCACAACTCCTTTCACCTCTTCTTCCGAAAAGGCTACGTAAGTCACTACCTCGTGTGAGGTGCCTCTTATGTTGATGCGGGAGATTTTTCGCAGCGCGTTCGCCGCTTCCGTGTCTGGCGTGCTCATTATTAGAATATTTGAGCCAAGACGCGGGCGCACGACAAACTTGTGCAGATATTTTTCCCATTGCTCGCACGCTTCAGCAATGGCTTTCGTTATTTCGATGGTGCTGTAGTCTTTGAGCGAGAGGCCCTTACGCGGCTTCATGACTATTTTGACGTCATCCCTCGGCAGCGGTGGGAGTCGCCGGCGTTGAAGACGTTGCATTTCATTTTCAGGTTTTGAAAAAGGCTTACTTGACAGCGAGGCCTTTCCGCTCTCTTTCACTGTCAACTCTGCTTTCTTTTCCTTGTTCAACCTCTGTTTTTCTCTTCTGCTGAGGGCTTGTATCCATCCCACATCGTCGTTGGCGTCCATGGTGCCAGTGTCCAAGGTCGGCTGGCCAGCAGCGTCGCCATGCTGGTTCGACGCAGAAGGCACTTCGCTGTCACATTCTTCCATTTCGCTGTCTTGACATCGCTCACCTGAGGTGCGCGTACTGCCTTGGGATTCTTGCCGGGATGTTCCGGAGCTCTTCGGGGATTTCTTCATGGCTCCCGAAGTCTTGGGCTGTGCGGCGAGCAGCCGCGGCCGCCGCTGCCTCGGTCAGCGTTAGGCTTATCGCGGTCGCCGGGCACCGGTCCGCTTCTGATGGACGTAAAATGAAAAATAATTCACTCACAGTCCAAAGGGTGGTATCCGCGGGTTCCGCTTGATGTTAGCAGTCCGTCACACAAGAAACGTTTGTGTGCCTTGCGAATTTCCAGGGGGAAAAGAGATTTTGCACGGGACCCACACGGAGCCCATTGGACGCGAGGGAGACGCGCTTCTTTCGCTCCAGTTGAAACGAGGCCAGGACACGTTTGTGAATGGAAGAATGTGCCTTTCTTTACTTGGTTAGTTTGTACACTGTATCTAGCTCCAAGTCAAGGTCGCTTCACACAAGCGCACATGCGACGCTTCGCTGACTGGTACGCCACTAGGAAAAAGGCCTCTTGAAGGCGGGAGAAGAGTACGCGAAGTCAATATAGGTACTAAGGAAATAAAATCAACTGATATTTTTACCGTACAGCGTAAAACTAGGGTGCGGGAAGCACTTTTTTGCGCTGGGCGAACAAGCACAGCGGCCAGCAGCACTACGCATCTGCGAACGCTTTTCCGTCTAAGAAATGCAATTGCTAGACGTGAGATATTGTGGAAACTTGGGGGATGCTTACTGCACGTGCGCAAAACAACAAATAGTCGCCTAAGCTGCTTGGAATAGTAAAACTAAATAAAAGTGTCAACTGGTTATACATTATATACCTTATATTTCCAAGGTCGGCTGCACTCGTCTGTGGCCGAGTGGATTGGACCGCTAGGTATGTCAGCGCAAGTGTTTTGCAAGTCACAAGTTCGAATCCCCGCTTTTTTTTATAAGTTAACTTTTTCGTTTTCCGCCAATGTTTTCTATACTGAGTTCACCTTTTTTTTGGGCCGCAACGTTCATTGCTCCACGAACTAGTTCACAGAACGTGCGCAGGCTGGCACTGGCGCGCTAGCGAGTTCTCGTTGGCGTGCTGTTGCCATAAGCACCGACTGCATGCGGGCAGTGGGCACAGGCCAGAATCAACAGACCCTTGGCCTGGTGCGAACACGCTTTTTACGATACAGGCATGAGTGAGGCAAGCTCCAAATATAGGGGAAAAGCGCATGGCATCTGAGCGTCTGCGGGGACGCGGAGGGCGTTCATGCACTGCGTAGGCCTCGGCTAGTGAATGCTACGATTCCAAGCCGTCCTGGGAGGCTTATCTTATGCATTTTACAGCCGACAACATGGCAGAAGCGCGGTACGATGATTACTGAGATATTAGAGAGTTATAGCAGATCGGAAAAACGGTTCCGGTACGGTACACGGTAGCCGCTACGGGACCGTACCGGGAAGGCTCGTTTTTAGAGTTATAGCAGACCGTAACTAGGGTGGCTGCTACCGTGACTGGGAGCGACTTGTGTTGTACGTCGTTTGGCAATTTTTCGTGAGTCTGTGGAGCTTCCTGTGCTGAAATATTAGTTTTCAGTTCTCAAAAGCGCTAAAGACAGTATTAAAAAAACAAAAAAACATCCAACGCCCCTACGGAGATTCGAACTGCGACTGCGTGAACATGGAGCGGCATTTTAACTCTACGCCATTTCAATAGATGGCGCCAGTAGGTCAAGCTCAGTACATACGGCTGGCTGTTTCTAGTTTTTCGTTGTATTTGAGAGTCCCTCGCACTGATACCGCCTGTTCCTCACTCGCCGATTTGTAGACGGGCCCCATGTTGCTGTTAATACTATAGTTCATCTCATAAGCTACATGCAGCACTGTAGAGGCTACATTGTTATCAATAGTGCGCCCACTGAGGGCGCCTAATCCGCCGTGAAGGGGGTCCTGAAAGGACACTCCCTTCTCCCCTCTCGGCAAGTGGCACCGCACGGCCCCGGCGCCTTTTGTCGCTTCCTTCGCGGTGAGTTAGGCGGCCTGAGGGGGACAACAATGTAGCCTCCACAGTGCTGCATGTAGGTTGTGAGATGAACTATAGTTAAGTAGCCGTATCGCCTTTATTTAACCTAAAAGAAGCTATCGGACATGCGTCGTTCGGCGACACAAGCCACGGCAGTTGGGCCGGGACCATGTTTCGCTTGCTGCTTGAGCTGTCAGAATCGCGTGGATTTCACTTGCTGCAACCTCATTTTTCTTAAACGATCTCATATTTACAATCCGTTCGACTAGGCGTGAGCCAATCGTACGTATCCTAAACTCTTCCAAATTGGCCGCCCGCTTCCGAACGACGGACACAGTCTCGGTACCGCGCGGCCAAGTCGCTCCGGTATACGGTAGGGTTCTGCGCATGCGCGGTGGCGTCCAGACGGTAGACGTTACCGTAGCGGAACCGTTTTTCCGATCTGCTATAACTCTCTATTGAGAATACCCATCCAACAACGTCATTGGTTGTGTTTTACAGAACCGAAACCGAAACTTGTTTGATTGCTAACCTTGGGCATCGTCCAATCATGGTGCCCCCTCCTCCCAACGTCACAGCCTTAGTTGGTGCGGCCGCCGCAAACCACGCATGGTAGTTTTTCTTCTTTCGCGCTTTGTAAAATAATTAGCGATTTGTCAACCGGATAAACAATGAAAAGTGTGCTAATTTGAGCCAGTCTACGCAGTGCAAGCAAAAACGGGAGCTGGACAAATTCACTTGAGTGTCATTTTAATAGCAGCACCTTCCTAGTTTTGAAACTACGCTGCTACCGAATGGGCCGGTTTAAAGTATTTTGCGCCCCTAGTGTTCTGTGCTGAAATGTGTGCTCGATTGATAGATCCCCTGGAATGAAGCCGTTACTGTTGCCACCAGGCTTGCGCCGGCGGCCACTCCGCTGCTCTAACATATATTGACCCAATAAAGGTGGGTGGCGGTAGCGATTAATTAACAAAAGAGGGAAGAGAGAAGAACTGCAGTTCACCCTCATACAACCCAGTCCAGGGAAGGGGAGCGGGGTTTCAAAGTGTAGGAAGAGAGAGGGGGGAAGAGAAAAGCGGTAGGAGAGTGTGGAACAGTCTATGTCGTGTTCGTTTCGTCCATGACTCGACGGCTACAAACGCAGCGCTAGTCTTGTCACAACCAGGAAGTTGAGTAGGTGCTGGAAGACCAGGTGTCATCTCTCTCTTGCTCTCTGAAAAAAGAAACAAGTATGATGAAATAATGGAAGTCCGCGGGTAGCTGGGTTTTCAATTAAGACATCTTCGCAATGTCAAAAGGCATCGAGATGTGACGTTTGAGTGGCGTTGATGAAAAATGAATCGAGGGTCTCCTTTTAACCGAAGACCACTGACCTACTTACAAGCAGTCGATAAGAGGAAGCGCATAGCTTTCGCGAAGCTTCATTAAGGCGAAAACCTTATCAAAAGGAAGCTTTGTGTGCTTCACCGATGGCGTTCCAAGTCGCGCCAAAACTCAGTGCAGGAAAGCCAACTTTGCACATAGAGTTTTACAAAACGATGATGATGATAATAAGCAAAGCCACATCAGGCGCCTCGAGAAAGAAGCGCGTTCCGTGGCCTCAATCGAAGCTTGGCCCTAGCGCTATGAACCAGACGTCTATCCGCCTGTGCTATTGTGACACGGCCAAAACAGCTTGGATTCTTGACTTTGACTTTGGCTAGGCTTGCGTGGGAGAAGGCTTTGCGTGTTAACAATCTTTCTCTTGATAAAGGTGCTTTGATTATTATTCTCAGTAGAAGGTGACCTTCAATGACCTTGGCGTCAACAAGAATGATAGAAAAACCGAAGGAAGGCAAAAAAGAAACCAAACGATGATGGCCAAATATAAGAGAGGAATAGTGCGAAGGAAAGTTTGTCATCCACCTAAATGCAGCCGTACGGCTACAAAGGAAGCTTCCTCAGAAACTTCGCAGTTGAAGAAAAATTCGTCCTGTTTTTTTTCTTCAACTGCGAAGTTTCTGAGAAAGCTGTATACCTTTCCTTTGTAGCCGTACAGCTGCATTTAGGTGGATGTCAAACTTTCCTTCGCAGAAATTTACTCCACCTTGGGGATTTCCCCTAAATCTGGTGTATTAAGGCAGGAATAGTGTTGTCAGTTTTATTTAATGATGCATCCATGATTGATTATTAAAGAGGAGTGGTGGGGTTAAGGTGGATTAAAATAATTAATATGGGTTAAGGACTACTAATACTATCCACGATGCATAATAACTATACTAGGATGATAATGCAAGACAAAGATGGATAACAGTGCGATAAAGGGAGGGTAAAATGTCCCGGCTGCTGTATACCGATGGGCGGACGGGAATATAAACGGTGCCCTTCGAAGCACGTAAGCAGGGTTATAGACGCTCTGAATTTTTTTCGCCATAGAAAGTTGTGCATAATCAGTTCAGTCGTTACACTCGGATCGTGGCACATATCCACGAGTGGTATTGGGCAAGAATCCGCTGAAAAGATGACGCTTTGACCTATGTTTTTTAGTTACGAAAATAACGGAAGATAAACAAGGAACGCGAAGAAACCTCGACATATAATAGAATGGTGAAGAGGAAAGCATGACTGAAGAAATAGCTGACCAGCAAAGCAGCTAACATGTCGCCGTCATGACGGAATGCTCGAGAAGACAACATCCTTGCAGCGAACTCCTAAGACAGGAGCGCGCAGGGAAATTACGAGTGGATAGCGCGAGCTTGAAATTACTAAAGGTACATTTTCTGAAGCGTGCGTCACATCGAACAAAACTGCGGCAATTTAAAAAACATGTGTGCAGAATTTCCGGATTATTTCAAAAAGGAAAAGGGTTCTGAGGAAAAGAAGCCCCACCACAGTTGCCTATGCTGAATTGCTGTAAGAAAACGTAGGCCAATTGTTTTCTTCGATTTCCTTCATACTGCGCACATTCAAGAAGGGAGATTTCCATCGGACTGGCTTGCAGAACTCTCCTTCGGCCTAATGAAAAATTAACATACACTTGAAATTTCTCTCCTCCCATCTGTCTGTGATTCTTCTAGAATGACTCGTCCGCACCCGGGGGCCCCATCAGGCGCGTAATAATTCTATAAATCTACTCAAGATGGAAGAATGATTCCCAGTCTTTCAGTCTTTTCTCCTACACTCCATCTCTTGGTGCGGAGTAAAGACATAACCATAAGCAAGAAAATGGGGCGTAATCACACTCATCAGCACTACATCTATCATCATCCACAATTAGTGTGATGCGAATCATCACTGCCAAACTTGGGTAAAAGTAGACGGAGCTCTCACGCCCCACGCGGATCATCACGAGCGTCATCTGCGCACACGCTGCTCATGTCCCCTCCACCCCCGAAACGGCCGTCGTGACTACGCCGACAGCTTAGCAGCCAACGCGTGGTTGAAATGGCCAAACCAGTCGCGGCCAAACAGGCCCCACCGGTTCTGGAGGCTTTTGACTTGGAGTACACCGAGGGCGGCTCCAGCCCTTGGTTCATCGGCAAGGGGCACGCGCTGGTCTCCACGGTGAGCGACCCGCCCGAGAACGCCGATGTCTTCACGGCTCTGGCCCGCGAAGGCAGCATGAGCGCGCTGGTCGACTTCTTCGACACAGCGCAGCCCACCGTCAGCCAGGCAGCCCTCCTCTGCTACATGATGCTCGGCGTCGTCCTCCTGACGCTGTTCGTGCTCCTCCCGCTTGCCGCCTTCACTCTGCGGCGACGAATGCACGGCGTGGGCCCGATGACCTGGGTGGCGCTCACGATAATATTCCTGCTCTGCGCTGCCGTCCAAGTCGTTTGCCTCCTGACCATGATCAGCACCCACGCCGCCATGCAGGACACCTTGAACGACAAGGCGCCAGCCGCCTACAAGTGGACCTTCGAGCTGCTGCAGAACTACACAAAACTGACCGTGCTCCAGCTAAAAAAGAAGAGTCCAGAAGAGGCGAAAGCCCTCGAAAAAGTCGACAGCGCGACTAGGGCAGGCATCGGGTGGCTTCTGGGCAACCTTACCGAGTGGGAGAAGGAGTTCTTCGCGTACGCCGCCCTCCAACACATGGTCGACGGCCCACTGCCTATGCTTCAGATGTGCCTTCTGGCCCTGGCCTTGATAGTCTCGGTGACCTCCGTTCTGTACACGTGCTATGCCTGGAGACGGCGACAGAAGGCGTTAAAGAAAGGTCGTCGCAACCCCGTTTTCGTCGGTCTCGTTCTGATGCTCGGCTCGGTGCTGCTTCTCACGCACTTGGCTGTGGTTCTGCCCATGATGGCGCGATGGCTGCCCGTCTGCGTTTTATTCGACACGTACCTGTGCGCGCCGTACAGGAGAGGGGATTTCTTTATCCTCGACGATGCCGTGGAGAGGGTCTGGCCGCCTGCCAGCAGGCCCGATCCCTTCTGCCGCCTGGTACCCAGCAGCCTAATCAGCCAGTGCACAACACAGGGCACTACGGGTATTGGTGCCATGCCAGCGTGTCCAGCCTCTAAAGGGCCCCAGAAAAGGGCCCTCCGGATTCCGCGCAAGTACAGCGCAGCGTGGCAAAAGCAACAGCCGCAGCTCCACGCCGTGCAGAGGCAACGGGCCGCCGGGACTAATGTTGTCGGCGACTGCTTCTACCCCTATAAGGTCGTCGACACTGACATGACAGCAGCGTGCCCGCTATTCACAGACGAGCTTGTAGGCCACTACATGGGCATGGCCATATCTACAATATTCGGCGTGCTGAGCGGAGTAGCGGCGGGAGCAATCGCGACAATATTCCTCGCGATTGGCAAGAAAAAGAAGAAAACCACGAAACTAAACAAGAAGAAGCAAAGACGGAGATTGAAGAAGAGGAGGAAGAAGGGGAAGGCGAAGAAGAAGCAAAAGACTCCGCCGGAAACTCCATCACCCCCTCCATCGCCTCCACCGCCTCCACCTCTGCTGCCTCCATTTCCGCTGCTACTAGAACAGCCGATGCACGTAGAGGTCCCGGTTCCGGTACCAGTGCCCATGCCAGTGAAGAAGCGCCGCCGGCGCCGTCTTATCCCGATGCCGCAGCCCCCAGTCATATTTATGGCTCCGCCAGCTCCGCCACCGCCACCACCGCCGATGCCGACACTGATTGCCGCACGAACGCAGGTCCCAGTCGTCCACTCGGCGTGCCAGCATACGCAGCCTGCGGTTGTGACTCGCGGCAGTGCGGTCTTCGGCAACTTCGATGTGCTCGGCGGCGGCGTCACCAACGTGGGAGGTCATGCTGTGCCAATCTCAGGGCACCACACTGTGGGCGCAGCGGTGCGGTCTCCACCGGTGTGAGTTCAGCCGCAGTCGGGGCCGTGTACATGGTTTCGCTATCGCCATTCTTTTAAACAGCGTCCTTTCTGCTTCTTCCTTGTGGCTGGCGGCTGTTTGTTTTAAATGGTGTCTGCCTTTCGGCCAGCGCGTCCCTAGGCGGAGACGGAGTTGACAGTACTGTGTGTTTGGCATTTAGTTACAGTGATGAATGGCCGTCGCTGTCAGCAAGCGCGGAATTTCTTTGGCTCAATTGTTGATTAAATAACGACAGAAACACAGTTGCTTGCTTCCTTTCTTGATCCTCAGCTTCACGTTAGATTTTTAAAGACGGTATTTTTCCTTTTTTTATCTGTCTGTCTTTTTAAAAAAGTGGCTCCGATCCAGGCTGTGAAGGTGGTTGGAAAGCAAAGCTTTAAACGATACCCACAAGAATTGCCCATGCGACGTCACTCGAATTCACACACGTGGCTCAACGAAGAGCAAAACCGGGGTCTCCGCCAGCCGTTACCTGGAATTTGCGGGGGCAGCGTCCCGAACGCAGGAGCGTCGGCCACGGCCGGGCTTGGACGGTGGACGACGACGCCGCTGTAGCCCGGCCGTGCGTAGAAAACGGAGAGGAGCGTCTTTCGAAGGGTGAGGCAGAGGAAACTAGCCATTCTGATGTGCTAGCTGATGTGCTAGCTAGGGGCTACACCACCACGCAACACAAGCGCAGGCACCGAAACAATTCGGCATGTAAGTTTAGTGATTCCCCCTTATACCTATTTAAATAATTAAACTAGTTACTTTAGTAGGTTTGAGAATTGCGAGAAAGCTGGCGGAACTTTTATAATCGCTATTTATCAGAACCAGTTGTTTGTTACGCCTTTTGTAATACCTCTTAAAACACCACCGAATTGGTATTCACCGATTTAGAAAACGGAGTGCCATTCGCGGCAAGCAATGCGCAAAAGATAGCGTTTCTCTAGCGGCCATATGTCTGTATGTGGTCTCTACATTTTGTTTTCCCGCGCTGAAAACCAATCCTTAACGCATCTTTGCCGTACGACCGCTTAATTCCGTCGGTTCCGGGTAACCCAGGAGATGCTGTCGAACAAGTTAATGAAGCAGTGCGAAGGCAGCGCGCAATGGACCTGAAGCACGCCAAAACAGGCCAAAAATAACCGTCGGTTAAGCAAGACAACAAAGCCGTCCCTCCAATGCGACCGCCGGTGCGAGCAGGCAGCTGCCCGCGGGGAACGCTGGGTAATAGCGCCCTTTTTCCGAGCCATGTACACTGTGCTACAGTGAACTAAAATTTTAGTTCACTATAACTGTGCTCCGGGAGTGAAAACAGCTTTCACCCTTTCCATCCGCGTTCGGAGTTTCTTCTCCCGAACGTTACGAACGCATCGTTGCTTGGTAGGGTTAGAAAGCTTTGCTTTAAAAAGTTTATTTCACAGTACACACAAAACCTTACCTTACAAACACAGGACACAGAACAAATTGTACAATTCCTACGGGTATATACAGACATTGGCAATTCTCAGCACACTCACGTATTTGCAGTAGGAGGAATTCTGTGCATAACTATGAAACGACATACAGTCGAACCTCGTTAACTCGAACTCAGAGGGGATAGAAAATCTGTTTGAATTAGCCAAAGGTCGAACACCGGGGCCCTTCTGACTGGCGGTACTGCGCACGCTACCAGTATTTGGAACGCATGCGTGATAAAGTAGACGCTATTGCTCATCCTTCGGAGTGCACTTTAATTACGTGCTGCGGAAGAAAAAGTTGCACAAAACAGGCAGCGCCCGCTGCAGAAAGAAGAGGGCCGCGCCAATGGTGTTGGCCGCGCCCGCGCAAGCACGCGAAGCGATCGAGGCCGCGTGGTTTTTAAATGCAGAGCATTTCTTTAACTCACGATGTCACCCGGCGTTGTCGGCGTTGGCGTGCCTCGGCGTCCGCAACAGCCGTTCCAGGTGCGCCCTCTCCCCCACTCCTCCTCTCCCGCATCACGCTACCCTCCTCGCTCTCAACAACAGGTCCGCACCCCTCCCCCTACACTATATAAAAAAAGATAATACTTACCGGCGCCTGGTTTCGATCCCACGACCCTGCGGGCGGAACGCAAGGTACATGGTGCACGTCGGCATTTATCGTTGTCCAAGATGCCCAAATACTGCCGTGCAACTTGCTGTGCACAAAGATGATACGAGGATGACCACGGAAATAGCGCACACATCTTTTCTTATTTCTCAAGGGAAGCATGACTCGAGCCCTGCGTGAAGTCGCTTGCGGGTGTCGACTTCTCTTGCCGCAGTAATATTATAGCTAGATCGCACGCATAATCACGAAACGAATAATATGTGCAGGACTAAAAAGGTCCCAAAGTGAGCTATTTTCTACCCCTGTATTTGCCGCCGAGCACTCTTGCCTGCTGGTAGTTAAATCGGTCAGCTCGTACTTTATAGTGTGGGATGAGTTTTGAGTCTGCCGTTCGTGCTTTGCGCGCACGTTTTTTCTTTTTATTCTGGATGTTTGGCGGGCTTTTATGGGAGTACTATACGCATTCTTTCGTTTGCCAAACGTTACTGGAAGCAAGGGATCCGCGAGAGTTGCAACCTTCACGTAGCGCCATGAGTAGCGCAAGTAACGTACGTAGTAACCCGTGCATCGGTCATTTACCACTCGTCGCCTGCTGTTCGACCGTAGCCTATTTTCCCAAGATAAAATTTTCCGGTAGAATTTTCTAAGCCGTAGTGTGCACCCAGTTTTGTTGTCCAGGGTGCGAGCAGGGGACGCTCGGCGGTCGCCGCGAGGCACGCGCTCATCCGCGCTCGCCAATTTATTGGTAATTTAATTATTCATTGGCAATTTATTGGTAATATATTGGCAATTTTTAACGCGTTACACGTCACACGCGTTACGCGCTACAGATTACGGCCAGCTACAACAGCACCGCTGTTAAAAAATGCCAGGTATGCAATTCATTTTATTATGTGTTCTTTATGTGTTTTTTTTTTGTTTTGCATGTTTCCTCTGCGTCTCAGAGGATCCTTAGCGTATAGCTATATCGCGGAGTGCCCCCCCTCCCCCCCGCCCCGCCCCCCATTTCAACCTCAGGGCAGCCCGCATCGGCTCGAAGCGTTTCAGGAATGACCTCCTGAGAAACCCGCAGGGATGCGAACCAACACGGATGTACTTTCAATGTTTGCGTACTCAAAGCCAAAAAAAAAAGAGAGAGAAGAAAGGCGACAGCCTCCAACAGCTTCCCTGCCGGTGCCTCCCCGAAGTCGCTCGCAAATGTGGGCAACAGAGAAAGGTCCACAGATCCCTCGTCCCTCATTTTGCTGCGCTTAAATCTGTCTTAAATTTATCACGGCGCCCTAAACATAGACAAAGACTCGTATATCCGGCCTCCTTTTTATCATTCACGTAGAACCAGCCATAGCTGTAATATCAGGCCCTTTGTTCCTCGTACACTTTCAAATTTTCCTTTTTTAAATGCGAATGCATTTCTTAGTCGGGGGTTGTCGTGCGTTGGCCGGCGTGCGCCTAGCAACAGCTGTGGCGCGTGGCGCGCCTAGCAACCGGAGCAGGTGGTAGCTCGGGCGGGAGAAGCGGAGGGCAAGTGGCGAGGAGGAGCGAGCTCGGCGTGTGAGGGCGCTCGCATCGCGGAGCTCGGGCGGAATAGCGGAGAGTGAGTGGAGAGGAGGAGCGCGCTCGGGCTTGTGAGGGCGCTCGCATCGCGGAGCTCGGCGGAGAGAGCTCGCGCGCTTAAATGCGAATGCATTTCTTAAGCGGCCGGGGGACACATGGGCGGAGAGGGACGCGTCTGTGCAACACCACCTAGACTGGCGTGTTGCGCGGGTCTCTCTCTCCTCTCCGCGTACCCTCTCTCCGCTCGCTGCGTTCGGAAAAATATATATAAATGCAGTGGAGCGCGCGCCTCTCTCCGTGACTGCTTGCCGCAGCGCACTCATCGGTGCACCCAATGCATTCGCATTTCCGCACGATCCCCTTCGGGGAGGTGCGGGGAGTTTTTTTTTCCACTAACCATAAAAACATGGAATAAATTACCTATAGTGAAGTTGTTGAAGCGCGTTCTGTGGACATGTTTGTTGCTAAAGTTGAAATACTGTATAACACTGAATATCAATGAAAGTGTGTTTACCTGTTAAATATAAACATACATCGCCATTATTAGCCGTTGTATGCTAACACCTTTGAAGAGATTTGTTAAAGTGTCGTATTTTTTGCACTGTAACACTCCTGTATGAGCCTTTATTAGGCTTACAGTATGAATAAATAAATAAATAAATAAATAAATATGAAAGGATCGCCAAGGCCCCTCACATGCTCCGTACTGTATCCGTACCAAGCAATCCCGCGACCGCCATCCCCCAACATGGCGTCGCGTGCTCGTTTCGTTTTTTTTTTTTTTTTCTCCGGTAGATCGCGGCACTTTTGCGTAAGATCTATACGGCCATTCCCCATGCCATAGTTCCACGGAGTCGGAGTGAGAGGTTTGCGAAGCGATGCGCCGCAGAGAGCTGTGGCTTCATTTTGTAGCGTGAGCTACACTGGCAGAGGTTGAGCAGTTTCTCGTGGCTCCTGGACAGCCCTGCTGTGCATACGCCAGGAGCAGTGACGTCACACGGCGCACAGCTGGCGCGCCGAAGCCGCCGCCACGCGCGCCACGCCGGTCTGCGCATTCCAGAGGAGTGACGTCATAGCCGCGGCAAACGCACTGGCGCCGACACGTGCCCAGCTGTGCGCCTCGTTGCGCAGTAGACAAGTCTGGCGCTGCTCCGGAGCCACAGTGCTCAACCAGACGTTGAGCAAAAATAAATACACATGTGTCACACAATGCGTATACCGTGTGCATGTCATTGAAGCAGCAGTAAGCATGATAATCAGGCTAATCCTAGACAACCAGGAAAGCTAAGAATGACCAGCTGAACCTTAGCTCACGCTACGTATATCCTGGCATAGCTGAGCTAAGCCACTGCTAATTTTTTTCGCTGTGGTGCAGGCAGCGCTCGGGGACCGTTCACTTCATTTGCCAGGCAGCCATATGGGGGCTGCTCGAGCACTGTAAATTAAAAAAAGGCACAGTGACAATGTGTGCCCTCGTCTGCCAGTTCACGCCTCAGAATTCCCTTTACACGCCTAGGATACACTTCAGATTGCCAGCGCTCTAGGCCCATCTAACCCGTTTTGCGTACTTCTGCCGCACCCTAATTTCCCAGTAAACCTTCAAAATCTTTGCTCCAAAGCAAGACAAGCGAAGAGGCGTACATTCAAATCTCGTTGCTACGAACCCAGCATTTACGAATTTCTCAAATTTACAAACATTTTTCAAAACTCGACCAAATTGCCTATATTTTCAGCATAAAAATATTCCAGAACTACGAGTTTCAGTATACCGCATACAATAGAAGCTCAGTAAACGGAAATCACTTAAACGGAATTGCCGCTTAAACGGAACAGTAGCTCGTAAGGTGGTTGGTTTTATATTCAGACTACGTAAAAAAACTTTCCGTAATCGGAACTAAAATTTCTGCTTCACCGTGTAAACGGAACCGAAAACGGAACTCCTTGTCAGACCCATTGCTTTCGATGTGTCAGACACATCAGCTTTCCCCGGAACCGGCTGTTTCGTTTTAGGTGCGTAGCACCTTATGGCCGAGGCTTGTCCGGCGTCCGTGCTAACGGCACAGCACCGTGTAAATCGAAAAATCTGTGAACAAAAGGTTCACGGAAGGTCAACAAGAACAAAATAAAAGGTTCACGAAAGTAAATAAAATAATTTCGCTAAAAAGGGGGAAACACGGATGAAGTGGACAAACACACACGGCGCAAACTTCCAACTACATTTTTAAACTAAGAAAAACAGCGCAAACGACGGTACGAAGAAAGGTAAGACTAAACACAGGCGCTGACGTTGCAAGGGCGAAAAGGTTGATGCACATAGAAGAATTATGCAGAGTGAAAGGTGCGAAAGAGCCCGATGTACGAGGGCGCAAACTTCCAACTACATTTTAAAATTGGCACTGATGGGTTCTTGACTGCACATTGTTTAAGATGCGGCTGTAAGCCTATATTTGAGAATAGTTCGAGTTTATCCCGCGGCCGGACGCAACTTTTGCGAGAAATCACGGGAGCTGAGGCGATAACAAGACTCGGAAATAAATGTGTCAGTACGCCCTCACTTGCGCTCACCGAAAAGGAATTGGTTTTCATGGCCGCCGCATCGCTGGACGTTCAATCTTTTTGCTTACGCATGCCCAATCGTCCTTTGTGAAGTTTATAAGGTTGACACAATGGCACAATAAAATGTAGTCGGAAGTTTGCGCCGTGTGTGTCTGTCTGTCCTAACTTCGTCCGTGTCTCCCCCATTTTAGCGCAATTATTTTATTTAGTTATGGAGTACCAACATGCCCAGGACGCTACCCATATTAAGTTCACAAAAGGTTAGAGAGAGAGAGAGAGACGCACAGCACCGTGTAAATCGAAACATTTGTGAACAGAAGGTTCACAAAAAGTTAACAAGAACGAACTAAAATCTTCACAAAAGGTTAGAGAGAGAGAGGGATAGAGAGAGAGAGAGAGCGAGACGCACAGCACCGTGTAAATCGAAACATCTGTGAACAAAAGGTTCACAAAAGGTTAGCAAGAACTAACTAAAAGGTTCACAAAAGGTTAGAGAGAGAGAGGGATAGAGAGAGAAGCACAGCACCGTGTAAATCGAAACATCTGTGAACAAAAGGTTCACCCAAGGTGAACAAGAACAAAATAAAAGGTTCACAAAAGGTTAGAGAGAGAGAGAGGGAGGGAGAGAGACAAACGGAGAGAGAGAGAATGCTTCGGGAGAGCCGGGCTGCGCATGCGCAAGGAGCATTGGATTGGATTGAATTGGATTTGAAATGGATTCGATTGAAATGAATTGGATTGGAATCGTGTTAGCAGCAGCCAGCACTCTCACGGGTCATTTACGGTAAGAACGATCCCCAGTGCTTCGCCCACTCGTCATGATTCACTTTTTTGTTTTTCTTATAGACTCGTCAGCGTCGTCTCGCTAGCAGTAGTTAGGCTCGCCATTTATCACCGTTGCAGCCGATCAGAAATTTATTCAAGCCCTCAAAGCCCGCCTCTGCGAGGGTTTCCTGCAAGGGTCTCCTGCAGAGGATGCAGGTGTGCATGAGCCAGAATAAGGAGTACAGAGTGGACCTACCTTATCGCCAATGCCTGAAGTCCTCTGACTGCTAACACTAGGGAAAATTGATTCAGGCATGCAGTGTTTTTTTTTTTTTTTTTTTTTTGCGTGAGCAACACTGGCCGAGGTTGAGCAGTTTCGCGTGGCTCCTGGAGAACCGTGATGCGCATGCGCGAGGAGCAGTACCGTCTCACGGCGCACAGCTGGTGCGCCGGAGCCGCCACCGCGACTGGATTGGATTGGATTGGAAATCGTTTTAGCAGCAGTAAGCATGATAATTAGCTAATCCTAGACAACCAGGAAACCTAAGATTAACCCGCTGAACCTTAGCTCACGCTACGTATATCCTGGCATAGCCGAGCTAAACCACTGATAATTTTTTTTTAGTGACCAGACATCCGACTTGCAGGATTTGCCGTAATTTGATCGTGAAGATGCCATTGAGAGGCAGGAGGTAGTAGAGCAGCGCGCTTTAAAGGAAATCTTTCTGGGCTGTGCTGAGTATGTGCACATCGACAGGGATGTTGCGAATTGCCCTGAGAACACAGCGGAGAGCATTGTTGCAAAGGTGTGCGATAAAGAGGAGGACGAGCCGGAAGGTGAATCTGACGAGTAGCTACCGTAGAAGATACCACACTTCAACGAGCAAAGTCAGCTGTGCAGTAGCTTAGAAATATTTTGCAGATGGAACCAGGATTTGAAACGTTTTTCCAAAGCTTCAGTGGCATAAAAACGATCCTGGAGATGCAGTTGCAAGGACTCATAAAAAAAAAAAAAAACGACGCATTTTTTTTGTGCAGAGTGACTGATTGTTGCCAGATAAAATTTGTGAATTTTGTGCCCCAAACTCTTGCAGATTTCTTGCTTTCTGAAAAACTATCAGCTACACCCACCTTCTGGTGCTTAGAGTTACGGAAATGGTATTAAGAGTGTATACACACAAATTTGCACTTTTGCACATTTCTCCCAGTAAACAAAACTTCTGTTAAAGGGACACTGAAGTGATTTGTAAACAATGCGGGATTACGAGCGCAAATTCTAGTCCGGAGTCCCTAGGCCCTGTTTCGACCACTCTGAGCGCGTTTACGCGAATTTATTTAGTAGAAAAATCAATTCGAAAATGCTGTCTTCCTCTCTTTACGCTCGCCCATTTTCTGTGGCGTTTTCGTGTGACGTCAGCAGGAGAAGAGCTGGCAATTGGCTGCGCTACTGCACGGCTCGCCGACCTTCCGCGACCGAGTCAGTCGGCCCAGCGTTTAGTCCGCCGGCCGCCGACGGGTCGTCGCAATTCGCTCGATCAGTTGAAACTAAGCCACAACACGTTTGGGAATGGAAGAATGTGCCTTTCTTTACTTCGTTACTTTGTACACTGTATCTAGCTCCAAGTCAAGGTCGCTTCACAAAAGCGCTGCACAAGCGCACATGCGACGCTTCGCTGACTGGTACGCCAGTAGGAAAATATAAGGCCTCTTGAAGGCGGGAGAAGAGTCAGCGAAGTCAATATAGGTACTAAGGAAATAAACTCAACTGATATTTTTACCGTACAGCGTAAAACTAGGCGCGGGAAGCACTTTTTTGCGCTGGGCGAACAAGCACAGCGGTCAGCAGCACGACTACGCATCTGCGAACGCTTTTCCGTCTACGAAATGCAATTGCTAGACATGAGCTATTGTGGAAACTCGAACAACAAATAGTTACCTAAGCTGCTTGAAATACTAAAACTAAATAAAAGTGTAAACTGGTTATTCATTATAGAGCTAATTCTTAGAGAGCTAATTTTATTCAGTATAGAGCTAATCGGCATCGCCCGCCCGCAGCCTAGTATTCCACTTCCGGTCACCGCAGCGTGCGGACGCGGGATCATGAGCTCCGTCGGAGCGGCGTTTGCGGCCCAGTCTCGCCGCGGAAACAGGAATGCTGAAGATGCCCAGGATTACTCTGTTGTTCTGCCTCCCCTGCCAACCGGGTCTGTTGTTTTTAACACCATTTTTCTGCATGGAGACGTAAGGGCTCGACCGTACCGAGTTGAAGACTTTCGAGACGCGTTAGCGCAAGACGCTGTGCTCGCCGACATTGCTGCCCTCGGCACCTACCAGATGAATCATATCTGGGCAGTCACCTTTACGAGCGAAGAAGGAAAGAAGAAAGTGCTCGCGAAGAAAGAAATCACCGTCAAGGGCCACAGGTGCCTGGTAATTGACCCGTGCCAGCAAGACGTCCGCGTCAAGCTTCACTGGGTCCTGCACAATGTTCCCGACGATCAGATAAAGGAAGCGTTCGCGCCGTACGGAACTGTGGTTGAAGTGACGAAAGAAAAGTGGCGTGCGACAGGGTGTGCGAATTTCAGCACCATGACACGCATCGTTGTTCTCCGGCTGAAAGGGGGAGTTGCAAGGGACGATTTGCCGCACCAGCTGCGTATCGGAACCGAGCTTGCTCTCGTCGCTGTGCCGGGAAGACCACCGCTGTGCCTTCGGTGTCAACAGACTGGGCACATTCGGAGGGAGTGTCGCGTTCCCAAGTGCAACGTCTGCCGGCGTTTCGGACATGATGGCGCCAATTGCGTGAAAACGTATGCGGCGGCCACCGGACCCGGAGCAACAGAAGAGCGTTGGAAGCACATAATGGATGAAGCGGAGGCGGAGGAGGTCGTCAAGGGCCTGGATGAGGAACATACACCGATTCCGGCGGACACGCCAGCAGAAGAAGGGGACATTGACGAAGGTAGTGCTATTGAGGGGACGACGGGCACGGAAGAAACAGCGGCAGCTCAGGCGCCGGAGGTGCAGACGCAAGATACCCCGCTGCCAAGTATTGACGACGGCTACCCAAGCGACGCCTCCATGGACGCCGAGGACGCCGCCACTCGTGGGAAGGATGGTGCATTCAATGAGCTCGCGGCCAAGCGGCCACGGGAGGACAGTGCTGCGGACGCTGACGCGAAGAACCTGGTGGGTAGTGCCTCGACTGGGCCCACAGCGAGGAAAAAGCGCCCTGAACCTAAGACGAACATTCAAGTCGGAGAGAGGAGGCCGCCAAAGCCCCCCTCGTGACGAGATTTATGTGTGCCCAAGAACGCGGGGCGAACGCCTCATGCCGCACTGACCTACGCTAGCGGACGCACACCCGCGCATTTGTCATATGTCCGAGGTGAGCGGCATGCGGTCTAGTTTTTCCAAATGGCTGTACGTTTAGAAGCTGCAATTAACGTTGCCACGGTTAATGTGCGAGGCCTGGCAGCGAGACGGAAGCAATGCCAGCTTGGTAGGCTGTTCGCGGACCGAGAACTGGATATAATTGCGGTGCAAGAAACTAAAGTGGAAAGCCAGGAAATGACAGACCGCATGTTGCAACCTTTTAGAGCAAATTTTAATGTGTGTGTCTCGCACGCCGTGGGAACATCGGCTGGGTGTGCCCTTTTTATCAGGCGATCAATAGGTATTGTTGAACAGACCGTTGTAGCTGATTCGAGTGGCCGCTATGTGTATTGCGACTTTTCATTTTGCGATATTGAATGGAGAGTTATATGTATTTATGCACCGAACAGACAGGGTGAGCGGGATACTTTTTTCCAAACTATTAGTAAGCACCTTGAGTGCGAAAGGGTTGTTATCTTGCTTGGGGATTTCAACTGTGTGTGCATGACACAGGACAGAACAGCCCACGAGCGGGTTAGAGATAAAAGTGCCGAATGCTTAATGGACATAACTTCAAAATATTGTTTGGATGACGTAGCTCTCTGTACGACTAGAGATCCAATCTGGTTTACACATTTTCAAGGCGCCAGTCACGCGAGGCTGGATAGAGTGTACATATCAAGTGAACTTGTGCCACTGTGTGACAGTTATAAGGTCGAGGCCTTGTCCTACAGCGATCATTGTCTTGTGGCGTTCTGTCTGGGAAACAAACAGAAAGCCACGAAATGGAATTGGAAGTTGTGGAAATTAAATAGCCGGGTACTTAAAGATGAACCTTTTACAGCTAGGGTCAGTGAACTGTTTACTAATATGCACAGAGATGCACAGACGAGCTGGGGAGTCAAGTGGGACCTTTTTAAAGAACAAGTTAAAATAGGTGCAGTCGAAAGAAGCACAATTCTCAATAAACAGAAAAGAGAGAAGGAACAAGAACTCCGCCAACAGTTAAGGACTCTATTGTTAGAAGAAAGCGCAAACGCGGGCGAGTTTAAGCAAGAAATAAGAGACACAAAAAATAAACTAGAAGTCATCGACATTGAGCGTTATAGGGGAGCTATCGTGCGAGCACGAGCAGATAAGATGTGGTTCGGTGAAATGCCTACAAAGCGTGCGTTGTCTGATGAAAAACGTTACGCGCAGAAAAACGAAATCAGGGAAATACGGTACAAAAATAGTGTTACGGCCCAAAAAGAAACGATTGAGCGGGCGTTCGTCGAGTATTACACTGAGCTGTTAGACAGGCACATTCCAATGAACGATGGCTTTGCTGATGAATTTTTATCGCTTATGCCCAAATTAGAACCAGAGCTTTGTGAAATAATGGAAGCACCAATTAGTGTGTGGGAATTAGAAAATGCAATAGATGATCTCAATACCTGTAAATCACCCGGGCCAGACGGGTTAAGCGCGGAATTTTACAAGGCTTTCAAAAGGGAAGTAGCGGTATCTTTATATGAAGTATTGTTAGAGGCTTACAAACTACATGTTCTCCCGCAGTCTTTTAAGGAGACACACATCATCTTGATACCGAAGTGTGAAGATGCAGTAAAACTGCTGTCCGTAAAGGCGTATAGGCCAATTAGTCTAGCCAACGTTGACTACAAAATTTACATGAAAGTCTTAGCTAGACGGTTGCAAAACGTAATTCAGTTTTTGGTAGGACCGCATCAAACTTGCGGTATTAAGCATCGCACGATAAGTACCAATGTGCACGTCGCCAGAAGTGTGTTAGAGTGCTGTGATGCCTTCTCAGGTCGTGTGGCGATGGTGCAGCTCGACCTTGAGAAGGCTTTTGACCGGGTGTCCCATGACATACTTTTCAGAATCTTAGAATACACGAATGTTGGGTCTGTTATCTTGGATGGTATAAAGATGGCGTATGCCGGATGCAAGGCGAGCATAATCGTTAACAAAAATTTAAGTGAAAGTATAAATGTTGGTTGTTCGGTCAGGCAAGGTTGTCCGTTATCGCCTCTTCTTTTTGCGCTGTATCTCGAGCCTTTCTGTTTAAAAATAATCAAGCATGAACGAATACAGGGGTTTGCATTACAGAACACTGAAGTAAAACTGCTCGCATACGCAGATGATATAGCGGTTTTCTGTCGCGATCAAAAGAGCATAAGCGAAGCAGTTAAGGTGGTTAAGTCCTTTTGTGAAAAATCTGGGGCTGTAATTAACTGGGATAAATGTTCGGGATTGTGGCACGGGAACTGGTGCTCAACACCCGCCGTTTTTGAATGTATACAATGGACCACGGCACCAACAAAATATCTAGGGGTGCCTCTGGAGCATTATAGGGATAGCCGAGACTACTGGACTAACGAGACCGAAAAGTTGAGAGACAAAACCAGAAACTGGCAAGGACGCAATTTTTCTATGTTTGCACGTGCCACTATCTGCAACCTTTTTTTGTTAGCCAAAGTGTGGTACGTGCTGCAAGTGTTGTGTATGCCACGTGCTAATGTCCAAAAAATCCACAGAGTATTTGCGGTCTTTATTTGGTCTTCCAGCTGGGAAAGAACCAGTCGGTCTAACATTTTTCGCCCAGTCAAAAAGGGGGGTCTTGGTCTTTGTCATTTATTTTTACGACAAGTTGTCGCAAGGTTTTGTTTTGTCCGGGATCAAAAAGACGCCTTCTTGCGCACTGTAATTCAAGTGCGGTTGAAAAATGTGCTGCCTGACTTCGTTGTGTCTTCAAGTGATATTGTGTGCAGGGGGGTGAAAGGATATTTGCGTGAAGTGGCTCTGTCTGTTGAATTTTTGAAGGTACGTTTTTCTTTCGACTACCTGTGTAGTGTTTCCAGGAAGCGCCTGTACAAAGATTTAGTTGATGTTTGTTTACCTGTGCCACTGTATAGGTCGTTATACGGTGAGGGAACAGGGCTTGATGTTTTGAGGAGGGTTAAAAGTATGCCTGTGAAGCCTGCAATGAAGTCCTTTTTTTTTAAACTACACAGTGAAACCCTTCCAGTAGATACTTGGTTGGCAGAAAGAGGTATTTTTGTGCCGTGGACAACCGACTGCAGACTGTGCAAAAAGCCGGAAACTATTAATCACGTCTTCATCGACTGTTGGGACCCAGTGTTCCACTGGGACGTCCTCCAACGTACGTTAAAGAAAGACTTACCCATAACGCCGCGTGGAATTCGGTTCTTACCTGAAAAAAATGAGGGCGGGGTGCCGTACGATTTGATCATGCTCCTCAGCCTTCATAGTATATGGAGGACGAGAATGGCGGTGAGGAATGCGGATATAAATGCCCGGCCTGTCAGGGAAAATTTCATTGAAAGCGTACAGTATATACGGGAAGTGTTTCGTGCTGAGGATGATCCCCCTGAGTGGTTGCCTGTGCTTGACGATTTAGTGTGTCTTAGAAAGTTTTAAAGCCAAGTAGTCAGCCAAGTAGGGTTGACATATCATTACATGGCATGATGTGTGATGTGCTGTACAAATGTCAAAGCAGGCAATAAATAAAAAAAAAAAAAAAAAGCCCGCAGCCTAGTTGTCTGGAGCGCTAGTTGTGTCACCCGGATTCCTTTGCCAGTCGCAAGTTCGAATCCCCGCGGGCACGTGCTTTTTTTTTTTTGCTTTTTCGTTTTTCGCCGATGTTTTCTATACTGGGTTCACATTTGTTTCTGGCCGCAACGTTCATTGCTCCACGAACTAGTCCACAGAACTCGCACAGGCTGGCACTGGCGCGCTAGCGAGTTCTCGTTGGCGTGCTGTTGCCATATGCACCGACCGCATGCAGTAACCAGGCCAGAATCAACAGACCCTTGGACTGGTGCGAACACGCTTTTTACGATACAGGCATGAGTGAGGCAAGCTCCAAATATGGGGGAAAAGCGCATGCATTTGAGCGTCTGCGGGGACGCGGAGGGCGTTCATGCACTTCGTAGGGCTCAGCTAATGAATGCTACGATTCCAAGCCGTCCTGGGAGGCTTATCTTATGCATTTTACAGTCGACAACATGGCAGAAGCGCGGTACTACGATTACTGTGATATTGAGAATGCCCATCCAACGATGCCATCGGATGTCAAACATGTTGTTTTACAGAACCGAAACCGAAACCGAAACTTGTTTGATTGCTAACCTTGGGCATCGTCCAATCACGGTGCCCCCTCCTCCCAACGTCACAGCTTAGTTGGTGCGGCCGCCGCAAACCGCGCATGGTAGTTTTTCTTCTTTCGCGCTTTGTAAAATAATTACCGATTAGTCAACCGGATAAACGATGAAAAGTGTGCTAATTTGAGCCAGTCTACGCAGTGCAAGCAAAAACGGGAGCTTGACAAATTCACTTCAGTGTCCCTTTAAATGAAACTAATTTTGTCGGTCCCTTGAAGTTCCGTTTATCGAGTGTCTACTGTGTTTCAGAATAACGCACGTAATTTATTTTCTCCTTTATAGTCGAGGAACCTCAGCATTACTGATTTGGGTATACAGTAACAGAGCCATAACTCTCCCGTGAAACATAAACCGCCGTTTCTGAGTGTGTTCCCCCAACTGCAGTAGCTATCATAATCACCATGTTGAATGCCAATTGCCAACGCTACCACAAATCTGTAGTTTATAGTGCCGTAGCCTAGTGCCGTCGCATAGTGCCGTAGCCTAGTCGCCTTTTCCCCATTTTTTCTCTCGTTTTGAGTGTCATTCGGTGGCCGGACGGTGGGTCGGTCGTTTTTCACGCTATTCACGTGTGCGGGCAGGTATTTCTTCGTTGTGAGTGATCTTGCTGTGAAGTTTGTGCGAGATCCAACGATGAACGCAGCTAGCGATACAGCCAAGAAGAAGCGAAAGCAGTCGTCGTCCCGACGCGAACTAAGACGTCTGTGGGTACAGAACACAGAAGAAAGTGGGATGTGGGGAAAATTGATGTTTTTGTTTAGTGAATGTGAACAAAGTCCACACTTTCATCGCTAGGCGAAATGATGTACCCGATGAGGTATTGCGCAGAATGGAATCCGTCGTGCGTGCAGCACGCGCCAGAAGAAAACGATTTCTTCAAATAAATCTGTTTTGAAGTGAGTACAACATTTTTGATTTGGGAGTTTGTTTGTCTGCACACGCGTATACTGCCAAGGTACGTCATTTGCACTCCTATGTTTGAGCACTGGCTTATAACCGCAAGTTGTTATTTAACGATGTTTCAAAAATAACGAACGATTTTGGGCGGTCCCGCGTGATTCGTTATATCGAGATTTGATTATATATCCAGAGTGACGTGCCGTTGAAGATGGTATTAACGGCGTTGTTAAGGGGGCTAGAATAGCGTCCGAAATACAGGACCTACGCCGTTGCCAGTAACCGTTCCCTGAGGGTGCTGTCGCTACCGCGCAGCTTTTAGCCACCATAGCGCAGAAGTGCTGCTCGCACAGGACGTGTCGGTCGACCGGGCCAACCGTCGCAGGTGAGTGAATTGACTGCATACTTGCAGCTTACGCTAAAAACTTGCTTAAACGGCCAATTAAGCTACACATTGTATATTTAATGGGACGGACGACAGCTATGAAAAGCAAGAGAGCCCCCGGAACGGATTTCGTCAAACGCCATTTCGAATATCCCGCGTTCAGGAACGCCGGAAAACGCGTCAGCTCGCGCATGTCCCCGCGGCCCGGAGCCGGACTGCCGCTTCCGCCGTACGCACATGTCGGCTTGTGTAGAGTGAACTAGACTTGTGTTTCCGTGTTTCCTCAAATTTTTCCTCAACTGTCGGTGTGCCGTGTTGCAGCCGTTGGTGTGCTCTGTTGAGAGTGGAATAAACGAAGGGCGGAAGCAGGCGCATTAAAACGCCGTCGTCGCCCGAGAAGACGAGAAAGAAGGAACTGGGTTTCTCGTGACTGCGCCAACCAACCAACGGCATGTCGGTGACGGTGAGCGGCAAACAGCTGTCGCTCATGCTGTTCATCTCCTTCCTGCTGGGCGTCGGCGTAGGCTACAAACTCAAGAGCCTGCGCATCCACTACCTCAAGCAGCGCAGGGACTGGCTAGCGTCTAGGCTGGCCACGGCGCAGTCCAAGCTCGAAGGGGAGCTGCGACCTTGACGGTGAGGAGGGGGCGAGCGCGAAGAGACGAAGCTGCCCGGCGCTAGCGAAGCGTTCGTTGCGTTTCCAGCGCTGTTTCTTATACGATCATTAGCATTAATATCTTGTTTCTACACCGGGAGGAGTCGACGCGCTGACATTAACGCTTCCGCGCTTACGTTCAATCAGTCCGCCTGATTCAAGAATTCAAATTTCGGGGTTTGACGCGCCGACGCTACACCAGGGCCATGAAGCGCGCGCCGTAGTCTGTGGAGACCTCCGGATTAATTCTGGCCACCTGAGGATCTTTAATGCGCTCCGAAACCTCGACACACCAGCGTTTTCGCATTTCGCATCTATCCGGAAGGCAGCCACCGTGGCTGGGGTCGAACCCGCGTCCTTGGGTTCAGCAGCAGAACGCCTTAGCCAATGAGCCACCACGGCGGGTTCCGCGTGATTGGTGAAGCTGAAGCGAATGTCGAAATTGATTGAGGAAAGCTTTTGTTACACTCCCGCGTCATTCCCTGGGCAGACACTTTCTAGATGTCAGTGATTGGCACTTGTGCTTCAAAGTCCCCAAATGAGCTTTATTCCTGCTGTACAATAATTAGCTGAGCCGCACCAGCTTTCTAGAAAAATGCGCAGAAACGCACGCGTTTGGAGAAACATGAACTTCGTCTTGGGACTCGTTGCGTGTAGTGCGCAGGCGGTATCAGGAATCACGTGGCCGTGAAAATGTATGCAATAACTGAATACTGAATTGCGTATCAGAAGTCTGCAGTGAGCCCAGGATGGGCTGTCAAAGAGCCCAAGTATTTCGAGTCATCGTAGCGAAACAGAGAGAGAGGGAAGAGAGGGACACATTTAACATTACTGCAGTAAGCATGTGAGCATGAAAGTCTGTGGTAGCGAGAATGGGCTGGCTTCCAATATTCGGGGCAGCACGCATGCAGTTCCAGCCACACAGTTTGGCGTGCTTGCTACTTTCATCCAGCGGTTTCGCCACGGAAGTGCAAGTTCACCTTTTTACCGCAGACACAGCGCCTGCGATGCACCCCTCAAAGCATATCGCTTCATCCGCCGGGCGCACTTTTGGTGCTGCACACAAGGCCCCGTTTTCAGTTCTGCTCAACTAGCGGTCGCAGCAGCCGCGGTTGCGGGTGCTCAACTGATTGGCGGCCAACCAACCCCGCCGCCTCCCACGCGTGCGCCGCTGGGTCGTCTCGAGCTGTGTGACTAGTCTTGCGCCCGGTGAAGAGGAATACCGCGGTTACCATGAATGAAAGCGAGACTGGGCCTCCTTCTGTGAGTGTTGCACGGGACCGAACGGCATTGAGCCGTGGTCGGCAATACAGCTAAATCAAAGGTTTAACCAAGCGAAACCAAGACTCAACCAGACTAAGCCAAGCTTTTGCTTTGCATATCCAAGGTTTGCTGAGCTAAGCTGCAGCTATTTTTTATGTATTCAAGAAGTTAGGGTCAAATGCCTTCCAGTTTATCCATTTCTGTGGATAAAAAGCATCAATCACCTGGTGTTAAGCAGCTGAAAAAGTTACTACTGGAATGGTATTTTAGTTACAGGTTTTTCGGCATTTAGTGTTAAGGGGTGTGTGAAAGTCACAGAATCTTAATTGTGCACGCGACTGGCAGTTGCCAACCTAAGCCATCGCCAAAACACATGACTGGGCAATTGTAGTTGTTGTTTAGCGATTGTTCCATTTGATCGTATCACTTGAATGCGAATGTGCAATTAAAACTCTGGGTAATTTTTACCAGAATTTTTTGTTTGTTAGAAAAATGTCTTTCGTTGTGATAATGAGACTTAGTGAGCTGCCAAAGTCTAGTTTTTTCAAACTGAAGAAAGTTCTCTTTTGTCTTCATGGCCTCTTAAAATGGGGTTGTAGCTCTGTTCCAGCTCTGTTGTACAGAGCTGGAAGTTTTGTGTTTCATCTTGAATTTTTGAGCAATATCTATTCCCGTAGTCACGAAAGCTTTACGTCCTAGCTGCCTGTATACCATCAAAGCTCAAATGCCCCTTTGTTCCCAGCATTGTTATTATCATGACTGTTCGTACAGGCTACTTGGGGAATTCAGACAGCTCCTTGCATTGCTTTACAGTTTCTTAACTGTAGCAAACATTAGTGACACTAAAAAAATTTGGATACAGAATGTATTGCTAGTTGTCAAACAGATATAGTAATACACTGCACTGCTGATTAGTTGGTGCTTTGCGTTTGACTATATCACTGATTTATTTGATTTTGTTCATTGTTCGTGAAGTTCTCAGATACAGGACTTGGAAAGATTGCCCGAAACAATGGCAGCAGGTGCGCTTGGCGAGATTTTAAAATAAAGTAAACAGGAATATTGACAACAAGTTTGCTTTTAATATTAGACCTAGCCCCAAATATTTTTTTCACAGTGTTGTCACATTTTTCTGAAAGTACAACCCTGTCTACAAGTGCTTTTTTATGTCCAGCCATAAATGGTAGCAGTAAAAAACATTCACAGTTTTGATTGCTTCTAAATGGCTCATCTTACATACACCTGAAACTAAACTATAGTGAACCTTTTTGCGCCCTTCTGTACATCTTATGATGTAATGGCAGAAGTCTAGTGAACCCTACTTAAGACTGCCATCATCACTCATGGCGGAAATCTTTGGAGAAAATGCAGAGGGCTGCAGTGGATGAATGTCTCATTTGCTGAAAGTCAAGGCACACAGTGCCTCAGTGCTTGTTAGTTTGGGCTTATCTCTTGCAGCTACACCACAACCTTCCATTGTGTATCTACGAGTTCACAAAGGGTCGTGTACAAACAAATATTGCCAACGCAGCATTTGTACAGGCTAGCCAAAATTCTAACCCCGGTTCATGAGACAAGACTGCCTTGGAAAAACAAAGTAATTCAAGCTGGAAAGCAGTCCTGTGTACATGTGGAGTGGTTTCCAGAGATTATATTTTCCTGTGTGGTGAGATAGTGAAACAAAAGAGATTGCTGCAACAAAGGGCGACGCAAATTGGCTGTGTAGCTGCCATCATGGGGGTACCACTGACATGATGTCTCTTGAGTTCTTTGCTCCACCCCTTGCCACTTCCAATTTTTAAAATTCGTTTTGCAGAAGAAAAAAAAAAAAGTCAGCTCTTATGGGAGCGCCTTCCTCTCAGCTGATAAAATGCGGGCGGGAAAATATGCCCATCGTGTTTGTTTTTGAGACAGGGATGGCAAGGTAATCAAGCCATGCTTTTAAATAACTGACCATTCATTTTTTTTTATTTGCACAGAAGTTTCCAATGCCATCTTCGCACAATGCAGTGTGCTTTCATGGGGTCTCAGTCTTGGCTGTCACCCATTTCACATTATGTTCACACGCAGGTATTACAGGTTAAACGTGCCAGAAATCCGTAAAATTGGCCACATGGAATTCCCAGAGTGCTATTGGATACATATTAGCTTTGATGGTGTGAGGGGAACAGCACTTTCAAATGTGCTTGTTAATTGGACCAAAGAAATAGACTTTGCACAGATGGACTATGGACAGTTTGCAGACTCTAAATCTGCGGGGTAATCAGACAGTGTTTTAAACTTACTTGAGTGCCACTTTAAGTTTGTTAACCTCTTTTGGTGTCTGAAAATGATATGATGTGAAATCTTGCATAACTGCAACAGTTGACGTGACTTTTTTTTCTCCCTGAAATTTTCATAAACCAGAAAAAAAAATTGGTAACCAAGCACTGGTGTAATACAGAAAGCGACATTAAGAAGTGGATTACAAGCATGTCACTCATTTCCGACCAAAGAGGAAAGAGAAAGAACAAGTGTAGGTTGAAGGAAGGAAATAATAGTTTAGTTATTTTCAACTGGACCAGTTGTGATTGTCCTGCTCAGGCCATCCTTCGGATGGAGGTAAAAAAACACACACACATGCTGTGGGTTTCGGCACACATTGAAAATCTCCAGGTTGTCTAATTAATCCAGAAACTCCTGCTACTTATGTGAGACACCCAAAATTTGAATTTTTATTGAAATCGGTAATCTTTATTCGCATGACTGAAGACCACAGTAGCAGGACAGGAATTGTTGGCAGTCTCGTAAAACTTTATTGGCGTGTCTCATGGCATTACAGGACGATCAACCAACCAGAAACGACAGGTCATTTGTGTAGTCTCTTGGTTTTAAGCAGTGTCTTCTTCTTTTTGTTGTACAATAACCAAATTTCAAGAAAAGATTTCGGCATGCCTACAATTGTTTTAATTCAGGTTTTATTCTTGCTTTTAACTGAAAAATTAGAAACCCCCAAGTTTTCTATCATATCATCGATTGCGTAGTGATACGGCTGATAATTTGTAATGCCTGGTGTTTTGTCTGAGCCAGTTTAATGTGGGACTATTTTTTAACTGTACTTAACAATGATGCAAAAAAGTGGCAAGAAAAAAAAGAACCTGAGGCCATTTAGCTCGAGCACATGGCGATGGGAGAGAGTTCAGCTGTCGTACTTAAAACAAAGGAAAGTTCGCAGTGAATCTGTTTTTGCCTGCATTGTCTTTGGTAGAGTTTGAAACAAAGCAATAATTTCTTTTTATCTCCTTCAAATGGTTGCTTCCACAATCTGAATGGGGGGAGTGGTAGGCATCAGCTATGGACGAAAAAGAAAATAGAGAAAGCTGTGCATTCTTGCAACTGTGTTCTTCTATCACAGAGCCTGATAAGACAAGGAGCAGCTGAAGCTGGGGGTTCGGGCCAGTTGGCTGATAAAAGGTGCTGCTGCTGCTGCTGTGCTGTCCTCTCACTAAACGCCAGGGATGGCAGAGAGAGGTAAGCGACACGTTTAGTGGAGTCGTTCCTTCATTCGGGTGGACCCAAGTTCCTCAAATTGGGCAGTTGAACTGAAGGTTGTTCATTTTTTGCACGCTTCAAACTTGCGCTGTAGTTTGGTGGTCTCTTTTATGGGGATGCAGGCAGTGTGATGCGGGCATCGTGTTTGAATGGCCTTCCGCTGCAAGCTGTTTGTCGGCAGTTCGAGTCTATCACCTGCTTGAGATTGAAGCTTGATTGCGGAATGAAGGATATCTACCCTCGCCACTCAAGACAGGTTAAATTAATGCTGCAGGGAAGATATTTTGCGCTTTTATGCCACTTTGAATTGTTCTATTTGTTGTGTAATGAGTTTTATCACTCAAGAGAAGTTAAATGAATGCAGCAGGAAGGATATTTTGCACTTTTATGCCACTTTGAATTGCGCTATTAGTTGTGTAACGAGGTTTACTACTATTATTATTGCCCTTTAATCCCAATTTTTAAATTGTATCTTGCTTTATGTTCTTGGTCTGCAATTGTCTTTGTGTATGCTTGTTCAACCCCACCCCCTGCCCTTTATGTAATACCCCACCAGGGAACCTTAAGGGTAAATAAATGATGATGATAGGTGGGAATGGGTTTGTTTGTGATAAAGCTGGACAGTGAGATGTGGAACTGATTAAGGAAGACATACAGGGCAAGTTCTTTACCACAATGAAAATTTTATTGACAAGTATAAACAACATGCTAAAATCGAATTACAGTTTTTCTGTGCTGGCTGCACCCCCTCTCTTGGGAAAAACAAGAAGCAGTGAAAACCCCAAGTAACGCAAGCCTGTATTGGTTACGTTTTTGGTCTGCAAGAGCTGTTTAGACACTCTTTCTAGTGCCATATGTTTCTTGCAGTTGGCATAAGATATAGTTGAAGCCATTCAGTTTTTTAGTAGGGGCCCATCATGTAGTAGCATTTTTTCGTCATTACTGAGAAAGAAATTATGTACCTAAAGGGCTGAAGCTGATAAAACACATAGGTCACACACTGTTGTCTGTTTGGTTTTTATTGTTGCTGTTTTTTGTCTTTTTCCTGGCCTAAACGTGCAGGTGCAAATAGAGTTTAATTCTTTGAAAAGGCATTTGTCCGGTCTGTTTCAATCTCTTAATGTTGTTTTTTTTGTGCTTCTGCTTTGTTATAAAAGATTAAATGATGTCAAAATGGTTTGGCTTAATGGTATCAATAATAAGCAGTCATTGATCCATCAGTACTAGTTTCTTCCATCCTAAAACAGGTCTCACTGCATTGCTCATAGCTTATCTATATTTAGCGTTCATAGGGCACTTGAGAGCCACAGTCCGGAGCCAAAGTATGTAGGCCACAACAGTGCATATGACCTTACTGCAGCCGGGTGGTTCAACACAAACTCGTAAGTCATCCAGCACTAACTAAATTTGTCCCGTGTGTATTTGCAGTGGATGACTGACTGCCGTGCAGTGGAGAATTCAATTATTGTGCAAGCAAAACACAGGGCATGTTTGGAAAAATTTTGTCCCACTGTGTTTATCTTTGTGTCATTGTATCAACAGAGTGAGTGATAGGGGGCAGCAGAGAATGACAGAGTGGAGATAGTATGAAGAGAGAGCTGTCTTCGAGAGCGGAGAAGGCTGCTTTCACAATGCTGGCTGCGTTGGCATGGAGACAAGAAGTGCAACACGCGAACAGCCTCTGCCTCAAAGGGCCTTGACTCCTGTGACCGTCTGCATGCGTTCTACAGTCGGGTCTGCAGGCAGCGTGGGTGGAAAAAGGTGAAAGAATGGTAATGACAGGAATGCTGTACCAGCAGAATAATTTTTTTGATTGCTGCTGTCTATGCTTCTTGGTACACATTTTTGAGAGGGTCAGAAAATTGCTTATGGTATCACTTCTCTTTTCTTTTTTGGTTAGATTTTCCAAGGATGTTCTCTTGTACATGTTAATATCGTGGAGCGGGTCATGTTCAGAGCCACGCTCCGTTTCCTTTCCAGCCATGCTTCCAGTGGTGGTAGTGCACGGCGGGGCTGGCAAAGTGAGCCAGCAGCTGCTCGAAGAGAAAATGGTCGCCCTCCGAGCGGCCGTCGACGCGGGCTACGCACTTTTTGAGGAAGGCGGCACGGCCGTCGATGCAGTGGAGGCGGCCGTTCGCGTCATGGAGAATCACGCTGCTTTCAATGCTGGTAAGTCCGGCCTTTTCCCTTAAGGCTGTTAAGGTTTAGTGATTGGGCCCCCCATGTTGGGCACCAAGATGTGAGGGGTTGTCTTACAAGCTTAGCCGGCAAGTGCGCTGCCCTGTTTAAAAATCAAACCCTACAGCACTCTGCAATGCTAACCTGCAATGCACCATGGTGAGATTAGGCAAAAGAGGCACTCAAGGGCCAAACAACACCCATTTATTTATCAACATCTGAAAGAAAAGCTTACTGCTTAATTAGAGAGGCGGAAGACACGCCCAGTCCGCAAGGCGACACTGGCAAGAACGCTAAATCAAAGAGACAAAAAGGGCGGTCACGCTTAGCAAGCCTGAGGAGATGGCTCAGACAAAGGGGCCCTTCTCGTGTGAAGCGGGGGAGGACTGCTTCCTTTGAAGGCATGGGTTGCAGTTCAAAGAAGTTGAAAATTCAAAGTTCAAAGATCAGAAATTAACCGTCTCGGAAGAAGCCGACAATATCCACTTCCTCCCAACGAACGTGTGGCTTCTTGAGCTACGCAGGCGGGTGTGATATGAGGTCAGCCACAATGTCACTTTGCCTGGCCTGTTGGCCAGGAAGGTGGTCGCTCTGAAGGTGCTCGCAGGAATACTTATGCATTCCTATAGCATCTGTGCTCAGACATTACGGTAAGGGGCCATTTTGGTCCTGGGATGTCTTGCCATGCAGCATCACGCAACAAGAGCACTTGTGTGCTTTTCGCAGGACAGCGGCATCGCATGAACATGCTGTAGATTCTGTGGCACAAGGCTGTTCTCAGCCTGCATGCACATGTTCCCAAGTTTTTGCGGGTGTGAAGTGCACTGATTGTGGTACGCATTTGCTGCAGGAAGTCAACAGCTTGCAAGGCTGGTTTTGTGACAAAAATTGTGTTCGTCAACAGGGTGTCTAGCGACCGGGAAAACCGGGAAAAGTCAGGGAATTTTGAGCCACCGGGAAAAGTCAGGAAATTGTCAGGGAATTTTTGAATCAAGTAGTACCAGTCAGGAAAAACCACTTTGGGGCCAGCCCACACAGTTTTAGAATAGGGGAAACCAGTGTTGGAGGCCCCAATGAAGTTACCGAACACAACACGTTCGCGCGCGACGAAAGCGTGAACCGCATGAAACGCTTTTTGGTTTTTCTGCAAGGGAAAACGCGGCGCGTACGCCCGAGGCGCGCTGATGCCGCCGCGCAAACCACCCGCACGGTGCGTGCCGAGCGGTAGGCGTTGGCAACATGGCGGCAGCACCGGCCGCGGAGTCGTGCGGTAGCTCCAACGGCCGCTTCTAACCGCTCTTTAAAGGAGCCATGAAGAGAAAATGCAAGTTGGTTTTATTCGAAAGATTTCGTGTTTTATAGTGCCCCCAGCGCTTGTCCGGATACAAACGGTGCTTTATTCACTGAGAAATTAAACAATTTAGGTTAAAATTTTGGTTTTCCAGCTCAATCGTGCGTTTTCGTGGTCCCAAATGACATCACAGGAACCGACCGCTCTGCAGCCTAGAGTATCTTCATTCACGCATCCGCCGTACAGGGTAGAGACACGTATACGCTGGCGCCGCCATTTTCGGTTGCTCGCTCGCCGCCGAAGCAAGTCATTGTGTCAAAACCGCGCTAAAATTATCGCCACAACGCAGTTTACTGAAGAAGTTTGAATCATATTGTCTGTTTCGCGTTGCTAGGTCTCGTGGGAAACGAAAAGAATAATGCGTTGAGCCCGTTGGCCCAATTGCGGCGGCACGGGACCGTTCAAAGGTTGTCTCCACCCTGTAGCGGTGTTGGTTTGTTCCCGCGTTTCTTTACGTTCAGTAACCTAGATGGCGCCACCATACCGTGGCAAGCGTTTGGTTTGTTTCTGCCCGCATTTAAACCTGGCTTGTTTTTGTTCTGGGAGAAAATATTCGTTCTCTGAAACAGTGCTCGCTCGACAAATGGGGTCACGTAAGACACCGTTGCTTGCGTCAATCGGCCAGTGTCGTCTGAGACAACCCCAAGCCCCGTAGTGCTGTGCAGCTAAACCAAGCATGCTGTGCGCAGTACGAACAGCAGAACGCATCAGTACTTTTATGTTTACATGTGCTTTCGTAACTTCCACTGTTTGTCCCATCATTCTTATTGCTTTGTAAAGAATGTGCCCTAAATTTAAGCGCAAATCGCTCGTTCGTCTAGTTTGTAAGCTCTACCTAATTTGCGTCTGCTTCTGCCAGCCTCCGCCAATCGCAGAGCTTAGCTCATGTGACATCATAGGTTCTGTTGCGGGAAATGAGCTGGTGGGTCGCATGACCATTCCCGTTTTTCCTAATTATGTAGCTTATTTGAGCGAAGTTTACGTTAAAAGTGGTGTCAGTATGATTCTAACGAGACAATCTTTTGAATGAACCAAACTTGTGTTTTCTCTTCATGGCTCCTTTAAAATGCTACTCAAGGCACAAACGCACTTGCTTGTGGAGGAAAGGAGCCACCGCAGGCACGAAATCGTCGACGCGTCCGTGAAAATACCGCGCACGAATCGCGTGCAGAAACTCGCCGTGCGGTTCACGCAGCTGGCTTAGGTTGCTGGGTGCATTTGCGGCAGAGGGACGTCTAGGTGGTGCCCAAATCGCACGCAAAACGGGCTTTTTTTTAGCGAATTTTAAAAGGCAGTGCTTTTTGGGAGCTAATCTTAAAAGAACTTCCTTATGACATCAGGAGCCAGAATTACATAATCAAAAAGGAACATGGTTTAGCGCAAACCCAGTGAACCGCATGGGGTGTTTTCTGCTCGCGAAAACGCGCCGCGCACGTCACAGGCGCGCTGACGCTGCCGCCCAACTAGAGTTCCTTTATATATAGCTATGTATATAGCTTATATCTATAGCTATATAGAGGAACTCTGCGCGGAACTGCCCGCACGCTGCGCGGGGTGCTGCCGGCGGCGGCTTCGACCGCGAAGTGGTGACGGGAGTTCGAGCGACCGCTTCTAAGCGCTCTCTATAAGGCCGCACAAGGCACGCACGAAGTTGCTTGTGAGGTAAAAGAGCTTATAATGTGGGAGAAAACGGTACAATAAAACATCATCCGCGCCGCTACTGAAAAAGCCCATGCAATACCTGCCGGCGTGGTAAGCCTTAACATCTCTGGCGGAGCCAGCCGGCTGCCTCGAGAGCTTCGAAACTGCCACCATGAGGCGCGCGGCTCCCCATTGGCGCAAGTCGTCAGGCTCCTCCCACTGCCGCGCGCGACGCGCGTCATTTTCTGAGCGAGGCAGAAGCTGCCGCGCGCGCGAATCGTCGACGCGGGCGTCAAAAAATCGCACGCGCAACGCACCATGCGCTTCACGTTGCATGTCAAGCCAGGACAATCAAGAAAAAAAGCAAAAGGTGCTTGCTGAAGCGCAACTTGAAGCTTCTATCCCGCAAGATGAAATAAACTATCTGAAGCCGTAACTGAAGGCAAGCAAACCTCAAACAACAAACTGAAATTAATCAAAGTGGATTTTGAGAATTAGGGCACTTGCAACAAATGTGTTTTTTCGTATGATAGAATGTGTTTTCTCTACGCTTTTTATATGCTTCACGGACCGTTTCCACAAAATGGCGCGTGTTGTATTGGTCAGGGAATTTCAACTAAAATGGTCATGGAAAACCTGGAAAAGTCAGGGAAATTGAATTGGGCAATTTGCTAGACACCCTGGTCAAGCTGGTTAGGTGTTCTCTTTGAGTTAAGATGCCGTGCTCATCTACACGCCCACGACACATACCTTTGCCCAGAGGGTCATGTGCTCTGGGCCATTACTTGCAGATGCACTCATGGCTCATGCCGACGCTAAGAATTCGTCATAAAAGGATAGAATGTGTGTGCTGTGTGCTGTGAGTGCACGTCTGTTCGGCTTCTCACTGCAAAGGTCCATCTCATGCACTTAATGATTTTCCAGGGAAAGGTCACTGAGGGCGTCGACGTCCGAGTGAAACACACTGCAGGAAAGCCAACTTCATGCAATGACTTTCTCAAAGGGTTGGGATGCCTTTACACACCTAACGGATCTTTCGTAATACGCAAAATACCTATACTTCGGCAGTACACATCGTTAGTGACAATTATGATGATGAAATACATTCTCTAAGAAGGTTTGGGCTTTGGCGTTGCACTTTGGTGAGGTGGGGTTGGACATTGGCTGTGCACTTTGGCTTAGTTGGGGTGGATTTTGGTGGTTTGGTTTTGGATTTTGGACTTTGGTTTTGACTGAGGTTGCATGGGAGAGAGCTTCGCGTTTTAACCATTTTTCTCTTAATTAAGGAAGGGGCCTTGATTTTTTTATAACTTCCAGTTTCTTGCTGTTGCACACTATGGGCGATGTGAAGGCTTGTGTGCATATAGCTTTGAACGTTTGGCAAATTCTCATACAATTTTCTCAAGTTTCACGCACCCAGTATTGCAGTGCTTGCCTTGGAACGAGTTCGTTCTTAAGATGTTGCATGCCTAGTGGAGCTGCAGTGCTGAAAGCAAGTACCCTGTGTGGGAACTACGTCTGAATTCTTCCTAATCTTAAAGAATTCATGGGGAGCTGTTCCAAATGGGTCTAATGACGGATGTAAGAGGAGATGTGGCTGAAATAAATGAATTGTTTGTGCTATTTCGGCAACAGCTGTGAAGCCTAGGTACAAACAAGCTGCACTCGCGCACGTGGGACATCAAAAGTGGCCTTGAGAGTGACAATGGCATCCAGCTTCACAGCAACGGTTCTGTGAAATAAGAGAGGTTATGCGTCGCAGTGCACAGCACTTCGTGGCAGCAGATCGTGTACGGTTGCGTGGCCACACACACACAGCTGTCTGCTGTGTGTTCATGGAGTCGTGCAAAAGGCTGCATTGATTGTGCCCGTTTTCTCCTCCATTGCAATGTTCTTGCGAATGGCAAACATCAGGGTTGGGCGAGCGGGTGGGGCAGGAGAGCATCACCCTATCGCCTCGTCCCATTTTATTTCTCCCACAAACAGCACTGCCCTCCGCTTTACATGGCCACCCCAACTCCACTTCTGCATTGCGAGTACACTGTTGTGAAACCTTGAAGGGGCCATGCATACAAACTACAAGTTTGTTTTATTCGAAAGGTTTTGTGTTTTGTGGTGCCCCCCAGCGCTTGTCCAGAAGCAAACGGTGCTTTAGTCACTGACGCATTATTCAATTTAAGTTTTAAATTTTCATTCTCCCGCCAGATCGCGTGTTTTCGTGACGTCTGCAATGGTGTCAGATGTGGTGGGGTGGGGGAGTCTTGTTTACCGTTACTTAACCTAGGTGGTGTCACTGTACTGAAACTGGCCATTTTTCTGCCTTTGTTTTTGTCTGTATTTGTACCTGTCTTGGAAAATAATCGTTTTGTAAAACATGGTGTTCGCTCGACAAATATGGTCACGAAGAAATTGTCGCTTACGCCTATCGGCCAGTGTCATCTGAGGCAACCCTAAAGTGCTGCGGTGCTTTGCAGCTAAGGCAGATAGTGCGCGCAGTACCAGCAGCAGTACGCATCAGTACTTCTATGTTTACGTGTACACTTTCGTAATTTCTTCTGTCTACCCCACCATTCTTACTGCTGTAAAAAGAATGTGCCCTAAATGTAAGCGTAAATAGCTCGTTTGGCAAGCTTGTAAGCCCTGCCTAATTTGCGTTTGCTTTTGCCGGCCTCAGCCAATCGCAGAGCTGTTACGTATGGCATCATAGGTTCTGTTGCGGGAAATGAGCTAGCAAGTCACATAGCCATTCACTTTTCTCCTAATTGTGTAGCTTAGTTGAGTGAAGTTTGCGTTAAAAGTGGTGTCAGTATGATTCTAACGAGGCAATGTTTCGAATGAACGAAACTTGTGTTTTGCATGCATGGCCCCTTTAAAGCTGAAATAATTCTTGTGCTATGGGGTGTCCAGAGGGGCAGGGGGGATAAGTGCAATGCTTTGATTTCCGAGAAAAGAAAAGGAACGCCTTGCCTTGAACGCCCCCTCGCAGGCCACGGCTCGTCGCTGACCATTGAGGGCACCGTGGAGATGGACGCACTCATCATGGAGGGAACCCAGATGAAGGCTGGTGCGGTGGCCGCCGTGAGCCGTGTCTGGAACCCCGTCACGCTGGCACGCAAGGTCATGGAGAAGGTACGGGCGATTTACCCTTTCAGCCCTGAATTTTTTTATTTCAAGAGAAAATTGTTTTTCTGCGTGTTTTCGTACAACTTGGGACCTCAGAAGCACAGAGATGAAAAATTATGGTAGAAGTGCAAGTATTTATGAATTTACAAGCACTACAATTAATTAGCTCATTCTGCAATTAAAATTTTTCTTTACTGTAAAAGCGATTTTTTTTATTTTTATTGTAAAACTTATGACACCCTGATCTTATAGCAAAAAATTTAAAGCTGGTAATCTAAGTATTTACAGATTTATAGACATTTTGATACACCAGAATTTCCGTTATCTTACCCGCCCTGTCGTCGTACGCTATGTCCGTTGAAGCTGCTTCTGTTTCATATTGTCCAGCCCCACTAAAGCTCAACAATGTTTATGTATTTCACTAGAGGCACCTTCGAACATCCCTCGCCGAGAAAACTGGCAGTTTTCGTTTTGTTCTTAAGGCACTAGAGGGTATTCTGTGTTGTGTCATTAAATGACGACACCAGGGTCGAAAAGGTCAACAAAACTATACTCGGGGACAACTTTCTGTGGCAGTGCAGTTGAAGGCTACAGAGCCAAACCGCGCCGTTTCGCTGTGCAGCTGAAAGATCAACAGAAAGAACTGGCTGGCTGTAACCTAAGCTACTCAAAAGTATGTAGTTCTTATGTTTCAACCTTAAATTGATCATGCCACTAAATTACTAGCTACAATATATGGAATAGAGCATTATTTTTAAGATTTTCAGGTATTTTTTGTTATGGCCATCGCCACTGGCGCAGCATAGGTTCTCTTCCAAAAAAAAAAAAACATGGTGTCCTTGTCAATGGCGTTCGGCAGCTCGCCACATCATTCTCCGCATAGAATTTTTAAGAAACTTGAGAAGCAAAAGCTGTCATAACGAATGAAGCAAGTGGTTTGCAAAGTGTACGCCGAAATAAGACTGATGCAACCGCGACTCTTCGCTGGTTCCGGAATCCGTTCATTTAGCCAGTTTGCTGGCGTAAGCGAGCGTGTGTGCGTGCCACTCTTTCGGTGTACTGCGTCTATGCTATGTAAGCACACTACATATGTCGGTGGTGCTGCTCAGTTTTCAGCTCCAGTAGAATTTACAGGTCAGTGCACGCCCTCGAAACTGTAGTGCTGTCAAAATTCACTTCAGTACTGAACGATACAGAGTTGGACAGGATAGTCCACGGTCGGTCCGAGTTCTCCTGTGAAAGCGTTGGCTTGTGTTTAGAAACAAATGAAGCGTGAGAAAGGAGACAAAATAGTTTCGGATTTCCTGCAAACGTCCATAGAAGCCCACGTATTTTATATCAAATGTTTTTGGAAAGCGATCCTGCGTTAACGCAATTCGTTGCAAATCCGGTCGGCATTTTACCTATCAGTTTGAGGGTAACAGTGTCAGAAAAGTGCTTAAATGCATTTTTTTCGTACTCGAAAGTGCATAAACTTTTGCCAAAGCACGCTCGCATGGCTTTCGCCATTTTTGTTTACAAAAAGACTGTGCAGCAGGCGGCTGTGAGGCAGCCTAGCAGCTACACCACCATAGGGCGACAAATGGTGACTCACGGCGCGGCCACGCGGCTTTGGCTTCGGCTACGCTAGCTCGGTACCGCTGAACAGCACGCGTGCATTTGTTGTGTGCGCAGCAATCGGCGTGTTTTCTGTCAGTAAGATGCCTCTGCCAGCTCAAAAGTGGAGGTTTTTATCGCTACAAGCTAAGGCCTAAGTGGAGGAAGGGGGGATAGTGATGATGAGTTTAGAGCCGCCAGAAGCTCACTCTACCATTTCAAAAAGCAAGATGAAGGCACATATGCGCAAAACAAAACATTGATAGCTGTGGCCTTTCTGGATGTCGACAAAGCGGTGCTCGCTTGGTTTTGTGAACAGCATTGTAACGAGGTGCACACTCTGGAAAAGTTTGTAAACAGAAGAAGCTGGACTTTGCTTGCATGCTTTGGACATACGCAGTGCTGAGGGCCAAGGAGAAAAACAAGCTGAGAAGGCGAACCTGTGGGATGTTTTGGATGCGTTTGACACGATCCTGTCGTTCTTAGGCGCGCATGACGACTAGCAGTGAAGCACTCATTGTAGTGTGAGAATCAGCTGTGGAGCTGTTGCAGGCTAAGGTCCGCAAAGTAATACATATAACCGACTTTTCGAAATAAATGTCTTGTGGCCAATTTTCCTGTTGTTTATGTTTCATTTCCGCGGCAACGAAGTTCCCGCAAAAGCGAATTTTTTGGCTTTCCCCAGCGGTTTCGTTATTGCAGGGTTTCGACTGCAGATCATTTTGCCACACAAGCGTGCTGCATGTGTGAAGTCACAGGTGAAATTCGCACCATGTAGAAGGGGCTTTATACGCCGATGTTCAAGTTCAAAGAAAATGGCAACTCTAGGTTCCTTGGGACGTGAGATGCTTGCTTGGAAAACATCAAACTGTTGATGAAATTCCGTTTTGAGAAACGATGTTTCAGAGTGTGGGCAAGAATATTGACCGATAGACTATCATCTTCCACCGCTGCTGCTACGTAAATTCGTCTCTTCTTTCCCCCACCTGCCTCTGACATCCTTCCCCTCCCTTTCGATCCTCCAACGATAAACAGGGTGGAGGTTTGCTTAGGTCTGTTCAATTTTCCCACCCTCGCATTTGCTCACATGCTATCTACTGGAACCTGCTGGTCTTGGAATGGTGCCACGAGGTCATCGGGCGTAGTCTGTATTTTCGGGTCGAAACATTGTTTTCAACGCGTGTTTTATTTGCTGTTACGAAAATCAAGCAGCCATATATTTTTAATTTAATGAACATTGCAGATAGCACCTCTATGTATTCATGCTTTGCCTCAAATATGCCTGATGTTTTCTTTTTGCTGAAGAATGTTGACAGGTATGAAGTATTTTTTAAGATTTAGTGGTTCCGGAAATGTTTGCTGATATGAAGTCGTTGTTAATAAAGAATATGCTTATCTTTCGGCTGAGCGGCTGAATCGAGGGACAGACAGAGATAAGTACAGATAGACAGGCCAAAATTTCATGTGTAAGTAGCTCAAGAAAGACTATCTTTAGGCTGAGTAGCTGAATCGTGGGGGACAGACGGACAGAGCTACAGATAAACAGATCAAAATTTTCAAGTTTAAGTAGTCCAAGAAAGATTATCGTCTTTAAAAGGTAATTTTGAAGAGTACGGACTGCAAGAGCTCGGTTATTGTTTAATGCAGAGCTGTAGCATTTTGTGAGTAGGTATTTCCTTTTGGACCTGTGCATTACAAATGAATATAGCGCGTAATTTTTTTTGTGAATTTTTGGTTCTCACGACGAGTGTTGCCCCTTAATACAACGAGCAAAGATTCAAATGCAGTTTCTAGCAGCTGAAGGAATTCCCGCTCCCCTTTCCTCCATTTCCTCCATTTAATTGCAGACGGAGCACGTGCTGCTGGTGGGTCCGTGGGCGGACGATTTTGCCAAGGAGATGCACATTCCGCCGGTGGACAACGGCTCCCTCGTCACGCCCAAGGCCACTCAGAGGCTGGAGGAGTTCCGCTCCTTCCACAACACCGTCTCCAACTCCATCAATGTTGACAGCAAGTGAGCCTCCCTTCCCCCCACTATCTTTTTGAAGCATCAGTGCTGAACCCCCTAGACCGCTTCAGGTGCCGTAGGGCCGAGTGCTTTTACAGAAATCCCGGGCCATCTCGTCTAACGTTCAACCTGGGGAGGGGCAAAGCATGCAGTGGGTAAGCGTGTTCTTGGCGCCTTGGCGTTTTTGCCAGCAGAGATGAAACGGTTGGGTGGTAGAGGTATGCAGTTTTGCTGTAAAAGTGTCGTGTCTTCAAAGCACAAATCTAACGCGAGGCGTAAACGACTGCCCCAATGTTGTTTTAGTACACATTATGTTGTAGCCCGAGGCGTAAACGAGTTTCCCGGTGGTTTAGTACCGTGACTACATGAGACGACGATTACGATGACGACAGGAGACGCCAACAGCCCCAGCCCCTAAGGGGATTCGCCCCTAAAAATAAAAAAATTTTTAAAATGGCTGCGGCTTATTTCAGCTAACCCTGAATATGCAGGGCGAAAGCTTGGCTTGGCCAGGTTAAGTCTTGGTTTCACTTGGTTAACATTTGACTTAGCTGTAATTATTATGCTACTCGTCCAGAACTTGCCTTTGTCTACGGTTGTGGTCCCGCTTGCGCCGTTTTCCGAGCTGAATGGCTCACTGGGTGATATCTGCGGGGTGGTCAGGCACTGCTCGCCGACGACGGCTGAAAGCCTGCAGCTCCCGTCCAGTGCCCAGATAAGATGGCCCCGTCTCGGTCTCATGGGAAGCTCAAATGCACAGCGAGCCATGTGGTCAGACGTGAACCAGCTGCAGAGAGCGCACGTGCCAAGCTGGCAGTGGCGGCGGTAGTGTTGCCTGCAGTGTCTCGTTGCCTGAAGTGTCGTGACCAATGAAATACCTTAGTGGCGAGGTTTTCGTTCAGTTCTGTGGTGGAGAAGGGCATTCACTAGAAGCCAGAATGCGGAGTACGTTTTGTGCTTTGTTCGCACGCCGCAACGTTTCTATGGCGCAAGAAGGTTTGTTTTGCATTCAGCAGGTGGCGCTCCGCAAGCGCGCAATTTTTAAATTGTGAGCCACAGCATTCCCACTCTTGTCTCGGGCTACTGTAGAGATTTCTTTTTGTTCAAATGCATTTTTAGCATTTCTGCGTGTACTGTGGCGTGATATCAAGTTACTGCGATCGTCTACAGCATCAGCAACCATGCTGAGATAAAAACATAACCCCGCTGAATTTTTATTCAAAGCGACAAAAAAGTAAATTCTTCAGAAAAAAATAGGGGGGAGGGTTCATTACGTGAGTGGGTTCATTACGCGAGTAAATACGGTAATTTATTTCAAATTCATGCTTTCTTCAGGGTGGGCCATTTTATGAAACAAAACTGTGGTATTTTTTGAATAGCAATGCAGCATTGAATGGCTGTTGTCGAGAAAACCTGTTCTAGCACAGAGCCAGTAGTACAATGAACTTAATGTTGTCACCTGAAGTTGTGTCGTCATCTCGGGTGACACTTCAAGCCATCTGGTTGCCTCTGAAGGAAGTCAGGGCTTCAGGAGAGACATGACGATGCAACCTGCTGGCTGGAACTTGATCGGTGCCTGTTCGGGAGATGCATGATGCATGTGGCTCTGTGGCTGAGATGTTGTGGTACTGGGCACAAAGTTTTTTTGACTTGAGGCCTCAACAGTTGTTTTTCTGAGGGATGGGAAAAACAAAAGCAGCTGTGTTTATGAATATTTGCCCATGTTAGAGAATTGTAACTGGTCTGAATAAATTTTTAGCTCTCTACTATGGCGTGCGTCATAGCTCTGATGTAGCTTTAGTGTTTGAGGGGCCGTGGGACGCAACTTTGTTTGGTTTGAAATAACTAGCCTTGGGAAGGCACTCTCAGCTTCATTGCAGTTGAGACAGACGTCTTTTTTTTTTTACTGAAAAAAATTTAAGAACTATTGTAAAACTTGGCGTACAGTGACGTAATATGGACAGCAATGTGACATAGTATGGGTAGGGTTGTTCATTTTCAAGTTTTATATTTTTGCAAAATGAGGGGACTAAATATCGGGTGCTATTTTTTTTTTTTTCACACTTATAATCGGGAAGAAATTGAGTTTTCTTGTAAAGACATTAAAAAATTCAGGTTATTTCAGGTTAAATCTAGAGATGTATTACTAAGTACACTCAGTTCATTTTATCAGAAGGTATCGCGAGCTTTTTAGCTTTAACTCATTAAAATTGGTGTTTGTTTCAAGCTGGTAATTAGGGGCACATCGGGGTTTTCTAGCAAATACTCTGCGAAATTTGGTGCTTTTTGAAATGAATCGGTAATGAAACATTTTATTCACGAATGGCTGGTCATGGACTTTTTACACACCCTTGTTTACATACATTATCATCTCCACGTGCAACATGTCGGTTTACGTTCGAGACCTGTTTGATCGTTGAACATACGCAGTGGGAAGAAAATTATCTCGACATCACAGCTTCTGTTAGCTGGGCACAGCAATGTGAGTGCAGCATTTGGCAGCCTGCAGTAGCGAGTGGTAGAGTCATGCCAATACCCAATGAGTTCAAAAGCTGTGTTTGTGGGGCTTACTTTCAGTAAGTACTGTTTGAGAACGGCGAACCGTCAGCGCATGATTGTGGAGATCACTAATTTGAAAATGTCCATTTGGGGAGAAATCGGGTGTAACCCGGTTCTGCTGAAACGTGTTTGGGGTGTGGGCAGTGGGCCAGTCAGCTTTGCCAGGAAGCCAACACGCACTTTCTGTGTGTACTTTTTGCAGTGTTGCCCAGAGGAGTGCTCGAGACAGTCTGTAGCTTCTTTAGTTTCCTATGCGTAATAAGTGCACGGCAGGCAAGCGAATGCACCAGTGCAGAAAACTGAGAAAACTGGCGTACACTTATGGTGACACCAGTGCGACAGGAGATGGTAGACTAAGTACTTCCATGAGATGATTGGGATTGGGCAACTTAATCCACAGTGAAGCAACAAAATCCAACATGGAGCTACAAGATCTGTGTGGACCAATGGAACGGAACCGTTCTATGACAGAGAAGAGAGCCTGACAGAGGAGCCTTGTGTCTGTGTCCCCCTTTTACGTACCGTATTTACGCGATTCTAACGCGCCCCCGATTCTAACGCGCACCCGATTTTCTTGGCAAAAAAAAACGAAAAAACTTGAACCTCCGATTGTAACGCGCACGGGACTTTGTCACCCAGACAAATAAATGCGAGAGAAACGGGCGATTTATTTCTCGAAGTAATCTCACTCGTCTCACTCCTCGTCGCTCTCCGTTGACCACAACGTCTAAGCCTCGGTGCCTTCAAGCACATTCACGATGCCACACTTCTGAATAAACGTTCAACCATGGTCGCTGGGATCATGGCCCACGCCTCGCACGCTCATTCCGAGAGCTTCTTCAGAGGTACACGCTTCATCCAACCGCTCGTTTTGAACACGTAGGAGCTGCTGCTGCCATTGCTGTTATCAAGCGCGCAAGTGAAACGATTTGACGATTTGTGTGAACGCCGATAGAAAAACCTAGGCGCCTAGGCTTGCTGCTATAGAATACTTGCTGCGTCTGAAAAATCGTTGCTGAAAGCTTTGGCACCATCTTGAGATGGCGATGGCGGTGGGTGCGACGAATTTTCCGCTATTTCAGCAGTTTTGGTTTTGTATCCGATTCTACCGCGCATGCGATTTTTCGGCCTATTTTTTCGGAAAAAAAGTGCGCGTTAGAATCGGGTAAATACGGCAGTCTTTCGTCTTCTGTTGTGATGTTGTCACCGTGAAGCAGACGCGCCACTTTGACTACCTTGTGATTTATTCTCGAGCCACGTATCTTTCCCAACCGATGAACATCTGAGTGGGGAAGCTGGGCTTGACCCTTTGTTGTTGAGGATTAAGCACCTTATTTTCTGCAAGGTATGTTTTAACATGCATAGGTCCAGCTGTTCAATCAGCCGCGAGCACGTAACCAAATGCGCTGTGGTGGGAGGGCTGTTCACTGGTGCTATAAGCGGTGCACTAAAGTGACACGTGGCTGCGTTTCGTTACGGAAGGCACGTCTGGCACCATTTCGCTTTCCGCAATTTAATGTGCCATAAGCTAACTTAGCAAACAGGAACCAATCAATTAAAGCTGAAAAGAGGCTTAAGCATTTAAAAACAATCATTACAATAAACTCTAACAACACTAAGAAAAGAAGTGGCAAGCCCCATACTCGAACCATTGCGTTTTGTATCGCGGAGTTAAAAGACATAACAACCCCGCCGTTTTACCAGCCTTTCTCACCCATGCCAGTCCAGTTTTGTTAGTTTCAATGCCCATGGACGGCAGTCTACCCATGCTTTCAGCACTGAGCAAAAGCTCTGTTAGATGGCACTCTAGACACTCAAAAGCACATGGTTGGATCATAAAGCCAGTCTGTTGTCGCCTCCCCATAGATTCAAGTGAGTTGAACTTGCAGAGAGCACGACACGGTGGGTGCCGTGGCCGTGGACGCGAAAGGTCGTCTGGCGTGCGCTACCTCCACGGGCGGGCTGACGGGCCAGCGCTGTGGCCGGGTCGGCGACAGCCCCATGATTGGCGCCGGGGGATTGGCCGACGACACGGTGTGCGCCATCTCCACCACGGGCCACGGCGAGGCCATCGCCAGGAGCTGCCTCGCGCAGGACATCGCCCACCGCCTGCAGGCTGGTGAGTCCACAGGACGTGGATCGTGCTCCTCTCTCTCCGCATTAGCCTTTGGACACAAATTAGCCCCCAAGTCGGGTCTTGCAGTGTTAGCGGGCAAGTGTGTCTTTTAGTGTAAGCTTTTCTTTAAAGTGCAGAGCACTCTAGTGGCTCACCTTGTCGTCGTAGCTCGCTCGTTGGACCCAAGTAGAGCCACATGGCGTTCCGTCCTCGCGGCGTAACCCAGAGGCTTCGAAAGCCAAGTGGTTTATATAGTCATAAGCATTCTAAATTTGTGAACCGCTGGCACTTGTCATACATCTCCCCGTTATTTAGCGCAAAGAAAACTGCAGGTACATTTGAGGCAAAATATAGGAAATTAACTGCCAGCACCCACGTTGATTTAGTTAGGAACGCTCGTTGGGTTGTTTTTTACTATACTAAGCAAAAAAAGTGGCAGTGCAACACTGGCACGTGCGAAAGAAAACGTAAGCACGAAAAGAACAGAACTCCTCCTGGTGCAGTTTCAGACAGGCTGTGTGAGTACTGCGAATGCGGGAAATTTGAAATGCTTTGGACAAACCTCCGTTGAATTGATCAGGAAAAGAATGAGACAGGGCGGCGAAGGGCGTGATGGTGGTAGCAGTGAGCGGATAATGGCGCCACCACCCATAATAGCGAATCACTGCTCTGCACTTCCAACAGCTTTCACATTCAGTGGAACGGCTTTAATTTTTCTGTTTTGAAATAGGTTTAAATGACCTGTTGAGCAAAAAATCTGCCATCAGCGGCGTCTGTAGCAAGGAAATGGCTGCCAAAGTGAAACACAATAAAAAGAATCAGTCTGTATGCTCTTGCTAATGAAAAGGAACATGCCAACACCTGGCAATGCGAAGAGAGAGAGCACAGTGCTGCAGCGGTCGCCGTTTGGCGTCCGGTGGTAATTACACGCAGTCCATACGATGCCTGTACAACACATCCAAAAGAATGTAGTGAAAGAACACAGTGCAGTGAGCAATGAATCAACAATACTCGCAGTGCACAACTTGGAGAACTCAGTGGCGATCAAATGGACATTAATGCAACTTTCGCATTCAAAACTTATAAAAAGTGCTTAGGTGTTCTTGGATGTTTGCTCAGTGTTTGTTGTGCCTTGAATCAAAGCTGTGCCTAATATTTCTGTCGCATAAGCAGCAGTGGTGGCTTGGGGTATAAATAATCGTAGTTACCATATTTTTTTCATACCTGTTAGGCTTAAAAAGAGAGGGCTGCTTGGGTTCAAAGTGCAGTCACTTCAATGTGAACACTTTTAACCTATTTCACTGATAGCTGAAGTGGCAGTGGGGATGCTTGAATCCAGAGTGCAATAAATCAACCACTTTTTTTTTGTTTACAGGTTAAATAACTGAAAAGACAGGGGGGAGCCTGTGGACTGTTTGGCTTTAGTTAGGCACGCTATCTTAAAGGGACACTAAAGTGAATTTGTCAAGCTCCCGTTTTTGCTTGCACTGCGTAGACTGGCTCAAATTAGCACACTTTTCATCGTTCATCCGGTTGACAAATCGGTAATTAATTTACAAAGCGCGAAAAAAGAAAAACTACCATGCGCGGTTTGTGGCGGCCGCACCAACTAAAGCTGTGACGTTAGGAGGAGCGGACACCGTGATTGGACGATGCCCAAGGTGAGCAACCAAACAAGTTTCGGTTTCGGTTCTGTAAAACACAACCGTTGGCGTTGTTGGATGGGCATTCTCAATAACTCAGTAATCATTGTACCGCGCTTCTGCCATGTTGTCAGCTGTAAAAATGCATAAAGATAAGCCTCCTAGGACGGATCGGAATCGTAGCATTCACTAGCCGAAACCTACGCAGTGCATGAACGCCCTCCGCGTACCCGCAGACGCCCAAATGTCATGCGCTTTTCCCCCATATTTGGAGCTTGCCTCCCTCATGCCTGTGTCGTAAAAAGCGTGTTCGCACCAGGCCAAGGGTCTGTTCATTCTGGCCTGTGCCCACTGCCTGCAAGCAGTCGGTGCTTATGGCAACAGCACGCCAACGAGAACTCGCTAGCGCGCCACTGCCAGCCTGCGCGCGTTTTGTGAACTAGTTCGTGGAGCCATGAACGTTGCGGCCCCAAAAAAGGTGAACTCAATATAGAAAACATCGGCGGAAAACGAAAAAGTTAACTTACAAAAAAAAAAAAACCACGTACCCGCAGGGATTCGAACTTGTGACGTGCAAAATACTTGCGGTGGCATACCTCGCACCCAGACCGCTCGGCCACGGAGCAGGCTCCGCTGGCATTGGTAATATAGGGTATATATTGTACAACGAGTTTACACTTTTATTTAGTTTTGGCATTTCAAGCAGCTTAGGTGACTATTTGTTGTATTGCGCTCGTGCAGTAAGCGTCGCCCGAGTTTCCACAATAGCTCACGTCTAGCAATTGCATTTCGTAGACGGAAAAGCGTTCGCAGATGCGTAGTCGTGCTGCTGACCGCTGTGCTTGTTCGCCCAGCGCAAAAAAGTGCTTCCCGCACCCTAGTTTTACGCTGTACGGTAAAAATATCAGTTGATTTTATTTCCTCAGTACCTATATTAACTTCGCTGACTCTTCTCCCGCCTTCAAGAGGCCTTATATTTTCCTACTGGCATACCAGTCAGCGAAGCGTCGCATGTGCGCTTGTGCAGCGCTTGTGTGAAGCGACCTTGACTTGGAGCTAGATACAGTGTACAAACTAACCAAGTAAAGAAAGGCACATTCTTCCATTCACAAACGTGTCCTGGCTTCGTTTCAACTGAGCGAACGAATTGCGACGACCCGTCGGCGGCCGGCGGACGAAACGCTGGGCCGACTGACTCTGTCTGAAGGCCGGGGAGCCGTGCAGTAGCGCAGCCAATTGCGAGCTCGGCTCCTCGTGACGTCACACGAAAATGCCGCAGAAAATGGGCGAGCGTAAAGAGAGGAGGACAGCGTTTTCGAATTAATTTTTCTACTAAATAAAATCGCGTAAATGCGCCCAGGGTGGTCGAAACATGGCCTGGGGACTCCGGACTACAATTTGCGCAAGTAATCCCGCAATGTTTACATATCACTTCAGTGTCCCTTTAATTTATAATGTAGTGGTGTCCTAAAACACAGGAGCTGGATAGTTGATATAAAAGGGGAACAGCGCAAACTCAGACAAGACACAAGAAGAAGGAGGTGACAAACACGAGCGCTGTCACCTCGTGTTTTTCACCTCCTTCTTCTTGTGTCTTTTCTGAGTTTGCGCTGTTCCCCTTTTATAATCATGTACCAACTCGCCCAAGCCTTAACCCTTGCTAGTTGATATGTTTTCATAATTGCACCATGCAACACCAGATCACACACACACACACAAAAAAAAATAGTGGCAGATGTCCTGTCCACTGGTCACTTGTTAAGAGGAACAAAAGAAATTTAAAATAATTGAGAACTGGGCACACAAAGGTCAAAATGAATTCTGCAAGTTGATCCTGAACAAACATTTCAGTTAACTGAACTTCTATGAAATCCCCTCACCAGTGTAGCATTGCACAACGTTTTAGTCTGAGCTATTTACAACAAATTTTAAGTTCAAAGACATTTCTTTAGTGAAGTGGTTATTATGAGTTTTATATAATGTAAATATTATTCCAGTTATTAGCCCTCGTTTTTCTAATTAATTCTCATAAGGTGAAATGAACGAATCAAATGAAACGTTCCTTCTTTTCGGAAGAATGAAGCGTTTGGAGCCTTTGTCTTCAGTGTTTCGTGAAACATTGGGACAGACGTGGTCCGTGGTAGCTGTCTGGTGGCTTGGCCTCACTTGTAGTAGAAGCTGTGGTTGTCTCTATAGTGGTTCACATACTAGATTTGTGCTTTGGCCGTAGCTTCAGTCATTGAAAATGGTGCAGTGGCTTCGATTTCCTCTGAAAACAAGAGTTTCGACGTCATGGGACTATGCAGCCAGCACTGATAAAGTGACATCTTCTGACCAGCTGTTGTTGCAGAGAAAGGGCTTCAAAGTAGGGACTTGTGCTGCCCAAATACGAGTCGTCTTGGTGAATGTGCTAGTACAGAAAAATGTGCGCTCACTTTTCCCAGCTACTGAAACACGAACAATCTGCGGAGTAATAATAGCAAGAATGTGTAAACCTTCCTAGTTTGATTTGAGCCCTAACCACATGGACGCGAAATCGCGTGTCGCACGAGTGTCGGCGGCGTAGCGGCACCGCGCCGACCTGCAGGAGAGGGCGAGTAACCGCATGAAAGCGGTGAAGTCACGCGTCAGCCGCTGCGTCGATGTGTGTTGGTGGGCAAGTTTCTATGAATTCTACCATTTTCTTATAGTTTTGGCCGTTTATGAGGAGTTATTTTTGATTGCTTAAATGCAGTAATTGGGACCCTAAATTTGCCATAAATAATATGCTTGCCTTTCTTTATTCATTGCTACGAATGCTTGTGGGCCAATTTCGAAATCCTGCAAAATATGTTTCAAGTTATCAGCTTCAAATCTCAACAAAATAAGGAAGCTTGATGGACAACAATGCACTCCAAATTATTATTTCCCTGCAACTTGATGTCCTGTGTTGATGTTATGTACAGACAGCTTGATATAAGTGTAAGCAAAACACATTTCAGCGCTGCCATGCTACCGAGGTTAGAGTCGAACGTCAGTTGTTGATGAAAAGGCAATGTACTCTGGCACCTTTTGTTTACCCTGCAAAAAAAAGAAAGCAAGGTCTTGCCAAGATTCGAACCATGGACCTTCAAAACAGAAGCCCAACTTGCAACCTCTCGACCAGCCAGTGAATATTGTAGAGTGTTTTTTTTTTGTCGTATTTAAGAAATTTGGGCAGTGATAACGCTCGTTTCTTATGCACCAATCTCTGAGGTGGGGCCAATTATGCTAGTACTACAAGCAATGCAACCAAAGCCCCCTTATTTGGGTCAAGAAAAGCTATCGCACATCCCCAGTCTCTTCTACGCAAGCCACGGTAGCCGTGAATGGAATGGAATGCGCCGCTAGAATTCTGGCGTCAATAATGCTCATCGCGCACTGATCGTGCAGACAAACCCCTTCATACTAATACTGCGAGCGATGCAGCCAGAGCACCCTTATTTAACTCGCAAAAAGCTATCAAAATCCCCGATATCCCCGATGAGAGGCAAACGATCCACGAATGAATGAGCGCTTTCGTACTGAAATTGATTGTTTTCTGCTGGAAGGAATGACCCTGAATCATGAGACGAGACAGGAAACCAGGACGCTGCTGCCCGCTTTCCAATGCTTTCTCGCACTGTGTCAACGCCAATATCTGGCGGGCATAGACATAAACATAGTCTGCAAATGGGAGTGGACCTGGAGATAAAATGATTTATAATGCGCACGGCAGAGCAAACACCTTTACCCGGTTAACTGAAGTCCACAAAATCCCACAAAATTGACAACATGGTGAGAACCCAACTGTGTTATCCAGGGTTTGGCCACTGTTGATGGCTGTTATGAGACAAGCGTTTAAATTTCTTTCTGCAATGTACTTTTTACATATTACATTTCAACAAAGCATGCTCACCGTAATGTTATTTAATGATTTTGTCTTTGTAACAGCCATTCCTCGCCCTACATTGCGGTCATAAGCTTCTTACAAACCATTGGGGTATGTCACCGCAATACTGCTAACAGGCCATATTTGGCGCTTTGTAGCTGCAAAGCAACAAAAATAGTTTAACATGTTTTTAATGTAGGTAATAGAGGGTAACCTTGGTTTTAATTTGTGGAAGTTTGTCAATGATGGCCCTTTTTTTTTACTTTCAAAATATACCAAAATGCGTTACCTTACTGCAGTACAGAACTTTTTTCATATTGAAGCGTCTTGACCACATAAACTAAAATTAACATGAATATTGCAGAGGGATAGAAGAATAACACTAAAAAAATTAAAACTACCTAGTTTGTTTAGATTCTGAGAAAAAAAAAACACATTTGGGGGACTTTCAAAATTTTTCCTCATTTGGGGATTTTTATTGAAAGAAATTCGCTCTGCAAGCCAAACACTAATATGCTATATTGTTTGATAGCATGCAAAGTCTTCACATAAAAAGAACTAGGGCAATAGCTGCAGTAGTTTTTGTTTTACAGCTGTAAAAGTTTCCAATTTTCCGTGAGCCACTCAATAAGCCAGTGACTTGGGCCGGTTTAGGAAATTTTTTTAGAAAAGGAAAATTTTATTTCCACACAATAACTTCTCATAAGTTTCCCCCTGTGCACAAGGAGCTATGTATAAAATTTTCGTCAAAATTAAAGATGTCAACTGGACACGCCTGTCTTGTCAACTGGACACGCCTGTCAACTGGACACACCCTACATTTCTTAATTGATACCGACAGCATTGCATCTTTCAGTGATGATTGAGGAAGAAGAGACTTGTGTAGTTTCTAGCACAACTTGCAGGAAAGTTTGCCCAACGTATCTGTTTAACTTTATATATACCTGATTTGGGTGGTTATTCTTTTGGAACTTTACCACACTTATGCATCATTCAATCTTACGATAACTGTCTCTTGCTCCCCTCTTCACTCACAAATGGAATTGAATGACCTGCCACTGACCTGTACGGTGTTGCAGTCTTCTCATTCTTTAACATTGGCAAGGAAAACGCCGGCAGACCTGTAATCAGGACGAAAATGCATCACAGCATGCGGAGAAGTATTTATTTATTTATTTATTTGTTTATTTATTTATTTATTTATTTATTTAGTTATTTATTTATACTGTTATACCACTGAGAGTTGATACATGGCGGAAAAATAGAGGTATACACCACTGGTATACATTGCCTCAAGGATCAAATAAACAAATTGAAAGAAGTGAACACTTCAGTAGAAAAGACCTATCAATTTGGAAAAGCACAACACATACAATACGTAGAAGCACATTGTTCTTAATGTGCGGACTATATAGCTAACACATTCAAATACACTACGTGCATTGCACTCGTGATATTTGAAGATGTCATGACTGTTACGTTGAGACACATTACTGCCAACTTTCTTGGAGGTAAGTGCTTATCACAGTGTACAATGAATAAGTGCCACTGCGATAAAAGTCGATTGATACAATGTTCAAACGCACATTTGAAACACACATTACAAGATAATTAAAAGGATAAGAATGGGGTGGAGTGCCTACGGCAGGCATTCTCAGATAATGAATGGCAGCCTACCATTGTCCCTGAAGAAGAAAGTGTATGTCAGCTGCATCTTACCGGTACTCACCTATGGGGCAGAAACTTGAAGGCTCACTAAGAGGGTTCAACGTAAACTGAGAACGACTCCACGGGCAATGGAACGGAACATGATAGGTGTAACATTAAGGGACAAGAAGAGAGCAAAGTGGGTCAGGGAACAAATGCGTGTTAAGGACATATTGGTATAAATTAAGAAGAAGAAATGGACGTGGGCAGGGCATGTGATGCGGAGGCAAGAAGACCATTGGTCATTAAGGGTAACAGAGTGGATCCCTTGAGAACGCAAGCGTTGCAGGGGGTGGCAGAAAGTTAGGTGGGCAGATGAGATTAAGAAGTTTCTGGGAATGAATTGGTCGCAGTTAGCACAGAACCGGGATAATCGTAGATCCATGGGAGAGGCCTTTGCCTTGCAGTGGGCGTAGGTAGGCTGGCGATGATTATGATGATGATGATGATGATGCAATGTTCTTCCACAGGCGTACCACCTGTCGAGGCCGTGGAGCAAGCGCTGGAGCGTATGCGGCAGAAGACGCAGGGCGGCTGCGGAGGTGCCATTGTGGTGACGCCCTCGGGTGTGGTGGCCACAGCCACCAGCACCGAGATGATGCCGTGGGCTTGCCGGAACCCTCATGGATACCGCTGCGGGAGTCGTCCCCAGGATCGCCCCTCCGACGACTACCAGAAGCAGTAGAATTTTATATATAGCCTTGGATCAGTGGACTTTTACTCGGTTGAATTTCGTCTCGACAGTCTTAAGAAGAGCCCCGCAACATATTATGATCGCAATTTTCTGAAGCTCTCTGTCTATAGTACGTGAGCATATTCGCTGGAATTTGATAATAAAGTTTCTTTTATTTTTGTATGCTGGCTCTTGTCTCTCTAATCTCACAAATGGTCTTCACCGCTGACTTCTCAGAGGTGGCACATGGGGGATTTTCTTTGAGTGCGTGCATTTTATTATAATTGGAATTAAAGATGCGCAAATACTTAATACTTCATATGCTTCATGAATGGAACTTTTGCAATTTGATTCGGTCACATTGAAGTGTAGACTTTGAAAGCATTGAAATTACTGAAATATTCAAAATGCATGAATACTGAGTATATGTTGCTTCAACCACATGACATATGTGCCCCCACCGGATGGCCCTTTTGCATGATGCTGCAGCTGTGCGGAAAAAATTTTAAATTACGGCATTAAATTTATGGGACATAGCCATGCTAGCCTCACAAACACCCTTGTTTACTATCTGAATGAATCACAACTTGTCAAGGGGCCTAGCTGTATTAGACAAAAGAGAAATACTAAAATATTGCTGTGAACCATGCATTGGGTTTGTTTATTTGTGTTTTGCTTTTGCGGCCCGGCTGCGCCGGTCTGTTGTCTGTGTACCAAGGGAGGCGCGTGTTCCGTTCTTTCTTTCTGTGCCGCATGTGTTATCTCTTCTGATAGGGAGAGTGTTCCGAACTAACGTGAACAGCCTAGAATAATATTCGTTGATCTACAGTGTTCTGGATACACTTCGACTATTCGAGAAACAGTCGCGCCGAGTGATAAATTCCCACAGAGCAGATGCTGCGGCATTTGAATCGCCGACGCTCGCTTGAGCACGTCCCTTTGTTGACTGCTGCTTCGCCGCCTGTATTCTTTGAGTTGTTAGGGGAGCCCAAGTTTGCCCCAATAAACTTGCTTTCCTTGAAGACAACGGCGTCGTCTTTGGCTTCGTGACAATATGTTGATCGATCAAAATTTTTGTTTTGATTGATATTTAGTTACGACCACCTAAGTTGTGTTTTTCATGGGTGCTAGCCATTCACTGTCAGCCACACTCGCCAAGCATCTGCGAAAGACGTCATTACCACCAACCGGAAAAGACGACTGCAGTAGCCAGAGGGACCGCTCGCCTGAAGCCGCAATCCGGCGCACCGACAACTGGAGTGAAAAGGAGGACAATAATACCACGGCAGAGACAAAAAAGCATGCGCGATTTCAGCAGGTGCCGTGCCTGCGCAGTTAAGTTCGTTCTCTCTACCCGGCGCGGTGGCTCAGTGGCTAAGGCGTTGCGCTGCTGAGCACGAGGTCGCGGGTTCGATTCCCGGCCGCGGTGGCCGCTTTTCTGATGGAGGCGAAAAGCAAAAACATTCATGTGTACGAGATTTCGGCGCACGATAAAGATCCCCAGGTGGTCAAAATTAATCCGGAGCCCTCCACTACGGCGCGCCTCATCGCCTGCGTTGCGTCGGCGCGTTAAACCCCACAATCAAGTTCATTCTCTCTCCCGTCAACAGTCGCACAGTGCTCAGCAGACATGATGGCTGGGTTTGCCTGCAGATGATGCCATCACGAAACAGTGCCTCTCCCACTGGAGCTAATGCGGGCGAAAACATTGCATTACTCAACTAAAAGAAGGGACAAAAATTTAACACTAGGCTGTAAAAACGGGAAGGCCTTCATTAGGAACAGAAGCTAACTGACAGTTAACTGCACTAAACAGCATCTAAAACGTCGATCGAGAAATTAATTTTCAACTTTTCAATGACCCGTCACTTCAGCAAGGAATTTACAAATTACCTTTTGACTTTTTGGTGGCCCGTCACTGCAGCAAGTTTTGTGTCACAAACGATGGGTGGTGGCACGTGGCCAAAGGTTAGCTGAAAACCAAAATGCACAGTCTCGCCACTACACTCCAGAATTGGCACATTGAAGCAGTGGCGGCAATTCTTTTTCGCCCAAAGAGAGAGAAAGAAAAAACATTGTGAAAATTTTATTTTCACAATAAAGCAAACTGCACTGTCACCCTGAAACCACAACCTTTCACGCCCAGATGGTAAGAAACATGAGCATAGATGGTGTTATATTGACAAAGGCGTCCAAGAACCGAACCCTGTCGCCTCTGTCATATAGCGGTAGCATGGTGAACGAGCGGCAAGCAGGAGCTCCTGGCGACAAGGAGCTGAGAGAAGAACTTTACTTATTTACTGTATGGCTAGAAGAAAGTAGCAATAATACAGGGGCAGCAGCCCACTGGCGTGCTTTAGATGACTCGGACGGAGTAACGTCTTTCTCCGATGCTGACGACGTTCTCTCTCAGCTCACCAACGGGCGAGAATTTATTCCCAAAAGAGGGAGGGGTCAACAAGCTTCTAGCGTGTTGTGTGGCATGAAATAGAACGAATATCCAAAACACATTTTCCCATGATGCAGTGTGAGTGCCCTTAAAATCAGTGGCGAGGTCCCTAGAAGTCGGCGCATGCTCCGAGAAAAGTTGAGAGGGCAGTGAGTCGTGCGTGCCATGGCTGCCGCTGGCTTGATCCACCAACCTGACATGAATCACACACTTTGCCGGTACCAACACGGTAACGGCGAAACACTTCGCGCTCAATAGTAACAGTGGCCTCTGTTTTTCCTGTACCGTTGTGTTTAAAAACCGTTGGGGCTGGTTTCACTCTTTCGGCTTACTTTCACCCGTGGAGGCAAAAAAAGCTTGGAACGGGCCCTCACGTCACCTCTACTGAAACTGAAAACACCATTTTAGGCGGCCTGCTTTTTTGCTTGTATTTTGCTCACACCCGCCACCTCGGCATAAACGAAATGCACCAACTTTGTTCGAAACAGCACCTAGCTGGACGACGAAGTTATGCTATGCATTATACATCTTGAAACCCAAGTGTACAGCCTCCAAAATTTTTAATAATATAGCGGTAGCGACGACCGATCGGCATGTCAGCGCCTTATCACGGTGTTCAGCAGCGAAATAGGCGAAAGTACGCGCACGCGCATAGGACTATCTATTGGCCGCCGGGAGCGTCGTCTGCTCCGCTGTTCTTCTCAGGGCAACACACCGCCCGTTTTTCTTATCTTCCCAGGATGTTTCGCTACCGCCAAAAGTAGCGAAGCAGCGTGGGTCACAAAGTCATTCAGATTCAAAGTCATTAAAAGTCACTGTCAGCGTATCTGGATTGAAGGCAGAATCTGGTTTAACGGATCTAGCACTTCGCCTTCGTATTGCCAGCCTTTCTTTGTTCCACAATATTTTTCATTGTCCCTTGCATGCCCCACCTTACATCGTTCCCGCAACACGCATATATCGCCGCACGCCCCATTCGCTACAAGTTGCTTGGGCACGTACCCGTACCTCTACTTTTTCTGACTCGTTTTTTCCGCGTACAGCACCAGACTGGAACGGCCTTCCCAGTGGAATCGCAACCATTACCTGCCCGTCATCCTTCATAGAAAGCATCAATAAGTTTTACGAAGCTGTTAGCCTCTAGTTGGTCGGAAAATTTCGTGTCGTAAGCAAAAAACCCATGACAGAACGCAGCAGTCTCGACCAAGACGTGGAGCAGATGCGTCAGGCTAGGCAGACATACAGCATAGAGATCAGTATTCGTGTAAAGAAAAAAAAAACCACAAAACGCATCGAAACCACATAAAGGATGATGACGCGCCTGTGCAAAATGGGACCCCCCCCCCCCCGCCCCCTCCCTTCCATGGGTTCCTGGTAGTCTCGACCAAGACGTCGAGCGCATGCGCCAAGCTAGGCAGACATGCAGCACACAGCTCAGTATTCACGTAAAAAAAATCTACAACTCATGCATCGAAACCACATGATTTCGATGCTTGTGTTGTACCATTACAATCGACTGCGAACCTGCCCCAGGTTGTAGAGGCATTTGTGGACGCTGGGGCCCAAGACGCCGTTTTAACTACAGCGATCGTATGCCCCTCTCATCCAGAAGCAAACCAAAACTGTGCTTATGAAACACACCGCACCTGGCCTTCTATGCTGGCGGAGCTTACAGCCATCCGGGACGGACTGCAAGCTCTACTACCGGCACATCTTAAAGTTCCTGGAAGTTTTACGGCACAAATTTACACGGACTCAACGGCGGCCGTACGGGATTTGCGACGTGTAGCCTCCAACTCGCCTGTCTCACGAGACATTCATGACCTGCTGGACACGTGCCCCTAGCTGCTCTCTCCAACTGTCGTGGATACGGCGTAATACTATCACCGCTCATATTGCGGCGGATAGTTTCTGTCACGTTACGTCGGTTCCACGGCCCCTGCCCTTGCTGACAACTGACCCACATGTCCAATTTGTCCAACTAAAGGAAAATCTGCGTCGCGCCACACGTGCTCTCATCCCACCGTGTGGAACATACCTTCCCAGTGGGCTCGCTCGCTGGGAGGAGGTCCTGCTGCGTAGACTACGAGTTGGGGTGGCCCTCTCTCCTGCGGTAACCCGGGTGTGACCACCGCGATACCATGCCCCGTTTTCCACGACCTGCCCCTTCTTTACGGCTCCTGCCGAAGACGCCGACACCAACCACCTGCTATGGACGCGCCCCTCCCTGAGTGCAGCGAGATCCCGACACCTTCGCGGCACAGGCCTGCATCCGGGGAGACCCCCCGATCTTTAGCGATGGCTGTGGGCGCCCCACCACCGCTGTCTTCTGGACTTCCTCCGGGAAACGGGTGCAAACTTGTACTTGTAGGATCTTATGCCAAAGGGCATACTGTCGCAATTTTAAAAAAAAAAGAAACCACATGATGGATGATAGGGCGCCTGCGAACACTAATACCCTCCCCCTTTATGTGTTTGTGGTAAAGATTAGGTTTGCGGCTGCTCTCGAAAAGAGGGGGTGACGTCATTCGAGGGCGAGCGCATGCGTCAGGCTAGGCACGGTCTAGCCTTTGCCGCCAGAGAAGCCGAGCGCTAGGGACAAGCCCGCCGAAACGACGAGGAACATTTCATACCCTCCCCCTTCAGCGTGTTTAGTGGTTTACAACACCTTCGCTGGACATCCACTTTCGCAGGGCGCGATGGCGGCCATTTTTTTTTCTCTGTTAAATCCTTGGCTGCTATGTTTGTCACTTTTATTACCCACACCTTATGTAATTTAAGGAAATAAAATGAAATGAAATGAAAATGCAGTGGCAGGGTGTGTATCACTCTCAAGGAAACAGCGTAGCAGACGACACTCATACAGCGCATAGCCCTATGCGCGTGCGCGTACTCTCGCCTATTTCGCTGCTGAGCACCGTGATAAAGCGCTGACATGCCGGTCGTTCGTCGCTCCCGCTATATTATTAAAAATTTGGGAGGCTGTACATGTCTTCTGCATCATTAATGAAAATAGGCATGTCCAGAATGTTCTACGGCCCACTGGAGAAGGGTTCCATCCTCCAGCGCTGCTATTTTCCTTTCCCTGCACACGCTCCGGTTTTCGGTACCACAACTTTTTTTGTTCGCTTTCTCGTGCCTTGCAGTGTGACCTTCAAACAGATCTTTCACCTTGAGTAACCATGGAAGGCAGTGGACTAAAGGTGGTTTAGGGAAACATGGGTTGTTTCTATGCAGATTAAGTGACAAATCAACGTTGTACATTACTTGTAACTTATTATTTCATCACATTCTTTTGTCGAGTGCAGGTGTTCTCTGACTCCTCTGCTCCAAGATTATGGTGGCACTGCTTTTGTAGTGTCCCTGACATGCTCGTTCAGGCAGCCAAACTGCTGTGGATAACATTGGTGTCACAAATGTTCTGATGCTTGGCTCGGTGGCTGTTGTCCGAGCACAAGGGGCTGTTGTGAATAAAATTCTTGGTGCACATCGGACACCGGCGTGGCTTCATAAGCTGAACATTATCTCTTCACCTCCGTGCGGAACGTGTGGTGCTACAGGCAACATCGGTCATTCTTTATTGGACTGCCGAGAGCATGCGGAGGAGCGGTTAGCTTTGTTTAAAGAATTGCGAAGGAAAGCCGCTCCGCATGCCTCTTTGAACGATTTAATTTTCCCGGAAGGCCATTGGATCACGAGGAGGGACATCTTTCGTTTGATCCTGCAATTTTTAAGGGTCACTAGCCTCAGCGAATCATGGTGAATTCCCGCGCATAGCGGTAAAAAGGTGCTGATCGGGTGAGCAATTGCCGGCATACCACGCAAGGCTAGGTCCAACCGTAAATAAACATCACCACCACCAGCACCATCTTGGCTTGGGAAGCTAGCATCGGAGAACCACGTATGCGGAAACGGATTGCGGGAACAGAGTGAAGATTTCGCTATGCCACAGTCGACTCTCGATAATTCCGACGCACCCTCTCCGGCCGGCCGACTAGCCGGCCTGCCCTATCAGCCTGCTATACTCGGTTACAACTCAAGAACGGCACCACCTCATGTAGTGTATCACTCCGCCAAATCGCCGGACCCATGACGTCAGTGCGCGCGCGTTTTGAAAGGGGTTTGCTATGAATGCGTGATATCGTCTGCCTTGTCTCACGCAGTTTGTTTGTCGTCACTGGAGTCGTTTATAAGCATATTAAGTCCAAAAAATCACGGGAACGGCTCGCGCCATGTTCAAAATATTCCCAGTAACGCCCTACTTGCGCCGCGCGGAGAAACATCCGGCTACGGTGATAAGGCACAGAGGCAACTTCCGGTGCCGTTCTTAAGTTGTCACAGAGTATAGCACCCTCCTTCCCTTCGGAAGGCCTTTCCCAAACCAAGGCTAAGGTGGCTGCCACCCTATCGAGGCGACGTGTTTGGAACCGCACAGGTGGGACAAGGGAGCTCATGTTTCTCGACCCGGAGACGAGATCTCCCACAAAGGGAAGGACCAAGTCTGCGGCCATGGAAGGCTTAACGAGCTCATGGAGACATCGTCTGCCGCCAGAACTCAGGAGAGTAGAGCGTGGTTTTTCACCGGCCCGACCGGTTTTTCCGACAGCGGGATGTCATTGGCCAAGCCTATTGGTCATCGTGTCACGATTAATTCTTTTGCGTTTTATAAGCGTTAATTCAGCAACTACGACGATAAATATGCGTCGACAAGCTGCGCAAGGACAGCAGATCAGAGAAAATACGGGGGCGAGCGCGCTTCCTGAGATGGGGACCAAGGGGAAGAATAACGCAACCGAATGCCGCTTCCAACGAAACGCAGCCTGCCGCGCGTATGTGTATATGAATATCAAATGCATTAAGTCATATGCATTGCATATTCTTTAACGTTCCTTTGGTGGATTCAGATGCAAAGAAGAGCTTTTAATGGACGAAGAGTGTGCGCTTACTTTTCAGTGCAGCCCATTAATTCAAAGCAATAACCAAAATCTCAGTCACTTTCCGTACAAACGTTATGTTGATTCCTCTCTAGAATAACACTGTAATAAATTGAATTGCATGTCAAGAAAACATGGCGTGTTTTTTCAACACAAATTCAACATTCTATATACCTCGCTGCCCCCCCCCCCCCGCCCCTTCCCCACGAAGGGCCGTTTTTTTTTTTTTTTTTTTTGCGGGGAAACGTGGCAACTCCTAAGGAAGTCGTCCCAGTGAGTGTCGCGTATTTTGACCAAGCAATATGGGTGGTTTGTCGACACTGCCTGCCTCCTGCAGGGCGCATCATTATGGAGATTTAGCATATCGGGTAGCATCAGCTAGCGCTACGGCGACGGGTACCGGGACTCGACTGTGCACTTGCGAATTCGTTCCGGCTCCACGGGACCCCGGGCAATCATCCCTGTTAGTAAAACACTTAGGCGCAAGTTCACTCAAAAAACAGGTATAGACCGACCGACCGTAGCTAAATTTAAAGAAGAAAAAAATCACGAAAGCTCACACTATCGCGTAAGATCTTGAAGGTAGCGAAGCTGTCCGGAACCTTCACGAACAGCACGAAGGTTTAAGGCCACTATTGCAGCCGGTTTGCTTCCTCTTCGCTACCGCAATGACCGTCATTGTTGCTATAACTGTGAGCTTCCTTCATTTTTTTGGAAGTGATTATCATTGGACATCACCTTGGAGGGGCGTACGCTATGACGTGTCTTTCTCGTTCCGAGCAGTTGTTGTCAGGATTACGGCGAACGCTGGAGTTTATGTTTTTTTTTTTCTGGAGGCGGGGGGGGGGGGGCAATCTTGGCCAGTCTCCCTAAGTTGGTATGCTTGGCTTCACACACGTGCGCAGAGAACGCTGGGTGGCCGTAGTAAGGCAAGCAAACACGAGCGCTGGGCATTTCGTCGGTTTTGTTAACAGCCGGACGGTCGCCGCGAGGCCCGCGCGCACTCGGAAATTTTTTGGTATTTTTAGCTGCGGACACAAAAAATTACGATTTGCTAAACAGCTTTGCTGTTAAAAAAACAGGCGGCGTGACGTTACTGGCAAAGCAAGTTGTACCTGAATAAGTAATACCTTCTTTATATCTTTTTAATCTGACTTTTGTGCGAGTTGGTACTCCATTCCAGACGTGCAAAGCGCAAAGTTTGGGTGTGGGACGGAGCAAAGCCTCTGTTCGTGTCGTCCCCTTTCGCCCCTCGCCCAAATTTGGTGCTTTGCACGTTTGTTGTGCTTTATATCAAAATGACTAAAACAGCAAAGTATTTCCGTATTGTTACCATAGAGGATACTATAGCATGTTATTTAGTTGTTAATAATGATAACTTTAAACCAGGGTGTCGAACCGGAACCGAACCGAACCGAAAACCGGAACTGAACCGGTATTTTTGCCGGAACTGAACCCGAACCCGAACCGTTATTTTTGAGCACGCTGAACCCGAACCGGAACTGAACCGAAAAAAGAAATAACGGTTACCGGTTCATGCCGAAACGGTTCGACCCTCCGTTCTTGATATTGCACAGTCAATGCAATTCAGGTCTTTTTTCTTTCACGTACCATCAACTTCGTAAACGCTCGCGCATATTACACGCCAGACAGTTGAACACTATCACGCTCTATGAAACAATGTAGCAATGGTCTGTTGCTGCTAAAACCGCGAGCATAGTGCAAGCTGACCAAACGAAATTTCATTCTCGGGAGCTTGCAGGGGATATAAAACGACTTTGCCCTTCCCTAGCTGCGACTTTATCGGACCAATCAGGCTGCAGGAGTGCTCCACTGCGCAACAGCGAAAGCACACACCCGATGTGTGCAAACCTTTTGTATTTCATAATTTGTTTAAAAGGTCCGACACCTGCAAATTGTTAATACTTGGCAAGTGTGACCGCAGGAGCTGCTCAGTGGCTAAGCCGTTTGCTGCTGACCACAAGATGACCCTCGATCTCCCTTCCCCACGACCGTTTTTCTGAAGTAGATGGAAATCGAGAACGTCGGTGTATCGAGATTTTGATCCACGTTTAATATCACCAGCTGGTTAAAATAAGTCTGCTGGCCTGCAACATAAGCTGCGCCTCGAAGCAGAGATATAGCACGGGGCATCAAATGCGCCAGTTTTTTTTTATGTGTTTACACGGAAAACAACAAAAAGGAAAAGGCGAATCACGTTGTTTTAAAATATTAATCAAAAAGTAAGTAAAACCGAATATGTAAAAAAAAAAAACCTCCAAAACGTGGATATTGCTCTATACTTTTCTTTGCCCTGCCTTTCACTACCAAACGTGTCAGCAATGCGAAGGAAGTGAGTTCCGTGGTCAGTTTTTGGGGACAGTACCGTGGACAAATTCCGTTTTTTACCGATGCAAAAAACAACAGATATGTCAGGGAAAATTGTTAAGGTGCGCACTTAATCCCTTGGCAAGAAACTGCAGCCCTCGACCTTGTCTTGGAAGCAGAAACAGTAACAAAGCAGATGACACGTGCAGAAAGGCACGCCGGTACCTCACACTGTCCCATTCGCCCAGCGATCATCTTTTCTGCTTGTTCAGCAGTTTTGTCTCTTTCAGATCTGCTTTTTTTGAAGGTGCACTTGTACTGACTGCCCAGCTCGCTACATTACTTCTACTGCTACTCGTTCCGGAGGGGAGTACTGCTGTGCGCGAATTAAAGAGCGCCTAACCAAAAAAGTTTCATCTCATACTCCGCGCGTCAAATTTCCCTTTCATTTTGTAACACCATAATCTGTTATAAGATTCCGCAATGTAGCACACGGAACCATGGCCGGGGTCAGGCGGTACGATGACATACAGATTGTAATGCGCGCATCTGGTATAGCTATCGCAAAAAGAATTGCAGTGGTCAGAGCAATAATGCAGTGACTGAGCGTTAACTAAAGCTTACTTTTAACAAAAGTGTGGCTAACACATTCGATAAGGTTCTCCCACAGCTCAGGGGTTACCTTATCGAACCAGCGACCGTCTGGACGTCCAGCAGCTCTTGGCATCCAGAGCGAAGGCTCTCTGCTCACTTGATGGATTCCCGGACTAGGGAACCACTCCCACTTTAGAAAGCTCAAATAAACGTTCTCTCTCCCTCTCTCTCTCTCTCTCTCTCTCTCTCTCTCTCTCTCTCATTCGATAAGGTGACAGCTAACAAATTATTCAGGGTGACCAAATATTCTAATTCATTAGTAGTATTTATGTGCCTGTTGTAGGATTTTTCTGTTTTGTTAGAAATATAAAAAATGTGCGTCATTGGTATTAATCACGCACTGGCATTTGAACGAACCAGTACGCAGGCCTAAATTTAAGGCTTCAAGGTTAGCGTGATGGGCGGTTTCATAGTGACGATTGCGATTTCAACAAAAAAGGAAAGGGCAGAAAATATATCCCACCGTCATATCTCTTGGCGGTACAACATAAAGTCTGAGCGAGAAAGTAGGGGGTGAATCGTCGCCGCTTCATCTTCTAAAGGCGATAGTCTTTCTTGGGCTACTTAAACCCAGAAATTTTGGTCTGTCTGTATGTCTGTCTGTCTGTCCGTCTGTCTGTCTGTGACTCGATTCAGCCACCCGGCCAAAGTAAAACAACGCCTGCGCAATAGTCTTATATAGTCACAGCTAAATCTACCCGTCTAAGTCCGGTGTAATGTTCATACCTGTCAACATTGTTGAAGAAGAACAAGACATTACGCAAATATAAGACAACAAATTAATACAGAAGTGATGTCTGCAGTGTTCCTTTATAAAAAATCATACATGCTTGACTTTGGCGAAATTAAAGACTTCATCAACTCCAGAAAAAAAATTCACTTCGCGGTCGCCTGCTGTCGCCCGCGCCACTATAGTTTTTTGCGGCATTTTAAGAAATCAACTGGGAACAGTTACGAAAGGTTCCGCTAGATAGGTTCCACGTTCTGCTTGCAACGCACGTGGAGTAGGGAAACGCGGTTCTACAAACGTTGAAGTAGGGCGCCTCGATTCACGCGCGTCTTCGCCGTACGGCAGCGTTGGCATCGAGACACCCGGTTTGGAGCAGTGGAATGCGGCAAATTTAAAATGATTTAAGCAAACCTTTGGCGTCTTTACCTTGGGAGGAGCGCGATGCAAGAGGAACAACATGAGAGATGAGTGAGAAAGCGAAGGGAGGCATTTACTTGGCAAAAGTCGACAAAGACTATCGTCTTTTGACGACATTTGCAACGAAAGAAGCAGATACGCGGCCAATTTTTTTTCTTCTAATATATCGTGATTGTTTAAAGTTCGCTTTGCAATTGTGCCACTGCCTTTGGGGAACACAGCATTTTGAATTTTTGTTTGTGTTTTGATTTGACTGTGGTTTTAAACTATGAAGTGATTTTTTCTAATTTCAGTGATAATTCAACTCATCGAACCGGTTCGCGAACCGTTTCAAGCTCCCGAACCGGTTCGCGAACCGGTTCGGTGCTTGATTTTGTCGAACCGGAACTGAACCGGAACGAAATTATTTCACCCGAACCCGAACCGTAACCGAACCGGTATTTTTTTCGGTTCGACACTCTGCTTTAAACAGCACTGAGGTCGCTTACATTCAAACTTATCGGAGCGGGAAACGCTGAACGCAGTGCCCTGAGCCACAAGCGTATGTGGTGATTTACGCAGAAACCCTTGGCATTGGAGTCCGGCTACATAAGTCATCTCCACGGACGGGTGGTATTTGTGACCACACTTGATGGTGAGACACCAGATCATCTTTTCGCCTATGTGGCACGCCACGAGTAACAGGACATTCCAGTCTTCCAACTCGTCGAGGAGCACCTCTCCAGCCAACGTCTGCGCTTTAGTCTGGACTGGAACTTTTACAAGAACTTCTTGTATCTATACCTTGATCCATACGAACACAGAATCCCTGGCGTCAATTAACCCATTCATATCTGCCCCCTGTGCAAAACATTAATATTACTTTACCTCCGGTCGTCGCCACGCTTGCAGCCACGCCCATAAAAATCCCAATGCCTTCTGCGCGGATGCCAGCCAATCCTTCGACCCCTTCTTTGTTTGGTCACGCTAACCACCAAAGACAAGGTTCTCCCCTGCACCACACTCGGGACTACAGCTTCCTTGGCTGTGGAATAATTTGCCAGTGTCCTCCTCGCTATTACTCAATCTCCCGCAGCGATCATATTCGGTGACTCAGAAGCTCTTGTCGTAGCTTCCTAGCCCCGATTAGCGGAAGCTCCGCATTCAACATGCCTGATCGACCTTGTGGGAACAATGGAACACTCCTCACTAACAGGCAATGACTGTGTTCATCAGCGAGCCTGCGGGCTCTCCTTCGTTGCCTGCGAGGAAACAGCGAGTTTCACTCCGCAGGTCACAGCCCAAGACATCACCAAACGTTATTGCCCAAGAAAAAGTTTTTTTTTCTCCTCAACCATCAGGTACGGGAGTGCGGACAAACCCCTCGCCTACCCCCATCCCTCCCCAGTTTATGAACAGTGGATGGCCTGCCTGAAAAGTCCGGACCCTGGGACTCAGCGCATACTGTTGAAGAGGGCCTGGACGGCCAGTCGAAGCCAGGACATCCCTAGAGTCCTGTATATAGCTCCCCTAGGGGACCAGAGCTGCGCGTCCATCCGCCATCTTGAGTCCCAGGTTGTGCGGGAAAACCACCCGTCTCACATGTAAGAGCTGCCGCCGGGCCGCCGCGCTAGCTCCAGCGGCGAGGAGTGGCCAGGAGCGGCGTGAACAAAACCTGGCGCACGATAGTCGGCTCCTTATCAGCTGAGCGGCCGCCGCTGCCTCCGCTTCCACAACCGCTGATGCTCAGTTGAGTAGAACTGATGAAAAAAATAAAATAAATAAAAACAAAAAATATATACAAAATAGCGATAACGACGCACCGTGTAACACCCTATACATTTCCACAGAAATGCAGGTTTCGCGGAAGTTCCACCATTAATCGCTATAAAAGTGTAAATTAACATAATTAGTCGGCCAAAATACAGAAAACCAAAAATTTGGCTTGAAAGAACCCGCACTAGACAAGCGGCATAATAAGGCTGCGCTCTAGTAGACAATCTTCTGAATTTCTGCAGATTTTTTCGTCGGTAGTTGTAATGGGGACGACGCGTATAGTCCAGACTCAAGCGTTGCGTGTCATTCCCAACAAGTTCGAGACGGTACCCTTTGGTTCATGAAATTTTTTGTTCTCCCAGCAGGTGATACAAGCCGGGTTGCTGTGAAAAATTTGCCCGCTTTACGTCAGGAAGTCCGGCCACCGTGGGTTCGTGCTGCCCGCGATACCATCCGTAGTGGCGCAGCGGATAAGGGCACAGAAAAGAACGATGGAAAACCTCTTATTGGATCTTTAGGAAGATGTTAGCATCGCATTTCTTAAGCCTTATGGGCAGCTTTCCCGCTCATGGCAGTTCTTTCAACGTGCGGCCACGTGGCGGCCTAGAGATAGGCAAAACGCCGCTAACCGACCTGCGCCGCGCCATCTTCGCTGCGGCCAAGGCGGACGAGGAAGCCGTGTGCGAGGACACGATGCTCCCGAACATTGCCCAGAATATTCTCGTCATAAGCACCCCGAGCTGGGAGAGAATGCTACGCTACGAGGTTGTGAAGAGGATCGCCATCGGCGACAAAGAATACGAGACGTACGCGTACCGCGCGGCGCCGGAGGACACCTCTCGCGGCGTGATACGTGGAGTGGGCCTGGAAGACTCCGCGGACGACATCTACCGCCACGTAGTCAACAGGCATAACCCTACCGCCGGTGACGCGCACCGCCTCGGTCGGTCGATGGCGGTCGTCATCCTGTTCCACGGGAGTAAAGTGCCGTCCTACGTCTGGTACGGCGGCGTCGTCACGCGTTGCTACCTCTACAGGCAGCACAAAGAGGTTTGCAGAATCTGCGGCCAAATCGGACACAGGAAGGACGTGTGCCCAACGCCGGGCGCCCGCGTGTGCTTTGCGTGCGGGCTGAAGAACCCCGGCGACGGGCACGAAGGCAAGTGCAAGCCGCGGTGTCGCCTGTGCGGCGGCCCACACCCCACGGGCGAAGGCTCGTGCAAGAACAAGTTCAAAGTCCCGTATCAAGTCCGCAAGCGACAGTGGGAACGGAAACTGGAGGAGGAACGCGCGAGAGCGGCAACGCCGGCGCCCAAGATCAGACTCTCTCGGAGAGACGAGTTCCCCGAAATCGCTCCGCAGCGCGGCAGCAGCCGCGGCAGGAGCGCGTCGCGCCGGAAATCGTCGCAGAGGAGCGCGTCGCGAGGTGGCGCCAGGAGTACATCGCGCGGTCGCCGCGCCACGTCGAGAGGCCCCGCCTGGGCGGCGATTGCCGCCGGCGCAGCTGGTGGAGCGGCTGCCGCGCCGAGCCGCCGGCGCTCGGAGTCGAGACGGAGGAGCGCGAGCCGGCCGCCGCCACGCCGCGGTAATAACGCCACGAAACAAGCGAGTGCCTCCCCGGAAACCGTGGAGCTGCGAAAGATGGTAAAGGAGCTGCAGGCTACTGTGCACGCCCAGCGGGTAACTATCGAACAACTAACCCTAAAGCTCGAGGAACTGTTGGGAGCGAGAGCGACCACGTGGTCCAAGCCCGCGCCCGCAGAAACGACTACGACCGCCAAGCCGACGGAGTGCCCGGCCCCGCCGCTGAAGCAAGTAGCGCAGCGCCGCGCGTCCCCGGCGCGGGAGCAAGAGGTGGAGGACGAGTGCGACGAGGACATCGGCGACGCCGGTTCCAGCATGTCGACTGCCGCCTCGAGCACAATCAGCAAGCCGACGAGTTACGCCAGCCTCAACAACCGCTACCGCAAGCTCGAGTCCCAGATGAACCGCTGGGGGAAGGACTTTGACGCCCTCGAGCGACGACTCACCAACAGAATGATACAAGTCATGCAGCAAGCAATTCAGCAGGCAATCCTGCCCGTTCAGCAACAACTCAACCAACTGGCAGCATCCGTAAAGGGCGCAGCACAAGAGCACGGCAACCCGATCACCGTCTCTCCGCCATGATGACGACGCCCAGGCAACGCACTTCGCTCCGCATCTGGCACTGGAACGCCAACGGCTTTCGGTGCCGGAAGGCGGTCTTGCAACAACACCTTCAAACGTTGACGCCGGTGGAGCAGCCCGACGTCATCATGATACAGGAAACCCACGCAGAGAACGCGCCGTCCCTCCCCGGCTACAGGGCGCACGCTAGCCCGCCGAGTGCTCGCACCTGCGGGCGCGGAGCGGCGCAAGGCGTGTGCACCTTCGTCAGGAAGGGCATCACTTTCATCAAGCACGACGCACTCATGGGGAACCGAGGAAGCGCCATCGAGATGTGTGCGACGGAACTCTCGGTGATCACGGGCAAGCACAAGAGCACGAGCACGATCGTCATGGCGGTCAACGTGTATAGTAACCCACAGCACAACCAGCAACGCTTCAAGTCACTACTGCACAGAGCGCGCGGGGCAGTCTCCGCATGCGACGGCGCCATCGTCGTCGCGTGCGGGGACTTCAACGCGCGACACAAGGAGCTCGGCCACGCCGCCACGACGGTCAAGGGCCGAGAGTTGTTGGAGGACGCCGCCGAAGCGGATTACGTACTCCTCACGGACCCGGCACACCCCACACGCATCGGCACGTCCGTCGTGAAAGACACCACACCAGACCTGGCGTTTCTCCACCTGCCCGATGACCGTACGGCTAGCTGGAGGAACACGGGCATAAATCTCGGCAGCGACCACTACATCGTGGAAGTCGTCATCCCGCTCCGACCCAACAGTAAGACCAGCGCCCACGACGGGCAGATCAAGCACCGGCTGACGAACTGGCACGATTACCGCACCGAAGACCTGGGTGAAATCACGGACATAGAGCAGTGGACGCGCAAAGTCGTCGCAGCCGTCGAGAAGGCGACGTCCGTCACGGAGACGTCCGAGGAGACCACGCGACTAGACCCCCGGCTCGCGCACATGCTGGAGGCTCGAAGCTCGCTACAGCGAAGGTGGAAGCGGCAGCGGCACAACCGCGCCCTCCGCAAGCGGATCGCCACGCTCGGCCGAGAAATCGAGAAGTACAGCCGCCAGCTGTGCGCGCAGCAATGGTTCGAGCTGTGCAACGAAGCCGACGGCCAGCTCCATCGCGGGGGAACGTGGAAACTCCTCCGTCACCTGATGGACGAAACCCAAAGCAAGGAGTATCAACGCCACCGGCTCGCGCAAATCATGTACGCGGCGACGAAGGAGCTCGGAGAACGGGAGGTACACAAGCGGCTCAACGAGCGCTACCTTCCCGAGACCGCGACGGAACAACAAGGAGAGTACGCCGGCCCGCCCAACCCTTCGCTCGACCGCGACATCGAGGAGTGGGAGGTCCGGCGCGCCACCCAGGCCCTGAACTGCCGATCGGCGGCGGGCCCGGACCGCGTCACGAACAAGGCGCTGCGTAACTTGAGCGACGCGGCCATAACATCGCTCACAAAGTACTTCAACGAGCACTGGCGAGCCGGCAGCCTCCCGCGACAGTGGAAGACGGCCAAGACAATTCTCATATCGAAGCCCAACAAGCCGCCGGGCATAGAGAGCCTGCGCCCCATCTCTCTCACGTCGTGCGTGGGGAAGGTGTTGGAGCACGTTCTCAACGACCGGTGGCAACGGTATCTCGAGTCCAACGGCCTGTACCCCGACCCCATGCTGGGCTTCCGCTCGCGGCTGGGGACACAGGACGCAATGCTGCTGCTGCAACGCGAGGTGCTGGCTCCGCCGTCGGGACCGACCTCTGACAACCGCGCCATCCTGGGCCTGGACCTGCAGAGCGCCTTCGACAAGGTGAAGCACTCGGCGATCCTGGCCCAAGTGTCCCGGCTCGGCCTGGGACAACGGTCTTACAACTACGTTCGAACCTTCCTGACCGGCCGCACGGCCCGACTGGAGGTGGGCGGGACACAACTCGAGGAGCGAGAACTGGGCAGCGTCGGCACGCCGCAGGGCTCTGTCATCTCGCCGCTGCTATTCAACCTCGTAATGATCGGCGTGGCCCGCCGCCTGGACGAGCTACCCGACGTCCGCTACACCATCTACGCCGACGACATTACGCTGTGGGTGCCGGGCGGCAGCGACGGCCACATCGAGTCGGCGTTACAAGAGGCGGTGGACGGCATAGAGGAGAGCCTGCGTGGCACGGGTCTCCGATGCGCCCCGCAAAAATCGCAACTCCTGGTCCTGCCCCCGACGGGACGTCACCGCAAGAAGACCGAAGCGGAGCGCAGCATCGTGGTACGCGGGAGCGACGGCACGGCGATCCCCGAAGCGACGAGCATCCGCGTCCTGGGTATGCACATCGACGCGAGCCGACGCTACAACACCACCACTGTCGAACGGTTGGTAACAAAGATGGGCATCGCCACGCGCCTCGTCAAGCGCCTCGCCACGCGGGCGCGCGGCATGCGAGAAGCGAGCCTGCTGCGCCTGCTGCAGGCGTTCGTGATCAGCCAGGTGGCCTACGTGGGAGCCTTCCACGACTGGCGGACCCAAGAACGCGCAAAGATCGACGCGGCGATACGCAAGTCGTACCGGGCGGCCCTGGGACTCCTCAACAGCACGAGCAACGCGGCCCTCGCGTCTCTAGGAGTACACAACACGCTCTCGGAGATCATCGAGGCGCAGCGAACGTCGCAACTGGAGCGCCTAGGGTCGACCCGCACGGGCAGAAGGTTACTACAGCGCGTGGGACTAAGCTGCTCCTTCGACGAGGAGGACGAGCTAGTACCGCTGCGCGACGACATCGCAAGCAGCCTGGTGATCCCGCCGCTACCCAAGAACGTGGCGCCGGGGCGAAACTCGGAGCGGAGGATGGCGCGGGCGTGCGCGCTCGCCAAGGGGTACAATGGGAGGAGCGACGCGGTGTACGTGGACGCTTCCAAACGCCGCGACAGGGAAGACACCTACGCCGTGGTGGCGATACGAGCCGCCACGGGAGAAGTACTAAGTGCGGGCAGCGTGCAAGCCAAGACCGCCAGACAGGCGGAGGAGGCGGCCATAGCGCTGGCCCTGCTTCACCCCGACACGCGAACGGTGTTCAGCGACTCAAAGTCGGCCATCGCCAATCTCGCCAGGGGTATGGTCTGCAAGACAACGATGCGAGTCCTTTCCGGCATCGGGGAAGGCGCGCGCAAGAACGCAACGACGACCGTGCGCTGGTTTCCGGCCCACATGGGTCGGGAGCTGCGAGGCGGCTACAGGAACGTCAACGAGGCAGCCGACGCTGCGGCCCGTGATCTCGCCGCGTGCCGGGCCGCGCCAGCGACGGACGCCGACGTCGACGAGGAGCCAAGCAACGACGAGGACGACAACGGCGCAGAGCCCCTGACCACATACGGTGCTACGCTGTGTTGGTATAGGACAGAGAGGCAGGCCTATCCTCCGCCCCACCCGGGGCTTGCGAGGAGAGAGGCCGTGCTTCTACGACAACTGCAAACCGGGACAGTGCTTACGCCGGCGCTCGCGCGCCACGTGTGCCCGGACATGTACGAGGACGAGGTGTGCAGTGTGTGTGCGCGTGTGAACGCAGACTTGGCCCACTTGATGTGGGGATGTGCGGACCACGACTCAAGTGCGGGGAGGCCGATCCTCCCACCGGACATTGCGGACTCAGTGCGCTCTTCGGGGCGAGAAGATCAGCTAAGGGCCATCCAGCGGCTCGAGGCTGCACTGGACAGGCAAAGGCGAAAGGGGAACCCGCACTCCCCTCGGCCTCCTCCTGCGGGAGCGAGGGCTAGGGGCGACAGCGGCGGCACTCCAAGTAGCCCGCGCCGACCAGACGTAGACCTCGGGGTCGGCCCGACGCCGCGGTGAGCGGTGAAGACTACGGGACGGTGAAGCCCTGCGTGGCCTGATCCGTCCCCGACTGCCGGTACCTCAATAAAGTCCTTTCTCTCTCTCTCTCTCTCAACAGTGATTACTCTGTAGTTATTTAGCGAAATTTAAAGTGTTTTCGCGCAGCTAATATTGGGAGGGAAAACTTGCTTTGTGCACAGTTTCAAGTCTTGCACGTTGCGCGGCTAAGTTCCTGAGCCATGGAAACTATCCCATCCAAATGCTTGGGGAGTAAGATTTGACAGCGAATTACACACAAAAATTACACAAAAGCTGGGTATAGGTTTGTGTGTAGATGCTCGTGAAGTGTTCTCAATTCCGCGAACTTGAGGATCCGCTCTACACGCACGCTTTGCTTTGCCTTCAGAAATCTGCAACTGCGCGTTTAATTGTCGCACGGCGTTATTCCCGAGCGAAATCCGCGCACAGTGGCAATCGTGCGTAGCGTTCTACCGCAGTCCGACTGCTCTGCTTACCTTTGCTAGTTCAGCGACAGCATTGACTCCGTTTTGAGGTTGAGTAAAGCACGTTGTTGGGCTAGTTGGTGTTCCATGATAACAATAAAACTGCGCAAAAGGACGGGACGGAAGAAGAGGACAACAAACCAGGCGCAGACTCACAACTAAATTTATTCAGAAACAGCCTACGCACCTATATACCCTTCCGTGCACATGCGCACAGTCGCATGCGTTTAATCACAAGGACGCGTTTAAAAATTCATATTCACTACAATACAAAGATAGTGACGCTTCGCTAACGCAGTTATCACCATTTTTTCGTATATGAAAGGCCTCTATTAGTTCCCTCGCCACCTTTTCCTTGCTCCGGCCCAGCACTGTGGTTTTTTTCCAGTTGCGGCTTGCAGGACTTGTTTTCACATTTCTTGCAGTGGTGCGGAAGGTGCGAGCCAGTTCCATTCTTTATTGACAACTGGTGCTCTCTTAGCCGGTCGTTCACACATCGGCCAGTTTGGCCAATGTAAATCTTCCCGCATACAAGCGGAATCATGTATACAACCCCAGTTGCGCAACCCACATACGGTGTGGTATGTCCCTTCAGGCAGTCTTTTTTGTTGTGCGGTCCTCTCAGGATTTTGGGGCACAAACTAGCCAACTTCCGGGGTGCAGAGAATACAACCGGCACTCTGTGCCTGTTGGCTACATTTTTTAGGTTGTGTGCTACCCTGTGAACATAGGGTACAACCACCGGTTTCTTGCGCTTAGGGGTGTCCGTCGTGTATGCGGCCCTGCCCTTCACCTTCTGTAGCAACGACTCGGCTACCGCTGTCAAAACTACCACAGGAAAGCCAGCCGTCTGCAGCCTGGCAACCTGAGCGACGAAGCTCTCTTGCACCCTGTGATGGCATGACTTCGTCAGAGCTCCTTGTAGACAAGAACACGCAATGGCCCTTTTAACAGTCTTGGAGTGCGCGGAACCATACGGAAGCAGGCCTTTCCGCACTCTTGGCCGGTACAACCAACAAACGTGGTCTGATAAAAGCGTCATGTTAATATCTAAAAACTGCAGGCAGTCATTGTGAGGCAGCTCATGGGTGAAAGATAGACCTTTCCCCAATCGTCTAAACTCGCCTAAAATCTTGTTAGTAGCGTCCAGGTTAGTTAATAGCGGTGATGCCTTTACAAAAACCAGGAAATCATTGGCATATCTAAAAACTTTAAGTACTATTTCTTCGTCAAGGTCACGCTCTAGATTTCGATCAATACTGGCCAAGAAAATTTCACAGAGAACAGGCGCCACGCATGATCCTATACACACACCCCTTCGCTGCACGAACAACTCGTCCTTAAAAGATACAAATGTAGACTGCAGATAAAATTCAAGCAAAGTCATAAAATTGTCTACAGTCAAGCCACAGGCATTCTGGAAAGAAACAACGTTACCCTCTTCAATGCAATCTCTTACAGCAAGGAACAATTCTTTGTGCGGTATAGAATAAAACAGATCGGTCACATCCACCGAAAACGCAGAGCCGACAGGCGGGCCTTCTTTCAAAAACGAGACAACCTCCAGTGAATTTTTGGTCGCGAAAGGATCCTGCAACTTAAGTGCACTGAGCTGTCTCTGCAGAAACCGGCTCACGTGGCACTGCCACGTGCCTCTCTCGCTAACAATGGACCTAAAAGGAAATTCATCCTTATGGGTCTTAACAGTGAAAAAAATATTAAGGCTACCGCTTTTACATCCATTAATCGACTTTGCAAGCTTATCAAGAGACAGTTCCTTGCATAAGGCCACAGCACTTGCTTTTACCTTCGAGAGGCACTGCCACGTGCCTCTCTCGCTAACAATGGACCTAAAAGGAAATTCATCCTTATGGGTCTTAACAGTGAAAAAAATATTAAGGCTACCGCTTTTACACCCATTAATCGACTTTGCAAGCTTATCAAGAGACAGTTCCTTGCATAAGGCCACAGCACTTGCTTTTACCTTCGAGGGCACCGCTTTCCTAGGTGAGAAGTTCTTTTTCACAGCCTGAAGGGCCTTTTCACAGTACTCTCCAGAAGGAAGGACAACGAACCCTCCGTCCTCGTCAGCTTGCAGCAACACAAGGTCGTTGTTCTGGAAGTACTTCACGACGCCTTGAGTAGACCCCGCAGGCGCTGTAGACTCCTTGCTCACTGCCCTCCTCAAACTGCCCTTCTCAAACTGGCCTCCTCAAAGCTGGAGGATGTGGACAGTTTGAGGAGGGCAGTGAGCAAGGAGTCTACAGCGCCTGCGGGGTCTACTCAAGGCGTCGTGAAGTACTTCCAGAGCAACGACCTTGTGTTGCTGCAAGCTGACAAGGACGGAGGGTTCGTTGTCCTTCCTTCTGGAGAGTACTGTGAAAAGGCTCTTCAGGCTGTGAAAAAGAACTTCTCACCTAGGAAGGCGGTGCCCTCGAAGGTAAAAGCAAGTGCTGTGGCCTTATGCAAGGAACTGTCTCTTGATAAGCTTGCAAAGTCGATTAATGGATGTAAAAGCGGTAGCCTTAATATTTTTTTCACTGTTAAGACCCATAAGGATGAATTTCCTTTTAGGTCCATTGTTAGCGAGAGAGGCACGTGGCAGTGCCTCTCGAAGGTAAAAGCAAGTGCTGTGGCCTTATGCAAGGAACTGTCTCTTGATAAGCTTGCAAAGTCGATTAATGGATGTAAAAGCGGTAGCCTTAATATTTTTTTCACTGTTAAGACCCATAAGGATGAATTTCCTTTTAGGTCCATTGTTAGCGAGAGAGGCACGTGGCAGTGCCACGTGAGCCGGTTTCTGCAGAGACAGCTCAGTGCACTTAAGTTGCAGGATCCTTTCGCGACCAAAAATTCACTGGAGGTTGTCTCGTTTTTGAAAGAAGGCCCGCCTGTCGGCTCTGCGTTTTCGGTGGATGTGACCGATCTGTTTTATTCTATACCGCACAAAGAATTGTTCCTTGCTGTAAGAGATTGCATTGAAGAGGGTAACGTTGTTTCTTTCCAGAATGCCTGTGGCTTGACTGTAGACAATTTTATGACTTTGCTTGAATTTTATCTGCAGTCTACATTTGTATCTTTTAAGGACGAGTTGTTCGTGCAGCGAAGGGGTGTGTGTAAAGGATCATGCGTGGCGCCTGTTCTCTGTGAAATTTTCTTGGCCAGTATTGATCGAAATCTATAGCGTGACCTTGACGAAGAAATAGTACTTAAAGTTTTTAGATATGTCGATGATTTCCTGGTTTTTGTAAAGGCATCACCGGTATTAACTAACCTGGACGCTACTAACAAGATTTTAGGCGAGTTTAGACGATTGGGGAAAGGTCTATCTTTCACCCATGAGCTGCCTCACAATGACTGCCTGCAGTTTTTAGATATTAACATGACGCTTTTATCAGACCACGTTTGTTGGTTGTACCGGCCAAGAGTGCGGAAAGGCCTGCTTCCGTATGGTTCCGCGCACTCCAAGACTGTTAAAAGGGCCATTGCGTGTTCTTGTCTACAAGGAGCTCTGACGAAGTCATGCCATCACAGGGTGCAAGAGAGCTTCGTCGCTCAGGTTGCCAGGCTGCAGACGGCTGGCTTTCCTGTGGTAGTTTTGACAGCGGTAGCCGAGTCGTTGCTACAGAAGGTGAAGGGCAGGGCCGCATACACGACGGACACCCCTAAGCGCAAGAAACCGGTGGTTGTACCCTATGTTCACAGGGTGGCACACAACCTAAAAAATGTAGCCAACAGGCACAGAGTGGCGGTTGTATTCTCTGCCCCCCGGAAGTTGGCTAGTTTGTGCCCCAAAATCCTGAGAGGACCGGACAACAAAAAAGACTGCCTGAAGGGACATACCACACCGTATGTGGGTTGCGCAACTGGGGTTTTATACATGATTCCGCTTGTATGCGGGAAGATTTACATTGGCCAAACTGGCCGATGTGTGAACGACCGGCTAAGAGAGCACCAGTTGTCAATAAAGAATGGAACTGGCTCGCACCTTCCGCACCACTGCAAGAAATGTGAAAACAAGTCCTGCAAGCCGCAACTGGAAAAAAACCACAGTGCTGGGCCGGAGCAAGGAAAAGGTGGCGAGGGAACTAATAGAGGCCTTTCATATACGAAAAAATGGTGATAACTGCGTTAGCGAAGCGTCACTATCTTTGTATTGTAGTGAGTATGAATTTTTAAACGCGTCCTTGTGATTAAACGCATGCGACTGTGCGCATGTGCACGGAAGGGTATATAGGTGCGTAGGCTGTTTCTGAATAAATTTAGTTGTGAGTCTGCGCCTGGTTTGTTGTCCTCTTCTTCCGTCCCGTCCTTTTGCGCAGTTTTATTGTTCCATTTTGAGGCACTGCCACTCATTTAGTTGTTCAGCGGTCCCAGAACTCCGTCGTGTTGCTCCCTTTTCACCCTCGCCTGTCGCCTACTAGGCGCTGCACTCGCTTCACGCTCCTTTTTACACTTATTCCTCAACGCGTACGAGTGACGACGCGATGCGACTTGACGTGCCTAAGCAACTGTCGTTCCAGTTTCTCTGTTGGCGTCAAGCTAATGGGGAATAAAATCCTTGGCTGCAGCGCTATTGGCCTCGAGGACATACCGTGGCGCCACCTACGAGTGACGTCACTTGTAGGACGCCGAATCGTGTTGTCGTCTGCTACAACACATTTCCTGTGCGTATGAGGGAGCGTGTTTTTTTGTTGTTGTTGTTGTGGCCACCGTCTCGCCCGCTCCTTGTGGATTTGATGCAAATTACCAAAAAAGTTGTCTGTAAACCAAATAATTCGGGCAAGCAATCAGCGACTCGCTTGCTCCCGGCGACACCGCCGCGTTTAGGTAGTTGCTACCATCGCGACCCACAGCTCTTACATACGCAACCAGCTAACGCCAAGGACGACGCAACTGATGCCGAGAAAAGTACGCTGTAAATTCATTATGAAATACTTGTGACGGGACATGTGTATGCTAGCAAACACCTTGTAACAGCGACGCAAAAGCGTCGCTCACTTATGATCTCACCGCGCGAACTGATCGTATTGCCTGGTAAATGAATGACGCGAGAACGGTGATCAGATTGCTTTGCCGCACATGCTTTTTAAAAGTATTGTTATGGTCTGCAGTTTGGCTTAATCAGTGCCTATTTGCCCTACGATTTTTTTAAAGTCATGCCCGGATTTGATTAACGATCACTGCCGTAGCCTGTACTCTGCACGGCTGATGTTTACTTTTCGCGACTTGTCCGCAATGTATGAACGGTATGAACTCGAGTTTTTAACGCCTTCGAGCGGGTTCGGACAAGGCTATATTTAGTTTTCATTAGGTGCTCGGCGTGGTAATTTATAATTGCAGCGTGTTTTGTATGGTTACAGTAAGCCGGCATTTCTCAAGCATCAATTTCGAAACTCGCGACTGCTCACAGAAGGCGAGGCTGCGTACGAGGCGAAACACGTCGTTAATGCTTTCGGGTAATGGGGATATTTAGAATAGGAGAACCGAGCGTTGGGGGCCCCCAAGAAGTTAGAGGAACCCAAACGCAACACACGCGTGCGAGACGGGAGGGCCTTCGCCAACAGCTCGCAGCCGGCTTCCGATGCACGTAATCGGATGTTGGGAACTTTAGGCTTGGCGTCGCAGCAGATATTTCATCGCCGTTAGAATTGCGAGTTACAGACCCTAACAGAACGTTTCACCGCTCTGGGAACTCTGTAAGCGCGGTGATTTCCGTTGAAGCGATCGACGATCAAGATACCTGCAAGGCCTCGGCCGATTCTTGCGCGCAAGCATAGCCATCCTTCGGCCGGTCGCCGCACCGTGCGTGAACGGGCCGGCGCTGCCGGGACCGACCTCCGCGGCTGGTCGGCGTAAATCGCGGCAGATATTTGAGCATCGCTTTGAAAACCACAGCTACCTATCAATTTTTCATCACACCAACATCCACTTTCACCAATCTGGAACTTCTTTTCCACGACTTGTGTGATTTTAAAAAGCGGCGACAAGTTGTTGCTAATGCTGCCGCGACCTGCGTCGGTTCGAGCCGCACCGTCGGCTGTGCGGGCAGGCACGACGGGTGCGTGTGCTTCTGCGAGCAGTTAACGCTTCACGATTTCCTCCTTTATACATTTCTTGCGAACAAGGGAAATCTAGAAACTTCACTCGGCGGTCGTCGTAGTCCACATTGTTGATCGGGAAAAGAAGCCGCTGCTTACGCTTCGGTCGCATGCGTAATACACCACCACGCTCATGGTGTTTGCGGATAATCTACCACAGTTGATACGGTTACACAGTCACGATTAGGTCGAACTGCGCTTGACGCACTGAGAATTACCTTTAAATGAAGGAAATTAACACGAAAATACTTTTAGAACGCGCTTCCTAAGCGAAGTGTTACGCGTTGCAAGCCAACTACGCAGCGAGATAGGAACGGTGATCTGATCCTACAAGTGACGTCAAAACGATTGCAGCGCCGGCCTCTCCAGTGGTGGGCCTCGCGGCCAATATCCTCGGCTTCACGAGTCAGTAGTATTAACTCTATGGCTTCACGTCACCCCTCTCCGCTGGTTGGCTGTGCGACGCAACCAGCCCAGTTACGCTTTTAGTGACAAATGACAAAACTCAGCTATGTTCAATAAAATTTGTTTTATTACACGATACTAGCTTTCGTAGAAGAAAAATAGGCTTGTCAATTGACCAGATTTCGTAGAAGAAAAATAGGCTTGTCAATTGACCAGATTTCAGGGAAATCCAAAAGGCAGAGCAAGGTTGTGCGAAGGAAAATTTAACTCCAACCTGCGGAATTAAAGGAATGGAATTGATGATGATAGTGGGGTTTAACGCGCCGACGCTACTCAGGCGATGAGGGGCGCCGTAGTGGAGGGCTCCGGATTAATTTTGACCACCTGGGGATCTTTAGCGTGCGCCGAAATTACGAACCCACGGGCGTTTTTGCTTTTCGCCTCCATCAGAAAAGCGGCCGGGAAATCGAACCCGCGTCCTTGGGCTCAGCAGCGCAACGCCTTAGCCACTGAGCCACCGCGGCGGGTAAAAAGGAACGGAATTGAACTGCCCGGCCATCCTAGGAGTAAGAATAGGAGAAGTTTTGGCATTCCGCGGAAATGGAAGCAATAGAATCGCGGCAAGTTTTATTTCATTGGAATGTAATGGGAGTGAATGGGGACTGCCCAATCTGCAACACTGCTTTCTGTGGACCACGATGAGTGGCCATTTCTTTCGTATGTATTTTGTCGGAGTAAAGCATATATTCTACTGAAGTCAATTTTAGCGGCGTAGCCTGTGCAGGTCGCGTAGAGGTGATAGCCTATTTATACAGAATACTTGGAAGGACGACATTGCGTACTCTTTCTCTACCGATGACATGTATGTGCGCAAAGACAGAGACTTCTGCAGTGAGGAAGAAGCGAATGCGCTGTACTACTGTACATTGAGTCAATTCAAATTTCGCGCCAAACCAAATCGAGTTAGTTTCCTTCGGGCGTTTTTTTTTCTTGTAGAGCGAAAAGAATCGTTGAGCCAGAGCCAGGGGATGAAGGTGATACGGTGTCCTTTGTGTAAGGCGCCAGTGATATCATTAGGCGGAGACGAAGGCGCCGAGAAGTCGCTATCGCCTTTCCTTTAAGATAACGGCGACCGCCTTCATAGGAAAATGTGTCCATCAGGGCGTCGTGCGAGATTACTTCGGTGGGAAGCAACAGCCTCTAAGAGCGCAGCTCAGTGCGCGCTACATACGTCCCACGCGCCACGTTATGAGGGCGAACTCGCTTTACGTCGCTCGTCACCTCTTACGCCGTGTACTCCGATGTTAACGTAATCACGTGCATAGATACATAACTTGTGTACGTTTTTCTTGTTGGGTCTATTGACCTGAGTTGTGATTGTGATAACCATTTCTACTGTTGTTGCGCCAAACCCTTCCACAACACAAGAACCAGAAGTACGTTTGGATTTCCTGCAAGTCTTATTAAGCAAGACATCTCTGCCATCACATCGCTGTGTCCTGATCCGCTCGGAAAAGTAGGACAACGCATCTTCATTTTTTTCCAGTGTAACCGAACATATCGCCGTGCCAAGGTATACTTTCCTGTTTAGAACCGCCGTTCGAGTGCAACCGCCGTTCGAGTGAACCGCCGTTCGAGTTCGAGTGTAGTTCCGAGTGCAATGAGGACCATCCTGGGAGCGTCGCCCACTCAAACCGTATCGATTAATTTATAATGGTGAACATTAACATTTGCAAGAAGGCTTCTGTGAAGACACAGAATGCACACAAGTGAAAAGAACGTTGGAGACCATTAGTGGATGCGATATTTGGAACGGATTTAAGCTGCAAGACCGACTGCATTGTATTTTTATCAAGGACTTCCATCCGACGAAATTGCGACAATGTTGCTGTGAAGAGCGGCCGGGGCACGTATGCAGGCGCTCTTCTGGTAGCAAGTGCACAAGAACAAGCGATACGTACGTGTGCCTGCGTGTGCGGCGTTACGTGAAGCAGGCTCTTGGAGGCGACATGGCTCCCCTAGCGCGCTGCTTTCTACTCAGTACAAACGTCACACTTTGGGTGAGCTGAACAATTTTTGTGTTTGACTTTGCGTATGATTCTCTCCATGAAACAAGTGAAAATGTGCGGTACTACTACCGTATTTTTGCTATTCTAAGCACCCTCCCCTACTTTTGAAAAAAAAAAAATGGAAAGAAGAGTTTGCATGCGAATGTAAGCGCCCCCTTTTCTAAGCAACTATCGCAAGGTGGATTTCAGACGCATGGAAGCGGCTCGAGTTGAGGTTGGGGCAAAGTCATTTATGAAGTTTTCAATTACAAACCACTTCAATGGAACAGAAGACTACATACTTGGGATACTGAGAGCAGCGGGCCAAGCGGCACGACGGACTCGAGTGTTAGTGAGGTTGACTGGGAATCATACGTGAGCAGCGGACTCACTGTCTGTACGTATTTTTCTTTCGAATGTTTGCCAAATAAGACATCATTTCGTGCGCCCGTCTCGTAGAGGCACGGCCGCGAAAAAATGGCGAGGAGGAGGGTAATTTATATTTTTCGAATCTACGCACCCCCCTCACTTGGGCATCGCGAGCGTGGGCATCGCGAAAATCGAGTTAACACGGTATATTCACAAAATCAACAGGTGCAGGAGTACTCGCTGTTCATCATCGTTGATGTGTCTATTTTGAAGCGCAGCAGGTGGCGTGCAAGCACTCGTTCCTTACGTTGCGCTTCGCGGGCAGCAGTCCTGCATATGCGTGCGCGTCGAGAGATGAGTGAGGGTCGCCGTCCACCACACCGCGCAATTGCCCCTGGCGAAACGGGGGCTATTTTCAAACGCCCATTGAACGCATGCATGATGGATCACAAGCCACCGTTTCTAATTTATGAAGACATTTTGAATCTGTTCTATTGTTGTTTCTGTTGTTTTGGTTTCCTTCCATGAACAAGACTTTTGTGCTTTACTGTTCGTGGATATCGATTTTTGTTGTTGTAAACAGTAATTACATTGGCTGTGTACAGTCGAGGAAGTGTGGCAGTTTATTGATCAGTTTTTACGGTAAAAAAAAAAAGAAATAATTAATATAAGCATGTGCACTAGAAACGCATCTGCGGCTCTTTTCTAATAGCACGCGCTTATGCATCGTGTAAGCGTTGCGAAACGACAAAGTTATGCTTAAGCTGCCTTTCAACGCACTTGTTCCGACATGCTTGGTCTAGTTAGAAGTTCTATAGCGTTGGATTCATCGCATAGGCCAAATGTGATGCAGTTTGTTTCATCCTACCGCGGTACATGACAGCCGCGCTCACCCATTGATACCATGAGATGAATTCGAGCTCATAAATGCCAGTAAAATTACATGACCAGTGATATACCAAGCTATCATATAAGTTTCAGCAAGTTTTTCACAGAGAATAAGATGAGCACGCAGGCAAGATTTTCAAGTTTTGAAGATTTTATTTTGCCCAGTTTGAGAGCGCAGGACAGAGGAAAAAAAAGCTGCATGCGCAGCTTGACTTGTCCCGGGCCCTTACAGCGCAAGGTGGCGTGGGCAAGCGCAAACACAGGTATAATTGCTGAATTGCGAATACAAAGTGATACACATGCATTGCAAGCATACCTAGCAAAAGTAATTACTTTGTACAACAACAACAACAACAAAACAATATCCACGAACAGTAGAGCTGCTGCTGCCTTTGAGCAGCTGCTGCTGCTGCCGTACTGCTGCCTTTGTCATGGAAGGGAAATAGAACAATAGAACCGAAAACAATAGAAAAGCTCCAAAATTGCTTCATAAATATTTATTTATTTGTTTATTTAGGTACCATAAGGGCCCAACTGGGCATTACATGGAGGGGGGGGGGAGAATGTGCTGAAAACCGACGAATCATACAATATTTATACAATATACAATACAATACAACACAATAAAAGGGGCAATAAAATATTATAAAAGCACGAGAAGTATACAATACAAATACAATACAATAAACATTATATCCAAAAATACAATACAATAAACAATGTATCCAAAAACAGGAAGTGTAAAAGTGACAGAGAATCTGGCATTTTAAAAGCAGGGACACACAATTGCAGCCTAGAAAAGATAAGCAAGATAAGAGAAGTTACAGAGTATTGTGAATGGCTAAAAATGAGAGGAGTGTGATTTGAAAAGAAGAGGCGTCTGTTAGATCCACTAGGCTACTTGGTAAAAAAATTCCATTGATTGTTTGCCAATACAAGAGGTGAGTTGTGATATTTGCTTGTTCGGGCAGAAATTGGACTAGCTTTTTGAGCGTGGTCGGTGCGTGAGGACATATAGGGTGCGGGAAGGATGAATTTGCGAGTGAATGGTGTTAGATGATGGTACAGGGTGTGAGAAAAAGTTAATCTTGAGAATGTTGTTAGATGATGGTACAGGGTGTGAGAAAAAGTTAATCTTGAGAATGTTGTTAGATGATGGTACAGGGTGAGAGAAAAAGTTAATCTTGAGAATGTTGTTAGATGATGGTACAGGGTGTGAGAAAAAGTTAATCTTGAGAATGTTGTTAGATGATGGTACAGGGTGTGAGAAAAAGTTAATCTTGAGAATGTTGTTAGATGATGGTACAGGGTGTGAGAAAAAGTTAATCTTGAGAATGTTGTTAGATGATGGTACAGGGTGTGAGAAAAAGTTAATCTTGAAAACTGCCTGCGTTGGGTGAGAGGGGGGAGATTAAGTTGGTCCTTCAAGGCAGATACACTCTGGCATCTTGAGTACCACGACAGAATGAAGCGTGCGGCCTTGTTCTGTACGGATTCAAGCATGTTAGTCAGACGCATTAAATGGGGATGCCAGATTACTTGCGCATATTGTAGTGAAGAGCGGATAAGAGTATTATACGCGTGAAGCCGTGTCTCGGAATTAGCCAAGTATAAGCGACGCTTGAGCAGGCCGAGCTTTTCACACGCCTTGGATGTGATTTTTCTATATGGGGGGCCCAATTTAAATCGGAGGTGAAAGTAACTCTAAGATATTTAAAAGACGAAACTGATTCCATTTAACTACTATCTATTAGGTATTTATAAGTAATTAAATTATAAGTAAATTAGACGCTGTGCTGCTTGTGATCCAGCCCAGAGCACAGTGAGGCTCTAACTCGAAATAAAGGAATGTGCATAAAGGTAGAAAAATTAATACAGACGGCAAACGCAAATACATGTGACAATTCAGTGATGGGTTCGAAACGCTGGGAAGCAGAAACGACAGCATCTTTGGCCAAGATTCAAATTAAGAAGGCAATTTGAGGCAGCTCTCGCCGTGGAGCTGTAGTTAAATCACTGATTATCAAACTTAGCGCGTTCAAAATGCGGGGTAATGTATTCGATAGTGTCTGGGTTCCATACGTTGTTCGGATGCTCCAAGGCTCATTTCGTCTGTTAGTATAGGCATGGTGGCTACTACGGACAGAAACCTTTCACGTTTGAGATGTTTTTTCTCAGTTTACCTTTTATAGCTTTCAATTACTTTAATATTATTTAAATGGGTTATTCTCACACACACGGATTTCGAAAATAGCTAATCTGTATGATGCAAGTATTTTTGGTTACACATTGCACTCGAAGCCCTATTCTGTAGAAGGTAAATGTGATGCTTGTTTAAAGCAGGGGTCGTACCCCGCAAAAACAAAATGTGTGTATACTTGCATACACTGTGAGCTAAGGGGCCCATAGAAACGTAAATCTGCAAGCGGTAACAACGCAAACAAAAGAATAGAAAATGAGGAAGAAATCAGATGAAGGCGAGTGCATTGCTGTACTTATTGGTACTTAGGCAACGTGGCTTTAACTGCGCAAGAACAGACAGGACCACGGCGCAACTTAGCAGACTAACAAAGTTGTTAGTCTGTACGTTCTCTGCTTTCGTCCAGTGTCTTTTCTTGCGGATTTAAAACTATTCTGAAGAAAACAGCCATTGTTCAGATGTAACGACAGCAGAAGACACGGTCGGTTACCAGTCGGAAACACAATGTCCCTGGAAAGCTGGCAGAATTGTCTCAGTGGAAATTTGTCTCGAAAACCACTGTGATGCCTCTTACCAGTTTGTAAATATTTGGGCTAATTATGGAGCACCTATGAAAATTCCGATGGTAACTGTTGTCTTTAAAATACGTGTCACGGGTCCGTTGATAACATTTTTTTGGGCTGATGCTTACGCAACCTCTCGTTAATGCATCTCACTAACAACTCGTCGACGCAAAACCGATGACAAGTTGTAAGTCAGCGCTGTATCCTCTTTCGTTTGTCTGAATCTTGTTTTTACACTGTACGCAAGAACCGGTAATATACACAAAAAAGGAAAACAGCAAAATCCCAGTCGACAGATTTTGAGCTACGTGTGGGATTGACTCGTATGTGCATCTTGAAAAGTGGCCAAGGTATCCTCATAAAGAAAAAAAAGACATGCAGGAACTTCTTCACTGGCACTTGTGCGAAAGAGAGTTTAAAAGGGCTGTTGTTTTACAAGTAACTTTCGCTGCGGTGTTTTGAAAGTATAATGATCCATAAAAAAAGTTGCCCTCAATTCGGATCCATGAAAGCAAAGGCGAAAATGTTGTCGGCGTTCTAGTCTTGAATGTCAGAAGATAAACAAAGATACGCTTCTCAAATAGACTCTTACTAAATAAATACGCTAGAAAAGTAAAAATTGGTTTTTTACGCGACGAAGCTACATCTGGGCATTGAGGCCGCCGTAGTGGACAGCTCCGGATTAACTTTGACCACCTGGGCATTTTTAACGTTCGCCAAAATATCGGCGCAGTGCCGTTCTACTTTCTCGCCGTTGCCAGTAGAAAGACGGGCACCACGACCGGTATCGAACCCGCATCCTTGGGCTCACCATGAACCATCAGAACGCCTTTGCCACTGAGCCCCTGCGGCGGGCTCAAATAGGCTCACACTACTGTGACAGCCGTACACACACGCAACCACACACTGCTGCCTCTTCGTACAAACGAATCTGAACTGTGAAGGGTATACCTAAGACGTCACAGAAGATTCGATACCACATTGTTTAGGCGTGCCAGTCTAACGCCAATGTCGCAGCAAGACTGTGTAATAACCGGGTAATAGTAGTAGTAGTACTTGTAATACGGAAGAAGAGAACCCGTGGTCCGAATATTGAAAGAGTGGATGATTACAAAAAGGAGGAAGTGTAAGCTCATAAGATGGCTTTTCATAAGAATTGTATACAGATCTTTTTCGGTCTTGGAAGTGGGGCCACAACCAGTCATAGTACACCTGGTATAGGTCATTTTTAATTGAGTACATGGCTATATAATGAAGGGTGTATGGATCAAGTTTTTAGAGCCTGGGAAGGAATAATGTGTGTGGTCTGTAGAGAATGGGGTAGCGTTTGCCCAAAAGGAGATAAAAGCAGAAAAAGTCCAGGTGAGATGCTGGAGTATGGCAGGTGGGCACGCATGAGGGGCAACGTGGAGGGAAGTTCGGTGCCACCATCTGCGAAGGTCTTGCTGTTGTGTATAGGATGAGTTGGCGAATAGTGAAAATGTGAAGATAAAAATGCGTCCGGGCCGAGGAAATGCTAATCAGGTGTCGTTAGGGGCCACTGCGTTCACGAGATCATTTTGTTATTTTGTGCCCAACAAGTTAAAGAAAGAATTCCTTTTCAAGTCGGCCGAACACTGGGTTGCCGCGCAGATGAGAAGTGTCCGTGCACCGTGACAACGGTGCTTTATCTTCATCGGGGTGTGTCGCCGCGAACGTGACTGTAGCCGCGTTGGCCGGGCTACATTCTCCCTATTGTCTTCATTCCATGTACAAGCGGCTGAGGTCACGTTTGTGGCAAGCAGATCCGCTGAAGTTAAATAACCCTGTTCTTTTATTTCTTACAAGGCGACGGATGTCGGAGACTTTGCCAGGGGCCGCGTTATTTTATTTATTTGAACGCTTCCCTGTAGATTAATCACTCGGTCACCGTGGCACCCTTTTGAGGTGGATGCCGGAGAAATGTAAGGTGCGCAAGAGTGATTTTGACGCACGTTAAACCCCGAAAGTGGTATAATTTTCGCGGTCGATAACTGTGGCAGGCTTTTCTGGTTCAGGTATTCTTTTAGATGTAGAAAACCAGGAACTTGAGAATTCGAACCCAGCGTTTGGGAGCACCCCGTGTTTTTTGCGACATCGTAATTGAGAGAACCAACCCAGACTTTACACCAGAAGCGATAGTACCCTGCTCCGGGTGAGCAAAAATATCTCGCGACCATACCACTGCTTTTATTGAGATGGCAGAACTGAAATGACCGCAGAAGTTCCAGAGTGCGTGGTGAGGGGAAATTAGGACACAATAAAGGAAGTGTTGAAACGTCAGCGTGAAAACTATCCGATCTTGCATTTGGAAATTACACCTAAAGCACTGCTTGCTTGTAACGTGCGCTTTCTATTTTCCTCCCTGTACGCTGCCCTCCAATGCTAGACCACAAAAGACGAGATACAGACATACCGCATTAGTGCCCCCGTTCTGTTCGAAGGGTCGGAAGAGTGTGAGGGTGCAGTCTGTTGGCCGAAATGAAAGGCCAAGCACCCTTTTTGGAGAGACCTGTGGAGTGGTGTGATTATTAATCTGAACACTGATAGCGGGAAAGTGTCGATAGCGACGGTGTCAGGGAAGGAAAAGGAGTTCAGATTTTATAGGGGCAGAGTAGAGGTTCATTGCGGCGGCATAGGCCATGACCGTGTCTGTGGTTATTTGGAAGGTATCTTTGGTATGATCATCAGAGCCTGCGGTTACACGGAGGGTAATGCCATCGGCGTAGAGGGAAACATTTAGGGAGGGAAAGGAACGGGAGGAAGTAGGCAGGCAAAGTATAGCCAGATTGAAAAGTGAGGAAGGAAGGACAGAGCCTTGGTGAGTACCGAAACGTTCGAGGTTGTAGAAGGGGAAGTGTTCTGAACCAAAGACCAAGGAGGCGGTACGAGACGAGAGGAAGCTTGTAATGTACGAATAGGTTTTGGGGCCACAAGAAGTGTGGTTAAGGCCAGGGCAGATGGCAGCATGGACCACGTTGTTGAGAGAGAGAGAGAGGGAGAAAAAACTTTAATGAGCAAAAATAAATTGTGGGTGGCTTCCTAGTCCGGAAGTCCAAGGGCAGTCCTGGCTCTGTCCGCTCGGCCAACCAAGATCATCTGGTCGTCGCAGCTCGAGCTGGACAACATGCTCTCCCACTGCTCACGGGAAGGGTTGGGAAAGGGGGCAAGGTCGGGGTTTCGGTCGCACTCCCAGACGATGAGGTAGAGTGTGCCTGAATTGCCGCAAAACGCACAGTCCGGGGAGTATTGTGTGGGGAATAGATGATCTAGTCGTACTGGATTTGGGAACGTGTTTGTTTGAATTCGTCTTAATGTGTTTTCCTGCATTTTAGACAAACCCATGCTGTCATTCGGAAGAAGAATGTCATACTTCAGATGGAGCATGGTATCATGGCATGAAAGGGATTGGCAGAAACCAATCATTTCAGCGGATATAAGATTTTCCTCCATATAATTTGCATGGCGCGTGACTTGACCTGCTCAAATGCCTTTCCAAGGCAACAGGTAAGAGAAATAGGCCTGAGGTTATTGCGGGACTTAACCAAGAAGCTGCAGTGCGCAGTAGAGACAAGGACGTTCAACTTTGGGCCGTTCAGTAAGCCCGAGCGCGCTCGAAAAACACAGACATGGCAACGCGGCAACGGGATCCGCTGGCGCTGTGCAGAGTAGCAGCTAACCCCAGGTCGACGCCAGGCCCGCGTCGCGGCGCGTAAAAACCGCCGATTTGAAGACATCAATAAAGTTATACCTAATCCTAACCCTAACGCGGTATTCTGAATCATTCCTGCACTCGAGTCTCCAGTGGGCGAGATCCTTTAAATCGATTGCCCCATGCATAATCATTACAGAATCCCCCCTGAGTCGAACGGAGGGGGCAATGGTTTGGAGGAGGGACTCGGTAAACGGCCCTGAGGGTGATTGTGACCCTGGTGTTCTTCTACGAGCGCGGGAGAGTGACAGTGCCAAAGCAATGGTTGGAATGTTCAGTGAGATCCTAATTGGAGTGTGTATCCAGATACCAAAGCATTGTATTGTGAACCACGTGAGGGCCTGGTGAAAATATAGGTTTGAGAGCTTCAAGGATACGCCGAACCCCTGCCTGTGTAACGGGAGCATCAAGAAGCTCGCTGAGCGCTGGTGTAGGAACCAACAGGGATGCGATTGGAAGGTTGTAGGTGTTGGTACGGAGGGCGTTGAAGGGCTGATCGAGCCGATCAGTGTACTTGGTGGAGAAATACTTGGTGGAGAAGTTTAGCGATGTTGTGATTGTAAGATGCACGTTATGAGCTGGAATCATGGTGGTCGCCAAGGAGCTACCACGTGCGTCGGGTACCGAACTGATCATGCATCTCTTCGCACACTTCGCCCCATTGTTGAGCAGCCAACTGAATTCCGTATTGGGTAAACTACTCGTAGAGTTTAGCCAAATTACCCTGGAGTTTTCTAATCAGGCATTGAGGCTTACAACTAAGGAAGAGAGAGTTGATAGTGGTGAGAGAAGTATGTAGCAGGCAGCAGGGTAGTAGCGTGGGTTCCTGCGTCATCTATAGGAGGTACTGAATCCAGGCAGAGAGGTTATCGATACGAGGAGGGGCAGTGGCGTGACCTGTCTCTTGAACTTATCCTAGGTGGGGATCAAGGAGACAACCTCATTGGTGGGGATACCAAAGGGCTTTGGGGCAAGGGGTTTATGCCGAAGCTTGAACGTGGTGCTAATGATATAGTGATCTTTGCCTTAGGTCTGAACATTGGCCAGGTGGTTGTGTTAATATGACAGAAAACAGCCCTTAAATCAGGATAATGAAAGGAAACACAGGGCTTGTGTTTTTTTTGTCCTCGTTTAAGCGCTGTTTAAACCTGAATTTATCCGTGTATTAGACCAGGTGGCATTGGGAATTCTGCTTGTAAGTGTGAGATGAGGGGATGTGTCCTGGGCGGCACTAGTACGCAGCCGGGGCGGGAACTCGAGATCGCTGTGTATACAAATATATAGGGTAAAGTCGTGGGATTGTATGTGAGTCCACAGGTCCCGCACTTCGGATTGGTCACGGGGTGACCTCAGGCTGGGTGGGGGGTATTGAATTCGCCAACCACATGCAAGGGGTGAGTACAAGCAGCAGAAAGGGCGCGCGTAAAAAGGAGTCAAATCGGTGGTGGCGATGTTGTCGGCGATTATATACATTTAGAACAATATGGGAGATTTGATTTTTTGGGGGCAGTGTTTGAGGAAAGTCGGCTCTATGGCGCCATCAGTAAATCTACAGTATAGGCAACCGTAAGGCGCTTCTGTAGAAGAAAGGCTGTATTATTAGTATCGCCCTCTGAATCCTGGTACATGTATACTTGTATCTATGCAGGTAGACAGGGCCGTGGGTCTCTTTTAGCGCAATGATGGCGGGGATGGCTCGTCAGAATTAGACGTATTGCTGAAGTGGGCATTTTTGCGGCGAAACGCCCCTGCGGTTTCATTGCCAGACATCAAAATCGGCAGGGCTACGGTTTGCAGCCACCAGAGGAAGTGGTTGCAGAGAGGGTTGAGCGAGGTGCGGGTGATTGGTGTCGTCCGTGGTTGTCTAATTGTTCAATTCTCAGAAATTAGGCTGCGGATACTCCATAAAGGATTTAACTGAGGATAAAAATTGGGCGACAATTACAAACAATCCGCTGAGTTTGTATTCGAGTGCACTCGGACAATATTGTCCCGTAAATTCATCATGTAGCACTTGGGATGCTTACACACACACGAAAGATTCAGCAACTTGGCGTGGGTAAAATGCCCTTGTGCAGCACCAAGTTTCAGCCTAGCTTCCTTTTTCTCTTCACTCACCGCGGTGGCTCCGTGGCTATGACGTTGTGCTGCTGAGAACAAGGACGTGGGTTCGATTCCCGACCGCGGTGGCCGCTTTTCTGATGGGGGCGAAAAGCAAAAACGCCCGTGTGCATGAGATTTCGACGCGCGTTAAAGATCCCCAGGTGGTTAAAATTAATCCGGAGCCCTCCACTACGGCGCGCCTCATCGCCTGCGTTGCGTCGGCGTGTTCAATCAATCAATCAATCAATCAATCAATCAATCAATCAATCAATCAATCAATCAATCAATCAATCAATCAATCAATCAATCAATCAATCAATCAATCAATCATTCAATCAATCAATCAATCAATCAATCAATCAATCAATCCCTTTTATTTCGCAGACGGTGGGTGCTGCGCTGCTGTCCGCGGGTCTGCTGGCGCTGCTTCGACCCGACATGGAGCTGTCCCGCCGCCTGCTCGATGACGACAGCGGCCGCTCGGAGACTGAGATCGTCGTCTTCTACGTCACTTCCGGTTCCTTGCTGCTCCTTATCTCTATGATAGGTTGCGGGGGCTCGTGCAGTGGGCAGTACTGCTGGCTAGTTGTGGTAAGTATCGGCCAGAACGCTGTAAATAGAACGAAGCTTCGAGGTAGCAGCCTAAAGCCATCCAGTTGTACTAGCGTAGCAAGTTATTTATTTATTTATTTTGAAGTTCCCACCAACAGTACTAGGCCTTGTTGGGTGAGACGCTAGAATTACAGGGCGACGCACAGACGAAACAAACAATGGATTATGGATAATGGTTGCAAAGTGCAGTGAATCAGGAAGTACACTGTAGCACCATACACGTGCACATACACAGACATACAAAAACACACACAAAAACACAAATTACACATGTAAGATATGGACCTTACGGTTGGGTACTTTAGCATGCACGAAGAAAGGGTTCATGATAAAATGCAGGCCTCTGCAAAAACTCATGTTCTAAACATCCATGTGGTCATAGCACACTGGAAAATGCAGATATTGCAAAAGACATGTAAAGAAAGAAATTCAAAGCGACGTTTACGTGATTACAGCGCATACGCTTACTGTACACGTGTACGTAGCGTGACGGTGACGGTGCTGCCAGCCTGTGCATCCCATCAGTATCGCGTGGCGTTTCTACCGAAGAGCGTGGTTGGTGTCATCAGCTTGGTTAAGCTGTAGTGGTTTATATTTGAGGCATGGAGTGGCGGGGGCGATTCAGTTTTGTCGGTTGTCTTTAATTACGGAAGAACAGCAGGATGCTCGGTGGAGGCAATAATTCCACAGCTGGCAACATAATCATAGTTTGTAGGGTGTAGAAATAGGCCTTTATATTACAGTGAGGTTGCGTTACATTTCGATCGTGGACTCTTTCCCATCACGGTTGTCTGTGAACACGAAACATAGGAGAGGGAGCGTCCACACATGTTATTTACGCTAGGGCACGAGCGCACGTGCACGAATTCGCGGGCCCTGGGTCTGTCTAGAACGCTCTGATGACACGCAAGGTTTTTGCTGGGATTTCCTAGAAAGACACGGAAAGAACCCAGCATTAAGAGTTAAAGCCAACCCAGAGATAAGGACACAAAATAGTATGGCCGTATAAGCCTGCTGACGTCATAAGGTTGTGCAGAAGAAATGACCGCATCAAGTCCTTTGCCAGCGTAGTAAAGGCTCGAAGGCAACAGAGATGTACGTTACGAACGAGTGATAGTCAGTGAATTTATAAACGGCAAATGACAAGCCACAACCATAACCTTCGAAAGAGTTGGAAATTTGAACACCTGAACATTTGTTTATTTGCCACTGCAGTACAAGGGCGGAAACCGTGAAAAAAATGAGGGAAGCTCACATTAACGCGTAAGACTTAAATGTAGTGAAGCGGTACCAGCCTTCACGACCATCACGACGGTTTAAGTCCACGATTGCACGGATTTGCTTCTTCGCTGTTGCCGCAACGACCTTTACTGCATCATTGTTGCTATAGTGCGAGCTTCCTGCATTTTTTTTTTTGGAAATGAGAATTATTGGACATAAACTTGGAGGGGCGTACGCTATGACCTGTCTTTCTCGTTCCAAGCATGTGTTGTCACGATACCGGCGAACACTGGAGCTTTTTTTTTGGCCAATCTTGGCCAATCTTGGCCAATGCTTAGCTTGTGTAGGGCACAGACTCGGTTGGTGGGCTCATTTAATTAGAGAGCGTAGGCCCGGCCATTAGTGGGAGTGGCGAAGACGAGCTACCGCCCAGGTGCGCAGTCGTGTTCGATATCTCGCGTGGCATTGCTGACGCTGGCCAGGCACCGCTGATGATGATCCTGGCGCTCATGATGACGATGGCGATGGTGTCGCTACACTTGCAAACGTGCGCCAGTGACGCTGGGCGTTCGCCGCGAGGCATGCACACAAGAACACTCGGCACTTACTTGGTTTTTTAACTTCCGGGCGGTCAATGTTGGCCAAAATTGGCCAATCTTGGCTAATCTCCCTAAGTGGACATGCTTGGCTTGACAAACGTGTGCAGGGGACGCTGGGCGGTCATTGCGAGGCACGCACACACGCGCTTGGCCTCCCTGCTACAGAAATCTCGCCTACTCACACCCTCATTATAGCGTCGAGATATTGACTGCTGTAGGCGGGAGAAAGGCATTCAATAGCACCCTGCCCTCTTCCGGGGACATCGCAACCGCAGTCGCAGGTGCGGTACTGTCACCGCCACTGTTCAACAGACTAATGGCTGAAATAATTCTCCCCCTCGCTGTGTTTTGTGACTCCTTCACAATGTTTGCTTTGATTGATCGTGTAGTTTAACGCGCCGACGCTACACCTGGGCTGTGATACGCGCGTATGTGGTGGGCTCCGGAATAATTTTGACCGCATGTGGATCTTTACCGTGTGCCGAAATATCCACACACACCGGCATTTTCGAATTTCGCCTCTACCAGAACAGCAGCCACCGCGGTCGAGATTAATTCCGTATCCTTGGAACAATGCCTTAGCCACTGAGCCACCCCGGCGGGTCACACAATTTGCGTAGACGAGACAATCCCGATTACGGCTGGACCAATGGTACGCAATGGAATGCCACCCAAGAAGGCTATATCGTACACGCGTCAACAGTTGAAGTGGCGTTACTTCTTCTCTGTACACGGTAATCTAACGTGGCACTTCGAAATGCCACCGCATGTCACGAAGCGGCACCCTACATTCCGCATGCTTTAATAGGCCTAATTCGCAGCACGCTATTTGTTTCTGTTTTTGACTTGGTAAGTGGAACTAATTAAAGGACCCGAAGAAACGCCTGGGCACCATCTATCAAACAGGTACCGCAGCGAACTCGCTTTCTTACCTGGGATCACACACAAGCTGTGGTCGACGGTCTGTGGGCAATCCCGACAAAACCGCATAGGGAGGTGTAGCTGCACCGCTCACAATATAAAGCCGAGTTTTCGTATGAGTCCGGTCCCCTCCGATGTCGCAATTGGACTGCTCATTGCCACAGCGCTCTTGGTGTTAGGCATTAGTATCCGGATGAAGCTAAGGATGTATTTGCCCGTCGTCCACCTCTACTGGTCGCCCAAGCGGCCGCCCTTATTTTCGCACTCCTGTTGAGTGTCTTCGTGTTGTAATATTCACTCGAGAGAGCAAAAGATCTTCTACGCCTATATAGAGAACACTACCTGTTTTACGCGAGCTTTCTGTGCACAACTGTGTGTCCCCTCCAGGGCCGTACCCAGAGGGGGGGTTTGGGGGTTCAAACCCCTCCCGAAATTTTTTCCAGGCAGCACGTAAACAATACTTACTGTTGCTTTCAGTAAAACTACCCCCTTCCCGAAATTGATACCCCCCCCCCCCCCGAAAAAAATTTCTGGGTACGGCCCTGGTCCCCTCTATGTGTTTGATTCCACGCCATGACATAAAGAGTTTTAAGGTGTTTCTTGGCTACCCATCGCAGTTGAACAAAGATATCATCTGTTAGATCACGCCACTCATAATTGACTGCTCAGCGCCTTCTTCCGTAGCACCGAGCTTTCTGAAGAGTTGTGAGGCGAAAGAACTCGACGCATGCGCACGTTCTTGAATACAAGTGCCTACCACGGTGAAGTACAACTATCCATACAAGAAATTTTTCAAGTCTTTGTGTCTGTGTTTACAAAATTTCTTTTTCATCTTTTTGCAGTACGTGTCCGTGGTGTCGGCGGTGACTGCAGCGTTGGTCGTGTACCTGGCGTTGCAGTTGGAAGCCTGCGTCAAGGATAGGGTGCGTGTGTGTTGCATGCGGCCAATTTTTTTCCAGTGGGTACCAACGTAGGGAAACTTCTGGAGGTTTTTTTCTTGCACCACTAATTACTTTGGTACCGAAATTCGAGTGCTAAAAATCACATTACCTCGGCAACATCTTCAAAAATGGTGAACACTTCGTAAATGGTTATGGGCGATTTGTTCGGGTCACTCTTCCTGAAGCAGAAATATTTTTAGTTTGGTTGATTTTTCTAAAAAGAATCGCAGAAATTCCAAAGCGGCAGTATATCGTATAGGACATTTGTGTTCTTTCCAGCCGCTCATCCCCACACACGCATGGACACATCCGACGCGCTGTGAACAGTTTTCGGAACTGATTCAATTGGATAACTTATGTTTGCAGTAACATTCAAACTCAGTACCGATAACATCAATATCGTACACCCCATATGACAACTATGTGTTCCTATGGGGCGCATCGGGCCAGTCACACGTAATAGCCATAACGAACAGTAATATGAATATACCATAACTGATTCTACATCCGTAAGTAATCATAACAAATTTTTCATAACACAATGTCAACTAGGCCTCATATGATAACTTGCATACGTGTGGAACGCATCATGTCAGCTCACAGCCGTATTTCGTAATCAGGAAATAGTCATTGGTCATAATCATAACTAAGTTCTCATAGCATAAATTTCATATATACCGGGTGTGAACCCGCTTATATAAATGGAGCGAATCGGGCCAGGCGTTCAAACGGACATGCATTGGAAAGAGGTTGCCTAAGCAGGCTTACACATTTGTAGTTGTCAGCTTGATTTGTTTGCAGGCGTTCATGTGTAGTTGCCGACATAATACAACGTGTTAAAGTTCAGTTCCGCAATAAAGGAGTCTACGCGCGCTTACAAACAACTTTTATCTGAATAAATGCCCCAGTATATCGCACCGATGGAGCGCCGCTTATTGTTAGCGGGCGAATGTTAAGTGTTAAGACGCCTAAGTCAAATGAGCTTTTTCTCAGCTCAATGCAGTCACGACAAGTACTTCGTTAAAATATCATTGCCTTAAAGCGCCACAAATTCCGGGTGACGCCACGAATCCTTGTGATTTCCGCGTGTGTGAATGCATGTACAATGTATTTCGCACAGTGGGTGGGGTTCGGGCCACCATACGCGCAATAATTCGGCGGAAGATCAATAAAACTGTATATTTTCAGTTATTTCCACTGCAGTTGAATAGGACAATATTCTGTATTTGGCGTGTTCCACGGGCTGTCTGCCCGTTACATCGCATGGCCTGCCACGCTGAATGGTCTGCAGGAATTTGCGGACAAATATCCTGCATACAAAATAGTTTCCTAATTCATGGGGCTTACTCCTAGTCCCATAGTGTGAGCAGTTTTATTGCGTGAACAACAGAAGGGGCGCGTTGGCAATCCGAGGAGAGAGAGCGGCAGAAAAACAGAAAACGACAGAGCGCATACAAAGAGCGTTGACGTCAGTCGATCCGGCATTAGCTGGGGTGGCGCTGCGTCCACAACTCTGTCGATCTAAATTTCTATGGAGGTGACAAGTCGAAGCGGTTCCGGCTCGCCCCCTCCCAGCTCTGACGCGCCCGTTACGAAGCGTCTAAGCGCGTCCCGTCACCGCTAGTATACTTGTAAAATGAAGTGAGCAGCCAGCGCAGATCCGAGTAAACGCAAAAGAGGGTGGAGGGAGATTAACGGTGACGAAAAGCCGATACTGTGGACAACAAAAGGAGTGACGGGCAGCCAACGCTGCTGCTAAAGCCAGCAAATTGGACCACCAAGCGGTGAGAACACTAAGCATGGTTGGCGCGATGTGTGAGGGGCGTGCGAGAAGCGCGAAGTTGCGGGCATACAACGCCGGAGCAGGGCGCGCGCATCGGGTCGAGCCTCGATTTTACCCTGGAAAGAAATGTTGCTCATGCATTATAAAGGCCCACCAGTGGCTCTCTAGCTTTCTGTTTTCCTGCTATGACAGCTTTTAGGCTGACTCGAGATTTACGTAAAGCTACTTCGTAAAGCGCCAACTGTCAGCGGCACTTCCGAAGAGTGAAGATTTTCATTGACTGGCACCTTCCTTAAGGGTCTGTTAACTTAGCAATATATAAATTAAAGGACCAATAAAGTACGCACGTGCTTCCCAAAGTAACTCCAAATGCATGAGATTACTATCATTGTGACAACGCGGAAATATGTATCCAAGAACCGCATATAAGAGACCAAATTTGCGGTCTGCGCTGTTGGTGGAGTAATACTGCTTTACCCGACAGGTGTGCACGAAGAGCTTCGATGTGGAAAACCGGCGCCACTGGAGCATCCTGGTGCAGGCGCTGGCTGTCTTCGTTTTGGTGAGTTCACACTTAACGCCTTTGCTAGTCGTTGAATCGTGCCTTAATTCTGAAACTAAAATTGATTCGTCTCATGTATAGCACGTCTCGTATTCAAGTAGCTGCAGTGACATATAAGCTGTCGACGGCACTGTGATGCTTCCCAAAACTTCAAGAAGTAGACGCGAAATTGTCCCTTGTTTTTTATGTATGGCACCGGGACAAAACAACACGAGACAAAAGAGCACTGACAGAAGAGCACGTAATTAAGTCAGGATGCGACATAAGGACACCGAATAGCAAGCGACAAAACAGAGAAAAGCCAAACAGCACCACGACGTTACAACTCCGTGGCATAACAGCACAGCGACAGAACAGCATGGAGACAAAAACGCAGGCCACAAGAACAGATCACAGAAAGAACGCGAAGAGCAGCGCTGGTTTTGTTGTGGACTGAATTCGGTAGCGTGCCTTAAAAAATTTTTCAAATCCTCATTCGCCGAAAATGGCGTAAAAATCTTACCCCATGGCACGCACCTTTGAAAGGTGGTTTGGCTAAAAAATGGTGCTGTAAGGACTTAAGAAGAGTGGGCTTGTGAACGCCCTAAAATAAGGGTGTGAGGCTGCGTAACACCCTACAATAAGGGTTTGGTCAGCGCGGCTACCCGTGGCCTTGGGGATTGGATGAGCGTGCAGTAAACTATTGTCACGGGAGATAGCGGACAATGCCCCATGGCGCCATGGCTCACCATCTACGATGACGACGAGAGAGTGGCTGGTATGCGGCCTGCACGTGCTCTGTCATGGCCGCCTTATTCATACTGCAAATACTTCCATCTCATCTCTTTGCAAATAGGCCACTTCCCATCTACCATGGATCGCCTTATCAGTCTGCCGCTACATAACATTTTGGTGGAGCTGAGTGGTCTATCTCCATCCTAGCCACCAGACCCGTCCGTTCTCGCCTCCTGCAATGATCACTCCGAACCTCTCGGATCACTTTGGCCGGCCCCAGCCCCGGTAAGCCAGAGGTGACCATCCCCAGCCCCGTATTGCCAGTGACCATCCCCAGCCAATGACCCGCCGAGACCTGCCGACATGAGCAGCCGCGACCCAACAAGACGACGATGCCGATCCTCTGCTCAGTTATCCTGCGTGACTGCTAGGGCTTTGGACGCGCCTTTGTTGCACCGGCGAGCGTCGCTATTCTAAACTGCTGCTGACCGAACTGTCGATCATCATCCGGGGCGACAAGAACTTTTCCACTCTTTATTCCCCTCTCTCTCATTCGCATTTTCACCGCATCCACCCATTTACTGCGGCATCGACTTGGACGGTTACGCTTGAAAGCGGGTGTTGTTACGGGACATGGCGAACAATGCCCCATTGCTCCATGGCCCACCACCGACGATGACGACGACGACGAAAGAGTGGCTGGCATACGGCCTCCGCAACACGCTCCCCGTCTCGATTCTGTTCGCAATCTTCACTTCCGTCCCCAGGTCGAGCGTACGACGCGGGTCACCATGATACTTGACTTATCCTTAAAATCAATACATGAAGTGTTATCTCCACACAAGCTGCTTACATGGCGCTGGGCGCAACAACAAAAAAAGCTGAGAACTTTAAAAGAGCGATCCATACGCCGGCGCGGGTCTCAACTTGCTTGCCGCTTTATCAACTCCACGCTGCCTCAGTTGCGATTGCGCCGACATCAGTACAGAAGAGCACGGCGCTGCTTTGGCACTTGAAAAATGTTTTGAAATTTTATCTACAACGGACGGCCACCTGGATGCTTTTTACTCGAAATAACTAACACTTTGAGTTTTAGAACAATTTATTCTATTGAATTGCATGTAAAATTGTCGCGACCAGCAGCACATCATACTATGGTCAAAAACTACAAGAAAATTCCAATTAAGTGACTTCAAATTATAAAGAGTCGACTGTGCATACTTACCTTACCTTAGAAGCGCGTCTCCTATCCTTGCTTTTATTGCAAGCTCAGGGAAGTCATTTGTTAAATTCGGCGGGCTTGTTGCATAAATAAAATATTTTCGCGCTAATTTTTCAATCAGACATTTTAATATCAGCATATACAAGTCAGCATGCAGATTTGCAGAAACTTTTTAATCGTTATGAAGAGTGGGAAAAGTGCTCTAGTTCTTATGGTCGGTAAGTCATGGAATTTTATTAAATACCAAACACCTGTTCTACACCCTTTCAACACCCACCAGGAAGGGTGTTCATTATTTCACTACCCTTTTCTATGTGTAAAACGGCGTTAGTACAACAAAATACAGGTGTGACCACCTTTCAAAACGTTTCACAACTTTGGAGAGGACCAGAATGCAAGAAAGTTAAGTGTGTGCCTTCGGGGTACTCATTTCAATCGAAGCTTATGGTACTTCGTATCATAAACGTCTTTTTAAAGGCGATCCGTTTCAATGCCATCCTAATGTGAAAAAAAATTCCCCGCATTTCCCCGAGGGGAAGAATGTGAAAGTGCGAATGCACGAGTTGAATTTGCGCGGTTCGGTAATGTTCGCGAAAGAGAGATCACACACACACACACACACAACTACAAAGAAAGAAAGATGCATGTATTCACAGACACCTATTTGTGTTGTCGTTGTACTTGATTGCTAGAGCGGATCTCAGCTTTGAAATTTCGTGTCAGTACTCCTTTAAGCGGGTGCATTAGCCCTTCTCACGCCCGATTCTTGGCCAATCCCCCACGTGGGTATGTGCCATGTCAGCGGCCAGGCAGCGCGCGCCCATCTCCCCCCGTTGCCAAGGAAGACGAGGAGATTCCTGGCCAATCCCCCACGTGGGTATGTGCCATGTCAGCGGCCAGGCAGCGCGCGCCCATCTCCCCCCGTTGCCAAGGAAGACGACGTGCGCGCGCACCCGCAGCTGTTGCTATGCGGACGGCGGCGGACGCTTCAGGCTCGCTTAAGAAGTGCATTCGCACTTAATATGAGGGGACTCTGCAGGCCCAACTTCTGGCGACCCTGAGACATACATACACATGGCCGACGGTGCAAAAAAATTTAAAAGTGAAGTAACTGGGTTGAAAAAAAAAAGGAAATTTGAGTCCGGATGAGAGACGAACCCAGAAACTCCCGAATGGGAGACGAGCCCACATCCCCAACGTGACGCATCTCCCTCGAAACGTATTTACATAGCTAGGAAGGAATAAGATAAGATTAGTGCACATACAGGAAGCCCTATGCATACATGCAACCAACATACTCTATGTACATACTTACAATGTGGTTTGAAAGCCGCACAAGGCGAAAAGGCTATCGAAAGCCTTCACCCATTTGGAAGGCAAAAGCACAGCAGAAATATGCACTGTAGCGGGGGCACTGCTGTACACATTTTTAACTCTCACGCACGCATTCGTTTTCACACAAAGAAAGTGTACTTTCACATACATATAACATAGTGTAAATAAGCATCATCAGGTTTATTCCGATTTTACATGAAAACGCAAAACGGCGAAACACGAAGGCCAAAAGGCGTTGGAGCACCTGACGGAGACCGACCCTCCCTAACCTCCGAATTCATAGACCTATCCTTTCGAAAATCGAAGTAAAAAAAATATTAAGACGGAAGACCGCTACAAAAATAGAATGATGAAAAAATACACTGTGAAGGAGGTGTAAGGGATGGTAGAGAAAACCGAAACTAATGAAAATGGAACTAAAGCTTCTGCACATAATATGCTTGAAAACCTGGACGCAAAATTAAATTACAAGGCGAGGTACAAGTACAGAAAAAAAGAAATGGTACAACTCAGAGGCAGTATGCATTTCAAGTTAATTGATATCAGGGAAATGGATCGTGTGCCCCCACAACCCATTGCCCCATATCGAGACAGTGAGCACACGTCGAGGGCGTTGGGCAGCTCGGATTCGGCGGTGCAAGAAGCCATCGTCGCTCGGGCTGCCAAAGTCACCGGGGGCCTTTCTCCCTCGGTCACCACCCGTCCCCCGAATTAGCCCTTGAAGCAATAAAATTTCTCTCTCTCTCTCTCTCTCTCTATCTGTATCTCTCTCTCTCAAGATAATTGCGATATTGATCGTTCTATTCGTTTGTTTTCATACGCTAGCACCTTCTGAATACATTTTTTTGAATTTTTGATTTGATATGTTTTGTTTAGCTAGCGAAAAATAAGGAATTTAAAGTGTACAGTATTTTGCGAAGGAACATTCGACATTCACCTGAATGCCGCCATACGGCTACAGCTACGGATTTACGGGATACGGCTACGGATTTAGGGGATTTCCCCTATATCTGGTCGATGTACAATATTTTAAATGTTAAAGTCTTAGAACCATAATAGTTACGAGCTCTAGAAAGTTGGTATCCTGGGCAGCGGGAATGATAAACGGAGTGCTTGCTCAAGCATTTCTTTTCGAACTCCGCGAGCCCAACTTTTATTTGATCATATAATTACACGGCTAATTTCGTTGTGTAAGTTTATTGTATCGTGAGCAAGCAGTGTCTATGAAAAAGTCCTCAGGTCATCTCATTATACGACACGTTTTCAATCACACGGAGTGATTTCTTTTGTACCGTAAGAAATTTTGTTTGAGTTGTAATTGTCGCCTCCCAGACAACTAATGCGTAGGGCAAGAGGAAATAAACAGTGACGAGAATAGTTGCAGTTGCATCTTGACCGGCAAAAAAGTTCCATACTGATTGAAGGGTTCATTTTGGCAGGCATGTAATCTACGTGCATAGCTAGGCAAAACTGGAGGCCACTTGCTCACACTCACTCAAAAAATATATTTATCCTAACACACTCACTCGCATTCGCACTCGTCACTCCGCCCTCACCACGCGCACTCACTCGCACTCACGCTCGCCACAACGCCCTTACTGCTCCAACTCACTAGTGCTCACGCTCTCCACTCGTCCCCACCACTCGCACCCACTCACGTTCATGCTCTCAACTCTGCTCTCACAACTCGCACTCACTCGCGCTCACGCTCACCCCACCATCCTCACTACTCGCACTCACTCCCGCTCACGCTCACAACTCGCACTCACTGCCGCTCATGCTCGCCACTCGTTCTCACCACTCGCACTCACTCGCGCTCACGCTCACCACTCATCGTCACCACTCGCACTCACTCGCGCTCACCCTCACCACTCGAATTCGCCGCTTACACTCCCTCGCACTCGCACTCACCACTTGCAATGGCCACTCACACTCACTCGCAATCACCACTCGCTTCCTTCACTCACACGCACTCTCCACTCCCATCACCCACTCACGCTCAGTCACAACCACCGCTAATTCACATTCCAACTGACTTTGTTTTTTTACAGCACGGAAGTTTAAACTTCTCCTGTATTGTAAACCACATGAATCGTTCCATTTTGCGGAGACCTTCAATGCGGCCTTATTAACACCGACACCACTATGTTACGTGAAGCGAGAAAAAAATTGGATGTTTTAAGAGATAAGCTTCACATTGGCTATGAGGGATGCCCCAAAACAATCATCAACTGCTACCAACTTGATCCAAATGAAAAAAATCTGTATTACGAGAATTAAAGCGGGAAGCTTACGGCCAGCGGCCCGCCAAACACACGGCCCGGGGTTTAGGTGGCCCTCTGGTTAGGCGGCCCTCAAGAGGGCCGCCTAAACTCCGGGCCGCGTCTTTGGCGGGCTGCTTGCGCTCGAGGCCGCCTGAACCGCCGCTTTATCAGCGACTTTAAATTGACGCAGCAGCCCGCCTGCATGCGGGTCGGATAACCAGGAATTGACTAAGAGTGTATAACATACGCTTTTGCGAGGGCATTTAGGGACACTGTAAATAAATAAATAAGTAAATAAACGTGGTGAGTTTTGAGGGCGATAACTTTGCGTTCCGGATTACTTTTCGTGTGTATATCTATGTGTCTGTTCTCATGTTTTGTATACGTTTTTACTTCTTTTCTCTAAAATGCCCTTCGTTCAATAAACTGTGTAGCCGTTCGAAATAAAGATATGAAATACATTCAAAGAAGGTAAGACAGCCTTCATTTATCTAGCCTGTTTAGCAGTTCATATTGGTTGTGCAGATATTTGGTCAACAAAAGATGCGTCACGTCCTATCTGTCACGTCTTATCTCCCGTGGTCATCAATAGGCCGTGATTTTATTTTTCGGCACTTTGCTTGTGTCGACGTTAAAGTAGGTTGTGGTTTTAACAAGTACTAATACGACGATTTTGTTATGGGCGGCATTCGTCGTTTTTGCTGTCGGCCCTACAAATATTTTCGGGCATGAAATACATACTGATTTGACCTAAAATTTACCTTTCTCAGGAATGCGGTCTCAATTTTTCCCAAGTATGTATTCGCGCAAGCACATGTCTTGATATGTCACTTTCAAAGCGGTAATCGTCGCTGGACTCCTTCACGAAATGAACAAACTCCCGCAAATTTGCAAGAAGCCATTCATGATAACTTTTTATTATTGTCTACGCTATTTCGCTCAGATTCTACCAAAGAAAAAAAAGACACTGAAAATTTTGACAGTGGTGGCAAACATAAAAGAAATAGTCCAGTTCGGAATAAAAGCTTAGAAAAGCTATTGCCATCTGTCAAAATACTGGCTTGCGCACGCAAATATTCCTATCTCGAAGCGCGCTATCCGAGCCTCTAAAACTGCGCAGTCAATCCGCTCTGGACAACCCTCCAAATAGAATATTTCAAGAGTAATCCCAGGTGAAAAGGGCGCAGTGCAAGAGTGTCCAGCAAAACACTGCCACAAAAAGATTGAAAATGGCAAGCAAGGCGGAGGAACGCTACTGAAGCGCTTGGCCTTGAGTGCTTGGCGGAGACGAGGCGAGGGAGAGAAGCGGTGCCGCGTGGTTGCGCGAAATCGGCGCCGCCTGACTTTAGCGCGGGCGTACTCATGGAGACGAGTTGCCTGGCGGCCGCCTCCCTTCCCGTCCTCCTTTCTAAACGGCGCCAACCTGCCGCAGAGCAAAACCGCAGCTTGATCCTAAACTACACCGTCATGCGCCCGCACCGGGCACCGAAACAAGTTCACTTCGAAAGATTATACGAAATAACGTAGAGGCTAAGTAATCGGACACACACACGCACGCACATGCAGGCACGCACACAAGCAAGAACACCCACGCAACACACACATACACGCGCGCGCACGCACACAAACGTACATGCACGCACACACCAACGCACTTGAACGCGCGCACGCACGCATGCACGCAGACGCACTCACGTGAACACGCACACGCACTCACGCACGCACTCATGCACTCACTCACCCACTCACAAATTACGCTATCCGACTGCCGAGAACGCTTACTATATTCGTCACACCCCACAGGGGTCACAGTACCCCTCCGCTAGTCTGCACGCCATCGGCACGCGGACGACGATCTACATACGGGACACAAAAAAATGAGGAACACTAGACTGCGATGCCCTTTTCAGCGAATCAGTGCAGCAAGCATGACGGGGACTGCAGTGTTTGGACTGACCAGAACGCAATACGAAAATAAAACAGCAGAAGCAATTTCTCCTTCATAACTAGCTGGTTGGCGACCGTCAACGGACAGAATGAAAAAAGCAAAATGCGGGAGCCCAGGTCCCAATTTCAACTTGGGCGGGCAAATTCAAAAGCGTAATGGTAAACGACGGTCGATAACAACAGAGCAGCGCGAACAGCGAGTATCTTACTTTTCGTGATCTCAAGACATGAAATATATATTTCACAAAATGCACGCAACAGTAACGATTCCAACTCCGCGATTCGGTAAGGCGAATGAGGAGTGAGACATAACGTACGATTCTTGTGAATCTGCACGAACGGATACACAAACTTCACAGGGAGACAGGGCACTCAACGAACGGGTGCAGTCGGCGAGTCATCATGACAAATACTATGTGAGGTGATGCAAAGCGACCTTACTATGTTTGCTTGCGAAAGGTACGCACATCGGCGTATATCAGTCAATGCAACATTCACGCAACATAACGAAACGTAAACGTTTTGGTGAAGTTTGCAGTAAAACACCAGCGGTGAAGTTTTCAGGTGTGTCAGACACCCGGATAGCAGCAAATCACATGCCTCAAGGCACGCACCGTAACTGCAGTAGAAGGATGTGTGACGCCAAGCCCGCGTGGAAGCGAGCATCATAACAGAGCGCCGCCGTAACAAGTAATGGCAAAAACGGATACGTTTAATACGCCAAGGCCTCCAAAATGAGCTCCTGCTTCGACAACACGCAACTCGCCCATCCGAACTATTTCGCCATCCTGATACGCGAATCCGCGAAAATCTGCGATACCTTTTCAGACGATTACGGTCACTCATAATTTGCGCTTCAGAACAGCCGGCCTATTGACAGCTGCAGCAAGCCGGCCAATTATGTACACTAAGTACTACGGGTCTAGGTCACGCTGCTTCCTAATGCCTCCATCGCAGCGCTTAGTTGTAGGGAAGTGCAATCGCTTTGTTGCGACGACGTTACCGATACTAATTCCAACGCAAAACGCTGCGAGCCAGAAACATAATTCATCGAGAGTGCGCGCAACAGCCCCAATGAGTCATGACAGTGAGAGTATCAGTGCATTGTGGCATCAGACGTCCATCCAAATCGTATTCCTAAATCCACAGGTCACTGGAAAGTTGATTCCACGGTGCCTTCATTATAAAGGGGAGTAGCCACATATTCCCTAAGCTAAATGCAGTTGTTTCATTAAACTAGTGGCTGTGCGTATGAGTGGATATCGCCAGCAGCAATTACCACAGCAAGCGACTCCTGCGACGAATGCCAACAGCGAGTGATGCTCACTGCAGTAAGCCCCGCACATCGCGCAAGAAGCGCGCGTTCACTCGCCACTCATGAGTGGTTAGCGGGGCTCGCCGTGAGTGGAAATCGCACTCGCGAGTGGTGAGTGGGGTTCACCGCGACTGACTTTCGCACTCGCGAGTGCTGAGCGGGGCTCGCCACGAGTGGAACTCGCACTTGCGAGTGGCGAGTGGGGCTCACCGCGAGTGGAATTCACACTCGCGCGTTGTGAGTGGGGTTCACCGCGAGTGGCTTTCGCACTCTCCAGTGCTGAGCGGGGCCCACCCGAGTGGAACTCGCACTCACGAGTGGTGAGTTCCTCTCGGCCGCGAGCGTCACTCGCACTCGCGAGTGCTGAGTGAGCGTGGCTCGCCGCGAGTGAAACTCGCACTCGCGAGTGGCGAACGGGGCTCACCGTGAGTGGCGCTCGCACTCACTCGCACTCGCACTCACCAGGTCAAAACGACGGTGAGGCTCACTCACCACTCACTCGTGAGTGGTGAGTGGGGGGTGTGTGAGTGCACTAATGACTGAGTTTGCCGACATATGTCTACGTGGTGTGACCGAAGTAGGTGCTCAGAGAAAATAACTCGGACAAGCTTTACGGATGTCGCACGAGTTGATGGGTTTCCTTTGAATGTTCGGGAAAAGTAACTTCCAACAAGTTTTTTTTTTGCTCTAAAGATGACAAAGTTCGCTTTAGTGACACTAAGTTCATATCCACACATATTGGCTCTGTTTGAACTACCTTAAGATTTTAGCAAAAAAAAAAAAAAACACGCTTGTGTCATTAGCATGGCTAAAAGAGTAACATCGTCGTATATGCACCCTGCGTGGGAGCCACCACTTGATGGATTTATGCTACGCTCGTGCGCAAGTTAACGTAGGCATTACTGTCTGCTAAACCGGATCCCCGCAGGGGTGTAGATGTGAAGCATTAAAGGGACAGACAACAGATTTTTGTCGAGTGTATGTTCTCTCTCCCAAATGAAAGGGCACCCGTTAAAGCACCTTAACGAGAAGCGTTTTTGCTCATAACGCCCAATACCTTTTTAAATCGAAATTTTTAGATCTGCGGGCCGTACGTGTCCTCCAAAAAATCATGCTGGCAGCCATGACATGCAGTAGCGCGGCAACATACTTTTTTTCTGTATGCGAGATGAAAAGCGATATTTAAAAACTTGTCTCCAGCTAAAAAAGTGTGAATCGCAGGCTTTCTTATTCGTTTATGTGTGTTTTTTTAATTCACTAGTATATTTTGCACGAGGACGCCATTTGTTGGGATGGACAATAGGTAAAATCTGGGTTCACGTTGTGGAGGTCGGCATTCAATTCTCCCCGGGCGCGTCCTGTTTTTTTAAGCTGCCGTTGGCGTATTTGGAAAGTGAAATGGATTATTTCGGCAGAGGAACGGCCCCTGACTCAGGCAGAATCGTCAAAGCTCCTTCAATAGGTCTGTTTACTGAACGCTGCCGTTGATTCTGGGCATGGAGGCCTAGCCACACTGTGACGGTGGCGGGCGGCTTGTCTTAAAAATTTTCAAAATAATGTTAATAAATACCTATGCAATTTAAACTTATACGAATACTTGTGTTCAAAGGTTTTCAATTAGTGAATGAAGGTTTCAGCAGTCAGAGTAGCTGCTAGGTTTGCAGGTCACGTGACCGAGACAAACATTGTAGTGTCAAGTTTCTACACTACGAACCGCCACCCTTCCGAGTGAAGAAAGTTTTGTGCCACATTAAAATTATTTCCGCCGATTTGTTTATAAATTGCTTGTGGTTTCCGGGCTATATAAAACGCTGGCTTTCATTTGGGACAGAGAAAATATACTTGACAAAAATCGGTTGTCTGTCCCCTTAAAGGGGCCCTGAAAGGCATTTTGAGCACACTAAATGAACTAGCGCAATCGCTAGATTGGGTCGCCAACGTCACCTGTGCCAAGTATTACTCTTTTACGCGCAGCGGAAAGCTCACACTTTTGTTGCAAAGTTTGTCGCTTTTTTCTCACCCTTTCCTTCGTGTTTTTGGACGCCGCCATCTTCACATGTCTACATCATCGATTCCCAGATGTTCGCCATGAGCTAGACATCCTGCTATTGGGCGGCTTTTTCACGCACTTCCGGCAAAGAGATGAGTCGTCTGCTCAGCGTCGGCTCGCCGGCTGATCTGCCAGCGGAGTGCCGGAGTGCTTTGACATTTTACGACAAACGAAACAAGTGTAAACAAACGCTTAACCGTTTGTATTGAATGCAACACGGCCATAACACGACGTGGATTTTAACTTACGTGAGTACGTACCATAAAGAAAGTCCCGTGGCACTTCTTTGGTGCAATCGCAGAGAACGCCCTGAGCCGAATGCCCGGGTTTGACGCGTACATTTTATTCAACTTCAAAACAATCCAGAGATGCGTTTCGAACGAACGCAACGTCACAACATGCGTTGCAAGTCTGAACCGCGATTGACAGACGATGAGTTGCCTCCTCCTGCCCGTCGTAAATACGGCACTCACCTCACACCCGGTTTGCGGGGACGAGCAGCAAGTCACAACTCTGGCGCGCAAGCGAGAAGGCTTTTAGCCAGGCACACTGCACATACCACATGCGAGGTTGAGTGGTACGTCGTTCGAGAAAGATAATCCAGACCATGGGAAGCACTATCCACCCGCAGAAGTACAATGTCGCATTTCATCGCGAAACGAACGCGTCCACAACACACAGGAGGCGATGCACACACACACACACACACAGCTTCGGTCGCTGCATTGGCTTAGCTGCAAGCTTCGTTCGGACAATGAGCGATGCTACGACGATACAGAGCTGCGTGAGGACGACGTGCTAACCACTTCACGTATTTAAAAACACAGGGGCAAAGAACTAGGTTCATCGGAAGCAAAAAAAAAATTCCCCCGCATTTCCCCGAGGGGGAGAATGTGAAAGTGCGAATGCACGGTTGTCGGCCCGCTTGCGGCGCTTGCGCTCGGCCCCCGCAGCCCACCGCCTCGCCGCCTTCTCTTCCATCTCTTCCATCGGGTTTGTAGTATCACGTGTACACCACGCAGTTATCAAGCCGCTATAACGCCGCTGAGTCGCCAACGCACGCCGCTGACGACGTAGTTTGAATGCGTTAAAGATATAAGGCGCGTCACTAACACTGATATCACCGTCGCGTCCGTGGCTTGGTCGGTAGAGCGTCGCGCTGCGGCCGCAAAGTCCTCGGATCGAAACCTGGCGCCGGATGCTGTTTCTTTTTTAAGTGCGAATGCACTTTATAAGCGACCCCAAACCATCCACCGCCGGCGGCGGCGGCGGCGTCCGCAGTCCTCCTCTCTCTATATAAAAAAAAAACAGCATCCGGCGCCAGGTTTCGATCCGAGGACTTTGCGGCAACAGCGCGACGCTCTACCGACCAAGCCACGGACGCGACGCTGATATCAGTGTTAGTGACGCGCCTTATATCTTAAACGCATTCAAACTACGTCGTCAGCGGCGTGCGTTGGCGACTCAGCGGCGTTATAGCGGCTTGATAACTGCGTGGTGTACACGTGATACTACAAACCCGATGGAAGAGATGGAAGAGAAGGCGGCGAGGCGGTGGGCTGCGGGGGCCGAGCGCAAGCGCCGCAAGCGGGTCGACAACCGTGCATTCGCACTTTCACATTCTCCCCCTCGGGGAAATGCGGGGGAATTTTTAAATATAGAGGAGCACTGCGGACGCCGCCGCCGCCGCGCCGCCGGCGGTGGATGGTTTGGGGTCGCTTATAAAGTGCATTCGCACTTAAAAATCTTTCCTCCATTATAGTGCCTGAAATATACTGGCTAGTGTGCCGAGGGCGGGCTCCAGGCGGGCGCCGGGAACGATGTACGCGGCCGTCTGCCGCTTGGGGCGCTGCCGTGCGGGAGTGTGCGCGTTCATCCGGCCCGAGCAGATCGCGCGGTTACCTCCGAGCTGCGTAGCAGACGGCAGCGGCAGAACTTTCCATTCCCGCTTGCGATGAAAGCGAGCGAAAGCGACGAGAATTCTGTCGCGCAACCAAAATTTGTCCCGACCATTCGACAAAAACGATCGTCGCGCGACAAAGCGACAGAATTCCTGCCGCTCTCACTCGCTTTCGTCGCAAGTGCGAACGAGCCTTTATGCGCAATCTCCGCCCCACATAAAACAAGCTCTTGCTTGCCGCCTGAGCATACGGTTGATATCTGACTACGTTACACTGTGCTTGCCAGTGTATTTAAACGATGTCACTAGGTTTGAAACGTACGCGCTCGGCGTGCAGCTTTGTAAACGCAAGCGGTTTCACATACGCACGCTATTTTGCTGCTAATAGAGTTTTAGTACAGCGTTTGTGGCCTTTGCATACGCTAAACGCTAAATTTTTGCGTCCCGCTACGTGACACCGCGATGGGAGTTTTAGTAGAGCGTCTCATCAGTTTTGCGTAGCGACACACTAATGCATACGGCGCCATCTGTCAAATGTTTTCCGAAATGTCTCGCCGGCTCATCTGCTAGCGGAGTGCCGGAGTGTTTGGACATTTTACGACTATCCAAACAAGTGCAAACAAATGCTTTCCCGTCAGTGTTGAATGCAACACATGGGTGCAGCTTGTCAGAACACGGGTTCTCGCTGATCGAGTGCAGCGTTGGTTTGCTCTTCGCCTTCACGTTCATCGCCGCTGATAAAGCGATCCGATCCGGCGCGTTTTGTGCACGGGTTCTGTGTCGGTTGAAAATGTCTTTTTTCATATGCCGCCGGTAGTAGGAATTACAACCACCGCAAAATAACACCCGGCACCAGCGGGGCCACATCTGAGACCGCGCTTTTTGGATAAACAGTGCGCGGTGCACCAAAGGGAACGAGCGCACGATTCTCCCCACGCGGCTGCGAGTTCGCCGCCGATACCAACTGCAGCCCTGCAGCTACGTACACCGCGAAAGGTGTACGTACACCGCGAAAGGCCGCACACATGCGGCCAGGTCATTCGTTCGCTTTTCCAGCCTGTGTCCATGGTGTCTACAGAGATGAAAAAGCCGAAAGAGCTGGCCCGTAGCAGACGGCAGTCTGTGGGAGCGCAATAGCGGAAGTACGTCACCGCTGAGGAGCGGAGCATCATGGGAGGGGAGGCCAACAGCGAAGAAACAGTTGAAAGGAGGAGGAAATACGGCGCGACGATAATTCGCAGTTTTTGACTTACGATTTCTCAGCTAATACTCATCGCTTTAACGAAATTCTTGCAGGAGGAGATTGCTAATACATTGCTTTATTTGGTTACATGTACATCCATGCATCGGCGGAAGGCATTTCAGGACCCCTTTAACAAAGGACATTCATCACGTTTCGTGGACCTAAATGATGCTGTCCGCCTGAAATAAAATCATCAAGGTTTGCGCGTCAAATGACAGGAGAAAAATTATCTTTTTCCGCGTTTTCGAGTCTGGCGGCTCGCTCCACCAGCGCATTCTCTGCGTCGTGAGACGCCGCCGCCGCAAAGTGGGGCCGCTGCGGGGACGTTTTTGCTACTCAACCGAAACTGTTCCGCTAGATGAGGGCAGCGCCGCGTCGGCGGAAGGCTTCGGTAGTCGTAACCAAATTGCGAGCGAGGCGATGTCGTAACACGGCGCATAATAAAAAATGCGCACTTTGTGCAAATCTTCCAGTGCGCATTCCTGGCTGGAACGTGTGTGTGCGTTTCGCAACGCAGCTGAGGTGCCGATGGTTTCTGCAAGGCCGGATCATCTACCCGGGAAGATGTGCCACGAGGCAAAAACTCGAGCGTATGCGAAGGGGCGTGCAAAATAGCCCAGTTATTCAAAATAGCCAACTGAGAGGCCAGAACATAGCAGAATTAGAAATTTAGGCGTTATCAATGGTTTAGCGTGACTGCGCATGCGTGGAAGAGTGTTTAGATCGGTGAAGAAGAAAAAGTTCCGGAGTTGGACAGTTCACGTTACCCGTTCACATTACGCGTCTGGTATGGGTTTTTCTTCCGAGCCGGGCAGAGAGATATGCAACTGCTCATAAATATTCGTGGCCAAAAAGCCACACATCTCGGGTTAGACTTCAGCTATGAAAAGTCGGAAATAATGGTCTTAAATGGCACTAGCACTGCCGCAGCATCCATACAGCGTGACGAAATACCCAGAGTGAAGATTGAAGGAAATCGTTAACAAGAGGTGCAGGTACCCGGCGGAGGGGATCCTCAGTCCGGGATCCCTGGCTCTGGCTGGCTGCGCGGGCCCTCTTCACCAGGTCAAGCTGGATTGCAGAGTCCTCTGTCCAACCGCGCCGTCCACTGTTGAATGGAGGAAACGGAGATTGGTTATATACCTGGCGTGTGCCGCCACTGCCTAACCTGGTGGTATAGGATTGTAAATATTTGTAAGTGTGGACAAATAAAGAGGAAAACTACTTAACCAGTCACGATAAACAGTTTAATTTAATAGAAAGATAAACGTAGCTATAATGAAACGTAGGAGTCGGTGGAGGTATAACAAATAGCAAGTGGTGAGAGGAATTCGGAAAGGAATAATGGTTCCGGACCTGGGTTTTGCCATGTATACAGTAGGCTGGTGAAAAATCAAGGCGCACTAGCATGCCTAGAAGTAAACCAAGGAGTGGTATGCCGTATGGTTTTAGGCGTGCACAGTAAAACAACAAACGGAGCAGCGCTGGAAGACATAGGCTAGACATCGTTTGCAGGTCGAGGAAGTCACACGGCAATACATTATGAGGAGGTGTTACTACCAATGGATCCACGAGGGTTTACAGTTAGAGTCTTAAGTTCCTATTCATGAAATTGTTGACACGCAGGGGCTTAAAAAGACTACAAGGCTACAGATGAAATGTGTGAAGAACAGTGGAGAACCAAATACAGCCAAGGTAACGAAAATACGAAGGAAGGCAGGCAGAAGCGATTAAACGGAGGAAAAAAAAATGGAATCTAAGCGTCGTTAAAGATGTACAGGGCTGAAAAGTGTGACAATAAAAAAAGAAAATCTTTCCGATAATTCTCAGGGCAATGCTTTACTTTTTGATATCAGAGCTGGTTGCTTGAGAACGAAGAGGATTGTGGGGAAATAAGCACAAAAGTACGGGGTGTGCGTGGTCTGCACAAACAATTAGGCCTGTCGTGTTGAAATGTCACTGTACCATAGATTTTTATGTTTGGAAAATATTCGACTTCTCGAGGCCTAATGGTTAAGTGTAGCACAGCGGAAGCAAACTGCATTGTATTCGTCACGTACTCACAGGAGGCATACGAGGCTTATCACTAGCTTAAGCAGACGACCACTAAACTAAGATTGGGGCGATGCTTGTACGGCAGTTTGCGATATCACGCTAAACAATCAGCGGGGTAAAAAGAGAAATACAAGACGCGTGTGCCACAGGTATGGAGTGCCAGCGGAACAGGCATGAAAAGGTCCTGAGAATTTCTTTCAGTCTTTCCATTTATTCAATCATGCGCTGTATGGCCGCCTAACTCCCGCTTAGGCTGTTTAGAGTGAGACTTGGATAGGTACTGAGAAAACCCCAATTTTATGCGTTACGCCCAAAAATGAAGGAAAGTCGGGGGAGTAAAAAATATTGTCCCGTGTATTTTCTATTCTGCGTCGCCGCCTTTTCGGCGCCTTTTTTTTATACTCGCCCGACTTTCACTCATTTTCGGGCGTAACACATACAATTGGAGCTTTCTCAGCACCTATCCAATAAGGCTCCCGCTTCGTAGTCTAGGTGGGAATTAGGCGGCCCTGCAGCGCATAATTGGATGAGTGAAAGAGGAGTAATAAATGTTTATTGAAAGGAATTCTCAGGACCTTTAAATGTGTTTGTTCCGCAGACACTCCATCCCTGCGGCGCACGTATATGGTATTCGTCTTTATACCCGTTCCTATTGTTTGAGTGTGACATCGTAAACTACCGCACAAAGCATCGCTGTAATCTTACTTTAGTGGTCGTATGCTTAGGACAGCGATAAGCCTCGTATGCTCAATAGAAATATTCGACGCTGAATCGAAAATTTTGTCCCATGTATTTTCTATTCTGCGTCGGCGTCTATTCCCCGCCTTTCCCCACAGAAATGGAGGCCAACTGCCTGTGTGGCTCCCGGTTTGAATCGCGAACGCAAAATACTGAGCTCAAACGGTTTGCACGCAATCGGAGGAGTGCGTTTCGTGTACGCGCTCGTACTGCCCCTTTAAATATTTATTAAAGCGAGGGCTTTCTTAGTGGTACTGATGGCGTCCTGTCAAAAACGTAATGCAATCTCGCATATCCCGGTTGCATGGTCGACCGAAAAGCTCTGATAAGATCTCCGGACATACGGCGCGTGCATGAGACCGAGCTTATATGGTGTCAAAAGGGTTACTCAAAAATCGCGAAAAACGAACGGGTTTAGTTAAGCAAATACACTCAACGATTCTGATGTAGGAGTACAATAGTGCACCTTTATCTCATTAACCACGTATGGGTTTATTTGCAGTTCATTCGTAGAAGCGTTTAGTTAGTGCGGAAAAGCCGTCACATGGGTTTATTCTTTGTTTGCGATTTGGGTCTTTAAAGGTGTGACGATCGATTGGACGCGCTATCAGCGGAGGCTGGACGCGCATTTCTGGCGCACTTTTGACGCAGCTTTCATGTCAGGAAGCTTTCGCGCTTCTTTCAGCCTTCTTTAGGAAGGGATAGTATAGCCTTTCTGTGTTCTATTAGTATCACGTACGCGACCGTTCGGTGTGTGCTGTGTTATTTTCTTGATTGTTGGCATCCTTGTTTATTCACCACCTTGCCTGATAGAATTCACGAACTCAGGCATTTTACGGGGGTCACGAAGACAGAATGCTACTTTGTATAATTTGAAACAACTAGCCTTCGGTGACTAAGTGACTAACGCTGCTCCGTTCCAGCCACGAAAGACGTCTTTTCTTCCGAAGAAATGCAAGACATATTGAAGAACTCTGACATAACGCGCTGCAGTGCCGTAATACGGGCAGTAGTGAAGTAATATGGGTCAGAACTGAAGACAGTTTTCAGTGCGTTACCTGCTCGTCAGCCTTCACGTTATACGATCAACAGATAGCAGATGCCCCACTAAAATCGCCCAGTCATGTGTTTTGGCGGTGACATTATTAGTGCCGATTATGTGGCCATTCATCGCGCTAACGAAATTATGTGACGTTTTACGGAAATCGTCGAAACGTGGGTGGGCAGTCGCCACTGCTTCATATGTTTCCTTTGCTATCTGGATTATTTGTTTGAAGTCTGCGATAAGAGAGGTATCACTGTTATCGCGACGAAACAGTCTTTCTAATGCACCTAACCTATATTAAAACCCTGTCAGTCTCGCAGTCATTGTTAAATTTGAAAAGGCATAACACAGAAACCTGTTTTATCCCTCACTCTCCTTTTACCGTTTCAGTTGGTGACGCTGGCCTTGGCCACTTTGGTGTGCTGTAAGGCCAAAGCACGTCGGGGTTACCTCGCCGTTCCACTATGAAACAAGAAGACGCAGCGCTGCAGCACGCGGACGCACACGTACTGCCTCCAAGCATCGCCGTCCAACCAAAAGAAGGTCGAAGGGGAACCTGCGCAGACACTATTGGAGATGGCAGTGTTCACCAACTTCCCCATTGGGGAGGGGTCGACTAAGGTCTCTTGCCGAGGTTGTCAGTTTCTACCGCTTTCACAAATTATGGAACACGCCTATCTTATTACGCTGCAATGTTTGTTTTCTTTTACGTCGTGCGGTTAATCATGAAGTAGGTTTGTTGTCCCAGTTCTTTAGATTAACTAAAAATGGCTGCGGCTTAGCTCAGCCAACCTTGGATATGCAAAGCAAAAGCTTGGCTTAGTCTGGTTGAGCCTTGGTTTCGCTTGGTTAAACCAGTGATTTAGCTGTATTGCGTACCACGTCTCAAAGCCGTTCGGTTCCGTGCAATGCTCACAGAAGGAGTACGGGCGAACATGGCGTTCGCCGGGGCGAACGCGGCGTCAATTCATGGCGAACGCACCGTTCCTCTCCGCCGGGCACAAGACGAGCCACGTTGCCCGAAGCGACCCCGCGCCGAATGCATGGGAGAGGCGGCGGGGGTGGTTGGCTGCCGCGGCTGCAGCGGTGGTGGCGACCACTATCGGAGCCCGCAGGCGCCAACAGCGGGCACGGCGAATCATGCGATGCGCTTCGAGGGGTGTGTCGGCGGGGGTGTGTTTCCGGTCAAAAGGTCATTTGCGCATCCTCCGCGAAATGGCTGGACGAAAGTACTAAAGCTTTGCTTTAAAAATCAAGTGTCTTGGGTCTTTTTGAGCAATACGGCTTGCACGTTCGTCAAGCCAAGCATACCCACATAGAGAGATTGGGTCACGAGTAGAACTATCGTCTTGTATCGTATTTCGTTTGTCACGCTTGTATGAGGCGTGTTGAAATGCAACACTAAACCACGTTATGTTGTTCTTACAGAACACCTAAATAGTGGTTCCGGTATTGCACGCAGCGAACGCTGGAGTTTTTTTTTGTTAATTTTGGCCAATTAGGAGGTCCAGAAAAAAACATAGGTGTGTATTATCTACATGCTAGCATTCAAGTGATATGGCCACACGGAACTACAGCCGCCACTACAATCGCCCAGCCATGTGTCTTGGGGGTTGGTTAGCCCGGCGGGCGGCAACGGCAAGAACTGTATTCTGTGACGTCCTAGAGAAATCGCGGGAAAGTGACTGCGGAGTCAACATTGGTTCGCATGTTTCAGTTAATTTCTGCACTATTTTACGGTTTGAGATACATTTGTTGTCATTGTTATCGGAACAAAGCACTCTTTTTAATGAAGCAATATCTATCTCCATCGCCCCTTTAACAAAGGTACGTCTGCGATATAAAAGGCATCGCACACGCGAGAAACGATGAGTTTTTGCTCCTGCTAATATGCAGCCTCAGAATGATAGAGAATTTCTTTCGATGTGTTCTAGCAATACCTCTGCAAGGAATGGTCAATTTGGAGGGATGCTTGGATGTGCCACCACTTTCACAAATTTCTCTTATTATAACAACATATTCGTGTGATATGATTTATGTAGGTCTTAACCCGCAAGAAAGCAGGGGCTATTGATAATAACCGAATATAACGTTGCCAAACAAATACTCCGCAAAAGTCAGTCGTACAGCCATTAGCGGGACACCAAAGCGTTAATCCAAGTTGGCTTATATGAGCAGAAGGCAATGGCTGGGGCAGATGTGTATCATGTGTGGCAGAAGCTATTGTTGATCAAAAATAAAAAAAAAGCCCGGAAAAAGAGGGAGGCAGGTATCTCCTTTTCATATACTTTTCTGCAAGAGGATTAGTTGAGGGGAAAATCTGCATGGGTGAACTGGGATTGGAGGAGTTTGTTTACGTTTCAGTTAAACGAACAATAGGGTACGAAAGAGAAGGAAGGGGAAAAACGTTTATTTGAGTCGATAATAAATACACGAAATATAATGTCTATCAGAAATGTTTGTTGCGCATGTATCTTTGATAAGAAGTGAACTTCACTTTTGAGAACTACAAAACAGGCTGTCTTATGGCAATAATCACTCAATTTTGTTTCAGTTTTTATTTAGCGAAACGTGTTGCCTTGGTGGAAAAGTGTGGCCAAATGTTTCCTTAAGGTGAATTACAAAGTTACGGTGTCTCCTTAGGGCCGGCGTACATCCAGGCAACGGTGAGAGGCAGGTCACCACTTTTTGGACACCACTTTGGCCAACTGGTTGTGTTTTTTGACACCTGCAGCTCACAGGTCCGCTTGTGTCATTCGCGCTCATTCGGCTCTGGTCACGACACTTTGTTACGGGCTCTTTTACGCCGCGAAACATCGAAAAGGAAAATTGGAGGCGAGATTACGTCATGAGTGAGACAGGTGAAACAGATGCCCAAAAAATGAAACTTGTAGGAACTCAGGCCGAAAAGTGCACTTTCTAGTCAGTTTCATGCACAAACACTAAAACTGCCTCAGAGTAAGATTATTTTGAACAGAGTATCATAAGGTACGAGCTGCACTACCTCTTGATAAGGTATACTTACATTTTATTGAGGCTGTATGCCCAGACGACAGAGAGCGCGGATAAAAATTTCAAATTGAAAATGTTGTGACCACAAAGTGTTCGTATCATCAGTTGAACGCTGAAATTATTTTTCTACTTCCAGGCTGCGTTTTACCAACCAGCGTAGAGCCACGGCAAAAGTGCGAAATGAGGTGACGACCGTTGCGCACCACCAGATCCTCCCATTTCAATCCCCGAGGGGCATGTTTACCCAATCGTAATTTAAGTGACGTTTCTATATTTAGCCACCTCGCCTTTGGCATTAAGTTTCACTTCAGGTACACTAGTTATTACTCGCGTTGGAATAGTAACCATCCCCGGCATTGGGCGCTGCCCGAACACTTCGCGGCAATGCAGCCTGCGCCATAACTTCAGGCGTGTCGATCTTGCCATTCTGACGGCTTGTGAGGTCGGTGTCAAAGAAAACAATAACTGAGCGTTTTATGACACCGCAATGAGCAAAAAATCTCGCTTCACGAACCCAGATTTTTACAAGCACGCACCGTGTTTCACACTTAAGCACGAGTGACGGTGAAGTCGTTTTCGCTGAACTCTATCTTTCGAGCGGCGCAACTTCCCGGCACCTGGCACACATTCTGAATCAATATATTGCCGCGATAATGTCACTGCTCAGTACCGCAAGTGATAAAATGGCTAAAGAGGAACCCAGCCGCCCGTGTAACCTAAATCAGGGAAGAGATCGGCGAAGCGCTTCGCCTAGCGATCGGCAAGGCCGTGTCAGCGGACCCCGCCAGAGAGCCAATCACGCCATAATAGAAGCTATCGTATTTAAAACAAAACTTCGGTGACCTCATTGATTCCGTTGTATGTCAATACGCTCTGCACGATAAACGTTCTCTGACGGTGGTGATGAATGATCGTGGGTGAAGTGAAAGAAAGAAACTCCTCCCGTGGCCGGAGTTGAACCTGGGTACATATAGAGTTATGAAGCCGGCGTCTCTCCGACTGCTCCATTTCGGCATGGTCGAAGGAAACGGTAAGCAGCAAGTACCGATTTACACCGTACACCCTAAATCCAAGCGTTAGGCCTACGGACTGCACACCTGAGAGGTGCTGTGGCTATTCTAGAAAAGTGGAGCGTACCTCGAGAGTAGAACATACTGGCACTGTGGTATCAGTCACCCAAAGAATCCATAACGAGAAAGCTTCGTGATCAACCATCGTCGTCGTTAGAAGGAGAGGTGCATGATTTCTTCGTTTCACCGTTTTTCTTATTCTGCCGTTTGTGTATTTGTGGGAAACAATAGAAATACGGAAGGCGATGACTCGTCCAATCCAACCATACCAAGATGGCGGCACGCGGTATCGCCGTTCCGAAGATGCAGGGCTCCACAAATGTCGTTTCTTTTGTCAACTTGCGCAAATAATTTGTCACCTCAGCTGACATGAATATTTCTAGATGGCACTTTGCAATGGTTTTCGACGAAGAAAGTTTAGAAACGCACGGAACAAAAATAGCGGGCCGTCTTTACTAACGTGAAACCTGGGGAGGGGCGAAGCATGCAGTGTATAATTGTATGCAAAGATTGTAAGTCTCTCTCTTTCCACACGGCGCGCGCTGATTTGGCGCCACAGAAGCGCCGGTGGAATGAGAAATCGCGCGCTTGCTGAGGCGGTGGCGCCCTCTCTTGCGTTGAACGAGATTTAAGCAATCTGCATGCTCCATCTGCCCCAGTTTGGAGTAGTGGCAGCCAACGCGAGCGCAGTGCAATGCCCGCGCCTCACTCTGGGGGCTCGACCTAGGGGGGGGGGGGGGGGGTAGGTAAAAAGAATTTATTATAACCCATATATCAGGGCGCAGCGACTAGTGATAGCAGCACTGCCCTATGTACAGAAAATTATCCAATCAGTTTTCATGTAACGTGGTCATTCTACACACTGCGCAAAAATGTTTAGCGTGGGCAACAAGCTACTACAAATCAAGTAACACAAAGTTCACCAGCGTTCAAGGAAAGAGTCATTAACTATACTGAACTCATTACGGCACTAGAGAAACGCTCAGGATGTTGCTCCTGACCACTATAAAGCGTGTAGACTAACGCAAAAAAGGCTTCTTCTCCTAGAGCTGCGTTCCAAATGACTCATGAGAATCGACCGGGCACGCCACAGCAGCGGGAACATTGCCAGTTGCTGTCGTGCCGAAGATATGCAGCACCACGATTTCTCCATAGAACAAAACACAAAAAAAAACCTGCATACATCCGAAAATTCACTAACACATTATTTTAACGAGTGTTCATTCGAAGTGTGAGTCCGAACATCCTGCTTAATAAAGTCCAAAACGTTGCCGATACACGACAGTGAAACAAGACATGAGGCCCCGGCACTTGCAGGTAAGCATGTGTTTTCTTGCTTCGACCGACCACCCGACCCGATCAGGTCTAGCGTCAACAGCGGGTAGGTATTTGAGTGTAACACAAATTATAACCCGCCTACAAGCAGATTCTTCTTATGCTTGACAATTGCTGAAGCGTACAGGGAGCGTTCCACAAATCTTAAAATCATGTGAGTTTATTTTGAACCGGTTTTATCCATAATACACTTGCCTTTTAGTTCGCGTTTCGTTCTAGCTCGAGCCGTTGGAAAACGAGTGTCCCGGTGTTTTAGTACCCTGACTACATCAGACGACGACGACAGGAGACGCCGACAGCCCGATCCCAAAAGGGGCTTCGTCGCTAAAAACATCCAATCTGAAATCGTGACATAAAAAAATGGTCTCTGAAACATTTTTGGCTATAGATCCCCAGGTTGGTTTTTAATTGATTTACTAATTCATTGATCGTTCAGAAACAGCGTCCTCTTCGGGCTGCTTGGAAAATCATGTTGCCAAGTCGCCATTTTTCCATATTAAAACTGACTTAAGTGTCAATATCCTTGCTTACCAGGCTGTTTTGGAGCAGTTTAGCGCAACTTTCTTAATTTTGTTTCTTCGATAGCAGATTGGCGCAGAAAAACAGATTTGTATAAAAAAAGCGCAACATGCGCAGCTGTCGCACCAATTTTACACATTTATAAACTAGCAAAGCATCGTTTATCGCCCATCAGAAAAGAAAGGACCTGCCGCGGTGGCTCAGTGGCTAAGGCGTTGCGCTGCTGAGCTTGAGATCGCGGTTTCGATTCCCGGCCGCGGCGGCCGCTTTTCTGGTGGAGGCGAAAAGCAAAAACGCCCGTGTGTACGAGATTTTGGCGCACGTTAAAGACCCCCAGGTGGTCAAAATTAATCCGGAGCCCTCCACTACGGCGCGCCTAATCGCTGCGTTGCGTCGGCGCGTTAAACCCTACAATCAATCAATCAGAAATCAAAGGAGCTAAGAAGGTTGTGTTGTAATTTAGGTTGAAATAAGAAGTTTCTGGGCCTTTAATGTCTTTTTAACAGGTCACATGCAAACTACCCGCGGTAGTGCTCGCCGAAAACTAAGACGGCACTAAAAGCTCTGAGTCGAGTACTTACAACTTAAGAAAAAAGTGTTTACCTTTGTGCCAAAAACCCGGACACGCTCAACCGTTTTTATCATGCTAGATAATCTTCTCTAGCACACGTTTAAAGGAGGTATTCCGAGCAATGAATCGGCGACAGCGATCGAGAAATTCCTGCATCAATCATGTGATAAATATCAGGTGAGTATATGTGGCACCTACGACCTTCCATCGGACAAAGTATGAACCTTGCGTTGCCCTGTCCACAAACACGGTTTCCTCCAAAGTGGGGTGTGCGCGCACTGAAAGGTTCTCTCCACCGCGGGAGCTCAATGGGTACATTCGGCTGCTGAGCCCGAGGATGCGGTTTCGATTCCCGCCGTGGCTCCAGTACTGTTTGGGCCGAACTCTGAATTGTGCCCGTTTAAAAAAACGTCCGTCACGTCCGTTTCAATCGTGATGTAGGTGCAGTTGTGATGCCTCTCACCAAAGAGCACAGAATCCGACGCCCCGCCTTGCATTAAATAGGCGTCGTCTACTTTCGCCAATCCGGGCTAGCTAGAAATGGAAATATTGAAACTATAGTGAACTAGAATACTTGGGTATTCTAGTTCACTATAATTGAAACGTCAGGAAATGGACAAATGTCATTCTGCTCCTGGTTCTTTGATTCTCAGCATGGTCTTTGAAACTAATGCAGCAGGTCAACACTAATCGAAAGTTCCGCGACTACGACCAACTAAGTGACTCGTATGGAACGCCGTGTAGACACCACATTATGTCCCATGGGAGAGGCGGACTTGCTTTGGCTCGTTCAGTTCTTTGTCGTGACGCAGATGTTATGTGTGTTATCGTAGGCTCCGCTCAACGTCGCTGAGACGCAGGAAGTTAATAGGACAATCGGCAAGGCTTACAGGGACTCGGGCTTCCGGCCTTCCCTTTTACCGAAACTTTCTTCCGGCTCAGGAGCCGTAACACGACTGAAGAGTTGGTGCAGGTGCACCTTACCAATCAGAGAGCGAGGCTGAGGTTCAGAGAAACAGGAAGGGTGATCCGCTCATTCCTTGGTATCTCGGCCGCGCTCGACCACCCGGCTCCCCTAACAAGAAACATAACGCGTGTACCCCAGTAAGAGTGTCACGGTCCTCCCACAACTTCATTTATGCTCCCCGTGCTTCACGTCAGCCGAAGAAAGCCAGAGGCGCACACAAGAACTATGGAAACATATCAAGCACAGCCTATGCGATTGCAGCGTCCTATCCTGCTAGGTTCGCAACACTATACACCGTATTCGACCAGAAGGGACACCATCGGAACTGCTCACTTGGCCGTGACAATCCTACACAAGCGGAGGAAGCGAGAATCGCCTTCGTTGTTGCATAAAATAACGCGCAGCTCGGCCTCACGGAGCCACAGCAGGTCTCCCAGAATATTGCTAGAAGAAGCCTGTACACCATGCACAACACTGTGCATCATCCAACAGCAGCTCTCGAAGAGGCCAATCGAATTGTATGGACTCTGGTACGTCAAGGCACCACTAAGAGCCCTAGCGCTAGTATTAAACGAAGAGTGTAAAACAGGTATTTTTGCTGTTTTGGTAAGATGACACATCATCCCCCCGTTACAAAGGGGATACCAATAGCAATCATCATCGCCATCATCATCAGGAAAGGGGCAGTTGACTCATTGCTCGAGGACTGACCCGTCGAGCAGGCGCCGAGAGAGAGAGAGAAATAAAGCCATGTTCCCAAACCCGAGCGCATACACCACTTCACCTCTTATGCAGATATTACACTGCACTATAGACCATAGGTCGGCAAACTCACTCATGAGTGCGCTCACACACCCCCCACTTACCACTCACGAGTGAGTGGTGAGTGAGCCTCACCGTCGTTTTGCCCTGGTGAGTGCGGGTGCGAGTGAGTGCGAGCGCCACTCACGGTGAGCCCCGTTCACCACTCAGGAGTGCGAGTTCCACTCGCGGCGAACCCCACTCACCACTCGCGAGGGCGAGTTCCACTCGCGGTGAACCCAACTCACCACTCGCGAGTGCGAGTTGCACTCGCGGTGAGCCCCGCTCACCACTCATGAGTGGCGAGTGAACTCGCGCTGCTTGCGCGATGTGCGGGGCTTACCGCGATTAGCATCACTCGCTGTTTGCATTCGTCGCAGGATCCGTTTGCTGTGTTAATTGCTGCTGGCGAATACCACTCGTACGCACAGCCACTAGTTAATGGAACGACTGCCTTTAGCTTCGGGAATATGGGGCTACTCTCCTTTATAATTAAGGCACCATGAAACCAACTCTCCAGTGACCTGTTGATTTAGGAATATGATTTGGATGGACGTCTGGCGCCATAATGCGCTGATACTCTCACTGTCATGACTCATTGAGGGGCTGTTGCGCGCACTCTCGCCGAATGATGTATCTGGCTTGCAGCGTTTTGTGTTGGAATTAGGTCGGTAACGTCGTCGCAACAAAGCGATTGCACTTCCCTGCCGCTGAGCGCTGCGATGGAGGCATTAGGAAGCACCGTAGTCTAGTGCCGTAGTACTTGGTGTACATAATTGGCCGGCTTGCTGCAGCTGTCATTGGCCGGCTGTTCTGAAGCGCAAATTGTGCGTGGTCGTAATCATTTGAAAAGGCATCGCAGATTTTCACGGATTCGCGTATCAGGAGGGCGAAACGGTTTGGATGGGCGAGTTGCGTGTTGTGGAAGCAGTAGCTCATTTACGAGGCCTTGGCGTACTAAACGTATCAGTATTTGTCATTACTTGTTACGGCGGCGCTCTGTTATGATATTCGCTTTCACTCGGACTTGGCGTCACACATCCTTCTACGGCAGTTACGGTGCGTGCCTTGAGGCATGTGATTTGCTCTGGGTGTTTGACACACCTGAAAACTTCACCGCTGCTGTTTTATTGCAAACTTCACTAAAATGTTTACGTTTTGTTATGTTGCGTGAATGTTGCATTGACTCATATACGCCGATGTGCGTACCTTTCGCAAGCAAATGAAATAAGCTCGCCTTAGCATCACCTCACATAGTATTTGTCATGATGACTCGCAGACTGCATCACTTCGTTTAGTTCCCTGTCTCCTTCTGAAGTTTGTGCATCCATTCGTGCAGATTCAGAAGAATCGTACGATGTGTCCGACTCCTCATTCGCCTAACCGAATGGCGGAGTTCGAATCGTTACTTTTGTGCGCATTTTGTGAAATATATATTTCATATCTTCAGATCACGAAAGGTAAGATACTAGCTGTTCGCGCTGCTCTGGTGTCATCTACGGTCATTTACCATTACGCTTGTGAATTTGCCTTCCCTAGTTGAAATTGGGACCGGGGCTCCCGCATTTCGCTTTTTTCATTGCCGAGCTATGCTATAGACTGTCGCAAAGGCACTAGCACCCCCACCTCCCTCCACGCGTACTCAAGCACGTAAATTCCTACCTCGAAACGCAGAACGACATTTACGCGCACTTGACGCGAATGCATTCCCCCATATAATTCAAGCCTGGTCATAACCCACCATTTGCCGATTTTGCGGGAAACCAGAAACCCCTTGACACATTTTTCTCATGATCTTTGACGTACACAAACGTATGCCAGAACACAATAGAAAGTGCATTTCTTTTTGACACAGGAGCTGGGTGAGTGTGGACGGCCTACATTAAAAATTCTCGAAGCTGTACAAGACAAGCGAATGCTGTGGTAAGTACCCAGATGCAATTGAACACGTCGTAATGCATTGAAAAAGTATCCATCGGGCCCGAAAATAGGATAACGTTGGCAATTTTGACACCCTCGGTTTTAAAGGGACAGCCCACCGCTTTTTGTAGAGTGTACGGCCTGTAGCTCACATGAAAACCAGCGTTTTATATAGTCAAATAACCACAAGAAATTTCTGAAATAAATTATTACCGCAAAAGTGTCGCCATGTAGTGTCTAATCGTGTCTAAACAGCTCCGTTCCCGTCTCCCTACGTTATCCAAAAACCGCGTAAAGGAGTAGGGAAGACTGCATTTTATTATTGTTTTGGCTTGGGAGAACGTTTAAGTACCTTACAAATCCCTCTTACGGTTAAAAGCTGGTTAAAAGCATGTTCCCGCGCGGCTTAGTGTCATGGTTGCGAGCATTCGTTTTGGAAGCATACGCAACGCTGGTGAATTTAAAAATTCCGCTTTCAAACGTTGTAATCCCTCAGCGGAAAACAGATTCGGTTGATGGTGTTTAAAGTGATGATGGTGTTTAAAGTGATGACTTTTCATTTGCGATAGAGCGCACGTACTCCATAAAAAGTCAGTTGGCGGTACCTTTAAAGACGACAGCTTTCCCTGGCGAGCAGTGGCGATCATAAATAGCCCAAGATTGAGTTGGCGATTGAGCCGGTAACAAGGCCGTGGCAACAGCACTTAGTTTGACCGTGTAATGAGCAGAAAAAACACAACCTATCTTAGCAACGCAATAAAGCGCAACATCCTAATAACTTGTCTTACGAAGACTATACATGGTATGGGGTCAGCAGTGGGCGGTAACATCACCTGTTCCACTCCAACTGTAGTTCCCAAAATTAAGATTTCCTGCGATTCTGCACGTTTTAGCTGACACAGAGCGGATAAGTCCATTCGCATCGCTGTAGCGGCTGCGGGAGCCGATTTCATGCCTAATTCGATGTTGCGAAATGTTCAACGTACCCCATTCCCGACCAAAATGAATGTATGGGGTGATATAAGCGAGAGAGAGAGAGAGAGAGAGAGAGAGAGAGAGAGAGAGTGTGTGTGAGAAAGGGAAAGGAAGAGAGAACGGGTAAAGCCATCTGAACAAATTTTAGCATAAAAAATTCGCGTCGTCCCTGCTCGCTTCGCTGCAAATGTTGTCGGAAGACAATGGTCTTACGCTGCCCTTCCCCGTGACTCCCTCTCCTCTGTTCCTCGTTCACCTCTCACGCTGTTTCCCTCCTTTCCCGGTCCTCCCAAGATAAATGCATTTGAGGTTTGATGAATTGAATTCAGTGTTCTAGCGCTGGCACTGCAGACGCGCCGTCTGTTGGGACCTTTACTTACTGCTTGTGTCAGCGCTCGATCCCCGAACTCTAGGCTTGAGCGCAGCCTTTTTTTGTATTTATTGTTAAAACATTGCTTGTTTAAACCGTGTTTTCTGTTTTCTGTCTCAAAAGTACGTCAACGCCTATTTTTAACTGAAAGAAGAGTATTATCAATTATGTATATAAGATTTCCTTCAAATTTGCCTAAAGTTTTCGTTCTGCTAAACCATGTTGACAAGTCTGAAGTACGCTGCCAGATTTACTACTTTAAAAATGTTTTACCTAAATAAACGCCTGCTTCAAAACTTGCAGGGCAGCTGAATCGAGGGACAGACAGACAGACAGACAGACAGACAGACAGACAGACAGACAGACAGACAGACAGACAGGTAAAAATGTTCGCCTTTAAGTAGCCCAAGAAACACATTCGTCGTTAAAACAATTCACTAGGACTTAATGGGAAGGAACTTGCCCTGGTGTGTAGCGCACGTGACATATCTGTGATGAAGTGCCGGAATAGCTTAGTGCTCTAATAGTAAATTCATATTTAGGCCATCATTTACGCCACCTTGAGCGGCTGTGTCCCTTAAGGTTCACCTAAATATATGTCACGTCTCGCTTTTTTTTATCACAAAAAAACGCCTTGAATTCTCAAGTACTACCCCGCAAACCCAATGACTGCTTACTACAATAATAACCCCTTTTTTAAACGCTTCCGCTGGGGACGCTAGTGTCACAAACCGAGGGAGGTGTTGTTGCCTTCTACATTCTTATTACACTTTGGAGTTGTACCTGTTTTTCTGGTCCTACTCCGCCCTTTTCCATTGGCCACCGTATGGTTCCTGTTCCACTCAGTGTCCGTGAACATCTCAAGTGATTGCATAATAATAACGACTTCGGTGTCACAGGCGTCCTGGAGTGATTGATGGAAACGGAATTCGAACCCCACATCTAAACCACTTAGATGCTGCCTTATCCGGGCAAGCGCATCGATACGTGAGAGAGGCAAAATTTCCATGTATCGGATTCGCAACAATTGCGAGTGGAATAGTGGGAAGCCTGTGCTGTGATCCTCCACGCTTCGACTGACGTTGGCTTTCTGTGTCTGCAAAAGTACGTCTGCAGCTTAGTCGTCTGAATGCCTTGCGGCAGTCGAACGGGCCGCGTCACCCTCCGCGGCTGTTTTGTTACTCACGGAACAGAGAAGGAACGACCGTTAGTCAGCCGAGGGGCGGCCTCTCACTCGCTGCTCACATACGAAGGCAAACATGGGCGAGTACACAAGAGATACTTCGCCGCCCACGCACGCACGCACGTAGTGCAGCGTGGAGAATAGGCGCCGGACTTCGTCCCTCCTCTCCGAGATACCGTCGTCTATCTACACTGCGCAGCGCGACGGAGGGTCCGCGCACACAGTATACGGAAAGATGGAAGAATATGACTTAAAGAATAAAAAGGAAACACCGTTCTCTATACCTTCCCCCTCATCGCACTCGCACCTACACAGAGGCACGCAGCCCTCGCCAGCCTGCGTTCCGGAGCGCGCGATAACGGCGCGAGTCCGAACGGGAAACGTCTGGGCGCCTGGCTTTCTCACCTGGAGGCAAAGGACGCCGGCCACCGCCCTCGTTCTATCTATACGGGCTCGCTCGCCGCCGCCGTGATCCCAGGAGTATCCGACTGCTTCTTACTTGCCCAGTGACCGTTTTTAGTGTATTCCTTCTCTTGCTGCGTACACCGCGAAGAACGGATAGCCATGGATGAAGGAGTAGCCTGCGTCAAATATATTCTCATCACATGCAACCTGCTTGTCTGGGTGAGTCAGAGTGATGCTTCGACGACATGTTGCGTACAAATTGTCCGTTGCTGGCGTCGGCCATGTTAGGCGTAGTCACGAACCTTTTCTCTGTCCTGTTTTTATTTCCTTTCAAAGGAAGCAGCGCGGACGATCGCATTGCATTGTGTAACTCATGTGTGTAACTCATGTACTCAGAGCGTTCACTTCTTTTTGCACTGGAGGAAGTAAACAGCACCAGGAGCTGTATCAATTTGAGAGCTGTAGCTCCCCGCTTTTTCTTGTTTTGAACAATGCTTCATTGTTTAGTAGCAGCGATAAATCCGGTTTTGTTGGTCCTCTGGCAATTAATTGCACGCTGCTCTACCGATGTTAAAGACAAATGCAGAGGTTATTTTTACCTGTAACTGTCAAGGCGATGTTTCCGAAAAAAAAACTTTAATTAACATATGCACGCAGCCGAACAGTTAATACCAGAGCCATTCCACCGATACCTACGTCTCTGAGCCAACGGCGGAAAATTCTGCTGCATGCCTGTGAAAAATGTGGCATGTGAATAATCTACTGGTCCCCGCTTTAGTCCACAATATGTCACCATGTTTCTGCCAGCTCATACGTAGGTATTCGACTACAGTGGACGTGAAACGTTGTTGAGATGAATTCACAGCAACTGACCTAAGGGAGTGCTTGTTACGAAGTTATTCAGCATTGTTCTAGACTTATCTTCAATATTATTTTAATGTTTTTATTGTTTAGTATTCGGTTAAAATTTTCACTCATCCAGGAAGATAACCAGAAGTCTATTGGTTCGGGAGTGTTGGCCGGAGCCGTTTTCTTAGATTTTACAAAGTTGGTTAATGGCAATAATCGTGACGTTTTGTGCACTATTTCGAATCATATGGTTTAACCGTACCAGTTCATACTTTCCCGAATAACCTTGCTACAAATTGATAAGGCGCTGTGTGTGTTGAAGTTGGTTTTTCGGGGCACAAATAAGGAAAGCATGCTGCGAGGCTTAATATTCGGCCATTTACTCTTCGTTATCTGTATACTAATCGCTTCAATGCAGAGCGCTGCGTGCTATGCGCTGACGGTACGACAGTTTTATGAACTGATAAATCAATGGCTCTTATTGCGTTTAAGGAATGTGCTGACTGAATACGTCACAACAGCCATCTAATAAGCATTCCCTAAAAACTAACTTTATGATTTTCATGCCTTTTTAGAAGCATCCGCTCATTGTTCCTGCAATCGCACTTTGCTGAGACACCTTAACTGCACGCGACACTGTCTTTTCCCGTAGAGTGTTCCCTAAATCTCGTCAGAAATTTCGCAAATCCACATTGGTAATATACAGAAAAGATGGGTGTTGGCATAGGAGCATTTCTAAAATCTCCAAAATTTTTACTCCCTTTTTTGACGCGATCTCCGGTGTACCGCAAGGCAGCGTTCTAGGCGGTTTACTTTTTTAAATAATCGTGAAGGACTTGGGAACAAATTGAAGATCATGTGTGTGGTTGTTTGCTGATGACTGCATTATATGTTATATCAGAAAATAACTTCTACTGATGATCACCTTGCCTTCAAAAACGATCTTAGTCTTCTTTCCAGCTGATGTGACGCATGGCTAATGACGCTAACCTGAAATAACTGTAAAATCATAATGGTTAGTCGGAAGCGTCTTAACTCCGACTTTACCTACACCTGAAATGGTAGCCCACTCACGCGGACGTCGACGTACAGATATCTAGGTGTCATTCTAACTCCCGATTTGTCTCGGTCTGTCCATATCTCTAGCATGTGCGCAAAAGCATCTCGATCCTTTGGTTGCTCACGAGGCCATCTGCGCCATGCCCCCTCAAATGTTCGCAAACTATCCTTTCAAAAATTTGTTCGCCTAGCACTGGAATTGGCTTCTTCCATTTGGGGGCCATATGAAAAATATTTAACAGACATTATTGACTAAATTCAAAATCGAGCTGCTCCCTCCATAACTCACAATTGTAGCCGAAATTGTAGCATCACACAGGTTAAAGGAGCCATGAAGAGAATGAAGCAAACTTGTGTTTTCTCTTCATGGCTCCTTTAAAAGCGACGGCTTTCTACAGCCATTGCACACACGTCACTCTATAGCAGCCGTATGGTGCTTCCATAAATACGTATTCGCCTCGACAACAGCACCGCTTAATCTTCCATGCCCATCAATCACGTCACGTCGACTGTAAAACCACCACAGCTTCTCCCGCATTTACAGTGCCACACGCGGTTTTAATTCATCTCGCCACCCATGTGCTATGCGTCTTTGGAACAAACTGCCCTATCATATCGCATATGTGTCATTACATGAAACCTTTCGACGCCTCTTATCTGATAATTAACCTCAACCCTTTACAGAAATTTAGTGTGTACGTGTGATTGTTTGTATTTGATTATATGCATATCTGTGCGGTAGTTTGACACAGTTTTGGTTGACTCTGCTTGATGTTTTCAGGTTTTGGGCGTATGGTCGGCTTTATGTGTGTGGGTTTGAGAGAGTTGCCTCATTATTTGTTTGTTCTTTCCTATCCGTGTGCATATTTTGTGTGTTGCCTCTGTTTATATTATGTGCTCCCTCATACTCTATGCCACAAACTAATATGCCAGGTATCGTAAATAAATAAATAAACAAATAAAAAGTTTTTTTGCTTTGATATTTATATATATTTGAAAATTTAATAAATATTTTTATATTGCTTTCATGCACACTCTCATCATGTTTGGTATGTAGTATTCGAACAGTTACGATTATCATATCTCACGGTTGCGACGTGTTTATATCCAAGCAATTTCTGCAATTACCAGCAGTTTGTTGTGTTGTACCCCCAAAATTTTATTTCAGAAGAATGCATTTAGCTGTTCGAAATTCACGTTATTAGAACTCTACGATATTGATCTTTCAAGTGCCCGTAAGCTTGTTTGTTTGCTTATCGGTTCATTGACAGCCGTGCTTTAAAAAATACGAATTCTTCTATGTAAGCCAACGTAAAGTACTTACCATCTTTAGATGGCCCGAATTTTGTCTAGAAGACGTCCTCTCATTAAATAATGTTATTGTGAAATGCAATTCCAGCATGAAAGTGCTGAAATAGAATAAAATAATACCGCCATAAAATCATCATCGTGGTCTTTCCAGAACAATCGGAAGGCTTTTCTTCTGTTGCACGGGTGACCACCTTAATTTGTAATTTTATTCTTAATATGGCTATGTTTTATGCATTTCGAGGCGTATTGAATATATGGTGCAACCATTCAGCTCTTTTCTTTTCGCCTTAGATATTTTGTTTTATTGAAATATGCAGTGAATTATCAACAAGTCGTGATATCAGGGGGGGGGGGGTGCGAATCTAAGGTCCCGACCAACCCCTAAATTTTGACCCCGACGCAGGTTCACTGAACCTAATTGGAAAACATCAACCAAAAGTTTCAAAAAACAGGTGTTAGAATTACTACAAATCGTTGCCGCTGTTGTTGATCTAATGCTTGGAACTCGAAGTCTGCTTACCCATGGGCAGGCGTTACCGCGACGAAGTGAATATGCGTAATTAGTAAGGGGTGGGGGGTTAGACTTTATTTTCACTTTATTTTGCTTACCCACGTGTCCTTACACGCGCGGACAGCAACCTGTTGTGCTCATGAGGAGCAGCGATAGCTGCTGCGGCGCAGTTGGTAACGTGTTCGAGCCTGTTCGTCGCTTTTAGACTACCCGTTGCGTTAACCTTTGAAGCTCTTGAGTGGTTTCAGAAGAGATTATCCTGTATATCGTTATAAGTTTGTTTGGAAAACGTTGAGTTGCCCAAGGCCGCTCTGGAGTCGATAAAAAGGGACGGCCTCCCCATCTATTAGCGTAAAGAATGTGTAGCGTATTTAGTGCACACAACGAATGCCTGGCTAAAAGTTCCAGGAGTGACTAAAATGTTCCAGTGCCAAAAAGCAGGACTAGTTTGCGGTGCCTCCACGAAAAACAGCGCCGGAACTTTTGTGTTTGGTAAGGCAAGTGTCAGGCCAGCCTGCAGAACACGAGAAGGATAGATGTGTTTCGGAGGGCGTCGATGTGCTTGCTCGATGTAAGCCTGCAACTAGTAACTTATTTGTAAGAAAAGTTGCGTCATACCTAAAGCAGAACTCATTAGCTGTTACCTGCTGATAAGGAAGGGGGATTCGTAATACTTCCTAATAAATTGTACCACTCAAAAGCTTCAGAAGCACTTGACTCCGTTCTTTGCCGCCGTGACAGCATTAGTCTTTCAAAAGTAAAGACTAAAGCTAAGATGCTATGCAACAAGTTAAACTTGACAGAGCTTGCCGGAAGGGTAGAAAAGTCTTCAAAATCGGCCTTAGAAATATTCTTTAACGCGAAAACGCATAAGGTTCAGTGGCCATTTAGGGCAATTGTTTCTGAGAACGGAACTTGGCAGAAAGCAGTATCTTTGTTTTAACAGGAGAAGCTACGGATTTTACATAATAACGATCCCTTCATGGCAAAAAGTTCTTCAGATGTTATTAAGGTTCTGGATGCTAAAGCAGACAACCAGTACACGTCATGCTCATTTGATGTCAAAGACCTTTATTATTCGATTCCGCAAGATGAATTGCTTTATTTTTTAGAAGACGAGATCGACATTCATGGACCCGCATTTCAGAACGCTGCCGGTATGACGGTTGCCGGATTTTTAGAACTTGTTGCCTTTTATTTGAACTCTACTTTTTGAACATGGAACGGCGGAACTTATCTCGAAAATAATGGCATCTGCATTGGTTCATTCATCGCACCCATATAGGGTTTAGCAGACCGACTCAAGACAGCCACGTCAGCGGACATTTTTAGATTTGTTTACAACTCCTAACAATTTTTAATGACTGCTTGAAGCCTCTAGTAGTAACCCATGAAGTAACCGTTGGAGGATGTACCCGATTTCTCGATCTTCACCTTTCTTTTAATCATGAGCACATTTGTTGCAAATACGAACCTCGAGGCAAGAAGTCGCTTCTTGCGTATGACTCAGCGCATTCAAAACTGGTTAAAAGAGGAATTGCGAATCTGTGCCTGAAAAATTCACTTGTTAAGTCATGCGTTCATATAATGCGTTTTAGTTTCATAGATCAGGGTAATCGCCTAATTAATGTAGGTTATCCTACAGATCTATTAACGTCCGTTGCCGAAAGTTTGTTGAAGAAAATAAAGACTAAACAAGAAAATGATCGCAATAACAAAAAGAAAGGGAAGGTTGCAGTATTGCCGTACATACATACGGTGTCGCATAATCTATAAAGAATTGCCAAGCGTGCCGATGTTTGCGTTGTTTTTTCAGCTCCAGATAAACTTTCCAGACTATGTAGACACGTTAACAGCGATACCCCAAGTTCTGAGGTTTGTAGGAAGAAGCACCAACGACAGTTCATCCCATGTGTCACAAACGTAGTTTACAGCATACCTTTATTGTGTGGCAGAGAATATATCGGGCAAACGGGGAGATGTGTTAATGATTGGCTGAAGGAACACAGTTACAACGTGGAAAAAAGCAAAAGTGGTAATCTAAAAGTACATTGTGGGGACTGTCCTGGGTGCGAGCCTATCTTCAGTAGTACCGCAATATTGTGTAAAAATAAGCATAAACTGACGAGGGAGATTATTGAGGCTCCTAAAATAGCAAAAAGAAAAGAAAAGTGTGTAAGCGTCTCTTCTGTCGCGCTATAATTAAATGAAATCAACTATCTAGACGGTTTGTTAGCACATGGTGGTAGTGATGTCGTGGCGGAATTGTTATATTTTATTTTCAATGTTATGCTTCGATTTCTTTGTTGCCTTGATTTCTGCTGTATTTATATGCCAGACGCCACAGCAATAAACTTCAGTTGTTAGTCAGCACCTGTGTGTCATGCTCTCCCTATCGTCGTCGTTTCTTGTTTGCGCTGTGAATTCAAGATTCTCTACATAATTTCGCGTAAGCAAGCCGTTAGCCCCGAATGCTACGTCGGCGCAGCAAGATGATGAAGTCCGCCCAGGTGCTGCAGGCATCGGAGGCGATAATATTCATTGCAGCATAATGTCTGCAAATTGCCCGCTTTTATTGTCCCCGGCCGTATAACAAAACACTTGGCAAGTTTTTATGCCATGGTTGCGCACGATTAACTGAAGGAATGTCATAACAACACCAATGGGGCACATGTTTTGTTTGTCATTTCTGCATTTGACGTAGTTTCGATCGATTTTCTGTGTTTTCTTGACGGACAAGGCACGATAGCTGGAAGCATCGAAAATATATGCTTACGTGACATACCCGTCACATATGGAAGAATTTCAAGAAAATTAAGTGGACGATTGTCGTGTCTTGCACTAAAAAAAAGCATTGGCGTCCGGAACAGATGTCGGCGTCATCACGACAAGTTTGGGATACCGGTATGAGAGGAACACTGCTGGTCGCCCGTACTAGAGCCTACTTTCTACTCGAGCTTGGCAAGTTGTTGCCACAGAGAGATGCATGACAGGGACTCCTAGAGAAACACAAACGGGTTTCCCTTCGATGTTGTCCGCTCCGCTTTGCTAAAACGCGGCAGCATTCCCAAATCCAGAGACCTTTGACAGCATGCACCGAGCGAAGAGGACACCGATGCCATTTTGTATACGAGCGTTCAGTCAAGCAGAAGCGGTCTTCCCCTCCCCTTACCCCGTACGAGCTTCCACGTCCACCTATGAACGGGCAACCTCTTCTGATGCGGCTGTAAAAAGGCGTTAGAGGGTGGGACTAAGCCTCTAACAGCAATATACTCGGAGGTCAACTGGCACTTGCATCGCAAGCCAGCATGGGCATGATTCACCGACACTGTAATTGGCTTTGTGCCGCCGCGTATTTATGGCTACCTGATTCTTGATGCTACTGGAGCAGAAGATGAACTGAAATGAAGGGAAATGAAATGTGGATGTCCTTTTCAAGTCACCGTCTACGATTTTGCCCCCAAATACAAATGCGTGCGTGATGGAACGTTCTGCTTTGTTGTAGCCTCAATTTCCGAAACTTCCGAACTGTTTTCGAACGCCCTTACGTTCGAGCTGGCTAGTTTTAAAGTACTTTCTCGAATTGGTGGCAATCGTATGCGAACTGAAACGTAGAGCTGCAGCTCTATTTACTGTATGGGAGGGCGCGTTTTGATGTTTATTTTAGTTGCAACATCGCAAGCAGAGTGCCCGTACATCTTTTGTGCGTGGGTGCCATTCCACAACAGCATAGCCTACGAGCTGCACACAGGTTAGCGTTGCTTCCCATGTACATGCTTTTATACAGCGATACATTCTTCCCGGAGCCATAGCGATTTCGCGGTGTTTCTAACACCTAATAAAAAAAGTTTCGATGCTGAAAATTTGAGTTTCAGCCGGCGACAATGGATAGAGTGGATGGGGGAAGGAAGATAAAGTAAATAACTTCATAATCCTTCTCCAAATTACCCCAAAAGCTGTAGGGGTTCCCTGATATTACTCTCAACAGATTCAATCATGCATCCAACAGGTACTTTAAAAATGAGGTGGCTTAAAATCAGCTCACTTCTCTATAGTCATTCAAACGAGAACAGTAGGGTCGTGGCTTGTGCAGGCATGTCCAATAGGGTTATTATACCGCTTAGAAGACGTAGCTTTAAGGAAAATGCGGAAATTTCACTCGGCCGGTAAAGGGCTTTCTGAAAAGCATTCTAAATAATCACGCCGCTGAGAAAGACGAGAGCAGCCACATGTTTTGCATGTTCAAAGTCTTCTTTATGACCCGCCGCGGTGGCTCAGTGGCTAAAGCGTTGCGCTGCTGAGCAGAAGGTCGCGGGTTCGATTCCCGGCCGCGGCGGCCGCTTTTCTGATGGAGGCGGAAAGCAAGAACGCCCGTGTGTACGAGATTTTGGCGCGCGTTAAAGATCCCCAGGTGATCACTATTAACCGGGAGCCCTCCACTACGGCGCGCCTTATTGCCAGAGTTGCGACGGCGCGGTAAACCCCACAATCAATCGAAAGTCTTCTTTAGGCTGACACAGGCTTTGAATTTGTGCAGCCGCTGATTGTCCTCACCCAGCGGTAAATTTTGTAACTTTATTCATTACATAATTTTTGTGACGGCACCCAATGTACTGGCAAGCGGATAATTTAGAGAGAAAAAACGCGGTTCGCTGCCTCATAAGGCAAGGTGAGAACCGTTTAAATGCTCCGGTTTTAACCTGTGTTTAGTGTTTCTCATTTCTCTTTTGCTCTCTGCTCGCGAACGAATGCGCAGATGCTCGGCCTGGGCGTGCTGGCTGTGGGCATATGGATTCGTTCAGACCCCGACTTCTGGGTGTACCAGGACAACCTGCCGCTCGGGAACTACTACAGCGCCTGCTACGTCGTCATGGCCGTCGGAGTGCTGCTGCTCGTGCTCGGATTCATGGGGTGCTGCGCCGCGGCCATCGACAGCCCCTGCATGCTTCTTACGGTATACCCTCCTCTCGAAACTTGACCAATGCCGTTGCAGGTGGCGTCTCGTCGCCTGGGAATTGTACAGGGCCGTAATCAGCCTCCTCTTCGCACACCCGCGTTATTCTCTGGGAACATCACAATGTTTCCCGGGGGTAATAAGCCTTCGTTATTGGCAAGGGACTACCGTTAGTATAGGCGTTATGCACAATTTATTCTGCATTACTTCTAAATCAACTTGTTTGCACTTCAAGTGCAAACAAGTGCACATGCACATGCACATGCACAAGTGCACATGCACATGCACATGTGCACATGCACAAGTGCACATGCAAACAAGTGCCTTCAAGTGCACATGCACTTGAAGGCAGTGTGCAATTTGGGACATGCCCTTACGTCAAGAACATTTGCTACAATAAATGACGTGTATGTAAGAATATGTAAGAATGCAGTGTTCCTCTGTGCTTTAAGGTGGGCTCACATATACGTACACATATTGTTTATTACGACTTTTCAGAAATGCATCTGGGCTCTTGACAAAGAAATAACACCGCAGTTGCGAATGATTATGCTAGAAAAGAAAACATTTGGGGATTATTGTTTTTTTATGAAAAAAAGAAACAAATAAGTGCAGGCTACAGTTTCTTCCAGGCTTTTTTCTATTCACCTGGGCTGTGTGAGCGAGTGAAAAAGTAGAAAATTGATTTCGTAGTGGCAATTATGCCCAGTAACAAGCATTGCGTAGCAAGGCAAATATTGTTGGGGCATAGTGGCTTAACCTGCTAGCCGCCTCGGTATTAAGCGACTAGCAAGGTATTTTAGATCGGGTACTTCATTAGAACGTACGGGTGTAATTCGAGCAGGCTAGGTCGATGGCGATGTGCTTTTTAAGTCCTTTATGTTGTTGCGTCCCTCAGGTTATACTGTAACACTTTGCACGAGAGTTAGGTTTGACTGCTGTTGGAGCCATAAAAAAATAACACCAAAGAAACTTGTTTACAACTAGGTATGTTGTCCCATTTTTTAGTGTTACCTATTTATTTTTGTTTGATGAAGATTATGCCAGCTGTTCGGAAAGTAATAGCTGGCGTAATCTAAGGGAAGTCTCGGGAATTCTGCTGCACATTTGTCAGAATTCCCTTAGTAACATGATCGCCGAGCAGAAAATTGAAGTCCATGCCAAATATTTGTCACAGTTACTAGTCCTATCAAAGGGATTTCGGCTTCAGCTTCGTTGCTCCATGGCTAAGACGCTTTTCCTGTCTTTCACATGCGAAAAAACAGAAAAATAAATATGCAGGTGGGGAGGCTGCCATTGGTGAGCCATTCTATTTTGTATCAATTTGCGCTTACTATTGTAGCTCGGCAAAACAGGCGCTAGTAGGCATACTCGCTGAACCTGAGATTCTTTTCTTTGTCTGTTCCATTCCTTCCCACCCAACCTTGCTATGGTGACCCACTCGGCAGTACTTCATCGCGATGTTCGTACTTCTGATCATGGAGTGTGCCGTGGCGGGACTCGTCTGGAAGGTCGCCGACGGAGACCAGGTGGGTTGTCCAGTTCCGTCATTAAAAAGTGTTAAGGCCCCGTTTGTATGAACTTCTGTGCAGATAAGTAGAGAAAAAACCGTAGTGAAGTTGTAAGTAGCGCCAAAGCAAACAGCAACAATTTGGCAATAACGGAGGTTTTTAATAACAGCGTCTATAAAAAGGAAAAGCATGACACAGCTGTAAAAACTACCATCTACACAGTACTGTACATCACGGAATCATATCTACCACGCCGCAGTGGGCTGCAAGCAGGTGCAGAATAGAAAAGAATGGATTAAAATTACTTTGTGTTCTTTAGAATACATGACGGGTGGAGAGAAAAAAAAAACTGCTGCAGCTGTCTACTGCAGACGTACTGGTGGTAGATGGTTGCTTACATTATATGTACTACACGATTCGAAGATTACGAATATATTGCAACCTGCGACACTTTTTTTCCCGCTATGAAATAAAAAACGTGACAGATACACTACTGTTACAGCGAATTGGTGTAAAGAAAATGAAATGAGAAGGCACAAGTTTATGCAATATTCTGCAAAATATTGCTTGCATACAAGAAGATAAGAGATTTGGGGCTGAGGAGAAATAACCACCATAATTGCAGGTAAATCAGCGCCTTTCACTCGTTTATTCGCTTCATCTCGCGCCAAGAGACCGAGAGAGAGAGAGTGAGAGAGAGAAAGACTTAATTGAATTGTCCTGCGGGGGGAGGTGGGCGGGAGCCACTCAGGGCTTGCCCCCTCCTTGACGTTTCCTAAGTCGTCCCCGAGACTACGCCTTGCGGGCGTCTACGAGGTCGACGCGCGGAGGGTCGTCGGGTGTGATCCCTCAGACCTTCCGTCGGCGCCTCCCTACGCTTCTGCCCTGCAAGAGCAGCCTCGAGCCGCTGGACTGCCCGGAGTTGAACATAGTGGTCGGACGAGTCCATAGCACTTGTGATATCGCCCGGCAAACGCGTTGAGGCGGTTGCCTCCACTGGATTTCGTTCACAGTCCCACAGTAGGTGGACCAAGGTCGCGTTCGTTTTCGCGCACACACTGCTCAGCACACTTTTGTACACTTCTGGACACACATATTGCGCCAGCACCGGAGTTATCACAGAGTTTGTCTGTAATTGTCTATACAGCACTGCTTCAGCCCTGGTGAGCTTCGGGTGTGGGGGCGGCCGAAGCTGTCTGCCGAGGCGGTACCACTGTAGTATTTCGGCGTAAGTCACGAGGGGTTCCTGGTCTGCGTCCTGCTGCCTTTCCGCCTGAGAGTGCGGGGGGGCGCCGCGCGGTTGGTAAGTGCGTGCGCGGCGGCGTCCGCTGTCTCGTTGCGGTTAGGGTGGCCGCTGCCGTCGGTGCTAGCTTTCATGTGCGCCGGCAACCAACGGATGTGGGTAGCCGGCACCGATTCACTGTTCACTGCACAACACTGCACTACGCGCACTGCACTTGTACACACTTTGTCCTTGGCGAAGTTCGCGATGGCCTAGCGCGAGTCGCTCAGTATTGTTGTACATTGCGGGTTCGTTAGCGCGAGTGCGATCGCCACTTCTTCCGCCTGCTGAGCAGACGGTACGCGAACACTACACGCACTGTACACTTCTCCGGTGGTGTTCTCACCGCCACTGTTGCGTAGGTATCTGGCCTGTCGGGGTATTTGGCTGCATCCACGTAGATGGCGCCCGTGTCGTTTGCGTGCGTCTCGGTGAGGGCTCGGGCCCTGGCCGCTCGGCGTCCTGGGTTGTAGTCGGGATGGACGTTGCGGGGCAATGGGAGTATCTTGAGGCGTTGTAGCGTTTCCAGAGGGAGACCCCTTGCCTTGTGTGTTTCCGTCTTCTTTGGTCCGAGGCCCAGCCACTCGAGGGTTCTTCTGCGTGTACGTGTGGTCGAAAGGCGTTCAAGCTGGGCCATTCTTTGGGCCTCGCTAATCTCCTCCAGGGTGTTGTGGAGACCCAGCTCCAGTAGCCGGTCGGTGCTGGTGCTGTTCAGTAGTCCCAGAGCGGCTTGTATGTCTTTCGTATTGCTGCGTTGATTCTGTCGCTTTCGTGCTTCTTCCACTGGTGGAAGGCCCCTACGTAGGCCACGTGAATCATGGCGAAGGATTGTATCAGTCGCAAGAGGCTGGCCGCCTTCATCCCGTGATGCCTTGTTGTTATTCGTTTGATAAGGCGGGTGGCAATTCCCAATTTCGTGGTGATGCGGTCAACCGTGGTTCCGTTGCTCCGGCTCGCTTCGAGGGTCATGCCGAGGGCGCGAAGGGTTTGCACTTTGGGGATGACAGTTCCCTCTCTCGTGCGTATCGGGATTTTCGTAGACTCTTCCTCCGCCTTCTTGCGGTACCTTCCTGGTGGTGGGATGATGAGCAGTTCAGATTTCTGCGGGGAGCATCTCAGGCCGGTGTTCGCCAGGTGGTTTTCGATGAGATATACTGCTGTCTGTAGTGTTGTTTCAATGTGGCCATCGCTGCCCCCTGGAACCCACAGGGTAATGTCGTCTGCGTAGATGGTGTATCGAACCTGCGGGATCTCCGAGAGCCCCTCGGCCACACCGACCATCACAAGGTTGAAAAGCAGCGGCGATATCACCGAACCTTGGGGGGTTCCCACGCTGCTCAGTTCTTTCACCGGCAGCTGTTGATCCCCTGCTTGGATTTCCACTGTTATCTGCGACAGGAAGTCTCGTATATAGTTGTACGTTCTCTCCCCCATGCCCAGTCACGAGACCTGCACAGTATGGCGGAGTGGCGCACCTTGTCGAAGGCGCTCTGCAGGTCAAGGCCCAGCACCGCTTTGTTGTCGTGCGTGAGGATGGATGTGTCGAGTATATCTTGTTGTAACAAGATCATGGCATCCTGGGTGCTGAGCCGTTCCCGGAACCCCAACATGGTGTCGGGGTAGAAGCCTTCGCCTTCGAGGTAACGCTGCCATCTGTTGTTGAGCACGTGTTCGAGGACTTTGCCTACACACGACGTGAGGGATATCGGGCGCAGGTTCTCGATGCTGGGCGGTTTACCGGGCTTAGGGGTGAGGATTGTTTTGGCTGTCTTCCATTGTCGTGGTATTGCCCCTGCGCGCCAACAGCAGTTGAAGTACCCCGTGAGAGCCGTGACGGCCCCATCGCTGAGGTTCCGCAGAGCCTTGTTAGTTACTCGGTCCGGGCCAGCCGCGGATTTGCAATTGAGGCTCTGTAGCGCTGCCCGTACCTCCCATTCTTCGATGTCGCGATCGAGGGCTGGGTTGTGCGTTCCCTGGTAATCGCCATGGCTTTCACTTGGGGTACTCGGTAGATAACGTGCGTTTATCCGTTTGCACGTCTCCTCCTGCCCTAGTTCCTTGGGGGTGGCGTGCATGATTTGTGCCAGTCTGTGTTGTTGGTACCCTCTGGTCTTCGTTTCATCGAGGAGATGGCGGAGAAGCGTCCAGGTCCGTCCCTTGTGGAGTTCTCCGTCTGCCTCACTACAAGCGGCATGCCATTGCTGGGCGCAGAGCTCGCGGCTGTGTTTTTCGATAGCTCGTCCGAGCTCCGCCACTCTCTTGCGTAGTGTGCGGTTGTGGCGCTGTCGTCTCAATCGCCGCTGTAGGGACTGTCTGGCCTCTATCATATGGGCCAGGTGACTGTCGACTTGCTGCACGCTCTCGTCCGTTTCCACTTCTGTGGTCGCGTCCGAGGTTGCCTGCACTATGGCTGCCGACCATTTCTCGATGTCCTCGATCTTTCGCTGTGGCTCCAGAAACTCCAAGAAACTCCAGAAACGCCAAGAGACCGAAGCAACTGTGGCGCGAGGAGAGAGATGCTCACAAAATATTTACGTAAGAGTTTTGCTGTTCTAAAAGGTCTTCCAGTCCGCCCGGGCAGTCACTAAGCTTAGCCGAAGTAAAGCAGGCGCATAGGCCACTCAAGAAAATCTAATAAAAACCCTCCCGAAAGATATTGCAAATTAAGGCACTAATAAAAACACTAAATAAAAACCAACCTGAAAAATATAGCGCTTTGCGCAATCTCCAGCGCATTGGGTAAGTGTTGCTTAGAAGATCGCATGTATGGCATTTTTCAAAAATAGCAGGAAAGAGGCAAGCGGGTATTCTTCTCATTTGAGCACTTTCGGTCCTCTACTAGTTTCTGTCATCTGGCCTTTCCCTATCCCATTTGCTCTTTTCCCCATTTTAAAACTGTTCAGGAGTACTAAACACTACAAATTACAAACGCGTTTTGGAGGAACCAGGGCGAGGACTGTTAGGTTGGTTTCAGCAACTAATGGCCATGCTTCTGGAAGGAAACCTGCAGATGCATATAGAACATAATTTCGCATCATGGATTACCTACTTAAGTCAGGAGTCGTAACCCAGTATTGATTTTGAACTTTTCTTTTTTGTTGATTTTCAGTTACAACGCCATCTGGCAGTGAGCATAGAGGAAAAGCTGGACACAGTCATCGACGACGCTAAGGCTAGGCGATTCATGGATCTCATGCAAGTCCACGTACGTATCAATGTCCCAACTTCCACGAAGCTTTTTTGTTTTTATCGGTATTCTATACAAGGCATCACCTGGCTACTTTATGCTTGTCAAAACAAAAGTGTATCGAAAGCTCGCGTTTAAGTTTACAACATAAAAATGGCACAAAGTTTGGCCTTTGTGAAGCACAAAGATGCCTTAGTTTACAGTTAGTCCCAAACTTCCAGACGACTGGTCAGTGATAGTACATGAAGATGCAAGTGCTAAGAATTCTTTATAAAGGCCACTTGGTATAGGAGTAATTTCTTCCAAGGGAAATTAATTCGAACGATGGTATGAGTGAAACCAGTTAGCAGAGCAAGAACGTCTTTTGAAAGGTTATCAACTTGGTCACTACGAGTTTATATGCACTTAAACGGGGCTGGTGGGGGCTATTTAAAGGCTGGTGTAGTGACGATATACCATACTAACATCTGAGTAGTCCAAACACACGCCCATTCAGAGAACTTCACAGTTCTTGCCGTTGAGCTTAGACTGAAAACGTCTTCCGGCATTCTTCCAGCTGGAATGCTGTGGTGCCGTCTCGAAGCATGACTATGAGGTCCGAGACATGACCATACCACAGTCCTGCAGCAGCTCTCGAACCAACAATATCTTCATATACGTAAGTAACTTGTTCAAGACATCTATTGTGACAACTTATACGGGATTTCGAGATATTAACTAGCACAATAGTCCAGGGAGGTTACCAAATGGCAACAAAATAGCCTGATAATGTAACGTAACCTCCTCTACCTATGGGGCGCTACGCTGAAGGAGATGCTGTATATTATAACTTAATACAAGCCAAAAAGATATGGGCGCTGTCTATTCTCACTGCAACTGGCAAGATCCGGTTCACCATCAGGGTAGGGAAACTCTTGGCGATTTTAGAAATTTGACAAGTTTTCATTCACCGGGCTTTCGTTAGCAAATTTTTCACAGTGGAGTTACCCTTACAATTACAAAAAACTGATATAATTAGTAAGGTTGAAGTGTGGGGTAGTACTACATTATTACGACTATAGCGCAGAAAAGCGCAGACAATAAAAAGAAAGGGAACCGGTAAAGGGGCACTGAATACAAATTACAACTTGGTCTAGATCGCAAGATCACATCGCCGAGAAAGCTAACATACCGTAGAAAACCGCCTAACAATAGCGTGCCATTTCCAGACAATCTGGCCCAGGGATGTGCGCAATTATTTCAAGTGTCTTCCTGAAACAATTTCAGGGATGCAGCGAGAATCTGCGAGTTCTTCTGGAGCGGACGGGAGCCGTGGTCGGTGGCTTGGGTCTCGCCCTCGGCTTTGTTCAGGTAAGCAGTTGTAGCCCTTTCGGCCGTCACGGTGTGAATTGACGCCACCACACCAAAGTTCCTGTAGCGTCTACAGAACAAAACCAAAATAGCTAGTTTTCCGGGTAATTGTTCTTAAACGACGACTATTGCGACGCACATCACCACTGTTGTGTTTTCCTGACCTGGATGCCACAAAGAAGAATCTCCACTTAGGACAAAAATCACGACGTGACGGATTAAAAGAAAAGGTGGTCGTAGTTTTGTTCCTATTTTTGTACAACTATAACTACGTCCGGGAAAAATGTGGTTTCGTTTGTGGGCTCACGCACGTGGTCAAAAAATATATAAAAACAAGCAATTTTTTCGGCTCAAAATAAAAATTTTCGATTGCCAGATGCTCTAATTAAGTGCCACATAATTGAACCAGGTAATGTTGGCTTTGCCATCCCTTTGTTTTGTTTTCGGGCTCATGCAGCCCTAAAATTTAGGAAAACACACAGAAATCATTTCTTATCTCGAAATGAACAATCAAGGCTGGAAGGGTCAGTCAGGTTCGCTCATGCGGTGAAGGACTCTAAATATAATGGAACTTGCGTATAAATGGCATCCTCACGTTTATCATGCTGAACATCTGATACAATTATAGCGGATTGTCCCAGGTGTTGCAAAAATAAGTGTCGGTGCTGGTACTGTGGGACGGTTTGCACCGTCTTACAAGAAGGGTAGATACTTTGGTCGAACGTCACTTCTGGCACAAGATAAACATTGGTTATTTACTGGATCATTCTAGTTCAAGCAGGGGGGTTTGCGATAACGTCTCCATTTCAGTTTTTTTGATAATCCACTCCCTGGGCACCTTGATCTCAGCTTATGGTAATAGCTTGAGCCATAAGATTGGGACTATCGACTACCATCACCAGACCATCGACACCTTAATCATCATCAGTCGTTTTTTAAATGACTCAGTTCTCAGCCCTTTGTTTGATGGGAAACATAGCAACTCATAAACAGTGTGTGTTCCCCGCCTGGAATACTCACCAATATTAAAATAGCGTCCTTGATCATTTTTCACTTCCTAGTTAGCACAATGGCGGAGTATCCGAATTTGGACCAAAAATTTGCAAATTCGCGTCCTGTTAGGCAGCCCAATTTTTAGTGTGGAAGCATAGGTAGCCCTTGAAACTGAATTTAGCCCTTTGTAAGGACCCCTCTGAGTTATTGAAAAGAAAAAAGAACAATACCCCCGGGGTTGGCACCGAACTTCGGACTTTTCGGTTAGCAGGCAGACGCCCTACCCACTACCCCACGCCGGTTTGTCCTATAAGACCAAAGCGTTTGAAATGATATGTGCGCAGCGTAGGTTGTACTGACACTGCATATGTGCAACCGAAATTTCAATCCAATCTCAATATCTCAATCTCAAACGTCTAAGGAAGAGATTTGTCACGTTAGACCCTTGACGACACATGCAAATATTTTAAAGCTACATCAACCGCAATGTTCAATTTTGTTTCCTAGACAATGCAGGCTGGGCGCTTCCTGTCACACCTAACGCCATCTAGTGGTTAGCTATGAAAACTGCCGCGATCTTCTCGGTCAACTGCTCAAACGATCTGGCTGTTAGTCCTCTGTGCACTATGGCATGGCGGGTAGTGTCGCGACTTGGTACGTTTGCATCTTGAGTTTGAGAAGAAGTGGTTATACCCTTTTTTATTAGAAAAATGTTCGTTTAGACTAGTTTTACGCATTATTTTTGCAAGTAAAGGTGGTTTGTTACCTTTTTTTGTTAACCACGTTTAGTAAAACTTCTGCATCCAACTGTAAGTCTCCGGCCTGAACTCACTTGGTAACAGAATATCCCATAATGCTAAACACATCGGCGCTTAGGCCCACACCTACATATGCAAATGCGGCACATGCTCACACTCAAACGACATCCAGACCGTACAGAATTTCAATAGCAAGCTATTACCAATGGCATGGCAATGCCTGAAATTTTACGCGAGGTAAGAAGCTTTCGCACGATATTGCGTGACTTAAGCGCTGAAACCGTCTACCTGTATTTTTTGTGGGGCGGTGACCTGCGTGTGTCAGTGTAAATTTTCGCGATCATGCCACAATAGAAAATATCGTTTTTTTGGGGCAGTTGAAAAACTGTGGGCACCAATAGCTCAGGTGACCAAACTAAAGCGTTGAAATTAAACGGTCTCCTTCTATTAAAGCTCGCTTCAAGACTCAAGAGCTGGTGTTTTATCAGCTGAAAGTTTGTGCTCCCAGCCTGGTGTCAATATGACCGCATTTAAGGAGTGTCTAAGTAGTCCTTTGCGTGATGATGCCTGCAACTGTATGACAGGTAACCAAGCGTCCAAAGGGGTGTATCTGTATTGCCTCACCACCCATTTGTTTTATTTTTCTTAAATGAAGAAGCAGCTTGGGCACAGACATCAGCAACCATGAAATGTTTTTCAAAAAAAACTGGTACCGATGAGATGTTCAGTTTGGAGGAGTTGAGGTATTGGTGGTTGGTATTACTTAGTGCTGCGTGAGTCAGGAATCATTGTATTTCTAACGTTGCACTCGTGAATAAGACACATTGTAATTGTCACTGTCTTATTATGAGGCGGGGTAGGCTTTTTTTCAATCGCACTGTTTTGATGCAATGCATGAAGACCTTGGAGATGTAATATGAATGTCATGAAGATTTTGGTCTGCAAAACTAACTTTGCTTTTGTTTTGTCTCTCACAGATTATCGTCATGATCATCTCCCTGTGTTTGTTCTGCACAATCCGACAAGATTCCAAATAATCACGAGACAGGAGTTCATGGCTGGCTTCTTTGCCCCTTTACTTCGTTGTAAGCGGCACTGGAAGTCGTTGTTGTGGATGAGAAAAGGATGGCAGCCGATTCGAATTATGGCTGTACAAGGAAAAAAAAACAGTGCTTAAAATGATTTCAATTTCGGGTACCCTAATTCTTCTCGGGGTACAACAAAGGCCATGTTCTGGGGCTTTGACTCAAGGATCACCTATGAGGCCCTGAAAAAGTGTTTGGATGTGTTGCATCACCATCGTCAGCTTTATGCTTACAATTTTCGGGGAGCATATGGAGAGCGACCACACATTCCAGGGCGTGAGTGACGTGCTTGTGGAACGGCGTACATCGCACCCTGTCGTTGCGCCGTTGTTGCTTTCACATGAGTGACGACGTGCAGGTCGTCACGCGTGGACGTATCACTTATCACAGATAGGGTGCTTTCTCTCAGGCCGCTTGCTTTGTTCTGCGGCTCCCCGAATGCCTCTGGTACATGTCGCAGTCTTCGCACAACAGAAATATTTCTTATATAATACAACGTGAGTAATTACTTTTTATTTGAATCATATGAAGGTTTTGTACATAACAAGTTTCGAACTTTTGCTTACAGCGTTTCATTAGTTTCACCTAGCCATCATTGTGGGTCTTTGAAGTTTAAAACCCGCGCAAAACGTAATGTTTCATAACGTGCACAGGTGTGGTTTTACCATTTTGTAGTTCATGTTAACATCAATCATTGTGTACCTTCTTCTATGTACTTCAAGCTGCCTAGCGCTGCAAGGAATGACAGCCTAGCCAGAATGTTAGCTTCTGTAGTGCCAAACTTGCATAGTGTTGACATTCTAAGCAGAATGTGAAAGTCGTTTTTGCGCTCCGGAAGCGAGTCCGCTGAAACCGCGGAGTTGTGGGTTATTGCAAATAAAGACTGACTATCGAAGAGCTGTCCCGAGCACCGAGTCTTTATTTCGGCAGCGTACATTGCCATACGCGCGAATGGACTCTGGGTTCCTGCTTTTGGTTGAGTGGTGGGTGAGGGCGAGTGAGAATGTAACAACTTTTTAGCTTCGTAGATAAACTTACTTGAACCTTAAGTAAGTTAGTGCCTGTTCTTTCAAGTTATTGTACATAGTTATCGTATGTACAAGTTATTGTACAAGTAAAAGAGCTGTACGTTGTACAAGTTATTGCACACTGAACATAGTGTTAGGTAAAGGCATGATGAATGTGGAAAGAGGAATGCGGAAAGAAGTTAGATTTACACGCGCTTTACAATTGCATGTGGATGAGTAATTCCCGTCCTAATGAAGTAGATAGCAGTTATAATTTTTCAAATACGTTAATCAACAACGTCAGAAGACGCATGTACGGACATCCGAATGTGCTGACTAATGTGGTGAATGGGGTTTGGCCATTAAATGATCGAAACGTTGAAAACAAGACACCAGTCATCGAGACGGAGATGTCGTGTTGGGTTTCCTAATTGTTAATCACGCCGTACAATCGAATAAAAGTGCCTGCGGGGCCTGATCAGTGATACTATCCCCACCTGGTACAAAACGTTGAAGCTGTGTTCCAACATGACTCTTCGGAGTATTAGTGTTAATTACGAACTCCGATCAGCAGTTTCTACAACTATTGCAGATGGGTTTACTAAAGGGCTTGTTGGTAAGTTGAGCTTGGATAAAAAAAGTGCTAGTGACACGTCAGGATTGAAACCGTTTTTCCTGTTTTAAGCTAAAGGACCGAATGAAATAAGCGTCCTTTTAAATGGGCGTCAAATACGCGCTGATTTATTTTGACTTCCATAGCAAGCGTTGCAGATAGGAAACGTGTTTTTCTGTGAGAAGAGGTATGATTTAACCTATGATTTCTACGAATAGTTCTAAATATTAATGAACTGCGGAGTAACCGTAATGACCAGATGGAGGCATAGTTACAGGACACTGTTTTTGCAAGTTTTCAATTGCTGGATCAGTGGGTTAAACTTTTAGAGGCAATTACTTTTCTGACCAGTTTTACAGGGCACCATTTGTTTGTTCGCTGTCAAATGGATGTTTAACGATGTATATACAGCTGCTATTTGTTTACTTTTGGTTACCAGAAAGTTCAAGAGATAGTTTATGGATTTATGGAAACCGTAATTTTTGTGGCTGATTGAGTTGTCTGGTGAAGAAAATAGCGGCCACTGTAAAGAGTGTATAAGAAACACGTGTAAAGCGAAGTGATTTCAACCCTACTCTTCATAGCAGCTGCCCGGGGATTCAATAGCGGAGAACTCATGCAGGCAACCGGCCACGTGAGTGCGCCGTCACTGGTTACGTCGGGCTCCGCGGGATGGCGGTACTGGTCCGTGCTCTAATGTGAAAGTTAATTAAGCTAAATAGAAAGTAAATCCATATACGAGGTATTTGTGCTTTGCGTTGTGTGCATGGCGTGGGTTCTGCCTACTTATGCGCCTTGAAAAAAAAACCAACTGCCGTATATCGGTTCTAGAGTACCAGTAGAACAAAACGTAATTTGACTCTAGTTTATTGCACTGTCCCTTTGTTTCACTTACCCGACGCTTGAAGAATGTGAGCCCTAGCTTTGACTTCCTCCGGGGTGCGGTTTTGATACAAAGATAAGTGTCCTGCGGCTTGGCTTACAGATATGAATGAACTGGTAAAGAAATTGCCCCGGTATGCTTATCATTTGAAATGGATCGCGACAGTCATGAATCTTTGCCTGGCATAAGATAAAAAGGGATGTTCCTACCTGTTCCTACCACAATTTTAGATGATCGGCAGATTCAGGAAATGCGAAAGATTTCATCACTTTTCCCCTTATCCTTCTGTTTGTTCGAAGTTTTTATTCGAGTGATTGCCAGCTTACTCCGTGCTGTAAAAACGAGTTTATGGAGGAAGGCAGGGTGTAAGAGAGTGGACGGGTAGGGGAAAGGGGCGCGGTCCAGGAACGATGCGATTGAAAGTTCTCGAGATGAAGACACTTGTAATAAATACGCAGACGAGTTGTTTTGGCACAAAGCAATCTTGGCGTGTTTGTTCGTCTCATCAGGCTGGTTGCTCAAATGGCACTTCCCGGATGTTTTCGTCCGCAAGTGGATACGCCCTTCGAGATTGTTTGAGCGCAACGAGACCTAACACAATTTTGCTGCATGCTTTGAGACGTTAGGCGGTTTCCTAGAGGCACTTCCTCGACACCGTCACTTGGGGATACCTCTTTGACAATTCTAAAGTTAGGAATGCTTCGGGGGGAGTAATGCTGCAGCCTTTTTCCAGGGAAACAGGGAGAGAAGTCTTTGTGGTTGATACAGTTGAGTATTCATTTGAGTGAGTACTTTGGTCAATCTGGCGGATTTTTATCCAGAAGGATTTCATGTGTTGTACAAGTTTTTACAACGCCCTTGAAGATTGTGAAAAAACGGAAATTGCGACAAATGTAACAAGTTTTATTAGAAATATCGAATATTTTCTGCGTGGTGATATTTCGCCTACAAATGGTGGCCATTCAAAAAATCGCGTGAGAGTTTTGCCTGTATTTACGCAAATTAAGTAGCATTCGGCACCCGTTACGCCATCCTGTATCCGAATTAAGAACTGAAGGACCTTCAAGAGCCCATGCCAACAAGAACCGTTGACTAGGAATGCCTAATTACAGAAATTTGGTTTGTTTTATCGCAAGTAAAATTTTAAAATCACCACTTGGGCATTACTTTTTGTAACTTTGTGTCGGTTCCATAAAAAAAAAAACATTTAGGTGCCCAATCACCACTGAAACCTTGTGACCGCATTGTGAGCACGGCAACAAATTTGTCGGAACTTATATTTTCGAAAACCATAAAATGGCGCATTCCTATAACACTCTTCTATGCGCAGTGGTAGCAACCGCGCTATTCAGAGTTGGTTGTTTTATTGAAAAACCCTACCAAACCACACAACAACAGTATTCACCGATGCAGAATTGGATAAGCCGATACGATAGCGTCATGTTTTTATTGTGTAGTAATACATCAGATGAGTCCCAAATTACACTGCTCAAGCAAATTTGGGCTAAGACAACCACTTGGACAAGTTTTAATGCGGCGTTTTTCAAAGCATTACAAGAAAACACCTTTGAAAACTTGCGATCCCTCGTGTTATTGCCTCAGCTTTTTGAGAAAGTCGGATGCCTTTGAGGTCGAGCAAACAAAACCTTCCCTCTATATTTTGCGGATTGGCTAGTTTTACGCGACGACAGCCAACTGGCAACACCAGCCGAATACCGTGGGATGCAGGCGGTGTGTGCTCTGAGCTCCGATTTCGGACAGTTGGAAGCATTAGATCGTACTGTTTCTAAACCGAGCGTGCATTCTCGTAAGTGCGTTTCAAAGCAGATACCACAAACGTCGGGGTGGACCGCTGCTTTTGGTGGCCATGAAGTTATTTTGGGTTGCGTCCCACTTAAAAAAGTCCGAACAAATGATCCTATAACATGCAATTCCGGTACTTACGACGTCGTTTTCGATGTTCTGCGCAGTCTTAATGCTACGTTAAAGTTCGTGTTTTTTGATAATTTTGCATCACCGGTAAATGCTTTGTTTGAAGGCGATGTCAACATAATTATAGCTTCTATAATTACTAGCGAATACACGTTCAAAGGTTTCTTTTACCCGGAAGTAATCGAATACAGATATGAGCGATTCTATGCCTGGAAAGGCGAGGCAACCGTATCGTTTGTGACCTTTTTTCTGCACTCTTGGACAGCTGTTCTTTCTGTTCTAATTGTAATGGCGGCCGCTTACATAACTTTTAACTGCAGCCAGTGCCTAGATAGGGAGCGGCGCGGGCGTTTCAGATTCCACTGTGACTGGGCAATGTTCCTCATCGCGTCCGTTTTGGCGACGCCTGCTCCGCTACCTTGGCAGTCCGTGGGTAACAACCATGGGGCTAACAAACAAAGCCAAAAAAAATTCCCCCGCATTTCCCCGAGGGGGAGAATGTGAAAGTGCGAATGCACGGTTGTCGGCCCGCTTGCGGCGCTTGCGCTCGGCCCCCGCAGCCCACCGCCTCGCCGCCTTCTCTTCCATCTCTTCCATCGGGTTTGTAGTATCACGTGTACACCACGCAGTTATCAAGCCGCTATAACGCCGCTGAGTCGCCAACGCACGCCGCTGACGACGTAGTTTGAATGCGTTAAAGATATAAGGCGCGTCACTAACACTGATATCGCCGTCGCGTCCGTGGCTTGGTCGGTAGAGCGTCGCGCTGCGGCCGCAAAGTCCTCGGATCGAAACCTGGCGCCGGATGCTGTTTCTTTTTTAAATATAGAGGAGCACTGCGGACGCCGCCGCCGCCGGCGGTGGATGGTTTGGGGTCGCTTATAAAGTGCATTCGCACTTAAAAGTAATGGCCCTTGTCTGGCTATTCGGTGTCTTACCTTTGAGTGTGTACTTCAGTGGGGAACTAACGTCTTCTTTGGCTGTGACTATTCCCCCCGACCCTATCGACACAGTAGACGAGCTCGAGGCAGCACTCGACCAGGGCAAACTATACCCGTGCATTTTTCGAGATTCTGGTCGGCGCTTTTTTCTAAATAACAGCGGCCAGAGCAATAACCAAGATCTACGGGCGAAATTGAAGGCGGCATTTGAACGCAAATCTGGCACTGTCGAGCTGACTTTCGCATACTTTATGGACTGCCTCAACTCATGCGCCAAAAGACCAGGATTTGCCTGCTTTCTTTATGCTTTAGATAAGTGCTTTTTTAAAACAGAAATCCAGCGTTACGCGGAATCACGCGACGAGTTGGGGCTGGCTTTGATGTCGACTCCCGTGCGAAAAGAGTTCAATCTGGCCGGCCAGTTCAACAAAGTAACGCAAATAATATTCGAGATAGCGCATGACCCGTATGCGTTTAATCGTCCCAGGTGGTGTCCTAAAAAAAGGCCACTGAATGTACCTAGTAAAAAAATAAATATTAGATTAATTTAAATCTTAACATTAAATGATATTCATGTTTTATTATTTTTTCTGACACTGCTCTTGCTAAGTGTGTGCGTTTTTTGCATAGAACTTGTGACTTCTTCTAAATGGTGGGCTCAGTGGAGACTAGGAAAGAGGGGGTAAATGCTGGAACATTACATTTAAAGGCTAATAAAACAGTAATTTGATTTATTGTAGGGGTTTACGCGTCGACGCAACGCAGGCGATGAGGCGCGTCGTAATGGAGGGTTGGGGGTTAATTTTGACCAACCACTGGGGATCTTCAACTGGCGCCGAAATCTCGTACAGACGGGCGTTTTTGCTTTTCGTTTACATGAGAAAAGCTAGCGCTGTGGCAGGGAATCGAACCCGAGTCTTCATGCTCAGCAGCGCAACGCCTTAGCCACTGAGCCACCACGGTGGGTGTTAATAAAAGAGTACGTGTCGCAATTAATTGCATCAATTGAGTTTTTTTAGTTATGGAGACGCTCAATGTTCAAACTAATTGCACGCACGTGATAAAAAGTACACAATGTTCAGCTTTTTAAGGAACTGCCATTTAACTCGTAGAAATCCGTACCAGTAACAAAACAGAACAAAAACGTGTTGAACTGAATGCCAATCTGACACAAATTTTCCTAAAGTATAAAAATGATTCGGTAGACTCCTTATAGGCACTGCTTCACAAGAACGCAAATTTTGCATTTCAAGTAATCCCGAAGTGTCATAAAATAAGACAATTTGCGACTCATAAAGAAGTTGCTCTCAAAGTAGCGTCAAGGCGCGAAGGATAAATTCGTGTGAGGAGGGTCCTGAGTCTTTATATTTCAAGCAAGAAACAGTTCTGTGTGAACATTTCTGCCACAGGTCAGGGTTATTCAGTTTACGTTAAAAGCTGGACATAGTGCAAGGTTGCTATAGCGTGAGATGTTAGGTGTGCAAATGTGGCAGCGCAGAGTTTGAATTAGGTGTATGTCACCTTTACTTAAGCCCCCAAATGCACCGTATTCCGAATTCAACCAATGGGGTGACGTAAAATAAATGGAATAAGGAAAGGGCTCTAATGAGGATTGACCATTCTAAGATGTTTAGTTGGCTAGACTCTGGCAACACGTCGTTAGAACACTCTGCAAGGGAGCTGTGATTCCTTCATTGTTCATGATGGCTGTACCGCCAGGTCTCTATTTCCACACTCCAATATTATCGACTTAAAGATAATGATTTGCGTTGAAGGTGAATCGGTTCTGGCAGGTAGCTTAGCAGCCCGAAAGTAGAACCTAAAATAAAGGAGCAAAACTAATCTCCCTGATCAGCATTTCCTTTTTCATGTCCGATCTTTGGCACCGTAGCGCAGTGCCCAACCGCGACATGGCAACAAAAAAATGATAAGTTGCCAATAAGCCTAAACCGCACAATCAATGCGGTATGTACCCTCGGGTGCACGCGTCACCCCGATGCTTACAAAAACAGCTCCAAAAACTCGCAATTTTGGTGAAAAAAAACAGAGCGGAAAGAACAGGAAAACAAATAGGTTTGACCAACAACGCAGTCGTCACGCTTGACTTCAACGCACGAAACAAGGGTTCATCTTCACGACAAGGGCAACATTGTTCGTGTCATCCCTCTACACGAGCGCAAGGTTCCTGGAAGAATACCTGATAGTTCGCCTTATTCATCCGATGCGAGACTAAAGCACGAGACACATGGACTACTACAGCATGCGATTGGCATGCGAGTCATCGTTACAACTGTCGCCACGACTACTCGTACGCGCGAATTTTAGACACATCGTTCGATGCGCGCGTACTATGCGTCGTCGCCGCCGCTCCGCCCACTGTTTTTGCTTCATGGTTGCCTCCCAATTTAGGCGCGCTTAGGCCGATTTGGATATAGGCAAAAGAAATCCGGGAAGAAACGAAAGCATTTATCAACTTGAAGTGAAAACGAATAGTGCTATTACGTTAAACAATGCATTTTATGTGTTCAGTACAGCGGTGTGGGAACATTCAGCACCCATGATTGCGCTCGTCCATGCTGTAGGTACCGCTCGCAACATGCGTCTACCAGGCGGAGAGCGCACGGGTCGGCGGAGGGGGCGGAGAGCTGTTCCCCACGAAATACCCCTAATTACCACAGGCGCCTTCTCGGGGCTTTCAAAGAAGCTTTCTCAGCGATGACACCTTCGGGCTCTCATTGGCTGTGGCAGCACGATCGCAACGATGGCACGACTACATCTGGCTTGCCAGTCGCAGGCAGTGAGCCTCCTATGACCAGCGAACTACGCCAAAACCAATCCTAACGATTAGTCGTAACGATTAGTCGCATGTGAATCGCATGCACCAGTCGCCCATATGTTTTAAATGCAGAGCATTTCTTTGACTCACGATGTCACCCGGCGTTGTCGGCGTGCCTCGGCGTCCGCAACAGCCGTTCCAGGTGCGTCCTCTCCCCCACTCCTCCTCTCCCGCATCACGCTACCCTCCTCGCTCTCAACAACAGGTCCGCACCCCTCCCACTACACTATATAAAAAAATATTACTTACCGGCGCGTGGTTTCGATCCCACGACCCTGCGGGCGGAACGCAAGGTACATGGTGCTCTACCCACTGCGCCACAAAACCGACACAGAATGAAAGGCTACGAACGCGCCTTATATCCTTGGCTCATTCAAACTACGCCAAGAAGCTGCTGATACAACGCATTCACTACCTGTGGGCGGAACGCGAGGTACATGGTGCTCTTCCCACTGCGCCACAAAACCGACACAGAATGAAAGGCTACGAACGCGCCTTATATCCTTGACTCATTCAAACTACGTCAAGAAGCTGCTGATACAACGCATTCACTATCGCGATCTCCCCAAACACTAAACGTTAACGCAATACACCCACCCTCTATGCGACGCATTTACTCGAGTCCCCCTCGCGGGGAGATGGGCCCTTTTCTTCTTAAACGTGAGCTGATGTACCGTAGTTGTAGTTTCTGTGAGCTATCCAGGAGCCCAACAGCAACCAACACAGTAGAATGTTATCCTTACAAGTCCGCATCTTTTCGGTGCCGGCCATTTCACCACTGCAGATTATGGGATTGTTCGTGTCGAATGCAGTGACGTTTTCTCTGGCCTGTATTATCTGCCCTCTAATCAATTTCTTTGGCGTCCTTAGTAAAACTGGCACACTCCTGCCAAAGGAGTACCTAGTCCATCATTGCGGTGACATTCGGAGCAGTCACACAACTCACAGGGGAGGAGCGCGTGGTTTGCTGTTCCAGGGTGTTGTGCATGACGTATTCATACGAGATTCTCTCATACGACATAGGTGATCAGCGACAATGTAGGTCAAAAACATGCCAGCTATCACCCTGTTCAATAGTTATGTCAATCCATTTGTTCGGGGGTTTTTAAGCGGTTGTTTCACGGTGGGCGGTGCAACCAAGTTTTAGGACTTTGTTAAATATATCAGCGCTGAACGTCGTACATCTTCCATCAGAAAAGTTAGACTTCAGCGGAATGGTATGGCAAATACAAGCTTCTTCGGCCGTGCCAGCATATGCAATTCTATCTTTAAATATCGAATCTGGTGACCAGCAGCGATAACAACCTTCGAATTGCCAGAGGACATAGGAAAAGGACCCGGAATATTTATGCCCTCTTCTGAATGGGTACCTTTGAGGTATTGAGGCCTTCGTCGATTCTGGACGCCTTGTTACTTTGAAAGTAATGGTAGATTGTATCGTGCCGTTTTACCACTTTTAGCAGCTTTGGCCAGGAATATCCTTGGCGCATGCGTGCCAGAGTGCTTCAGAAGCCAAGGGGTTCAGGCTCATCGTAAGAGATGGGCAGTGTTGCTGCATGCAGGGTTTTTGCCGCAGCATATAGGTCCGTCACTTTTGGGATGTAAAAGTTTAACTTGTTGAAGATATCGGTAAAAAAGAACGATGCACGTTTCTGGGGAAATATATGGCAGAAGAGAGGTGCACACAGATAAATAATGGATAAAGGGCAAAATTCGATGTAGTTTCGTGGTTCATGGTCAAGTCGCAATGCGTGTATGACACCTGAGAAGTCCCGGTTCTCTCTTGGTCGGTCGAGTTCAAAGAACCGGGGATATAGTAAGAGGCACTCACTTTGGGTATTTCGACTCTACGTCTACACTATTTTGAAGGCAAGCGCCTGCTATCTGAGAACCAAGGAGGCGAGGTGGAGGGTGGGTTTAAAGATTTTCCTGGCAACGGATGCTTGTTTAGAGAGCGAAATTTATTCACTCCTTTGAGCTGCCGAAAAACACTCTTGCCGAAGTTTTGGGATCACCCACGTGACTACCAAAAGCATGCTTTTCTGTTGCTGAGCAGTTAGCGTCTGTCGCTGACACTGTACGGTTCACGCGAGGTATTCCAGAGTTAAGAAAATTTTTAAAAGGAACATGAACCGCTCCCTGAATGATATTTCTTGCTTCAGTGTGCTACATTTCCACACCAGAGTCCATCTCAATGTGGAATAGGACAAGAGTCTTGTGAAGCAGATTTTTGTGTCTGTCGAACACGGCGTACATCCTTGGCAGTAACCAAGCTTAACATCATTCATTGTTACGCGGGCTAAGTGCTCGCCATTAAAAGCAACAAAATATGAGCAGAATAACCAAAGTCAAAACCAGTATGGTTAGAGAACTTTTTTTGAAACTGTAAATGCAGCTGCGCCGGCTGTTTCTCGGGATTGATACCTTTCACACTTACAAAGTTACCTGACAAACTGATGTCTGCATGTGAGAAGCAACAATGTTCGGTTGGGCAAAACGCTAAGCTTCAGTTAATGTGAGAAGAAACCCTAGTGCGTTTTTTTATTCTTTCAAAAATATTACGATCTCATCTACCTTGGAAATACATGACCAACATCTCAGGCTTTATAAAGCACAGCTTATTATCCTATTAAACGCAGTGAATGCGCAACGCAGTCTGTTAGAGGGGGCCCTTAAATTTGTATTGTTGATCTTGGGTAACAAAACACAGTTTCTTGATCTAGTTCGTCCACCTTTTTGGGAGTATCCGCTGATAAGGTTAATCATCGAAAAGGACCTAGAGGGGCCTAGCAGAAGGAGTCGCCGACGCAAAGGACGGATATCAGTAATTTTTAACCGTCTTTTTTTGTGTTTTCTACACCAACATCGAAGAAACGGCAATAAATGGGTGGCGGAAATTGCAGAACTCCCAAACGAAAGATAAGTGCCCCCTTTTTCTGTCTATAACAACCACGGGAGACGTACACGGGTTTGTTCAAGTTGCCGTGCATACTGTTTGAGCACTCATTTTTCCTGGCAAAAAATAGCCTTCCTACAAAATAATAGGAAAGACCAAGGGCCGGGACGTCCTGCTGAAATGATGGTGGTTCTCTTTACAGGACGGCGATTAGACGAAGACGAAGCAGCTCGAGCGAGAGCTGTTCCCACGGGATGACGGGCACCGATGATGCTATCTTATAAGCGCATCGATTATGATGATCAAGTTCCAACATATTCCCCGGCCGCGTATTTCCAAACGCTTCCCTGCACAGACCACCCTCGTGACATGCCTGTTCGCGCGATGCAGAACGGTAATTAAATGTCGTCATTGGCTGCGCCCCAAACCTAAAGCGACCTAAAACATACCAAATCACTATTATTAACAAAAACAACACGTATATTTTTGTCTGGAAAAAAATTAGAAGGAAAGGTAAGGAAATAAAAAAATTGGCCGCGTATCTGCTCCTTTCGTTGCAAATGTCGTCAAAAGACGATAGTCTTTGTAGATATTTGCCAAGGAAATGCCCCCCTTTGTTTTCCCGCTCACCTCTAATGCTGTTGCTGTTCCGTCGCGCTCATCCCAAGGTAAACACACTAAAGGTTTGCGCAAGGCGATTTGAATTTACCGCGTTCCACAGCTACAGGCCGGGTTCCTCTATGCCAGCGCGGCGGTACGGCGGAAACGCGCGTGAATGGAGGCGGCCGACTACAAGGTTTATAGAACCGCGTGGCCGTGCTCCACGTGCGTTCCAAGCAGGACGTGGAAACTAGTTAGTGGAACCTTTCGTTGCTGTTGCCGCGTGATTTTTCATATGCCGCCAAGACGCGGCGGTTTTCTGCAGTAGATGTAGATTATCATTTTCTTTCGAAAAACCAAGCATCCATGAATTTTTTAAATAAAGGAACACTGAAAATATCCCTCGTGTACTAATTTCCTGTCATATATTTGCGTAATGCCTTGTTCTTGTTCAACAAAGTTGACAAGTATGAACATATAAACCGGGCTTAGACGTTTACATTTGTCTGTGAGTATATAAGATTATTGCACAATATAAATTTAATTTTGGCCGGGTGGCTGAATCGAGTCACAGGCAGACAGACGGACAGACAGGCACAGACCAAAATTTCTGTGTTTAAGTAGCCCAAGAAAGACTATCGTCTTTAAGAAAAACTGAACGATAGACCTGCCGGGGCTCGAACCCAAGCCGTTAACGCCAGTACTCAGTGCTCTGCATCGAGGCCACAGAACCCGAACGGACGGTTCCGTTTAGCATGCGCTCAAAAGAACAGCGCGTGCAGTGACATTACAGATGTCACGTGGGTGCTCTCTGCAGCGAAGCGCGTTTGGAAACACTATCCCTGGCAACAAAGTAGTGGTGGCCAGTCCGCGTCCAGTCGGTGCATTGTGTTCATTCCAGTCAATCCGGTGAGATAGTCAGACGGGGAAACTGCCGGAAGTGCCGTCTTTAGAACCCACGCAGAGAATGTCGGCCCAGTCGACATAGCCAGGTTAAATTTCGCTTGTTGTCCTCGACGCTTTTGTATTCTGGTGCGTAGCCGGGCGTTTTACTGGGGCCCCATAACTATCTCGAACGTTGTACTATGGTAATCCGGTTAGCTTTGCGAGATGTATCCTGGTTGTTAGAACGGTGCCTGTCGGGGGCTTCCTTCATTCGAGTGCGTTGTGGGGTGCGTGTCATCACAATCTTCTTTGCATGTCTTACACAGTAATCACGATGTCGTTCTTTAGTATGCTGCGTCGCCTGCCTGTTCGTTGCAAACACTTGTATACTATCTTTTTACCGTTTCAATTTTTCAGCAGAAGCATCAGTCTTCATGCTCGAGAGATGGGGTTACGTATCCTTGAAAGCGTGTTGGCATCCCATCAACAACATATTTGTTTCTCGGTCACCAGGGGACATTCTTAAAACGAACACAAGAGTAAGGAATGTTCCGATAGGAGGTCAGGTGTCGCCAAAAATAGGGTTTTATTTTTGCTTTCAGCTTGTGATAGTAAATATGACGGAGGCGAGGTTTCTGGAAATATCACTTCTTCCTCGGTGGTCTCCAAATTGTGCAGGTGGTAGAACAGTTTAGTCAGGGTAAACAACTCATTGAAGTTTGCAGAGAAACGCAATTTCTTCATGATCTGGCACCGTTTGATGGTGTCACATTTTTGGTGCTTTTATTGATAATACAGTTGGCACATGAATTGAATCATTTCTTCTTCAGATTCAACATTAGTGGAATATTCTTCACCTAGGCATTCGACGTCAATAAACGATTCTATTTCTTCATTCAGAAATCTCAACCTAACCAGATTTTCTTAGCTCGTGCAGAAATCTCGTCAACACGTCGCAATGCCACTGCTCGTCATGGACAGGCCTGATGCGGCTTTCACTTCTTTCCACAGTGCTCCAGCTATTATCCGCTGTTTCTCTCGTGGTATTCTCAGTTTCTGAACGTGCAGAGCGAGGCCCAATTCGTGTTGCAGGCTAAGCGCACCTTTCAATGCGCGATGCGCTGCGGCATTCCCCTCACGATTTATGGAATCGCCGCCCATCGAAGGTAATCGCCGGAGATGAAGATTCGCCGTCGTAGAGTCCGCCCATCGCCTCGGTTACTTTTGGGTACCACCGCCAGTTAAGTCCATCACACCGGTCCGCCATCGGTATCAAGGGGTCCTCCTTCTAATAGGCCAAATTTCGGATGAGTCCAAATCGCACAGGCCCTTCTTCCCGGCTTTCGGCACCATATAAAAAAGAGGAAAGACCAAGGGCCATGACGTACCTGTGATATGACGGTGGCTCTTTTTAGAAGATGCCGATTAGTCTAAGACGAACCAGCTCGAGCGAGAGCTGCTCCCTCGAGATGACGGCACCGATGATGATAGGTTATCGGTGCATCGATGATGATGATAAAGTTCCAACAAACCCGTTATGATGTCAAACTGAAAAAGATTGTTAGTGTGAGCGTCGCATGTAATCAGAGCAAACACAATATTCACAGCCAGTGTGCACAGGAGAGGTTACTGAGTGGTTGTCGACAAGTGTCGGAGGACACAATTTCAGTTTTTGTGTAACACACAACCTAGGTCAGTTGTGTTTTGCATGTTGACACGTCAATAATGTTCTTGACATGCATACGCACTGCTCTCAGCCATGGAGGTCGCCGGGTTCAGTTTTCCGACGTGGTCTTGAGGTCCTGTTCCCTGTGTTGATGTGACAAAAAGGACGGCTGGGCTCCTAGATTTTATTGCCGAAAGGCCCGCTCACTGGGTAGGTTGCAGACCTTCACTGAATTGACGATTCGTTTGAACGGCGCGCAACACTTATTCTATTAAATAAAATCCCGTCCTCAAGCTCTAAAAATAAAAGCCGGTCCTCAAAAAGGCAGCAAGAAACAGGTACTCACACGGCGAATTTTTCAACCATAGTTGAAAGAGTCGGAATATCTGGGAGTATATCGCGAATCAGTGCTGCTCACAAAATGATATGGCTGCGAAATGGCAACCCATAATCGGTCATAATAGGGCACGTCTCTTCTTAGGGCTTTGTGCTTAACTGTTCATCGTACATTTTTCACCTCTAACACCATTTCGTCTGCAGTCCTGGGGCATCTTACAGTCATGCCATATTTCGCCCAAAGTAACACCACTTTCCATGTGTGACTCCCATTCGTAGTTCAGAGTAACTGCCCAGCTGCGAGCGAGACAGTCAGATAACGATGACAGAAGGTAAGAACTATAAAATTGTCCTAATGACATTGGTACATCCACAAGAGCGAGCCGAGTACTCGGGCTATTTCTCGGGTGGTAATTTTTTTACTATTAGGAATGGGAAAAGGTTCATTGGCACGAGGCGAAAACTGACAGAGTTGCACGCTAGCTAAACATATCGCTTCTACATCCACGAACGTCGAAAGTCCTTATGGTACTCGACCGGCATTCGTGTGTCGGGATGTCCGGTGCCGCACGTCCTATCGACGAGCAAAATGGAAACGCCTTTAGGCGTAAGAAGGCTTATTACGCTGGACATCCGCTGTGCTGAATGGGCCGCAGCCCACCACCGCTGTCTCTGGAAGGCCGAAAGCCAGAATCGCACTAACTCCGAGTTACACGGCGCTATCGACATGGCCGCTGTGCGACGGAGATAGGATTGGGCAGTCTAGCTAGCAAAAAAAAAAAACCCTTTACGGGACGTATAGTCCACTGTGCGGCCTCTACAAAACTCTATGGTGTCGTAAACGCTAATAGTAATTAAACACGTGCTAAAATCGAGGTCGCTCTGGGGAAAAGCAGCAGCACATTCACACGACGTATCTCCCGCCATGTTCACGAAAATAGTGCCCTTGCTTCTGCTGCGATGTCTGGGATCAATTTGTTAGGCATGTCGAAATGCTGCAATGAACACTGTCCGCTGCTTTCATGGGGACCTAAATAGAAACAATTTTTGCTACTCCGGTGCTAACAAAAACAGGCCAAAAAAGCATCGCAAAGAAGTGGCGTAAAGAGGTGATCATGGCGATATTTTTAATTGAAAAATGTCCTCACATCTACGGTTCAACCGGCTGTCCTGCAGAGTTCACAGCAGCGATGTCCTGCGAGCGCTTGCACTGAATGCACAACCATGTCAGCTACTGAACTCACCGAAGTACGCTTACACCCGTAGTGACAAGCTGCTGTAGTGTTATAGTATTTTGTAGTATCTCTATTAGTAATTTGAATAGATAGATATCAGATTGCTACAAAAGTTCAACTATTACATCGATGAGAATTTCAACGAAGTTATGTTTGACTGTAGCCGAGCGCGTTACCAGCATGTTCTTCGTTGTGTATTAGTGCAACTGGTTTTTTGATATTTCGCGTCATGAATAATAAAACATTATGGTCCAGCAACATTTTTTTTATCAAAAAGACGTGGTTACATTCATACGGCAAGAAAGTATTCGTGTGACCGTTTTCGTGACTTTCCCATCAGAGCTATTACTATACTGCACAAACGAAGACTGTAATCCTGATTATCAGCATTCGATGAGAACACTATATCATGTATTGCTTTCACTTGCTCATAGAACATTGCTTCTGAATTTTTATAGCATGGTATTCGGAAGACGCTCCGAAATCGCTTGTTCAAAAGGAACTGGAATTACTAAGCAAAGCGTCGCGTGTTTTGTAGATTACGGGCATTAAAGGAGCACTTACACAACGTTTTGAAGTCGAGATAACTTGCGTGATAGATTTTGTGAACACACCTACATAATATGAAAAATATCAGCGGGAAATACGGCCTAGAACATATTTAAAATTGATTTGAAAGTGTGCGGAATTCAATCGAGCAGCCAGCGGAGGTCCTAGAGAGGTCGACATTTACTTGAATGTGGAGTAAATAAATACCATCCAAACAGGACACGGGTTTGTGTTGGCCACTTCCGCACTGCGGAAGTTTCTCGCCGCGCCGCCGGTGCGATCGCGCGTCGGAGATTTTGCCCTTGAGCTACAAACGATCTGATCGTTGGCGACGGAGGATCCGGGATTTCGTTGGCTGATCGGGCAGCTTGCCGCAACGTAAGCTCTACAGGGATGCCAGGCACTCTATTGTTATTGCTTTTTTATAATACAGGACGCGGAAACGCGCAGGGCACACGACAGGCACACTGAGGGAGCCGCGTATGCTACAAGCACGGTCACTGTGCCGGCGGCGGCCACGACCGCTAAGTGGCGCGGGCAAGCGCAGGTAGCTGGAGTGATACCTTGTTACCGCTTAACTAAATGGCGCTCATGGCGGATATACAGGTGCACATACGATAAAGGAGGTAATAATGTGATGACAAATTTCATTAAAAATTGCCATCTGCACTGTTTACAAGAGCGGCAATCGAATATCCGCTGCAGTGTCGAGCTTAAAGGGGCCCTGAAAGGCGTTTTGAGCACACTAAATGAAGTAGCGCAATCGTTAGATTGTGTCGTCAAGGTCATCTGGGCCAAGTATTACTCTTTTACGCGCAGCGGAAAGCTCACACTTTTGTTGCAAAGTTTGTCGCTTTTTTTTCACCCTTTCCTTCGTGTTTTTGGACGCCGCCATCTTCACATGTCTACATCATCCATTCCCAGATGTTCGTCATGAGCTAGACATCCTGCTATTGGGCGGCTTTTTCACGCACTTCCGGCAAAGAGATGAGTCGTCTGCTCAGCGTCGGCTCGCCGGCTGATCTGCCAGCGGAGTGCCGGAGTGCTTGGACATTTTACGACAAACGAAACAAGTGTAAACAAACGCTTAACCGTTCGTATTGAATGCAACACGGCCATAACACGACATGGATATTCTCTTACCTGAGTAGGCTTCATAAAGAAAGCGTTGAAGCCCCGTGGCACTTCTTTCGTGCAATCGCAGAGAACGCCCTGAGGCGAATGCCCGGGTTTGACGGATACATTTTATTCCACTTCAAAACAATCCAGAGATGCGTTTCGAACGAACACAACGTCACAACATGCGTTGCAAGTCTGAACCGCGATTGACAGACGATGGGTTGCCTCCTCCTGCCCGTCGTAAATTCGGCACTCACCTCGCGCGCGGTTGCGGGGACGAACAGCAAGTCACTTAACTCTGGCGCGCAAGCCGAGATGGCTTTTAGCCACGCACACTGCACATACCCCATGCGAGGTTGAGTCATACGTCACTCGAGAACGATAATCCAGACCATGGGAAGCACTATCTATCCGCAGAAGCACAACGTCGCATTTCATCGCGAAACAAAGGCGTCCACAACACACACACCATCGCCTCCTGTAATGCCAAACGCATCTCACACTTCCCAATGGGAGTGAGTGGTACGCCTGCAGTGCCCACATGTCGCGAGGTGGGGCCCCGAGCTGAGCCGGGATCACGCAACCGTAACTGACTTCTGGGGCGGCTTGTGCCTTGTTGCCAAGGCAACCGATGTTTGAGATTGTCAAAGAAATGGCGCTCGCCCCAGCGCTAGAAAGCTCAGAGCCGCGGCGAGCATGTTTTGCCAACGTTGCCGCTCTCCACCACGCGTCGCCCCAAGCTGAACTGGTCACATGATTGAAGCGTTTTGTGCACGGGTTCTGTATTGGTTTAAAATGTCTTTTTCACATGCCGCCGGCAGGAATTACCACCGCCGCAAAATAAGACCCGGCACCAGCGGGGCCACATCTGATACGGCGCTTTTTGGATAAACAGTGCGTGGTGCATGAGCGGCATGAGCGACCGAGCCCACGATCCTCCTCGAGCGGCTGCGAGTTCGCCGCTGATTAAAAGTCACGTGCTGCCCTGCAGCAACGCACACCGCGAAAGGGCAAGGCCAGGCCGCCGCACAAATGCGCCCAGATTTTTCGTTCGCTTTTCCAGCCTTGAGCAGAGTGAGGGATTCAAGGTGTCAACAAAGCTTGCCCGTAGCAGACGGCAGTATGAGCAGCGCGATAGCGGAAGTACGTCACCGCCGAGGAGCGCAGCATCACGGGAGGGAAGGCCGCGCGCCGTCAACAGCGGAGAGTAAGTCGAAAGGAGGAGGAAACGCTGAGCGACGATAATGCGCGGTTTTTGATTTACGATTTCTCAGCTAATACTCATCGCTTTAACAAAATTCTTGCGGGAGGAGATTGCTAATACATTGTCTTATTTGGTTACATGTACATCCATGCATCGGCGGAAGGTATTTCAGGACCCCTTTAACATCTGTAGGCGGACCTGCAGGCAGACCGGCCGGCTGCTCGCAGCGCGCATCTCCCAACCCTGTGCCTCGAGCGTTGCGCGCCGTTCTCTAGCCACACCAGCAATTTGCTCTCGAACAGCTTGCATCCCGTCCACGGTCGCTTTTTAATTAAGCGGCTGGTGAGAGCAGTACGTGGGGACGTTAGCAGAAACTGCCGCGACGCGGAATCGACATTTCTACAGATGCTCTGGTCTGTGATATCCGTCCGACTGTCGTACTGTCGATGTGAGCGAAAGAACTGGCCGAGCAGAGGTCCGCCGGCGGTGACGTCACGATCTCTTTCTGACTTCTCCGCTCATATGCTGCCTCGTGTGAATACCGCTTCACGCGCGCGGCTTTCGGGTCGCGGCGCACGTCGTAGGTTCGTATGGTCACCCCGACAGCTTTATTTATATAAAATACAGCTTTTCGCGGCACCCGCTGAAAGTGGAACTGTGAATGGCAGTAATTAAAGCATCTCTATTTAAAGAACCGTCGCGCGGAAGTTAATGAGGTTACCCCATGCAATAACTAGGTCATTACCTACTTATCGTAACCAAACAAACAAGATGCCAAATTTTGTGTCGGTACAACTTTAAAGGATGAATAAAGGCAGAGGGTGAACTTAGAATGTCAATATGAATCCATCCACTCGACGTGCACAATGTTGGCTGCAGAAATAGTCTGCACGCCTGGAAAACAACACAGTGTACCTCATGACTAGGTCGCTTCAGCTATGCAAACTGAGAAAAAAAAATCCTTCGGGGAAAAATATGTCTGTAATGTTAGCGTAAGTCAGTCCCGCAACCCGCATTAAAAGAGCAGGATACCCTATCTGTTACTTGGCTTGGATATTTGGTTCTGAGCAAGGTGGGATAATTAGATAATTTCCTGAGCTGGTTCGTTCAGCCGCTTTTTGAGATGGGGATAAATAAAAGTAGTGTGGTGGAATTGTAGTTCCGAATAGCTGTTGGGTTAGCGTCAATGTTGGGCTAATATAATGTCTCCTCCGAGAAATATCCTGATGAATTTGTTGTGAACGGAGACTTCAGTGCACATGATAATATGTTCTTAATAATGGTGGTATTCAGAAGTGCATATTTCCAGGTTACATTTTCGTTCTTTTCATTTTATCCGGTGAGCAGTTTTTGCCTGCTAAACAACTTGGCACCGTCACTTACGTCGTCGAAATAGTCGTGAAATGTAACCAGCCAGCAGGCATATTAAGAAAACAAAGAATATAAAGATGAAGGAAATAACGCATCAAGAGAAAGATACTGTTCATTGCACATGCTTTCAGAGAATAGGAGGAAATCACTAAACAACCGCTTGTTGGAGGAGTTTAATTCAAAGCCATTCGACCCTAAGTGACAGAAGAATGCGAACCAGCTGAGCACAGACAGCCCCTACTAAAGCCAACAGCCTCTGCGGAAGACTCGCCCTCTGGACTCCGGTGTTCTTGGGAGCTACTTTATCCAGGAAAATTTCCGGCTATTGTGGCTGCCTGTGACGTCTCCAAAACAACAGGAACTGTGGCTCAGTTTTGTAGTGGCGGAACTGTTTGGACCGACGGCTGCAGTATGCAATAGTACTATACAGTGAAACCTCGATATATCGAACAGCGCAGTGCCCGCAAAATAGTTCGATATAACCAGAATTCGATATATAAAAGCACGTAAAAAAACGCGCCATAAACTGGTACAAATCAATAAATGAAATAATTGTGCAGTAAATACTCACTTGGTGCTTCAAAGTATTTATTGTTTTGGCTTAAAGTACTGCAGCAGGGTATACACGCGTGTTTACACGACTTCCTCAACGTAGTCCAAACGTTCCACAAGTGACAGGCCGGTGCCTTCTATAGCGCTGCAGTAGCGGTGCGGTAGGGCCAAAACCGCTGAAGCCTCGGTCGAAGTCGGGAGCGGGGCACTATCAGCGCTTGCGCGTACAACCTCGGCAGCGTCTTCGTTTGTGCGCTCAGTAGTAACCTCCGCTAGGATCTCCACATCCGTCAACTCCGCCGTCGTTCCGGTGCTGTCGTCACCGATAACAAAGTCATAAATGTACATGCTTCGTGACTCGGCACAAACAAAGCGCTCCAGCTGGCCCTAGGTTTCTTCAAGCTCGCATCCTTCTTTTGCACCGTCTAATTCCGCTTCGGTGCAACCGATGCGCAGCAGTCGGGAACGCCCACCGCGCCACCGCTATCCTCGAGGGTACTGCGTGATAGCTCGCCGCCTGTCAACAGAGCGCGAGCGGTCTGGGCAGTCTGGGTGGCCGAGTTCGATATACCCATTTTATGTCCATCCCAGTTCAAAATAAAAATTAAAAATGCATGTGATTTCCCGCGTGATATAGAAAGTGTTCGATATAGGCAATAAGTCGGTATACCCGTGTTCGATATATCGAGGTTTGACTTAGTACGGTTTAGCCGCTGTATGTACAAGTACACAGGTACTTAAGTACGTTTTTTTGGAGTGACTTGCATGATGTGTTGAATTACGGGAACCTTAAATGGGATTACTCAAATTTAGGGTACTGTGCACCCACGTAGACTGAGATTTTGTCATAGGGGTGATTGCTGACGCAATGGCGATGTATTCAATAGTGTCGTCTTGCACATAAATGTTTATCTAGCACATCTTAATGCCTTTAATGATCGCACTGTTGTCACATCAAACGTTGATGGGAACCACACGTGTGCAAATGTATTGTAGCAGTTTACAAACGGGAGTTATGTCCATCCGGCGAGAAACATTTCGGATTTCGGTGGTTGTGTAAAAGTACCAAGTTAACCATCCACGCAGAAATTGTTGTATTTCTTCTTGATGCTCTTGTGTTATTCCGTGAAAGTTTAATTGTTGGCATTTCGAAAATAATTATGCCTCATAGACGCCGTCGTTTGTTCTTGGTGCCACAAGCATGAGCGCTATGACTTGAGGTAGCGACTCCAGTATCCTTATTGAAGACAACTATTAGTAGTTTGTATGCGGACCATTCTTTGGTGAGTGCTCTCACGTCAAGGAGAGCGTAACGCTCTGAATTTACACAAAAACACATATTGGGCACAAGTAACACCTAAAATCGTTTTAGCATGGTAGACGGCCATAAGTGGTCGAACTGATTTTTAAAAACTTGAAAATAACAACTATAAAATAAAGCTCAGAAAAAGATCTGACAAATTCGGAAGCGTGCATATTGTACATCTTCCACAAAACTAAAGATTAAACAGGAAATGTGGAGAAAACAACAATAATATAGCACTAAAAATACCGAAAATGAGCGAACCGTGTAATTCCCTGAATTTACATGGAATTGAAGATTTGGCGGCAGTAACACCATTAATCTTTATAATAACGTAAATTGAGATAATTGGGCAAACATATTATGGAAAAATCAAGAAATATGAAAAGTAGGAAAGCTACAATTCACACTAAAAGTGTGTGACAAAATAAAAAATATGGATCTTATAGAGGTAATTAAAAAAAGCAGGCTAAATTTAGAATTACAAATTAAAAATATCGAAAACGCACCAACCCTGCAACACGCCTTGCATCTTCCAGAAAATACATAATGAGAGATTTAAATTCACTTTATCGCTACAACGGTATAAATTGAAATCATTCCAGAGAACAAACAAAAGAATGCTTAAAAACAATAAAGACTTCCAACTTCTTTCGCTGCTCATAGCCATATCTGGATGCAAAGAAATGGCACTGTGTATGAGCACCTTAAGAATGCCGCGCATTAGTACAGCATTCTTTGAATTACCGTATATTGTTGTTAGTTATAGGGAAATACCGCGGTTATAACGAATAGCTGCTCGTCTCGACTTTCAACTTGATAACACGATTTTAAAGTTGTTCCATTCAATAAGCCATTCGGTTTGTCATGGGGGCCAACATTTTGCCTTTACGGCACAGACAAACAAGTACCTAATATGCATATATTTATCTATGAAAGCAGACACACACACACACACACACATACACACACACACACGCACACGCACACGCACACACACACACACACACGCACACGCACACACACACACTCATATATATATAGTCACGGAGGCAAGACAAAGACGAAGAAGCTGTGCGCGTTGTGTTGGGTGCTGGGATGGCCAACACCGGGTAAATATATCTTCTTGCATTCAGCCATCATTACTGTAATATGGTACTGCCACCACGTAACATTTTGGTGGAGTATGCGGCGTGCATCGCCTACCGGCAATCAAGCATTGCCTGTCTCGTCTCCTGATCCGTTTCCCTGAGGTCTCATGGATTGCATCGGCTCTTTCTAGCCCCGAAGCTTCAAGAACACGTCCATGTCCGCAGCCCCATGGCCTCAGCCGATCATCTGCCGCAATTAGCTGAGAACTGACTCGCCGTTACCAAAACTGACGATGATACCGCTCCGCTGCCCAGTACACCGGAGTATCTCCAAGGGCCTTTGGCGATTCACCTCCATTGACGTGCGCCACTGTTCATAGGCCATAGTTCATCAAGCTCATCACCTTCATTCGTGGCAGCATGGATTTCATCACTGTTCATTATTATCTCTTTTTTTATTATACGCACCCACCCATCCACTGTCCCCTCAACCAGGACGGTCGCCGTCGACGAGGGGGGCATGTCAAAGAGAGAAGACAACGATGACGAAGCTGTGCGCGTTTTGCGTGGCATTTCTGGATGCTCGGCTGATCAATGTCATGTAAATATATCGTCTTGCATTCAGCCATCAATCATGTCAGTCGTACTGGCACCACGTAACAATATATATTTGGAGTCTTTGTCTGTGGGTGTGTGTGTGTGTGTGTTCATGTCTCAAAGTCTAAGTAGGAGCCAAAATATAGAGTAACATATAATTGTGGTTTGCATAATGTCATGGTTCCGTAAACACCATGTGAAATCTTTGTGCACAAACTGTCACAAATTTTCATTCCTAACACAATTTTGAAATATGGCTAAACAAAAATCGCAGAGAAAAGCAAATATGCCGAAAGAGTAATTTCAGAGAAAAACAACATACCAATCGCCTTATCCTTCTATTGAAACGGTAGTAGAAAAGAGAATCTCAGCCGTACCCGCTCTGCATCATTAATTACGAAGATTCGCTTTTAAACAAATAAACATTTGCAAGGCAAACAAAAGTAAATCGCGTCAAAGCTGTTATTTTAATGGATACAAGTTTTGGTACATAACACATTTCGAGTTTTAATATCTTGGTTCCCGTTATCTCCGGTGTTTTCTGCTATTTAGGCCTTCAAGCCTTCAAAGTAAATATTTCGTGCTTTTATGTCTGCCCTTTTTTATGGGGCCGATTGTGACATCAATTTGAGTAGTACTGTGCAATCTGAATATATACGAGCACGTTTACGAGACTTTATTATCTCGGACTTAGAAGAGAAGTTGTAGGGGTCACCGCCACCGACGCCAGAAGGCCAGTGTCCAAATAGGGCAAAGGAGTATGACAGAGATATGGCCCGTGTACACTGTGGCGGTATTCGCCTTTAGTATAAGCTCTTGTATAGTTACGGTTACAGTGTTTGGGACCGGGATCTTTCATCAAATTAAGCGATATAGTCTGCCTAATTTGCTTGCAAATTGTGCGTAGGTCACAAAAGTGTGTTTTGCAAACACTCCGGTACTATATCTCATGTGGAAATGCAATTCGGGGGATTAAGTCGCTGGTTCTGCACGCGCTGCACAAAATCACCGTGTAGTGTGTATAATCCCACCAGGTTTGCAAAACTTTAGCAATTCATGTCTTGCGAGGCATAAACAATTTTTTGTGCTTCATGACAAAAAGGTGTGTGGGTGTTCACCAGGGAGGTTAAAAAAATTGCTGGAGTGGAGGGGGCGCCCGTAAAGTGAAGCCGCCGCGACACCATCTTGCTATGGGAGAAGACGCGCATGCAGTTGTTGCAGCGCACGTTTCGTGCGCGCAAGGAAGTGTTGTTGATTCGCGTGCGTGCCATGTAACGCGTGGAAAACAAGTATGATTGGTTCGTGTGTGGCTTACGGTTGCACAAACAGTGCGAAGGCGGCGCCGGGAGTCACATTTCACACGTAAGTTGCACGCGTGCAAGTTTATTCCAAGTAGCGGTGATGTTCGTTGCGTTGTGTCACGTGGTATTTGCGCTTTCAACGTTTAATTGATTTAACGTCTTTGCTGCTAGGTTTGCGAAAGGTGCTGATTCAGTGTCTTTTGTTTGCCCTTTGATAATGTGTGTTATCAATTTGAAGTCTTGGGTCATGTCTTTCTTCTTTCAAGCAATAAAAACTTTGCTTTCCAAAATACAAACTCATTCATCTTTTTTTGGTAGTTTATGTCGCTGGCAATGTAACCTCATGGTGTAATTTACCAGAAAGATTGTTGGTTCTTTTTTGCAGTTTATTTCTGTGTTAGGTTGGGCAGCAATGCAATGAACGTAATAGCATTGGTTGCTGTCATACTCATGAAAGCCTTCTGCGTGGTTTTTTGTCACTCCATTATGCCTATTACAATGGAACCCCGCTGATACGTCCCCCGGACTTACAACAACCCGCTTCTTACGACGCATCATCGCGGTTCCAGGAAACTACCCATAGAAACAATGCATTAAAAACTCCTAAGATATGACGCTCATGTGCACACGGTCCGCTTTATACGACGGACCCTGGGGCGGATAAACTGGAGCTTTTCTGATATTTTACACCGCTTCGCCGCCTCGTCCTCGCCTTCTTTATTCTTAGTCCCCTTTGACGCTGCTTGATGAGCAACTGTCCACAGGTGGGTCAGACCACTTACTGAATAGAGGGAAGCAATCAGGCGGGTACTCGTGAGCGGGAGTTAACCTGCGACGGCCCCACGCGGCAGCAATACGCTAACGTGCCCACTGCGAGAAGTCGAAGTTCAGGTGGCAGGTGGACCGTTAATTCGAAACTCCTGTTTTTAGCCGCCGACGAACGCAGAAATGGATACGACGCAGCCCCACGGCAATGGCCGGAGAGCCTCTTCCACCGCCCGCTTGATCGAAGTTTCTTCCTTTCACGGCGCCCTTTTTCCCTATATCTCTGCTCTCTGCTAATCAAAAGCCGTGATGTCACTACGCTCTTTTCTTTGCTAGAGGTCCTCAATACCCGCGCATTCGCCGCAGTGGCGGAGCAAAATACAGGTGGCGATGGCGGAGACACGGACCTTTGGCATCGCCCTTTTGGGTCCCTCGCTGGCCGCCGCTGCAAGTCACTGTAGGAAAACCGCGCTATAATTTTCGCCGCAACACGGTTTACTCGCGAAGGTTGAACTATGTTATCTATTTCTCGTTGGTGGGTTTTGTGGGAAACAAAACAACTATGTGTTGAGCACTATGACCCAATAGCGATAGCACGGGACCGTTCAAAGGATGTCTTCACCTTGTACGGCAATGCTGTTTTTTGTTCAAATCCGCCTTGTACTATCGTTCGTTTCGCTTTGCCTTGGCAGTTTCACACTCACGTTCTCCTCTCTCAATTAGCTCGACCACGTCGGCTTCATATCGCGTTGCGCGCGACGCTGGGATGGCGGGCTAGTTGGACGCGATAAAGGGAGGAGGGCACAACATAGGCGTTGCCTTTTTAGGTGCGGAGCATCTTAGGACCTCATAATGTCCATCCGCGTCCGTGCGCATAGCATTTACAATCTCAAAAATCACACAGCCACCCGCCGGATTCGATGCGGTGTCTCGTTGAACAGAGAGAGTTAGTGCCAGTTGTTTTACGCACTGGGCTACGACCGTGAGTCAGTACCTGAAGTCAAACGGCTTACTCCCTCGCCTGTAACGATGCTGAGTGCATAAGGACCCCCAATGTCCGTCCGCGTCCATCCGTGCGCACACCACCATGAAGCGATTTAGGGAATAATCAAGGTGCAACTCACGGCTCAAATCGAATGACGGTAGGGGCGCAAATCGGATGTAACTCGGGGCACTACTTGGATGTCATTTCGAGTCCCCGTACTCCGCACCCTCACTGTCATCCACGGAGTGGACATGCTGCCATTTTTTATTGGGATTTCAGCTAAAGGTTCGCAAATAACGCGAGAACGCGCTAAATATAGTAGTTTAAGTAAGTTCTTAGCCCAGCTGTCGCGTGAGATCGTCTTCTCGGCCGTCATTTACGCGCACCCCGGTCGTTCGATATCCCGGTCATTCGACGCTTTCTCGCGTTCCCTTGAAAGTCGTATTATCGGGGTTCCACTGTATCACAACACATCTGGGTGTTTCCTGTTGGTTTTCTGAAAATGCTGCATTTTCTGGTCACTTAGTTTGTTGCATAACGGCTGTTTTTCACACTACAGTTGTAACTCTGAATTGCGTTTTCTTCTGACAACTTTCATAATCAATTTCTGCGTTGGAACAGTTTACAATAAAGAAGATAAACAAGTGTTGGTGACGTTGCGAGTTCTTATGTATTTTTTTTTACTTTGTGGCAGCTGCATATCCGAGCCTATAAGGTGAAAAAAAACAATGTTCCTGTACTTACTTTGTGGCAGCTGCATATCCGAGCCTATAAGGTGAAAAAAAAACAATGTCCCTGTACTTGGAGATCTCAGTTTTGGCGATATTCTTGTGACAGACATCAATACGGAGACGTCGGACATGGCTCGCATCATAGTACACAGTGTTGAATTAGAGCTTGAGAATCGGTTGCGTAATTTAAAACCGCTGGGAAAGTCGGCAAAGGCCGCTGCAAAGCACTTGCTATGTGGTTTCTTGCCCCCAGCAAGATGGCCGCCGCCGGCTTCAGCCGAGCCTATTGGTTCGTATAGGCGACTTCCACTCCAGCAATTTTTTTAACCTCCTTGGTGTTCACTTGTCTGTAACAGTTGTGAAAGACTAATAAATTATTGATATTGAAATAAAACGACTATTTAAACTTTTTACTACGCAAACTGGCGCAAGCCAAGCTCACATATTTTAATTAGGTATTTTAGACGTTCGAACAAAAATAAATGCTTGTTTTCTTGTGTTCTCACTTCCGGTGACTTCATTTTCTTCTGGGAAATCAGTTCCAGTGGCATTAGTCACGTAGCGAATGGGTTTCGGAATGGGTCGCAGTCTTTGAACCGACTCGCGAGTCGGGTCGTTGAGCGGAACTATTTACCAAAAGTAAAAACATTATTTGTAGCCAATCAGCTTGGGTGGATTTCGCATATAGGAGCACATCCCGGTTGTCTAATCCTCACCGCCGGTGACCTTAATGCTCGCACCCAGCCTGCGCTTTGACATTGCGAGCGCGCGAGGTTCAGATCTCCTCAAGATCAGAGAGCACGCTTTCTTCACTTTACTTAATGGCACGACCCAGTCGACGTGTCACTCCACCTTTACCCGTATGCCTCCACGCTCCCCAGACTTACCCTGGTGGTTGGACTATCGGTAGTTACATGGCGACGGGAAGCAGACTGCTGAGGTAGAGACTATCATTATCCTATTGACCTCGATCTTTCATCTTCACCCTCTCGTCACCTACGTCATAAATGTCATATCACAAAGTGGGACGCGTTTTGGAAGTAAGTTACTAAGATACCAACGTAAGAAGACCCTTTATCGTTCACACAAAGGGCTCTTGAAGTTTCCAAAACTGTACACATGGTGTTCGAGAGCCACCCAAACCCTGATTTGCGCCTTCTTCAATTATGGTCTCCCTGCCACCAGGTGGGAGTGCTTGCATGCCGCCAGCTCCATCTCTTGGACTTGTCGACTCCGCCTTAAGCAACTCACTGCCGAGGCTCCTCGCCAGGAACATCGACTGTCCCACCAGCACTGAATTAACATGTGCGCTTTTCTAGGGCCCCAGTATGGACTCCACTCTATATGGCGGATTTTTCATTCTATGGACTGATCATAATGATCCCGAGACTCTACTGCGTCAGCATATCTTACCTCCAAGCAGACTTCATTGCCATTTTAAGATACACTGGCTCACACTTTATACCGCGATTTTTACTTGGACCTAGCCATCATGCCCCCTCCATTTACTCCTCCGCCAGGTGATGGTAGGCCGACATCAGAACCAGCAACCGAGGATCTATTCTCCCCCTTTACCATTGCAGATAGAGCTCAGCAATTGACATGGCTACACTCCCGAGAACTACCATTTCTGACGGAGTAAAATGAATTTTGCAAGAACCTCGATGATTCTTCTCTGATGGGACTCCGAGAGTCGTAAAATTATGCATGGCTCGCGTGTACCATCCCCCCGTCTGGCTTCAAGTGGATGTTATTACTATTCCAAAACCCGCAAACCGAGTACCCGTGACCGCAACCTTCGACCAAAAGCCCCCACGACGACCATTCGGAAGATGTTGGATCGATTGCTTACTACACGCTTTCAGTGATGGCTCGACACGCACCATTTTTACCACCCACACAAAATTGCATTTCGCCCCCACGTTGGTGTGAAGCATGGTCTGGTACGGGCCACCTCTCCGAGATGATCCTCATTGATGGCATATCCCACCGTGTTCGTTTTGTACAGGACATGGACGTCTACAAAGCGTACGATGCCACGCCTCCCTCATTGCGGCGCCTTATCTCCTTCACCACCGTCACGCCTACGTAATTTCATTCCCTTCCACCTACAAAACCCCACCTTATCCATCCGACCGAACAAATCTCCCATCAGTTCCTTCCAGCCCCACCGGGGTTTGCCTCAGGGATCTGTCCTTACGCTTTGCTTTTTCGGATGCTATGACCCCTTTCGCCGGGCGATTCGGTGCTGTTCTGTACATGTACTATGCGGATGACATCACAGTATGGCCTGTTCATCTGGACATCCACATGCAAAGTGTCAGCCTGCAACAGCCTCTAGACGAAACCAATTGTTGGTGAACGTATCTCGGCTTCACACCCTCCGGCCAAAACAGCACTTCTTAGCGTGTTAACAGATGGGATCGTCGGTGCTTGGCAACCTCCCCTATCCGTCTATCTGTCCAAGGCACGCCTATACCAACAGCGTCTACTCTACGGGTGTTGGACTGGTATATAAACGCCCCCGGTTCTACAAAACTTTGGATTCGCTCTGCAAAGCATGTAGCTCCACAATCACTGCAACTGTTTTGCCGCATTTCCCAGAAAGCAGGTGGTGTGGCATGCAAGATAAGTCAGACTGGGCGCTACACGAAGCAATAAACAATTCGGCTATGCGGGCAATAACCGGTCTTCCAGCCCCCCTTAACCCTATCCTCGAAGAGGCAGCCCTCCCCCTTAACCCTATCTTCCAAGAGGAAGCAAGTACGTCCATCAGCGTCGACAAGCCCGCCTCCCAAAACAAGCCTTCAACCCAGATGCCGCCGCTCTTGTACCGTACATGATCCATTCAGCAGCCCCACAACTATCAAACAGCACTATACAGCCCCCATAGAAGTTCACCAACTAACAGATTCACGAACACATTCACCATTCAGATGCACGACTAACAGATTCACGATTGCATTAATTCCTGAACGGGTGGTGCTCCGATGCCGCTTTTTAGAGACATTGCTAAACCTTCCTCTACGCTGATGTTTGTCGACGCCAGTGCTTCAGATGCTCTTCTTCACACCGGTCTACTTTGTCTTACCATGGCTCCGGATCCAGTGACGTGCACTTACATTACAATGGAGAGGCGGCATCAACCCAGGCAGAGCTCCTCGCAGTGCGGTATACTCTGCTGCACGCAACGGTGCTTATCATCCCAGCTTCACCACACTGTACAATCTCCACTGATTCAGCGGCAGGTGTTCGAGAAATTTGTAAAACTTTTACGCACAACGATCTCCTGCTAGAAACTCAGGACATAGTGGACACCTACCCATAATGGGTTCACATGTCATGGCGTCAATGCAACAGCCACCCCGAAATGCAGGCAGAAGATGCCGGTACGCACCGCGTGCGTGTGAAATATCCACTCCTCTTGCATCTTTCTCAGTGGCTATTCACTTAGACAATGCAAAAGAACGTCTTTGGAACACCGCACGCGCTCTCATACGCACTGTACGAATCTTCCTGGCGGGTTGTCTTCCCAAGATGAGGTCCTGCTCGGACGCCGCCACCTGAGGTTCACCCTCACGCCGGCTGTGACGAGGAACTGGCCACCTTGGGACCATGCCCTTTTTAACACGACGTGCTCCTTCAGCGTCTGTATTATTGAGCAGGCTACATCGAGGCACTTGGTGAAGAGGCGCCCTGCCGGGCGAAGCCTACGCCGTGTGCGCTCACATTATGTGACATGCCCCCGTACGTCCGCCAGATTTCTTGGCGCGGACACAAGGTTCGGGAGTCCGGCGTGTACCTGTACATACAGTTTCCCTTATGCGGAATAGCAAACTTCGAAATAAAAAGAAATTCATCTTGAGAGGAGTTGGAGGAAAGGCGAAGAGCGTGCCCGGTCGGAGCGGAGAGCGGAGCGGAGAGCATACTAGTACCTTCTTTTAACATTTCCAATAACGCAAGCAGATACGTGGGCACTTTTGCTTTACCAATTGTTCGACCCTTTTGTTTACTTCTTGGTTATTACAGAGCACATGTTTGTTCTAATAAACCCTGTTTACCAAAAAAAGCGTATCATTCTCGGCTAGGCGACAATATGCATGCGTGACTAAAATGGCGCCACAAAAACGGCGCACTTTAAAGGAGCCATGAAGAGGAAACACAAATTTGGTTCATTCGAAAGATTGCCTCGTTAGAACCACACTGACACCACTTTTAACGCAGACTTCGCTCAAATAAACTACATAATTAGGAAAAAAGGGAATGACCATGCGACCCACCAATTCATTTCCCGCAACAGAACCTATGATGTCACACGAGAATGCTCTGCGATTGGCGGAGGCCGGAAAAAGCAAACGCAAGTTAGGCAGGGCTTACCAGTTGGCATAGTGAGCTATATGCCCGTTAAACATACTGCACATTCCTTTTATGACACTAGGAACGGTGGAGTAAACGGTTGAAGTTCCGAATAAACACGCAATCGTGTACGCCAATGCGTACGAAACTACCGCCAGCCGAACTCGCATCTCGGCGCCGCCACCGTCGCGAAGACGAATTTTCGGGTTCGAGGCTCTTCGGGGCCAACGAACCGTCCCAGCACACACAGCCGCGACCTTGGTTGGTATCGTAATCCCTTCACAGGAGGTTGGCCGTCATATCGCCAACCAGCAAAGGTAAAAATAGAAACGAGGGGAGTAAGGAACAGCAAGCAGCGACGAGATAGTGACAGTCGTCGCAGTTTCGGAATGGCGTTGGCTTGCTGCTATTGTTAGGAGCTCGTTTCCAGTTTACAACCACTGAAAACTTCAGTTTGTTCGAGTACTTTAGAATGAAATTTCGTTGCTGCGTTTTGAAATGCCCATGTAGTACGGGCAAATCGTCGAGGGAGTGCGACATACCCGCCGGTGAGATCTCCTTTCATGTGCTGCCCAACGACGAAGCTCGGCGAAGCAAGTGGCTACGTTTTGTGAACTTTGCAAACGGAGGAGAAAGAGAGCTAAAGGAAGTACGAGTGTGCTCGCTTCATTTCTGAGGAAGTGATTACGGCAGGGACCCTTACGTTAGCTCACTCCTGGGACATGCTGGCGCTCGTCGCCGACTTCGTTGAATCGCCGTCAAAGCGCTGTGACCTTGGGGAAAAAAATGCCGTACACACCGCGCATTGACGCTGGTATCTTTCTGGTCGAAGCAGAGAGCTAGCGCGAACGGCTTGCCATACACGACACCGGCCAACTGGCATAAGCGATACTGCTACTGAAATTGAACTATTATTAACGGTAATAAAAATACGGCACACACGTACCAGTCTGTATTCGTCCGTCGCGACGGGGCTGACGAGGCAGCGGTGCCGAAGGCTGGGCGTTCGTCTGTTGTGGCGATCGCGGAATGGTCGCTTTCCGGTCCATCCGCGTATCGCACAACTCGTGCCGCTCGTGCACTTAGAAGCATTGAGCGTTCAAGTGGTGTGAGGTTGTTAAATGCAAGCCCGAGCTTCTCGGCGAGAGTTTTGTCCTCCGGATCAGGCGATTCCATGACTAGGGGTGCGGGTGCACTAGGTTTGACTGGTATTTTTAAAATGGCCGCCGTCTCGGTTTCGGCACGAGTTCCGGTTCCTGTTTGATTCCCGCGTGTGGGTGCTATATGGAGTCGACATACTAAGTATCTGTTTCATGGACCGGCTCGTATGACGCCATTGTTCACGTCACGAAATGTGGTAATTTAGCGGGAGATTTAAACTTTTGGCTTAAATTGCCTTATTTCTTAGTGAATAAAGCATCATTTGCTTCCGGGAAAGCGCTTAGGGTACTATGAAACACCTAAAAGTTCGAATAAAACAAACTTTTGTTTTCTCTTCATGGCTCCTTTAAAGCAGATCATCACGGCGCGTTTATCAGCCTCTTTCCCCCACGTTTGCAGTCTTTCACCAACAAAGAAATCAACATAGGAGCAATATCATTGATCTTCTTTACCCGGAGAAATTCAGCCAGACCACAAGCGAGGCTTTATCAGGTGAAACTTACCTTGGTGGAGCTTTGTGTCCAGTACGTGCTGTACTTGTTCATGGAGAGTCACGGAGATTCGAAAGAGTGGTCGCTTTTTAAATTTCGAAGGAGAGCTGCCACATATGCCTCCAAGGCGGAGAAGGGGCAAGAGGAAAAAATCAATTATTTCTGTGTCGAAACGACAACGCCGAGGAACGCGATGGTTTCTAAAATAGAGTCCAACGACAAACTAACTGTCTCATCACCGTGCCAGCCGTTTTTTACTGCAACCGTTTAGTGCACTGCGATTGGGCTCTCTAGGGCTTTAACGATACGGGCATTCCGGCTTTCCCTAACGTTCCGCCATTGTCGTCGTAATACGGAGGGGAGTTTGCACGTCCATGCATTCCTCTCCAAATACAAACTGCTTCGGCCGTGCCCGAATTGAGCAATTAGATTGACGTCACCTTCAAAACGCGCGAGGCCCACGTTCGTTTGCGATCAAGGGAAGTGTTTAAAGTTTTCGCAACTTTACCCTCCGCCGCATGCAAGCCACCGGTTATTATGCCCATTTAAATGACTTGTTGCATTGATTTTAAATGATTTGTATTTGTTCAGCTTGTGCTTTGTGTGCCCTATGTACCATACCTCACTTTTGAAATGTTTTTAGCTCATTTGTTGTAGTTCTTTTATGCATTATTCGATTTTTTACTGTCATTTGCCTTGTTAACACGAATCAGACAACATTGTATCCTTCACCCCACTTCTGCTTGGGTATCAGAATGGTCCGGCAATCCATTCTAAATAAATAACAGAAAAATAATACTGTACCACGGGGTGGGCCTGTGCAAGGGAGTTGGATAAAATCAGAGCGGAGCTCGCCCACCTTCCACGAAAACCACAGGGGATATTTGCGGAAGTTAATTCAGTTTTACCTCGTTCCTCTGCTTGCGCGCCATATACTGGATCGATCCTTACTGTTGGCTTTTTGAAATGAATATCACGAAAGGTCTTGGGTCGGGCGCAAGCGCATTCTATATTTTGTGGGAAAAACATTCTCTTCAACCATTTTTATGTGCTACCAAAAAATGAAGCAGCCATATATTTTATTTACCAGAATGTTGCAAATACCACTTATGGAGTGATGGTGCGCCTCAAACACGCCTAAGACTTTCTTTTTGGTGAACAGTGTTGCCAAAAATGAAGTCTGTTTCCAAATTTACTGGCTTGAAAACGCTTTGTCTATATCAGTTTCTGGTTCAACAACTTATTTTAACCTATGGCCTGGCCGCTGACTCCAGGGAAAGGCGGGGATACATGCATACCGACAGTGAGACCACCCGAAAGATTCTTGTTTAAGCAGCCGAGAAACACTACCGTCTTTAAAACCTTGAAAACATGTCTAGTTAGCCTACAGTGACACAGCCGTTGAACTAACGTGCAGCCATGAAGAAGTAGTGCAGCCAAACGATGCCTTCAACACCTGTATACGAAATGATAATCCCTCATTGCTAGGAGTGATCTATGTTGCACAAAAACGCGAAACGAAGCGCTACTTCAAGAAGCATTGAAGAAAGAAGTCGAGCAAACAAGTGAGCGAGCAAGGTGGAATTCTTAGCATGGCACGCAGAGCATCCATGTGTGGCCACCGTCGGTGTGCCCCGGGTGCTCATTTAGAGCCGTATTCTTTTTGGAAAGAGTAGATGGCTTTTAAATCTCAATACAGCAACTGTAGTGATTTTGCAAACTCCTTGGCCGCTGCCACAAAATATATGTGGTATTATCAAGCTCGGGCGTTGCGCCGCCTTCTTCTATAAGACAACCTGCGCTCACTACGTAGTAGCCTCTGCCTCGCTTCTGCTTCTTATAATTGAGCATAAGTAAAACACGCCAACTTCAACCAGCCCTTAATAACTACCCCAAATGTGCGTGTAAACCCCAGAGGTGTCTGTATTATCGCGAAAATATCGTCCCCCAGCTATTATAATTCCTGCGTCAAATTCTGTGGGGTCTGGGTCTTTTCCCTGTGCCCCCTAGAGTATGTAATTTTCGAATTCAATGTGAAAGTTCCAATGTATGTTCTATTTTTCGCACCCGAATGCGTGAACACCTTAATGTAATTAATAAAATAGAGGGAGCAGATGAACACTTGTGACGCTGTGCTACTTTTAAATATTTGACGTTCCTGAGACGCAACTTGGTGTGGAAACTGATGCTGAAATGATTGCTGTTGTGTTGTCATCAAAAATTTGAAGTCAATTATACTCAATGCATTCGTGCATGATGGAGCATACGTATTAGTCACACGCTACGCCCCCTTGTTTTTGTCGCTCAGAGATCTGTCATAAATTTTTCGGAGTGATAGATAAAACGCAGGAAAGTACCTCACGTTTGCATCGCAGCTTTATACTATTTCAAAGGTCTTATCCTGTGGACTCAATACTGTAGTAGTTATGACAAAAAGAATGCGTTAACACGTATTATGTTAGTCACAAGTTAGCAGTTGAATGATTGCTATTTTGAGCGTTGCAGGGCAGCCGCTGTCGTCAACTAGAACTCACTCCAAGAGGTGGAGGGAAATTTGAAGCTTTGATGTTCTTAGGAAGTAACAACATAATTCCATTTTCATCTTGAAGGCCACCATTGGTGTCACTGTACTTATGCGATCGATTGCGTAGTCACCTTGAAGAAATTTTCATTTTTGAGCCGTACTAACAATTTGACGAACTCTTAGTTAGCAATACAAAACAATTTTGAATGCATCATTACATATCTGTTCCCTATGGCCGTAAAAGAGACGGGGGGCGAGTTGGTGTTATGGGCCCTTTCATTTTCATTTCCATTTCATACATTTCTCTCGATTTATTCTAGCCTTAGGCTTAACGGTATTGCAGGCAGGAGTAGGCACTGAGAAACAACACAAATAATGTAGAGTACATTAAAAAGGTCCAGGTAGAATTGAAACGAGAGGACGAGAGGAAGTCAGTAGTAAATATTAAAGCTTAACTACGAAATCATAGGGTAACGTTGTCAACAGAAAACATGCTTGTAGCGCGATTTCAAAACTCCAGCGATTGGTATGGATGCAACTTATTGAGACCGGAACTTTAGGCATATCTTCAGTACGATTTGAAATCATGGCTGTTGAGTTATAAAAAGTGAATGACAGAGGTTATCGGTATGACAAATATTATGCAACAGTACAACGCGAGAAACTGTTTGCTAATTATAGCAGTAAAATGTTAAGGATGGAATTTATGTTGGTCACCCTGGTGGTTAAATCAATATGTGATTAAAATACATTTATCGGCGCGATAATTGGTTACTCTAAAGTTGAATAAGTACAGAGAAACAATTAGGCCACTTATAGCGAACACATCTGGAAGCAAAAATCAGTTTACTGTGTCCGTTTTAGCTATATCTGAACACAAAATACACGCGTGCAATGGAAACAGGAAACGAATACTTGTTCTTTATAACGAGGGATTTCGTTGAAAGAGGGTTCGCATTAAGTGGACTACACTGTACTACCGAAGTTTCATATGCATGACGCACATTCCCTATCCTTATTAATGCATCTACTGTAACGGAGCACTTTGAGGTTTTCATAGGGCAGTCTCTTCGCGTGAACCCACCCGCCGCGGTGGCTCAGTGGCTAAGGCGTTGCGCTGCTGAGCACGAGGTCGCGGGTTCGATTCCCGGCCGCGGCGGCCGCTTTTCTGATGGAGGCGAAAAGCAAAAACGCCCGTGTGTACGAGATTTCGGCGCACGATAAAGATCCCCAGGTGGTCAAAATTAATCCGGAGCCCTCCACTACGGCGCGCCTCATCGCCTTCGTTGCGTCGGCGCGTTAAACCCCACGATCAATCAATCAATCTCTTCGCGTGAACCATGAATCCGGTTTGCTTTTCACGCCACAGAGTTAAGAAAATTTTTCAAAAGAGGCTGTGACAAGTGTCAACACCCAGATTCTTATAGTACTAGAAATATCTAGGACATCGCTGTTGATGAAAAAATGCATATTTTCCTATGCTACAGTTTGCACAATTGGTCTTGTGAGACAAATCATACATCGCAGGAGAATAAAACAACCTCTAAGCGACGGTTGAAATCTTTGTCGTTTCGAGCGTTTAAATAACGTATCATTGCTTGTCTAAGCTGCATATGGTGTAATGGCGTAGAACCTGCCTTCCCAATACTTTCAATATGCCTCATGCGCTGCCCAGGCGGGGCGACAGAGAATAAGGCCTTGGCTGGTACATGCGGCCGCGTTTCACATACGTTTGCATTGCTGAGCAACGCTTATGAGCGCAGTAATTTTGATATTCGTGCTGCTCTGGCTCCACCACCCAACCAGGGTAAAATATAATATTGGCCACTTCATTAGGAAGAAAATAAAAATATGGCACGTAGATTGGTTTACAATGTCGACAAAACCGCAGGAGCAACGGAGCTCCCCTACTCCAAAGTGCACCGGTGGTCATATGATAGAACTAAAGTTCAAGCGGAGAGCTCTTTCCTTTAATTAATAAGCGTTACTACTACACAGAGCTTTCACTTACGGCCTCCCTTTAAAAACAAAATAAAGTGCGTTGAGATATTATGGCACAATGAGTCTGTTGAGGGCTTTTGAGTGCACCACCGATCAAAGTACTGTACATGTGGTGGGCGTGCAGACTGCACACGAAGTGATTTCGCTCGTTTTAAATTGTTAGCAGCAAGTTTAAAATGCAACGTGATGCAGCAGTAACCTGTGTCTGCTTTTTGCATCGATCACTGGTACGAACAGGTGGGCGATGAGTGCTTATAAGTGATGGTGAAGTAGAACAGACACAGAGCCAATCACGAGTACATTACAGGCGATGCCAAGTCAGTGCCTGTTTCGCGTCCTTGTAATGCTTTCATTTCTTATATTCAGCCATTTTACGTCGCGTAGCTTGTGTTCACAGTAATTATGGCACCTTGCTTTCTCAAAACCAGCTCGTATTTTAGGCAAAAATCTCGCGCGAGTATTTGCTGGCCCCTAAATGTGCGTTTTCTTGCCTGAATTGGCAAGAAAAGAAGCTCGTCGTTTTTAGTGCCAGCATAATTTATCATGGCTCGCGCATTGGGAAACTTAATTCATTGGGCTTACTTTTGCGCGCATGAACCTCAAGGTGACCCAACAGATACAGAGTGTCAGTGCTTACTCCTGCAAGTCATTACAGTCCTACGCGGATATTCCTTGGGGAACCAATGAGAAAGCGTAGAGACCGTTCGCTGAGATTGTGCTCGTTAAAACACAGAGCCAGCTATGCCAAAATGAAAATTGGAACATCAACACTAAATCCAACAAGTAATATTAGGGGCGAAATTCCAATCTTATGTGCCCTGATAGAAATCCGTACATCGGAATTAATCTCCTGTTTGGTGCTGCCGCAGATTTACGTCAATTGGTAGGTCCACATACGCATAAAAAAAAAGGCCACAAAACATCCCCCTCACGAGGGGCACGATCAAATGCAGAGCATTTCCGGGGGCGCACGACGTTAAGTAGTTTGCGTTACGTTAATATTGTTGCACTTGTTGCTATTGGTTGTTATATTGTAATTAAATGAGGAGACGTAATTACGTGGTCACGTGACATCATTTATTAGCAGGTGGGTATGATTATTATTCTTCTCTTCTCTTCTCTCTCTTTTCTTCTCTGGCTGTTGTTGTTGCGTCGTCGACGTCTAGATGCCTCGGGTTGAGTTAGTCCCCCCCTTCGAGGGAGTTCATGGGAGACGTCATTGTTGAAGTTGTTCTTGTTCTTGCTGCTGCTGTTGGTGTTGTTGCACGACACCGAGGACGACGGCCTTGTGGTCGCTGAACCACAGATGTTGTTGATCCCGCGACGCGCGCGCCTCCACCTGTTGGGCGCGAACCAACCGCGTAGAGAGCGCGCGATGCGAGCGGAGAGTAGGCGAGGAGGAGCGGGGGAGAGGGCGCACCTGCGAGCGATGCGGACTACGTCGGACGCCTAGAAAGGGTGACATCGTGAGTCAAAGAAATGCTCTGCATTTAAAACATAATGCACTCCATTCATTTCACCGACAGCTCGTAGTTTCTGGTAGATTATATTACTGAATCAGGGCTCTGTTTTCCAATGGTTCTTTTCAACGCCGTGGGTTAGCCATACAATCTATGCATTTTTAATAATTCGTGCACTACAGCGCGCCCAGAGTAACTGCTTATCTGAAGGTTTTTCAACCCCTGCTGCCTTATGTATACAGTCATTTACAGCTGCTTTGCATCGTCCTATTGAATTAGTTTGATGACTCATGACAGAGTGATAAATATAAACGCTCCGTCAATTTCCACTTCGACATATTTTTCGGAACATTTGCTGTCCCTTCAACGCCTTCACCGGCCGCGTGGGTCTGAGTGCTGCTGTAAGAAAAGGGGGCAGGTCAGTACACTGACTGGTGCGGCTCAGTGCAAAGCAGTTTGCGCGCTTTCAAAAAGGAGAAGCAAATGAAAAAGCAAATGCCGAAGGAGAGAGTTGTCCCGTTTGGCTGTTCTGATAGCGCGCCAAGCATTCGCTGTCTATGAAATTGAACTTTGACGACGCTGTTCTCAGCAAGCTTAAATAGCATAAAGCAACGCGCTGAGCGCACAGTATAACGGTGCGCTCATTTTGAATGGGGATAACATCGCCGCAGTGCCACAATTACGATTGTTTGTGTAGGGTAGGCTACTTCGGTATTTTTAGTTCTGCTTGTTGCACCATCTGCCACTGACGCACCTGTTTGAGCTACCCCGAAGATTAACAGCAAGGTTCCATTGATGAAGGAGCAGTTTGAAAGCACCGAGCGAATGTACATTCCATCACTTAAAGGTGCTATGAAGACAAAAGACAAGTTTGTCCTATTCGAAACATTGGGTTTTTTATAGTGCCCCCGCGCTTGTTAGCAACAATTCATTATTCACTAGAAAATTACACAATTTAAGCTAACATTTCAATTCTTCCTCTAAATGGTCAGTTTTGTGGTGGCGTCACCGTTTACGTATCTACGGCAGGTATTTTAAACGGGTGTTAAGTACGTTGACTAGGGCTGCAGAGGACGGCGAAACGTCTTTCGTTGCTTTGGTTACCATGCGTCCTCTAGAGATCGACACAGCACCGCGCAGGCGAACTCAGCCCCAGGTTTGCACCTGGGTTATTTTTGTTACTGTTGAGAGCAATCGTTTCGAAAAGCAGTGGGTGTGCTCGACAAACATGGTCAAGTAAGACAATGTTGATTATGCCAATTGGCCACTGAGGTGCGCGACAATCCCAAAGGGACTACTGTGCAGCTATAACAAGCCTAGGGCGCAGTACGCACTGGTGCTTTAATGTTTACGAGTGGAATCGAAACTTCCATTGATTACCGGGCCATTATTAGAGCTATAACAAGAATATGCACTAAATGTAGGGCAAATACTCGTCCTGCAAGCTTGTAAGTCCTGCCTAACATTTTGCTTTTGCCGGCCGTAGCCATCGCAGAGCTATTGGTCATACGTTATAGTGCAGGAAATCAGCTAAGGTGTCGTATGGCCATTCGGTTTTTCGCGGCAATTCTATCTCGCATAAGTCTAGTATTATTATCTTATATTATCTAGTATTTTCTTAATATATCGAGTATTGTTATATATATATACGATCTAGTATATTATAATATCAAGTATAAGGGATGGAAGGAAGTAATACGTTTTTTCGTACATCGGTATCAGGTATTGGGGGTGGCGGAGGCCCACAGCGCCGCCGCGACCGCCAGGGCCCGGGAGGTGGTCATGACTTGGCCTGACTCCCCTGGGTCACGCAACATCTGCTCCCAGTGGTGAGAGGAGGGAACGGGTGGCACGGGTCTGCGGGGCATTCACCGAGGAAATGTGTAGTGAGTGTCGAGTGCCCCGCAGGCTGGACAGGTAGGGTCAGTAAAGAGGTGTGGATGACAGTGAATCAATTGTGTTCTGTGTGGGAAGGTGTGTGTTTGTAGGATGCGCAGCATGTGGCCCGTGTCCGGGGAGAGGTGTGGGTGCGGGGGTGGGTATCGGCGGTGGAGAAGGCGGACCTCCTGCACGAGGGAGGTTGGCTTGCCTGCAGGGGCATCGCGTGTAGGCGTAGTGAAAATGGCGACCCGGTGAATTCGTTCGCGAGCACGTGCGTGGACCACTTCATTAGCGCCTACGCCTGTGTGGGCTGGCGTCCACAGCCGGGTCACGATGTCGGATTGAGGATTTTTGGGGAGAAGTTTCAATGACATGGGGAGATGTTACCGCGAATAAAATTGCGGATGGCCTGTTGACAGTCAGAGAGGACGAATTGGGGGGTGGGGCGCTGGGTGAGCGCGAGGGCAATGGCTGCCTCCTCCGCAGTGGTTGTGTTGCTAGTTAGGATGATTGCCGCTGTGACGTTTGATGATGCGTGTTGGCCAACAACAGCTGCACAGTGTGCAAATTTGTGAGGGTAGGGGGTGGCATCAGTGTATAGTGTGCATGGGGATGGTGGGTATAGTTTGGCGTGGTCCTTGGCTCGTGCTAGTCCGCGGGCTGCATGGAAAGTTGGGTGCATGTGGCGAGGAATGGCGCGGATTCGGATGCTGTTACGGATGTGAGGTGGATCGGGGAGTGGTGGGATTGAGATGGTGGGTGGTAGTACGTTTATAGAGTAGAGAATCTTGCGCCCTGTAGGGGAGGACGCGAGGCGCGTGAGTTGGGATACGCGGTGTGCGTCTAGGTGCTCCCGTATGGTGTTGTGTATGCCGAGGTCGAGTAAGCGATGCGTTGGTGCGTATGGGGGAAGCGGGAGTGCATGCCTATACGTCTCCCGGAGGAGGGCACCAAGTGAGTCCAGTTGTGTAGATGTAAGGTTAAGGTATGGTAGGTAGTACAAGATAAGGTTGAGAGAACCCTGCGTGCGAGACGGAGGCGGTCCTGTTTCATGATGCCGTGGTGTTTGCTGGCCATCTGTCTAATGAGATGCGTGGTTTGGGTAACGTATTTCTTTACGTGCTGGAGGGTGAGTGCGGGCGATCTGTTGTGTGTTAGGGTGAGGCATAAGACTCTAAGTAGCTGTGTGTGGGGTATTGGGTCAGAGTGTATAACAAGTTGGAAAGGGGGTTTGAAGGGGGCTTGCTGCGAGGGGGCGTGAAAGTTAGGAGAGCAGATTTTTGTGGAGGGCACTGGAGCGTTAAAGGTTCGATGTGGTCTAAGAATAGGTTGATGCCGTGTTAGAGTGTGGTTTCAATGTGCTGGTCGGAGCTAGAGTGAACCCACAGGGCAATTTCTTCTGCGTACAGTGTGCTGCGTAGTGTAAGTACGGTGAGGAGAGCGAGGAAGTGAGATTAGGGTGAGGGTAAAGAGCGTGGGCGAGAGGACCGCTCCTTGTGGCATTCCGCGGTCTGGCATGTGGAAAATATCAAACTGGACAGGGCCAAAGCGGATGGTAGCAGTACATTGTGTAAGAAAGTTATAGATATAGTGATAGAAGTGTAGGCCTAGGTTCTGGGATGCAACTGCTTGAAGTATGCTATGATGTGATACATTGTCAAAGGCTTTTTGAAGGTCCAGTGAGAGAATAGAGGGGTGGTCTTGAGGCGGGGGTATTGGTGGAAATCATGATGGTACTGTATAAGGGCGTATGGAGTGGATAGGTTGGGTCGAAACCCGATCATGTTAGGGGGGTAGGCTTGAGTGTGTTCAAGGTGTGCGTTAATACGATTCTGCAGGACCTCTTCGAGAAGTTTGCCAAGGCAGAAGGTGAAGGAGATAGGACGAATGTTGTGTAGGGAGGGGGGTTTTCCAGGTTTGGGGATGAGGGTGATGTTGGAGTGTTTCCAGGTGGAGGGGAGGGTGTGGTTAAGTCAGGGTTGGTTAAAGAGTTGCACAAGGTGTTCGAGGGCCTCCTCATCTAGATGTCGTAACAGGGCGTTTGTGATGTCATGTCCTGGCGCGGTATTACATTTCAGGGCTTGGATCACCGCATTTAGCCTGCAAAGGTGATAGGGTCATCAAGCTATGAATTGGGGTTGCCAGTGTATTGTGGGAAACCAACAGGATGTGGTGAAAGCGGTGAGATGTAAATGGAGCGGAGCCTGTCGCATAGGGCAGTGGATGAGAGTTGATTGTCAGCTATCAGCTGAGTGGTTTGGTACCGAGATTGGGTCTTAGTAGAGCTCGGGTCGAGTAAGGCACGGAGGATGTGCCAAAGTTTTATAGGGCAGTGCTGACCTCACATTTCGTCGCAAATGTTATTCTATTGATTTCTAGCTAAGCTAAGTGCGTGTGCCTAGATCTTTGTACGGAGGGTTTGTAGTTTGAGGCGATGGTTGCGTTGGTGTTTATGTTTCCGCCAGCGCTCCTCTATGCTGTTGTAAGCTTCCCAAAGGTTACGGGGGTGCGTGTCTACATACTGCACTAGAGGAGCAGGGTAGATGGTTTTCGTTGCAAATTGTTTAGCTGAGAGACGGTGGGTCGTCCATTGTTCTAGGTCGGAGTCGCCGGTGGTAGATGGCGGGAGGGGGCATTCAGTACGGAAGAGATCCCAAGCAGTGCATGTTCGTGGTGGGAGAGGGGGTGTTGTGGTGATGCCCTTAAGGGTAAGAGATGTGCTTTTAATAAAATGATCGCTGCCGAGTGAGTCTGGTGTCCTTGTGGTATGATGGGTGAGTTTTCCGGTGCTATAAAGTGCGCAGGCTATCTAGTAGGTGTCTTCAGGCAGCCGTCTTTGTGAAGCGCTCCAGGTGCGTCGTGAGTTTTGCTTCGATTAGTTCTTCCAGAGTTTTGTACACACTCAATGCGTCGTATTTCTCGTTTCGATCGCACATGGCTATGTTTAAGGCTTGCTCGTGTGGTCTCCTGATGAGGCTGTTCGGCTTGGAGTCATTCTAAAATATTTCCAGAATTGTAGTAATGTTAGCGGCGCGTGTGGTGGAGGCTGAAAATAATTGGTACTTGTAATTAGGGGGGGGGGGGTGGAGAATGGCGATATACCACCCTAGTTGACTGGGTTATTCACTACAGTTCGCGAACTGGGATCGCTTCAAAATAAAGATGAAAGAACTCGCACAAGTGCATTTGGACGGTTAAATTGGAGGTTTCCAACCATTACGAGCCGTGATCAAAATTTCTGCAGAACCTAGTTAAGTGATGGGCAGCCGCAGCATCTCACCGTGTTCTACGGCTGGAGATGACATCTCAGTAGCGGGAAGGCGGGCAGGAGTGGTTGGTGGTGGTGGTGATTTATCAACAAAGGAGGGAAGAGAAAATAACTGGGGATATAGTTAACTCAACGGGGAGATAACCCTCATAAAATCCAGTACAGGGAAGGGGATTGGCGTTTCAAAGGATAAGAAGAGAGAACGGGGAAGAGAAGAGCGGTAGGAGTGGGGGACAGTCTATGTCGCGTTCGTTTCGTCCATGACTCGATGGCTACAAACGCAGTGCTAGTCCTGTCACAACCAGAAAGTTGAGTAGGTGTTGGAAGACCATCCAACACCTACTCAACTACTCAAAGACTTCCTGTTCCCGTGGGGAACAAGAAGTCTTTCAGCTTGTGGCTTGGTGCACCGAGTAGCTGGAGTGTGGCCCGGAGTTCGTCCCTAGCGGTTTCGTGCTGGCGGCAAGAGCACAGTTAGTGCTCTAGCGTCTCGGGCTCTGGGCAGTCGGCACAGGTGGGGGACGCCCTGTGGCCTTGGTGGTGCACGCGTCCTCAAACGTTGCAGCAATTAAGCCGCCGCCGAAGCAGGAGCGACAGGGCGTCTCTACTGATGTGTCCGGGAAGGACCCATGGGGCCTAGCCATGGACTACTCGGGCATCTGGATGCATGGCCTCCACCACTCGTGCCAGGATAGTCCTTGAAGCGTCAAATGACACCACATGCCAGGAGGCTGGGATTCCTGCCGGGCGAGCAGCCCCCTTGGGCAAGGCGTCTGCAACCTCGCTGCCCGTGATGTTCACGTGCGATGGTAGCCAGTGAATTTGCAGTGGACACCCCTGCGCCTCCACCAGCTTGGCATGAAACGTAGCCGCTGGAGCCGGCTGGCTAGTCGGCGCACGCAGACCGATGAGGGCAGACCGTGAGTCAGTCAGGGTGATGGCCCCCAAGTCTGGGTGCCCTGCTTCAGAAGAAGATCTCTGGCCAAGTGGAGTCCATCCAGCTTCGTGTGGGTGGATGAGGCTGGGAAGGGCAGGCTGCACACCTGGCTGGTGCCGAGCTCTAGGGCCGTGCACGTGGCTCAGGCTCTGCCCGTCGACTGTTGCACGGAGCCATCCGTGTACATCTGCAGAAGTCCGGCAGAGTCATCTTGCCGCAGGGCAGCCACCTCTTGGTCGACCGCCTGGGGTGGAGTCGACCTCGTGCTACGGACCCCTGGCAATGTGGTGGTGATGCGTAGAGCCTGCCCCGTGCCTGGGGGTGCTGGCTCAAGTTTTGGCCGCTGCGGCAACGCGATGTGGCTCCCGTACGTTCTGAGCAGTATGCCCATCCGGGAGTTGGGCAGCTGCGGTAGGGCTGGATGAGTGCCGCACCGTCCGGTGAGCCCTTGCAGGCGGTGGATGTGGTGGAGTCCCACCTGCAGGGCCCACATCTGGATAGGGAAGAAGCCTGCTTCCGTGTACGTCGCTGCCACCGCAGATGTGCTCGGAAAGCCCAAGGAGAGGCGGATAGCCCGGCGCTGATCCACGTCCAGCTCGTCTCATCGGCGTGGCTTGAAGTGCACTAAATGCAGAGCATAGAGGACGGCGGACGACGCCAACCGGTGGAACACCCGCAGGGCAACGGTGTGTGTGCAGCCCTGCCGAGGCACCAGCAACCTCCGCACGCCCTGATGGACCTTAGTTGGGCGTTGCCGGAGCGGTGTCACCGCAGGTAGCTGGACAAGGACAACTGGCAGTCGACCAGGAGCCCCAGATACTTGGCGCTGGCGAACCACGGAAGGGAGTCGCTGTTCCAGGTGAGCGGCGGTGTCGTCTTGCGCGCTCCGTAGCCCCTCGGGTAGGAGATCATTGCCTGCGTTTTCGTCTCGGATGGCTGGAGGCCACTGCTTGTCAGGAAGGCGGCGACTGCACACAGCACCCCATGGAGACACGCCTTCACCTTGGAGAGTAGTGTCGTTGGTCCGTGCGCCCAGGTAGAGATGTCGTCAGCATAGACTGATATCCCCACTGGAAATGCAAGCCCAGCTGGGATTCAGTCCGGGAGTGGCGCCAAGACGGGGTTGAAAAATAACGGGCTGAGCACACTCTGCTGTGCAACCCCAGAGCTGATGTCTCTTGGGCTGCTCGTTCCTCAGCCCACCCTGACTCGTAGGGTTCGGTTAGTCAGGAACGCCCTCGCGTAACTCTGGAGGTGTCGCGAAACGCCGATCCTGTCCAGGGCCTCCAGGATGGCCGTGTGGGGGACGTAGTCGAAGGCCGACTTCTTGTCCAACAGGAGCAAGAAGGCCACCTTCTTGTCATGACGGGCCTGCTCCAGCATAGACACCATATCTTCAGGGAGTCAGCCACTCAGCTGTGGCGCCTGAAGCCGCTTTGCTGCTCCTTGAAGACGCCCCGACGATCAGCAATCCACTCGAGGCGGGCCAAGATCGTGCATGAGAGCTTCTATCGCCCCACCCCCCGCGAATGAACACGAGCAAACAGTGGTATGTGCATGCGTTCCTAAAGATCAGCTACCGACTGTTATTACCAATGATTATCTTTCGGCAATCGCGCGGGCGACGGCTAAGAGCCGGTTGTGTAACTTGTTCTTTCCAGAAAAATTATCGCCCAGGTGTAATATATACGTTCAGGAGCTGAGCGTTTCTCGCGCTAGAGCTACATTTCGGACAAAAACACACAGGTCCATTGCCCAGGTGAGGCAAACGTTTTGGAGACTGCTCACGCACTACTGAGTCTGTGTATATCCCCATCGCGGCCTTAAAACGCCGGAAGCACGCACAAAACGCCTTAAATTCAAGCACCAATTAAAATAAATTAAAAAAAGTCCTGGTGTGGATGCGCTAGACACGCTCGTCATTGGACCTGCTGTTGCACCAACCCGACCAATAAGACCGCTTATTAGCGCCGGAGTACGCGGGGTGAAGGAGAAACTGTAAATACCCCCTTCCGGCAGCCGCTGTGTGGATAGGTGTGCCAGAAGAGACTTTCCGGAACGGAACAATATTATAAGAGGTACCGTCTAGTGGCCTTTAAGGAATTCGCTCTTGGATATAGTACAGTTGGTCAGGGAGGTCTCATGGTTCCCCAACCAAGCTCTAGCTGAATATTCAAAATAAAACAACACATGCCGCGGCAGAATTCTTCGTCGCCCCACCTGCTGAAGATGCTGACACGCTCCAGCTACTCCAAGCACTCTCCCGGGTGACAACTAGGGGATACCAGGAATGCTAATGGTTCCAGGAGCGGTTACATAACAATGGGATGCGAACTCGTATTGTTGGTCATTATCGCCATTTCCACCTTCATTGAACAGCAGTGAAATACAACGTATTCGTGGCGACGAACCTCTTGTCTGTGGGTGACACTGACAGGAATTGCTTTCCGGCTTCCAGGAGGCTTAGGATGCATGTACCCCGCACCTCATGGGATATTCGGTAGCCAAAAAAATCCAGCGTTCTTTCTTGGGCTCCGCAGTAGAGAGGAAGAAAATACAAATGTCGACTGGCCAGTAAGCAAACTAACATGCACAGCTGAACGTCGGCGAATAGAATGCCTGGGCGTTGGCGCTGCGAGAGTTCATTTGTCGGGACTCCTATTTCCAGAACCACTGGATTAGAATGAGAACATTCTCGATCAAGAAACAGCTTAGGATAGTGACGGCGGGAAGAACACTTTTCCTATGAAGCATTAAATTCTTGACGCGGCACACCACAAAAAAGGCGGACACTCAGCTCGAAAAGGGTCGTACAGGCGCCGTTATCACTGCATAAAGAACAAGCGTTCGCGGCAGTATTCTGACGAGGGCATTGAGCGTGTACTTGAGCATGAACTGTGTACTTTCATTAACTAAACTTATGTTAAGAAGTACGCAGGAAAACGTAAGGCAGAGAGTTGAGCAGGCAAATTCACAAAGGAGCGGAAGGACAAAGGAGCCTATCCTAAGAACGAGCACAGTTGGAGAGAAAGTTTGCGACCCTGTGAAGTGCAAATGCCCGAGCTTGTACTGCACGCAGTGCTCGCAAATGAGCTTGAGCACGGCTGGCTCGAGCGACTAAATCGTGACTGCTATGAAGAGTGGGAGTGCACCATTATAAAGCCGTGCCATGTTTTCCTCGGCAAAGCCATCGAAGAGGGGGCAGAAGGTGCAGGTGGTCCCGTGCAAGCACCTGTCCGGGGCAATGCACGGGCTTGACGCAGCACGAGCCGTAGGTCGACACTGACGCTTGCCCACGAGTGGCGGTCCGCACGATATAGCGAGACCAAACGTCGAGAGTGAGAGACAGAGATAGAGAGAGAGAGAGAGAGAGAGAGAGAGAGAGAGAGAGAGACCGAGAAACTTTATTTATCGAAGGGTAAGAGCAGGTTGATGGCAGGAGCAAAATTATGGGGGCTGTTTATGCCACCGAGCTGCTTGTGTTGTGCTGGAATGTTTTGTTGGACTAAAATAGCAGTGTTATGGTTGTCCTGTGTCTTCAGTGTTTATGACTAGTGCATTTCACTCGCCTTCCAGCTTCTTGTGTCGCGATGACATCGGTTGGAACTTCTGTCTGTTCTAATTGGAGCGGGAGTTCTGCTTTCTTACAGTGAGAACCGCGACATTTACAATGCCATACTACAAGCTTTTACGGGAGGTTCCTATCATTAATCTCGCCTTATTTCAAAGGAGAAGGAATTTCGTAGAGAGTATTTCGTAATTTGTGGAAGTGCAATAGGCAAAGTACTGCCTTCCTGAATGGCTGTCAGGGTTATAACCCCGTCTGGCACTTAAGAAAATATAAACCACAGTGACTGCATAAGCCAGGCTGGTAGCCCTACGTATAATTTTGTACATGTTTTCGGTGCCTATGGTTATGTAAAGTTAAGGACCAGCCATAAATAAAAACAGCGATGATTGGTCATTTTCCTGGGCAAGGTTGACTGTGATTTGCAGCTCGCTTTACAGGGCGTTGCCACTAAGGTTTTCCGCTATGTGGACGATTTTTTGGTTCTGGGCTGCAACGTACAAATAGAGTCCTTCCAATGTGCTCTTCTTGATGCCTTCAATGCGAAAGGTAAAGGTTTGAAGTTCACGGCCGAGGTTCCAGTTGAAGGCAGCTTGAAATTTCTTGACCTCGAGCTTCGTTTCTCGCGGCATCATACATGCTGGATGTACGCGCCCCGTTGTAATGAGCCACTCTTGAACTTCGCGTCTTTTCATTCCAAGCTGGTTAAGAACGGGATAGCCCACACGTGTCTCAAATCCGCAGCCAGCAAGTCCTGTTATCATTTGGCGCAACAAAGCTTTAATGCACAAGTAGTTCGGCTGGAGAACGCTGGGTTTCCCCTCTCCGTCTTCCAGGCAATCTGTCAGCGTCTTGTGAAACAGCTGAAAGGGTTCTCGCATCACATAACAGATACCGACCAGAGTAAAAAAAGTGGCAGTCATTCCCTATGTACATGCGCTGTCGGATCGCCTCAAGAAGACAGCTGACAGATTCGGCGTCAAGGTGGTGTTCTCGGCAGGGAACAAGCTAGGCAGATTATGCGGCATGGTGAGCAACAGGCTCGATTCCCGAGGCAATCCCCCCCCCCCCCACGAGGTTGTTTGATAAAACACAGGCTCCAATTTGTTCGTTGCATGACTAATGTTGTGTACTGCATTCCCATGTCCTGTGGCCGGGTGTACGTCGGCCAGTCCGGCCGCTGTCTTAATGTACGCCTGAGGGAGCATAATTCCTCTTTGAAAGGAAAGCCCTACACACACCTGGCGCTGCACTGTTCTAAATGCGGTTTTCAGCCACGCTTCACAGACACGGAAGTTGTTTTTAAGCACAGAGACCGTGCCACCAAGGAAATTGCAGAAGCCTTCGATATCCGGATTAAGGGTTCCGATTGTATAAGTCAACCGTCGCTGAGTATTTTAGATAAAGAAGTGCAACTTCTCAAGGAGAGGGGGTAGAGGATGAGGGAAAGGAGAAGAGAAACGAGAAGAGAATGGGGCGGTTGTTCTCTTGAACAGCCGTACGCACGTGCGAAGGGCACACGTGCTGGGTTGTTCGGTCTGGGGGTGGTATAAATGTGTTTTCGTTTTCATCAAAACTTTCAGTTGATAGTAAGCGCCTGTGCCGTTCTCTTTCTTGTCCCTGTAAAATTTTTGCGCTTAAGTTTCACTCATGCAAAATGATTGGTCAATCGGATAGACGCCGGTTTCGTAACACCAAGGGCCGAGGTTCCATTCCGACCACAGAAAGCGTTTCTTTTCTTTCCAATGGGCTGCATATGTTACTGCTCACCGATGCTGCTAACCCGTAACCCTCTGGTCTTTGTGATTTTACGGCGTTCCAGGGTTACATTTGCGGGACCTCCCAAACCACAAACTTCTTTTGAGGCTTCGGGGTTTTCTGGCGCGACGGACGGGTTTTTTCTGCCTAAATAGTTCTGCGGTTAGAAAATATTTGCTCATACAAAGACGGACGGATGACTTGCAAGGTTTGAATGTTCTACAGCGTTAAACAAGAAGTAGGCAGGCTATGTAACGCCTAACGTTATTCTTTGGAGATGCTATATTGCACAAAATAGCCGATGGCGACGTAAGGCCATTGTTTACTCGTTAACGCTAAATGCTGCCGAGAAGCCAAGCGTCGCTAGTAATGGTTTCCTCAAAAGGTTTCTAGTATATGTTTGGCGAGGTTTTTCCTATCTATACCGATCATCAATCGCTTTTGGGCATTCAGTGATGAAAATCAAGTGCCAAATATTATCAGTGCGAATGCAACGGTGGTCCATCATTCTCGAAGCGTACAGATGCCAACTAAAAATTCGCCAGAAAGTTCAGGAGTATCCCATGCTCTAGATAGATGTCCTGAGCACGTGAGGTGCAGGGATATGTCGGAGGTATCCCTGTTACGGTTTCAATCCCTTCCAAAGAGGGCAGAAGAAATTGTTGAGGTTTCTTAGCTAGATCGAGCACTTCGCTCCACCGCGTTTCGAAGTTCACCATAAATCGTTGTCCTAGAGTGTATGCATATGATCTTCGGGTAGCTAATGTGCGTCGCGGTGAGCTCTAACTCTCACGGGTTGTTAGGATAGCCATCCAGGAATAGCTATTGCGTGCTAAACTTATTGCAAGAAGAACACACAGCCGGTAGCCGCCTGAAAATGCCAGAACGAATCGTGGTGCCTCGTGGCTTCGAATCGACCTAGCTACTAGATTTATTTACAAACATGCAAGCTAGTCAACAATTCAGCTCGCTTCTGAAAGAGTTGCCGTGCACCCAAGGCATTAGCCTGGCATGTGTTAGTCCGGCGTGCATGTAGACTTTGAGCAGATGAGCAGAACCTATTTCCCGTAATCGTTGATCCGTTAAGTGCATCTCGGTGTAGCCAGTGTATTGACGGACGCAACCACCGGAATACATTTAAAACTGTTTCTCCCGATGGCCGGCGTCACATCTTGGTCCCTGATACCGGAGTTCAGCGTGATACCAAAGATTACAAACGGCGGGAAACGCATTCACTTCCCGTCTCTACCATGACGCGGCTTACGGTGTCGCAGAACGACAAAACAAACTGTCAAACATCTCTTTCTCAAAGAGGTCCACGTAAACAAAGCATCTATTCGGCAGACCTTATTCCCAGAAAGTGCCGATAACTGTCTGACGACTAGTCGGAACTCGCCAAGCAGATCAATATTCCGAACCCTTGCTTAACTATTTTTAAACTGACAACCGCGCACAATACGATCGTTTGTGAACGTAGATTTTTCGAGTATCATGCAATGCCAAAAGCGGCCAAAAAAGGATATATAACTGAGGTCTGGACATGCCTTCGATGTAGCTTACTGTATAAGGAAAGAAAAATATGTCGCAGTGCAGGGCTTGTCAGTCGCTACTTGTCGTATATGAGTTTAAAAGGGGGTATGACGTCACATACCTTTATATATATATAGCGCACAAGGAGGCCTCAATTTTCATTCTACCAGCATGCCTCCTTGAGATACGTCACTGCATAAACGAGGGGTCGACTGCCTATTGTATAATGCACTATTATATGACCAGGGGCCACTTCATCTTTTCTGATTAGGGAATTATTCGGCACCTTTTTCACGTATTCATACCGATACATCAAAATTGGTAGTTTTGTATTGTCATGCGGGTTGAAGCAACATTACCTTATTTCTAAGGGGAATAATGATACTCTTCCTCGGGGTGGTCCGCACGAGCCAACTGGCAATGGGCGGAGAGGTGGCAAGTGCAGTGACAATGACGGGCCACTGAAACATGTGCAGCTTTCCAGCTCATGGAAGTCCTTTCAACAGCGATTACTTTGCAGTTATTTAGTGTAATTGAAAGTTATTTTGCGCTGCTAATATTGGGGGTGAAAACTTGCTTTGCGCATGGTTTTAAGTCTTGCACATTTTGCGGCTAGGTTCCTGAGCCATGGAAACTATCCCATAGAAATGCATGGGGAGTAAGATTTGACTGAGAATTCCACATACAATATTCAGAATCCTGGGAGGTTCTTTTAGTGTTTTCATGTCCACATTTACATCTTGCTTTGCGCCAAATATCACTTTTCTGAAGTGGTTTCCCTAGGTTCCTGAGAGGTCGGAATTTCGAGCGAGAAAGCTGGGTATGAAATCGAATACGTGGTGAGCGACCCAAAGTCTTCTATTATCAATCGCCCAAGGAAGCTCATCGCCCAGTGGTGTCTAAAACACTCCCGACTAGAACCTACAATCTTCATCGGTTCCGGAGAGATACATCTTAATGGCCACCTGCACACTCTGGCCGGGCCGGGTACAAATTCGCGTATGAACTCGCTCGAGGATTTTCTAACCGAAGTGGTGACTACCCCAGCGTTGATTCGAATCGCTGTTCTGGCAGGTATTGATCAGTTCGTGTCTATAGGAACATGACTCATCATTAGAGGCTAGAGCGCACCCGCTTACTGCCAGCGCATCCTACACGCTTACTAAAAGGAAATTCGAGGCTTGGCAACTTCTGCAAAGAGCCTCGTACTCTAACCCGGTTGCGCAGTCACCGCAACCCCATATGATTCTGACTAGCGGCCCCCTTCTCAGGGCAGGGCAGACCTAGCACATTTTGTGGGCCTGTCGACAGACGACAACGTTATACCCGGGAACAAGTTACGAACGGCAACAGCTCATGTACGGTATCACTCCGCCTGAGTGACTGATCCGGATGTACCGGGTGCGCGCTCATTGAAAGGAGTTTGCTATGAATGCGTAATATCATCTGCATTTTCTTACGTATGTTATTTATCGTCGTTACAGTAGTTTATAAGCATAGTAAGTCCAAAAAATCCCGCAAACGGATCGTTTCATGTTCAAAATATTCCCTGTAACACATTATTCGCGCAGCGCGGAGTAACATCCGGCTGCGGTGCTGAGGCCCAGCAGCAACATGTGTTGCCGCCGTTTCTACGTTGTACCCAAGTATAGGTCGCAACATCACTAGCGCAGAGCAATTGGACATCGTATTGCTCAGTTTCCACCCACCGGATAAAGTGTGAGCATTTAGCTCGCAGAAGATTGTGCCTGAGCCCAAGGGCTCATGTGGGACGTCTAAGATTACTGCCTGTCAGAAACCATTGTTATTCTCTCTCTCTCTTCTGTCTCTCTCTCTCTCTCTTATAACGTAAAAATAAAATAGAGGATACAGTAATACCTCGTTGACTCAAACTCGCATATCTCGAAACATCGGCTAAGTCGAAATTTTTCGCGGCACCGAACCATTTCCTATACGTACAATGTATTTGTTGCCGTTTATTTAGAAATATTTTTTGACCAACCTGCGGATATCTGGGAATCTTGACTGAGAGTAGAACGAAAATATCACCGCCGCGGACCGTTTCCCAAGATTCGCGTGAAGCTGCCACGCCTAAGCCCCTCTATTTTTTTCTCGTTTACCCGCTCCAACCACAAAGCCTATGTTTTCCCGAAACGTGAAGTCTGAACCTAGAGGCATATCAACTTCGTCAAGCAACCCTGTGGCACGTCATGTGGGGAGCGGATGGCCAAGACGGTGGCGATGACGACGAACGTCCTGAAGACATGCCGACATCTGCCGAAACGAGGAATTTGCTACGTTTGCTGCGCAATAACGTTGAGTGCAGCGGTGGGGAAGATAGGCTCATGCAATGCGTCAAGTAGCTAGACTCCTTACTAGGCCCGAGTGCGACTGCAAAGGAGACCAGCGTTACGCAGTTCTTTTCTGCTGAGTACAATTGCAGTGTCACAAAACCGACCTGGTGAACGTCGCTTGTACGTTTTTTTTAAAGACGATAGTCTTTCTTGGGCTACTTAAACCCAGAAATTTTGGTCTGTCTGTATGTCTGTGTGTCTGTATGTCTGTCCGTCTGTCTGTCTGTGACTCGATTCAGCCACCCGGCCAAAGCAAAACAATGCCTGCGCAATAGTCTTATATAGTCACAGCTAAATCTACCCGTCTTGGTCCGGTGTAATGTTCATACTTGTCAACATTGTTGAAGAAGAACAAGACATTACGTAAATATGAGACAACAAATCAATACAGAAGTGATATTTGCAGTGTTCCTTTATAAAAATTCAAACATGCTTGACTTTTGCGAAATTAAATACTTCATCAACTGCAGAAAAAGAATTTACTCCGCTGTCGCCTGCTGTCGCCAGCGCCACTATAGCTTCTGGCGCCATTTTAAGAAATCAACCGGCAACAGTTACGCAAGGTTCCACTAGATAGTTTCCACGTTCTGCTTGCAACGCAGGTGGAGTAGGGAAACGCGGTTCAATAAACGTTGAAGTAGGGTGCCTTGATTAACGCGCGTCTTCGCCGTACGGCAGCGTTCGCATCGAGACACCCGGTTTGGAGCAGTGGAACGCGGGAAATTTAAAATGATTTAAGCAAACCTTTGGTGTCTTTACCTTGGGAGGAGCGCGACGCAAGAGGAACAACATGAGAGGTGAGCGGTAAAGCGAAGGGAGGCATTTACTTGGCAAAAGTCGATAAAGACTATCGTCTTTTGATGACATTTGCAACGAAAGGAGCAGATACGCGGCCAATTTTTTTCTATTTCAAACTTTTATGAAAAACGAGATTGGAAGCGTGGGTGGAAAGCTGTTAAGCAGTAGCGCCTTTTTTGCAAGAAACTTGATACTTCATTGCAACTCGCACACCTTTAGTTATCTCGAAAATCCGCTAATCTCGAAATATTTTCCGGTTTTTCCTACTTCGAGTTAACGAGGTTAAACTGAACATAGGTGCCTTTCTTGCCGAGAATTTGTGCTTGGAGGTGTACGTACCACCTGAGGTTTGCCCGCTCAATTTCAGCTGAAAAGAACAAAGCGTGGGAATACTTTTGTGACGCTCTAGTTAATGTATCAGGTCTATATACAGGTCCGACATCAGCAGATTTTGCTTTTGTTTTTTCTTTGTCAGATCTAGCTTAAAGGAGTACTTACACAAAATTTTGAAGGCGAGATAACTTCCCAGATAGATCCGTGTGAACATACATACAATCTGCAAAATATCAAAGCACATATCGCCTCGAACATATTTAGTCAATTTTAAAGTGTGCGACACACAACCGGGAAGCCCGCGCAGGACCTCGCGCAATCGACATATCCTGGATGTAGAGTACATATACATCCAAACACGTCGCGAGTTTGTGTTAGCCGCTTCGCACTGCCGTCATTTTTGGCCGGCTTGCTGCTCCGATCGCAGGTCGGTGCTTTTGCTCTCTAGCAACGAATAATCCGATCGTTGGCGGCGAAGGCGGCGGAATTTCGTTGGCTCATCGGGCAGCTGCTCGCGACCTAAATATTACAGCGATTCGAGGCACACTTTCCGTATTGCTTTTTATCACAATATACGTGAAAACGCGCCGGTGACACGATAAGCACACTGAGCGAGCCGCACCGTCGATGCGCAGGCGACGGCCATGGCCGCGAAGTGGCGCGGGTCGGCGCAGGTAGCTCGAACGATACCTTGTTACCGCTGCACGAAGTAGGGCTAAGTCCCAAACAAGACAGCACATACAAGAAACAAGTTAATTATGCGATGGCGAATTGCATTAAATCTGTCATCTGCACAGCTTACCAGAGCAGCAATCCAATATCCACCACAGTGTCAAGCCTAACAAACCTGCAGGCAGACCTGTATACAGACCGGCCAGCTTCTCCCAGCGAGCGTCTCCCGCCCACTCATTCCAGCGTCCAGCGTCGTCAGGCGTCGTTCTCTATCATAGAGGAAAAAAAAAAGCTTTCTCTATCCACCGTGGCAATAGACCTATGCAAAAGTACCGCCATCTACCGGAACAAAAACGAAACGAGCACGCGACGCCATGTTGGGGCATGGCGGTCGCGGATTTCTTGGTACGGAGCAGGGGGGTAAAGCGAGCTCCGAGACCGTACGAATCGTGGGCGCTGACATGATACAATTCCCATGGTTGCCAGATCAATTGTATGCATCTTTCTAAAAAGTTGTGCCGTAATTATTTAACTAAAACAAAAAACTGAAGCAAAGTAGTTACAAATAATTGCCTAAATAATTAAAAGTAGCTCTATCAAAAACTCTTAGTGCAATTAGGCTCTAATTAGCGAGCAAAGAGTAAGTGCGTAGTTTTGTTTCGGTTTTATTTTATGTAAGTGTGCTAGGAAGTGGCGAGGTCCTTGCGCCTGACTTGCGCAGTGTGTGTGTGCAGTCTCCAGCTAAGATCTCCGTGCGTAGAAAATGTGACAACCGGTACAACTCGGATGCACGCGCTGAGCAAGTGCCTCACCCGGCGCTTGCGAGGCTATCATTCGTTTCTTCACGTTAAGCACTCTATCTAGTGTCCCTGAACTGACGCCGGAACAGCGATTCCGATCTGACCTTCACTACCGCATGTTCACTACAGGCTACGGAGTCGCAGCCAGCGATCGTTCCCGTTGGAAGAGAAATAAAAGGAGCTTTTATAATCTTTCGATTACACTTGTTTTTTTCATGGAACTTCTTACAGCTCTCCGTGCTGCTAACTTTCGCGCAAACGTTCGTGAAGGTAGAACGAAAAAAATGGTAACGAAATGTGGTTTCTTTTTTATTCACTCACAATAAGTCAATGCTCTCTCCTCGCGCGCTCTGTGCGGCAAATTACTGCCCAATCGATACTGCCCATTCAGACCCGCAAGCTTTCTCTTTGAAGTGGTGGAAAGCAGCTAGAACTTCACGAATACAGACACAAAGGAAAACGGTACACGCCGCTGACTGTATTTCGCATACTCCCTTCGCATGCATTCTTCCACTCCGTTAGCCTGCTATCGACCGCGCTCTTTCGTTCCTGTGCTTCAAAGGGCAGCGACTCACCGGCAATATCAGCGTTGGCCCATGCGATAACATTTTTTTTTTTGTGTCGATAAAGGTTTTCCATTCAGCTAAAGCCACAGTTCACTTCACTTCGTTTGAAAAGCATTGAGCGAGTCGCAAAATGTCACAGAATGGCAAATAAAGCGGCACAGCGGAAAAATGCACGGAGATCATGATGGAGATTTATCTTTCTGTGCGCCCCAGGACGGATCAGCTGATTCCTTGGCGTCCTCGCGCACGCCATCAGTCGCATTCGAGCTTGCGGGCAAGTGTTGTGTGAGCGTTGCCACATCTTGCTCAAATAGTCTCAGTACATATAAGTCACACGCTAAACCGAAAACACGTCGGGTACCTACCCACAGGAGATAAACTACGCAATGCTGTCGACGCCGCCTACACAAAATCCGCCTGGCCAGCGGTCCGCCATATTACAATTAATCCCGGCATGCTATGCTAGCCGGACGCGGAAACGCCATAGTAGCACGTTGCCAGATTACAACCCATCGATTTCGCCGTTTTTAGTAAGCAAAAGCTCAGCTGACAACCTTCAAATTGTTGTATCATGTCTGCCACTGTGTGTCGTACGGTTTCAATGCATTGGCTCAGCGGCGGGCTTTCCCTCTATAGTCAGTATATTATCTGAGCGTGTGAGGGGCTTTCTCGGCTTGGGGATCCTTTTATATTCAGATTTAAGCGCAGCAAAATGAGCGACGAGCGATCTGTGGACATTTCTTTGTTGCCCACATTTGCGGGCGACTTCGTAAATACGCATTATGCTTCGAAAAAACAGTCAGGGAGGCACCGGCAGTGAAGCTGGCGAAGGATGTCTCGTTTCTTCTTTTTTTGTTGGCTTTGAGAACGCATCTCGACCATTGTGCCGTCTTCATGTGTTCTTGTCTCCGTTAATTTGCGCGCCGTTTGTTTCTCGAGATGCATCATTACCAACTCGCCCAACTTTCAACCCTTCTGAGAACGCAAACATTGAAAGTACATCCGTGTTGGTTCGCATCCTGTGGGTTTCTCATGAGGTCATTCCTGAAACGCTTCGAAACGTGCGGGCTGTCCGGAGGTTGAAATGGGGGAGGGGGGAAGGGGGGCCTTGAGATATAGCTATACGCTAGGGATCCTCTGGGCCGCAGAGGAAACCTGCAAAAGAAAAAAAAAAAACACTGAAAATAAATTGCATTCCTGGCATTTCTAACAGCGGAGCTGCTGTAGCTGGCCGTAATGTGTAGCGCGTAACGTGTGTGGCGTATAATACGTTAAACATTGCCAATAAATTACCAATAAATTGACAGTGAATAATTAAACTACCAATAAAATGCCGAGTGCTGATGAGCGCGTTTCTCGCGGCAACCGCCGAGCGTCCCCAGCACAAGCAAAGGCTTTGCCAAAAAAAAAAATACCAGCGAAAACCTTAAAGAGCGAGAAAATGCCGAGCGCTCGTGATCGCGTGCCTTGTGGTGACCGCTGAGAGCCCTTTGATCGCGCCGTGGACAACAAAACTGGGTGCACACTACCATTTAGAAAACTCCGCTCGAAAAATTTGATCTTGGGAAAATAGGCTACGGTCGAACCGCAGGCGACGAGCGGTAAATGACCGATACACGGAATTACTACGCACGTCAGTTGCGCTACTCATGGCGCTACGTGAAGGTTGCAACGCTCGCGGATCCCTTATTTCCTGCAACGTTTGGCAAACGAAAGAATGCGTAGTACTTCCATAAAAGCCTACCGTACGTCCAGAATAAAAAGAAAACGCGGGCGCGCGAAGCCCGAACGGCAGTTTCAAAACTCAAAACAAATATGCCTCCTGCGAATACAGAGCTAGAAAATAGGTGACCGGTACAAAGCGCAAAGGCTCATGGGTACATTGTTTTTTCCCGCAGAGTGCCGCCACTTCCGGTTTGGGAGCTCTCCTGGCCTCCCGTACAGAGTCAGCTTTCACGCGCGTGTGTGCTTGTTGTTTATCTGTTTCCACAGGAGGAAAAAGCGCTCATGCATTGGAATTCCATAAATAACAACGATTGACCCTATTCGGGGTTTATCTGACAGCCATGTGACAACTAAACAACACGCGCACACACGCCTGGAAATTAATCGACCAGCAAGTTAATCGACCAGGAAATCCCCAAGGTGGAGTAAGTTTCTGTGAAGGAAAGTTTGACATCCACCTAAATGCAGCCACCTTGGGGATTTCCCCTAAATCTGGTCGATTAACACCTGTCCCTCAATTCGAGTTGTTGATCAATTCGCTTTCGCGCTACTAACGACTAGCCTCCTGGTTAGCTCAGTTGGTAGAGCGACTGCTCCAGTTAAGCAGTGGTCCCGGGTTCGAATCCTGGACCAGGACGAATTTTTCTTCAACTGCGAAGTTTCCGAGACAGCTGTATAGCTTTCTTTTGTAGCCGTTTGGCTGCATTTAGGTGGATGTCAAACTTTCCTTCACACGCCTGAAAGCCACCGGCCTACGGAAGGGCAGAAGCGATCTCGAACCGGAAGTTGCGGTGTAGACGACGTACCCTTGAGCCTTAGCGCTTTTTACCGGTCACCTGTAGCTCACTTTGGAACCTTTTTATTCCTGCACATATTATTCGCTTCGTGACTATGCATGCGATCTAGCTATAATATTACTGCGCGAAGAGAAGCCGACACCCGCAAGCAACTTCACGCAGGTCTCGAGTCATGCTTCCGTTGAGAGAGAAAAAAAAAGATGTGTAGGCTATTTCCGTGGTCGTCCTCGTATCATCTTTGTGCACAGCAAGTTACACGGCAGTATTTGGGCATCTTGGACAACGATAAATGGCGACGTGCGCGTCGCTATTACTCCGGGCTATCATGTACACAGCGGTATCCGGAGATACGGGAATTCCCCCAACATTGCGGAAGCGCACGCGATTCCCGAGAGAGGGCGCCAGTTTTTGCATAAGCATCACGTCCATGGTCGCGTTTTACTTCAGCGGCTGACGAGACAAGTACGTAGGGGCATTAGCAGAAACTGCCGGCGACGCCGATTCGAGAGTGGTGCCGTGCTATGGCAGCTCTGCTCAGTGATATCCGTCCTACAATCACATGTGCAGCTTTGTTTATACCTAATCCAGCCTTTCGCGGCACCTGCTCAAACCGAAACTGCAACTGGCCGCATTAAATACGTATTTAATTAACTAACCGTTGCGCACTGAAGGGAATGAGGTCTTTACACGTGATAAAGAGGCCACTACCTACGTATCGAAACAACAAAAAAAAACATGCAAATTTTTTGTGTCAGTGCTCCTTTAAGGAAACTGAAGCGTAGACGTTAAGGTGAATCAGGGTGTGGGCACAGAGAAATGAATCGTGGGGCACCTTTCAGTGGTATAAATGCAACAAGCACTCAAATTATTCCAATAATAATTTTACCAAACGTCTAAGTATACGTTTGGTATACTCAAGAAATAGTATAAATGCAACGTACACTAAAATTGCACTTGGGCGTGTAGTATACCTTAACGGGTACCGCCACAAAAGTTTGAGGGTGAGATAACTTCGGAGATACATTCGTGTGAACACAGATACATCATCTGCAAAATATCAGCTGCAAATACAGCCTAGATCTTCTAAAAAATCAATTCGATAGTGGGCGAAACAATTTTATAGCTGCCAGATTAGGAGCTCGCGAAATCAATATTCCCTGGATGTGGAGTTAATAAACAACTTCCAAACACGCAACGCGATTGTGTTGCCGCATCCGCCTGCCGGCGTGTCTCGCTGGCTCGCCGATCTGATCGGAGGTCGGTGCTTTTCCTCTCGAGCAACGAACGATCCGATCACTGGCGGCGGAAGCTCCGTAATTTCGTTGGCTCATCGGGAAGCTGTCCGTGGCTTACGTTCTTCAGCGATTGCAGGCACTCCACTTTCATTGATTTTGATTACACTGGACCTAAAAACGCGCCGGGGTCATGCAAAAGCCCACTGATCGAGCCGCAACCTCGAAGCGCCGGCGGCGGCCATGGCGGTGAAGTGGCGCAGCTCGGAACATGTAGCTCGAGCGATAGCTTGCTACCACTGCACAAAATGGGACGCAAGTCCCCAACAAGGCGGCACATACGAGAAAGGAGGTAATGATGCGATGGCGGATTGCATTAAAATGGTCATCTGCAGGGCTTACGAGAGCGTCCATTGAATATACGCCACAGTGTCAAGCCTAACACATCTGTAGGCAGACCTGTTGGCAGACCGGTGGGCTGCTTCCAGCGCGCGTTTCCCCATCCACTCTCTCGAGCGGCGCGGGTTGTTCTCAATCCGCGGCAGCAAGTTGAACTCGCAGTGCCTGCGTCACATATACAGTTGCTTTTTAATTAGGCGACTGACGAGATTAGTACGTAGGGGCATTCTCAGAAACTGCCGGCGGCGTGGATTGGACAGTGCTACCGTGCTATATGCAGCTCTGCTTTGTGATATCCATCCAATGGTCGCGTCGACAGCATTGCATATACAAAATCCCACGTTTCACGGCACCCGATGAAACCAAAACTGTGACTGGCCACATTCAAAACGTGTTTAATTAACTAACCGTTGCACACTGGAGAAAAGGAGGTTTCTACACGTGATAAATAGGTAAATAGCAACTCATCGCAACAAGAAAAAAAGATGCGAAATTTTTGTGTCAGTGCTTCTCTGAAGGAACTGAAGCATAGTTTTATTAGGTCGAAGCAGGGTGTCGGTGCATAGCTAAGAATCGTGGCGCACCCTTCAGTGGTATAAATGCAACGGGCACTAAAATAACGCTTTGACGTTAAGTATATTCAGCAAATTCTACAAAGGCAACTTACACTAAAACTGCACTTAGGCGTGCAGTACACTTATGCCACTAAAATAGATGTGGAAAATATTCAATGCATGTAAGGCACATGATAAAAGGTGTATTTACCCCAATCATAGATGGTTTGGGACTCCAAGAAACGGAAATAAATTTATTGATTATGAGCGCCTGCTTGTTGCTTGTTCAGAACCAATATTTCCAGTGGCTGTAGGCGTACTCCATGGGGAAGAGAGATACTGCTAAGGAAGGAGTTTTGGAGGACAATGTGTGAGAAGGGCGTAGTCCATTAGCGACTTGGCTGGATGCAGTTTCGTTGAAACAAATATGCGTATTATTCCTTGTAGCACTAGGCAAAGTTCTGGTGTTGATTCGTCTTATCACGCTGTGCTCGCGGGCAACAGCGGTGATGCTTTGGCTCGTGTGGGGCTACTCCCTTGGAGATTGTTGCGCGGCAACGCAGCATGACGCGATTTTGCTCAATGATTTTGTGCTTCCAGGCCATACGTGGCTTTAAAGCTCACTTTCGGGATTTAACGACTTAGGAAGCCTCTGAGTCCATTTTTCTGGCAGGTAGATACTCTCTCGGACGGGTGACGTTGAAGCCTCTTTTCATGATCACTGGAAAATGTTGACCCTGGCTCATAAACCTATGTAAAGGTTAGAGTGAGTACTTTGGCCATTCCGGCTCGTTTTAAATACTTCATTGAAAAGAATTGTCTAATAATACCTCAAATTGTTTATACGACCTTCAACATTCTAGGCTAACAAGATAACTTTTTAACACAAGATATAAAAAATTATAACTAGCGATTTTTCACTAATTTTCACAGCTGAAAGTTTATATGAGAGGTTGATCTGTATTTGATCCTCTTTGCAGTATTTTCCCGGCGCGCCTTTTTTTCCGCATTTTCTTTGGATAGCAGCATAAATTTGTGTATCAGCAAACATCCCGTAAGAAACCTGGAGTTAGAAGGTCTAATTATTGAAAGGTGGTTTCTTTTCTCGAAAATAGTAATACATAACGACCATCGTCGCAATACGTTTGTCGATCTATTGGTATTCTATGGGAAATTTCTAAATATCTTATCACCATAATGTTGATCTCGCATTCGAAGAAAGGAGACGCATTATTTGCCTAAAACAGAATTCGAAACATAATGCGTTCTGTTTACCTTCTTTTTTGCGGAGTCATAGTAATCTCGCTTTGGAGCATACTTGATTTTTTGGAGGTATGCAACCAAACCACACCGCACGAGTTTTCACTGCCACACCAGTGGATAACGAGATACCACAGAGTCATGTTTATTACATGTAATAATCCTCTAGACAAGTCGGAACTTTCTTTGCTCAAGAATTTGTGTACTAAGAGAACAACTTGGAGTTTTAGTTCAGCTTTTCGGAAAGCACTAGACGAAAACAAGTTTGTAAACTTGAGGTCTCTAGTGGTATTGCCCAAAGTTTTCGAGTGGCAAGATGTGTGTCTTTATGGCAGTTCAAAGAAAACCCTCCCGCTAAACATGGCGGATTGGGTAATTTTACGGGACCACAGGCAAGTGAGAACTGCAGTTACATATCGTGGCAAGCTAACCGTGTGCCCTGGTAGCTTTGATGCCGGTACACTGGAAGCCCTAGACGGTACGATTTCTACACCGACAGTGTATTCGCGGAACTGCATTTCCGGGGAGGCACCACACGAGTCGGCGTGGTCCGCAGCTTTTGATGGCCGTAAAGTTATTTTTGCTTGCATACTTATACTTCCGGGGCGCAAAAATTTCCCGCCCAACACTTGTGCTTATCCTGACTACAACTTAACCTACGAGGTCTTGCGAACACTTAATGTAACGTTAAGCTTCGCCTTCTACTCTACTTTGGCCTCGGCGAGAAATGCTTTGTTTGAAGGCGATGCCGATATAGTGATGACATCGGTGATTACTAACGCATTTCACTTCAATGATTTCTTTTTCCCGGAAATCACCCAATACAGATATGAAAGATTCTATACGTGGAAAGGGGAGGCAACCGTGTCATTTGTGGCGTTTGTTCTACACTCCTGGCCAGCTCTTCTTTCGGTTCTGGCTGTAATGATGGTCTCTCTTATGGCTCTTTATTTCATCGAATACCTGGAGCGGATGCGGTGCGCACGTTTCAGTGAGCATTCACACTGGACCATGATCCTGATGGCGTCTTTTTTAGGGATGCCAGCACATTTACCTCACGAGTTTGTGGTTAACAGCCGTGGCCATTACAAACAAATTAAAAAAGTAATATTGACTGTTTGGCTACTGTGTGTCCTCCCACTGTGCGTGTATTTCCGAGGGGAGCTTACATCTTCCACGGCAGTGATTATTCCACCTGACCCAGTGGACACTGTTGATGAACTCGAGGCAGGTCTCGACCAGGGAAAACTCCGTCCGTGTATAGTTAGTGGACATGCTGAGGACTTTTTATTAAAGAATCACTTCCAGAGAGGTAATCAAGTTCTACGCGAGAAATTAACGGCGGCATTCGAACACTACTCGGGTACGGACACTCTTACATTCCATGACTATATGGCCTGCCTCAACTCATGCGCCACCAGACCTGGATTTGCTTGCTTTCTCTACGCTATGGGTGACTGCTTCTTAAAGGCCGAGAGCTGGCCGTTCGTCGAATCTCGGAACGAGTTGGGGCTAGCTTTTATATCGACTCCAGTTAGGAAGGATTTCAGTCTGGGGAAACAGTACAACAAAGTTATGCGAAGAATATTTGAGACGGCCCTGAATCCTTATGACTTTCATAAACCCAGGTGGTGTGGTAAAAATAAGCCAAATCTCGCACTCAATGAAGACGTTGATATTATTCCGCCTCAAAGATTAAGGTTGTACGATATTCAGGTATTTTTATCGTTTTTCTTGGGAAAGATATTGACATGTGTATGTGTTTTGTGCATAGAAGTTATGTCGTTCTGGAAACGGTAGTTACTGTGTAGTGGCGTGACAAAATTTAACCCCGAACGGAAATTCCAAAACCAAAGAAAGTGTTGTTGGTGTTAGGTATTGAGATTTCGTTTTCCTTAACTAGGACTCTTCAACGCGAAGCAAATGCCACGCGGTATATTTAAATAAATTATATTTTGAGGTTGGTCAGAAGGCAAAATTAAGCCGGTACAAACACTGGCAAAACCAAAGAAAAGAAGAATGCAGAATATTATCCTCACAACGCGGAGAGGATACCTTCCCAACTGTGCAGGTACATGTAATAATTGAGTCCTTCTGAGGAGCTTTGTTTCTTTTTTTCAAATTGTTCTTGCTGGGTACATGTTGGTTTCTTGAAATGGCAGGTCCTGATGTGACCTGCCTACCGGCTGCAGATCAAAGGTTACCGAGTAGGACTTCGATGCGCCGCCATACAGTACATGAAACTTACGAGCTGTCCCGATAGGAGCATAAAAGATCCCACCTTATCCGGCCAGAATATCTGCTTTTGCTATGCTAACTTGTCGAACTACCATGCAGCAGGAGTTCGCTAAGAGCTTTCTGTATTGACGTAGTTCTGCTCGCAACATCTCATGTCCTTCGCGATGGGCATCTCGCGACTCAAAGTCAATGCTTTGTTCTAAATATTTCTCCCGAAAGCTTTCTTGTGGCTTTTTTGTCGAGTATTGTCTAGCTAGCCCGCGGTAATTGTTGTGTAAGGTATTTCAGAAGGGTTCACTCCAGTCATTCATAAATATTTTCGAACATGCGGTCACTAAGTAGATGAGGCCGTGTAAGTTGGGACTTAAACTTCAGCACAGCTGAAAACTTTTGCTGCTCACAGAGGAATGAGTGAGTGAGTGATTAAGCATTATTGTTCCCAAAACTGGTGGAGGGTTAGGGGCGGAATGGGATGTTCCGCGGATACTTGCCCATCAGATGGCGCCCCTGGGCCCGTGTGCCCTAGCGACGTCCTTAGTCATTCGGGCGACTCGTAGTTGGGACTTTGCGTCCCAGCTGAGCAGCATTGCCACCTACTGCTCCAAGTTGTTTATGATAAATGTCGGTGTTTGTGGGTATTGTGTGCGTGGAGTGCGGTGGGAGGCCCGAATGGTATGATGGGGGTTAGATTTCGTGGCACACCAGGGGGAGGAGCCTATGTAGAGATTAGGATACAGGCAGTTGTGGGTTGCGGGGTTGGGAAACGTGTTAGACTGTAAAAGCCTCCATGTCACAGATTGCTACCCTGTCAGGCCGTAATTTGGCGCTAAGGTGTTCATTACTAAAAAAACTTATTGGTTACATCTACCGGAATTTTTTCGTTTTGTAAGCATCTGAAAGTGCTAAACAGAGCAGGAATTGATTAGCGCTCTGTAAGCCAAATTTCTGTCTGCTATGTTTGTTTTGCTTTGATGAGACGAACATTATTTTATTTTCCTGCAATTGTTAGCCATGTGACTTGTGGTAAATAAATTATTCATGTGCATACTAAAAGAGTGAGCAAACAGAGCTGGCGTGTTCTGCTGCATCTTTTGAGGTAGTCACGTAGTTTGCTTCCTGGAAATTCGTTTACTGTGCCCAGCGCCACTATGCAATTGCCAATAATTGAAGGGAATGCCAATTCTACAAATTGCGAACGGCGTGATTTTACTTCTATACATGCCATTGTACTGAAAATCATTTAATGCGCGCATTCAATTCTATATATTGTTTGCATAAATTATATTTCTGTATAGTGGCAAGTATAAAACCACAATCAGGCCGTAATCAATTTATAGAATAGGCACTGGCCATAATTATTGGACAGAAAGCCAAAAATTCGCATGAAAATAACATGACATCAAGGTATAGCCTTATTATGGCAACATCCTTTGCAGCGTTGGCCTTCAAGAGCTTGGCCAATTGTTGGCTTCTCCCCTTTCCAAAACACCAGCCAAGAATGGCGGTCGAGGCATCGCCAAGCTCAAACACATTGGCCACTGATGATTTCCAGTCTTGTGCTTGGCAATTGCTGCTGCGTGGGATGTCACTTTTTGTGACCGCAAGCTGTCTTTCCACTTGGAGCCATTCCTTTATAAGGCCTGTTACCCCAGTCTCTCCTGTAGAAGATCCGCCTAACTTTTGTAGCGTGCTTCGACAAGGCAGCTTCAGCAGTTTCCTGAACCTAAAAAGAACCTAAAAGCCTTTACGAGATGTCGCCTTCCACAACACACATTCCCGCGGCGTGGGTTCGTGCCAAGTCGGCCACGCCTTCTCAAAGTTGATAATAATCTTTTCCATGACAACCTTGGCACACCTATTTCCTTGTTTTACGGCTTGCAAAAGGGTCTTTAGAGCTTCACAGGTTGGTTGTCCTCATATTGCTGAACTTCCTCTGTTCATTAATCACACGTTTGCTGTAGTTTTTGAAAACGTTCGTTTAGCCTCTGCACTTTCACTCCAATACGGAGTGGTGTGTGTTTCTTTTCGTCTCTTCAGTGTATCTAACCAGGTCAAAGTCGTCTCGCATTTGTCAGTTTTCAATCCACTGTGTTCCTAATCATCCGCAGACTCGCCTGAAACTATGTTTGGTTGCGTCTGGTGCCCACCGGCTGCGCTATTAACATCGGGTTCTTCTAGAAGAGGGTGTTTTGCTTTTTTCCCACCTGACGCAAACGCGGTTCCCCTGAAATCCTCGCTTGCGTGCATGCATCACGTGGGACACGAAGCAGAGTTTTGTGCCCCTTGGAACAAGACGGCAACATGTAGGCTGATTACGACGGAAACTGAGTCGGCATGGCTGTTGGAAACAGCAACTTGCCTTTCACTCCTACCTTGTAATTGTCTGCGGAGAAATGAAGCGAACACGGAACGGCCATGGAGCTTGGCTGCCACTGGCTGCCCTTGTCGCTCCCTTGTCGGGAAATGTTCCACAGCCAAGAATTGCGGAGGTTTTCTTTCGACGTTAGCTCATGGTTTCGACGGCAGCTCATGGCAGCTTATTCGATTTACAAATCGGCACACAACAATCTTTAGGCATCGCATGGAGTGAAGTTCATTCACAGACTAGAAAACTTTACAGCAGTGAACTGTAAAAGAGAGGTAACGCGGGCCAGTTGGTACTTAGTGCTTAAAAATAATAACAGAGCTGAAGACGTGACAAAAGTGAGACTAGACATACGCAGACACAACAGCAGCCACTAAAAAATGTTCAGAGACATTTACGTTTGTAATCTAAGATGTAAGGCGCGATAGCGATACTCCGACTCATACAAAGCGTGTTCGTACGGAGCCTGTTCGCTGCATTTTCGATCTACGCTTCAGAGCACGAAAAGTTTTGGAAAAGAGAAAGGCTAGCAGCCAGGGTTTTTAATACTCATGTTCCAGGAGAGACAAACGCTCTCTCTCTGCGCTTCTGTGGCTTAAAACGTGAGCGTGAAAGGTTGGAAAGGCGAAGTGTTGGTCAGTTTGAGTGAGGAGGACTCAGTGTCAGTGTATCAAAATCTTTATTCGTCATGTCTAGGCCGGACTGAACAACCTTGCTTTTTGAAAGAGAGAGATAGAACAGATTTTTGTTCCGGAAGAAATAGTTGTGGTTCACGAAAATGGGGTAAAGAGATGGCAGGCAGCTCAAAGGTGGAAACTGAGTCTACGACAGCCGCTCCTTCTCTTGCCCTCCCAATCAGCTCGCGCTGATCTTGAGGTAACGAGCTGATCAAATTTTCCTCCCATGTCTCGAAGAAGTAGAATAGAAGTAGAATGTTTCCGTTTTTTCCCTTGCCATACCCTTGTACATGGCTATGTGCGTGCGAGAGCATGGATGTTTCCCCTATTTTAACAGAGTTCCAAGTTAATGTCTGATATTCCCACCGAACACCTTAACGCACATTGATTTTAAGATGATTGCGGATGTGTTTCGTCCACAGAGTTTGTGATTCTTCGGTGTTGAGACCTCGTTGTAGCAAGGGAAAAGACTGTTTTCATATGCATAAGATGAGGATTCGTTCTGGACGTTTTTTCGAAGAGGGCAGTATGGTAGCCGTGGTCACAAGGTAGACGGTATGTGAGTTCGTGTGCTCTTGCATAGTGTGTGGTTCGCTTCCAGACCATTGGATGCGGCTGTGCAGAAGATGTTAACTTTCTGCATTATTGATGGGAATATCGGACGGAAGTGCTTAATATTCTGCCTCCAAAAACTGCTTAATGTCCTTTCTGAGTCTTTAACAATGTTACGCTCCTATTTGATAATTCCGCTATTCGGATTGCCAACAGGATGGCTCCCTCTTCCACTTTGTTCCGGTATGTTGGAGAGCCATGCAGTCACAAAGATTGCCACAGTAGTCTAACTTGAACAATTAGGGCCTCGTGTTTTCGTACATCCCGGAGTCAGTGTAAACTGTGGCCTCATGATTCGCCAAATGAACTTGAGCCTGCCATACTGTCCCTTCATCTGTAGGAGTGTATCCATATTTTTGGTCGAGGAGAGTTTTTCTGCGGGGTCGCTGGATTGGTGCCATGTCTATCATGACGTGAAGTGGTTTCCTTCCAAATTGGAGGGGGGATGCCTGTCCTTTCTTTTTTGTTTGGGGGTGCCCGTTTTGTGGTTCCTGTTTTTTTTCGGAGGGGGTATGATGGCCCCTCCCGATTTCGTTTTTACATCCGCTTTCTTGGTGCTAGGAAAGTGCTTTCTTTACTTTTCTTAAAATGCGTAAGGAAGACACACTTTGAGGAACTATTCATCGTCATTATCACCGAGATCCTACTTAGGATGACTGCAGCGTGAAGGCCTCTACCATTTACTTTCACCCGCTGCTGTCCTGCGCTTCCCGAGTCTATTTTATGCTCCTAATATTGTTATTTCATCCATACATCGAGCAAATGGCCATCCCTTTCTTCTATACCCGCCTACAAACTGTTACCCTGGTGGTCCACGCTTTGTTAGTTTGTGTCGCGGTCAAAATTGTGAGGTTGAGGACTGGCTGCCTTATATGGTTCCATAATGATGGTGTTTCTCTCGCTTTCTTTAGTGAGGGTTAATTTGTGGTATGGCGGGCTCTGCAATACTCTGGTCATGATCAGTGGTTGCGTTATTATCGTTTCTTTACTCCTTTTCTTACTCTTCCCTTGTTTGGACGTTTTGCTTTGGGCAGTTATTGATTACAGATTATTTGTTTTTTGGCTACTGTGAGTTGGGCACTACCCGCTTGCCTAGAACCTCGAACGTGCATTTTTACAGGGCTGTTCTCTGGGAGGATATTCGTACCAATTCTTAGGGTGATTTTTCAATTGGCCGCGTAGCGCCATCTGTCGCTTACCAAACCGAGCCTGCAGCGGATACATACCTGTGGGAATATCTAAAACTATTTTGAAAGCTTATTTGACTAGACTCTATATAGTGGGCGTTATTTTAGCTACTTTCGACTTATATTCTATACCTTACTTGATTTCTAAGAGACCGGCGTTAATTCTTTGCTCCCGTTTTAGTTAGGTCAACCACTGTTGGTACCGGCATATGTTTCATTGAAAAACACAGTGCGGTGTCTCAGTGGGTAAGGCGTTGCGCTAAGGACCCCAAGGACGCCAATTCAACTCCCGAAGACGGCGGCCGTTTTTCTGATGGAAGCAGGCAACAAAAAAAATTCCCTCGCACTTCCCCGAGGGGGAGAGTGTGTAAGTGCGAATGCACGGTTGCATTCGCACTTGCGCACGAGCTTGAAGGCGGCGTGGACGGTGGTTCCGCGGACCGCGACGGCGGCCTTGCCCGTGCTGGCGCAGATCACGTATGCGTTGTAGGCCGAAGTCGAAGAGTCGTCGGCCTCGCAGCCGCCCCCGGTGCCGCCGCAGGCGCCGCCGGAGGCGCCGCCGCCGCTGCATCGGTTGTACACGTCCATGGCGAGCTTGAGCACGAAGGTCTTCCCGCAGCCGGCGGGTCCCGTGAAGAAGACTCGCAGCGGAGGCTGGCCGGGAGTGGTCTGGCGATGCAGGATCTCGCGCAGCAGCTCGTACTGCTCGGGGTTGGTGCTGCGCATCATCGAGAGGTACTCTTGTCGGTCCATTACTCCCCGTCGCTTGCGAACTGCGGCGCACGGCGTGACCGTCTCCTTTATCAAGCGGAGTAGGCGGTCGTTGGGAAGGACGTCGGCGTCCGTTCTCGCCCCGGCTTGCTCGGAGGTGGAGGCGGCGGAGGAGACGGCCGTCACCTTCGGCGTCGAATCGTCGTCTTCTTCTTCTCTCCGTCGCCGTTCTTCTTCTTCCTCTTCAACTTCCCGCTCTCTCCTCATGCGCAACATCTCCGCGTAATTTCGTGTCAGTACTCCTTTAAGCGGGTGCATTAGCCCTTCTCACGTCCGATTCCTGGTCAATCCCTCACGTGGGTATGTGCCATGAGGAGGCGCCCAACACCCGCAGTCACTGAGCGGAGAGAGGAGGAGGAGAGTAGCGCGCGCCCATCTCCCCCCGTTGCTAGGGAAGACGAGGAGGAAGACGAGGAGCGCGCGCACCCGCAGCTGTTGCTATGCGGACTACGGCGGCGGACGATTCAGGCTCGCTTAAGAAGTGCATTCGCACTTAAAAATGCCAGTGTGTCAGGATTTGGGCGCGTCTTATTGATCCTAAAGCGATCACTACGATCACTTCCACTACGACATGCCTCGTAACCCGCGAGTAACTTCGGGGCGTGAATTACAGGAAATTTATATTTTCGACCTTCTGGTGCAAACACCCTTCGGTGTGATGGCGTGAGTTGCGGGCAGAGCTGACGACCGTTTCTTCCGAGCAAGCTACCACTGGCTCGGCATAGAACAAACTTCACCGCACAGGCGCACCATATGGTAAAAGCGCGTATACTTTCTTTCGTACCGGATGCTGTATAATTGTCCTCCTTTCCAAAATTATGTTGCCGTAGTGCCCCGTTACAGGTTCAGCGGAGCAATCGAATCTTGCAGCCTCAGTCGCAGCTTCCGGGTGGCAGCAATGGACGCCTGATGAGCACGGACGCCTGATGAGCACGGACGCCTGATGAGCACGGCTGGCAGTGGATGGCTAGGAGTAACGGGGGAATCGAAACATGAGCCTAATAACGCTATCGCGTTAAAAACCGCGGTCGCATGTTGACCGGACGACTGCAGGGTAAAAGCGTCAAGAGTAAAAAAAATGCCACCGTCGCACGAGGCAATGCGAGCAGGGGCAAGGCGTCTTTTTCGCCCATGAGCAGCGCCCCCACCTCCCCCCGTGGGCAGTGAGTCAACGTTTCCTTTCACAGGAGTTCTTTTGTTCGTGAGACGACACGGCAGGCTTCGCTACAGGGGGTAATGGAGTGGCCGTGGCTTTACGAAGCCGCGCCAACGACAATCCCTAGCGCATTTTTCTCCCGCACTTTCTCATTCTATCTCACATTTGTGAAATGATTTTCAGCAATAGTACTGCTCTGGCGGGTGGGGACGTTTTAGCTGAAGCAATGTACGCCCAGTCGTGCGTGCACCGCATAGTGGACTCCTTGTCCACCGTGCAGGCAGATGTCGTGTACTGGTGATTTCATCTTCAGAGACGCTCCGTATTTTTAAGCGCTATTCGTATCTTGTAAACGACCCGCCCCGCTTTATCTACAAATTCAGCCAAGATGATATGACGCATGGTGTCGATCGACATTTGCCCCTTCAAACAAGCGCATTGCCAGAGTGCCGCTCCGTCGCTGCGCTGATGCTTTGGCTCGCAAGTGGTTACGCCCTTCGAGATTGTTGTGGGGCAACGTGGCCTGGCAGAATTTTTTTCTGTGTATTGCGTGCTTCTACCCTTATGCGGTTTTCTAAAGGCTGTTGTTCGACACAGTCAGTTGGGGATCCCTCTTTGTCGATTCTCCAGTGAGAAATTCTGCACGCCGAGTAATGTTCAGGCCTGTTCCCAGCGACACTGGCCGAGAAGTCTCTGGGAGTTGTGCAGTTGAGTAGGCATTTCAGTGAGTGCTTTGGCCATTGTGGCGCATTTTGAACGAGAACAACATCGTGTCTTCTAAAAGTTCTTACCACGACATCGGACATCGTGTGGTAACGAGGTAGAATACGAAATTATAGTAGAATTTCGCAGTGGTAATATTTCAGCTGCAAGTGATAGCTGGTCCAAGAGCGTTTGAGAGTTCTGCTGTATATTCTCAAACTAAGGAGTGTTCGACACCCGATAAGCCATCTAGTATCTAAATGAACATCTGCAGGAGCTTTATATACTCGCCTTTTAGGATCTACCCATGCCAACAGGAATCGTTGCCTGAGAATGCTTAATCCCAGAAATGTGCTTCGTTTTGTCGCAACTAAAATTTTAAAATTAGCAGTTTGTCATTACTTTTTCAAACACTGTGGGTGTTTCTTGAAAAAACTTTGAAGTGCCGCATCATTACTAAAATTTTGCGACTGCGTTTTAGGCTCAGCAAAAACTTTGTCGGCATTTATATTTGTAGAAAACCATCAGGCGACATGCATTCCTCTAACACTCTTCTATTCGCAGTCGCAGCAACCACGTTATTCAGAAATGGTTATTTTATGGATAAGCGATACCAAACCACGCAGCAAGAGTTTGAGCTCCCACAGAAATGGATAAGCCGATACGACAGAGTCATTCTCTTTTTGTGCAGTAATCGCCTAGATAAGTCTGAACTGGTATTTCTTAAGCAAATGTGGGCTAAAACAACCACTGGGACAAGTTTTAATAATACGTTTCTCAATGCACTAGGCGAAAACGTGTTTGTAAACTTGCGATCACTCGTGTTATTGCCTCAAATTTCTGAGGGAGAAGTCGGATGTCTTCGAGGCAGAGCAAACGTAACTATCCATCTCAACCTCGCGGATTGGGTAGTTCTACGCGATGACAGGCAATTGGTAACACCAGTCACATACCCTGGGACGCGGGCGGTGTGCGCTTTGAGCTCCGATTTCGGCCATCCGGAAGCACTAGATCGTACGCTTTTTCAACCCATGTTGCATTCTCGCAGGTGTATTTCAAGGGAGATACCGCGGGAGTCTGGGTGGACCGCTGCTTTTGATGGCCGTGAAGTTATTTTTGGTTGCGTTCCACTTAAATCATTCCGAACAAACGACCCTACATCATGCAATGCCAGTACTTACAAAGAGATTTTTGATGTTCTACTCTCTCTTAATGCTACGTTAAAGTTAGTGTTTTTTGGTAATTTTGAATCATCACAAAAAGCTTTGTTTCGGGGTGATCTTGACATAATTATGACTTCAATATTTACTAGCGAATTGGCGTTTAAGCTTTTATATTACCCAGAAATAATCGAATACAGATATGAGAGATTCTATGCCTGGAAAGGCGAGGCAACCGTATCGTTTTTGACGTTCCTTCTGCACTCATGGCCAACTGTTTTTTCCGTTCTACTTGTAATGGTGGCTTGTTACATCACTTTTAACTGCAGCCAGTGCCTCGAGAGGAGGAGACGCGGGCGTTTCAGATTCCATGGTGACTGGGCTATGTTCCTCATCGCGTCTGTTTTCAAGACGCCTGCTCCGGTACCTTCCCAGTTCGTGGGTAACAACCATGCGACTTACAGACAAAGCCAAAAAGTATTGATCCTTGCCTGGCTATTAGGTGTCTTACCTTTGGGTGTGTATTTCAGTGGGGGACTAACTTCTTCCTTGGCTGTGATTATTCCACCCGACCCTATCGACACAGTAGACGAGCTTGAGGCAGCACTCGACGAGGGTAAACTTTACCCGTGCATTTTTAGAGATTCCGGCTCGCGCTTTTTTCTAAATAACAGCGGCGAGAGAAATAACCAAGATCTACGGGCGAAATTGAAGGCGGCATTTGAACGCAAATGTGGCACCGTCGACCTGACTTTTGAATACGTTATGGACTGCCTTAACTCGTGCGCCAAAAGGCCAGGATTTGTGTGCTTTCTTCATGGTTTCGACGAGTGCTTTTTTAAAACCGAAACCCGACCTTACTCAGAATCACGGGACGATTTGGGGCTAGCATTGTCATCGATTCCAATGCGAAAAGATTTTACTCTGGCGAGCCAGTTCAACAAACTAACTCGAAGAATATTCGAGACAGAGCTGAATCCGTATGCCTTCAATCGTCCCCGGTGGTGTGGCAAAAATGGTCCACAGAGCCTACCTAGCGAAGAAATAAATATTGGCTCAACAAAAATCTTAACACTAAATGATATGTATGCATTTTTGCGACTTTTTCTGATACTGCTCCTGCTAAGTGTTTGCGTTCTTTTCATTGAAATTATGGCTGCTTGGAAATTGTAGCCTCAGTGGAGACCAGTAAGGATGGGGTTTATGGCCAAAAATTCCCCTCACTGTCTAATTAAACAGTTCATCTCTATAATATTAGCCAGAATTATTTGTTGAGTAGTAAAGGTGATTTACCCTCAGACTAATATTATGCACATAATTGTAAGGTATTCAGGGTTAAGGTTTTTATCGAAGGGCTATGAAATGGTGGAAATTCGATCCAGCAAGAAAGCAGAACAATCAGTATTTAATTGGATGCCAATTTAACAGTAATTATAGTGAAGTAGAAAACTGATTAAATCGACTCACTTAAGAGTCATAAGTGCGCAAAGACGCTACGTCGTATTTCTAGTTTTTTTGTATTTCTCGATTAAGACCAATTTGCAGACCATAAATAGGTTGAAGTTACGATAGCATGAAGGCGTAAAAGATTCATTCGTGTCAGGAGGGTCTCGCGGAATTACATTTGTAGCAAACGATGAGTTCAGCGAGAGCACTGCTGCCTCAGGTTGGAGTTGACCAGTTTACGTTAAACATTAGACATTGGGCAACGTCACCATCCCGTCAGATATCGGGTGTGAAAATATTTTAGCATAGAGTTTGAGTGACGTGTGTTGTATAGTGAGGATTAGACACACATTACCACAAATCGGTATTTAACCGAAAGGATTTATTGTAAACGAAATGCCACAAAGGCAGGCAGCACTTCAGGATTGATCTTATTAAAAAATTTAGTTTTCTAGGCTCTGGCAACACATCGTTTGAAAACGCTGCCGGGAAGCAGTGATTACCTTATTTTCAATCACTGATTACCTTATTTACCTTATTTTTAGTGATTACTGCCCTTAATCCCCACACGCTAATATTATCGTCTTTAACAGGAATGAATGGTATTAAGGGCGAATCGCGGTACCGCTAGGAAGATGAGGAGGGCGGAAAGCACCATTTAAAATTATGGCAAAACACACATTTTTCTTCTCGGCGTTTCGTTTTTCCTGACGGCTCTTTGCAATCATAGCGCAATGCCAAGCAGCAAGATGGCAGCAAACCATTTGCCTATAAGCTTAACCCGCGCAATCACTCCGGCATCTACTCGGTGGTGCAGGCATCGCCCCGAGGCTCACAAAACTAGTCCCAAGAACACGAGATTACAGTGGGAAAAACCGAACGGAAATAAATAGCAAAATAAACAGGTTTGAACGGCAACGCAGTATTTCATGGTGAACTTCAACGCACGTAACAAGGCTGCATCTTTGCGATAATGGCAACCTCAGTTTTATTCATCAGTCGGCCCGAGCGACGTGATCGTGCAGAAATACCTTGATAGTTGGCCTCAGTCATCCGATGCGAGACTAAAAGTGAGCTGGTGTACCATGGTTGTAATTTTAAGGGCGAAGCACTTCTTAGTCGGGCCTACTCCTGCTTCCACCGCCGTCCTCCGTCCGCAGCCTAGCAACGGAGCTAGCTACCGTGCCTAGCAACGGCGCCGGATTTCCGACGCGTGAGGGCGCTCGCATAGCGCCTCCTCTCCCCCCTCGCCTACTCTCCTAAAGCCCCTTTACTACTCTCCAGCTCGCAACACACTCTCTCGGCGCGCCAGCCAGGCCACTACACTATATAAAAAAAAAAACAGCATCCGGCGCCAGGTTTCGATCCGAGGACTTTGCGGCCGCAGCGCGACGCTCTACCGACTAAGCCACGGACGCTTTTTTTTTCTTTATTGCCTTCTTTGACAGGATGACAAAACAAAGACACACGTAACTGATAATCTGTACACTCAATACTCAATACAAACACTAGAACTGCAGCCCTTCTTGGGCAAGCGGGGTGATTTCAATACTCTTTCATTACCAACAATGCTTCAATTGTGGGTAGCCACTCTGGTTTAGAGGGCTGAAGTTTTTGTATCTGTACAAAAGAACCTATTGACTCTTTGAAGTAGTGTCTGATGAGCCTGACATCTGGGTCGGAGTAGCGTACCGCCATCCTGTTTCTCCAGATGCTATGTAGTCCATACAGCATAATTGTGTCAAGCGGCACACCGTCCTCATTCTCAACATTCAAAAACCTAATACCGTAAGCATCGACAGCCAAATCTTTTTTGAGTGTTCGCTGTAGGATGTCCCAAAAGAACACCGCTCCCCAACAGTCCAAGAACACGTGCTCAATTGTTTCTGGCTTTCGACACAGAAAACAGTGCACACCCCATGGCACAAACCATCCCTTTTCCTCCATCCAGGTCTTTACTTCCAGTGTTCCAGTATGGAGTTTAAAAAAGAAAGATTTCACTCCACCTGGGACCGTCATTCTTTTCACTCGCTTAAGTACATCTCTCTCAGGCCTTAGATTACACTTGCTGCGGTATATTGGCACTGGCAATACACTCTCGACGACATCTTTGTACAGTTTCTTCCGACTCACCCCGCTTAAGTACTCTAAAGAAAAACGCACAGAACGCGACGCTGATATCAGTGTTAGTAACGCGCCTTATATCTTTAACGCATTCAAACTACGTCGTCAGCGGCGTTCGTTGGCGACTCAGCGGCGTTATAGCGGCTTGATAACTGCGTGATGTACACGTGATACTACAAACCCGCTAGTTCTGCATTCTCTCACGTGACTGCGCCTCCTCTCCCTTCACTCCGGTCGGCGCTTCGCAACTGCGGTGCGCTGCGGTCCGGTGCGCTCCTCCTCTTCCCTTCCCATTGTGTCGGCGGGCTCCACGTGCGACCGCGGTAGGCTTAGTCGAGCGCAGGCTTAGCGCAGGTGCGGTCGAGCGCGTGTCGAGGTCCGTATAAATAGCGGGAAAAATGCCACCAAACTTCAACAAACTCCCCCTCATAGCATCACCCCGTGCTTCGCACTTCCTCATACTCCCCTTCGGGGAAATGCGGGGAATTTTTTTCTGAGCTATCTCGGAACCCAACAGCAGCCGACACAGTAGAGTGTTTTCTTTGGAAGCACGCACCGTTTTTGTGGCGGATATACCATATGTTAGCGATAATAAGCACCCACGATTCTAAGCACATTCGCCAACATTTGGGGAAAAAATTATAAAAACAGTTTGTGTGTGAATCGAAGCACCACATGTCCTCAGTAACCATCGTAAAGGGAATTTCAGAAGCTTGGAAGGGGAGCCGAGTAAGGGGAGCCGAGTTGGCATTTCGGCCAAGTAATTTATGAAGTTTTCAAAAACAAACAACTTCAACGTAAGAGAAGTTGACCCACTGGGCGTACTGAGCAAGGTGGCCCAAGCAGAACAAGAGGCTGGAATGGTAGTGAGTGTAGCTGGGTATCAGATATGAGCGGTAGGTTCACTTTCTGTATCCATTTTTCTTTTAAATACCAAATAAAGCTGTATTTGTCGCGGCCGTCTCGTCGCGATACGGCCGCGATGAAAAAGTGGCGGAAAGGGGCAGGGGGAGGGGGGTACGTTTTTTTTAATCTAAGCACCACCCTCAGTTTGCGCATCGCGATATAAAAAAGGCGGTGCTTATAATCAAGTTCTAGAGTAGCCTGTTGTTTATTGCTCTCTTTAGTCGTAATGGCGAAGGATTGATTGATTGATTGTGGGGTTTCACGCGCCGACGCAACGCAGGCGATGAGGCGCGCCGTTGTGGAGGGCTCCGGATTAATTTTGACCACCTGGGGATCTTTAACGTGCGCCGAAATCTCGTACACACGGGCGTTTTTGCTTTTCGCCTCCATCAGAAAAGCGGCCGCCGCGGCCGGGAATCGAACCCACGACCTCGTACTCAGCAGCGCAACGCCTTAGCCACTGAGCCACCGCGGCGGGTGTAATGGCGAAGGAACTTACGGAGCTGTTTAAGGAGCTGAAACGTGATATTTTGCTCGAGTTCAAGGAACTACGAGACAGTTTGGAAAGGGATGTGCGAAAGGACATCAGGGAAATTAGGCACAGCATGAAGTTCTTCAATGACACTTTTGAAGAAATGAAGGGATCAGTGAGCACTGTAACAAAAGAAAATGTTGAACTAAAGCAGACTGAGGCTCATGCAAAGTGAGCAGTACACGCGCCGCTACAATGTCGAGGTAAAAGGCGTGCCAAAACAGCCTAAGGAAAGTCTCTTAGACATAGCAAAAGAACTGGCAAAAGCGCTTGATGAACCTCTCGAAGACGAGGATGTGGAAGTATGTCACCGTGTTACGACTGCCGGCAACGCTACTGCGCCGAAAATTGTAGTGCAATTTGCAAGCAGGAAAAAACGTGAACTTTTCCTCGACAGAGCCAAACAGAAAAAGCTAACGTCAGAAGACCTCGGGTATGCATCGGATCTCCCAATCTTTGTAAACGAACATCTTTGTCCGGCTATGAAGCGGTTATTGGGTGCTGCAAACGCAAAAGGAAAGAAAGCACATTAGAAACACTGCTGGGTCAAGAACGGAAAAATTCTTGTGCGCAAGGAAGATAAATCGCCCACTGCTACCATCACTCATGTGCATGACCTGGCTGTTATCGTGTAAGAATGCTGTGCGCATGTTTCGTGCGTTCCTAGCTTGAATCGTATTATGGGGATTCAACCATCGGAAATCTAACAGTTAGTAAGCACCAGAACACCAGCTATGTCGTTTTTTCATATGAACGTGGGTTCCTTGGCAAATAAAACAGTCGATATGACAACACTACTTGAAATATTTGACATGCGTTTTACCGCAATACTGATAACAGAGACGTGGTTTACTTCAGCATCACAAGTGTATTGCCCGGATGGCTAACAATATTTCTTTCGTAACAGGCATGGTAAACGGGGTGGTGGCGTCTTACTTCTTGTTCAGGATTGCGTCGCCTGTGACATAGTCGAAGAATACAGTTTAGTTACACCTCATTATGAGTTAGTAACCGTGCGTTCTAAAAACAGCCTGTCACAAAATCGAGCGTACGACGTCTAAAAGTACCTTATAAATTTTTCGTTTTATTGTACAGCGCCTAACTTTTCTTCAGTCGTCCGATTCATTCAGTTCGGTTCTATCCGCCCGAGACAAGGCTGGAACTTTCGCGAACGAAGGGCGGTAACACGACCACTCGCCGGCTCGCCGGCAAGAAAATACCAAAATAAAAAGCTGCGCCGCTCAACTTACACCGAAGCTTCGAGCACTCTCGAGGAGGCACGGGTGGCCTGGCCAGTGCTAAAGAGCGTCGATGATTCTAGAAGGGAGAAGAGCGAAGTTATTCGTTGACGGAAGCGGGCGCGCTGTGTGTTGTGCTCTCTCTCTCCGCGCCGGCACGGTTATAAAAAGAGAAGCCGCGCGTAAGCAAACCAGCTACTTTTGGCAGTCGTGATGTGACAACGGCACCTGTCAGTTTGTGCATCACACCATCGGCGACCCGCGCCCTGGAGGACTCCAACGCACTACCGGGCCTCGAATCACCGTGATCGTCCCGGACGGCCTGGCCTACAACGAAGCCACGCTTCCCAGGTGGCCGAATCGGTTCCGACAGCGGTGCATCGTCCGGCCCGGTCGGCGAATATGCTGGGACTTCGTAATATTCATTTGTTAACGCTCCTGTTTGTATCATTTTGTCTAATTGGACTGTTTCTTGTATTTGAATTCCATCTCAGTTGTCTGTCATTATCGATCCGTTACCTCGTGCTTGTGTTTGTGACTTGCCTGTCTAAATATAAGTCTTTGTGGTGTTTTTTGTTCAGGGCTCTTGCACATTCTTGCCGCTCTGGTCGGCGAAAGCCGCACATCAAACGGCCACCCCCTTTGTCACCTGTGCCCTGTGGATTCGGTGGGGTTTGTTGGCTCTCTTGAGTCGACTCCCCATATCTTCTGACAGTGCACCCGATTAAGGAAACGGGTGACAATTTCGGGCGTCCGTGACAGGACGTCTGATGTGAGCGGTAGGGAGGAGAAAGAGCCTAGAACTTTTTTGGCATAGGTTTCTACTCCCTTTATAAGCGGGTGCTCTTATTCACTTTCTCTGCGTAGACATACCTAGCTAGAGGCTAGAGTATTGTGGCTAGATTGCGATACATTTGCAATCATGGATTTAGAGAAAATTGTAGCATTAGGCTACAAGCTGGGCCTCTCAGGGGCCGAACTGCGGAAGTGGGTAGCTCAGAAAAAAAAGGACGAAAACGAGAAAGTTAAGAGAACAAGACACGCAGCACGAACAGAAGCTGAGAGGAAAAGAGAGAAAGAATTTCGGACACAACTTCGGTTAGAGCGAGAGGAGAAAGCAAGCAAAGAGGAGCTAACAGGAGCAAATGATGCTCAACGTTCGAAGCTCGACTGCTCATCAGCAGCTCGGGTGCATGAGAGGAGATAATAGGCGCCTGTGTCTCAGTACCAACCTTCAAAAGGTTAAGGGAAATTTCGGAAACGCGATAGCGTACGGAAGTAGGACCAGCCAAAAACACCCGCTGAAATGTTACACTTGTAACGAGTTTGGGCACATTGCCATGTACTGCTGGAGAAACTTTAAGAGAAATATATTTTCCAGGTGTTTTAAGTGCGGGCGGGCTGGACATAAGGCTGTGACATGCAGGAGCAGCAACGATGAAAGGCGCCAGGATTTGCGCAAATGCGCACCTCTCAGGGCACCCAAGCAATACGCTGCTACTGATAGCTCTGAGGAGCGAAAAGGGGGTAAAAAAATTCACGTCGTAGGTGCCATTACGGCATTCGGGTCGAAGACCGTGCCGGTTGCTGAGGGAAAATTGTCAGGCAAAACCATTACCGTTTTGCGCTCCGCCGGCACCAGCACAGTTATTGTGCGAACGGACTTAGTCCGAGACCAGGAGTTCACTGGGGAAACAAACCCAGTGTACTTTATGGATGGCTCAATGCGAGAGTTGCCGGTAGCTCAGATCGAGGTGGAGACTGCCTACTACACGAGAAGCGTAACCGCCCTTTGCATGGAGAGGTCCATGTATGACCCCATCCTCAGCAACATGAACGGAGTCAGGGATCCCCGACGACCCGATAACTTTAACTGCCCCAGAAGAACCGCCACCCGTGGAGGTGGAAGACCACTTATTCAGGAGCCACACCCCGATGAGTCGGCTGGAGAGGCAGCTGTGGCTGCAGCGTCTCAAGACATGAATAGAGGCACAGAGATTGTGCGAAATGAGTTCCATCGGAAAGATGAACTCAATGATGAAAATTCGAGAGATGAGAATAGTGGCCAAAGTACTAACCGTGAGAAGGCAAACGAATGCCAGAATAGCTCCGGAGGTGAAGAGGCGGAAGTATCCGCAATCAGCCAGGAGGAAACACCTCCAGAATTGTGCGAAACCGCACCACTTCAGACCTGGAAGGACGATGATCCTACAGGTGATGCGGAGCTTGAGGATGGAGATAACATCCCGGTTGTGGATGCCATCACGACGTCGGGGCCGAACCCTCTAGACGAAGGGGTACCCGATATTGCGGGGAGAGTGCCCGAGGAAACCGTTGTCTTTCCGAAAGACACGGGTAATTGCACGCTCATCGTGCAGGAAGACCCGGTTCGAGACTGCCAACTCTCTGGGCAGACTAGCGCCGCGTGCGTAACTGACAGCTCGAGGAGCAAAGAGACCGACTCTAAGGTCAAGTTTGAAACCCCCGTGCGAAGCGGAGCCGCACTCCGCGGAGGGAACGCGCCGTACATAAGCGTCCGCGACGATCCTGTGACTTCAGCGGTGGAAGAGAAACCACCCGCCGTCACCAAAGAAGAGCCAGTTATCGGGGCACCCCGATTCGATGCCTCGGATAGAGGCGAACCCGTGCTCGTCGTAACACGAGCACCTGCGAAAGCGAAGCCGGCACATTTCCGGCGATTAGAAACTGCGGCGCTTACGACGGAGCCACCTCGGAGGAGGAGAAGGAGGTCCGAAGGACACGGAAAGAACAAGCCATTGAAAACCTCGCTTGCAAAACCCGACAAGCAAACGAGCTACCAGAAGAAGGAGTGCAGGTTTGGGCTCAAGAGTAAGAGAAAACATCTCCACAGCAATTTGTCCCGACGGGCAGGTGGGAAGAAGTGCCAAGCCATTACTAGCCACTCGGACGTGCACCAGACGAAGGCCCAGAAACTCAAGCATTTTTGCAGGCCCGGTATCACGGCGGAAATGAAAGAGTTTGTCTCGTCGCGCGACATTTGGAAAGGAACTTCTCCGAAGAGAAAAATTCCGCAGCCGCAGTTACGCAAGCGCCCGATAGACACGGGCTAAGCATGAAGAATGCAAATTTAGGTATGCACGTGGGATATGAGTGGAATTGTGTAGGACAGAGTTGTATTTTCACGTCGAGTGAACGTCGTATTCATTGTTTCTCTGTCGCACTGTATGCGAAGGGTGTACTTATTTTGTCACTCTGGCTGTACAGTGTATATTCACGTACTAGTTGCTTCTTGCGTGAACTTTCGCATTACTTATTGTACAGTACATTTGCTGTGTATTGTTGGCGTTACTAGTGGTGGTATTCGCGAACGTTGCGGTTGCATGTTATTGTTTGTGAACAACATATTAGTTATGTTCTTATGAGTTTTATTGTACAGGACATAGAAGATGCTGTTAATAACTTTTACGAGAAAGTAGAAACGTTAAAAAAGAAGTATAGTAAAAAGAAAAGTCCACCACAGCAAAAGCCTCAGGCATGGTGGTCGATTGACCTCGAGATAGAGAGGAAAAGAGTTAGGGCATGTCGACGGCGATACCAGAAAGCAAGGGGGGAGATCAGAAGGAAGTACAAGATAGAATACTATAAAGAGCACGATATTTATAACAATATGATTCAGGATGCTAAAAAGCAAAGCTGGAAACTTTTATGCACTAAGATAACTCACAACCCATTTAATATTGCCTATAAGTTAGCTAGAAGTCAGATTAAGCGGAAAATAATTTTACCTAGCATTGAAAAGGGGGACGGGAACATGACAAAGTCACTTGAGGAAACTGTAGAATATTTGCTCGATAAGTTTTACCCAACACGAAGCGGACCAGAAGATCACGCCGAACATAGACAATCGGATATGGGGTCTGAGACAGGTAACATAATTAATAATGACATACCGTTTACCGTAGGTGAAGTAAACATAGTTGTTAACGCTTTAAGAAAAGATGTAGCACCAGGCCCAGACGGAATTAAAACCACTTTATTTCAAACCCTTTACAAGACGCATACGGGGTTCTTCCTCAATCTTTTTAATGCTTGTTTAGAGCAAGGATATTTTCCTAAGAAGTGGAAACAATCGAAGATAGTTTTAATTCCCAAGAGTAATGCAGAGGATAAAATAGAAGAAAAGAAATACAGACCAATAGCAATTAATTCCATTTTAGGAAAAGTTCTAGAAAAACTTTTAAAGGAAAGAATATATTATTTTTTAGTGAACAATAAGTTACTTAAAGAATATCAATTTGGTTTCACACATAATACTTCCACAATAGAAGCATTACAAGAATTAAAGAGACGAGTCTCTAGAGCCAAGTTAGATAAACTAAACGTAGCAGTTATATCGCTAGATATTAAGGACGCTTTCAATTCGATTTTACCAAGTATAGTTACAGAACGTTTAGTTAAATATAAATGCCCTAATAATCTAATAAAAATAACAGATAATATTCTCAGGAATAGAGAAATAATCTATCAAGATGAGGGTGTTAAAGTAATTAAACAGATTTTAGCTGGATCACCTCAAGGTTCTCCTTTAAGTCCGTTGTATTGGAACTTAACAATTGCAGATCTTTTAGAGAAGAAACTCGGAGGTGGTATTCACGTACAAGCTTTTGCAGACGATATAGTAATACTAGTTGAATTTAAAGCGCGGAAAGAAGCAGAGGAAAGGGTTAACAAATTACTTAAAGTAATATACAAATGGGCACAAGATGCTAGAATTGTATTTAACAAAGATAAGTCTGAGTATATGATAATAGGTAAACAATATGGAAGTCATCCACCGATAATTAAAGTAGGGAGCGATAAGGTCAGAATAGTCAACGAAATGAAGATTTTAGGCGTAATTTTTGATAATAAGTTAACGTTTACATCACATCTTAAATATTTGAAACAGAAAGTAATGGAAATTACGTATAACCTGAATAGAACTATGAAACTAGATAAAAATGCAAGTAATAGAACGTTAAGTCTAATTTACAAAAGAGGAATAGAACGAATGGTTACATATGCGTCACAAGTATGGTATACTAGAAAGGTTGTCATAGTTAGGAAACTAACATCTATACAAAGGTTACCATTAATTATGTTAACTAAAGCTTTTAAAACAACCTCTAACATTTCTCTCAATGTTTTAGCTAAAATACCACCGATATATCTAACGATAGAAAAAGAGAGTGAAGTATATAACATCATGAAAGGAAACAAAGATTTTGTTTGGAATGACAAAACGTTTACAGGAAACCAGATTATGAGAAAATACGACCTATGGCAGCACCACCCCGCACAAAGAGTAGTAGTTACAGTCGGGGTAGAGGAAGGACAAGTAGATTTTCGGGTGTTTACAGACGGCTCAAAAAATGAAAAGGAAGTTGGTGCAGCCTTCGTAATTTTTGATAAAGAAAATAAAATAATAAATAACAAGAAATTTAAGCTACCAGAATACAGTTCTAATTATGAAGCAGAGGTTGTAGCAATGAAAGAAGCAATAGAATTTCTTCTTGTTAATTTCCCACATCAAGTACATCAGTTATGTACAGATAGTTTATCGGCGTTACAAGCCTTAAAGAATCCAACAAATGTTAATCCATTAATTAACGAGATCAAAAATTTACTTTCTCAGAACAAATCATTTATACTTAAGTTTAAGTATGTTAAAGCACACGGGGATTCAGTTGGAAACAATTTAGCAGACGAGTTGGCAAAAGAGGCTGCAACAAATGGTCAAGCAGCCTTTGTTCCGGTCACAAAATCATTTATAGTAAAGCAAACGTATAGTAAAGTAATACTAGAGTGGAATAAATCTTGGAATAAGGATGGAAAGCGAAGTTACCTATACAGTTGGATAAAAAGTATCAACCTTATCCCAGATCATTTTCCTACAAACTTCTATTCGTCCCAAGCATTAACTGGGCACGGTAGATTTCCTTTTTATTTTACTAGATTTGGAATTTGGCAAGAGTCCAAATGCAAGTGCAATAAGCGAATCGAGAGTTTCGATCATTATTTAATTGAGTGTCCTTTAGTAGAAGAAGAACGATTAAAGCTAATTAAGAGGTTAGGCAAGGAGTTAGAAAAAAGGAAGCCAGAAATAATTAAGAAAGAGGAAACGAGGAATATTCTAGAGGACATGGTAATTAAAATAAATGACTTCATAGTACAAGGACCATAAGGAAATTTAAGAATTAATAATAATAGGACCTAGATAATAGGACAATAAAACAGGGAGTGATGGCAGGCGATGGGGCAAAATTCCAACTTGGAGGGGAGGATTCCTCTGCCTGCATTTAATGCCATCTCCTTCCTTACATCATAACAACATTTTATATAAATACATCACATATATGACGGGCCATTTAAGTAGTAAGAGTTAGAATTAGCTTAAGTATATGAAAGTGAAATGAGGAACTTAGGTAAAACACACTCAACCAAGAACTTCAGATTTGTACATGACCAAGAACAAGAAAAGAAGCAACATCCAAGAGTGAAGATCGAAGTGACCCGAATCAAGTTTCACAGTTAATGAAAAGTTTTATTGTTATTTTAGAGCATCAAGAAATGCGTTGTATTTCATTGTTATTCCCACATTTTTCGTTTTGAGAAAATAATAAATAAAAGCCCGCTGGTCTTGCCCGTTCTTTGGCTGTGGTCGCTGATGGTGAACATCTCTTTTCTTAATTTCGTTTTTCTCATTTCATCCCAACTTTTTACCCACTATATAATTCCTTAATTTTCTTCTCTTCTTTATCTACTCTATATTCTTTCTTTATACCTGCGATACTTTTGTGGTGCAGGTCTGGAGTCCCTTCTCCATCTCACAATCTGTACAGTACATTTGCCGTGTATTGTTGGCGTTACTAGTGGTGATATTCGTGAACGTTGCGGTTGCATGTTATTGTTGGTGAACAACATATTAGTTATGTTCTTATGAGTTTCATTGTACCAGTGCATTGTATGTATTTCTGAGTACTGACGTACACTCCTTGTATTTGAGCCTACGAGACCTTCCCACTGGAGCGCACGATGTATTTTCACGAGTTTGGCACTTGAAATGACTACTGGCCAGACATTTATTATGGGCACTGGCCTAATTCGAATGCTAGAACTTTACCGTTCTTAAACTTATGAGTTGTCCCTAAGATGTGTATTTGTTGAGAAATCTGCGCCCAACCGCTGTTCTTACGCGAATTCTGTACCTGTCATTATCCTTATCAAGAACATTGGGCTGTACCCGATTTTGTTTTAGTAGGCACAGCCTCTTTTTTTCACTAAGTGTGAACGACGCCTACGCACGACTTTGTGAGTTTTGGGAATATTATTGCATAATATTCTGAAACTGGGGGGGCTGTGTCACAAACTAGAGCGTACGACGTCTAAAAGTACCTTATAAATTTTTCATTTTATTGTACAGCACCTAACTCTTCTTCAGTCGTCCGATTCATTCAGTTCGGTTCTATCTGCCCGAGACAAGGCTGGAACTTTCGCGAACGAAGGGGTGGTAACACGACCACTCGCCGGCTCGCCGGCAAGAAAATACCAAAATAAAAAGCTCCGCCGCTCAACTTACACCGAAGTTTCGAGCACTCTCGAGGAGGCACGGGTGGCTTTTCCAGTCCTAAAGAGCGTCGATGATTCTAGAAGGGAGAAGAGCGAAGTTATTCGCTGACGGCAGCGGGCGCGTTTTGTGTGTTGTGCTCTCTCTCTCCGCGCCGGCACGGTTATAAAAAGAGAAGCCGCGCGTAAGCAAACCAGCTACGTTTGGCAGTCGGGATATGACAACGGCACCTGTCAGTTTGTGCATCACGCCATCGGCGACCCACGCCCTGGAGGACTCCAACGTACTCCCGGGCCTCGAATCACCGTGATCGTCCCGGACGGCCTGGCCTACAACGAAGCCACGCTTCCCAGGTAGCCGAATCGGCTCCGACAGCGGTGCATCGTCCGGCCCGGTCGGTGAATATGCTGGGACTCTGTCACTCATAAGCATCGAACTGTTCGTTTTCTTTTTTAGTTAACTGCTCCCCTTCGTAATATTCATTTGTTAACGCTCCTGTTTGTATCATTTTGTCTAATTAGGACTGTTTCTTGTATTTGAATTCCATCTAAGTTGTCTGTCATTATCGATCCGTTACCTCGTGCTTGTGTTTGTGACTTGCCTGTCTAAATATAAGTCTTTGTGGTGTTTTTTGTTCAGGGCTCTTGCTCACTCTTGCCGCCCTGGTCGGCGAAAGCCGCACATCAGACGGCCACCCCCTTTGTCACCTGTGCCTTGTGGATTCGGTGGGGTTTGTTGGCTCTCTGGATTCAACTCCCCATATCTCCCGACAGTGCACCCGATTAAGGAAACGGGTGACACAGCCTAATCTCAGTTATTGTCAGGCCGCCTTCTGGGGATTTAAACCAATTCTTCTCTTTTATTGACAATTTTTTTATTATGCATTGGAGCAGAACGTTGACCTATATTTAGGTGGCGATACAAATATTGACATGCTTGCCAATACAAGTGCACAAAAGACTTCCAGTCTGTTATAAATGAGCATGGTCTAAGTAATGTAATAAAAAACCCTACATGAGTTACAGTAGATAGCGCTTCCTTACTTGATGTGTTTATTACGAATATCCCTAACGACTTACTTATGGCCTGAATTAGCGTCTCGACTGGGGCCAGTTGGTTCATTCTGATCTTAAACAACAGCGCAAAGGACAAGGACTGGGAAAGAAGTACAGACAGCGCTTGTCTGTGCTTCTTTCCTAGTCTTTGTCTTTTTCGCAGTTGTTTAAGATTACTAATGCCGATGTTTTATATACTGATGTTAGTGATCATCTCGGGATAAAGCTGCTTACTGAAAAAAATAATACCCTGAAAAAAAAATATCATGCCAACAAATTACGTACAGAATATCACCCCAGAAAATTTAGTCAGGTTCCGTCGTTTAGTTGCTCTACAAAATTGGAATGCGGCCTACGAGTCAACCAGCAGTGATGCAGCATACTCCACTTTTATTGCAATTTTCGAGCAGGTATACAATTAGTGTTTCCCCATGAAAAAAATGAGTAAACCACCGAAGGCGAGGAAACCTTGGCTCACGTACGAACTACTTGCCATGATTGAACATAATAATGAATTGTACACGAAGTTTGTAAAGTCAAGAGATCCAAATGTGCTTAAACAATTTAGGCTGTATCGTAATAAGCTTAACTCATACGTGCGAGCTGCTAGGAATTCGTACTTTATAAATGTTTTCTGGAATTTTCATCAACGACGATCTGATATAATTTGGAGGAAAGTAAATACCCTATAACATCCCAGTAATCGAGCCAGCGTCCCTGACATCGTTGAATATAAAGGTGAGAAAGTGAGCGGCGTGGCTTTAGCTAATGCATTTAACAGTTTCTTTATTGCACAATCTGACATTGGTAATGTTCCAGCAGTGTCAAGTTTTCAAAAATACTTACCTGAAATCAATGCCCCTCATTCCCTGTTTTTTGCCCCCACCACTGATGTAGAAGTAGTTTCCTGTATAACTAGTTTAAAGAACACGCACTCAATAGACACTAATGGATTTCAGATCAGACCTATAAAGTATGTTTTAGATTTAATATGCCCAGTTATTACGCACATATATAATTTGATATTGCTGACTGGCGAGTTCCCTAAGGCGATGCAAGCAGCACGTGTAGCACCAGTGTTCAAGACTGGAGAAAGAAACGTTATTAATAATTATCGCCCTATTCCAATATTGCCAATCTTTTCAAAAGGCATAGAGAAAATATTACATATTAGGGTTACGTCTTATTTTAGTAGGCATAAGTTCCTATTTGATTTTCAACATGGATTCAGAAAGCACCGTTCCACTGAAACTGCACTTCTAAAGCAAAAAGAAACCATTATTGATGCTTTTATTCGTAAACAATTAGCAACAGGCATTTACATAGACTTTTCAAAAGCATTCGACCTCATAAATCGCTCAATCCTTCTTTCCAAATTATATATGTATGGGGTGAGAGGAATAGCCTACAATTTGCTTAAAACCTATCTTGCGCAGAGAACACAATATGTAGATGTAAACCGGTTTAAATCTTCTATACATGCTATTAAAGCTGGTGTACCTCAAGGTAGTATTTTAGGGCCAATTTTGTTCTCTATTTATATTAATGATATTGTCAGCTGTACTAATAATGCAACTTTTGTGTCTTACGCCGACGATACTACAGTTTTTGCTATAGGCAAACCGGAAAAAGAATTAGAAGTTAAAATCAAGAAAATACTGCTTGACTTAGAGAGTTCGGCAGGCGCGAACCACCTTCGCATAAATACGAAAAAAACTAAGGTTGTCGTGTATTCCCCTAAAGGAAAACAAGTGGCGCCAATAAGTGTAAACTTAGGCACTACGCCGATAGAGATTGTCGTTCTGTAAAAATCCTCGGAGTGATTTTTTCAAAACATTTAACGTGGAACGAGCACATTCAGTATGTACAATCAAAAGCGTCATATGCTGTTGGCATTTTTGCTCGAATGAGGCATATTTGTCCTGTAAAAGTGAAGATTCTAGTGTACAACTCCTTGGTATTCTCGTTGTTTTCTTACTGCAGCCTTGTGTGGTGCAAGACGGGCGTGTCCAATTTGACAAAGCTACATCTATTACAAAAAAGAGCTGTTCGCTACATAGCTAACGTTCACTTCCTTTATCTCACTAAGAACCTCTTTTTGAAGTACGACATTCCTTCAGTGTACTCTTTGTATAATGATAGGCTGTTGGTAATCTACAAACGATTTGTACAGTGTAATGAAAAGATCCTAACCGTGCTAGCTCAACTGCGACAAAACACCCATGTTCGACAAACACGTCACAGGGAGAGATGGATAGTGCCGACGCCACACGCTTACTATGTCCAACAATCTTTACGGTACACATTGCCTGTTCTGTTAAATAAGCTAGTTAAAGAAAACTTTGACCCCATATGTAATGCAAACCGTAACATTAGATGGCAAACCGTAACATTAGATATGCGGGGATGTTTGATCTGCAATGTGGCATCAGCGCTCTGTGTAGTTTCTTTAGGGCACTAATTAAACATTTACAAGTAGTACCTTCTTGAGCATTGCGGTGACATTCCGAACACTGCCAAAACCTCCGCCTTTCTTCTAACTTCCGCAGGGGTGGCACGGCAAGTACAATACTTCATACTTCGCAACTTCTCCAGAAGTGCTCGCATGTGTAATTCTATCTTGATATATCCAATCGTGTCATTAGCAGTTACAACAACACACCTATTGCCAGAAGACCGAAAAAACGGATGCTGAAAATTTATCCCCTCTTGCTGAAAGGGCACTTTGGAGGGATCATTTGCATTTTTGAGGCCTTTCTGGATTTTGATGCCTTGCCACTTTGGAAGTAAAGGCAGGTTTTAGCCTACTGATTTACAAGTTTTGGCTGATTCGGCCACTGATAGCTGGGGCGCACACCTGTCAAGGTGCGTCAGAAGCCAAGGTGTTCAGCCAATGCCTCACCGTAAGAGACGCGCAGTATGGCCTAATAGAAGGCTTTGGCGGCAGCCTGTAGGTGCGTCATTTCACGTAGGGGCACGCATCTAAATAACCGATGCAGAACGGTGCTCGGCGTAGTTTCCCGGTTTCTGGTCGATAACTGATGAAAGTATGGTACGCGGGAAGTTCCGGTTCTCGATTTGGTCAGTTGAGTTCAGAGAACCGGGGCAATATTGAGAGGCACTAACTTTCGCTGCTTGCTACTCCACTTTTACACTGTTTTGAAGTCAAAACGGCGCCAATCTCAGACCAAGTACGTGACGCTCCTGGGTGGTTCTTGAGATTCCTTTTCCAATCGCGAGAGCGGAAGTAGGTCACCCGTTCGGCATGTCTCAAAGATAAATCCGGCCGATGTTTTGTAATCACCCACATGACTACCAAACCTATTTTTCTGTTCTTCAGGAATCACTTTCAGGAGCTGAGAGTGTACGGTTCACGCAAGGTATTTCGAAGTCGTCAACATCTCCTCAGTGTACAAGCAGCGCTCCCACACCGATATTCCTGCTTCAATCTGCTGCAATTTCGAGCCAGTGTGCTCCTGAATGAGGAAAACACAAGCCTCTTCTGAAGAAGGTTCTTGTTTTAATCGAACGCTGCGTACATCCGTGGCAGCAACCGAGCTTAACATCATTTATTTTAACTCGGGGTTTTAAAAGCTCCGCCATATAAAAAAGTATTCCAACAAAATATGTGTAGAACACACAAACTCAAAAGCAGCATCTTGAAGCTAGTTTTGCTTTAAAACTGCAAATGCTTCTGCGTTGCCTCTTTCTCGGTATGGGGGCGGATACTTTTCCCACTTTAAACGTTACCTAAAAATTCGGGGTCATCATATCGGAAGCAGAATTATTTGGTTTTAGGAAAACTTCGGAGAGCTACTAACTTCAGTGACTGTGCGAAGGATCGCTAGTTCCTTTTCGGTTGTTTCAGAAACGCCATGACGTCATCTACACTCAGCCCAAACCAACTGAAGGGGCATGGCATTACTGCTTTTGGGGACTAAATGTGTTGCCACTAGCATTATTCCTTTTTGGGACTAACGGCAAGGGTACGAACTGCTAGTCCCTCTATACTAAGGCCCTTTACGGCTCAACTATCGGTCCACCATAAAGACAAACTGTTGGTCTCTTGCACATAATCTGTTAGTCTCCCCCGTTAGTCCACTGGAGACAAACCGTTGTTCCTGTGGGTATCAATTTTTAATCTTTCCCGGTACTCCACCCACACCAATTGATGCTTTCAAGATGAAATGTTCATCCCTGCAAATGGCCTCCTCTGGATTAACCGTTCATACTAAAAGACGATGTGTTGGCTCGTTCAAATGATCCATGTGGAGTGAATCCTGTTCCATTAGACCGACAATATAGGAAGCGGAAGCAAACATAAGAGGCAAGAAACAAGTATTTTTTGGCAACCTAAAATATTCACGTCAAAGAAAATGCCCCTTTCAAGCTTTTATTGCAACACTGTGTCAGCAACATAAACAACACAAGTAAACTGCACTCAAATCAAAATATCGGAAAGCCTCTATTTCCAAGGCATGTTGGGCACACTTTGTCATGGCAATATGCCCCGAATTATGATATTCCGGGTACCCAGGGTGGTCACGTGGCTGCTATCCGTGGCGCAAGCGGGCTCCACTTGCACGGAGCACTTGTCCGTTGAGAGGAGGCAACTATCCTCCGTGTCGCGGTCGGCAAGGGGTGTATGTCGTCACTCTCCTGCAAGGAAGAAATAGGGCAACAAAACAAGCGCTGTTCGTCGTAGAGTAGAATATGTGGTACGACGCAAAACTGCGAAAAACGTACTTTGCGGCAGGCTTAACAAGTGTCGTTAAAAGATACCCCCAAAAACAAAGAAGATAGGCGCAAAATCAACACTTCATGTAGTGCAGCCAAACAGTGACCTGTGAAGTGCACTGAGTACAACACTATGGATTACGACCCTGGCCACGGTCGTTAACATGCGAAAATCAGGAATTGCTGTTTTTCCTACTCCAGCAGAACAGACGTAATACAACCTTGGGATACAACAAGTAATACAAGTAATACAACCTTGGGACTCATGCTCCATAACTCAACGCATGGAAGCACTGTATCAGGAAAACACAAAAAAATATCCCCAATAAAGATTGCGCATTATTCGTGTGAGGGTTTGTTTTCATGCTTAAAGACTTACGGGGCACGAAACAAGTGCTTCGTTCCTCGCTATAACGAGACATGTAAGGAAAAAGACGCTTCCTGTGAGCGCCAGCTCTGAATAATATGGTATAACTGCAATCAAAAATAAAAAAAAACTAAGAAGATGTGTTTAGTTATTGGAAGAAAAACTGCTTTCCTGCGCTTAGAAAAAGTTCATTATTTATTTCGGGCTGTAATGTCCCAGCTTGCATTTTTTATTTACAAAATGTAATAAGGGCCAGATTTTCGCATGTTTTTCAAGTTTTTGATATTCGTATTTTTATTGGTACATGTATGTCGTTATGAAGATAAGGCAAGCTTTCCAATATTCGGGCTCAAACTACAGCTAGCGCAGACTAATGATACAGCTTCTAGCGTAAATTTCCCGTACTTTTCTACTTACAATATCATAATTTCGATTGAAATTTGGTATCACTGCAGGCCGCTCTTAAAGGCTTTTATTTTAGGCCATTCGCCTTTGCCGAGTAAGCAATAGCGCTGCAATGTCTTGACTAAGAGTTGAACACACCATTCGCATTTTGGGCGCGAATTTAAACAACGCTGTATTCTAAAAAAAAAGAACACTAGCTGTGAGGTGCAGAAATATACTACGGTTCTTTTAGAGGTGTTTGATTACGGGCAGTCAGGCCGCGCGTTCGAGAAAAATTTCATTTTGCCGTTCTGTTCTCCGGTATATTACGAGTTTGGGTTCAGCGAAATATTGAGGAAAATGCAGTATTCAGCCAATTTACTGGAAATTTCAGCCGTTATTGTCTAATTTATCCTGGACGTGGTTTTCGGTTACGAGGGTACACCTATTTTTTTCGTACTCAGCCTCCGAGTGCAAACCTCCCCTGCAGATATCGTGTTTTACCAGATCGTTATAAGTTTTCCGCTTGAAATATCACGTTTTCATTGTACATTTAATATGCCTGCGAGTAATTATTGTATCTTAACAACATGGTGTTGTTGGTTCAGTGTTATTGTTTGGCTAACACGTGTTAACCATGTTTTATGAGATTTCTGGCTATCAATTTATTAAAACTGTATTTCAAATTTAAAAACTAAGCGATTAGGTTCCTGTTGGTAAGCTGGCCCTAATCGGGTGGTTATTTATGCGGTTGGGCGACTTGTTTGAAGAAAATTTGCGTTTTTACTTTTTTAGGGCTAATTAACAAATTAACTAAATATTGAGCGAAACAAATAAAAATTAGGTATTCGACGGCAGTAACGCACAGGTAATCAAGTGGCGTTGGTTTTCACAAAATCTGGCCCCCTGACGCTAAGGTAGCAGCTCGCACCGCAGCTCATCTTTCACACGGCCGTACCCGCTGGCCCACCGACAAGTAGAAACAAGTCAGAGGGCCGTCGCCAGAGGGAGCAACACCAACAACGTTGTGAGAGCAAAGGGTGCTGTTAGCCTTTCCGTTGGTCCCATTCGCACGCGGCCGTTATCGCCGCCCGTTTGGTCTTAAGGGGAGTAAGCGATCTTCGCGAAGGTAAATGCTGCATTTAGCCTTATTTCTTCCCATTTTGGCTCATTGTGTGGGCACTAAATTCAATACTGTCACCATTTCCTTAATCGGGTGTCCTGTTATAAGGTATGGGGGGTTGACTCAAGCGAGTAAACAACCCCCACCGATCCTAAAGGGCACAGGTGACGGAGGGGGAAACCGTCTGATATGCGGCTTTCGCGGACATCAGACGGCCAGAATTAGGCAATATAAAAATGCTGTACCATACTTTTAGACACCGTACGCTCGTGTTTGTGACAGTGGCCGACATATCAGGTTTAGTAAAACCATCCTCATAATCCTTTCGAACGTAGTGGCTGCGTAATGCAACCTGTGGCAGAAGCACATTAATTTTGTTACGTTTATCTTGGGTAACAAAAAATTAAATAAGTTCCAGTAACGTCAAAGCTGACGGAAAGGCAGAGCTATGATTCGCCAGAGCGGTTGGGGCGTTATTCTACGCTATTTACTACCACTCTTTAAGCTCTTCCTGTATGTCTCACGCCTGCCTAGAAAAATTGACAACTGGTTTGTTCTATTCAATTCAATTTTCCCTCTTTCGCCATGCTTGCATGCCTTCTCCTGAAGCAGCTGCAATCTTTTTCTTTATATCTTCTTTTTGTTCAACTTGGAGCTGCACTAGCGGCCGTTCTGTCTTTTTTGTGCTTCGTTTCATCTCTCGCGTGCTGGAGCCATTGTGCGCCATTTTGAACCCGTCATCATTTCTTCGGAGGCCTGTTTTTTGCTTACTATCGTAAAGCCTCATCCTATGAGCATTCCTAACTACTGACCGCGGTGACTGCCCGTGATAATTGCATATATTTTGCCTCCAATGTACCTGGAATTTCCTTTGCTCTAAACAATGGGAACATGTATGACGAGGGAAGTTTTGAGGAGTTTTGAACGGTCTCGGGAGTTTCTGGAGTTTTTAGGAGTTTTGGTTCCAGGAGTTTCGAACGGTTATGACTATATCCAAAGCTTGTTCTAGAACGCTCTTAACTTTTTGGCCGAAGGCTGAATCGAGAAAAAGCTGGTACGTTTTGAAGCCTCTGTTTGGGTTCGTCACACCGCGTGAGTGCGGTACCTAGATAGCGTGAAGGCGGGCAAGCTAAGACGACCAGCCGAGGCGGCTCTAAAGTGCTCTTCACCTAAAAGCCGGTTTCCTCATTTTGTTGGTGTGCCTCTTCGGGAGTATCCGCTGCTCAAACCAATCAATGACAAGGTCTTAGCAGGGCAAAGCAGACCTAAACAATCGTTAATGCAGTGGAGGTATATTAGTTATTTTAAGAAGAGAACACTTTAGGGGTTCGGCTTGTCGTCGGAGCTCGTATGCGGTCACGCTATCTAGCCATTGCACTCACGAGGCGTCACGCACCCAAACAGAGGCTTTGGAAGGACACCCACTTGTCCCTAGATTCAGCCATCCGGCCATGAGTTAAGGGCGTACCTCAACAAGTGGTTTAAATAGTGAGAACGGTTCGAAGCTGCTAGGACCACTGGCACTTGTCATCCGAGTCCCCCTTTTTTACCGCGAAGATAACTAAAGGTAGATTTAAGGCCAAATATATGCAAGCAACCGGCAGTAGCCTGGTACATTTAGTTAGGTATGCTCCTTGGGTCGGTTTTTAGGATAGCATTGGTGGCAAAAAAAATACGCGTTTAACATGGTGCAGAAAAGCACCAGCACTTCTGACATGAAAGTAAGCACAAGAACACTTGAACTCCCCCTCGCCCCGCTCCAGGTAGAACAAAAAACAAACGATAAAGAAACTGATGCGAGCTGTCATAGGAGAAGGAGTGCGAGCACTGCGAAGGCGGTGAAATTGATTTGCATTGAACAAACGTCTGTTCAGTTTATCGAGAGAGCAGTGATACAGAGATTGGGAAGAGCATGAGGGGTGAAAGCATAGAGCGAAGAACGGCCCCAAAGCCCCTCTTTCGAATCACTCCTGTGATATTCCGACAGCTTTCAGGTTGAGTGGAACTGCTTTAATTTTTTAGAACTTCCTCGATTTTTTTGTACACCCAGATCGAAGAAGGGGCAAGAAATGAGTGAAATTCCCCCCGGAACAAAGGGTTCCATTTTTTCTTTTCGTGACAACCACGGGAGACGAACACGAGTTTGTTCAAGTCACCTTAGAGAATTTTTGACCACTTCTTTTACCTGAAAAGAAACAGCAACCCGCTACGTTTCCAAACTGCCTACGCGCGTTGGTGTGAGCTTCGCTTGAAATCAAAGCAAAAAAAAATAATGAGAGCCAGCGTACACGGGACAGGTTACTGGGTGATTGTGGCAAGTACCGGGGTAAATATTTCCAGTTTCTTTATAATGCACAATCTAGGGCAGCTGTGATTGGCATGTTGACGCATCAGTAGATTTTCTTGACTAGCATACGCACTGTTCCGATCCATGGAGGTCGCGGGTATCAGTTTTCCGACGCGTTGCCCAGGTCCATTTTCCCATGTTGATGTGAGACAAGAGACTGGTCGGTACCTCTATTTTACTACGGGAAGGCGCGCTCAGTGGAATGGTTGCAAGCGTTCATTGACTTGACGATTAGTTTGTACCGCGCAGAGCACCTATTCTTATAAAAGAAAACTCGGTCCCCAGCGGGAATAATGGAGCACAAACATGTACCCACATGACGAACTATTAACGGGTGTTGAATGCATAGGAGTATCTGGAGTATATCGCCAATCAGCGCTGCTCAACAAAGCACATGGCCACGAAATCGCATCCCATATTCGTTCATATTAGGCCCTGTCCTCACAAAGAAATTTGTGCTTTCTGTTCATCATAAGGTATTCACCTGATAGACCCTTTCTTCCCCAGTGATCGGGCATAATAATATTTCAAATAACACCATGGCCAATTAACACCACTTCGCAGCGAGATTCCCACTTCTGGATCAGAGGGACTTCCCAGCTGCGGGTGAGTCCGTAGATAAAGAATAGAGACGATAAGAACAATGAAAAACCAATGACATTGGTACATCGAGACGAGCGAGGGAAGTACGCGGTCTACTTTTTGGCTGGCAGTTTTTATTTGGATGGGCAAGGTGTAAGTTCATATTACGAGAGAAACGACACAGCTGCACACCAGCCAAACATATCGGCACTGGTAAACGAATGTCGAAGGCCCCTGTGGTACTTTTGTGGATATCGTGTCTCGTGATGTCCTGTGCCGTGCATACCATCTTCGAGTGAAATTGAAACACCTTTAGGCGTACGAAGGCTTGAGGACGCTAGAAGTCCGCTGTGTAGTGAGCCACAGCCCGCAACCCGTGGGTCAGAAAGGCCGAAAGCCAGAATCGCATTACCGCCAAGTCGCACGGCGCTGTCCACACGGTACGCGATGGGACCTAGATCCGTCTGGGCTGACTGGCTTGCTAAGACACGCCATTTACGTTCCATGTAGTCGCTGTGAAGTCCGCTAAAAACTGACATCGTATGGTAATTGCTAACGGTAATGAAACAGGTGCTAAACCCGTGGTCGCTGATGGACAAAGCTGCGGAGCATTGAACTCCAGCCTAGTTCACAAAAATTGTGAACTTTCACCGGCAAGGATGTCTGAAAGAAACTTGTTAGGCATGTCGAAGCGCTGCAGCCAGAAGCACTGCCCGTTTCTGTCATGGGGACGTAAATAGAAACATTTTTTTTGTACTGTGCTGCAAAAAAACCACAGCGAGAAGCGTTTGCTTCCGAGACACGCCGAACTGCAAGCCATTCACTGACGATCGTTTTAGAGCGACCGCTCTGCTACGCCGTAGTTCGGAAGGTGACCTTGAGCCTCCGGAGCGCAAGCGTGGCTGCTGTGACATCACGCCACGTGACCCGCCTTGCTCACTCAGAGACTGGCCGCGGCAGTACCACGTGACTAGTGGAGGCGCGTTTAAAGTCACATACGCTTTGTCGTTCATTTCCGCCGTGGAAGGCGCGTCGGCTGGGCCGCTTGTGCGTGCCCCTAAGCACAAGTTACAGGCTGATTGCAACCGAAACCAAGCCAAACAGTCCTTTCACTTGACCTTGTGACCCCAAGCGACAGAACAAAATGTGTACCAGCTGAACACGGAAGCCCGACCTGAAGCAGGGAGCCTGAGAGACGCCCTCGCTGGTGGCCGCTGTTGTTCTCAGAAACAACTTTTAAATGAAGCCTCTCCGGTTGTATTGACTGGCTGGGACCTCTGCAAAGCCAACAGATACTGTGGCTTGCTTTTGTCGTGGTGGAAGTGTTTGAACCGACGGTCGCACTATATGGTACTACTTTTTTGTCACTCCGCGTAAGATGACAGCTACCTACCTATGCACTTGTTGTTGGTGTGACTTGCCTGACACAATGTTAAATGACGAAACCTTAAATCTGTTTCCTCCAATATAAGTGTACTGTGCGACCTCGCACATTCTGATTTTGTTATCGTCTTGATTGTGGACACAAAATTGATGCAGTGTTCAGTAGTCTTGACTTGCATATAAATATTAATTTCCCACACTTTCTTTATTGCCTGTAATGATCCCACAGTTACCATAACGCACGTTGGCGCAAACCGCACGTCTGCAAATTTATGGCAGCAGTTTGGAAACAGGCGTCATGTCCGTCCTGCTATAATATTGCTGATTTTCGAGGGCGCGTAGAAATATTTCTGTAAAGGTACCTACCTATTCAGCAATCAGACATGACATTGTAAAATTTCTTCAGAAACGCTTTTGTATTCTTCATATATTAAAGATTGATTGCTGTGTTTGCGAGGCGAATTATGCATCATGGTTGCTGTTTTTTCTCGTGGACCTGTAAGCATGAGCACACCCAGTTATGTAGCAAATTTAGGGTCAAGGAGTCTGATAGAAGACAACCACTAGCGTCGTAAGGAGGATCGTGCTTTATGTGACGGATGGGAAGGGGGGCATGCCGAAAATGTACTCCCGGAATTTCCAAGTGTTTAGATCAGGCCCTTATCACTGGGTGTTGATTTGTCAGTCAGTCAGCCGGGCTCTTCTTTTTATAGGTATAGATAGGGAACTAAGACTGTTAGAACAATTAACGGCTCTCTTTGGCTGTAAAGTTCATAACGAGATTAAAAAAAGTTAGTCACATCAATAAACTGTTCGGTTTATGGCCCACGCAGAACACACACACACGCACACACACACACACACACACACACACACACACACATATATATATATATATATATATATATATATATATATATATACAGGGTGATCAAAGTTAAGTCGACAGGTTTTTAAAAAATAGGCGCTTAGATTTAGGCGAAGACCACCTTTACAGTGAGGTCATGCGTCCAAGGGGACACATAGGAAGTAATTATTGATGTAGGTGGCTTAGTTAATAAATATAAAATAATTAGCTTTCTAGTGGCTGCACTAACCAGGCATGTTTGTATTGGAAAGTTAGACGCAATCGTGTTTCTACGCAGTTTAAATTGGCAGACTTTTTCCAGCGTATCCGTAGTCAGAGATATCAAACGGCGAAGTTTAATTGCCGTTCGCATAATTACACATGCTAGAAGTCAAGACCTGCGCATAGCTCCTCCCTTTTGTTCTGGGTTTCGATAGCGGTTCCGAGTACTGGAGATTGCGATAACGGCAGCCAAGAATGAATGGGTGCCAGTTATCACTGTTTCCTGTGCCTCCACCCCTTTGCCGAACTAAGCACCGTGCACAGCAGGCGCGTCACCGAAAGGAGGAGCTTTGTGTTGGTGCAGACTATCTTGCATGCGTAATCATGCGAACGGCAATTATACAACTTCGCCGTTTGATATCTCGGAGAACAGATGCGCTAGAAGAATTCTGCCAATTAAAAAACTGCGTAGAAACATGACTGCGTCTAAATTTCTAATAGAATAATGCCTGATTACTGCAGCCACTAAGAAGTTAATTAATCAGATTTAGTTAATTAAGCTTCCGGAACCAATAATTACCTCCTATTTATGTGTCCCACTGGGCTGTCGAATTAACTTTGATACCTTGTGTATATATGTGTATATATATATATATATATATATATATATATATATATATATATATATATATATATATATATATATATATATATATATATATATATATATATATATATATATATATATATATATATATATATATATATATATATATATAGGATGCTACAAAGTAGCACAAAACTGTTTCACACCTCGCTTTCACCACCACAAGCCAAGTATTGGGCTATTTCATGTTTTAATCACGTGATTATGAATATTTGATCAGATGCGTACATTTAGATGTGGGCCATATGCGTACACTGACGAGTATTCTTTTGTCTGCTTTCTTCGCTGCTACTGTCACCGTACGCTTGCACTAGCACATAACGTTTTGAGTAATTGTGCTTTTGCTTCTCAGGCTACTCCTCATTGTTACAGATATGTATCGCTTGGAGGTATGTAATGCTTTCTCATGTTGGAACCACGTGATTTTGAAGTCTATTTTTTTTTCAAAATGGAGTTGTTAAATAATGTATTGCACGGCAGAAGCCAATCGTTGTAAAAATAGGCAAATGTTTTATGAATTTTCATGTGTGCGTCACAGTTCTGAAAACTGAATAAATTGTTGTGAGTGAAATGAAACGACTACTTTCAACCTTTTTTGTATAGAAACTCGCTCAAACAGCCTAACGCCCATATTTAAACTGTTGCTTTAGGTTGGAGAAAGAAGAACAACCTGTTCGTTTGCGGTCCCGGATCGGGTGACAATGTTTTTCCTGTTCAGTCCCAGTTTCACTCCATCACGTACCGAACGGATTCCCGAACGGGTGGCTAGCTTTGAACTGGTTGGCGAAGCAGTTTAGCTATGTGTAAATAATAATAAAACGTAAAAATTTCAATTTGTACCTCAAGCGACCAGTGTCACAATATACACAGTGAATTCATTTAAAGAGACCGCCTTCTCCCAACAAGTGTATATTTTAATTCTTGTTTAAAATCTTAACACTTCGGCTGAAAAGGGAACAGCGTGAGTTCAGTATTTAATGCCTTTGAGCAAGTACAGGAGGCTGCGGATTGGGTACTAGACGAAGTGGAAGGCATTGTTCGACGTGGCATAGTCTACACTGGATGTTACGGGGGCCTGGTACCTGCTTTCTACATCGGGCAATTAGTTCTTCAACTGCATCAAAGCCTTGTAAAAAATTTAAGGAAAACTCATGAGGTAGTCGGACCATTCACGAGCCACTTTCTCATTGCGTCGAAATACCCTTTCAAGCACTAGCTTATGCGACTGGCGGCAGCCGGCGAAAGCCTCCTCCAAAAGATATGACCGTTCAATTATGTGGTGCTTCTAGTTCAGCTCGTTCGCACCACGTAAATGGTAACTAGTCTGGTCAGGTCACGTCAAGTGGTTTATTTCCACCATTCTGGAGTTGGGGTTCTTGCAGGTGATAAAGCCGCTTAAGCCAGTTGAACCTAGGAAGTTAGCATACAGATAACTTCGTTTTATTATCTCCTCAATTACGAATCCCGCTTAACATTAAACTGGCATAATTTGCCCCGCGGATGAATGAGTGATGTCCCTAAATTAACAGGGGCCATGTTTGAATACCCGGGGTAGAAGTTTTTCATTAGTTGAAAATAACAATGTGGCTCCAGAAATGGTACGTGGCTCCATAAATGGTACAAATGGACTAAAATGTCTGGTTACATAGGATATTATTTTCGCCGTCACCCGTGGCAGGGTCTATGCCTGACGATAGTTATAAGTAAGCTTTTCATAACGCACCTTCACTGTAATATTGCCCTGATCACTGGAGGGCGTTTACTGGCAAGGAGTACTGATGTGTCAGTCATTTTAAGTATTTCTGCTTTACAACTCATCCCAGCCATGGTGTGTTCCGCTTCATTAAAGATACAAATATTAGGTTATAATACACACTATAAGTATAAATAAAGATAAGCTAACAACTTTAAGGGTAATTTGTCGCCTGAATGACGCAATGAAATTTTGGTTGGAAAAGGGTGCTTTATTTTTCTACAGCACTGTACCTACTCCGCAACCGGCAGTCGCAGAAACAGATTTAAGAGTCAGGGGAGTGCTTAAAAGTGGATTTTTGAAGACAATACAATGGGAAACAGATAAAACAGCCGTAGATGTATAGAAAGGATAAGTGCTGGTTCAACGAGCACTGCCGGACTGGCCTGTCTTTTTGCATATGACTTTTGATGCGACTGTTTCAATGTATTGTAGCTCCGCTTTTTTTGGACCAGGAGTGTTTAGTTGTTGGTTGTGTTTTACAGAACACTGCAGTTTGCTGCTCTTTTGTTGGGGTTACTTTAGCGCAATTTTTTCCACGCCATAAAAGTGGGCGTAGAGCATGAGTTAAGCTACTTCACTTCAGGGGGCGGCTCCTTAACCCCTGCTATATGTGCACTTTTATAGCAATGAAGCGCGTTAACCCCCTGTTAGCGCACTTCATTTCCTAGAACCGTTTCCTTTTTCATTTATTTAGTTCCATGCGCGCGATATTTTGGGCCTTCCGGCCCTCACAATGTTTTCATATAATATGTCCCGCTATTGTATCTACCAGCAGTCATTTTATTGCAGATACCGTAGAAAAAATTAACTAGGGTGTAGCTGAATCAGCAGTATCTGTAGGAGAGAATGACTAAAAAGGAAAAATTGTAAACTAACGTATAACCTCAGCGTCATCTAAAAATTCAAGTAGCGTAAAAGTTTAAAATCGGTGGGCCAAATCAAGTTATAGCGGAGTTTCTGGATATAAATAACAGAAAGGAAGGTTTCAGGCACTCTGCTTTCCATCGTAAAAACACTGATGCGCTGTTAAAAGAAATCAGGATGAAGTGTAATGCTTCAGAGAAAAATTAATGTTGAAATGTGCGGAATGTCGGAAATCTGTCCTTGAAGTTTCCTCAACTTGAATTTATTCATCTGGGGACTTTGTGTTGATTTTTATTACCTTGCAGTAGACGTATTGTGACAGGACCACGAGTGCTAAGATCATAAAGCCTTCGTGAACGTGACTGAATATAGCTTTTAATGCTAGACTCTTTGAAAGCTGCGAATAAAACACTGGAAGGAAGCAATCGGGTTGGCACCGACGAGGGACTCCTCCGAAGTAAAGGTATTGAAGCTTACACATTTTCTGAACAGGACGAATAGGTCATCCCAACCTCAATGATTTGTTCACAGCATCAGACATAACGTATCGACGGCGGCAGCTAGTGAAGGTAGAGCAGTGAATTTATGTTACGTCATTGTTTCCCCTTGACCCCACCACATCGTGCCTACCTCTTTTACTTTTGAGGATAAAGCAGTCCACAGTTGCTCAAAGTTTTGTACGGGCGCCTCTGCGTTTTCTTCGTTCTTTTTATATAAAGCAATAGCAATTTGCATTTACGTACTCTTTGGCAAAAAGTGGGCTCCTGCTCCACGGGGTTACACCTTGGCAGAAAACAGGAGTTGTGGATGGTATTATGCTTAGCACGCAAAATAACATTAAAAAGAGACAAGGAAGAAAGAGATTTAATTAGAAATTAGCACCTTGGAGCAATGGGAACCCGCGCTGCAGATTTCTGACCCGGAAGCACAAATCCAACTTTGTCTACAGTCCGGATGGCTGAAGTCACCGCCACGGTGCAAGGAATCCTGTCCGCCTCCTAAAGGGTAAAGAACACGCAAGAGGATTTCCCCACTCTTTTTCTTCCTTTCACCTCGTCCTGGCCAAAATAAAGTATTTTCTACTTTACTCGTCTTTGCATGTCTTCTAAATTTATTGTGAAGGTGGTATTTTGTAGCGGCAAACACTATTTATTTAATGTCAGCCAAGCATCAACCCGCAAAAATAATGGATAGACCCGTTCTACGGGGCACGGAGCACATCAGTTGATTTTTATGTGAAAATTTGCACAGCTCTGTCCAAACACATCCGCGATAAAAAAAAGTTCTTGAAGTTCCGGCGACTGTGTTTATATTTTGGCTATTGGCTCTAGATTTACTGAAAATGCTCCCAGGGAGCTGATAGAACTTATCAAACGATCGAAACAGCAACGCGATAACGCGAGTCTGGCCTTCATATGGTGCTTTTGTCTCGGAAGTTCGCCAGGTGTGTTTACCCTTCACGAGACTCACCGCGCGGGGCAGCCCTGGCTTCGAAGAAAAAGGAGATAATTGGTCAAAAAAAAATTTGAGAAACTAAAAAAAGATAACAATGTTAAAAAAAATTGCGGGAAACGACAAACCACTTGATGCCCTGCATTTCCACAATAATGCAGATTTCGCGAGTTTCCCGTGTAATCGTCATATTAGCATGCATGGAGATAATTGGTGGAGTGGAATTATGAAAAAATAAACAACAAAAATATAAAATAAGGAAAATAGCATACCATACAACGCCCGCCATTTCCAGAATAATGTATATTGTGCGGGAGTGGTACCTGTAATCGTTATATTAGCGTAAAGGGGGATATTGGTCGAAGGAATGTTGCAAAACTAAAGAATAAGAGAAATATGAAAATATCGAAAAAAGGCAAACCGTGTAACGGCCTGCACTTCTACAACAATGCAGATTTCGCGAAAGTTCCAAATGTAACTGCTATAATAGCTTGAATGTTGATTACTGGTTCAACAAAATTTTGGAAAATTAATAAATAAGAAAATCTTAAAAAGTATGAAAATGGCACACCATAAAAGGCTCTGCATTTTTACAATGATGCAGATTTCACGAAAGTTTCAAATGTATGCGTTATAATAGGGTAAATGCAGATGATTGGGTTAACGAAGTGTTGAAAAACAAAATAAGAAAAATAATAAGAAATGTGAAAAATGGCTAGCCATACAAAACCCTGCATTTCCGCAATAATGCAGATTTTCCGAAAGTTCCACCTGTAATCATTGGGTCCTAGAAGATGTCGGTGCAGCACATTTCGGTGGATTACGATTTGGTGCGGACATTTCGGTGCCGGGACATTTAGGTGCACAGACATTTCGGTGGGCGGACATTCCGGTGCACGGACATTTCGGTGCGCAAACGTTACCGCAGACGAATTATCCGGGGGCTTATTTGTTTTCAACAGCCATTCTATATTTCCGCGTAACGTAGGTTATGGAGCAAAAGAATCTACTGCATTGCTTGAACATTTACGTTAATGCCATGTTTCATCTTTGCCCATTATTCGTATGGAGTGAGCATTTTCATATTTCTGTTTAGACCTCGTTTAGGAAGCACCCATTATGTGGCCAACTAACTAAATCCTTTTGCAGACATTTTTATTTACAAGACTTTTTGATGTAGAGTCCCTCTTTTTTTCCGCGTGCACATCAGCTAAGGAAATCAGCCGGGGATTACCATGCATTTTACAAGAAAGTCTCTCTGAATAAGAGGCACACTCCTACATCGCAAGAAAGTAGCTTTACAAACATTCTGTTGCCGCCGAAAATGCCAAAAATCTTATGAATTGTTTCATGGACAGTTCTGTGACGCTAAAACAAACTTTCGGCAGCTTTTCATTCCGGAGAAATCTAGAATACCGTCGTGGAAGCGTAGACCTTTCTGAAGACAGCTGCAGCTTCTATCTCTCTTAAATCCTCCTAAAGCGTGTATAGATTGTGCGTACAAACACCAGTCACTCCTGTGTTCAGGCCAAAGCGCGATATCACTTGCCTTTAACCACAGGCACCGAAAACGAGAAGGAAAGGGTCCATAGTTTTTCTAGCTATGTCAGGTTTTTTGCTTTTTGTGCGCCGTGGGATGAGGGGCCTTAAAATATCTGTAAAAGTGCGTATGCAGACGTGCTTGTTGTGTCGCAAATTAGTATGATCGTTATTCAGCGGAATATATGGGTAATTCGGTTGGCAAAATTTATAAAAGCAGAATCCACACAACATAATACAAAGGTAAGTATTTGGCTGCGATCTGTCTGGTTGGGAGGTTGCAAATAAACAGCTATAACTACACGGGAAACAAAGCTACAATTAACGGAGAACCCGACATTTCCGAAACAGCTTTCTCAGGGGTGCCTCGGGTCAGGCTGCTGTGGCGTCTGATAGCCTTTCAACGCGTTAGGTGTCTTACAAATGCCATCCCTGCGGAGTGCAGCCCGTGCGTGTACACAAAGGTGAGAGTTCCAAGGTAGCGATTAAGATACGTGCCACTAATAAAAACTAGAAGCCTCTTTTTCCGGTTTTGTTTCGTTGTCGAGGATGACCGTACCGAAGAACTCGATTCTGAGGCCGGATTCCTAACAGTGCTATATCTTTACATGCACCATGAGTTGGCCCAATATATTTTGTGCGCAACAAAACGCCATCGAAGTAGTTCCGAGGACACAATCAGAAACAAGCTTGCTCGCTGCACCCTTTCGTGCGTCGCTGTCATCCCGACTGCACAACTCTCCAGGAATCGCTCCTTGTTCACCCCGGGAGCCCCTGTGGAAATTAACTCTTCAAGCCCGGTATATTAACACTCCGGTGCAATGTTGGATGCAGACGTCTCCTCGTCTTCTTGCATTACAATAGGAAGAAAATTTCAATCGGCTGGTGTGGCGAGTGCTGCAAGAGTCATTCATGAGCTTCCGATGCCAACTTTGCACATTGGAAAGGCACAAATGGCATCCCCCGACCTACGAGGCTGGTATCTCACCCCCCCCCCCCTCCGGCCAATCCATCCGGCTTCTGCTCAAGAGGTCCAATAGGCCAAGAGGTCCGACGAGTCAAAAGGTCCTATAGTCACGTGGCAGCCGAGTCGAGGGGTACAACGAGTGAAAGGGTCTAATTTGGGTCAGGAGGTACAACGTGTCACGATGTGAGTGAGTGAAAGAACTTTATTGTGAGTGAAAGAGCTTTATTGTCACGAGGACGAAAACGTCAAGTCAAATTTGTGCAAAAAGGTACAACGCATCAAGAGGTACAACGCGTCAAAAGGAAAAATGCGTCAAGAAGCCCAACGCGTCAAGAAGTCCAACGAATCAAAAGGTGCAACAAATATTTCTTTTTTTTGTCTTCTTCATTTATAATCTACCCCTAAGACTTTCTAGTACATTAACCCCTTCAGCTCATTTTATAAAAAGGCTGGATCCAATGAAATGTCCTAGTAATATTTAGTCGTTTAAGTTATTCGGCCCTACATTGCGGTTAATGGGGGCTTGTGATAGTCACTGATTGTTCTGGCTTCCGTCTCTCCGACCACCAGTCTTTCCCACGAAAAGCGACGCCGGGATTGACTTCAGCTGCGGCAAAGAGTAACAAAGTGGCATGAAACTTGCTCCACTGTAACTGTAGCGCTGCCTGTCCTTTGGGTGTGCTGTCCACGCTTCTGTTATCGGTTGCTGTGACTGAATTACATAAAGCAACGAAGTCCGGACGGAACAGGGGGATAAATATAATTAAAAAGAACAAAATATTTTCACACGTACAGAAGCAACGTGTCTTCTTCGTCGAGGTCACAAGGCATAGCACCAGAAAACCAGACAGACATCGAAAACCTGTAGTCACATTGTGGTTTTCGATGTCTGTCGGAAAAAGGGCTTTCCGCGACGAGGTGTAAGCATGTCTGAGTAGTTGGCCGACTTCAGTGTTGTACACATCCACAATGGTGCCAAAAGATGCCGAAAGCACACGTCTTTCCGATGCGGTCTGTTTTTCGAATTTTGGGAAATAGAAGCAACGCTAGTGATTGCGCTATTTTCTCCAGTTGTTGCGAACGCACTTTGAATGTGCTCTGGATCAATCACGAAGAATAAAGGCCTTTTGGGATCGCATGGATGCCGGTAGACGAAAGCTCTAATTGCTGGTTAGCCCCGATGAGAACTGCAAAATTCCGTTGCGGTTCACTCTTTTTATCGGTCAGGACTCAAATGACTTTGTATCCGATCTTCGCATGACCCCAAATGACCTAATATTTCCTGCGGCGCAGCGGACAAAAACAATGTGAGCAAATTGTTTAAACCTAGAGACAACGCTCTGCACCATAAAACCCATGACGCGAGTAGCTGCCTCAGAGGTATTCGGCGCATTGCCAGTAATGTTTGCGCCCTTGTAGTCGAAGAACGGTTTAATGAGGATCTCATCCACCATGACAGTAACCACGTGTTGGCGCTCATACAAGCCATATATCTTTGTTTTATGCAACCTAAGAAAGTAGAAATTTCATGTTCTGCTGTGGATTCATATTATGGGAGGAACATATAGACCTTACAACTACTGGATATGGGCATTGTAATATCGCCATTACTACGCATATATATGTACGCATGTGGCGATATTTTGTATAGGAGGAAAGAAAACCCTGTGAACTCCGGTGAGTACCGCCTCCGCATCTTGTTCTTAGAAAGTAGCTTCAACTGCTCTGTCGGGAATCGTATTACGCCCGCGTTTTCCTCTTCCGATGTGACAATGTATTGAGCAAAAAACAAATGGCTTCAATAATTACCCCGGTGTTTTTTTCGATGCTGAGCCCGTGTTGGGGCCTTACGCCTGGAGTCCGTGGAGAAATTCCATGACATCCCTTTTGCTATCTGCGTTAGCTGGAACGCACAAATCGCCCCCTAACGTCGTTGTCGGCTTCTCCGTAAAGTGTAAAGTTGTCCCCATGTCAGCATTTACAACAAGCGAGTACTTGATCACAGGAACTTCGTCTTCGACGAGGTGTAATATCACGAGCCACCCCTCGTTCTCGACGCAGTGCCAAAACGCTGATTCTTGGTTTCTGATGTGGAAAACTTAGTGTCTGTAATGGACCTCGAGGTCCACCGGCTGCCAAGCCGTCGAGAGAGAGCGGAGAGCGCACGTCTGATGAGAGTGAGGGCTTTAATGGAACTGGGTCGCGTGGAGCGCGAGCGCGTGCCACCGCTCGGTCCGTGCTGGTGAAGATGATGATGACCAGCGTCTTCTGCTATGTACGAAGAGGAAGAAGTTCCTACAGTATCCAATGCACGCTATTCTGTCTGCCTCTTGTTGGAGGAGAGAACTTTCCGCGGATTCCGCAATAGCTGCCTGGATGGCTGCCGCTTCAAGCCACTTTCGCTTCGAGTTCGGGCTTTCTCTGCTTGTGCTCTTTTTTGAAAAATATGTTGGGCACGCCAGAAATATCGAAAGCACACCACCCGGACGAATGCGCTGACTGGGCAAGGGCGTGGTTGCCGTGTGCCCTGTTCGATCGTCGTCGTACAAAGTTTTCGTACAATATGTTTTCGAGTTGAAGTGCAGCTCGCAAACCTATATAAAACCGTGGCGTGCTTTCACTTCAAATTTGCTTTAATTACTCGCTGCATAGACTTGTAGTACGATGTGCTATTTGAAGAAAAAACACTGGGTAATTTTAATTGCAATCTAAAGCAAAAAAAAATTTGCCGCATAACTCACCCTGGAATACTGTGTCGGACTGAAGGTCTCTCGCGTTATTGCCCACACCCATTCCCTGCACAGTTCCCCGTCGTGGCGAAATCGAAAAACACGCACCTTGCATGTCTAGTCGTAATTGCCACGGCACTGAGGCATACAACACTCCAGAAGGATTGCAAGATAGACTAGTTGGTTTATAGTGACTATATCGAACAGGCAGCGCAAAAAGGATGGGACAAAGAATTAACACTGGGTCGTCGTTGATTTTGCTTTTGGCTCGTCCTTTTTGCGTTGCCCGTTCAATATGGACACAATACTTGTACGGCATGGCGAACTCAGGAGGGTGTTGCTTCAAAGCTCAGGTTCCAACCATCGCCACAACGCTGCTGATAACCACAATTAAATCACAAACTGCACGCAATTTGAAGTCCACAAAATTACAGCATAACATGCACGCACGTGCACCCAAGTGCGCCAGCCACCACCTTGTATGCACGGTTTGGTGCGAGACTACTTGTACTCCGCAGTAATATACAGTGCGCTCTCATTACAACGTTTTCAGCTGCATAAAATTATTTTCCTAAAATATCAGTGTCCTATGAACAATGTTTGTACACCGACAGAGAGAATTTCTTCCGTGTGTTATTTCAAATATCACCAGAAACCTGAAAAATGAATTTTTGTTGTAATATGATACCTTCGTTTGGTGGGGCACCCTGAAAACTGGCAGAGAACATTTTTTTTCAGCGTGGGAATCCCCGTGCGCCGCACCGCAGCCTCCCTCTCCGTCTCCGCGCCGCCTCCATCAACAGCCGCGCCGGCAACCACCTCCGGCCCGCGACGTCAGCACACGTCAGCAGCCATCCGGCTTGCAGACTAGAAGGTGATGCCCTCAGCGGAGCTGTTCATCGTAAAATGACTGCGGCCCACCATGAACGAATGGATGATTTGTAGTTTCTCCCTCGAATCAGGCATTATGCTGCTCATGCCGAGATTTGAGTGGGAAGTCTTCTTTCCTTCTCCCTCCCATCTTTCCCCGTCCGCTCCACCAGCCCTACCAGTCTTACGACCTTTGCTTAGACACCGTGACCTCGTCAACAAAAGATAAACGCGCGCTTGCCTAGCGGCCTGACGAACACCGCTGTAGCCGCCGACACACAAGCACGACATGTTTCTTGGTTTCTCCGCTTTCTTAGCAACTCGAAAATGACAGCAAATGCAGTTCCTTCCCACGCACCAACTGGTTGCCTGGTCCCGTCATACAAATGACCCTCTCTCTGTGACAATACAGCTACCATTTGGGCTATTCCATTCCTGTCCTTTAATTCACTCATTAAAAAACAAAAAAAAATGTTTCAGGACAAAACCCGTACCAAAAAAGCTATCGCAAATTTAAACCAATTCAAAATACAAAAATGCGCACTACGCCAAAAACAATTTTTTGAAAAAAGCCAGTTCGATGTTGATTTTAAAAAAATGTCCCTCTCTCTGTGTCAATAGCACAAACAACAACCTTGTGCCCCTAGGCCTATTTCTTCGTCAGAGAGGCGTGGGGAGAAGGGCAGGAGCAAATGTGTATTTTAGTTACTCAAACCACCTTCTTCATACTGTACAAACATGAACAAAATTGTTTGACTTCCTTCATTCTTGATACAGGCCGCTCCCTCTTCATAAATATATAATCGTCATTCAACGGTGCTAAAAGTATGCACTGAAAAAAAGGCGTAGCTTGCACTAGTGGTGCAAGGCAGCAGAGAAACAGCTGAGCTGGAGACCCCCCTTCCTTCGTCGAATTGAGAACCGGCTGTTGCACCTCAAATGGATTTCCAAACTTGCCGCTGAAAGTGATGCAATTTTGGGTGGTTTTTTTTAGTAACATCTGCCTAAACCCGACTTCGACAAAGTGTTCTAGGGAATCTCGTGCCTGACGGCGACGTCCGACTTATCACCAAGTTCAACTCCGATTTACAATTGCGGGCCACAAGATCGAATTCACAAAAAACAACAAGCTAAATTGACTGTTTTATTCATTAGTGCGTTGATTGAGTACGAGCACGACGAATGAGGGAATGGACGGCATCAGTACGGTCTGCTGATGCCCATTCCAAAGTGCAAGTGCGTTCGCATCAAATGCATAAAACACGCAATCACCAACGCTGCTTCTATTTCCCAGAATTAGAAGAGCAGACCCCATTGGGAAGGCGTATGCTTTCTGCATCTTTTGGAACCATTGTGGATGTGTACAGGCGTGCTTACAGATTGTCGTGGAAAGCCCGTTTTCCGTCTGACATGGACAACCGGAATGTTTAGCTTGCTCTGCAGGTGCTGAACGATGCTGTATCTCCCCCTCTCCGAGAAATTCGGGAAAAGAACAATCTCTGCCATGTAGAAGCGCCCGACACGTTCGTTTATATTGATACGCGGTAGTCCGGTATCCACAGAAGGCACAGTAAGACCGACTAAGCGCCGTCCAAGCAAGGGGCCGAAGTCCACGCACGTCCCTCTCAGCGTCTTCTTTCTCTTCCCTCCTTGATGATGATTCCGACTTGATGGTGATGTCTCGTAACAGAACCCCCCTTCCGGAGGAGCACCGTCTCGGTGCTGCTCAGGGCATAACTCTAGGCTGGGAACGGTAGGGCTTTAGACGGACGACATGGACGATGTCAGTTTTCGGAGGGCGCGATGAGTCAGCCGGAACGACAGGGGTGATTTCATAGTTTACAGCAGTCACTTGTGGCAGGACACGATAGGGGCCGTAGTAACGGGCGAGCAGTTTCTCAGAACGCCCTACTTGGCGCGCAGGACACCAGAGCAGCACGAGGGAACCTGGCGCAAAGTGGCGGATGCTGTGGCGTCGATCGTAACGGGACTTTTGCGAATCCTTGGATGACGTAAGCTTCGTGCGCGCTATGCCGAGGGCAAAGTCAGCCAGGGCAATGGCATCTTGGGCATAGCCAGAAGGCAGCGTGTTGTCTTCGATTAAGGTGTCTAGGGGCAAGACCGGCTCTCGACCATAGAGGAGGTAAAAAGGCGAAACTCCGGCTGTATCATGACGGGACGAGTTGTATGCGAATGTAATGAAAGGTAAAGCAATGTCCCCGTCGCGATGGTCATCCTAAACGTACATGGAGAGCATATCCGTTAGGGTTCTGTTAAGTCGCTCAGTAAGACCGTTGGTCTGCGGATGGTAGGAAGTAGTAAATTTGTGCGTGGTTGCGCAGCAGCGAAGGATGTCGTCGACTACTCGCGACAGGAAGTTTCGACCGCGGTCAGTCAATAACTGACGAGGAGCGCCATGATGGAGGATAACCTCGTAAAGGAGGAAATCTGCGACATCAGTAGCGCAGCTGGTTGGAAGGGCCCGTGTTATTGCGTAACGGGTCGCGTAATCAGTGGCCACTGCAATCCACCGATTTCCGGCCGCAGACTGCGGAAAGGGACCAAGCAGGTCTAAACCAACGCGGAAAAATGGTTCGACCAGTATGTCCAGTGGCTGAAGAGGGCCGGCGGGCGGCGTTGTTGGTGCTTTCCGACGTTGGCACTTGTCGCATGCACTGACTAACGGCGAATAGAGCGGTAAACCCTGGCCAGAAGAAACGCCGTCGGACACGGTCGTACGTTCTTTGAAACTCCTAAATGACCAGCTGTTGGATGGTCGTGCAGTTGCTCCAAGACGTCCAAACGAAGGTGGTCAGGCACAACAGGGAGCAGCTCGGGACCTTCCAGATGTGAATTCTTACGATAGAGCACACCGTCCTTGAGTTGGAAAGACCGTACTGATGGGTCCAAACGGCAGTTACTCAGGCGTTCAATGATCTGGCGCAAAAATTCATCCTGGCGCTGCTCTTTACAAAGGTGGAGGAAAGAGGAAATCGCCAGAAGGGATGGAAATGGGTCGGAACACGTAGGCTCAGGAGGTTCGACAGGGTAGCGTGAAAGACAGTCGGCGTCCTGGTGCAGGCGGCCCGATCTGTAGACGACTGAATAAGAATACTCCAGGAGGCGGAGAGCCCATCGCCCGAGGTGGCCGGTTGGATCTTTCAGTGATGCTAACCAACAGAGCGCGTGGTGATCCGTCACAACGGAAAGCGGTCGGCCGTAGAGGTATGGACAAAATTTTCCCACAGCCCACACAAGAGCGAGACACTCCCGTTCTGTGATGGAATAATTTCTTTCCGCTGGAGATAGGAGGCGGCTGGCGTAGGTTATCACGCAATCCCTGCCGGATTGGCGCTGAGCCAGGACGGTTCCAATGCCATGGCCGCTAGCGTCAGTCCGGATTTCGGTGGGTGCAGACACATCAAAGTGGGCTAGTGGGCTAAAATGGGCGATGTGGTGAGGAGATGCACCAATGTGGTAAAGGCTTTGGCCTGTTCAGGGCCCCACTCAAAGATGATGTCCTTTTTCAAAAGATCGGTTAGAGGACGGGCGATATAGCAAAGCCTCTTATAAAACGGCGGAAATATAAGCAGAGGCCCACAAAACTGCGGACGTCTTTCGATGAGCGGGGTAGAGGCAAGTCCTTAACTGCTTTGATCTTATCGGGATCGGGCTGTACTCCTTGAGCGTCGACGAAGTGGCCCAAAATGGTTAGTTCACGCTTCGCGAAGCGGCACTTCGCTGACTTGAGCTGCAGGTTGGCCTGACGGAAAAGAGCAATGATTTCACGGAGGTGCTGGAGATGAGTCTCGAAGGAGGGAGAAACCACGATGACGTCATCGAGATAGCAGAGGCAAGTGGACCATTTATATCCGCGCAGAAGGGAGTCCATCATGCGCTCAAAAGTGGCTGGCGCGTTGCACAAACCGAACGGCATAACCTTGAACTGGTATAGGCCGTCGGGTGTGACGAAAGCGGTCTTTTCTCGGTCCATCTCATCAACTGCAATCTGCCAATAACCTGAGCGAAAGTCTATGGAGGAGAAGTATTTCGCCCCATGAAGGCAATCTAGGGCATCGTCGATTCTGGGTAAAGGGTAGACATCTTTCTTGGTGACCCGGTTCAAGTGCCGGTAGTCCACACAGAAGCGCCAGGTGCCGTCTTTCTTTTTTACCAACATGACGGGTGAAGCCCATGGACTACAGGATGGTTCGATGATGTCCTTTGCGAGCATTTTTTCAACCTCCTGCTGGATGACTCCTCGTTCGGAAAGAGAAACACGGTACGGGCGGAGATGGATAGGCCTGGCATCACCTGCATCGATGCGGTGCTTCACAGTTGTGCTTTGCCCCAAATGTCTGTCACCCAAGTCGAAAACGTCTTCAAATGATGACAAAAGGCAGCGCAGTTTGCTTGATTGAGCTTGAGATAGTTCCGGACTGATCAGGGGTGCAAATTTATCTGCCGAGGTAGGTCCGTGGTTGGATCCATGTTGTTGCATTGGGTCACGGTCTAAAGCATATACCGAAATTTCAGCTGCTGCTAAATGGATGAGAGCGGCGACGGTTATACCTTCGGGAAGTACTTCAGTATGGAGCGAAAAGTTGATAGGCAAGCAAACGTGGTTCTGCTTGATGGTGACCTCAGTGTGGGGCAGTGCAACATTTCGCGTCAATAGAACGTCCACGATGGGAGTAGCAAGGTAGTCGCCATCAGGAATGGTGGTAGACGTATGGAGGGGGACATAGGTGGCGGCTTGACTTGGTAAGCGAATGTGTCTGGACGAGCGCAGGCGCGGCGGGGAGGAATCGGCAGTAGGCGGCAACTGAAGACGAAGAAGGCCCGTAGAACAATCGATGAGTGCTGCATGCTCCGTCAAGAAACCGCGGCCAAGGATCACGTTGTGAGGACATTTGTCCAAAACAGAGAAAAGAACAGTGGTATCGTGGCCGGCGATGGTGAAACGACAGGTGCACATACCAGCGATCGCCGGTGTACCACCGTCGGCAACTTGAACATGCGAAAGGGCAGGTGTGAGGACTTTTCGCAAGCTGGTCCGTAGATTAGCACTCATGACGGAAATATGGGCCCCTGTATCAATCAATGCCCGAACAGGCACACCATCAACTTTCACGTCGAGAAAATTGTCCCTCGTCGGCAGCATCAAAAGAGTATTTTCGGTCGGGGTCCGGAATGCAGCATCACCTCTGGGAGCTGCACTCGCTAGTTTTCCGAGTCGAGGCGTCCGTAGTGGGTCGGCGAGGTAGAGCGGCGGGGCTGCGGAGAGCGAGACTGTCGGCGCTGGGGTGATGGGGAACGGCCAAATCGGGGAGCGGAGTAGACGGCATCGGCAGCACTGCGTTGCTGGTAGCTGGCAGAAGTGCGTTTCGTCGCAGACTGTGGGACATGGTCGTTCCAAGTGTTTCGAGCGGAAGAAAACCAGCGGCTCTGGCAATACCGGGCAACATGACCAACACGCCTGCAGTTAAAGCATATGGGCCGGTCATCGGATGTTCTCCATTGAGCCGGGTGCCTGTAAGACCGTGGCCAACACTCTTGGCGAAAAGGGGTCGGGGACGACTGAGCTGGCCCATAATGATTGCAGGCAGCGGCGTTGACGGGAAATTGCCGACCGACAGGATGCCTCATGTGGCAGGCTGGCTGCAAGCCCATGCAGGCAATTTCGTCGCGCACAACTGCTTGTATAACGGACAGTGTCGGCAGATGTACGTCAGTGACGGAGTGTTGGGTGGTGACCGGAGTCATGGCCTCTATCTCACGTCGGACGATACGGGTCACCGTGTCTGCACTGGTTTCTGCCAGTGGTGGGCGCGGTGGCGAAACTGGGCCCTCACATGAAGAAGTTGCAGCGGTATTGGGAAGGCGCATGAATTTCTGAGTGATTCGACGGCTTTTCGCTTGTTCGAAGCGCTTTCACTCATCCAAAATTGAGCTTACAGTGGAGCAGCCTTTGCACACGAGCAAATTGAAGGCATCGTCTGCTATGCCTTTCAAAATGTGGTCAACTTTATCCTGCTCGGACTTGGGGTCGTCAGCTTTGTAGCAAAGGGCCAGTACATCTAGGATGTAGGCTATGTACGGCTCAGTTGACGTCTGCGCTAGCGACGCAAGCTGATTTTTGGCATCGAGCTGGCGACCAGATGACTTGCCAAAGAGCTTAATCATCTCTGCCTTGCAGCTGTCCCAACTAGTAAGAGTTGCTCCGTCGGTATTGTACCACGTCTCCGCTGCACCTTTCAGGTGGAACGAAAGGTTAGCCCGCATAAGGCTGGGATCCCAGCGATTGTGGGCACTCACACGCTCGTAGAGAATGACCCAGTCCTCCACGTCGACATCGTTGGTGCCGTAGAAGAAACCTGGGGCTCGAGGGTGGCTCACGATGACAAGCGGTGTAGCAGCACTGGGGGGTGCAGAAGGCGGTGCCATGGTGGCGCCTTGCAGGTGACGCCCGCTTCGAAGATCCGTGATCAGGACCTGTGAGCGAGCAGTGTCCAAGTCTCACGGGCCACGGAAGGGGTTGGTAGAGCAGGACGGGGTCGAAACAGCACTCTCCACCAAATGATACGCGGTAGTCCGGTATCTACAGAAGGCACAGTAAGGCCGACTAAGCGCCGTGCAAGCAAGGGGCCGAAGTCCACGCGCGTCCCTCTCAGCGTCTTCTTTCTCTTCCCTCCTTGATGATGATTCCGACTTGATGGTGATGTCTCGTAACAATATCATGGTAAAATGGTGGAAGATAGTGATCGTAAAGACCCCGTCTGAGATAGCCACGTGAAGAGACGAGTTTCAAGTTCCCGTCTTTTCGCTTGCCGACTGTGAAGTAGATTTACTCTACAACCTTCTGGACTGGATCCAGTAGTGGAACGTAAGGACAAAAGATTGCGATAGTGGTACGCTGACAAATGAAACTCATGCTGCTCTGCACCTGACTGGGTAAGGTCTCTATGAGATTGCCAGGTACTGCTTAGGGGAATTTAAGCTGACCTATGTGCTGCTTGGCAAAATCCAGTTCGCTTGCCTAGAATACCATTTCGGTAAATACAGACAACGAGCTGGCGCTCAATACTATGTTTCAATAAGGCAAGTGTACGAGTGCGAAAACAAACTCGGTTGGCATTACACGCTGCTGACGGTCGCCAATACTGAAAGCGTCAGTGACAAAGACGAGAAATGGCAGGAACTTGACAGTGAATGTAACTGTTCACGGCGCGGCTGCAATGTAGCTTTCACCGAAGAAACAGTGTCAAAGATGAAGGGCATTATCCCTGTACTGGTGTATGTGGCAGGGCATCCAGTCTACGCGGCTTTCAAAAAAACTCAAGAGCGTCATGTGCAGAGAAGCCTTGACACTGAACAAAAAAATTTCAGTGTCAGTTGCGGACAAACATAAAGATCTGATCAGATCGACGGATTGAGGAGGGCTCGTGCACACCGCAATATCGGTTGTGAATACTGTGCCATATAATTATGCCGTCGTGGAGCAAATTTCTCAAAATAAAGTGTTCTTGAAGCTCTCAAACTAGCGACAAACGACGAGTCGCCCGATTTCGACCCATGCGAAGACAGACCCACCAGCGAGGTAGTTTCTAAATATGCGTTGTGGTGGAGCACAAACATTCTATACAAAATCTTCTGCAGAAGAATGAATACTGAGATTCTACGAGCGCATTCTGACCCCAAAAAAAGTGGCAAACATTCCGCAAAAATAGCTATGGAACTGGCTTTGTAAATAAACGTGTGTGGTGTGAAGACACTTGCTGTAAGTGCGCTGCAAATAAACGTGTTCAGAGAAGATGCTGTTAGTCTCGTGACCTCATTTATAAGGCATGCTAAGTGCCTCTAAACATGTATCAGATTTGCTCTCCAATTTATTTCCTCCCTGCCCATAAATGTATCGCCCGATGGTAATCGCAGTTCAGATAGGAAAATGTGTGGAAAATCGCCATTCCATCCCAATACAGTCAAACATTGATATTTGCTAAATGGCAAATTTAACGCGCTTGTACGAGCAGTTTTGTTTTGAGCAGACTGGAAGGATTTACATGTACGTAATTCTTGCCGACATACGAATATAACTACCCGTTGAGACGGCTTTGCTTTCCCTATATCAGTGAGACCAAAGATCCCGCAAACAATGGGATAAATAAATGAGACAAACAAGGATGTACAAGAATTGAAGAATACAACGCTGTTCGTGTGTGTTCACTACCGCGCTGTAAATATACTGCTGGGAGCTTTCCAAACCACGTTTCTAAGCGATTGCTCGATCTTTCTAGCAATCACGCTTTTGCGCTAATTTAAACGGAGAAACTGTTCCATTAGGTAAGGTTTATATGGCGATAAATATCTGCAGCTGTATACTTTCCTTTTGAGCGACGGAAATCGCATGCTCATTATTTCCCAGTGCATGCTGAATGCACTCCTCCACTGCCACCGGTAGCCGCCTCCGCCTCCGCTGTGTGACGTCACGGCGGCAGCCTTCAGGCCTTATATAGGGTGTTGCTGACCGGCATTTCGTGCGGAAGGAGAAACGACAGCTTCCAAGAGAGTGACGAATTTTTTTTTATATATTGCGTCACTCTACAGACGATTCCCCCTTCAGCCAGCCCCTTCGAAGAAAATCATATCTTGGTTCCGCGGGCGGGACGCCGCAATTTTTGACCGTCGGCAGCGCTGGCATGCCGGATCTGGGAACTTATGCGGCGGCATAGACAGGCGAGACTGGAACAGGCCGGAATAGCGATGCGGCGCACAATTTAACGCACAAGTCACACTTGGACACGGTGTGTGAAATACTTTACGGGCTGACACGGTGCCCGGCAAGGCGACCACATCTTCTTCGGCGCTCCAGCGCACTTCTTCGCCCGGTAGATGGCGCTAGTGTATGGGGGCCCAACACCGCAGCTGCAGAAGTTGTGCAGGCATGCGCGTGGTTTGCCGAACATGTAGGCGTAGCCCGTAGGCGTCGTAATTGTAGCACTTAGATTTATTGGCTTTAGTGTAAAAATCTTGATTGTACATTACAAATTTATTCGTCGCTCTTTGCGCAGTAACACCAAACGATACGCCAGGGTCATGATAATCGTGTGACGTTAAGAGCAAGTCACTGGTCACTAAGTTCGGCTTGCATTGCTGTATGCGTTTATTACTTTATTTACAGTTAATAAACGTCTTGGACGCATTCTCTTCGTCTATCTTGTGCGTTGTGTGAGCGCGCAGCCGGTTCCAAAGGGGTTAGGCATTAGGGGTACTGCGGGCTTCAGGACATCGGAATAGCTGTACGGCCCAATGATCTTTTCTGAAAAAGGCTTATGCAATTCAGCTTAACGTAGACTAATTCAGAGAATTGTGTACCAATGCGTAGCATTCTCATGCCACGTGTCTTGAGTGCCAGTTTCTTGCAGGCAATTTTTTGTGTTTTCTAAATCCTGTCCGACCAATTACCGCCATTTACCGGAATGTAAACATTAGAGGTGGAACTCTCGCGAAATCGGCATTGTTCTGGAAATGCAGGGCATTATCCACCTTGCAATTTCTCGTTTTTCTTTTGTTATGTTTTTGTTTTTTCAGACTTCTTAAAACCAATTTTCTCTTTTCACATTATTATAATGATTACATTTCGAACTTTCGCGACATCTTCATTATTGTGGAAATAGAGAACGTTGCACGGTTTCCTATTTTCGTGATTTTTATATTTTTATTCTTTATGGTGTTTAAAAATTTGCTTCGATCAAACATCTCCATTTATGCAAATATAACGATTACGGGATTCGGGAATTTCGGTGTAGGGCTTTTCGGTCCACGGACATTTCTATGCACGGACTTTCTGGTACACGGACATTTCGGTGCAGGACGTCTCGGTGCGGACCATTCGGTGGGCGCAATGTCCCAGTAATTCTTTTAACATTTTAGCATCAATATATAAATTCGTCAGAAGATATGGATTTAACGTTAGGTGTCTGTGTGTCTTGTAAATTTAAATCTCGTTCAACTGTTTATAATTTTATTATACAAAAGAGCAGCCCCAGTCTTTCATTCTGAGTCTCGTCTCAGTATCACTCAACTGTCACGAAAAAATTATGAAAAGGAAAGCAACCAAGCGGGCATTTGCCTAAAGCACGTGTGCATTCGCCTTTCATGATTTTCTTAATCACCCCCTCGTCGTTGCATTCGGTGAAGTATCAACCTAAAAATAATCAGTGGTCGCACTTACTTACAGTGGCATTGCTAAAAGTATAGATGATTCCGACTCAAGAGGTCCAACGAGTCAGAAGATCCAACGCGTCACTGTCCAATACTGGATCTCTTGACTCGTTAAATCTCTTGTCTCCTTCAACATTTTGACTCTCTGTGCATCGTTTCACTCGTTGAATCTCTTGTCTCATTGTATCTCTTGACTTACCGTGGACCTCTTGAAGCGGCTCAGGTGAGTCAGAAGACCATGACGAGTCGAAAGGTCCAAGCTATAACAAATCACCGCAGGCCCAAGTGCCAATTAAAGAGCCAAGAACAGACATACAAGCTTGCCAAGATATCTGAAGCCCGAGACGCACCACGAAGCGCCTCCGGCGGCAGGACGGCCGACGTGGGAGAGAGTTTCGTCGTCACCCGAGAAGAGAAGCTTTGCGTGAGACACTATGCCTTGTGACCTCATTGAAGAACCTCATTGAAGAACCTTGTGACCTCATTGCTTCGGTACGTGTGAAAATATTTTGTTCTTTTTTATTATATTTATCCCCCTGTTCCCACGCCGACATTGTTTTACGTAATTCAGTCAAAGCAACTGCTAACACAAGCTTGGACAGCATAACCAAATGACAGGCAGCGCTACAGTTACAGTGGAGCAAGTGTCATGTCACTTTGTTACTCTCTGCGGTAGCTGAAGTCAATCCCGCCGTCGCTTTTCGTGCGGAACGACTGTTGTTCGGTGAGACGGAGGCTAGAACAATCAGTAACCATCAGAAGCAACTATTAAAAGCGATGTAGAGCCGCATAACTTAAACGACTAAATATTACTAGAACATTTTATAAAATGAGCTGAAGGGGTTAATGTACTAGAATGGCTGAGGGGTAAATTATAATTGGAGAATACAAAAAAGCAATGTTCGTGTCACCATTTCATGCGTTGGACCTCTTCACGCGTTGGGTCTCTTGACACGTTTTACCTTTTGACGCGTTGTACCTCTTCACGTGTTGTACCTCTTTACGCGTTATATTTTTTGGCCAAAATTGCACATCTTGCCGTGTTGCACCTCTTGACGCGTTGTACCTCTTAACCTAAATTGGACCCTTTGACTCGTTGTACCCCTCGACTCGGCTGTCACGTGACTATTGGACCTCTTGACTCGTTCGGCCTCTTGTCTCCTTGGACCTCGTGACCAGAAGCCGGATAAATTGGCTGGGGGGGGGGGGGGGGGTGTGAGATACCAGCCTCCTAGGTCGGGGGATGCCATTTGTGCCTTTCCGATGTGCAAAGTTGGCATCGGAAGCTCATGAATGACTCTTGCAGCTCTCGCCACACCAGCCGATTGAAATTTTCTTCCTATTGTAATGCAAGAAGACGAGGAGACGTCTGCATCCAACATTGCACCGGAGTGTTAATATACCGGGCTTGAAGAGTTAATTTCCACTGGGGCTCCCGGGGTGAACAAGGAGCGATTCCTGGAGAGTTGTGCAGTCGGGATGACAGCGACGCACGAAAGGGTGCAGCGAGCAAGCTTGTTTCTGATTGTGTCCTCGGAACTACTTCGATGGCGTTTTGTTGCGCACAAAATATATTGGGCCAACTCATGGTACACCCGGCGTCAAAATAAGCCGGGGCAAGCGAGCGCGTGGCAAAATGCATTGCCGCGACATCTGACGTTGCACTTCTGGTGTCGAGACATCGATGTGCTCGTGCGCGTCCAACCACGCTCGCTAGCCTGTATTTTACTTCGCTTCAAAACGGTAGCTCTGATCACATTCAGAGCTTGGCGCCAGGGGTCACTTTTATTGCTCAACATGTCTTGCTCGTACAAGCTTCAGCGGCCGAGGGTGATAGTGAAGATGCGTTGCTCGCCCTGCCCTGCTATGACAGATAACTAATCTTGCCCGTCTCGCGGTGACAAAATTGTGTCCCCCATATGCTCTCCCACTTCGGTATTTCTAACAGCGACGCTGTTCTTCGGCTGAGCTTGACTACAGCCTGACCTTGTATCGTTTTACGCTCCCTCCGGAGTTCCCAGCAAAGCGTTTGTGTTTGCAGGTAAAGCCGACTTTATGAAGATCGGCGGAAGCTTGGTCTTTGTAAGCTGGCCTTCCGACACGGCCTGTTGCGCAACGAAGCATGGAAATCTACGCAGGGAGTATGATTAAGGAAACGGCTTTAACTCATCTGTTATTAAATGTGTCCAAAAACAAGTCCTATGAAACTATGCTGAAAGGACGATTATACCGCTATACCGAGTTTCGTTTACTTGTCGTAATTAGGTAGTGAAGTTGTAAACGTTGGAGAATTAGTTTGTTGTCATTATAACGCAATCTTCCGAAAGAGATTGCCATGCATTGGAGAAAACGGTCGTAACTGCGGCTCCGCGCTGTTTCAGTAGATATCAATCACAATCGGTGGAACCAGTTTTAATATTTGGTTCGTAACACATGCAATTGGTTGTTAACTAAGAATGAGCACACAAACAGAATACAAACTGAAGCGAGAAAAAATCTATTTTTTGGAGGTGTGATGAGACTTAACCTTGCACACGTTCTGAAACAATTAAAGAAGGGGAAACGGGAGAATAGTTCGGCGTGGTCCTGGGTTTGAAAAAAAATTAACAAAAAATTCCGTGTCCTTCCACTCGGTGAATAAAGATGACCATCAAAGCTGCTGTGCCGAGCCTCAACGTGAGCTTTGACTGGGTTCAAGTGGTGCACGAAGCAAAACACGTTTGTTTGTAATTTGCGATTCAGCATAGTTCCCGGCTAATTGACTGAATGAACTTTTGATTAACTAGAGTTTTCTTCCGGTGGACAAACATGGGGCTGTCCGTTTCCCTCCTGTACAATCCCATATGCACTGACAGCGGACGAGAACTACACAATATTTAAAATTTCACTGTGAAAACCATGCAATTTTGAAAAATATAAAACCCGGCTTTGCGTTAGATTCGTCTTAGCGGCTAGTTGTCATATAATTTGTTTCGGTATGATTTCAATGAAACAAGCGTTAGAGCCACTTTCCGGGATGGTATTCCCTCTGAAGATTGACTTGATTCACTGTTCAACAGTCGATCTGGGAAATCCATCATACAAAGACCAAGCTTACAACGATCCCCTTAATGTCTGCTTCACCTCCTAACACAAATGAATTGCTGGGAAGACATTTCAGGAAACAGCCCTTTGGCGCCCTTCTCTGGGCTCAGCCGCGTCGGCGTCGTCGTGACCGAGCGAACGATGGGAAGACCGACGGGTGAAAGAAAGCAAAGGAGGAGAAAGTCGCGAAATTGGGAGGGGAGTAGGTTGGCCTTGGTGGCGCGAGCTAGCGCTCTCCGAAAGTGTGTGGTGGGGGAAGGGAAGGGGCAGTAAGCTGTGCCCGCACGAGGCTCTCGACGCTTGAAGAAAACGTGAGGGGGGCATTTACGTTACAATGATGTGCGTTCGCTTAATGCTATGTTCACACTAAATACGTAACAGCCGTATCGTGCGCTATGGGCGTAAAAAAACGGCGTTTTACACAGTTCGGTTGGCTGAGACGTCAAATGGCGTCATTACTTAAAGATATTACGACAATTGCGACAACACTCCGAACCCGGCCTAAGACGCAGTTCTTGTCTACATCTTGTCTACATTCTTGTCTACATTGCTCTGTTACCGGAGACGATCTGCTGGATCCTAGCCATAGACAGCTTTCCTGTAAAAAAGAACGAAGTATTTAAAACTAAGATAGCAGTCCCGTTTCCATGTATCATTTGTCAGAGCAGCGCAGAGCGAGCAACGCATCTTCACCCTCGCCCTCGGCTGCTGAAGCGTGCGCGAGCAAGAGGGGTTGCCCAAAGAAAGTGGCCCCTGGCGCCAAGCGCTGAAATGACAACCGTTGCCGTTTGAAGCGAAGGAAAAGACAGGCTAGCGAGCGTGCTTGGACGCGGACGCGCACATCCGTGTCTCGGCACCAGATGTTCAACGACAGATGTCGCGACGATCCATTTTGCCACGTGCTCGCGTGCCCCGGCCTATTTTGACGCCGGGTGTACATGTAAAGATATAGCACTGTTAGGAATCCGGCCTCAGAATCGACTTCATCGGTACGGTAATCCTCGACAACGAAACAAAACCGGAAAAAGGGGCTTCTAGTTTTTATTAGTGGCACGTATCTTAATCGCTACCTTCGAACTCTCACCTTTGTGTACACGCACGGGCTGCACTCCGCAGGGATGGCATTTGTAAGACACCTAACGCGTTGAAAGGCTATCAGACGCCACAGCAGCCTGACCCGAGGCACCCCTGAGAAAGCTGTTTCGGAAATGTCGGGTTCTCCGTTAATTGTAGCTTTGTTTCCAGTGTAGTTATAGCTGTTTATTTGCAACCTCCCAACTAGACAGATCGCAGCCAAATACTTACCTTTGTTTTATGTTGTGTGGATTCTGCTTTTATAAATTTTGCCCACCGAATTACCCATATATTCCGCTGAATAACGATCATACTAATTTCGACACAACAAGCACGTCTGCATCCGCACTTTTACAGATATTTTAAGGCCCCTCATCCCACGGCGCACAAAAAGCAAAAAACCTGACATAGCTAGAAAAACTATGGACCCTTTCCTTCGCGTTTCCGGTGCCTGTGGTTAAAGGCAAGTGACATCGCGCTTTGGCCTGAACACAGGAGTGACTGGTGTTTGTACGCACAATCCATACACGCTTTAGGAGGATTTAAGAGAGATAGAAGCTGCAGCTGTCTTCAAAAAGGTCTACGCTTCCACGACGGTATTCTAGATTTCTCCGGAATGAAAAGCTGCCGAAAGTTTGTTTTAGCGTCACAGAACTGTCCATGAAACAATTCATAAGATTTTTGGCATTTTCGGCGGCAACAGAATGTTTGTAAAGGTACTTTCGTGCGATAGTAGGAGTGTGCCTCTTATTCAGAGAGAATTGCTTGCAAAATGCATGGTAATCCCCGGCTGATTTCCTTAACTGATGTGCACGCGGCAAAAAAGAGGGATTCCACATCAAAAAGTCTTGTAAATAAAAAGGTCTGCAAAAGGATATAGTTAGTTGGCCGAATAATGGGTGCTTCCTAAACGAGGTCTAAACAGAAATATGAAAATGCTCAATTCATACAAATAATTGGGAAAAATCAAACATGGCATCAATGTAAATGTGCAAGCACTTCTGTAGATTGTTGTGCTCCTTAACCTATGCTACGCGGAAATATAGAATGGGTAAAACAAATAGGCCTCAGATAATTCGTTTGCGGGAATGTTTGCGCACAGAAATGTCCATGCACCGCTATGTCCGTGCACCGAAATGTCCGCACCAAAACGCAATGCACCGAACTCTCCTGCGCCCACACCCTGTAAAAACGATTACAGGTGGAACTTCTACAAAATCTGCATTATTGTGGAAATGCAGAGTATTATAGGGTTAGCCATTTTCTGCAGTTAATATTTTTCTCACTTTAAGTTTTTCAAAACTTCCTTCATCCAATAATCTGCATTTACTCTATGATAACGCATAAATTGAAACTTTCGCGAACTCTGCATTACTGTAAAAATGCAGAGCCTTATACGGTCTGCCATTTTCATATTTTTAGGATTTTTCATTTATAATTGAATTAAAAATTCAAATTCAATAAATTAAATTCAAAACGCAAAACCAATTAACGCTGGCTCAATATCATTACAGGCGTGAACGACAACCTCTTCGTTGGGAAACTTCCCTCGCTCTTTCACTATTTTTTGTCTGCCTCTCTATGTCAGACCCATGCAGGTATGAAGTGTTGCCTGCTCCGGAAATGACTATCATCCTGCATACCTCAGGGGCTACGCTAGGAAGGTTCGTCCGTGCTAGAAAGGCTCTCAGGGACACGAACAGCATTCCTTTACCAGACAAGGATCTGGCCACCCTGTTGTAGTAGGTGGGCACCACCTCGCACGACTAACAAACTCAACTCTCGGCCCTCACTCCCCAGTAGCTGTAGAGCACCTGTCGGTCACGGGGATCGGAACAGCGATAAAGTAGACGGTGCTAATAATCTCTTAGCCCGGCCAGGCCGCCATGTAGAATGGACCCTGGGAACGGTCAACGCACGCAGCTTGTCTTCAGAGGGAAGCTTAGCTGTACTACTAGAGGAACTATCGGAAATGGTGCGAGATATGAGACGGTTAAGCGACGTTAGAAGGGCAGGCGAAGGTTTCAAGAGCTCTCTAGCAGGCATATTCTGTGCTACACTGGACCCCAAGAGAAGAAAGGACATGGGGTTGGATTTTTTCTACAGATAAATAGCTGGAAACGTTGATGACCTTTTTAGTATTAGCGTGACAGTCGCGGCTGTTGTGATCAAGCTAAACAAACGATATAGGTTTAAGACAGTACACGCCTTCGCGCTAACAACCAGCTATGATGATGAAGCCGTAGATAGCTTCTACGGGGATGTCAAATCAGCAATGAAGAAGGCAACAATACAGTTCGCGATTGTGATGGGAGACTTTACCGCAGAGGTCGGTAAGAAGCAAATGGATGAAACGACAGCGGGAAAATTCGGAATAGACAGTCGGAGCGGTCTAATAGATTCCTTTGTGGGTTTTGCAGAGAGAAATAAACAGAGGTTAATGAAAACATTCTTCTACAAACGAAACAACAAGTAAATGTACAAGGAAAAGTCCCGACGGTGCAACCAAAAACAAAATTCAGTTCAGTGAAGGTGACAGCCCCGGTATCGCACAAGGACAGACGTGCTAAATAAGATTCGGAGCGGCGATCACAGGATGGTTGAATTCCAGCTAAGGCTCAATTTCAGAAGAGAAAGAAAACAACTCGTGAAAACTGTCGTGTTATTGCCTAGCAGTAGGCCGAGTGCAGCCGGGCTGCCGCAAGAACCGGGGAAGGGGACTGAGCCGCCACTTGACGATGCGGGCGAAGTAATGACTTTCCTTCCATGCCACCAGCATACATATATATCAAGCACACATATGACAAGTGACGTCACGTACAAAGTGCACTTGACAATTCAGGGCGACAGCACCAGATAACGCAGGCACACTACACGCGGAATAGGCGCTATCACCACAAAAAACTAAATAACTTCGGTTGGAATCAGCAGAGGCTGATCGCAGGAGTTTAAAATAACCCGTCAAAACAATTCTCGCTTTTCACTAGCAGAACGAGGTGAGTGTACACAGGGTAAATAACAACTTAACATCAGCCCTCTGTGAATCAGCAGCAGTTCTGAGAGAAGCAGCACGTAGAGAACAAAGTGTAAATATAACTAAGAAAACGAAGTGATTACCAGACGTAAGAACACCGAAGTGTCAAGTACGGTGGATCGAATTGAAGTGGCCGCTCTGTCAAAACTTATTAACAGAAATGAAACTATGGGCTTTCGTGCATATATCATGGCAGTGATCGAGGAAACGGTGCAAATAGAGGGAAAGCACCCAAGCATTCAAGAGAAAGCTAGTTATTGGCAAAAACAGTATGTAGGCTGTCAGAGATGTGCAGGGAAACATTACTCACTACTTGAACGCGATAATTCAGGTAGCGCAACAGTTCTACGTCACGGTGTATGCCAGCGACGTTAGACAAGGGAAACCACTTAGAGTAAAAGCTGAACATCGATGTGCAACTAGTAACTAGACAGGAAGTTTGAAAGGCTCTCAAAGGCATGAACTTAGTAACAGCTGCAGATGACGACGGCATTAACGCGGATCTTTTGAAGGGGGAGAATATATTGTATTGGAAAGCTTGCTGTACTATTTTTGGAATGCTTCAAGACTAGAAGTTCCAATGGACTGGAAAAAGGAAAACTATATTCTTATTCATGAGAAGAGAGGTACCAATAACCTCAAGAAATATAGCACGTGAGACTACTCTTAGTTGCTGTAAACTAGGCAGCAACTATAACCGAAGTTATAGTTGCTGCCTAGCTGACAGCCTGGATTCCAAATGACCCAGAAAGGGGACTAGGTTTAGCAAACGGTACTCAACCGTGGAGGACATCCATGTCGTCATCTCAAGTGAAAGAAAATCCGCAGAGTGCACTAAACAACTTTACATAGCATTTTTACCTTCTGAGCAAGCGTATGATTTCGTACTCACCGCAGTCGTTCTATAAGCACTCAAAGATCAGGAAATAGAGTAAACCTGCGTAAGACTTCTCAAAGACATATATAAGAAATGCACGGCCAAGATAACCATCCACAAGCAAAGCGACGAATTCCCCATCCAAAAGGTAGTAAGACCTGAAGGTGCCATCTAGCCAAAACTTTTCACAGCATGTCTGGAGCGATTATTTAGAGAGATCTACTAAGAAAACATGACATTAAGGATAAACGGGCAATACTTGAGCTATTTGAGGTTTCCCGACGACATAGTCTTGCTGCGTGAGAATGCAGAACACACGCAAACAATGCTTGAGAAACTACAATCAGAAAGTACGGCCGTGCGGCTAAGAATAAATATTAATAAATATAAATGAATGATGAACCAGAATGCAGAAATGCCTCCTGCTTAGGAAACAAAACGCTAGAACACGTTATATGGTTACACCGTTATAGGGTTTGCCGTATACGGTTATACGGTTCATAAGTTATATGCTTTGCCATTTTCCGTAACGTTTTTGTATTTTTAGTGTTTTAAAATTTCGCTCGACAAATTTTCTGCATTGACGCTCTTATAACGATTGCAGGTGGAACTTAAAGGATAGCTGTGCTATTGTGGAAATGGAGGGCGTCGCACGGTTCGCCATTGTCAGAATTTTTTTCATATTTTCTTGTCCTTTTAGTTTTCCAATTTCGTTCGACGAATTATCTCCATTTACGTTAGTATAGCAATTCGCGAAATCCGAATTATTGTGAACATGCCGGGCGTTACACGGTTCGCACTTTTTTGTAATCTTTTTTTATATTTTTGTTATGTTTAGTTTTTCAAAATTTCGTGTGACCAGGTATCTCCATTTTCGCTATTATAACGATTGCAGGTGGAACTTCGGCGATATCTGCATTATTGGAGAGATTCAGTGAGTTACACGGCCCTGGCTGGGCTGATACTCGGCAAATACTGCTACACAATACCAAATAAATACATGAACATCCATTGATGTGCTCCGTGCCGTGTAGAATGGGTCTATCCATTATTTTTGTAGGGTGATGCTTGGCTGAAACCAAGTAACATTTTTGGTCTTGCCTTCGAAGCCACAATGGTTCCCAAATACACCTAGGAGGGATTAAATACCCTTATCAAAACGCCAGTACATAATATTGTTTGCCGCTGCAAAATACCACCTTCGCAATAAATTTAGGAGACATGCATAGAGCTCGAGTAGAGTACAAAATACTTTATTTTGCCCAAGACGAGTTGAAACGAAGAAAAAGAGTGGGCAAATCCTCTTGGGAGTTATTTCCCCTTAGGCGGTGGGCAGAATTCCTTGGACCGTCGCGGTGACTTCAGCCATCGGGAATGTAGACGATGTTGGATTTGCGCTTCTGGGTCAAAACTCTGGATTGCGGTCTCCCACTGCTCCATGGTGTTAATTTCTGATAAAAACTGTTTCTTCTTTGACTCTTTTTATTGTTTTTTTACGTGCTAGGCCTAACATAATTCACAACTTCTGTTCTCTGCCAAGGTGTTTTGCACGGGACTCTGAGTAACCCTGTCGAGCACGAGCCCACTTCTGAACAAAGAATAGGGAAATAAAAAATGGTATTTCTTTATATAAAAAGAACGAAGAATATACACAAGGGGGAGGGGGGCATACAAAACTTTCAGCAACTGCAGACTGCTTTCTCCTCAAAAGTAAAACATCTATGCACGATGTTGTGGCTCAAGGGGAAACAATGGCGTAACGTAATTTCAGTCATGTATCTTCACTTCCTGCGGCCTTCGCTACCTTACGTCTGACGCCGTAAAAAAATCAGCGAAGTTGGAATGACGGATTCAATTCTTTTCGTTTTGAAGAGTCCTTCGTTGTGCCAATCTGATTGCTTCCTTACAGTGTTTTCTTCGCAGCTTTCATAGCGAATAGCATTTCGAAGCCTATTCAGTCACGTTAGCAAAGGCTTTGGTATCTTAGAACTCGTGGTCCTGTCACTTCATTCCTACTGCAAGGTAATAAAAATCAACCGAATGTTCCCAGCTCAAAAAAATTGAAGTTGAGGAAAATTCAGTGGGACGCATTTTATATATCTGCAAATTTCAACATTGTTCTCTGAAGCATTAGACTTCATCCTGATTTTCGTTAACAGGGTATCAGGCTATTTAACGACGGAAGACCGTCTGCCTCAAACCGTACTTTCTGTTATTCACATGCCAAAATCTCCGCAATAACTTGATTTGCCCCACCTATTTTAAACATTTCTGCTACTTCAGTTTTTGGATGCCGCTGATGGTATACGCTAGTATAATAACTTTTTGTCGTCATTTTCTCTGACGGATACTGCTGATTCTGCAATGCCCTAGTTAATTTTTTCTACGGTATCTGCAATAAAATTACTGGTGGTAGACACGATAGCGGGACATACTATACGAAAGCATTGCGAGGGCCGAAAGGCGCAAACTTTCACGCGCGTGCAACTGCATAAATGAAAAAGGAAACTGTTCTAGGAAATGAAGTGCGTTAACCGGGGAGTTAACGCGCTTCATTGCTATAAAAATTCACATATAGCAGGGGGTTAGGAGTCTCCCCCTCAAGGGAATTATCTTAAATCATGCCCCACGCACTTGTATGGCATGGAATCAATTGCATCAAAGTAACCCCCCCAAAAGGGCAGCAAACTGCAGTCTTGTGTAAAAAACAAACAAGAATAAACACAGCTGTTCGAACAAAAGCGGAACTACAATACATTGTAACAGTCGCATCAAAAGTCATACATGCCAAAAGACAGGCGGGTCCGGCAGTGCTAGTTGTATCAGCACTTATCCTTTCTATACTTCTACGTCTGTTTTATTTGTTTCCCAGTGTATGTTTTTAAAAATCCACTCTTGAGCACTCCGTCAACTCTTAAATCTGTTTCTACGACTCCTGGTTGCTGAGAAGGTACAGTGCTGTAGAAAAATAAAGGGCCCTTGTCCCACCAAAATTTTATACCATCGTTGATGCATCAAATTATCCTTAAAGTTGTTAACTTATCTGTATTTATTATTTACAATGTGTATTATAACTTAATATCTGTATTTTTATTGAAGCGGAACACACGACGACTGGGATGAGTTTAAAGGCAGACGTATTTAAAATGACTTACACATGGGCACTCCTCACCATAAAATGCCCTCCTGTAATCAGGGCAGCATTACAGTGAGTTTCCGTTATGAAAAACTTACTTTTAACGACCTCCTGGTGTAGACCCTGCGGCGGGTGACTGGAAAAATATTATCCTACGTAACTAGTCATTCTAATCCAACGGTACCATTTGTGGAGCTACATTGTTACTGTCAATTAATTAAAAACGTCTACCCAGGGTATTTACACATTGCCCTTGTTAATTCACGGTCTTCACTGGTACATACGCCGGGCAAATCATACCGGTTTTATGTTAAGGGGGTTTCGTAATGGACGAGACAATAAAACGAAGCTATCTGTATGCTAACTTCCTGGGTTCGTCCAGGGTTTGAAGGGATTTTTCGCCTGCAAGTACCGCAATCCCCGAATCATGGAAATAAACCACTCAACATGACCTGACCTCACTAGTTACCCTTTACGTAGTACGATCAAGCGGAACTAGAAGCACCACTTAATTGAACAGTCATGTCTTTTGGCAGAGGCTTTCGTCGGCTGCCGCCAGTCGCATAAGCTAGTGCTTGTATAGATATCACGGCGCGATGAGAAAGTGGCTCGTGAATGGTCCAGCTACCTCATGAGTTTTCCTTAAATTTTTTACAAGGCTTAGATGCAGTTGAAGAAATAATTGCACGATATAGAAAGCAGGAACCAGTCCTCCGTAACATGCAGTGTAGATTAGGCCCCGTCAAACAATGCCTTCCACTTCGTCTAGCACCAAATCCACAGCCTCCTGTACTTGCTCAAAAGCCGTTAAATACCGAACTCCCGATGTGTTTAGATTTTTAACAAGAATTAAATCACACTTGTTGGGAGCAGGCGGTCTTTTCAAATGGATTGACCTTGTATTTTGTGAGACTGGTCGCTTGAGGTACAAGTTGATTTTTTTACGTTTTATTATTATTTCCACATAGCGAACTGCTTCGCCAACCAGTTCAAAGCTTGCCACCCGTTCGGGAATCCGTTTGGTTTGTCATGGAATGAAACTGGGTCTGAACAGGAAAAACATTGGCACCCGAACCGGGGCCACAAACGAACAGGTATTTTTTTCTCCAAACTTAAAAGCAACAGTTGGAATATGTGCGTTAGGCTGTGTGAACGACTTTCTAGAGTAAACAAGTTGCAAGCAGTCGTTTCGTTTCACTCTCAACAATTTATTCGTTTTTCAGAACTGAGACGCACATGGTCAAATTCATAAAACATTTGCCATGATTTACGGTAATTGGCTTCCGTCGTGCAATACTATAATTTAAAAATTGATCTCAAAAACTACATTTTCAAAATCGCGCGGTTCCAACATGAGAAAGCATTACATATTTTCAAGCGATACATATCTGTAACAATGAGGAGCAGCGTGAAAAGAAAAATCACAATTAACTCGAAAAGTTATGTGCTAGTTCAAGCGTACGTTGACAGTAGCAGTGAAGAAAGCCGACAAAAGAAGACTCTTCGGTGTACGCATACATAAGGCGCACATGTGGACGTACGTATCTGGTCAAACATTCAAAATCACATTATGAAAGAGCACTATACTGGTCCTGCGGTGGTTAGAGGAAAGGGAGGTCTGAAAGATATATCTATATATATATATATATATATATATATATATATATATATATATATATATATATATCAATCAGTCTGTAACTGCGTGTGCCATCAACCAGTTTATTGATGTGACTATTAATGTGACTATTTTTATCTTGCTAAGAACTTTACAGCCAAAGACAGTAGCTAATTCTTCAGTCTTAGTTCCCTATCTATACCTATAAAAAGTACCAGACTGCCTGACTGATGGACCGACTGACTGACTGACAAATCAACACCCAGCGAAAACGTCCTGATCTAGAGACTTGAAATTTCGGGAGTACATTTGCGGCATACTCCCCTCTCTCTCTCCCTCCCCCCTAAAGCAAGATACTGTTTAGGCCGCTGGTTATTGTCTCTTAAATTCGCTACATAACTGTGTGTGCTCATGCTTACCGCTCCAAGAAAAAAAAACAGCAACCATGACGAGTAATTCGTATCGTAATCACGGCAGTCCATCTTTAATACGTAAAACAATACAAAAGAACTTCTGAAGCAATTCTACAATTTCATGGCTGATTGCTGAGTAGGTACCTTTACAGAAATATTTCTACACGCCCTCCAAAATCAGGAATCATTTTGCAGGACGGACATGACGCCCGTTTCTGAACTGCTACATTAATAATACAGACGTGTGGTTTTGCGACAACATGCGTTATGGCAACTGCGAGATCATTACAGGCAGTAAAGCAAGTGTGGAAAATGATTATTTATGTACAAGTCAAAACTACTGAACACTGCATCAAGTTTGTGCGCACTATCAACACGATAACAAAGTCAGAATGTACGAGGTCGCACAGTACACTTACTTTGGAGGAAACATATTTAAGAATTCCGTGATGTAACATTATCTCAGGCAAGTCACACCAACCACCAGTGCATACGTAGCTCTCAATTTACACGCAGTGACGAAAAAGTAGTACCACATAGTGCGGCTGTCGGTTCAAACACTTCCACCGCGACAAAAGCAAGTCACAGAGTCGGTTGGCTTTGGAGAGGCAACAGCCAATCACCATAACCGGAAAGGCTCCTTTAAAAAAGTTGTTTCTGGGAACAACAGCGGCCACCAGAGAGGACGTCTCCAGACTCCCTGCTTTAGGTCGGGCTGCTGTGTTCAGCTGGTACACATTTTTTTCTGTAGCTTGGGGTCACAAGGTCAAGTGAAAGGACTGTTTGGCTAGGTTTCGGTTGCAGTCACCCTGTCCCTTGCGTTCAGGGGCACGCATAGGCGGCCGAGCTCACGCGCCTTCCATGGCGAAAATGAACGACAAAGCGTATGTGAAGGAACACGTGCCTCCACTAGTCACGTGGTACTGCCGCGGCCAGTCTCTGAGTGGGAGTGGCGGGTCACGTGTCGTGATGTCACAGCAGCCACTCTTGCGCTGAGGTTCGAGGTCACCGTCCGAACTACGGCGTATAGAGCTTTCGCTCTAAAACGACACATCAGTGAATGACTTGCAGTTCGGCGTGTCTTTGAAGCAAACGTTTCATGCTCTTGTTTTTTGCACCAGAGTACAAAAAAATAAGTTTTTATTTACGTCGCCTTGAGAGAAGCGGCCGTGTTTCTTCCTTGCAGCGTTTCGACATGCCTAACAAGTTGTTTTCAGACATCCTTGCCAGTGCAATCTCACACTTTTCCTGAACTAGGCAGGCATTCGATGCTCCGCTGCTTTGGCCAGGAGCGACTGCGGGATTAGCACCTGTTTTTTTATCATTAGCATTCACCGTACCATGTCGGTTTGTAGCGGACTTCGCAGTCGATTACACGGCACGTAAATGGGATATTTTAGCAAGCTAGTCAGCCCAGATAGATCCGGGTCCCACCGTGGGCCATATCGACAGCGCCAGGCGTCTCTGCGGTAATGCAATTCTAGCTTTCGGCCTTTCTGACCCGCCCTTTGTGGGCTGTGGCTCACTCACACAGCGGACGTCTAGCGTCCTCGAGCGTTCGTACTCCTAAAGGTGTTTCAATTTGGTTCGATGATGGGACGCACGGAACAGGACATCACGACACATGAAATCAAAAAAGTACCATATACGACGTTCATATATGAGTGCCGGAATCTTTTGCTGGCGTGCAGCTGTGCCGTTTCTCTCGTAATATGAAGGTACACCTGGCCCTTCCAAATAAAAAACTGACCTCGCTCTCGTGGATGTACCAATGTCATTGCTTTTTTTTATAGTTCTTATCGTTTATATCCGTTGTCCGACGGACTCACTCGCAGCTGAGCAGTCCTCTGTTCTAGAAGTGGGAATCTCACGGCGAAGCGATGTTACTTGGCCTTGGTATTATTTGACAAAATATGATGCCAGAGGACTGCGGAAGAAAGTGTCCAGAGGTGACAACTTTAGGAAGAACCGAATGCAAAAATTCCAGGGTGAGGACATGCCCTACTATGACCGAATATGTGTTGCCATTTCGTGGGTATTTGTTGAGCAGCGCTGATTGGCGATATACTCACAGATACTCCATTGCATTCAACACGGGTAATCGTCCGTCATGTCGGTACTTGTTTGTGCTGCATTTTTCCCGCTTGGGACCGAGTTTTGTTTTATGACAATATGTGCTAGGCCCCATACAACCGAGTCGTCAAGTCAGCGAACGCCTGCAACCATTCCACTGTGCGCGCCTTCCCGCAGTAAAATAGAGGTACCGATCAGTTTTCTCTCTCACATCAACATAGGAAAATGGACCCGGGCAACGCGTCGGAAAACTGATAACCGGGACCTCCATGGCTCTGAACACTGTATATGCTAGTCAAGAACATCTACTGATGCGTCAACATGCCAATCACAACTGTCCTAGATTGTGCATTAGGAACAAACTGAAATTATTTCCTCCGATACTTGCCGCAATCACCCAGTAACCTTCCCCATGTACAGATTATTCTTTTTGCTTTGATTACAAGCTACGTACACGCTAACGCCCGTATCCAGTTTGGAAACGTAGCGGGTTGCTGTTTGTTGCCATATAAAAGAAGCGCTCAAACATTTTATAAGGCAACTTGAACAAACTCGTGTACGTCTCCCGTGGTCGTTGTGAAAGGAAAAGATGGATCTCTTTGTTACTGGGGAAACTTCAATTTTCGTCAATCATTTCTAGCCCCTTCTTCGATCTTGGTGTACACAAACATCGAAGAAGTTATAAAAATAAAGCACGTCCACTCTACGTGAAAGCTGTCAGAAGATCAGAGCAGCGATTCGAAAGAGGGGCTGTGGGACCGTTCTTCGCTCTGTGCACTTCTTCCACCCCTCATGCTCTTCCCCGTCTCTCTATCTCTCCTCTCTTGATGAATTGAACAGACGTTTGTTCAATGCAATTCCATTTTCTCGCCTTCGCAGTGCTCTCGCTCTTCTCCTACGACAGCTGACATCCTCTTCTTTATGTTTTGTTTTTTGTTCTACCTGGAGAAGCACGAGACGGAGTGTAGTGGTATTTTGCTTGCTTTCATGTCACAAGTGATCGTACTTTTCTGCACCATTTCGAACACGCATTTTTTTTCGGCCACCACATTTTTCGCTTACCATCGTAAAAACCGACCCAAGGAGCATACATAACTAAATGTATGTGGGTATTGCGGTTGCGTGCGTATATTTTGCCTTAACTGCCCCTGCAGTTATCTTTGCGCCTAAAGTGGGAACACGTATGACAAGTGTCAGCGATTTCAGGAGCTTCTAACGGTTGTGACTATTTAAACCACTTGTTGAGGTACGCCGTTAACTCGTGGCCGGACGGCTGAATCTAGGGACAGGCGGGTATCTCTCCGAAGCCTCTGAGTGCGTGACGCCTCGTGAGTGCGATGACTAGATAGCGTGACCGTAGACGAGCTCCTACAACAAGCCGAACCCCTAAAATGATCACTACTTAAAATGGCTAATATCCCTCCATTGCATCAACGAATATTTAGGTCAGCTTTGCCCCGCTAGGACCTTGTCAGTGATTGGTTTGAGCAGCGGGTACTCCAGAAGAGGCACACCAACAAAATCAGGAAACTGACTTTTAGGTGAAGAGCACTTTAGGGGCTCGGATGGTGGTCTTAGGTTGTCCGCGGTCACGATATCTAGGTACCGCCCTCACGCGGTGTACGCACGCAAACAGAGGTTTTGAAACACACACATTTTTTTCTCGATTCAACCTTTGGGGGAAAAGTTAACATCGTTCTCGGACAATCTTTCCATGCCATAACCATTAGAAACTCCTAGAAGCGAAACTCGTAAAAACTCCTAGCATCTTTCCTTGTCATACGTGCCCCATTGTTTACAGCAAAGAAAACTCCAGGCACATTGGAGGCAAGATATATGATTATAACCGGCAGTCAACGCGGTTCTCAGTTAGCAATGCTCATTGGGTTGGGTTTCACGATAGTAAGCAAAAGACTGACCTTCGAAGAAAAAAATGATGCATTCAAAATGGCGCAGAAACGCTCCAGCACGCACAAATTAAAGCAAGCACAAAAAAAGAGAAATGTCGCTAGTGCTACTCCACGCAGAACAAAAGAAGAGACAAAGAAAAAGGTGCCAGCTGTGCCAGGCGAAGGCGCACAAGCATGGAGAAAGCATGGTTTGTTCAATTCAATTGAATTGAACAAACCTCTGTTCGATGTTTCAATGCAGGCGAGCGACAGAGAGGAAGACCTTAAGGGGTGGTAGTAAACAGCATAGAACAACGCCCCAACCGCTGTGGCGAATCACTGCTCGGTACTTCCGTCAGCTTTGACGTTGAGTGGAAGTTCTTCAATTTTTTTTACTCAAGATCAACGTCACAAAATTAATCTGCTTCTGAAACATTGCATTAGGCAGCCACTACGTTCGTAAGGATGATGAGCACTGTTTTACTAAACCTGACCTGTCGGCCATTGTCACAAACACGAGTGAACGGCGTCTAAAAGTATTCTACAGCATTTTTATGTTACTGTACAGTGCCTAATTCTAGCCGTCTGATGTGCGGCGAAAGCATCAGACGGCCGCCCCTTTCGTCACCTGTGCCCTTTAGGTTCGGTAGGGGTTGTTTGCTCGCTTGAGTCAAGCGGCGCACCCTAATAAGGAAATAGTAACATTCATGTGTTTGCTGCCTACACTCGGAGGCAAAATGAGAGAAAATACGATTGAATGCAGAAATTACCCCCTCGCGAAGAACATTTACTGCCCTAAAGACCTAACGTGTGGCGATAAGAGCCCTGTGCAAAAATGAAGAGACCAAAGGTTGGGTCATCGACGCGAATGACCAACGGAAATGCTAACAGCACCCTTTGCTCCCACAACATTGCTGCTGTTGCTCCCTCTGGTGGCGGCCCTCCGACTTGTTTCTACTCGTTCGGAGGCGAGCGGGTAGGGACGTCGCAAAGGTGAGCTGTGGCGGGAGCTTTTATGTTAGCGTCAGAGAGCCAGATTTTGCTAAAACCAACGCCAGTCGATTACCTGTACGTTACCGCCGTCGAAGACCTAATTTTTATTTGTTTCGGTCAATATCTTGTTAATTTGTTAAAAAATTGCGTTTTTACTTTTTAGTAAAAACGTAATTTTTCTTCAAACGTGCGGCCCAACGCATAAATAACCACCCAATCAGGGCCAGCTTACAAAGAGCAACCTATCGCTAAGCTTTTAAATTTTAAACATAGTTTTACAAATTTATAGACAGAAATTTCATAAATCCTGGTTAACAGGTGGTCGAGACTCTTGAAGGATTCTAACTTTATAGCCAAAGAATTACACTAAAACAATAACACCGTGTTTTTAAGATACAATGGTTACTCGCAGGCATATTAAATTTCAAATAAAAACGTGATATTTTAAGCGGAAAGCTTACAACAATCTGGCAAGACACGGGATCTGCAGGGGGCGCTTACACTCTGAGGCTGAGTACGAAAAAAATAGTTGTACCCTCGTAACCACAAAACCACGTCTAGGATAAAATTAGGCAATAAGGGCGAAAATCTCAAGTATTGGCTGAATGCTGCATTTTCCTCGATATTTTCCGGAACCCAAACTTTTAATATGCCGTACCATAACAAAACGGCAAAATGAAGTTTTTCTCGAACGCGCGATCTGATCGCCGTAATCAAACACCTCTAAAAGAGCCGTTGTATCTTTCTGCACCTCACGGATACGTTTTTTTTTTTTCAGAACAGAGCTATGTGTGAATTCACGCCCAAAATGCGAAAGGCGTGTGCAACTCTCAGTCAAGACAATGAAGCGCTATAGAACACTCACCAAACTCGAATGGCCTAAAATAACAGCGCCCGACTGATAGGCTTCAACGGCGGCATGCAGTGATACCAAATTTCAATAGAAATTATGACACTGTACGTAGAAAAGTACGGGAAAATTACGTTAGAAGCGTTATCATCGCTCTGGGCTAACTCTACTTTGAGACCAAATATTGGAAAGCTTGCCTTATCCTCATAACCACATACATGTACTAATAAAAGATGCAAATATCAAAAATTTGTAAACTTCCGAAAATCTGGCACTTGCAACATTTTTTTTTTTTATAGAACCTATTCTGCGACATTACAGCCAGAAATCAATAATCAACTTTTTCTATGAACCCGCACCCTAAGCGCACGAATGCAGTTTTTCTTTCAATACCTAATATTTCTTCTTGTTTTTTTATTTTTGATTGCAGTCATACCATTTTGATTTAGAGCTGGTGCTCACAGGAAGCGTCTCTTCCCTTACATGTCTCGTTATAGTGAGGAACGAGGCACTTGTTTCGTGCCCCGTAAGTCTCTAAGCATGAAATCGAACGTGCATGCGAATAATGCGCAATCTTTAGGCGGGCAATTTTTTTTGTTTCCCTGATACAGTGGTTGAATGCGTTGAGTTATGGAGCATTAGTCCCCAGTTTGTATTACTGGTTTGAGTGGCGTCTTTTCTGTGGTAGTCGGAAAAACAATTCCTGAGTTTCGCATGTTCACCACCATGGCCAGGGTGTAATCCGTAGTGTTGTACTCCGTGCACTTCACAGACCACTGTTTGGCTGCACTAAATGAAGCGTTGATTTTGCGTTTATCTTTTTGTTTTTTGGGGTATTTTTTAAGGACACTTGTTCGGGATGCCTGCAAATGAGCCTTTCTCAGTTTTGCGTGGTACCACGTATGCTATACCATGACGACAACACTTGTTTTGTTGCCCTATTTCTTCTTTGCAGAAGCGTGACGACATGCGCCCCTTGAGCGTAGCGACACGGAGGATAGTTGTCTCCTCTCAACGGACAAGTACGTCGTGCAAGTGGAGCCGCTTGCGCCAAGGAGAGCAGGCATGTGGCCGCCCTGGGTACCCGAAATAGCCCAATACTGGGTGTATCGCCATGACAAAGTGTGCCCAACATGCGTTCGAAATAGAGACCTTCCGATATTCTGATTTGAATACAGTTTATTGGTGTTGTGTATGTTGCTGACACAGTGTTGCAATAAAAGCTTGAAAGTGGCATTTTCTTTGTCGGGAATATTTTAGGTTGGCAAAAAATACTTGTTTTTGGTCTGTTATGTTTGTTTCCGCTTCCTATATTGTCGGTCTAATAGAACAGCACTCACTCCGCATGGATCATTTGCACGAGCCAACACATCGTCTTTTAGTCCTCATCATCATCATCACCAGCCTATGTATGCCCACTGCAGGGCAGAGGCCTCTCCCAATAATCTCCAATTACCCCGGTCCTGTGCTAACTGCGACCAATTTATCCCCGCAAACTTCTTGATCTCATCTGCCCATCTTTCTGCAGCCCCCTGCGATGCTTGCCTTCTCTAGGGATCCACTCTGTTACCCTTAATGACCAGCGGTTATCTTGCCTTCGCATTACATGCCCTGCCCACGTCCATTTCTTCTTCTTAATTTCTACTAATATGTCTTTAACACGCGTTTGTTCCCTGGCCCACTCTGCTCTCTTCTTGTCCCTTAATGTTACACCTATCATCTTCCGCTCCACTGTCCGCTGAGTCGTTCTCAATTTAAGTTGAACCCTCTTAGTGAGCCTGCAAGTTTCTGCCCCGTACGTGAGTACCGGTAACATGCAGCTGCCATACACTTTTTTTTCTTTCGGGACAATAGTAGCCTGCCATTCATTATCTGAGAATGTCTGCCGTATGCACTCCACCCTATTCTTATCCTCCTCATTATCTCTGCCTCATTGTTGGGATCAAAGGTTACCACTTGGCCTAAGAAGATATATTCGCTTTATACTTCCACTGCCTCGCCACCAATCTCAGACAGCTTTGCTGTCCCGAGGTTATTGATCATTACTTTGGTTTTCTGCATGTTAATTTTCAGGCCCGCGGTTATGCTCTGTTTGTACAGTGCGGAAAGGATGCTTTGCAATTAGTACCCCCAGTTACTTAGCAAGAAAACGTCATCAGCAAATCTGAGGTTACTGAGGTATTCTCTATTAGCCCTTTCTCCAACCTGCTCCCAATCCGACGTTCTGAATACTCCTTGTAAACATCCTGTGAATAACATTGGCGAAATTGTGTCTTCTTGTCTGACGCCTTTCCTTATAGGTATTTTACTGCTCTCCTTATGGAGGATGATGGTAACTGTGGACCCATTGTAGATATCGTCTAGTATTCTTACATAATGCTCATCTAACCCCTGGTTCCGTAATGCCTGAATCACTGCTAAGGTTTCGACCGAGCCAAATGCTTTCTGATAGTCTATGAAGGCTATATATAGGGGTTCAGTATACTCAGCGCACTCTCTATCACCTGATTGATTGTGTGAATATGGTCCATTGTTGAATAGCCTTTACGGAACCTTGGATGTCCTTTAGGTTGCCTGAAATCTAAGGTTGCAGAAATTCTGTTAGCGATTACCTTGGTAAGTTCCTTGTACACGACTGATAGTAAGCTGATCGGCCTGTAGTTTTTCTAGTCCTTCATGTCACCTTTCTTATGGATTAGGATGATGTTCGCGTTCTTTCAAGATTCCGGTACACTCGCGGTCATTAGGCATTGCGTATGCAGGTCTGCCAGTTTTTTAAGTACAATTTTTCCGCCATCCTTCAAGAGGTCTGCTGTTATCTGATCCTCACCAGGTGCTTTGCCCACTTTCATTTTTTTCAAAGCCTTCCTTACTTCTTCGCTCGTTATTGGTGGGTTGTCTATCTCCTCTGAACTACTTTCTCGTTCGGCATTATCCATTATGTCTCGGCTGCTGTACAGATCCCTATAGAACTCGTCGGCTACTGTGGCAATTTTACCCCTATTTGTGATGACATTGCCTTGCTTGTGTTTAAGAGCATACATCTGATTTTTCCCCATGCCAAGACGCCTCTTCACTGCTTTTAGGCTACCTCCGTTCTTTACAGCGTATTCGATCCTCTCTATATTATACTTCCGGATGTCAGCTGTCTTACGCTTATTGATTAACTTGGAAAGCTCTGCTAGTTCTATTCTGTCAGCTGGGGTGGAGATTGTCGGGGTTTGGCGTTTCCTAATTAGATCTTTCTTCTCCTGGGAAAGTTTACCAGTATCCTGTCTAGCCATCGTGCCCCCGACTTCTACTGCACACTCTGTGATAATGCGTGTAAGGTTGTCACTGGCTTCCTGTATCGTAAGGTCGGCTTCTTTGCTAAAAGCTGAATATCGCTTTTGCAGCGTGACCCTTAATTCTTTTACTTTACGTCTCACTGTTGGCTCATTATTCGGCTTCTTTCGCATTAGCTTGTTACGGTCCCTCCTCAAATCTAGCTTAATTGGAGATCTTACATACGATGGTCACTACACCTTACCCTTCCGAGCACTTCCACATCCTTCACGACGCCATGGTTATCGCATTATATAAAGTCTATTTCATTTTTATGGTCCCCATTAGGTCTTCTCCACGTCCACTTCCGGCTCTCCTGTTTACAAAAGAAGGTATTCATTATGCGTAGGTTATTCCGTTCTGCAAACTCAACTAGTAGATCCCCCCTGCTATTTCTACACCCCAGACCATAGTCCCCAACTGCCTCGTCTCCAGCCTGATTCTCCTACTTTAGCATTGAAATCTCCCATAACTACGGTATACTGTGTTTTTACTTTAGCCATTGCCGATTCCCCATCTTCATAGAAGCGTTTCACTACCTGGTCGTCATGGCTGGATGGGCGGGCATAGCCCTGTACTACCTTGAGCTTGTATCTCTTATTGAGCCTAATTACAAGATCTGCTGCCCTTTCGTTAATGCTATAGTATTTTTCTATGTTGCCAGCTATGCTTTTATTGACTAGAAATCCCACTCCCAGATCTATTCTGTCCACTAGACCACGGTAACATAGATCATGTCCATTTTTCAGCACCGTAAAGGCAGGCTTCACCTGTCCTCCTAACCTCACTAGGCCCTATGACATCCCATTTAATAACCCTTAATCCTTCGTAAAGCACATCTAGACTCGCTTCACTAGATAAGGTTCTCGTGTTAAACGTTGCAAGGTTCAGATTCTAATGACGGCCTGTCCGTGTCCAGGTATTCTTAGCACCCTCTGCTGCGTCGCAGGTCTGACCGCCGCCGTTCTCAGTTGCTTCGCATCCACTGGAGACTGAGGGCCATGGGTTAATTGGAGTATTCATGGGAGGTTGTGGCCGTTACTACACCAGGGTGGCCGAACCTGCTCTGGTGAGGGAGTGCGTTACCGGCAATGGTGGCCGGGGTCAGGCCACGCCCAAAGCCATAATCTGCAGTTCCATCAATACGCGAATTTTTTTTTAATTCGGTGGGAATTGTCCGGCAGCGCGATTCGAAACACGGTCCTTCTGCACGCGAGGGAGGGTCAAGAGCTCCGAACTAATTGGGGAGCATTTAAGACCGGCCAGTGCTGCTTCTGCTACGACGATGTCTGTGCCTGGCTGAAGCGCCTCCTCAATTTGTGCATCACTACCTCCGGTGCACCACAGAATAATGTGGTCAGCATAGAGACTATGGTTAAGATGTGGAATTTGAGCTAAACGCTTAGGGAGATTAAGGAGAGCCAGATTAACAAGGAGAGTAGAAAGGACGCCACCTTGAGGGGTACCAAAGAAGGGCGTGCGAATGGTGTCCTTTACTAAGTCACCGACGTGAATGACGGCAATACGATTAGTAAGGAATTCTTTATTATAAGTGTAAACCCGTTGCCCAGGGTTAGTCATTGCCAGATTTTGGAGTATAGCTCGGTGTGAAACTCTCTCGAAGGCTTTGGTGAGATATACTGCTAGAACAGCAGCTGTATCTTCTTTAGAAGCCGTTATAATGATCTCATGTTGAAGTTGCAAAAGGAGATCCTGTGTCGCAAGACTGTGCCTGAAGCCTAGCATGGTGTGGGGAAGTGCATTGGTTTTGGTAAGATGTTGAACTAAGCGGGCATGGATGATATGCTCCAGATCTTTTCCTACGCATGAAGTGAGGGATATTGGGCGGAGATATTCCGATTTCAATGTTTTGCCTGGTTTAGGTATTAGAGTGATTTTAGCGTGCTTTCATGAAGGAGGCAAAGTGCCTGTGGTCCAATAGAGATTATAATACTGTGTGAGGATGAATATGGAGTTGTCGTCTAAATTTCGAAGGAGTTTATTGGTTACCCCATCTTGACCAGGTGCTGATCCAGGCCTAATCTTCATGAGTGCCGCTCTGACCTCCGTTTGGGAGATTTCCCTAAGTCCGAATTACTATCGCCCGTGTAAGACGGTAGCTCTGATATCCCCTTCAGCTATGTAGAGACTACGAAGACGGTCTAGGAGTTGTGTGTCTTCACCGAGAAATTGTGAAATAATTTTCTATGAGCCGATTATTAGTAGCTATTAGCGAGTGACTGGAATCCAACATGTGTTTAGGCAGGGCCCAGGTACGCCTCATGCTGAGATTACCTTTCATCTGTTCACATACCTGTTACCGTTGAGAACGAGCAAGTTCAAAGGTATAAGTCTCTATCGTTTTAGCTAGAGAGGCTAACCTAATTTTAAGACGCTTATTTTGTTTCTGCTTACGCCATCTACCTTGTATGCTGCGATAAGCGTCCCACAGATGATACATGCGGGAATCACCAATTCCGAAGGTATTTTCGTGTCAACGGGATTGTCGTGAGTGCGTTTGTTATCGAGAATTTGGCTGACCCAGGTATGATACGTGTCAGAGGATATTTCAGGGGACTCTGACACTGCACAGGTTTTCCTAAAGGGATCCCAATCTGTAAGGTACTGCTTTCGTGGTCGGCGCAAGATTTCAGATCGGAGACATAGATCGAGTTGTATTGTAGTCACTGACGAGCGTATGTGGTGTGCAGAGCCATTTAACTTCCGGGATCCCGCGTGAGAATGTATGGTATTGGGAAGTATCTTTTTGCACGCTATTTCTGATTCTTGTGGTGGTGGCGGGGTCGGAGTTGATTGTAAAGCGCTGACCCTGGGTGAGGTCCCATAAGAGACGGCCCTTGCGAAAAGTGTGTGTGTAATACCAGGCTGTGTGAGGGCATTGAAATCATCTAATACAAGCAGAGGGGGGGGGGGGGGGTTCAAGCCTGAATAGCAAGTTGTAAAAGTTGCTTGAATTTGTTTTAGGGCGCACAGGGGTTACTGTACACGTTGAGAATATACAATCTGGAGGCTTTGCGCTTGGGGAGGTAGAGGACAACCAAATATTGTGAAATATCAATGCTGTCAAATTGTGAGCGTTCACCAGGAATATTACGTTGAACCAATACAGCAGTGTATGGGTTATCCAGAGATTGGAAGGCCTGATAGCCCATCAACTTGACTTTAGGTCCAGGTTCTTGTAGTGCTATTGCAACAGGGGCTTTTTGTTGTATGGATAGAACTAACTGCAGGTTGGGACGTATGCGGTTAAAGCCTCTGCAATTTCACTGCCACACAGAACACTATGTGGAAGGAGGGGGGGAGGAAGGGGGCCTATACCCGCCAGGTAAACGGAGTAACATAACGGCGAAGAGGGTGATAGCTGGCATGTTCTTAAGATAGACTGTCGTGGACCACCGTATCTCATACGAGAGATTGCTGTATGGAAACTTCATGTGCAACACCTCGGCACAGAAAACCGCGTGCTTCTCGTGTGAGCGTTTTGGCAGTGTTCGGAATGTCACTGCAATGCTCGACAAGGTACTCCTTTTGAAGGAGTGTACTTGTTTTAATTAGGACGCCAAAGAAATGACTCAGAGTGCCGACGCCACATTGCAGATAAAATGTCCTCGTATTTAACATGAACAATCCCGCTAAGTGCAGAGGTATGACGGTATTTACTTCATTCTAATCACTCCCTTTTTTATAACGCAATTCCCAAAGTGAGGGTGGTGCTTAGTTTAGAAAAACGTAACCCCCCCCCCCCCGCCACATTTTTGTAGCGGTTGTATCGCGACGAGACGGGCGCAACAAACACAGTTTTCCTTAGCAAACATTAAGAAGAAAAATATATACAGAGAGTGAACCCATCACTTACGTCTGACATCCAGACACACTCACTACAATTACATTCTGTTGTGCTTCTTGGGCGGCAGCTATAGGCATCAGCATTAGGCCGTCTTGTGTTCCGTTGAAGTTGTTTGTTTTTGAAAACTTCATGAATGACTTGCCCACAATGCCAACTCGCTCCCGCTTCCACACATCTGAAATACATTTTTCCATGGTTAGCTAAAAAAATGGGGTGCTTTGATTTGCAAGCCCACTGTTTCTCTAATTTTTTTCCCTGAATGTAGGCGAATGGGCTTAGAATCTGGGGGTGCTTAGCATCGCTAACCTACGGTATATGTGACACAGAACAGGTGCGTGCTTCCAAGAAAAACACTCTACTGTGTTGGCTGCTGTTGGACTCCGAGATAGCTCAGAAAAATTGCAACCACGGTACACCACCTCACCTTTAGTCTCGCATCGGATGAGTGAGGCGAACTATCAAGGTATTTCTGCAGGATCACTGCGCTCGTGTTGAGTGATGACAAAAGCTGAGGTTGCCCTTATGCCAAAGATGCAGCCATTGTTACGTGCGTTGAAGTTCACCATGAAATACCGAGTTGCCGTTCAAACATGTTTGTTTTCCTATTGATTATGTTCGTTTTTTCCACTGTAATTGCGGGTTTTTGGGAGTAGTTTTGCGAGTCTCGGGCCGAGGCTTGCACCCGAGGGTATATGCCGGATTGATTGTGCGGTCTAAGCTCATTATATGCCGTTTAATTCGCCATTAATGTCATTTATTACCCTTAACGGCAATAACATTCGAGTATAAGGATAGCGAGCAGCGTTTCTGCCATCTTTAAAAATAAGGTGTTCACTGCATCACGGCAGCGTTTTCAAACGATATGTTGCCAGAGTCTTGCAAACAAAACTTTTTGAAATGATTATTCCTCAACTGCGGCCTTCCTTTATTGCATTTCTTTTACAAGACACCCCTTTTGGTCGAATTCCTAGTACTGTGTGTTCGGGCTCATAACTAACTAACCAACACAGCTAGCTCAAACTGTATGCTATCATAATTTCAAACCTAATGTCTCACGAGATTGAAACTTTGCACAGTGTGCAATGTTTAGCCTAAACTGCTCCACCCCAACCTGAGGCAGCCATGTTCGCGCTAAAGTGTTCGTCTGCTAAAAATTTAATGCCGCAAGACCCTCCTGAGACAAATGAATCCTTCACGCCTTCACGGGCCTGTAACTTCAAAATCTTTTTGACTTGCAAAACTGTCTTAGACTGGAAATACAATATAATTCAAAAGACAAACGTGCGTTTTCATGAACGAATCACTCTTAAGGAATCGTAATATTTACTTTTATTCTTCAGTCTGATTTGATTTCTCTCAAATTGGTATCCAATTCAATACTGATATTTTGCTTCCTATAGATTTCTTCCGGCTTTGTAGGGCTTCAATAAAAGCCCTAATTGTGAATACTTTCAAATTATATGCGTGCTAGAAGGCTCTGGATAAATCATCTGTATTAGTCAAACATTTCTCACTAATATTAGCGAGAGGAGCTGTTTTATTACTCTTTCAATGTAATGTTGCTTATATGCCCCTCCCTTACTTGTCTCCACTGAGGCTATCGTTTAGAAGACGCCATAATTTCTATGAAAAGAACGCAAACACTTAGCAGGAGCAATATCAGAAAAGATAATAAAAAGGCATGAATATCATTTAGTGCTAAGATTTTTGTTGAGCCAATATTTAATTCTTCACTGGGTAGGTTCATTGGCCTATTTTTACCACACCACCGGGGACGATTGAAGGCATGCGGATAAACCACTGTCTCGAATATTCTTCGCGTTAGTTTATTAAACTTTCTCGCCAGAGTAAACTCTTTTCGCACTGGGGTCGATATTAAACCGAGCCCCAAATCGTCCCGTGATTCCGCTTAAGGCCGGGTCTCGGTTTCAAAAAAGCATTCATCCAAAGAATAAAGAAAGCACGCAAATCCTGGTCTTCTGCCGCATGATTAAGGCAGTCCATAAAGTATTCTAAAGTCAGCTCTATAGTGCCACATTAGCGTTCAAATGCGCCCTCAATTTCGCCCGTAGTTCTTGATTATTTCTCTCGCCGTTGTGTTTAAGAAAAAAGCGCAAACCATAATCTTTAAAAATGCAGGGGTAAAGTTGGCCCTGATCGAGTGCTCCCTCAAGCTCATCTACTGTATCGATAGTGTCGGGTGGAATATTCACAGCCAAAGAAGACGTTAGTTCCCCACGGAAATACACGCCCAAAGGTAAGACACCCAATAGCCAGGCAAGGATCATTTTATGAGCTGCAAAATTCCCCTATTCCATGAAACTTCAGAATTACTTGAAATACAAAATTTGCGCTCTCGAGAACCAATGCCTCTAATGGAGTCGACAAAATCACTTTTCTACTTTGTTATCATATCTGTAATGTTGGCATTAAACACTTTTTGTTGTGTTTTGTTACTGGTACGGCTTTCTTCCAGTTAAATGGCGTTTGTTTAAAAACCTAAACACTCAGTACTTTCCAATCACGTGTGTGCGATTCGTCTGATGATAAAAAGTCTGTATTAATAAAAAAGCACTTCATGCTATTAATAGCGACACGTACTCTTTTGTTAGCACCTCAGTGGCTAAGGTGTTGCGCTGCACAGCGCGAGGACGCGGGTTTGATTCTCGGACGTGGCGGCCCCTTTTCTCATGGAGGCGAAAAGCAAAAACTCCCCCGTGTACGAGATTTCTGTGCGAATTAAAGGTGCCTAGGTCGTCAAAATTAATTAAAGCCCTCCATAAGACGGGCTTCATCGTCTGTGTGGAATCGCCGTGCAAAACATAAAATAAACCAAATGATGCACTATTTTACTACCCTTTGAACTTATTGTTTGAAAAAAATGCTCCTGTTTCCAGATCTGCAATGAGCCCACCATTTCGAAGAAGCCACAATTTCTATGCAAAGAACGCATACACATAGCAAAAGAAGTGTCAGAAAAAGTAATAAAAAGGCATGAATAATATCTAGAGTTAAGATTTCTGTGGCGCCAACATTTATTTTTTCACTAGGTAAGGAGATTGGCCCATTTTTAGCACACCTCCTGGGGCGATTAAACGCATAGGGATCAAGCGCTGTCTCGAATACTCTTCGCGTTACTTTGCTGAACTGGCCGGCCAAGATGAAATCTTTTCGTACGGGAGTCGATATTAAAGCCAGCCCCAAGTCGTCGCGTGATTCCGCGTAAGGCCGGATTTCGGTTTTAAAAAAGCACTCATCTAAAGCATAAAGAAAGCCGGCAAACCCTGGTCTTTTGGCGCATGAGTTGAGGCAGTCCGTAAAGTATGCGAAACTAAGCTCGATAGTGCTGGATTGGCGTTCAAATGCCGCCCTTAGTTTCATCCGTAGATTGTGATTGTAGCTCTGGACGCGGTTGTTTAGAAAAAAAGCCTGACCATTATCTCTAAAAATGCACGGGTATAGATTGCCCTGGTCGAGTGCTGCCTCGAGCTCATCTAGTGTGTCGATAGGGTCGGGGGGAATAGTCACAGCCAAAGAAGACGTTAGTTCCCCACTGAAGTACACACTCAAAGGTAGGACACCGAACAGCCAGGCAAGGGCCATGACTTTTTGGCTTCGTTTGTTAGCCCCACGGTTGTTACCCACGGACTGCCAAGGTAGCGGAGCAGGCGTCGCCAAAACGGACGCGATGAGGAACATAGCCCAGTCACAGTGGAATCTGAAACGCCCCCGTCGCCTTCTCTCTAGACACTGGCTACAGTTAAAAGTGATGTATGCGGCCGCAATTATAATAAGAACAGAAAGAACAGCTGGCCAAGAGTGCAGAAAGAACGTCACAAACGATATGGTTGCCTCGCCTTTCCAGACATAGAATCTCTCATATCTGTATTCGACCACTTCAGGGTGAAAGAAAAGTTTAAACGTGTGTTCGCTGGTAACTATTGATGTTATAATTATTTCGACACCACCTTCAAACAAAGCATTTACCGATGATGCAAAATCTTTGAAAAACACAAACTTTAACGTAGCATTAAGAGTGCGCAGAACACCGATAACCACGTCGTAAGTACTGGAATCGCATGTTATAAGATCCTTTGTTCGGACTTTTTTAAGTGGGACGCAACCCAAAATAACTTCATGGCCACGAAAAGCAGCGGTCCACCCCGAACTTTGCGGTATTTGCTTTGAAACGCACTCGTGAGAATGCACCCTCGGTTTAGAAACACTACGATCTAATGCTTCCAACTGTCCGAAATTTGAGCTGAGAGCACACACCGCCTGCATCCCACGGTATGTGACTGGTCTTGCCAGTTCGCTGTCGTCGCGTAAAACTACCCAATCCGCAAGGTTTAGAGGGAGGGTTCCGTTTTCTCTGCCGCGAAGACATCTTACGCCTCTCTCAAAACTTTGAGGCAATAACACGAGTGATCGCGTGTTTACGACCGTGTTTCTCAGTAGTTCTTTAAAAAACGCCGCATTAAAACTTGTCCAAGTGGTTGCTTTAGCCCGCATTTGCTTGAGCATAACCCGTTCAGACTTATCTGGCGGATTACTGCACAATAAAATCATGACGCTATCGTATCGGCTCATCCACTTCTGCGTCAATGCAAACTCTTGTTGTGTGATTTGGTATGGTTTCTCCATAAAATAGCCTACTCTGAGTAGCGCGATTAATACGACTGCGCACAGACGAGTGTTACAGGAATGCATGTCGTTTTATGGTTTCTGGCAAAGTAAACGTAGACAAAGTTGTTGCCGTGCTTAGACTGGTGTCACAAAATTTTAGCAATTATTTAGTGAAGGAACCGACACAGTGTTATAAAAAGTATTGCGAAAATGGTCATTTCCAAATTTTAGGGGCGAGAAAACCACCCACATTGCTGTAATTAAGCATTCTAAGTGAATGGTCCCAGTTAGTATTGGTTGTTTTAAAAGGCAACTTTATAAAGCTCCTGCAGATAGATTTTCATTCAGGTACCACATGGCTTATCCGGTGTCGAATGCTCCTTAGTTTGAGAAAATACAGTGAAAACTCTTATCCTATCTTAGAGCTGCTATCATTTGTAGCTTATATATGAACACTGACAAATTCTTCTAAATTTTTCATTAAAAGTTATTACCTTGTTACTACAGGATTTCCAATGTCCTAGTAACAACTTTTAGAATACATGACATTATTCTCGATCATAATGTGTAGATGTGCCGGAATGGCCAACGCGCTCACTGATATGCTTACTCAACTGTACAAACCACAGAGACTTCTCGGCCAGTGTCACTTGGAAAATACTTCATCATTAGTCGGCCTGCAGAATTTCTGACCGTAGAATCGACAGAGAGATCTCAATTGACTGTGTCGAACAGCAGCATTTAGGAAACCGCATAAGGGCTGGAAGCACGCAATATGCAAAAAAAAATTTTTGTGAGGCCGCGTTGCCCCGCAACAATCTCGAAGGGCGTAACCACTTGCGGGCCAAACCATCAGCGGAGTACCGGAGTGGCACTCTGGCAATGCGCTTCTTTGTACGGACGAATGTCGATCGTCGCCATTCGTGACTGTTTGTAGATGAAGCGCGCCGCTTACAAGATAGCGATAGCGCTGAAAAACACGGAGCGTCTCTGACGATGAAACTACCAGTACACGGCATCTGAGTACACAGTGAAGCCCACTTTGCGGTGTATGCACTACTCGGCGAACACCACCGCAGCAAACCCGCCGCGCTCGCTCAGCGGCTAAGCCGTTACGCTGCTGAGCACGAGGACGTGGGGTCGATTCCCGACTGCGGTGGCCGCTTTTCTGATGGAGGCGAAAAGCAACGACGCCTGTGTGTCCGAGATTTCGGCACACGTTAAAGATCCCCAGGCGGTGAAAATTAATCCGGAGCCCTCGACTACGGGACGCCTCATCGTCTGCGTTGCGTGGGCGCGTTAAGCCCTACAATCAATCAACCACAGCACCTAAAACTTCACATCCCGCCAGACCAGGAGTGTTGCTGAAAATCATTTTACAATTGCGTGAAAGAAGGGAATAGTGCGGGGAAAAATTGCGCTAGGGATTGTCGTTGGCGCAGCTTCGTAAAGCGGTGACCGAATGACTTCGGCGATGCTAAGCCAGCCGGCATTGGAAGGACCTGTTAGCCGAACGAAATAGCGCCGCATGCAGAAACCCTAGCGGGTCGCTAGTGGTCGGTAGACATATTTGATAATTGTCCTGCCATAGCATGTTGTGTTTGGTACCCCCCATTTTGTGCTTCAAAGGCTGGTTCCCGCCATCCCAAAAATAAAGCACCGAGGCAAGCACAGGTAGTGCGAGAAGCCTGGCTGCCAGCCCGGCAGTACGGGTGGCGTCACCGGGCCGGTGCCGACATGCGCGTCGCTTGCTAAAAAAACTGGGACGTAATACCTAGCGAAGCCAATATCTCTGCAAGGGCAAGGGCCGTGTCCAGTTTCGCCATAGACAAAGAAACACTATTAAGAGAGGACACTCCCATAATACCCTGCGGCCGCATTGAGTGTAGCGCATCGAGCGGCTGGGCAAAGAACTAATTGCTGGCTTTCGGTTTCGGTTTTGCGGAAACCGATTTTAACGCGTATTTGAAATGGCTGGAAAGCGCAACTCACGGCGACGGGGTATCGTAACGGTATTCCGACGATTTCATGCATTGCTAAGTGTTTATTTGAATATGTCATTCTCCGGCTTGGCGACCGGACGCTTTAAAAATATATTGATTTTGAAGTGTGAAATTGCAATTTACCAATACCGTTTACAGATGGTTGGTAATTCTCTCGCGGGGTCACATTTTTCCAAGCCACATAAACGACACACCTCATAAATGAAGAAATATTTACTGCACGGCACTAAACGGAACAACAAGTTCAAATTGTCATCATTCTTTGCAATACACATTAAAAATAAACGGTGGGTAATACGTCACAACAGAGACATACACAGCAGTGAGGGGGAAAACACGTTTCCAGGAATGAAAAAATGCCCACGTAAAGGTACCACAACTGCACAAAGAATTTATCCTCCATGGTAATTGAAAACGTACAGAACACAAAAGAATCCGACATCTGCACTTTTACTTGTATCTACGACACCCTGAGAGTGTGTGGGCTGCTGCATCATGCAAAAATATCAGCCATAACAAAATCTACACATTGGGATACTTGCAAGTGTTTACGACCAGATTCTCTGCAGATGATTTTAGATGCGAAGGCATCTCATTCACTCGCTTTGTCCCTGCATCCGGCGTCGTCGTCGGCGTCCGCCCCTCCCCCATTCTCCTCGCCGCGCCAGCTGCGCTCTCCGCCACTCACCCCCTCTCCTCTCCGATAGCGAACACTCTCTCGCGAGGGGCATTGGATTGGATTCGATTGGATTGGCTTGGATTGGCTTGGGTTGGCTTAGCATGAATTGGATTGGATTTGGATTGGATTGGATTAAAGTAGATTGTGTTGGATTGTGTTGCGTCGTAGCCGCGGCAGACGCACTGGCGCCGGCGCGTCCCCTCACCGTTATGCGCGCTATAAAACGCTGCGCCTGCGCCGCTCCGCTCCATCGTTACAGCGCCGTTCCTCCGCTGTCCAACGCTGCAACGTGAACCCCCAATGCGTCGCATCTACACAGGGGTTCCCGCAAGGGGAGGTGGGAGGTTTTTTTTTTTTTTTTACTGTGGCAATTTCTCCAGTTAGGATGTGAAAGGGGAACACTTGTGCCCCGCTTACCAAAAAGGCTTTGATGGCCTTGCTTATTTGATGAGGTCTATTGCTTTGTGCATCTATTGCGAAGGAGGTCTATTGCCCCGGGGCAACTTCAAATAAATAGCAGTAATGGAACATAAATCACGTTTCTGTGGACATGCAGAGGCAAAAATGTCAAGAGGAAAAAAATCAACTTCCTATTGGTTCCTCGCAAGGGTTTGCTTCCCAAGCCGTTGCCTTCCCAGTGAAGGCAGAGGGCCTGGCTGGGATATTTTAGGTACGTGTACGTAGTCAAAATACAGGTTCCAGGCTCGATCAAGGCACACAAATTCACATCTTCTGCTGTCAATGCGAACAGCCCAATTTAAGAAACAGGGAAGCATGATGATGATAGTTTCAGTTTAATGGCGCGAGGCCGACAAGTGCAAAGAGCATCAGAGATAAAGTTATTTGATGACGACGGATGTGCAATTATATACTAAATTGTCGAGTGAAAGCAAAAGTGAATCGAATGCATAAAGAAGGTTGGTGTATAGGGCCAGTGTGATTATTCATGATATGAAAGAAGCTGTAAAAACTTGATGTCTGATAAAAACTGAAAAACACGCTTGTTAGAAAACATTGGGTTGTCGGCCAAGAAGTGTGATGGCTGTAGCGGGATGTGTTGTCTGTACAGTTCAGGAAAATGTTTCCGCCATGTGGTGTCGAGCGCCTTGCATTGAATGAGTATGTGAACTACGGATAGGGCCTCTCAGCAGTGTTTTAAACGTTCCTCAAAAACAGGAACGAAAGCCCGTTCCTCGTTCCTTCCGAATTTGGAAACGAGTTCCCGTTACAAGTTTCTTTATTGCGAAAAGAACGCGTTCCAGTTCCACTTCGAAGATTGGAACGTGTCGTTACGTTAATGTTACATTTCATTGCTTAAATTGAATTATGCTGTCGAATTCCTGAGGCGAAATAAAGTGGGAAATTTAAAACTCAAATAAAACTACTTATATTATAGGAATATGAACAACGCCTGCAGCAGTTTATCTGGAGATAAAAAAAGAAAAAGAAACGCCCCTAGACGATTTTTTGTCAGGGAGCAGCGGGAAAATTCCAGACATGTCTAACTGCGATTCTGGTGCTCGTCTATTATATGTGCAACACATATGACACTTCCCACTTCGGTCTTACAAATGTGCCGTAAGGTTACTGCACTTCAGATATGCGAATAGAAAGTTACTCACATGCAGTACGTAATTAAATGTCAATTTCATTAGAAAACGCATCGAAAGAAACAATACATAGGCCTTTAATGATTGTAATTTATTATTACAGTTTATTTAAAATACCTTAAAGGCCCCTTTGCAGGCAACTAAGGGGATTGCAAAAGTGAAGCTTTGCGGATCATACAGCACAAATTTTCGAGTAAGAAAACACAGCAGAACAAGTATTGACTACGAGGTTCGAAATTCAAATTTAGGTCGGAAGAGGATAACAACAAAAAAAGCCAACAGCATAGTCGCACAAGAATTAAAAAGTATGCCCAAGACAATCAGGGTAGTAGATAAAGGAAACAACCAAAGATAGCCAAGTATGTGGACGTGACGCAGGAATCAGTTGCAATGGTTAGAAATACGCCTTAGGGAAAAGCACAGGAAATAACACGGAGCCTAATCACCTGCATAAAAAACATTTACACTATAAAAATATAGTCCGACACAAATTGCGGCATAATAGCGTAAAAGATCAAGCACAAATAAATAAAAACTAGTGAGAAAACAAGAAAACACGTGTCGTGGTACAGAAACGACAGATTTTTTGGTTCTTCAAGCAGAAAAAAGTTAAGCTCATAAAACAGTTACAGCGTACAGCAGAAGAGACGCAAAGATAGAATCAATGAAAAAAATGTGGAAACGATTAGTGGGGAAAAAATACCCGAATGCATAGTCGCAACTAAGTAGAATCTCTTGTTTGAACTCAGCAAGAGTTGCATTTTGATGTTGGAGTCTGGCAGACGAACCCATTTTTTCGTCAACACTTCGTTGGCAATGTTGTAGAGCCGTTCCACGGAAGTGCTTGAGGGTACTGACGTGTTGTAATTAACGAAATGTTGGTTCAGTCCCCCGAAGTTCTTTATCTGCGACAGCGGGTAGTCTACTCATACTCCCAGGTACCGCGACAGCTCTTCCTCTGCCTCGGCTGGAAGGGTTGGCTCCCCACAGGACAAGGAATCCCCGGGCGCGGACGAGGTGTAAAATCTGCACTGGATGGCTGGGTCACCGCATCCAGCACTGTCTTTATGTCGTTAGTCGCCTTGTCTCACCTAGAACAGTCTGGGATCCATGATACCTTAAACATCCAAATAAAGCAACTGGCGAAAACGAGCTCACACTTTCCGTCGAGGGGTCCAGACCTGCCATTCCGAACGATTTCTGGTGACCCAGTGACCCATTGAATTTCCTCACAGTGAGAGAAACTCCCTCTACAAAAACGTACCCGCGGCTCGCGCCCACTAATACTGTAATTACCAATTAGCCCTGACAATATACGGTGGTTTCACAAGGTACTTGCCGTGCCGCTTGGACTTAGAAACCTTTCCGCCGCAGGAAACAATTTCATCGGCAAGACGCGCATCTTGGCCTCTCCACTCAAATGATTAAAGGTGAAAGGCATTCTCGAGGATGCTCTATTCACCCTTCGAACGCCGCGTAAACTCAACCGGCATGCAAGAAAGCCCAAGCTGCTGCCTGCTGCGTGGTTATTCTTTTCCTTTGACATTCGAGGAAGCACGTTCCGCTGAAGGGCGGGAAAATTGGCCAGCCTATAGGAAGAGGAACACCGTACCGACTTGTGGATTTTTGTACTCGAGCCACGGCATTAAAAACAGCCCATTCCTAGCAATGTAACGTTTGCAGAAGGAACACAGTTCTTGCCGTTCCTTCAAAAACCTAACGAGTTACCGTTACAGTTCCACCGACCCGTAGTGGAACGGTGGCGTTCCTCCGTTCCTCAAAAAAGGAACCAGTTCCAGGAACGCCGTTCCGTACAGCATTGCCTCTTCGCACCTGCTGCACCCCGGTCTTGAAGATCCCGTGAGCAGATACGAGTGCGTTGCGTGGGTGTGCCCTATCCGTAGCCTAGCCAAGGCGACATCCGTGTATCTGTTGTGTGAGTCAGCTGTGTGCCCTCCCAAGGGTGACTTTATTAGATGTATTTTGTTGTCTGTCTGCTTATTCCAGTGTGTTTGCCATGTTCTCCGCAAGTGTTGTCTTATGTATGGCTTGAGGTCTGTATAGGGTACCGTTGTAATGTCTATAGTGTTCCCGAGTGCAGCAGCAGCAGCCCTCCCGTCTGCCAACTCGTTCCCAGCGATCCCAGCGTGTCCTGGGACCCAGCAGGGGAGCTGCTCCTGCTTTTGCGCATCCACAGACATGATAGTGTTGAATACAAGATTAACTATGTGGTTTTGGGGGGCTTGTGCGATGATAGTACACGAACAACAAGGAATCTGTATAGATGATGGAATTGGAAATTTTATTTTCAAGAATGTGTCGTACAATCAGTAAAATTACATACGCTATTGCTGACAAAATTGTTGTGTGCACGCTCATGGTTCTGCCTGCATTGAAATTTGCACCATGAGTAGCGCAGGAGACCATAGTGGAGGTTTTAGAAGCGTCACTGTAAAATTCGACACGTTGGTATTTAAACTGCAGAGGCAGAAAGTGCTGCAGTATTGCAGCTCGCGGTACCCGATTTTTGTCACGTTTCATAAAAGAAATGTCACAGGACACAGGGCGAACTTGCCAAGGCGGTAAAATGTTTGAAAAGGATGACCTGTACACTTCTAAAAACGAAGCGCTGCGATCCGAGGCTCGGTCTCTCACTCTAAGCGAAAATGGCAGAGGAACGGATGGGCGATTTACAAAGAGCACAGATGTGGATGTATTGTTAGACAGCATAAAAAGGATGGTTGGCCTGCGATTACATTTTAAAAGGATAAAGCATGTCCATGTGCGTACGTTGGTTCTCAAGGGGCCACTTGTTACACTCGACATACAGATTCTCGACAGGGCTAGTGCGAAAAGCACCCCACGCAAGACGTAGCCCCTAGTGTAGCATTGGGTCAAGCATTCGCAACGCTGTTTTAGTCGCCGACCCATACACCACACTGCTATAGTCTAAACGAGACCCAACCGAAGCAGTATACAAGCGCACCAGGAGTTCTCTGTCAGCCCCATACGATTGGTCGGAGAGAACCTTGAAGATATTTATTGTTTTCAGACATTCATGCTTAAGTTTCTTGATGTGTGGAATGAATGTGAGTTTGTGGTCAAGCACACACCTAAAAACTTGTGCTCCTTGTTCACATGAAGCGACACGCCCTTAAGAGTAATATCTGGGTCCGGATGGAGTCCGCGCTTCCTGGAGAACACAACGCAGGAGCTTTTTGCAATATTCAATTTAGAAAAATTCTTGTCTACCCAGCCGGCAAGTTTCTTGACACCAAGCTGAACTTGACGTTCGCATATTGACATATTACATGATTTAAAAGATATCTGCACGTCGTCTACATAAACGGAATAAGAGATTTCAGGTGGCAGTGCCTTTCCAAGAGAGTTCATCTTTACTATGAAGGGAGTGCAGCTCAACACGCCACCTTGCAGCACGCCATTTTCTAGCACGTGAACCTTTGAGAGTGACCAACCAACTCTTACTCGAAGCGTCCTCTCTGACAAGTTACTAACAAGTGTGTTCAACATGTTACCTGAAACACCGAATGACTTGAGGTCACTAAGTATCCCACAACGCAAACCGGTGTCGTAGGCCTACTCGAGGTAGAAAAACACCGAATGACTTGAGGTCACTAAGAATCCCATAACTTCAAGAGGTGCCGTAGGCCTTCTCGAGGTCGAAAAACACAGTTAAACAATACTGCTTATGCACGAGCGCATCCTTGATGTACGAGTCAAGGGCTACCAGTTGATCCTTCGTCGATCGCCCCACCCTGAAGCCTGCCTGGCAGCTCTCGAGAAGACCGTTCTATTCAAGGAAGTACACGAGCCTGTGAACGATCATATTTTCGCAGAGCTTCCACAGTCAGCTCAACAGGGCTATAAGATGGTAACTTGAGGCGGACGATGGGTCCTTTCCCTCCTTCAAGAAAGTCACTACTATGGCCTCCCTCCAAGAGTGTGGAATGTGCCCCCGAAAGCAATATTTTATTATATTTTATTATACAGATGTAGAAGTGTTTCAACTGTGTCTGCGTGTTGTGTTGTATCATTGTATATGTGATGTTGCCTGGGCCCGGAGCTGAGAATTTACATGTGCTCAGAGGCAGCCCTCAGCTCCTGCAGTGAAAACATTGAGTTATAAGAAGATGTCGACCTATTGTTATCTAGTATAGGCTTCTTTTCGGCCGATTTTTTGTGTTTTATGAAAGTGTTTGTGTCGTGTGCTGAACTGGACACTTGTTAGAAGTGTTGCGCGAGTGTGTCAGCCTGGTCCTCGAGTGTGTCCCCTGTTGTGCTGACCAGAGGCAGGCTGTGTGTTTGTTTTCCCTTGAGTTTGCGTATTCGTGTCCATACATTTCGTGTGTCTGTGTAGGAGTTTATTGATGATATACAGGAACGCCAACTATCTCGTTTGGCCTCACGGCGCACACGTTTGCCTAACGCCTTGCCCCGTTTGAGCAACAAAAGGTTACCCGACGTGGGGTACCGACAGAGGATACCCCACGCCTTCTTCTGGTCCTCTCGCGCTAGCCTACAGTCCTCATTCACCCACGGCCTCCGCGTGTTCCGCGGAGCACCAGAGGCGTGGGGAATGGACTTTTCGGCGGCGTGGTACAGGCGGTGCGGCGGGGGTGGAGCTGCTGCGGTTTCCTCCATCTCTATCTCCTCCGTGATCTCGCGTGTGCTTCGGGCCGGTGGAGAGGACACAGTAATATGCAGTAGTATAACCAATGAACGTGGGTGCCACCACAGCCACTTCTGACTGATCAGGCAGTGTGGTGGCAGGTTAGACCGCCGGACGCAACCCAGGGGGGTGAAGGCGGGGCCAAGTCCGACTCGCGGTACTGGGTCCCCACCGAAACCAGACGCCGTTCCGCCCCCCCGGCGAGACGCGTCGGCGTACCTCCCCAGGGGGAAAGAGGCGAACTTCTTTCGCGCCTCTGGGAAGTTGATGTTCTCGGTGTCTTTCAAGGCAATGATCTGTTTGTTTCAATTTTTCGCAGCTCCTAGAATAGGCAGCGTGCCGTCCCTGGCAGTTCGCACAGGTGAAGTTCTCTGATTCGCAGTTTTCGGTTAGGTGATCGTGTCCTGCACATTTTGCGCACGTCAGTTTACCACGACAAGAGGTTGTGCCGTGCGCGAACCGCTGACACTTGAAGCAGCGGTGTGGGTTTGGCACGTAGGGTAGGACAGGACATCTCATGAAGCCTGCGTTGACCGACTCAGGAAGTGTTGAGCTGTCAAACGTCAAGATTATGTGTTTAGTATCCATTATTTTGTTGTTCCGGCGTATCGTGATTCGCCGCACTGCTGTCCCGCCCTGATCGCGAAGGCCCTCGGAGGCCCCCGAGTTTCATTTATTAGATCTCGATCAGAGAACACGCCCTGATATCACGCCTCACATCAACGTACACAGCTCTTGTCATATGCTTCCCGAGTCCATTGTTTGCCTCCGAGTGTCGCTATATATTCCCTGGACCGAGTTAATGGCCTTCAACTTCTTCTAGACCCATCTATGGCTGTCCATTCTGTTACCCTGGTAGACCACTGGTTGTTAATTCATCTCACGATCAAAATTGCGATGTTGATGACTGCCTTATATGCTTTCCTGATGATTGCGTTTTTTTATTTTCTTCGGTGTGGGTATATTTGTGGTACGGTAAGCTCTGCAACATCCATCTTATGATCAGTGGCTGAATGAGCGCTACCGCTTCTTGCGTCTTTCCTGCCTTCTCTTTGTTAGGCTGTGGGCAATTGGTCAAAGATTTTCTATTTTTTGGCGATTGTGAGTTCAGCTCTTCCACTTTTTTCTAGAGCCACGCCGAGCATTGTTACGTGACTGTTCTCTGGGATGACATCCGTACCTATTTTTAGAGTGATCTTTAAGTTGGCCGCGTAGTGCACTCCGTTGCTTGACAAGCGGAGCTCGCAGCGGAGACAGAACCCCGGAAATGTTTTTACGCAGTTGTAAAATTCATGTGATTAGACACTTGGGTTTATTTTAGTTCGTTTCTACTCATAATCAATTCATTCCGTTAGTGCTGAAATACGCGTTAATACTTTGCCGCCGGTTTTAGTTAGCTGTCCCAATGCTGCTGCCGACATCAGTCCCGGTGAAAACTCTCCGGTGTGGCTCAGTGTGGGTATGGCGTCGCGCTGCTGAGTTCAAGGCCGTGAGTTCGATTCCCAGGCCCGGCTACGTCTTTCTGATGGAAGCTGAAAACTGAAGCGCCCGTGTGTCGACACTTTGGCGCGCGTTAAAGATCGCCAGGTGGTCTAAATTATTCGGAAAGCTTCCCAGGGGTAGCTTCGGCTCATGAAATACCGGACTTTTATTTTTATCTTCCGGTGGAAAGACGCTTTAATGTGGTGGCCTTAGTTGCGGACATGGCTGGTGACCGTGTCGGTCGAGTATGCTACCACCGACTTGGCGTTGAACGAACTTTACTGCGCAGCCGCGGAACCTGCTGAAAATGCGCGTACTTTCTTTCGACTCCACCGTAGTATCATTATAATCCTTTCTCCACTTCCGTTGTCCCAATTCAGGCCAGCCCTCGATTCTTGCTGCTACAGTCGTAGCTTCTGCGTGGCAGCGATGACGCATTTCCGTTGACCATTGGTGAGCACCGCTGATAGCGGATGGCTAGCAGACACGTGGAAATAGATAAATGAGCGTAATAACGCTATCGCGCTAATATGCGGGTGGTAGGTAGAGGGGCTCACGGGGCCCATAGCAAAAACTACGAACAAAGCGGTACTGGAGGATATGCGCTGGTCGTCCTAAAGCAAAGCAGCCGCAGAGCAAGGTAAAATTTGAGGAGAGACATTGTGACTTGGAGAACGAAATATGGGTCCGGGAAATGCTTACGAACGTATATATGAAGAGCATGTACACTCGGTGAAGACGAAGGACCAGAGCGCTGACCAAGTGGTACGGAAGGTGGGCAGTGGAAACCGGGTTATACGCAACAGTTGAAAAGCAGGTAAAGGCAGCAGAGGGGACCGATTCGGCACAGAAAATGGAAGCGAAAAAAAACCCATGGAGGCTCATAGGAAAGAGATATTTGAAATCATGAAGAAAGGTTTCTACGGAAATACGCGATGGAGTGCATTGTTCTTCGAAGCAAGGGTGGGGTATCTGAGATTACGGGTTTTGCACAGCTATCTACAGGCGACGTGATGAAGCCTGTGTATGCTGCGGCAGAGATTCTGAAACCATAGAGCATATTGTCACGACGCCAAAGACGACGTATTTGTATTCAATGAAAACACATTTATTGGAGCGAACTTGTGCTCCTCCAACAACACAAAGAATAGACAGGCGGTGAAGCAGCACTCAACAAAGTGACGTGCCTAGGCGAGCGTCGGTGAATCGAATGCCACGGCGCATTCTCTGCAGGCTTTTATCTTTCCGCGCGAGTGTTTCTGGAACCATCGATTTATATCCAGAACATTGTAGATCAAAGAAGATTATTCTGGGCTAGTGACGTTAGGGCGAAACGTTCGCTTTATCAGAATGAGATAACCAGTGCGGCATAAAAATAAAGAATGAAACACGCATTCGCTTGGGACACAAATAACACAGTCGGTCGCGGCCGGGCAGTAAAAACAAAAAGAAAAGAACCCAATGCATAATTCGCGGCAATATTGTCATAGACTGCCAAGAGATACGACCGCGGTGGGGCGATGGTGAAACGACGTTGATCGAGGCTTTGGGATCTGGTGTGAGGAGGAGCCTCAACTTTACGGCCATACAGGTAACGAAGAGGCGGCTGAAGTGGTGGTGGAAGAAAAGTAGGGAAGAGAGTGGGACATATATGGGGTAATCAAACCGATGAGAATCCAGAAAAGCGTAGGGAGGAAAAAACAACTCTACAAGGGCAGGAAAAGGTGGGAGGGATAGCCGGGAGTTTAAAATCGAGTAGGGAGGGCGGAAGGGAAGATATGGGAGAGGTAAATCGATTAGGTTAGCCGAGGGTAGGGTAAATAAGCGAAATAAAACTGCTAAATCGGCTGCTTACCACCCACGCACCGATACAAAGAGTGGGCCTCAAATTATCATCGCCAATCTCATCATCATGGGTGAGCAGGGCTCACCGTTAGTGGTTCTCGCACTCGCAAGTGATGAGTAGGGCTTGTACTTACACGCAGCGCACTCACCAGCACGAAGCTGTGGCGAAGCTCGCTCACCCCTCACCAGTGAGTGGTGAATGAGGGTGTGTCAGTGCACTCGTGAGTGAGCCTGCCCATCCATGTGCAAAGCACTCTTGTTGATTCATAGTGTAGTTCCCGGCAGGTGTCGAATTCCGCTGGCATAAGCAATTACGTGCTCTACGGACGACGTCCTGCGCTGTGACAGTACGACCACACTACCGTGTCAGCTAGCGCCAGTGTGAAGTGCATGCGGGGAAGGTTCGTAAAAATGGCTGAGAATAGGATCAGAGGGTGGAAGGAGGGGGGAAAATGAGTTAGTTTTCGAAACGCTGTTTCGCAGTCATCGAAACCGAGAAATGGCGCGTCAGAATGCATGAGTTTGTGTAAGGGTGAAACAATTGCCCTCCACCTCTTGCGCTCTTCCCCTCCTGTATGACTCCTCGCATGATAAAAGAGACGAGGTTGGTTGAAATCAACAAAATTTTGCCGGACTCCACTGCTCGCGCGCGATTTACTGTAACCTTCTGTTTCTGTTGGACTGCTTGGAATGCAGCCCCAAGGGGTTCTGGGTGCGCTTTTTTGTATTTTTAGGTAAAAAAACTTTCTACGGGCTCTTTTTTATTTGCTTTGAAAACATGAAGCATTATTTTCTGTAAACGAAGACTGCAAATATCCCTGATGTATTTATGATTTGTCTCAAATACGCCTAATGTTTTATTTTTGCTCAATGATGTTTACAAAGATGTTTACACAGGATTCAGTAGCTTAGAAGTGATTTACCTAAATAAACGTCTCCTTTAACAATTCTTTCGACTTTTGTGCTGCGTAGCTGAATCGAGGAACACGCAGACATACAGGAAGACAGACAGAACAAAATTTTTCTGTTTAAGTCACTGCGGCCAAATGAGGGGCGAATTTATCGCGAAGGTGAAACCACTCGACAATTTTAGCAAGATTATGCTTTAAAAATGTACCGACCGCGCTTGAGCGTGTGGTTCCTGAGAATCGTCCGGCGTCCTCCACGCTTGCCCGTGTGCTGACGCAAATGACGAGCGGCCGCCATAGCCGTCGTCATCGTGTAGCGAGCGGCGCGACACCAGTCCGCTGCACCGAAAACGACGATGGTGACGAATCTGTCAAGCCATCCCTTCACAATCCAATCTCCCTCAGTGGGTACGTTTCAATACAAATGGAGAAGAAGAACAATCCACACTTGTAGACGGGCACTGGGACAGCCGGAAATAAGTATTTTGAAGTTCCCACGTTTTTAACCGGTTTAGCCCTGGACAATCCCCCCTTGTGGGTACGTGCCAAAACATTTGAGGACATCATCATCATCATCAGCTGACGATGAAGTGGAGGTTTACCCTAGCGACAATGAGCTACGAGGGGACTTGCCCTACACCATCGGAAGACTCTACGGCGAAAGGTATGACGGTGATTTCCACAGAATAATAAACCTGTACACACATTATCGGCTTTGACATTACATTGCCCTCCAAAACAGGTTTTCACTGCTGCGGTCCCCCTACTCTCCTTGTCCTGGGAACCGCCATCAGTGTGCCAAGAAATTAGGTCGACCTTAAGCCTTGATGTTCCACCAGCCTTGCGCGACAAGTAGTACAAGGTGCACCAATCTTTTTCCTGTAGCAAAAATACAACCATTTTTTCGCGTCTCACAGCTATTATGGCTATAACCCACACCGGTGGCATCGTCTTGGCATCCGAGTTCCATTTGTATTATTCTCTAAATAGTAATGAAAATGGTAGTACTATAGTATGAAAGTGAATTAAGCTAATTAGAAGGTAACATCACATACGAGACGTATGTGCTTTGCAGTGTGCCTAGCGCGATTTCCGCCTGCTAGTGCGTGTTGAAAAAACCAACTGCCCTATTTCTGTGCTGCAGTTCCAGTAGAGGCACAATAAAAAAATTGGCTCCTGTCCACGCTGTGAAGGTGGTTGGAAAGCAAAGCTTCAAACGACACCCACAACAGTTGCCCAAGCGACGTCACTTGAATTCACACACGTGGCTCGAAGAAGAGTGAAACCAGAGATTCTGCCAACCGTTACCCGGAATTCGCTGGGGCATTGTCACGAACGCAGCAGCGTCGGGCACGGCCAAGGTAGAGCAGCAGGCGCCACTGCTGTAGTCCGGCCGTGCGTCGGCGGAAAGAAAACGGAGCGGAGCGACTTTCGAAGGGTGGGACAGCGGAACCAAGCCATCCTGATGCGCTAGCTCGGGGGCTACACGCCCCCACCCCACCCACCCTCCCGCGCCCCCGCGACAAAAGCACAGACGCCGAAACAATTCGGTGTGAGCGTAGTGATTTCCGTTTATGTCGTTTTAAACTATGGTTTAGTATGTTTGAGAATTGCGAGAAAGTTGAAGGAACTTTTATAATCGCTATTTGTCCGATCCAGTTGCTCCTTTCGAATTTTGCAATACCCCTTAAAACCCAAACGAATTCATAACCACCAATTTAGAAAATGGAGTCCCATTCGCGGCAAGCAGTGCACAAAAGGTACCATTTCTATAGCGGCCAGATGCCTGTATGTGTCCACTTTTTTTTTCTCGCCCTACAGACCAGTCCTTAAATTATCTTTGCCATACGCTCACTTAATTTCGTCGGGTTTGGGTTACCCAGCAGGTGCTGTCGGAAAAGTTAATCAAGCAGTGCGAAGGAAGCGCGAAATGCACGCGAGGCAGCGCCAAACCAGGGCCAAAACAACTGTCGCTAACGCAGACAACAAAGCCGTCACGCCGACTCGCCCACCGGCGTGAGCTGTCCCCTCCGTGCAGGGAACGCTGTGTAAAAGCGCCCAATAACCCAGTGTTGTACCCGTTCCTCGTTCCTTTCAAATTTTGAAACGAGTTCCCGTTACAAGTTCCTATATTGAAAAGCAACGCGTTCCCGTTACACTTGGAACATTGTAACGTGTCGTAACATTAATGTTACATTTGATTTTTTGATTACGATGCGGTTTCGGATCATTCCTGAGGCGAAATGAAGTGCGCAATTTAACACTCATATCACACTACTTATAGAATTCGAATATGAACACCACAGATTATCTGGAGATAAAAAAAGATAAAACGAATTCAAGGAAATGCTCCTAGAGGAATTTTTTCTGGGAGCACCGGACATATTACAGACATTTTTAACTGCAAGTGTGGTTCTCGTCTATTACAAGTGCCGCACACGTGGCGTTTTCCACTCGAATCTTCAAAGGCGCAGTCAGGATACTGTGCTGCAGATGTGCAAATAGAAAGTTACTCACATGCACGAACATAAATGTGTTGCACAATAAACCGTATCAATAGGAACAATACGTAGAGTTTAATGAATGCTGACTCAATATTACAGTGTGAGTGAAAAAATTCCCCGCATTTCCCCGAGGGGAAGAATGTGAAAGTGCGAATGCACGAGTTGAATTTGCGCGGTTCGGTAATGTTCGCGAAAGAGAGATCACACACACACACACAACTACAAAGAAAGAAAGATGCATTTATTCACAGACACCTATTTGTGTTGTCGTTGTACATGATTGCGAGAGCGGATCTCAGCTTTGAAGTTTCGTGTCAGTACTCCTTTTAGCGGGTGCATTAGCCCTTCTCACGCCCGATTCCTGGCCAATCCCCCACGTGGGTATGTGCCATGTCAGCGGCCAGGCAGCGCGCGCCCATCTCCCCCCGTTGCCAAGGAAGACGAGGAGATTCCTGGCCAATCCCCTACGTGGGTATGTGCCATGTCAGCGGCCAGGCAGCGCGCGCCCATCTCCCCCCGTTGCCAAGGAAGACGAGGAGCGCGCGCACCCGCAGCTGTTGCTATGCGGACGGCGGCGGACGCTTCAGGCTCGCTTAAGAAGTGCATTTGCACTTAAAAGAATGCCCAGAATACATATTCGCAACTTAGTAGAGTCCTTTGTTCGAACTCAGAAAGAGTTGCATATCGATGTTGGTGGCATACAGACGAACCCGTTTTTCTGGTCAACACCTCTTTGGCAATGCTGAAGAGCCGTGCTACCAAAGCTCTTGAAAGTACTACCGAGTCATACTTCAGGATAAGTTGGCTCAGTTCCTGAGGTTCATCAAACTTCCTCCGCATGCGCGCATAGGCGTGTGCTAGCATACAACCGACACTATCGACGGAAAGTGGTGGTTTCGTGTACATTTTGCTTGACCACCGTTGAAACACTCTGCAGTGCCGTGCGCATAACTTTGGCTGTTGCGGTTTGCTCCTTAAATTCTCTCACGCAAGAACATCGGACGAAGTGCGTCAACACACCCTCAGAGCGTTACTTTGCTGGGTTCAGAATTCCTAATTGCCTTTTAGCCGCACCCCTGTCTGCTATAACTTTATGCTACGGTGTTTAAGTTTTGCCTCCGGCTTCTCGTTGTCTGTATGGAGGAAATCTGCGCCCGGCACCAGACACCAGCTTAGGGTTACCAACTTTTCAATGAATGAAGCCGGGACGGGGTGGGTGAGTAGCGGACCTTAACTTAGTGAGGCAACGAAATTTAGTTTTCTTTATGGCGGTATCTTCCAGTAAAATCCGTTGTTCCTGAGTCGTTCTCTTAAAATGGTACTTCATCTGGCTACATGTTCGCAATAAGTGCTCTTGCCGGAGAATGTACTTGTGAATGTTGTCGGGCTTCACGCGGAAGTTGAGCTTTACCTGAAGCTCTGCCTGGGCAAGGTCGCGCTAACTTTGTGTTCCGAAGCGCGACGCACCTTGTTGAGCGTGCTTTGAATTAAAAAAAAAATTCCTACCTGGGCGTTCCGGAACGAACGCGGCACATACAGCTGGGGATGTTGTATGAGAAGTCTGGACAGTCCCGTATATTCTGGTACGGTTAGTAACCCTGCGTGACTATACGCTCCTTGAATCGCCATCGGTGCCCGCCTGAAGCACTGGTCGGAGCACGTCTGTAACAACACACGACAGTCGTCACACTACTATGATGCGAAAAAAAGGTGGCGCAATAACTTCCAGCACAATTGGAAAACCAATCGTAAAAACAAACCTCGCAGTGAGCACATCACGAAATCGATGGTCCATTCTTTCCGTGAGGAAGTTTACGGCGGCGCGTTCGACCGCCATGTCCGTGCCGTAGGGCGATCGAACGTCCGAGGTCATGGAACGTCTCAGGGATGGGTGCTGTTGCGCATGAGATCAGATAGCTCTCGCCTCGCTTTTGGCGACAGCGGAAATATTCCAAGAATCTCAGGCGAAGAAGTTGGCGCCTAGATTTTACACGCGGTGAGCGCAACGCCGGCGACCCATGTGTCCATTGACAGACAGCTGAGCAGTCTCGTACGGACCCTTCGGCTGTCACGGCGGTCTGTACTGTAGATAACACGTGTCTGAACACGGAACAGTCACGTCTTCTCCTGCTCAGCTTTCGTGTTCCACTCTTATGCACAAAAGAAGAGGTCGCGGCAGAAGGCGATTCAAAGGGGGGCAAGCGCCTGTCTTATGCGCATCTGCAGCTAATGTAGCGGCCAGGCCGTGTGCACCCGGTGAAACCTGCCCGACAGGCTGCGGCCCGCTGCGTGGTTATTCTTCTGTCGCTGACCTTCGAGGAAGAACGCTCCGCGGAAGGGGGGGGCAGATTGGGCAGCTTATACGAAGAGAAACCCTGCGGAGTCCTGTGGCTTTTAGTACTAGCTTCAGCGCCCTATAGCCTTGGCGTCAAAAAGAAGCCAAATCCTAGCGATGTAACGTTTACAGAAGGAACATCGTTCCCTCTGCCGTTCCTTTGTAAACGTAACCAGTTACCGTTACAGTTCCACCCACTCTGAATGGAACGGTGGCGTTCCTCCTTTCCTCCCAAAAGGAACTAGTTCCAAGAACGCCGTTCCGTAAAACACTGCATAGTATCACCGCGCCATCTACACTGTGTTTCGTGAGGGAAAAGCGTCCTCCCCCTCCCAAGCCGCACCGCAGGCCACGAAAGAAGCGTTCGCACGTAGAGGTAGAAAGCTTTTCTTTAATAGAGTTTGGCTTTCGTTTAGTTCACTTTCCCTTTCTTTCTCCGTTCTGAAGCTTGAAAAAATTGAGGCCTAGCTTCAACTTCATCCGGAGCGCGGTTTTGATACAAAAATAGCTATCCTACGGCTTGGTTCAAAAATATGAATATACCGGCCGAGAAATTGCGTTACCGTCCACACTATGTTTGCTATTCCAAATTGATGGCGGAAGTCATAAATTCATGTCTGGCACATGACACAAATGGATATTCCTACCACAATTTTAGGTGATTGGTTGCTTGATGAAACACGAAGGATTTTATCTAGTTTCTTCTCGTCCTTTTTTCTTTGAAGCTTTTATTACTATTGATTGTCAGCTTACGCCGCGCTTTAGAAAAGGTTTAGAGAGGGAGTAAAGGTGAAGGCAGGAGTGGGGAAGGAAAGAGGGGCGTGGTCCGGAAATGATGCAGTTTGGTGCAGTGTTCAGAGACGAGGAAAATTGTAATAAATACTCGGAAGATTTCTTGTGGCCCAAAGCAATCTCGTGGTGTTTGTTCGTCTCATCACGATGGTAGATCAAATGCAACTTCGTAGATGCTTTGACCAGGAAGTGTTTACACCCTTCGATATTGTTGCGGGGCAACGCGGCCTGACACAATTTTACTGACTGTATAGTGCGCGTATTGACGCCGTATGAGGTTTTCTAGAGGCACCTATTCGATGCAATTACTTGGGGATCCTTCTTTGTCGATTCTCCAGGCAGTTAGATATGCTGCAGGACGAGTAATGTCGAAGCCTGTTCCCAGGGACACCGGGCGAGAAGGCTGTGGTTTTTGCAATTGAGTAGGCATTTGAGTGAGTACTCAGGCATTCCGGTGCATTTCCATCAAGAATTTTGTGTCTAACAAAAGTTGTTGCCACGACATCGGAAATCGTGAGGTAACAAGGTAACCTTTTAATGGAAAATAATTGAAGAATTTCTCAGTGGTGATATTTCAGCTGCTAATATCTGCACCTCCAAGATCGCATCATAGTTTTGCCTACATTTACTCAAGCAACGTAGCATTCAGCACCGGATAAGCTATCTGGTATCTAAATTAACATCTGCAGGAGCTTCATAAAATCTTTGTTGAAGCAACCCATGCCAACAGGAACAATAGACTGGGAATGGTAATTTACCGAAATGTGTATTTTTTTGTCGCACCTAAAATTTTGAAAGCACCTTTTTGGCGTTACTTTTTCTAACACTGTGTCGGTTTCTCGCGAAACACTTTGAAGAGCCGAATAACCAACAAAATTTTGTGACCACAGTGTAAACACGGAGGCAACTTCGTCGGCATTTACTTTGTCGGAAACCATAAAACGATATGCATTCCAGTAACACTCTTCTATGCGCAGTCGTAGCAACTGCACTATTCAGAGTAGGTTATTTTATTGAGAAACCACACCAGATTACAAAACAAGAGTTTGCACTGATACAAAAGTGGATAAGCCGATACGATAGCATCATGCTTTTATTGTGCAGTAATTCCCCAGATAAATCTGAACTGGTATTTCTCAAGCAAATGCTGGCTAAAACAACTACTTGGACAAGTCTTAATGCGGCGTTTTTCAAAGAACTAATGAAAAACACGTTCGTCAACTGGCGATCGGTCGTTTTATTGCCTCAAATTTTAAAGAGAGAGGTCGGATGTCTTCGCGGCAGAGAAAACGGAACCCTCCCTCTAAACCTTGCGGATTGGGTAGTTTTACGCGACGAGAGCCAACTGGTAAGACCAGTCACATACCGCGGGGTGCAGGCGGTGTGCGCTCTGAGCTCCGATTTCGCATATCTGGAAGCAATAAATCGTAGTGCTTCTAAACCGAGGGTGCATTCGCGAAAGTGCATATCAAAGAAGATACCGCAAAAGACGGGGTGGACCGCTGCTTTCGACGGCCATGAAGTTATTTTGGGTTGCGTTCCACTCCAATCAGTCCGAACAAATGATCCTATAACATGCAATTCTGGTACTTACGACGGGGTTTTCGATGTTCTGCGCACTCTTAATGCTACGTTAAAGTTCGTGTTTTTCGAACATTTTGCATCATCGGTAAATGCTTTGTTTGAAGGTGATGTCGACATAATTATAGCTTCAATAATTACCAGCGAAGAGTCGTTTAAAGTTTTCTTTTACCCTGAAGTGGTCGAATACAGATATGAGAGATTCTATGCCTGGAAAGGCGAGGCAACCGTATCGTTTGTGACGTTCTTTCTGCACTCTTGGCCAGCTGTTCTTTCTGTTCTAATTGTAATGGCGGCCGCTTACATCACTTTTAACATCAGCGAGTGCCTAGAGAGAAGGCGACGGGGGCGTTTCAGATTCCACTGTGACTGGGCTATGTTCCTCATCGCGTCCGTTTTCGCGACGCCTGCTCCACTACCTTGGCAGTCCGTGGGTAACAACCGTGGGGCTAACAAACGAAGCCAAAAAGTAATGGCCCTTGCCTGGCTATTCGGTGTCTTACCTTTGAGTGTGTACTTCAGTGGGGAACTAACGTCTTCTTTGGCTGTGACTATTCCCCCCGACCCTATCGACACAGTAGACGAGCTCGAGGCAGCACTTGACCAGGGCAAACTATACCCGTGCATTTTTAGAGATAATGGTCAGGGTCTTTTTCTAAACAACCGCGGACAGAGCAACAATCACAATCTACGGATGAAACTAAGGGCGGCATTTGAACGCCAATCCGGCACTGTCGAGTTAAGTTTCGCATACTTCACGGACTGCCTCAACTCATGCGCCAAAAGACCAGGATTTGCCTGCTTTCTTTATGCTTTACATAAGTGCTTTTTTAAAACAGAAATCCAACGTTACGCGGAATCACGCGACGAGTTGGGGCTGGCTTTAATATCGACTCCCGTGCGAAAAGATTTCGCCTTGGCCGGCCAGTTCAGCAAAGTAACGCGAAGAGTATTCGAGACAGCGCTTGATCCCTATGCGTTTAATCGCCCCAGGAGGTGTGCTAAAAATGGGCCAATCTCCTTACCTAGTGAAAAAATAAATGTTGGTGCTACAGAAATCTTAACTCTAGATAATATTCATGCCTTTTTATTACTTTTTCTGGTACTTCTTTTGCTAAGTGTGTGTGTTCTTTCTATAGAAATTGTGGCATCTTCGAAATGGTGGGCTCATTAGAGATCTGGAAACACGAGCATTTACCCAAACAATAAATTCAAAGAGTAGTAAAAGAGTGCATGATTTGGTTTATTTTATGTTTTTCACGCCGATGCAACGCATACGATGAAGCCCGTCGTAAGGAGGGCTTTAATTAATTTTGACGACCTAGGGACCTTTAATTTGCGCCGAAATCTCGTATACGGGGAAATTTTGCTTTTCGCCTCCATCAGAAAAGGGGCCGCCGCGGCCGATAATCAAATCCGCGTCCTCGTGCTGAGCAGCGAAACGCCTTAGCCGCTGAGGTGCTAACGAACGAGTATGTGTCGCTATTAATAGCATGAATTACTTTTTTACTAATACAGACTTTTTATGGCCAGACGAATTGCACGCACGTGATTGGAAAGTACTCAATGTTTAGGTTTTTAAACAAACGCCATTTAACTGGTAGAACGCCGTACCGATAAAAAAACAGAACAAAAAGTGTTTAATGCTAACCTGACAGATATGATGCTAAAGTATAAAAGTGATTTTGTCGACTCCATTAGAGGCATTGGTTCGCGAGAGCGCAAATTTTGTATTTCAAGTAATTCTCAGTTTCATGGAAGAGGGCAATTTTGCAACTCATAAAATGTTGCACTCTAAGTAGCGTCAAGGCGCGAAGGATACATTCGTGTGAGGAGGGCTATCACTCATTAAATTTGAAGCAACCAAACAGTTAAGCGCGAACCTTGCTGCCACAGTTCAGGGTTAACCAGTTTACGTTAAAAGCTGGAAATAGTGCAAGGTTGCTATACCGGGAGATGTTAGGTATGCAAATATGGTCGCGTAGAGTTTGATTTACTGTATTGCGGTATTTACTTACCCCCACAATTCACAGTATTCCGAATTCAACCAAAAGGGTGTCTCGTAAAATAAATGAAATAAAGGAAGCCTGGTAATTAGGATTGGCCTGTTTAAGAAGCTTTATTAGCTAGAATCAGGCAACAGTTCGTTCAGAAATGCTGCCCGGTAGCAGCGATTCCTTCATTTTTCATGATGGCCGTACCTCTGCTCTCTATTTCCACACTCCGATATTGTCGACTTTAAAGATAATGAGTTGCATTAAAGGTCATTAAAGGTCAGTCCGTGCTGGAAGGAAGCTTGGCAGGCCGGAAAGCATTACTTAAAATAAAGGCGCAACACTGACCTCCCTCATCTTCGTTTCCTTTTTCCGGTCCGATCTTTGGCACCGTAGCGCCATGCCAATCCGCGGCCTGGTGACAAATAAATGACCAGTTGCAAATACATTTAAACCGCACAATCACAGCGGCATATGCCGTCGGGTGATTGTGCGGGAGTGATCACCCCGATGCTTACGAAAAGAGCTCCAAAAACCCGCAATTCCAGTGTGAAAAACACAGTGGAAAGAATAAGAAAACAAATACGTCCGAAGTACAACGCAGACTTCTACGCTTGACTTCAACGCAAGTAGAAAAGGTCTATCTTTGCGACATAGGCAACATTGTTTGTGTCATCACTCGACACGAATGCAGTGTTCCTGCAGGGATACTGGATACTTCGCCTCATTCGTACCATGCGCGACTAAACGCGAGGTGACGTACCGTGGTTGTAATTTCTGTTAGCTATCTCGGAGGCCACCAGCTGCCAACACAGTCATTTGTTTTCCTTGCATGTACGCGTCTTATCTGTGTGGGATATAATACATCTGCACATAATGGGATTGTTCGTGTAGAATGCAGTGGCATTTTCTCTGGCCTGTAGCGTCTGCGTACTAAGCGATTTCTTTGCGTTTTTAGTGAAACAGGCACAGTCGTCCGAAAGGAGCATCGAGTCGAGCATTGCGGTGACATTCCGAGCACTCGCACAACTCACAGGGTAGGAGTGCGTGGTTTCCTGTTCCAAGGTGTTGTACATAAAGTATTCATACAAAAATCTCTCATACGAGATACGGTGGTCAATGAAAATGGGTCTGTCCTCTGGCAATAGAATTTTGTGAACACATACATAATCTGGAAAATATGAGCCGTAAATACAGCCTAGAACATATTTAAAATTAATTTTAAAGTGTGTGTAATGTAATCAAGCAGCCAACGGAGGTCCTCGCGAAATCGACATTTACTTGGATGTGGAGTAAATAAATACCATCCAGAAAGGACACGAGTTTGTGTTGGCTGCTTCCGCACTGATGGAGTTTGTCGCCGTGTCGCTGGTCCGATCGAAGGTCGGAGCTCTTGCCCTAGAGCTACAAACAATCCGATCGTTGGCGACGGCGGCACCGGGATTTCGTTGGCTGATCGGGCAGCTGGCGCGACCTAAGCACTAGAGCGATTCCAGGCATTCTATTTTTATTGATTTTTATTGCAATGGACGCGAAAACGCGCAGGGCACACGACAGGCACACTGACCGAGTCGCGTATGCCACAAGTACGGGCGCTGTGCGGTCAGAGGCCGCGGCCGCAAAGTGGTGCAGGAAGAGGCAGGTAGCTCGAGTGGTACCTTGTTACCGCTCTACTATATGGGACTCACGGGGCAAACAAAGGTGCACATACGAGGAAGGAGGTAATGATGCGATGAAAAATTGCATTAAAAATCACCATCTGCACCCTTACGAGAGCGGGAATCGAATATCCGCTCCAGTGTCGAGCTTAACATCTCTAGGCGGACCCGCAGGAAGTCCGGCCGGCTGCTCACAGCGCGCATCTCCCAACCGACTGCCTCCATCGTAGCGCGCCGTTCTCTAGCCACGCCAGCAATGTTCTCTCGAAGAGCCTGCATCATGACCACGGTCGCTTTTTCATTAAGAAGCTGATGAGAGCAGTACATAGGGACATTGGCAGAAATTGCCGCCGACATGGAGTCGACAGTGCTACGGCAGCTCTGCTCTGTGATATCCGTCCGGCCGTCGCATCCTCCGTGCGAGGGAAAGAACTGGCCAAGCAGAGGTCCGCCGGCGATGACGTCACGATCTCTTTCGGACTTCGCCACTGAAATGCTCTCTCGTGTGAATACCGCTTCACACACGCGGCTTTCGAGGTGCGCCACACGTCACAGTTTCGTATGGTAACCTGAACAGCTTTATTTATATAAAATCCAACTTTTCGCGGCACCCGCTGAAACCGGAACCTCGAATGGCAGCAATAAAAACGTCTCTAATTAAACAAACATCGCGCTCTGAAACAAAAGAGGTTACCCCATGTAATAAATAGGTTATTACCTACTTCTCGCAACCAAAAAATCAAGATAACAAAATTTCGTGTCGGTACCCATTTAAAAGTTGAATAAAGCGAGAGAGGGAAATTAAAATGTAAATGTGAATCCTTCCACTCGAAGTACAAAATGTTGGCTGCAGAAACATTCTGCACGCCTGGAAAACAACACAGTGGACTTTATGGCTGGGTCGCTTAAGCTATACAAACTGAGAAAACAAAAAAGAGCTTCGGGGGAAAATGTGACTGTAATGCCATCGCGACTCAGTCCCACAACGCACATCAAAAGAGCGGGTTTTAATCTTTAAGTTTAAGACATATAACCCTTTCTGTTTAATTGGCTTGGATTATCTTCGGTTCTGAGCAAGGTGCGATAATTAGGTAATTTTATGACTTGGTTCGTTCAGCCGTTATTTTAAATAGAGATAAATAAAAGTAGTGTAGTGGAATTGTAGTTCCGAAACGCTGTTGAGCTAGGGTCAATGTGGGCCTAATATAATGTCTGCACGGAAAATATCCTGATGAATTTGGTGCGAACGGTGACTTCAGTGCACATGTAAAAATAATTCATATAATGGTGGTACTGAGAATCGCCTAAAATGTCGAAATTTTATTGACAGGGTGCATTTTCACTCTTTTCATTTTATCCGGTGAGCAGTTTTTGTTTGGTAAACAACTTGGCACTGTAACTCACGTCATCGAAATAGTCGCGAAATGTAAGTAGCCAACAGTCATACAGCAGAAAATAAACGATTTAAAGATGAAGGAAATAACGCTTCAAGACGAAAATACTGTTCATTTAACATGTTTTACGAGAATAGGAGGAAATCACTAAACAACCACCTGTTGGAGAAGGAGTTGGATGCAAAGCCATTCGACCTTAAGTGACAGGAGAATGTCAACCAGATGACCACAGACAGCCCCTACTAAAGGCAACAGCCGCTGCGGAAGACTCGCCCGGCGGACTCCGGTGTTCTTGGGAACAACCTTATCCAGGAGAATTTCCGGCTTTTGTGATTGACTGCGGCCTCTCCGAAGCAACAGGCACTGTGGCTCATTTTTGTAGAGGCAAAAATGCTAGAACTGAAGGCTGAAGTATGTAACAGGACTTTTTTGTCGCCGCATGTACAAGTACACAGGTACTTATGCGCGATTTTTGGAGTGACTTGTACGATGCTGTGTTGAATTACGGGAACCTTAAATGTCTTTACTCAAACTTAGGGCACTGTGCACCCTCGTAAACTTAGATTTTGTCACAGAGGTTATTGCTCACGTAATGTGTTCAGTGGTCTCGTCTAGCACATAAATGTTTGTCTAGCACATCTTAACGCATTTAATGATCGCACTGTTGTAATAACAAATGTTGATGGGAACCACACGTGTGCAAATATATTGTACCAGTTCCTAAACGGGAGCTATGCCCATCCTGCGAAAATATTTCGGATTTCGGTAGTTGCGTACACATATCTTTGTAAAAGTACCAAGGCAGCACTTCACACAGAAATTGCTGAATTTCTACTTGATGTTGTTGCGTTGTTCCATGAAAGTTGACTTGCTGGGATTGAGAGAATAATTATGCGTCATACACGATGCCGTTTGTTCTTGGAGCGGCAGGCATAAGCGCTATGAGTTTAGGTAGCGACTCCAGGAACGTTATTTATTAGTAGTTTGAATGGCGAGCATTCTCTCCCGAGTACTCCCACAGCCAGGACGGCCTAACGCCCTGAATTTACACACAAACCCAGATTAGGCACATGTAACACCTTTAATCGTTGTCACACGGTAGACGGACCCAATTGGTCGAAGTGAATTTTGAAAACGTTAAAATAAGAATTATAGAAAAAATCAATTATTCACAAAATGATCTGACAAATTCTAAAGCATGCAACTTGAACATCTTCCACAAAAACGAACACTGAACAAGAAAGGCTCAGAAAGCAACGATACATAGGAAGAAACAATGCCCTAAAATGAGCGAACCGTGTAATGCCCCGCATTTCCATAATATTACAGAATTGCGGGAGTAACACCATTCATCTATATAAAAGCGTAAATTGAGATAATTGGTCGAACAGATTATTGAAAAACCAAAAAATACGAAAAGGAGGAACACTACAGTATCGACTCAAATTGTCTGGCAAAATCAAAAATATGCATCTTATACACGTAATTCAAAAAACGAAAAATAAATTTAAAAAGCGCGTGAAAGAACATTAGGAATACAAATTAAAAATATCGAAAATAGACCAAGCCTGCACTACGCCTTAAATCTAAAAAAACACATACTGTGAGAATTTAAGGCACTTTATCGCAATAATGTCATAAATTTACATTACTGATTGGTTGATTGTTGGGTTTAACGCGCCGACGCAACGCAGGCGATGAGGCGCGCCGTAGTGGAGGGCTCCGGATTAATTTCGACCACCTGGGGATCTTTAACGTGCGCCGAAATCTCGTACACACGGGCGTTTTTTGCTTTTCGCCTCCATCAGAAAAGCGGCCGCCGCGGCCGGGAATCGAACCCGCGACCTTGTGCTCTGCAGCGCAACACCTTAGCCACTGAGCCACAAATTTACATTATTGGTGAAAACAAACAAAAGAATACCTAAAAGCAATAAACAATTCAAACTTCCTTCCCTGCCCATAGCCATATCTGGCTGTAAAAAACTGACACTGTGTACGAGCGCCTTACGAATGCCGCGCATTATTATACAATTCCCTGAATTTCGGTAGATTTTTATTCGTTATAGGGAAATACCGCTGTTATAACGAATCGCTGCTCATCTCGCTTTTCAACTTTATAACGTTATGTAAAAGGTATTCCAATCAATAATCTATTCGGTTTGTCATTGGGGCAACATTTTGCTTCACGGAACACACAGACACGCACTGATATGCATATATTTCTCTACGAAAGCAAACACACACACACACACACACACACACACACACACACACACGCGCGCGCGCGCGCACACTCACACACACTCACTCATACATAGTCACGGAGGGAAGACAAAGACGAAACAGCTGTGCACGTTGTGCTGGGTGCTGGGTGCTGGGATGGCCAACATCGGGTAAATATATCGTCTTGCATTCAACCATCACTACTGTCATTCGTCCTGTCACCACGTAACATTTTGGTGGAGGACGCAGTGTTCATACCCCTACCGGCCATCAAGCATTGCCTGTCTCGGCTCCTGATGCGTTATCCTGAGAGCTCCTGGACTCCGTCGGCTCGCCCCAGCCCCAGCGTTTCATGGACACGTCCATGCCTCAGCCCCGGGTCCCCAGCCAGTAACCCGCCGCGAACAGCCGAGAAATGACCCGCCATGACCAAAAATGACGACGATGCTGTACGCTGTTCAATACACCAGCGAATCTCCAAGGGACTATGGTGATTTAGCTGCATCTACGGGATCACTGTTCGTAGGCCGTAATTCGTCGAGCTCATCACCTTCATCGGTAGTGGCATGTACTCCATCACTTTGCGCTATCATCTCATTTCTTTTTATTCTATTCACTCGCCCACCCAATGCGCCCGGCGACCTGGATGGTAGCCGTCGACAAGGGGGCCATGTCACAGAGAGAAGGCAAAGATGAAAAAGCTGTGCGCATTTTGCGTAGTGTTGCTGGGTTCTGCGCTGGTCGACGTCATGTAAATATATCGTCATGCATTCATCCGTCACTCCTGTCATTCGTCCTGCCACCATGTGACAATATATATATATATATATATATATATATATAGGGAGTAGTAGAACTTTGAAGATGGTAGAGAACACAAGAGAAGGCCCTGAGGAAAGCAAGTTCTCTTTGCTGAAACGTAGGCCACAATCGTGCTTTTACCTTGTTCGAAGTTTTTCTTCTCTTATATATATATATATATATATATATATATATATATATATATATATGAATATGTGGGAGTGTGTGTGCGTGTTCATGCCTCAAAGTCCAGATAAGAACCAAAATACAGAGTAACATATAGTTGTGGTTTGCATAACGTCGTGGTTCCGTAAACACCATGTGAAATTTTTGTGCACAAATTTTCCCAACGTTTCATTGCTAATGAAATTTTTAAATATGCCTAAAGAGAAATCGCAGAAAAAAGCAGCATACCAATAGCGTTATCCTTGTATTTAAATGGTAGTAGAAAAGAAAACTTCAGCAGTACGTGTTTTGCATTTTGAATTTTAATTACTAGGAACGGCTTTTAAACAAATAAACATTTACAAGGCAAACAACAGTAGATCGCATCAAAACTGTTATTCTAATCGATACAAGTTTCGGTACATGACACATTTAGAGTTTTAATATCTTGGTTCCCGTTATCTTCAGTGTTTTCTGGTATTAAGGTTTTCAGTCCCGAAAGAAAATTTCCCGGCTTTTTTATTTCGTGCCTTTATGTCTGTCCTTTTTTCTGGGACAGTTTGTAACATATATATTTGAGTAGGACTGTGCAATCCGCACATACGAGCACGTTTACGAAACTTTCTTATCTCGGACTTTGTAGATAAGTAGTAGGGGTCACACTCACTGATGGTGGAAGGCCAGTGTCGAAATAGGACAAAGGATTACGACAGAGATATGGCCTGTGTACACTGTCACGGTCTTCGCTCTTAGTCAAAGCTCTTGTGAGCTTCGGTTACAGCGCTTGAGACAGGAAACTTTTCATCAAACTAAGACATATAGTGCGCTTATCTTTTGCTTGTAAATTGTGCGCAGATCACGAAAGTGCGTACTGCTAACACTCCGGGAATATACCTGATGATGTAGCGAAGGTGGGGGGTTAAACATGTGGTTTCTGTACGGGCTGCACAGTTGTGTCTAATCGTGCCAGGTTTGAAAGCTTTAGCATTTTATGTCTTTCAAGGTGTGAACCATTCTTCGTGCTTCATGACAAAAATATGTGTGGGTGTTCACTTGTCTGTAACAGTTGTGAAAGAGTAATAAATCGTTACTAGTGAAATGAAACAACTATTTAATATTTTTGCTTGCAAATTGTCTGTAGGTCAGAAAAGTGTGTTCCGTTAACAGTCCGGGACTATATCTGATGTGGTAACCTACCTGGGGAGGATAAAGATGTGGTTTCTGTACAGGCTGCATGAAATAACTATGTAGTGTGTAATCGCACCAGGTTTGAAAGCTTTAGCATTTTATGTCTTTCAGGGCGTAAACGATTCTTTGTACTTCATGACAAAAATGTGTGTGGGTGTTCACTTCTCTGTAACAATTGTGAAAGAGTAATAAATCGTTACTAGTGAAATGAAACAACTATTTAATATTTTTTCTTGTAAATTGTCTGTAGGTCACAAAAGTGTGTTCCGTTAACAGTCCGGGACTATATCTGATGTGGTAACCTAACTGGGGAGGATAAAGATGTGGTTTCTGTACAGGCTGCATGAAATAACTATGTAGTGTGTAATCGCACCAGATTTGAAAGCTTTAGCATTTTATGTCTTTCAAGGCGTAAACGATTCTTTGTACTTCATGACAAAAATGTGTGTGGGTGTTCACTTCTCTGTAACAGTTGTGAAACAGTAATAAATCGTTACTAGTGAAATGAAACAACTATTTAATATTTTTGCTTGTAAATTGTCTGTAGGTCACAAAAGTGTGTTCCGTTAACAGTCCGGGACTATATCTGATGTGGTAACCTAACTGGGGAGGATAAAGATGTGGTTTCTGTACAGGCTGCATGAAATAACTATGTAGTGTGTAATCGCACCAGGTTTAAAAGCTTTAGCATTTTATGTCTTTCAAGGTGTGAACCATTCTTCGTGCTTCATGACAAAAATATGTGTGGGTGTTCACTTGTCTGTAACAGTTGTGAAAGAGTAATAAATCGTTACTAGTGAAATGAAACAACTATTTAATATTTTTGCTTGTAAATTGTCTGTAGGTCACAAAAGTGTGTTCCGTTAACAGTCCGGGACTATATCTGATGTGGTAACCTAACTGGGGAGGATAAAGATGTGGTTTCTGTACAGGCTGCATGAAATGACTATGTAGTGTGTAATCGCACCAGGTTTGAAAGCTTTAGCATTTTATGTCTTTCAGGGCGTAAACGATTCTTTGTACTTCATGACAAAAATGTGTGTGGGTGTTCACTTCTCTGTAACAGTTGTGAAACAGTAATAAATCATCAATTGTAAATTGAAACGACTATTTAAAATGTTTACTTGTAAATTGTGTGTAGTTCACAAAAGTTTATTCCGTTAACAGTCTGGGACTATATCTGATGTGGTAACGTAAGTGTGGAGGATAAAGATGTGGTTTCTGTACGGGCTGCACGAAATAACTATTTAGTGTGTAATCGCACCAGGTTTGAAAGCTTTAGCATTTTATGTCTTTCAAGGCGCGAGCGATTCTTCGTGTTGCATGACAAAATTTGTGTGGGTGTTCACTTGTCTGTAACAGTTGTGTAAGAGCAATAAATTATTAATAGCGAAATGAAACCCTTTTAAACTTTTTACTACACAAGCTAGCGCAAACGAAACATATATTTTAATTATTTGCTTCAGAGGTTCGAACAAACCTAAATACCGGTTTTCGTGCAGTCTCAGTTCGGGTGAGTTAGTTTTGTTCTCGGAATTCACTCCCAGTGGCACTAGTCATGTAAAGAACGAGTTTCAGAACGGGTTGCAGCTTTGAACTGGTTCGCGAGCCGGGTCATTGAAGGGAAGTATTAACCAAAAGTAAAAACCTTAATTTGTGGCTGCACCAGCCAGAAACACAAAATACAAGTTTAGTTCACTCAAAACGACCGCTTTGCTGCAACAAATGTGATGCAGTTCCAGCGTAAACTCTCAACACTTCGGCCACTTAATACAGAAATCTGGTAAAGCATTCAGACGATTCACAAGCCCTTTTCTTCTCGCGCCATGATTTTATTACAAGGACTACGCGCTAATTTTTTTTTACATCTTATAGCCTAAAATGGTGTAGTATAGGTTCAATAAGGCTGTTGGAGATGTTTCACCCACTATTTCTCAGGTTCCAACACCCTGATTTCTAGCTTTACACCACAGCAACACCCTCTGTTTTCTGTAGGATGTTGAAACAGTGTAAAAATGAAGTATTGAATTCGATGGCCAAGGCGAATATTAAATCCATATATCAACTTTTACCTTCCCACCCCATGAATTGTGGAAGATGTCCAGGTCAACCTCCGTAGCGTCTGGTTTCGTAGCAGCAGCCGCCCCCCCCCCCCCCCATTCATATTTGAATAAAATAATTGTTCTACTATTAACAGTTTCTACGCGATATTGCACCAATAGATGTTAGTCGCTTGAACTTTCTTTCTCGTCAGTACTGAAGAAGCTAAAAATCCCCATTTATCCCAAGCACACACTATTTTCAAGCCTTACACTTTTTTTAGTCAAAACGCCTTTTAAAGGTGTGCACCATGCGACAGGACTTTTACACCCTTTTGGCCAAAAAGGTGTAAAAATGTTTAGTGTGTAGCGTATTCGACTAGCGGCAGGCAACGAAAGCCACCGCTAAAAAGAGGAATGTGCTGCTAAGGTGCGCTTCTAGGGACGCTTCATCGCGGCAGGTAACACGGATTTTGATCGTGGTAACAAGAATTTCACATTTTTATAACACCGTTTTATTATCTCCTCCATTAACAATTACCCGGTAATAGAGGTGTTGTGTTCGTGCCCAGCGGAAGTGCATTCCGTTTCGGCGCTTTCCGACAGCGCGCCAGTCGGCGCCTCTCGACCCCGCGCCAATTAGCGACCCCCGCAAGGGGCCCTTTCCCTCGCCGACGCCGCCCCCGACCAACACCCTCTGCGCCGACTCCGCGGTGCGATGGACAAGGCGGGAGAGACGCTTGGGGACCTTGCTGCAGAGCAGTCGCAAAAAGCCGCGTTCTTCTTGAAGTGAATAAACCCTATTTTCAAGTGTGCCCGTGCGTCAGCTTGTCACTGACCGCGCGGACATAACAAGAGGCAAGCAGGATATCAGGAAAACGGTGTGTTTTTACGCATTCCTCGGTAACCACACAGCCCGTCGATATATCCAATTCGTTTTTGCTTGCAAATGGTGCCCATCCAGTTGCCCTAGAATTGATTTGAGGAATTCGTCCTAACATGCGGATAAAACTGCCAGCGAGATTTTTTTTAGTTTCCGTCACTCTAGACGTGCAATTCAGTTGAAATTTCCCGCGTTCGCATAGCACCGGCCATCTGTTGGCACTTTCTGCAACCATGCACCTCTAGTATAAACCCGTGTAATTTATCATAAAACCGACCAATCAGCATCGTTCATACCTGCGTAGATAACACTTCCCATGGGTAAGAATACCATCCCGCACCCACTCCGCCTACATCGTAAGTTCCCAATCCAACCTGCTGCCGAATGCAAGCTCTGTTTACAACCCGACACTCCTCCTCATATCATATTATAGTTAATGCAAAATCCCAATCTCTCCCCTTTTCCATCCCACTTCCCACCCCTGGGCTGTGGGAGGACGCGGGGACTAGCAGCTATCTAGATACCCACACACTTTTGGCCTCCAGAGCGAATGCTGCCCGGTCATCACAAGTCTGCCTGGAACAGAAAATCACTCCTACCTCACCCTCTCAGTAAAACGTTTTTCACTCACTTACTAACTTGGAGCAATTTGTTTAGTCAGGGTTGCAGTAAAAATACGAGCTCCAGACGTTTTCCATTACCATGACACGCCTTTTGCTAACACCATGTATTGACAGTTCATAATTGTGTAGCACTTCCTGATGAACTAGCCAGTTATGAGAACTAACAAATACCTAAACATGTGGTATACCCATTAGTCTGATTAGTATAATGGCCCACCCGGGCATCGCCTGGTACTACCGCAAGTTGCAAATACGCCTGTGCTGCAACTGACACAGGTCACCGTGCCTTCCGCTTTATTGCGGAGTCTTAATGCAGAAATAAAAGCCACAAACTTAAAAGCCCAATTAGGTGAAAAATGGAATAGATTGTTTTTCGGAAGGGGGTGGGGAGAAAGAGGCTCGTTAATTGATTCGGGGATTTAACGCACCGACGCTACGATGGCGAAGAGGCTCGTTAAATTATCTACTGCACTATACCCATTCGGCAACAGGGAGTGGTAGAAACATAATAACGAGCTTGGCGAGTGATTCAAAGTGTATTTTTGAAAACAAATCACCGCGAATCTTAGAGACAGCAGAAAAAAGTTCGAAAACAAAAGCGCTGGTCAAACCGGGGACTGTCTGTTCGGCCTGCCTTTTTGTATACGCGAATTTTTATCAGACGTTTCCATTTTGGTTTATTGAATGATTGTTGGGTTTAACGCGCCCTGACTACTCCTGGACTATGAGGCGCGCCGTAGTGTACGGCTCCGGATTAAGTTTGACCATCTGGGGACCTCTAAAGTGCGCCGAAATCTAGAGAGAGAGAGAGATAGAAACAACTTTCGCTGAGCCCATTTCAGGTGACGCTCGCAGGCGTCAGACGGGGTGGAACCCTATTCACGAGTCCCATATGAGTCCAATAGCTCCTGGCCCCTGGACGCGAGCTCTTGCTGCGTCGACAGGTCGGGGCTGAACATCAAGATCTCCCATCGTTCGGGTAGGGGGGGAAGGGGAAGGGGGAGGGAAGGTAGGGGATTCTTGAGCTCAGTACACTCCGCCAGTATGTGCGGCAGGGTGCCTTCCGCCTTTTTGCAGAACGGGCAGATGGGGTCGTGTTCTGCCGGGAACATCTTGTTCAATAAAGCTGGGTGCGCCAGTGACCCCGCTTGTGCGCGGCGCACTATTGTTTGTTGCTTGCGGTCGAGTTGCTGGTGCGGCACGGGAAGCCTGCACCTGGCGCTCGTGTACAGCGTGGTAATCTCGCGGTAGCTCGTAACTGGGTGCGGTAGCTCCGACTCGTCCTCGGCCCGGTCTGCTAGTTCGCGGGCGTAGTGGTCGGCAAGGGCGTTGCCTTCCACTGTCGAGTGTGCCGGAACCCACACGAGCTCTACGTCTCGTCCCGGTGGGCTGCGCTTTGCGAGAATTGCTAGGGCCGCGTGGGAGACGATTCCCTTGCGGTAGTTCCCGTAAGCCGCCTTGGAATCTGTGACGATCGTATGCACGTCTCCATGCGTGAGGGCGAGAGCGATGGCCACCTCTTCTGCTTGGCTGGCATCTGTCGTCCGTAGCGACGCGCTGGTCACCAGCTTGTCGATGGTCGTGACGGCGGCCACTGCTTTGCTGCTGTGCCGGAGAAGTGAGGCGTCCACGTAGAGGACCCGGGGGTCTGCTTCCAGCTGTCGGGCGAGTGCCTGTGCCCGCGCGGCACGCCTCTCGTCGTTCCTGCCGGCCTGCATATTGCGTGGCAAGGGCTTGGTCTTGAGCGCTTCCCTCCATGGCGGAGGTAGAGGCTGCTTGGGTAACTGTGGTTCAATGGGCCAACCAATCTTCCGGAGGACTGCTCGGCCGTGCTCAGTCTGGCTCAGGCGCACTCTCAGGTTGGAACGATGAGCCTCTATGAGCTCGTCTACCGTATTACCCCCCATGTTCAGCAGCTTCTGCGTAGACGAGTACTGGGGCAGGCCCATAGCCGTCTTGGTGGCTTTCCTTACGATCGTGTCTAGCGTGTTCCTGTTCGCCTTCGTTAGCTGGAGATACGGGGCCGAGTAGGTGATGCGAGACACGATGAACGCTCTGACCAGGCGGAAGGCGTCGTCTTCTTTACGTCCTCTGTTCCGGTTCGCAACGCGTCGGATCATTCCAGTGACCTGTTCGGAGGCCATCTTGATCTTAGCAATGGCCGCTGTCGCCTTGTCGTCTCGTTGTAGCAAGAGACCGAGGATGCGCAGCTGCTGCGTGGGCTTGACGTCTACGCCGTCGATGGTAACGACCACATTCGGATCGGCATCGTTCTTGCGTCTTCTGGGCTGCACGATGAGGGGCTCCGACTTCTGGGGTGCGCAGCACAACCCGCAGGTCTTGGCGTATTCGTGGACCGTCGTTGCCGCCCTCTGCAGGACCTCCTCCGTCCAGGCTTCGGATCCCGCGCGACTCGTCCACACCGTAATGTCGTCGGCGTAGAACGCGTGGTCCACGCCGTCGATCTGTTTGAGTAGACTTGGCAGCGGGAGGAGGGCCACGTTAAATAGCAGGGGCGACAGGACGGAACCCTGTGGGGTGCCGCAGTCTCCCAGTTCTATCGGGTCCGACTTCTCTCCTCCAATGTGTATGACCGCCGTGCGCTTGCTCACAAAATCCTTAACGTAGCCGAACGTGCGTTGGCCACATCCCGTCTTCTTGAGGTTACCGAGAACGCTCGCGTGGGACACGTTGTCAAATGCCCCCTTTAAGTAGAGGGCAAGTATCCCGCGCGGCGAACTCCGAGTGCTTTCTTCATCACGAGCTCCTGCAGTTGCACCAGGACGTCATGCGTGCCGAGGTACTGCCGGAAGGAAGCCGTACATCGTTTCGGGCATTTGGTTGGTCTCTTCTAGGTAGGTTTGGAGTCTACGGAGCACCATGCGCTCCATTACCTTCCCTACGCACGAGGTGAGGGAGATGGGTCGCATGTTCTCGATTGTGAGGGCTTTACCCGGCTTGGGGATGAACCGCACTTGCACCTCTTTCCATTCCATGGGCAGCAGCGAGGTCTCCCAGGTCCTGTTGATGTGGCCCAGGAGCCTCTTGGCCGCCCCGTCGCTCATATTGCCGAGCAACGTTCCTCCCGAAATCTAGACACACGGACGTTTTCACTTTTCGCTTCCATTAGAAAAGCGGCCGCCGCTTCCGAGAATCGAACCCGCGTCCTTGGCCTCAGCAGTACGACGCTACGCCCACTGAGCCACCGCGGCGGGTGCTTTCGCGTTTGTTGAAGCTTGGCTCTTTCTGTACCGCTTGTGTTATTGTTCCTTGTGTCCTTGTGACAGTACAAGGAGTACTGTCAAAACATTTTCTTCGTGTTTTTTAGCTGCTATATGTGCTTACCAGCCCACTCATCACAGAATGGCACAGAAGACTGTCGATAGCATCGTTTATTCATGTCAGTTTCGGTTTCGACTAAACGAACACCGATGCTGCTGCCATGACAGGAGGGTGCTCATGACATCACTGTTCTCGTCGCACCAATGCCGGTGTGGACGCCCGCGCGCTCGAGCGTTCGCGCACCCCCGTGAAAGACAAAATTGGCCCCCCACGTGACAGTTGGACGTGACATCCTGCGAGTTCCGATGATTTTTATTTGTTCAAATTGCTACAGTCAGCTCCGCAAACGCAAATGGAGATGCCCATTGACACGCCGTGCACCTTGCGTTGCCACGCACATATAGACTTACGATAACGTAGCGTGGAAAAGAAGCGCTTTGCTCTTCGCCGCTGATCTCTCAAGTGTCCATATATCTTCAGCCTGTTGTTATGGTGCTACTTTGTTGTTATGGTGTAACATACGCCAGGAAAATCCCTTTTATCGCACCACGGCCCCTCTAAATGATTTGCGCGTGTAAGCCAGTCGAGACCGCACGTTGTATGCTACGCAGTCTGCCATCTTCATCTGCATGATCGGAAGCCTAAGCGTACGAACACGATTTATCAATCTACTTATACGTCATAGTAGATTGGGCGAACGAGAGAGCGAAACAACTATACTTCTCAATATAATTGAGTGCTTTTTGGTTTTAGCTGTTGCGTGTTAGGCGTTGTGAGCAGGATGGAATTGCAGTGGACGTACTACGTGACGGACGTACTCATGCACGTAGAACGAACTTTCGCTCTCAGTTTATTACAATAGCCACCTCGCCCGGCTCTCTGTGATCTGACTCACATTTATGGAGCCAAATGAAACAACCAACATAAATCCGCCTTTTGGGATGTGCCCACAGGCAAAATCCAGAAAAGCGCCCTGAAATTGACTGTAAGGCTGATTACGAGTGCCATGTGGCTACTAAACTTTTCTGCTGCAGTACGTAAAGTTGGGCTAGTTGGAATTCCTCTTGGTGGGAAGGGCGCTCAAACACGGACGCGTTGACTGCTTCCTTCTTCGTCCCAACTGTCTTAGCACTTTTTCCACCAAAATATACTTCTCTCTCTTCTCTTTTTTATTTGTTTTGAGTGGCGTGATACTTTGCTTTTTTTTTTCAATGTACATGCCACCCATGCCCTGTTTTTCTCTAAGCATAGACTTCGGGCGAATACAACATTTTGTTTGTGAACAGACCAAGCAAGTGGTGGAAAAGAAGCTTTTGTTTAGGCACTGCTTTTTTGGCAGAACATGTCACTAGTTGAAGAAGTTGCCTGTAAAATGCATACCAATACATTTTCAATCTGGTAGGGTCAGAAAAATTCAAAAAGAACAACACGCTCATGCTTCTTACTGAAGTACAGTTCTCCCTCATTAACTCCAACTCGGGTACCTCGAAATTTCAGTTAAGCCGAAACTTTTTTTCTCTCCGGCATTTACCTCCCATATGTTCAATGTATTTCCCTTGCTTTACCTCGAAATGTTTTTGTTTTTTTTTTCTGGGGACCACCAATATCTCTAAATATTGACAGAGAGGACACAAGGCACGGTCCACTATAGACAGGTGATAAGGTCTCCATTATAACGCTTAGCTCCTAGTACGCGCCGAACGCTGTCGTGAACGACAAATTTATGCTGTACGAGCCTAATGTTCCCGTTAGCAGAATGCTGTCCGACGACTAAATCACTGAAAAGAGCTGTGGAGGATGTAGCTGATCCTGAGGAGGAAGAGCCTCGAGTACTGCCTCCAACAACAAGAACAACATAGATGCTGCGCCTGCTTCAAAATGCGGTAAAATGTAGCCGTGGCGACCAACAATTGATGCAATACACTGATCAGCTTGAGAATGTGTTTCTTGGACCACACGCGATCGTGAAACAGGTGAGCATCCCGCAGGTAATTCTTCCGCAATATTAAAAATTTGTTTTCCTGCTAACTTTCTTGCCTTTATTACGAAAGCTCCCTTGTGCAGGGGAGCTCTTGCTACTAGCGTTATCTCTTATTTCAGTGACCTGGCCACAAATTTTGGCCTTTCGCTGAACTCGAAACTCCGCTTATCTCGAAATTTTCAGCGGATTTCATGACTCTGAGTTAATGAGGGATTACTGTAGTATGTTGAACTAGTTAGCATGAACTGAACAAACAAGAAACAGCACAAATACGGGCCAACGAAAAAGATGGGACTGTGATGTGCAGCGTTCATGCTTGTATTTCTCGCCTTCCCGTCTTCATGCTGTTTTCAGCATGTCCGTGTTCACAGTACTGAAATAGCACAGACATGAATACATCAAGTTACCCCTTGCAAAGTTACATTACGCAACATGAGCATTCATAAGCGCTAACAAGGAGTGTGCAAGAAGGGAGATACAGATTTGAAGACTAAATTCTCTGCTGTAAGCAGTTGTGGAAATGTAGTATACTGTTGCATACTGTTATGAATGGGCCAAGGACCACGCAGGCAGAGACGAACGCTGATTTACACGTTGAAGACTATATTTAACAGGATGAAGGACAAGCACATGACGTGCGCATAGTAGTAGACGGGACGTTATAGACAGGACGGGGTTGGTTCACATGGAAAGAACAGCCAACAGTACGAAAGTGCACAATATAGTCTGCAAGTTCAGAAGGTCCAAGAGCAATGCCCAATAAGCAAGTCAGCTCACGTTCCGTCACGATGTGTTTCTAGCGGCTCCAACAGCCAGCCCGGAGAGGCAGCAGTCGGCGCACGAGCGCCACGATCACGGCGCCCAGACGCGCTATCGAGCCTTGGCGGAGGGTAGCAATGGTCTTGTTCAAGGTGTCCCGTGGGCCAGGCGTCCGACGTGGTCGTTTCCCCGTAGCCGCGCCCTGTTCCGCAGCTTGGCTTCCAGCCGTCGTCATTCGAGCTTCAGTGATCACTCACGCACGGCATCTTTTCCTTGTCATCGTCGCTGTCGTTCTCGCTGGCTCAATTACGCGGTCGATCACCGCGTGGCCATTCATCACACATACTCAATGTAGCAGGGTATTAGTGATACATAATTTGACTGTGTATTGTCATCATTCAAGGTCTTGCAGGATTTACACAAAGGACCTTGCAACCTGGGTTGAACAAGCACAACGAGGACTGGCCACGGCTGGAGTGGTGAACCTCTGCATCACGCGTTCGGTTGATGAGCCACTGCGTTCCGAGACCTTCGCCATCGGTCGCCAAGGCATCTTGCAGCTTGGGCCTGTCTGTCCGGATGGGCCAAGTGACTTCAGGGCACTGCAGTGTCACTCCCCTCTGGCTTGAGCCTGTGCTCCTGTTGTGTGACGCCCGAGTTTCTTGCTGCTTGGTTGTTTCTTGCTCCTGAGGCTCGAACCGCTTCGCTACCAACACTTGTCCTTGGCTGTCTGGCTCGGCCTGTCCAGCCTGCGAGGTGTTCCTGGGTGGCTCGTATCGGATCGTGAATGACCCCGCCGTACAAGACACTGCCAAGCCTGAGAACAGTCACCTTCAATGACTGCCGTGACTGATCGCACCGCATGTGAGCTGTGTTGAGTAGTGTTTTCTTTGTCGAAAACAGTACGGAAAACCGCAGGCGTGAACTTGCCTTTAGATATTAGCGAGTTCCCGCTCGACTGCGCGTAACTTAACGGGGCGGCTGGTGCCGCGCGCGCAGGAGATCTCCAAGGAACGATGCGAACAGTGTGGGGTTCACTTGAAGCTCTGTTTTATTATACGCACAGGTATACACTACAGAAAGAGGGTAAGGGCACGAACAAAGAGGAGAGTCTCGGTGCCTCAAATGGCGATGGTTGGCGTCGGTTCGTCTGCAAGCGCGCACACATATAAACACACGTCGCTCGCTGGCGCCGCACCGTCCGGGGGTCTGTGGCACTTCGGATGCGCCGCATGGTGTAAACAGCGGCCGCTTTTCGTTCCGATCCTCGTCTTCGGTTACTTGATCCGGGGCCTCCAAAGTCCTCCCGAGTTCTTCCCCGTCAGCGACGTGTAAACTTTAGACACGCCTTCCGCGAACGGAGGAATTCTTAACATCCTCCCCCCCAATGAGCCTCTGCTCATTCTTATTACAGCTCCAGAGGGTAAAGCGCTTGAACTGGCCGCCGTAATTCTTTCTTGTTAGGAAGAACTATTCTGCAGGCCCGAGCCTTTCCGTCTCGTCCGGGAAACGTCTCGACCACCCTGCAAAGTTTCCACAGCTGGCGAGGTGTTTTATCTTCGCCGAGCAAGACAATGTCTCCCTCCTTGACGCTCTTCTGCGGGAACCCCGCTGCGAAGTGCGCCGAACGTAGCTCCAGCAGATATTCGCGTCTCCATCGTCTCCAGAACAAATCCATAAGGGCGCTGCGTCGCTGCGATTGCCTTGTGACTGTACTTTTCGTAGATGTCGTTACGATATTACCGCCGGGGGAGGGCAAACTTGTAAGCCTACGTCCGATGAGTAAGTGCGACGGGGTCAAAGGCGTGAGTTCTTCCGCCTGAGAGTGCACGTAGGTGAGCGGACGAGAATTGACAACCGCTTCCGCCTGAGTGAGAATGGTTACTATGCTGTCGTAGTCGAGTGCACTTCTTCCAAGAACCTTTCGGAGAACGTTCTTGACTGTACGTACCATTATCTCCCAGAAACCACCCCACCATGCTGCTCTTTCCACTATGAATTTCCAAGTTATTCGATGGTCACTTAGGTATGCCTGAATGTCGCTTCCCTTGATGGCGTGGAAGATTTTGTTCATGTCCGCTGAGGCTCGCTTGAATGTGAGAGCGTTGTCCGAGTACACAGTTTTCGGTATTCCTCTTCTCGCAATAAATCTCCTCAACGCCATAAGAAATGTCTCAGTAGTGAGGTCTCTTACCAGCTCTAGGTGTACCGCCCTGGTTGTAGCGCAAGTAAAGAGCGCTATATAAGACTTCCGCATGCTTCCTTGGTCCGTGTAAAATATGGGGCCCGCGAAGTCTACACCCGTAACCTCAAAGGGGTCCGCCTGAATAACCCTGTCATCTGGTAGCGGGGCCTGAGCTTCCGCGGCAGGTCGACAACTCTGTCTTTGACACGGCACGCAGCGTCTTATGGCTGATTTTAAGGCTTGTCTTGCACGAATGATCCAGTAGTTCTCACGGAGGTGGGATAACGTATCTCGTACTCCTGCGTGTAGAAGCCGCTTGTGTTCCCCGCGAATCAGAAGGCCAGCGTAAGGGTGCCTCGCAGACAGAATGATCGGATGTATTGTTCTCTCTTGCTCTGTACTGTTTTGCAGCCGACCTCCTACCCGTAGCAGTCCCTCGTTGTCTAGGAACGGGTTCAAATCTTTTATCGGGGATTTTCGGTCGAGCGGCTTGGATGCACTGAGGGTCCGTACTTCATTTCTGAATGTTTCCATCTGTGAAATCCTCAGCCAGTACCTCTCCGCCTCGGTCATCTCTTCGGCTGACAGGCTCCCCATCCTTTTCTCCGAAGAGGTTCGGCAGGTGTAGAGGAAGCGCTTGATCCACGCTGTTGTCCGAAGCACTCTAGTGATGGAACTCTTTTCGCTTAGGTTTATCAGAACAGCTGGTTCGCCGTCCGTTATGGTGTTTAGCACCGGCGTTCTGATTTCTTCTTGCCAGAGTTGGGGATCAGCAAGGCAGGGTTCGAGGGCGGGGTACGTTTTGCTTTTGTTGAGCCACTCTGGCCCTTCCCACCATTGCTTAGCATTCACCAAAACTGATGGTAAGATACCCCTGGTTAATATGTCTGCGGGGTTTTCCTTTCCGGGACAGTGCTTCCACACTGCGGGATTGGTCAGTTGTTGTATCTCTTGGACTCGGTTTGAAACAAAAGGCTTCCATTTGGAGGCGGAACTTTTGATCCAGCTTAAGGCTATCGTTGAGTCTGTCCAGCAGTGAACTGTCATGCCTTCAATTCCCAACTGTTTCGTCAGGTTTTTTGCCAGCCGTGCGCCGATAACGGCTCCCATCAATTCCAGTCGCGGTAGTGACAGTCGCTTGAGAGGAGCCACTCTCGCTTTAGCCATCAACAATGTCACCGTGGTGCATCCATTTTCTGTCCTTGCTTTAACATAAGCAACAGCGCCGTATGCCTTTGGGCTGGCATCACAGAACACATGGAGCTCCACTTCTGTGCACGCATGGCTGAGGTCACGAGCGAGCAGCCTAGGTGTTGCGATCTGCCTCAGCATAGGCAGCTGGTGGCACCACTTGTCCCACGTCTCAGCTATATCAGGCGGGAGACTTTCGTCCCAGTCTGTCCCTCGTTCCCACAGGCTCTGAAACATTACTTTCGCAGTAGTCGAAATTGGCGCGAGGAAGCCAAAGGGGTCAAACACGCGTGCAGATGCCTGCAGAAGAAATCGCTTCGTGTCTTGTCGCTTGCTCAAAAAGTCAATCAGCGTGTTCATCTCAAACACAAAATCGTCACTTTCTGGCCTCCACTCAACTCCAAGAATTTTTGTCATCGTCACGTCGGAAAATCCGCTTTGGGTTCGATCTGTTTCCGACAATGCCTCTTCGAGCTTGAATTCGTTCGATTTCCATTTACGGAGGTTCATGCCAGCTAGCTGCATGATTTCCTGTGATTCTCGACAAATCTTTTCCGCCTCCTCCAGGTTGTCAGCTCCCGTTACAAGATCGTCCACGTACAAGTGGTCACGTAGCATCTCTGATGTTGCAGGAAACAAGTTATGCACAGAGTCGAGATGGTGCTTTAAGGTAGCTGCGAGCAGAAATGGACTAGAGGTAACTCCAAAGGGCACTCTTGTCATTCGATACTCCTTGATCGGAGGAAGAACTTCTCCCCGTCTGGGAACGCTTTCGTACCAAAGGAAGCGTAGTGCATCGCGATCCATTTCCGCAAGCCCAACCTGGAGAAAGGCCTTCTCAATGTCAGCCATGATGGCCACATTGTGCATCCTGAACCTAATGAGGATATCCGACAGGTTCGGATTTAGGTTCGGCCCAGCAGATAGTACCTCATTCAAAGACCGCTGACCTGGTGCGCTTGACGAAGCATCAAAAACTACTCTTAATTTGGTAGTTTCACTGCTCGGGCGCGTGACGCCGCGATGCGGCATGTAATAAACAGGCCCCCTCGGGGACTCACCCGCTTCGGGAACTTCCTCAGCGTGTCCGGTAAGGAGGTAGTCCCGTATCGCCCTGTCGTAGGCCTCAGCCGTGCCTTCACTGCGCAAAAGCTTTGTAGTCAGAGAGGAGAGCCTCGCAAGAGCCGTTGTCTTGTTATCCGCAAGCTCGTGTATGTTTTCTTGCCAGGGAAGGGCAACGCAGTAGCGACCGTCCTTGTAAGCGACGTTTTCTTTGAAGTCCTGTAGCACTTGCTTCTCGGTGTGGGTGTTATCTGGCTTGTCCGTAATGCCTATGTGCTCCAGCTCCCGGAATGATTTTAGCTGCTTGGAAAGATTGTCGTCATCTAGGTCGGCGCTTACCGTTACGCGCAAGACCCCGGTGCTGGCGTGATAGGCGACAGCGGATGACGAAGTTGACGCACTTCCCTGCAACGTCCATCCGAAAACCGTCTCCACGGCGACGAGCCCGCTTTGTAGGCGCTTGATGTTACCGGTGGTCACCTCCCAGTAATAATCGGCTCCTAGGAGGAGCCCTACTTCGTCGAGACGGGACCCATCGACCGAGCAGTCGGCGACCTCCATTCCTTGTTCATTAAGGTATGCCACGGTGGTCATCTCAGGAGCTGGTATCACGTCGCAGCAAATATGAGGGACCTCCAACGCTTCCACTCGGACTTCGTTTCCGCTGTGTTGGTTGCGCAGCCACAGCTCGACGCGGCGGCATTTTCTTTGCTCAGTGGGCCTCTCGTTGCCAAAGGTCATAATTGTCAGTTTTTCCTCTCCCAGGACGCGGAGTTTTAGCCGTTGCGATAGTTCTTGTTTCACAAATGTGCGCTGACTTCCGCCGTCGAGAAGGAGCCTCACTTTGGATCGCTCGTGAGGTCCCTCTGCCCAAACTTGAGCAGTTTGCAGCATAATGCGGACAGCGCCAACCGTCGCTGCTGCCTGAAGTGAAGACTCTGCGGCAGGCGCTGGCGGGGCCGCAACCTGGCTCGATGGTTCCTGGGCGGGTCTGTTGTTGAGGCCGCAAAGAGCAGTGGCGTGTCGAGCTGAGCACTTCGCGCAAGTGAGCCATTTTGCCGTACGACATTCAGCTGCTCGATGGTTTCGTTTGGTGCATTTGAAGCAACGTCTCTCTTGTTTCAGTATGTTGATCTTTTGTTCGAGAGAAACACCCGCCTGGCAGTCGGCTGTCAGGTGATCACGTGCTTTGCAAAAGGCGCATGCATTTTTCTTCTTATCCGCGAACGCTGACAGGACTGACGACGATGCCTGCTTTTGGTCGTTTCCCATGCGGTTCTGTTTGTTTCGTGGCGAATGAGACTCTTGAAACCGACAAGTACCGTACTCTGCTCTCTCTCTGCTCTCGATCTCATTTCGCAGGAAGTCTAGAAAACTCAGTAGCACATCTTCGGTTCCATCACTGCGAGCTGTCTTCCTGCGACAGTACTCCAAGCGAAGCTCCTTTGGAATGCTCTTTCGGAGGACCGTGAGCAGCAGCACTCCGTAGCCGCTCGGCGGCACGCCCAACGCCTCCAAACTTCGGACACCAGCCTGAATTTCATCGTACAGCATCCTCAGCCTCCCTGTTTCCTCGACGTTCAGCACGGGTCGAATCGACAGCAACCGCGACATATGATCCTCGATGATCACTTCATCTTTGCCGAACCTCTCCAAAAGGGTTTTGACCGCGATCTCATAGTTTCTGTCTGTCAACGTAAGGCCTTCGATTGCAGCGGCAGCTCGTCCTGTCAGATAGCTTGAGAGATACTTAAATTTGTCAATGGCTGGAAGCGCTGAATTCTTGTGGATTGTCGACTCGAATTCGTTCCAGAATTTCGGCCATGAGCGCACGTCTCCGTTGAATTTTGCAATTTCGAGCTTCAGAAGTCTGGTGGTTGCCTCCTGTGATTGAAACCACGTCGTACTTGACACGGGAGCCGAGGATGTGTGTTGCTCGTTGAACTGGTGTTAACTTGCGATGAAACCGCCGGGGCAATGTCGCTAGCTGTTCCCATTTTGATAGCTCTTTCGAGGATTGTTTTCATCGAGCTTATTTTTGTGCTGTACGCACTACAGCTGGCCAATTCTTCATCAAGCTGGTCAATGTCTATCTTCTTTTCGACGTTCTCGTTAGCACTCTAAGCTCTTCAGATTGTTGGATAAGCAACTCAAACAATTCTTCCAGCTCACCGCTCGCTGCTGGTGACGCTTGCAGTAGCTCGTTGGCGGTTGCCATGGTCTTGTCGATGCTGTTGCGAATTGCTGCTTCCTTTCTCTGGAGTCGATCCATGATGCTGTCGGTGTCGCTTGGTCGACTTCTCCCGGGTTTCGGCACCAAAATGTTGAGTTGTGTTTTCTGTGTCGAAAACAGTACGGAAAACCGCAGGCGTGAACTTGCCTTTAGATATTAGCAAGTTCCCGCTCGACTGCGCGTAACTTAACGGGGCGGCTGGTGCCGCGCGCGCAGGAGATCTCCAAGGAACGATGCGAACAGTGTGGGGTTCACTTGAAGCTCTGTTTTATTATACGGACAGGTATACACTACAGAAAGAGGGTAAGGGCACGAACAAAGAGGAGAGTCTCGGTGCCTCAAATGGCGATGGTTGGCGTCGGTTCGTCTGCAAGCGCGCACACATATAAACACACGTCGCTCGCTGGCGCCGCACCGTCCGTGGTCTGTGGCATGGTGTCGGATGCGCCGCATGGTGTAAACAGCGGCCGCTTTTCGTTCCGATCCTCGTCTTCGGTTACTTGATCCGGGGCCTCCAAAGTCCTCCCGAGCTCTTCCCCGTCAGCGACGTGTAAACTTTAGACACGCCTTCCGAGAACGGAGGAATTCTTAACAAGCTGTACTACAGTGTGAGTGGCTTGTGTTTCCAGCCCTAGCCAGTTCCACAAACCGCAGTAGTGGGGCCTATTTTGTGAATGTTCTTCTACTCACCATAGTTTTAGTTATCGTGTCACTGTCCAGCATCCTTTTCTGTGTTGTCAAATGCCCTTCATAGAAACAATTAGCCGTGGCTTACCTCGGCTGTGCCAGGATATACGTAACGCGAGCTAAGGTTCAGCTGGTTGTTCTTAGGTTTCCTGGTTGTCTAGAATTAGCTGATTATCATGCTTACTGTTGCTAAAACGATTTCCAAACCAATCCAATCCAATTAAGTCAAGTCCAGTCCGGTCCAGTCCAGTCCAGTCACTGCTCCTCGCGCATGGCTCCTCCCACAGCACGGCTCTCCAGGAACCACGGGAAACGGCTATAAAGCAGCTCTGGCGCAGCGTCAGACTGGGCTACTGCGCAACGGAGGCGCACAGCTAGGCACGCGCCAGCGCCAGTGCGTCTGCCGCGGATATGACGTCACTCCTCTGGAATGCGCAGACCGGCGAATGTGCAGACTCAATTCTCTACACACCCGTACTCCAATTGGATTGGATTTCAATCCAACACAATCTAATTTTATCCAATCCAAATCCAATCCATATAATATTCAAACCAAGCCAATCCAAGCCAATCCAATCTAATCTGATCCGATTCATACCAATCCAATGCTCGTCGCGCTTGCGCAGAATGGCGCTTCACGGCCCACGCGAAACTGCTCAACCTCGGTCAGTGTAGCTTACGCTACAAAAACGAATACACTCCAAATGCACTTCATACCGTGTGCATGCCTAGCATACGGATCTGAACTCTCTCCCTTATCCTTGTGTTACAATAAGTTTGGCGCCAGAATTTCCTTCTTGAACGGAACCTGCGTAAAAGGCACGGAGATGGATGGTGCATTTTGCTTCGGTATCACATCTCTTGACAGTGTTTTTGTTTTCTGGCTTTTCTGCTTTTCATTTCTTTCTGTTGGGGTTCAGTATGCATACATATTTCCTTTCTACCTAATAAAACTAAGTAGTTAGACCAGAGGCTGTGCTTTGTGTTTCTTCTCTCCGTCTCCGTGTCTTCTTACTGGCTCCGTTCAAGATGTCTTTCCAACTCGCCCAACTTACCACATTCTGCATTTCCTTACAATTTCACTTTAGACTGAACACTTCGTGATTCTTTGCACACTTGTTGTATGTCCATCCCGTACCAATGAGCTTAACCCTCAGTATTCCTGCCAGCTCCATCACGCCTCTTTACAAGTACCACAGTTTATCACAGGCGAATGAGCTAATCAGGAGCAGCGTGCAGTATATATCTTCTGAAAGCCCCAGAACAGGATTCTACGGTTGCGTGAGGACGCTCTCCCTTAGTGTGCCTCAGCTGGTCTTGTGTACAAGCAAGCTGGTTGGAACCTGGAGGCAGTGCTTAGCTGACGGGGTGAATAGGATTGCTGCCAGCTATGTGTCTCACTTCACGAAATAAGACCGTCAAAAATCAGTGCAAAATTTTGTAATTGCCTTAGAAAACCTTGCCTGTGGGGTGTGATTTTGATGAAACATTTAGATCTGGAGGTTTCAGTGACACCAGTCCAAAATCTTAGTTCTTATGATGCCTCCTTGCCACGTCATGCCTACAAATAGAAACAGCTGGAGTATTTAGCTCTTTCAGGGCTAATATGACTGTCTTGAAAACAAATTTTTGTTTAAAGTTAACTTTGCTGGAAACGACTGGTTACTAGAGTATAGTGGGTCATAAATATTGACTATACTGACTATACAGATTGAAAAACTGACTATACAGCCAATACAGATTTCATTATTAAATGTTGACAATGCTTTTATGGCCTTACAACACGTCTAACTCATGATTAAAGAAATTCATAATTTCCCCTGATAGGTAAGCTCTAATGTTGCAAACTGCCTTAAAGTAACTTTAAACAAGAATATTTTTTTGCTTCCAAACGCATTAAGGTATTTGAGCACGTTAAATTTTACGTTGCACAACTCCTTTGCGCACCCCTTGATGACCACAAAATGCCGGACGACGGCGATGAGCAGCTCATTTTCCCCCATGCCGTAACACTCTGGAATTCACTCCCAGATAATATTATTACATGCAAAGACCGCAAAACATTTCGCGAAAAACTAGGAGGGCGCTGCGAGTCACCAGGCGAGCAAAGGCGCTTTGCATCGACTCTGTCTTCTAATGCGATTTTCGCGGTGCTAATTGGGTGAAAACCTCCACCTGCGTCCAGGACACAGTTCGCTGCGTCGAATGGCATCTATTGACACCAGTATCATCGAAGGCAAGTGCTTTTTCGTCGATCATTGAACTTTCTCGCTTAACTACCAGCGGGAGGCAGCTAAGCCTACGTGTGATCACCGAGGCTAGGCCTAATGCCGCACCGGCCGAAGCCCGTCCGGTCTCGAAGGATGCCAAGTACCGACGCAGAGATGGAGGTGTTCACGCCGTTGACTAATGAGGAATCCAGGATGAGAGTGCAAGTAGAAGGTGAAGAAATTTCACCCGAAGAATTTCAGCAAAACTCTGGATGGAGGCTGTCGAACGATCGACTATCGCAAAGCCGGCACCGAGCGGCCTCGACGCCGTCGACTGACGCTACGGCTACTACCAAGAAGGAGGCTGCGTATGCCAGAAAAATTAGAGACTCGGCTATAAAGGAGGCGCGCATGCGGGCACTGTCGAGAGACGCTATCAAGATCTTGCTACGACCACGCCGCGGTGTGAAAGTCACCAAGACTTCACTCGTGGAGGTGACCGCAGCCGTTCGGGCTGCGGACGGTGTTACGAAGGGCTCAGGAAGTGTGGACATTTTGTGCATCAACGCTCAGCAGAACATCGTGGTGATCAGCACCACCGTGAAGGAGCGGGCCACCCGATACGGCAGAATCAGCGAGATCGAAATCAAGGGCCAGAAACAAGAGGTGTGCGCATACAGGACAGCGCCGCACGACACAGTCAAGGGGGTCATAAGGGGGATCCCGCTCAGCGAGACTCCCCAGGACATCGACACGAGCACGGTCAATGAGTAAAACCTTCTGGCCCTCGCGGCCAAAAGGATCGGCAACACGACGACGGTCATTGTGGTCTTCGAGGGCACAAAGGTACCGAACTACGTCAGGTACAGCTCGGCACTACTAAGGTGCTATTTATACCGCAAGCAAGTAGACGTCCGCTATCAGTGCGGGCGTGTCAGACATCGAAGGGATGTGTGCCCAACCCTCGCCGAAAGGAGATGCAGGGTGTGCGGCAAACTAGACCCCGAGGTGACTCATCCGTGTACGCCAAAGTGTAAGCTGTGCGGCGGCGGCCATTTAACGTCCGATAAGAAATGCAAGGCCAGATACAAAACACCGTACGTGGTTTGCAAGAGGCACGCAAGAGGCACGTGGTTCGCAAGCAGCTGCGGTGGAGCAGCAGCTGCAGCTCGAACGCGACTTTCCGGTACTCGGCTGGATGGCTGCGCGCAAGTCGAGGTCTCCTAAAAATCGCTGTCTGTCGAGAGACGCCAGCAAGCAGCGACGTCAGAGCCACAGCGCTAGCGCCGGGAAAAAAGGAAGATCTCCGTCCAAGGAGCGCGTTAGCCGGACCGATGCGGCCAGGAGAACCAAGGCCAAGTCAACCAAGAACAAGAGTCACGTTACCAAAAAGCAAGGAGCTCGAAATGACCGAGGCCCTACGCAAAGAGAATGAGGAAATAAAGAAAGCTATGACTCACGGAGGTCATGTCTGGCCTCTGCGTCATGGGACTTAGCGGGGAACTAGGAGACAGCAGAGCCAAGGAGCAACCGATTGAGGTTGGGGCGACTGCAACATCCGAGCCGTCTACCAGCAAGTCCATGACACGGGAGGCGGAAAACGCCCAGGAACCCAAGGAACCGGTGTACAAGAAGAGGGTAACCGAGAAGCGGGGTAGCAAGGAAATCACCAACATCGACGCTCGGCTAGAGGTGCACGATGCCATACTCTACCGGCTCGAGAGGAAGATGGAAAATATGTTCACGTCACTCAAGGCCACCATCGAAAGGAGATTCTCTGAAGTCTACAACACATACACAGCATTGGAAAGAAGTAACCAGTTCATCATGAGCCATCCGATATTTGCACAGGAACAGGACCCCCGAGTGGCGGCGGCGGGAGGCAATTCCAGACACGATCAACCATGGCCACAACAGTAACGAGCATAGTGGTGTCGCGGCCTGCAAGTCGCGGCCTGCCAGCGACAGTGAAACTGTCGCGGCCTGCAAGTGAAGCGAGCAGTTTTACAGCAACACATCGAGCATGCCGGACACAGGCCCGACATTAGATTACTGCAAGAAACTCTCACGGCAACACCGTCCCTCCCTGGCTACAGGGTGCAAACGGGACCGCCCGACGGCCGAGGACTGTGTACGTTTGTTAGAAAGGGACTCACAATGGTGAAGCACCAAATTACCAGCGTGAAGATGGAGCATGCTTTTTTCTGAAATTGGGGTGGGCAGAGACACGAAACAAAGTGTCTTTGTCCTTAGTAACCCGTCGCAGACCGAGCAGCGGTTCAAGACGACCCTGCAAAAAGGGAGTATGGCGGTGGGCAACGCTAAACAACTAGTATACGGGGACTTTAACGCCATGGACTAATCGGGGGGGGGGGGGGGGTACGTCAGATGCAACGCCAAGGACAGGAACCTGGTACATGACGCACTGGACATCGGATACGTCCTCATCACAGATCCGGCCAACCCCACGATAATAGGAAACTCGGTGTGCAGGGACACAACCCCTGACCTGATGTTTACCAAGAACATCGAAGCCAGCAAAGTCACCTGGAGAAACACCGGGATGAGCTAGGCAGGGACCACATGATCGCGGCGATCGAGGTAGTCACGCCGGGAGCCAAGTCGACCCCCCCCCCACGCAGGCACACTTGGGTCGATTGGAAAACGTTCAGGAAACTAAGGAGCGAAGGGGCTAGGGATACTCAAAACATCGAAGACCTCGAGGAATGGGTGAAGGGGATCGTGAGCGACGTCAAGACTGCGACCAGGGAAATCGAAACGGAGGTACAGGCCGACGGCATGGACAGCAGACTAGCCCACCTCATCGAGGTTAAGCAGCCCATCCTGCGACGGTGGAAGAAACAAAGACTCAACAGGAGACTGAGAAAGAGGATTGCGGAACTAAATCGATCGATAGAAGAACACTGCCGAGTGCTTAGTAACCAACGGTGGAACGAACTCTGCAATGTGGCGGACGGGCAGTTCTATAACTGGAAGACGTAGAAGCTGCTCCGACACTTGCTAGTCGAGACAAAGACTAAATCGCACCAAAGAGACAGGCTCGCCAAATTCCTGCATAAGGAAGTCACGGAAGGCGGTGAAGATGCGGTGAAAAGAAAACTCCTCGACAAGTACATCCCCACCACGCCGACGGTCACCCACGGCCCATTCCGCGGGAGACCGAACGCGAGACTGGACAGAGACATGCAGGTGGAAGAGGTCAGGACGGTCCTTCGCGAGGTCAACAGCAAGTGGGCACCGGGGCCTGACAGGGTATCGAACAGAGCTCTCAAAAATCTGGACGACTGCTCCGTGGATTCCCTCACGGCATATTACAACGAGTGTTGGAGGGCCGGATCCCTGCCGAAGGAATGGAAGAAATCGAAGATGATCCTCATCCCGAAGCCAGGGAAGCCACCGAGCACGGATAACCTCCGCCCGATCTCGCTCACGTCCTGCGTCGGCAAGGTGCTGGAGCACGTCCTGCTCGCACGATGGCAAGAGTACCTGGAAGACAACGATCTGTGTCCCGAGACCGTGATTGGCTTCCGCCAGCACCTCAGCACGCAGAATGCCATGATACAGCTAAAGCATCATATCATAGATGGCGACACCCTGGACTCTAAGGCTATATTAGACCTGGACCTGCAAGAGGCCTTTGACAACGTCAATCACGCTGCCATACTCGACCAGGTCTCATGGGAGAGAGGTCTTACGACTACATCAAGAACTTACTAACGGGACGTATGGCAGAGATTGTGGCAGGGGACATCGAAACGGAAGCCAAAGAAGTGGGTAGCTGAGGCACCCTTCAATGGTCGGTAATCTCACCGATTCGTCGTGATCAGAGTAGCCAAGAAGCTGAGTCAGCTAGAAGACATCGGACATACCATATATGCCGATTTCATTACGCTATGGGTAACAGGAGGCAGCAACGCTCACGTCGAAGCTGCATTAGAGCGAGCAGTAGACGGAGTCGAGGAAAGCCTGGAAGGCACGGGGGATTCGGTGCTCACCCAGAAAGTCCGAGCTCCTGCTCTACAGACCAAGGGAAGGGCGCCGTGGAAGAAAAAGAAAGGAGCATGAGGAAATCAAGGTTTTCACTGGCGACCGCAACAGCATCCCAAAGGTAAATAACATACGCGTCCTGGGCATGCTGATTGACGAGCACGGTAACAACGGATGCACCATCACGCTACTGGCGGTGAAGGCGGCCAACACCATGCGGCTCCTCGCGTAGAGTGTCTAACAGAAGAGGAGGAGGAATGCGCGAAGAGAACCTCACCAGGCTCGTGCACTCCGTGTTGTGCCACATCATGTACGTTGTAGCGTTTCATCGATGGAAGAAGAGCGAGGAAAATAAGCTGGACGTCATTATCCGACGGGCATACAAGACGGCCATCGGAGTGCCCGAGACCACCAACACGAACATACTAGTTAGCCTGGGCATCCATAACACGCTCGACGAAATTGCCGAAGCCCAAAGGGTTGCCCAGCTGGAAAGACTGTCGACGACCAAGGCAGGATGAAAAATCCTGGAGAAGCTGGGAATGGGATATCACAGGCAACAGGGCCATAAGGGTCCAATTCCGTAAGGCGTACGTGGCAGAATCTGCGTGGACCCTGTCCCGCGGAACATGCACCCTGAGTATAATGTCGGCAGAAGGCAAGCAAGGGCCAAGGCGCTGACAGACCTGCACACCAACGACAGTGGCTCTCGATACGTAGATGCTGCGGAATACGCAAGTAGAGATCGTAGAGATGGCTTCACGTGGTAGCAGTCAACGCTCAGGGGGAGACGAGAGCGGCCTCCAGCATAGGAAGCAAACAACCAGAGGAGGCAGAAGAGATCGCCATCGCGCTGGCCATCGTGGACCCAGGATGCCGAACAGTCCTCAGTGACTCTAGGCAGGCAGTGAAGAACTACGCCTGCGGTATAATCTCCCCTGTGGCGCCCAGGATACTACACCAAAAGACTGAAAGCGACAGATGTGTTAGAATGAAGTGGTTCCCGGCACATGCAGGGAAAGTTTCGGAGAACAACCACAACCGCAACGAGACCGCACACTCACGAGCGCGAGAGTTAACAGACCTGGCCGTGGGAGCCTGCGGACGACTGCGGTTCAGTACCAGGGATCGCATGACAAGCTTCAACAGGATCACGAAGGCCTACAGGATGGCCAGACGAACGCTACCGCCGCCTTGCAAAGGGCTCAGCCGGGAGCAGGCCGTCATATACAGGCAACTACAAACAAGAACTATCCCTAGCCCAGCGCTCAAGCACAAGATGTACCAGAAGAACACCCCGACGACAAGTGTAGGGTGTGTCGAAAGGAAGTAGCAACGCTCGAACACATAGTTTGGGACCGCATCAATTTCCCAACGGAGTCAGTATCAGAGAAGTTACCGCCGGGGATGGAAGAAGCAATGCGGCAAGGAAACCAAGATGTACAAATTGAGGCCGTCCAGCGGGTCATTGTGGCACTGGCTCGGCAGGAGCCCGGCGGGCCGGGAACGGCTAGCAGGGCTCCGGCTGTGGTTGGGGTCAGGAAGACGACGTAGGCCGCGTCTGAAATCTGCATGCAGACTTTACTGCAGGATCAATCAATGTTTTTTCCAACCTATCGCGAAAAACTAACCTGTTTCCAAAATCCAAATGATACGTCCTAACAGCACATTTATATTTTGCCTCATAGCTGTGTTTTTACTGTAATCCCAGAATTTATTTATCACCCGCCATGTATTTTTATGTTTTGTTGACATCGCTGTCAACTGTAGATGTCAAGTGACTGCCGGAACCAGCCGGCGCCGCGATATAACGGACCCAGGTAGAGCCAGGTGTACCGTCGTCACGGAGTCACGCTAAGGCTAACCGTTCGAACCTCGTGAACCGCCGGCGCATGTCATACATCTCCCCGTTGCTTAGTGCAAAGAAAACTTCAGGTACATTTGAGGCAAAATCTGTGTATATAACCAGTAGCCCTCGCGTTCATTTAGCTAGGAACGCTCATTGGGTTGCTTTTGTAGCGTAAGCTACACTGGCCGAGAGTAAAGATGGTTGTGGCTCGTTTCCCCGAAGTCCGGTGTCGATCAGGAACCCAATCGCCCGGGCTCTGGTTGCTTTGGCAGGAGGCTGGCAGGGCGATGGTGTTGAAGTTCTTGGAGACGGCGGTCGAATTGACGAATTAGAGGCGTTGGGGTTGATTAAGTGAAACGAAGAGTTTATATGCAGCTATTTACAGTAGGAAAACTGGGTACATGAGTAATAAGAACAAAAAACTTCCAACTTCAGCTAGACACTAGCTCCAAGTGCGCACAAATCACTTGAGCTTCTCAACTTCGTCTAACTGGCCTATCCTCGGAGCGTACACAAACCGCTCGAGAAACGACGGCCGAGACTCGCCGCAAGATCCGTCTAGTTGCCCGGTATGGCGCTGTACCCTAAACTTCCGACGCGATCTTAACCTCTAGCCTAGGGGGGCTCACAAATCCCAACCTAGCTTTAACGGTCGAGTCTCCGTCCCACCGGGAACTGCCCAGCTCAGCGCTCAGACAAGAACGATTTCTAACGGCCAAGTTCGGCCTTATAACACCTCGAGATCACACTCTCTCGTGAACGCCCCTGTGGCGTTCGTACACGCGTAAGGGAGTGCCCAAATTCACGTAGACAGCTGTCACTCAGCGCGCTACGGAATATTCAATGAGGCGCCGCCATCTTTGGGTCAACGGCACGCTCGCGGACGAGCAAATGCGCCCGACTCCGCGGGGTGAGAGCGAAAGGCGGCGACAGTGCACCGTGCCGACCGGGGCGCGTTAACAATGGTGTCTCGCGCTGCACGCGCTTCGACGCTGGTAATTCCACCCCCTCCACGCGTCACGTCGACGATTCTCGGAACCCGGCGGCGCCGTCTGCGTTCTCAATGGGGGATTATCCCCGTGGTATTCGGTGGGCCAGACAATCCGTCTCCCGTGCGCGCCATGACGAATTGGCGGCGGCTGCGGCGTAGAGTCCACAGTGCTGAGCCCCCAGACAGAGTGGCCGGTTCTCACGCGCAGCCCGGGCGCCTGGCCGCCGATCTCATAAGTGGGCCTTACACCGAGGTTGAGCAGTTTCGCGTGGACCTTGAAGGGCCGTGCTGCGCAAGCGCGAGGAACATAGGATTGGATTAGATTGGATTAAATTCCAATCCAATTGGAGTACGGGTGTGTACAGAATTGGGTCTGCACATTCGCCGGTCTGCGAATTACAGAGGAGTGACGTCATAGCCGCAGCAGACGCACTGGCGCCGGCGCGTGCCTATAGCTGCGCGCCTCCGCTGCGTAATAGCCAAGTCTGATGGTGCGTCAGAACCGCTTGATAGCCGTTTCGCGTGGCTCCTGGAGAGCCATGCTGCGCATGCGCGAGGAGCAGGGACTGGGCTGGAGTGGACTGGACTAGACTGGACTGGACTGGACTGGATTGGAAATCGTTTTATCATCAGTAATCATAATAATCAGCTAATCCTAGACAACCAGGAAACCTAAGAATAACCAGCTGAACCTTAATTCACGCTACGTATATCCTGACATTGCCAAACTAACCCACTGCTAATTCTTACGATAGTAAGCGAAAATCAGAACATCCCCCTCGCGAGGGGCACGATCAAATGCAGAGCATTTCCGCGGGGGGCGTGCCTGCAAGTCTTATGCATTACGTATTGGTTGTTGTTGTTGTAATTGTCTTCCAGCGTAGACATTGTCGATGAAGTCGATGGTGAAACGTGAAACGTGCCGTGAACCCCCTGCCGCGGCTATTACGCAACGTGGAGAGGCTACGACGCAACGTGGCGCGGCTATGACGCAACACAATCCAGCACAATCCACTTTAATCCAACCCAATCCAAATCCAATCCAAGCCAAGCCAAGCCAAGCCAAGCCAAGCCAATCCAATCCAATCCAATCCAATCCAATCCAATCTAATCCAATCCAATGCCCTTCGCGAGAGAGAGTTATAGCGCCGAAATCGCGCCACCACATGAACGCGAACCGAACGCGGCGAGAGAGGGTGTTGCGAGCGGAGAGAAGGCGAGGAGGACGCGGGGGAGAGGGCGCACCTGTGGCCGACGGTTGAATTAGTCAAGGATATAAGGCGCGTGCGTAACCTTCCATTCTGTGTCGGCTCCGTGGAGCAGTCGGTAAAGTGCCGTGTACCTTGCGTTCCGCCCGCAGAGTCGTGGGATCGAAACCTGGCGCCGGAAGGTATTATTTCTTTATATAGTGTAGGGTGCGTACTACGTAGTGATGCGGACTACGGACGCCAACGCGGGTGACATCGTGAGTTACTAAAATGCTCTGCATTTAAAAAAAGCGGCCGCCAAAGAAAACAAATGGAGCGTTCGAAATGCCACAGAAACTCTCCAGGCACGCAAGAAAAAATTATGCGTTCGAAATGACGCAAAACAGCTCCAGCATACGAAATCAAAGCAAGCACAAAAGGAACTGAACACTCGCGGGCGCTAGCACGCGCTAGTACTGCGAAGGCGGGAAATTTGAATTGCATATTTGTCAAGAGAGAAGTGAGACAGGGCAGCGAAGAGCGGGATGGGTGGTAGCAGCTAGCGGATAACGGCGCCACCACACATTATGGCAAATTACTGCCCTGCACTTCCGACAGCTTTCACATTGAGTGGAACGGCCTTATTTTTTTTTTCCTTCTACGAATATACTGCGCCTCTGTTAACATTTTATTTCGAATTATTGTTCTTGTACCACATATTAACATAATTTGTGCTAAATTATCCCTGCTTTTAAACATTTCGTTGCACGAGGTACCTAAAGTACAATTTTCTAGTTTCTGAGTCTGTCATGGTGCATGCAGGGTTCCAAAAGCTTATCAAACGCTCTTTTATCGAACGCTGTATCTTGGAAGTGGTGCCCACTTTATGGATTATGGTTTATAGTTTACGGTTTACACTTTATGGTCTACGATATCCGGTTTGTAGAATCCTCATCTCCGTTTGTTTCTCTTGTTTTAATTGCTGTTTTAATATTCAAATTATTTCCCATTAGGCCCACTTTTGTTTGAATACTCTATTTGCGACAGGGCGTAAAGTAGTCAAAGGTGGGTTTCGGTAGAATCACTTAGTTTTTTCATTATTTCAAATAATTACGAGTATATTTGCGAAACTTTAGCTTTTTTATATTTATCGCTCGTTATTGGAGGCTGATGTTATAGCGAATATTCTCTTTCTTGTATCCATCCCGTGAAATTTGGTTTATAATTCGGGTAAATTAAACATGCTTAGGTTAATTTCCTGGTGTAGCAATCTCTCAGTCATACTGAAAAAGTCTTGCACCCCCCTCCACCCTTTCTGTTCTTTTGGCTCTGAAAAGAACCCCGCGAAAATTTGAGAGCCGGACATCTAAAATCATATACTAGCATTACTGAAAAAAATATTGTACGTCGCACAGGCTATATACAACCAACCGGAGTACGGACTTGGTTGAACACAATCCGCAGAGCTCTGCTAATTTTTAAAAGAAAACTTTTCTAAGCCTGAATCCTGTTTTGTGAAACACCTTGCTGAGTAAACGTGTATCTAAGGAGCTGCACTAATGGCTTACAGTGTGTGAGCGGCTTGGGCTTACCTCGAAACACGACTGAGATTGGTTTGCATGTCATATGGACAGGTCATATGAGCGGACGTAAGAGCGGACCCCTGCTTTTCACAAAGAGACTTTTCAATTACTGTTAGCTTAATTCTCAATAAGAACAATGTTCAAAAGTTCGGAGTCAAGCTACCTGTCGTGTTTTCAATGACAGCGGGCATTCATTTCTGCACTTTGCATTACATCAGTTCATCCGATTAACAACACCCGATGGGTTTGGAGTGAGTTAGTCCATCAGTGCGCGGATACTTCTGGGGTTCAAGAGTCCCTAAAGAATTTGTATGTTGATGGGGTATTTAAGAGTTCGCCAACCTTACCTGGTACACTTCGGATGTGTTTAAGGTTTCCACTTTGTGTAAATTATTACACACTTCGCATACGCCCCACTTCAAATAGAAAACTTCACCCGACATCTATATTACTTCACAATTCAAAGGATCATCATAATTAGCATTACATAGGATGCTCTGATGAGAATTGGCCCCCTCTCATGTAGGAGCCTCCGCACGCCTACGACCACCAAGTATCTTCCGCGCAAACCGGAAAAAGAATTCCTTGTTTCATCAAACTCCCGGCACACATGGCTTTGTATGCATAGTGTGGAAACTTGGAATCGTCAAAATTAATAGGAACCGGCCGCTAGGCAATTGTGCTCCATGCCTGAAACGTAGACGACTCGGGCAGTTACGATGACACGTGCGACGTAAATCGTGCTACCCGAGCTCTACTTCTCACAACTTGGTCCAGAGATGGAGGTCGCGGTTTAATAGGGAAGCGTACTGCGTCTAGGCATCCCCATTCCCATTTGCTGTCTTGCCTCTCCGGACCTGTTAAAAATTAGTGCGAGAAATGCCATGCGCCAAACTATTCTTTAATGTGGATGTCCAGTGAAGCCGCTGCAACACGTGCACTGCTTCTGCCGATGTGGGTGTGACGGACCTCGAGGTCCTCCGGCTTCCAAACCGTTGTGAGAAAGCGGAGAGGGAAGGTCGAATTGGAATGAGGTCAATAATGGGACGGGCGCGCGTGCGGCGCGACCGCGTGAGGCCGCTCGATCGGCGCTGATGAAACTGATGATGATGCCACATCACCTGCTACAGCCTTGAGAAAGAACAAGTTCTGGCAGCTGTTATATATAGCGAGGGCACACAGCCCTAGTGCGTAGCGGGGACAATCGCTTCGTGGCCAAAACCAAATTCAATCGGGATCTGTATCTGGTGGTTGGTTAGTTGGGGTGGTGGTAGCATGCGAGTTGAAAGCGAGGGAACTGGCCAACTCCAGCAGCAAAGCTACGCTTCGGCTGGAGGAACGTGTGGAGATATAAGGCAGCAAGCTCTAACGGCATCCTGAAATGAGGAATCCTACCACGCGCTTTCTCTCTCTATCTCTCTCTTTGCAGAATGCTTAGTCTCTCCAGGAACGCGGCATGCGTTGTGCATGTACACGCCGCCGCTGCGCCCCAGCTGTCTGCAAGAGCTACCGCGCATGTAATGCTCGGCACGAGGAACGCGACGAAAGCGACTCATATGACGATGACTACTACTACTACGTAGCACAGTGCAAAGCGACGACGGAGAGAGAGAGACAGAGAGAGAACCACTTTATTTTGCAACTGGGATTTAGGGGGGAGGGATGGCCGAAGCCCATACGGCTTCGGCGACCGCAAGGGCCCGTGCGGTTAGAGTTTCCTGAACCGCCAGGTCCGAGCTCCCCAAGGCCTGTTCCCAGTGGTGGGGCGTGGGGTAGGAGGGAAAGGGGTCGTGTGGACACTCACACAGCGAATGAAAGTGGGTATCACGTTGGTGGCAATGAGGGCAGTGTGGTGTTGGAAACTTGTGTGGGTGCGTGCGTGTGAGCGTGGTTCTGTGGGGGAAGCAGTGAGTTTGTAGGATGCGCCACATGGCGGCAGCGTGCTTTAGTGACGGGTGCGGTGGGGGATAGTGCCTGCGGAGGAGTCGGTAGTGCTGGGCGACTTCTCGATATGTTAGAAGTGCATACCGGAACATGTAAATGAACAATTTCAAACTTGTACAAGCGCGCGGTGATGTGTCGTTCAGTGCTCACGTAGAAATAAATCTTGCAGCTTCGCTATAGTTCAAGCCTTGCTCGACTAAGTGCACGCTTCGCCAGTTTTTTCAGGGCGCATGGAACCACGAATTAAGGGGCTCTTTTCTTTGCATTTTGGTGACGCGTGACAGTCAAGGTGATCAGAATCCACACTTGGTACATTAGCTGACTGTCCAGTATTGACATTTCGAAAAGGTGCCTGTCAAGAACGGGACACGGAATTTTACTGACGAGAATTCACCACACACAACATGAATAAAACGACTACATTGCATTCACCACGGCTTAAGGATGCGCAGACAATGAGTTTATTGCGTGCAGATAATGTGCACAAAGTAACACCCGAAATGCCACCCACGACCTAACATGGATTCAGAGTATAGTAGAAGAGGGAGGTAATACCGTATTTTCGCGATTCTAAGACCCCCCCCCCCCTACTTTCGGGGGGAAAAAATCGGAATTGCGTGCGAACCTAAGCACCCCTTTTTCTAAGCAACCATCGCAAGGTGGACTTGACACGCGTGGAAGCGGGCCCGAGTCAACGTTTCGGTCAATTCATTTATGAAGACTTCTATTACAAACCCTGACGTAACAGAAGGCGACCTGTTGGGGCTACTCAGAGCGGCGGCACAACGGACTCGAATGGTAGCGAGGGTTGCTAAGGATCAGATGTCAGCGGTCTGTTCACTGTCTGTACATATTTTGCTTTTCAATGTTTGTTAATTAGAACTTCATTCCTTGCATCCGTATCTTCAAGATATGGCCGCGAAAAAGTATCTGGGTGGGAGGAAATTTAGGGTTTTCGAAACTAAGCACCCCCTCACTTTGGGCATCGTGATTGTTAAAAAAAGGGGGCGCTTAGAATTGAGTAAATAAGGTAGTTTAAGCTTTAAAAAATTAAGATGTATGAAGTAACATGCTGTATTATTGCCAGTGAGAACTTATGCCAGACAATCACAGACGCACATGAACCTACCATGCAGTTTAAGTTCACGTGAGCACGAGAGCACGTAAGTACGTGATCTACGCAAAAGCATACCATGCAGTTTAAGTAAACCTCCTAAGGTTTATTAGACAATGTCTACAGGTGGACCACTCCAATTTAGCATCAGTTTGTCTCAACGTATGACTTTTTACAAGCAGAATTTCTTATTTGCTGTGGTGTAATGTTGAGCATACTCTTGACACGTTTCGTTCTTAAAAACAATGCAATTCATCCGTCAATGCCATAAGAAGAAGGGTAATGAGAAATATGCATGTATGCGCCGTAACGAAGACAATTTCTCTGGACCAAAACTTTTTTACACAGAAGAAGCAATGTTCATACAACAAATGCTATCCCGGCCTCCTCTTGCGAGCTTATTCAAACTACTTTGTTTAAACGCATACAATACAATATTCCGATTTAAATCATCACAATCAATGGTCAGCTTAAACTTCGATCAAGTCAAAATATATGGTGCGACATACATTGCTATTTTTTACTTTAAGCGGCAGAGAAACTCTTTCGCTGTACGGTATGGTGTTTCGGCATCGCCGTTCCACCGTTCAGTATCATCATGCATAAAGCACTTTTTCAATCCACGACAGTCTGCATAAAAAATATTCCACTAGCTGCGCTTGCGTGCAATCGAATCTCAAAAGGAGCGGAAGGGTTTAAGGTTCTATGGCCACGTAAAGTTGGTCATGAGCCGATGCCGCGACCCGCACTTGAAAGCTTCCCGGAATGTTGAGACAGCCGGCAGGCCAACATTGCAAATGGTTTTCTGCAACACAGAAAAGAAATCAGTTAGACCTGCAAAGCTGTGCGTTCTAAACCCTAAGCACAACTTGATGTTGACTTGACGCGCAGCAAAAAGTTCTCCGCGTCTTGCACTGTTCCACCAAGGCGATCAAAGAGCAATGCGGTGAGCCAAGTTTACACCTCGGGGTACGTGAATGTCACGGCCCTGACCCTGTTTAGTTTGTCTCGGAAACAATTTCGCTAGATGACGTTCTCGCACAAAGGTAAAAACAATAGGCACATTTGTAAGCCTAGTTCAGCCAGGAACTTGAAATTTCATCATACTGGTCCAAAACGTTTCAACACACCTCGAACACGTAGACAAAAGTGGTTGATTTTACTCGGTCTAGGTGGAAGTAGCCATAGAGCCGGCAGTGTTTTTGAGGTGACAGGAACGAAATGTAAACTGGGGTGACGCGAAAATAAAGCCACGCCTATTGTGCTATTGGCAGCATGTGCTTCTGAAATCAATGCGCGACAACAAAGGCGTTTCTTTCATGGATAGGAGGATACATCTATCAGTTGTAACACTCAGAGTTGAGCTGTAATTTTTTGGACCATGATCGAAGAATTGCAGGCAAAATCCACCGCCAACGTCACGTTCCAACTGTACAGGTACTGTAGGTTTGATTTTGTGAAAAAAAGGTGCGCTTGACCCTTTTTTAACTCACGTAACTTTCCTGCGATCGTAAAAGCGTAGCGGGAAGGCCGGATTGTATAGGCAACCTATGCGTCTCTGACGATACACCTGATTGTGCGCGATTCAATAAGACCATGAGACAGCTACGAAAGGTTGCACCAAATAACTACTAAGTGCTGGTAAGCACCTGGTACAATACTGAGACGTATATGTCCACAGCATATCCCTGCCCTTGTGCGTATTGGTTTTGCGAAGCACAATGTTGAAGTGGTGTTCTCAGCGCCTTCAAAACTAAAGGCAATGTGCAAGAAAGTGAATTCGCAAAACCAACACGCACAAGGGCAGGGATCTTGTGGCGTAAAGCACGTCAACAAATTTGTCGACTGTGCAGTTAGGGTTGTCTACAAAATTACATTTCGCTGCGGCGCATCGTATACATTGGACAAACGGGCCGATGTTTAAATGAAAGATTGCGGGAGCACAACAATGCTTGTAATCAATTACAATCGCCAGGCCACCTTGCAGCCCCCTTCGCAAAATACGGATGTAAACGCAAGCTGAAGCAAGCAAATGTACTGTCACGCTCAAAGGACCGAAAGGTTCGGGAAGTGATTGAGGCCTTCAGTATGTTGTCTGTGGAACCTGACAAATGTATCAGCGTGCCCACAATATCGCTCACCGAAAAATAGATAAAAATGATGAAAGAAAAGTCCAATTGCACATGAGCGCACGCGCACAAAGATATCATGTTTACCCTATTAATGTACACTCACCATCGCATGCTTATAAATAACGATAAAGCTTTCGCTAGTTTGCGCCCCGTCGTATGGTTTTGTCTTTTTCACTTCCCCTGTCCCTCGTCCACATATGCAGCGCACGTTATTATCGAATTCAATGTGTTTTTCACCTGCTGTAAGAAGCTGTTTGTTCTCTTTAGCGGTTTTGAATTTATCCGCTAAACAAATTCAGGATATTGCTGGCTGCTAAAGTTTGACACGACCGAACCAGTGCGTGCTTATTGTTAACCGAAACAACGACCGCCGCGGGAGCACGCACAGGAACACCCACATGGACCAGGAGCCGGCGTCCAGTGGTGCCGCACAGCGCGAAGCAGCTGAGCAGGAAGAACAGTCGCGTCCTGTGAGGCAGGTCAGACGTCCAGCCTTGCGTGCTGCCTTCCTGAGCGCCAGCTAAGGTGCTGATCCAGTCACGCGCCTCTGGACGCTCCAGGATGCGGTACGCGATCCTGGCCGCCCTACTTGTGAGGCCGACCTCGCGCTCCTCCCGACTCGTTCCGCCTGGCAGAAAGCCGCTCTTGTGGACCACAGCATCAAACAGTTCGAACTCTTCGTCGAGCCGAAGGAGCCATGGCTCGCTCTCGTAACGGTGGTACCGCTGCGTGCAGGAGTAGAAGAAGCCACCACTGAGAGACGAAACACCGATTGCTCGCCATCGCCACTGTCGTCCCCATGCAGGCTGCCTTTTGAAGGCCTCTAACCGGAACTTCCAACCGACAAAATTCATTATATTGCATTTCCGGTACGTAAATATTCCATCCGTGAAGAAGTACAAACAACCTCAATGAACCCTAGTGCCGCAAGAGGTTTTTCGTTCGTCCGAAATACTATCCAGTGGATCCACAGCACGCAACTGGCTACCTAAACCGCTCGATGCGGAAAATAGGATTGGCGGGAAACCTTCATTGTGAGCACTGGCTGAGCTTCAACACTGCGCTGCTGTTATGCACTACGTTTGAATGCAGTTGACGTTGACTGACGCACTTTTTGTACTCAGCCCTTTAGGTTGGGGCTCAGGGCATTTATTGCCCCGGCGTGCGCGTGCAAACCTGTGGCTCACGCGCGGTGAATGAAGGCTCGCGGGATATTCGGCGTAAGCTTGTCAAGATGGGCACCTTACAACAGTAGGATTCTTAAAAGAACACCAAAGGGATTTTGTCAAACTTCTGTTTAGGTTTGCTTTGCAAAGGCAAGTTCAAATGAACACACTTTTCATCGTTTATCGAGTCGACAATACAGTATTCAGAGCGGAATATCAGTATCCAACGACCGCACTGTCTTTCCGCAGAGCCGACAGCTTTCCAAGTACCCTGACTAACGGGAAACAAAAACTAAACCCAGTTCCACCCGGTGTGAAATCGGCTGAAACAGCAGAGCTGTGGTTCTCTTATACCGGCTCAAACGTCAATGTGTGGTCGCCCAAGAACAGCAGCGCCGCCACCGCACAGATTAAATGGTTCGTGCGAAGGATGGGCGGCTAAACGCCAGTGGCGTCACGCTCCCTACCGGAGCGGGAGGCAGAGGAACCCTCCTCTGGGAGACCGCTGCGCCCTTCTATTGGTGGGTCTGGGAACCGAGTTTTGTAGCGTGAGCTACACTGGCCGACGTTGAGCAGTTTCGCGTGGCTCCTGGAGAGCCATGCTGCGCATGCGCGAGGAGCAGTGACGTCACACGGCGCACAGCTGGCGCACCGGAGCCGCCGTCACCGAGACTGGATTGGATCGGATTGGACTAGATTGGATGGGACCTGATTGGATTGGATTGGGTTAGATTGGATTGTATTGGATTCTAAATTGTTTTAGCAGCAGTACGCATGATAATCAGCTAATCCTAGACAATCAGGAAACCTAAAAATAGCCAGCTTAACCTTAGCTCACGCTACGTATATCCTGGCATAGCCGAGCTAAGCCACTGCTAATTTTTTGGAGGCCAGCCGGCGGGGCCACTGCGCGATCTATCGGTGCGCGTCGGCTGGGAACCTCCTGCTACCCCTGCGTGACGCACGACCTACAGCAGACTTACGACCTACAACAGCTCCATTGTTTTAAAACGCCACTGAGGCTTTCCTTGGCTCGAATAGGTTGCCTCGTGTGGGTGTGGCCGAAGGGGTGCCGTGGTTACGTGGTTCGCTCCCTCTCCGCCTTTCTCCACAGTGAGTACGTAGCTCTCAGAGCCATGCGGCGGATGAAGGCTCTATCCCAAGTGTCGACCTGATGCGCACTTGTGTCAAAGCGGAAGTTAGTGGGCGCGGCTGTCGCCGTAGTCGTCGACCCCGCCGTACGCCAGCTGGTTACTTTTTTTTCGAAAGCTTGGAGTTGTTTCACTAAACACTTTGTCCTCTTTTGTCGTCATAAAAGAGAAAATTAGTTGCAAGTGTGACCGAGACAGCGAGATTATTTCCGAAGTACACTTTATCCAATATGGCCAGCCAGAAGAGCTGTACCGAGAGACTTGAAATTCTGGGAGTTCATTCGCGTGATTTCATTCATTCGCAAAACCTGAGTTTATCATATAAACGATACCTAGGGTAATAAAATTCTTCACTTCCCAAATACATATGAATAGAATAAGCAGCTGCTCGGAATAGTTTAAACGCTAATGATACGGATATTGCAAAAACAAGATCTTTGCGCAGCTTTCACAAGTGGTGCAAGGCTGGAGAAAGAGCAGAGCTGGCGGCCCCTCTCCCTTCGTCGGAGACCCGGCTGTTGCCCCTCCCAAGAATTTCTAAGCTTGGCACTGAAAAAGTTCCCCATGACTGGCAGGCCCGGATGGATTTGTCCGCAGGCTTTCACATCTCTCCCAAAGTGGAGCTCGTCACCGCGCGCTAGAACCAGCCGCAACCGGCTACGCGAACTCGGCGTTTGTAGCGCAAACTCGGCGTCTGTGCTACTCACTTCTGGCACGAACGCAAGTGAACTGGCGAGGAGAACAGCACGCGAGAGATCATGCCACTAACGCTGGGCTCTCGAAGGTCGAGCTGGCCGACGCTCCCCACGACGCGCACGCTCACGTGCGCTCGGTGATTATTCTATTTTTCGATCCGCTCGCGTGGTGCAAGCTCACGCGCAAGCCTGGACTCCGCCGGGCGCTCCTTACGAGGCGCACGATCACGTGCGCTCGGCTGGGCTGAGCTTTCTGGTAACGCTCCACTGCGGAACTTTGCACAGCGGAAACATCTTTGCTCTTAAACGAGGAGAAACCACGAGCTCCGCCATGACAACTGAAATTTAAAAAATCTCACATGATTTCAGCATGTAGAAGTGCTTTACTCCAGCACGGTTTTTACAGCACCTCCAAATCGACTTCTGATTAAGAAGGATGATTTTTCCGAAAATATCCAAAAAAATTGGCCGCGTATCTGCTCCTTTCGTTGCAAATGCCGTCAAAAGACGATAGTCTTTATCGGCTTTTGCGAAGTAAATGCCTCCCTTCGCTTTCCCGCTCACCTCTCATGTTGTTCCTCTTGCGTCGCGCTCCTCCCAAGGTAAAGACGCCAAAGGTTTACTTAAATCATTTTAAATTTCCCGCGTTCCACTGCTCTAAACCGGGTGTCTCGATGCGAACGCTGCCGTACGGCGAAGACGCTCATTAGAGAGTTTTAGCAGTCCGTTCGTTACGTTCGTTACGTTCGTTACGTTGCTACCGGGTTTACCGGGACCCGACTGCGCATGCGCGCGTACGTACCGGGTTCTTTCCGTAGAGCGAGACGGAAAACGTGTTTTAGCACTCCGTAGCGTCGTACCGTTCGTTCCGTGTGACGGCTGATTAGCCGAGTAGTTGCAAAAATCCACACGCTAAAAATACGTAAATAAACAACGCAGTTTCCCCTAAAGCATTGCAAATCTAAAATAAATCGCGCTCGGCCGGACGCATTGTGAGGCAGGGGCTGCGGTGGCGGCGACGGCACCAGAGCGAGCGCAGGTGACGACATGGTCGCGCGCCGTTCACGTGGAGGAATGGGCCTTGGCCTTGCCCGATTGAAGCGCTAGACACATGTACGATTAATACACGCGATTCGTATGCGACTGATCGTTACGACTGTCACCACGACTAGTCGTACGCGTGAATTTGAGACACATGGCCCGATGCGGGTGTGCGATGCCTCGTCGGCGCCGCTCCGCCCACTGTTTTTGCTCCATGGTCAACTACGACGATCGCTGAGCTGAATTTGTAGATTCCGCGCGTTTGTACGCAAGAAATGGATAAAGCAGGCAATCGTGAAGCGTTTTCTGCATCGGAAACAGTCCGCGCACACGCCGGTCGCGCCTGCCAGCTCGGCACACTCAGCGGCTCGAACCGGCGCAGACCACGGTAGCAACCGCTTGTCGCTGCTCTTCTGAATCAATCTGATCACTGAAACGAAGTTCCACCTGCGAGAAAGTAGGTGTTAGTGTGGTGAAAAATTGTGCTAGGGATTGTTCTCAGGGCTTATTTTAAAAGCGGCGATCAGATATATCTGCCGCGATGCAAGCCTATGCTGACCGGCCGTGGATGCCGCGGCGCGCGGTGCGGCGCGCGGCCGAGAGATGGCGATACCTGCGCGGAAGCATCGAAACAGGCTACGCAGATGTCTCGGTCACCGATCGCTCACGGCAGTTGTAGCTCAAATAAAGTTTCACATGCGAGAAAGGGGATGATAGTGAGGTGAAACGTTGTGTTACGGAGTGTCATTCGCAGTTGCACAGATAGCGGCGATCAAATATTCGCCAGGACGTTAAGCCTAAAGTTTCCAACACCTGAGCAAGCCGGTTGCGGGCTCCGGATACGGTAACACGGAAGCAGAGCGCCGGGAGAGACGCCGGCCGCGTACGGAACAAATGGCGCATGCGCAGTCGGGTCCCGGTAAACCCGGTAACAACGTAACGAACGGAACGGCCGGAGCATACGTACTGCTAAAACTCTCTATTAATCGAGGCGTCCTACTTCAACGTTTATAGAACCGCGTTTCCCTACTCCACGTGCGTTGCAAGCAGAACGTGGAACCTATCTAGTGGAACCTTGCGTAACTGTTGCCGGTTGATTTCTTAAAATGGCGCCAGACGCTATAGTGGCGCGGGCGACAGCAGGCGACGGCGGAGTGAATTCTTTTTCTGCAGTTTATGAAGTATTTAATTTCGCAAAAGTCAAGCATGTTTGATTTTTTATAAAGGAACACTGCAAATATCACTTCTGTATTGATTTGTTGTCTCATATTTGCGTAATGTCTTGTTCTTCTTCCACAATGTTGACAAGTATGAACATTACACCGGACATAGACGGGTAGATTTAGCTGTGACTATATAAGGCTATTGCGCAGGCACTGTTTTGCTTTGGCCGGGTGGCTGAATCGAGTCACAGACAGACAGACGGACAGACAGACAGACCGACATACAGACAGACCAAAATTTCTGGGTTTAAGTAGCCCAAGAAAGACTATCGTGTTTAATAAACTCCGACGCTGTCTTCATTACAGTCAGCATCTAGAGCCTCTGCAACGAAGCAAAGTGGCCACATCAACAGGGAAGCCACAACAAGATTTTACATTGGGCTCATGTGGCTGTCCCTATAGGGACCTAAAGGGAACCATCAAAATGGAATGAATGCCGTTAACTCTCCACCTGTCAACCATGACCTAATGGTGGCCAGATGGTTTTACAGGTTATTTCTGAAGCATGTTTCGTGAAATCATTGTTAATCCTCCCGTATGCTCTGTTTCATAAGCCCTTTGCGTAAAGTTGATGCGAAAGAGAGGGAGGAGGTAGTGCAAATATAAGATGTCTAGACGTTGGGCTTAACGTCTCTCCGAGGTCCAGTGTCGTAAAGTGCCGCCGCAGCTGAACGCGCAGTGAGTGCGATGTTGGTTAGTGCAGGTTACGTGAACATCCGACCCTAATGCTAAAAGTCACTCTTTAGGGTACATCGTCGCCATCCGGTGAACAGATAGACACTCTCATTGTACTCATTGCACTTCAGTTTGATGTCTCGATGGTCGATCATCACGCATTTGGTTTGACGATCGACGATGCGTAGTAACACATTTTTGGACGACTGAATTTTTGGGCCAAGTTTAACGGTTCACAGTCGTGGGCGATAGGACGTCTGGCTGGCCAAGCTTTATACTACACTCTTCAGGAGGTTTCCTCTCCCAATCAGCAAATAATGGCAACGCCTGTTTCGCGGATCAACTCCGGCAGCCTCAATTTGTGGTGCCCCGTGCTCAGCCTTCGAAGAGGAATCCGGTGATCGAAGACTGACACGCCGCCAAGGTAGCCCAGAACAAAGAACCTCTTTCTTAGGATGCCAGCCCAATCTATAGGCGCCCACGACATACTGGGCTCCAAAGCCGTACATGCACGAATGCCGCTTTCTGTTTTGATGACTACGCGTAACAGTGGCTGAGGCGTCGTGCGGGGTAATTGCACAAATACGATAGAAATGAAATCCCCACTTCTTCTCGGCGTAGGGAAGACAATCACCTTGCTTTTTTTCATTCACGGTACAACCACTATTGCAGGGTTTCGTTATGTTACATTAGGACATATTTGGTAGCGTAAGCTCCGAGGTTGAGCAGTTTCGCGTGGGCCGTGATGGGCCGTTCTGCGCAAGTGCGAGGAGCATTGGATTGGTTTGGATGGGAACGGATGGGATTGGCTTGAGTTGGCTTGACTTGGCTTGGCTCGGCTTGGATTGGATTTATGCTGGATTATATTGGATTGGATTGGATTGGACTAAATTGGATTGTGTTGGGTTGAAATCCAATCCAATTGGAGTACGGGTGTGTAGAGAATTGAGTCTGCACATTCACCGGTCTGCGCATTCCAGAGGAGTGGCGTCATAGCCGCGGCAGACGCACTGGCGCCGGCGCGTGCCTAGCTGAGCGCCTCCGTTGCGCAGTAGCCAAGTCTGACGCAGCGCCGGAGCCGCTTGATAGCCGTTTCGCGTGGCTTGGCTCTGAAGAGCCGTGCTGCGGGAGGAGCCATGCGCGAGGAGCAGTGACTGGACTGGACTGGACTGGACCGGACTGGACTAGACTGGATTGGATTGGATTGGATTGGTTTGGAAATCAACAGTAATCGTGATAATCAGCTAATCCTACACAACTTGAAAACCTAAGAATAACCAGCTGAACCCTAGCTCACGCTACGTATATCCTGGCATAGCTGAGCTAAAACCACTGCTAATTTTTTATTAACGCGTTTATGCTGTAACGCCCGAAACTGTGCATTGACGGTCGGATACGGGTAAAAAACAGAAGCTGAGACTGTTTTTCCATTATGCCAGTCAGTCTCTTTGAGGGCATACGTGTCAAGTGGTGTGTTATTAACAGATTCCTCGTCTAAACGTGAAAACATCTCACTTGCAGCTGAATTTCTGATGACGTGCGTGTGAGATTATTGCACCAGATCCTATTCTTTTCGCTATTATCGACGGTCAAATTCGATTTGCAGGCGAAGTATTTTTCGCGTTTTGTTGCAAGTTCATTGTTCTAATCTAATTATGCGAAGCCTAACGCCATCAAAAGGCTGAAGGTGTGAGCCCAAAGCTTACCTGCAACCGGTCATCGTAGAATAAGGTCACACGGATCAAGGTGAGTATCTGTACGCAGATGAAGATTCCCGCCGTGGCAGCGAGAACGGGCAGGGTGTACCGAGGGTCCGAGAGGGCGAGGGCCACCAAGTAGTTCTCGACAATAACCTCCCGAATGACCGCGATCCGGTAGAAGGCGTTGGTGCTCATACCGGGCGTGTGATACGTTCGGGGACTCGGACGGTGAAGCGCCGTTTTCAGGAACGTGGCGCTTGCGCGGCTCGCCGAACGATACCAAACGAAGAAGGCCTCTTTGGTGACGTTTGGCTGGTGAGCGTATAAGCGGTTCAGCTCTCTCCACCCTATGGTCATGTTGAAGGCGTTCGCAGACAACCGCGCTGTCATTGCCAGCACATCATTTCTGAACGTGTTGCCGTATATTTTGCTCAACTGGACGAAGGACAGTACGGACAGCCGCAGCATTTTCCAGATGACTGTCTCGTCATGGCGGGCATCGTGATGCGCTTTCCACTTGACTAGAGGCATTAGGAACAACAGAGCACTGTTGCACTGTAGAATCCGGTGATGACTGTAGGTTGCAGCGCGTCCCATGTCGGCAAGCATACTGGAGGTCAGGTAGCTGGACGTGAACGGTGACATGGCCCACACGACGTACGCTCCGAGGAACAGGTAGAAGCGCTCCCGAAGCCCGTCCTGAGTGAGGTGCGTCCGGTTTAGTTCGTCGAACAGATAGGGATGCATGTTCAAGATCTCGTCCTGGGGCCAGAACTGGGATTCGTCTGGCAGGTGGCCGTTGAGGGCTTGTCGCAGCTCCCGATCTCGCAAGCTGTAGAAACCAGGCAATTCGAAGAAGCTTCCGAGCAGGTTTACCTGCTCTGCGATGCCGATGTGCGCCCTCATGACGTCCTCGATCATTCCCGAATACGACTGACCCCTGCCACCCAAGACCTCAGCACAACGCCGCAGGTAGTCGCCCTCCTTGCCTTTCGCACTCAGGGCATCCATGTCCCGAATCCACTCGGGGTACCGGCTGTCGAGGGACATGTAGATTTTGTTTTCTGTGGGCTTACTCGGGTTCTGGCCGATATAGAATGCCCAAAAGAAGGGTATGCCGAAATCGAGCGATGCCTTGACCATAGTGTAGAGAAGCTGGAACCTCGTGACCGAGACCTTGACGGGCCACGGAAGGCCGAGGTCGAGCAGAAACTCGGACAATAGACGCTCGGTATTTCTTTGATCCTGCATGAGTTGTAAACGGCAAAAACAGAATTAAGGCGCTCAATATTTAGAAGGCCTGCAACAGCCATTCATAACCGCCCAAAATGTGCACCATGGGAATCCGAGATGATGTCGTTTGCAATAAACGTTTCGTGCTGCAGCTTTTCACTGCTGCTGGCCTGATAGGTACACCAAATATTCCAACTGGCCGTGTGCATATTGCCTATGACACAAGTGAGAGTATTACGCCCTCTTCTATTTGTATTTTAAATACGAGCGAAAATCGTGATCCTGGTGCCACCGAGTAGCGACGACAGAAAGGCGCCCTGTCCTGAACTCTTATAAGGAACAGAACTCTCTGCTGAACGCCGCGGCGCAAGTATTATTTCTTCGAACCATTCACACTTCAATATTGGATTAGTAGCGACTTACAGACGGCTTCAGTACGCCCTTCGCACCATTTTACGTGCCTCGGACAGTAAGTAGTAGGCGTACACGGCTGTGTACGTCTGTACAAGGTTAAGAACTAAATGAGCAGTTACATCAAAGGTAAGTGGATAAGATATGTCTAAATAGCTTCCCCATATAAAGTACCAGAAACAGATCAAGTACTCCTGTAAAGTACGTCCATAAAACATCCGAAAATAAAGTAAAAGCAACGCATTCCCAACACTGAAATTTTGTACGAATAAATTGCGTATCTTGGGATGTCCCGTACCCATACTGCCGGGACATATACACCCCGACTTTTTAGGGGCCTCGCAGAGATAGTTTGTTGGGTGGGATGTTCTGTTATTCGCATCGTTTATATATTTATGCGCCGCCACCAGAGACTTACACGATAAGGACGCCCATAGGGACTGGCCCAGGAGGGAAAAATGAAGTACCCCTCCGTCGAATTGACGATGGGGAAACGGGAATTTTTTTCAAAATGAAGTCCAGCACCAAACGGACCAACCCAGAAGCGAGCACGAAACGGGAATTTTTTTCAAAATGAAGTCCAGCACCAAACGGACCAACCCAGAAGCGAGCACCTGCTTCTTAGCGGGACGTTTTACTGCACTTTGACCTTGCTCCTTAGTGCATTAGCGCAACGGGCATTCCATGGCTTTCCTTAGCGTTCATATATCGTCGTCGTTAGACAGAAGGGTACATTTTCTGTTCAATTTTGCACGTCCATGCACCCGTCTCCAACTACAGATGCTTCGGTCATACCGGAATGGCGCTGGGATGATGAAACAAGAATGCCGTACTATCTTAAAGGGGTCTGACAAAGCACAAGTTTGGTTCATTCGAAAGATTGACTCGTTAGAATCATACTGAAACCATTTTTAACGTAAACTTTACTCAAATAAGCTATACGATTACAAAAGAAGGTAATGTCCATGCGACCCACTAGCTCATTTCCCGCAACAGAACCTATGATGACATACGCGATAGCTCTGCGATTGGCTGAGCCCGGCAAAAGCAAACGCAAATATTAGGCAGAGCTTGCAAGCTTGCCGAACGAGCTATTTGCGCTTAAATTTAGTGCACATTATTTTCATAGCAGTAAGAATGGTGGGATAAACAGTGGAAGTTACGAAAGCACGCGTAAACATGTATGTACCGATGCGTACTGTTGCTGGTACTGGGCGCACTATGCAGCACTGCGGCTCTTTTGGGTTGTCTCAGACGACACTGGCCGATTGGCGTAAGCGGCGGCGTCTTACGGGACCACATTTGTCACGCGAGCACCATGCTTCACAAAACGATGATTTCCTCCCTGAACAAAAGCAAGCCAGGTACAAATACGGTCAAAAACAAAGCAAAGGCAGAAAACGGCCCGGTACAGTATGGTGGAGCCCTCTAGGTTGACTAACGGTAAACAAGTCTCCGCCTGACACCAAGTTTAGCTTGAAGATCCGTTCTTATGATGTCATTGCAGACGTCGTTAAAACACACGATTTGGCGGGATAATCAAAATTTTAACTTAAATTGATTAATTTCGCAGTGAATAAAGCATTTTTGCTTCCGAACAAGCGCTGGGGACACTATAAAACATGAAATCTTTCGAATAAAACAAACGTATTTTGTTTGCAAGGCCCCCTTAAGGAGGCAATACATCTGTTTGTAGAAAAGTATAAAATGCTAGAGTTTCAACTTAGTGGATGCCCATTTTCGAAGAGCTTTTGAAAATGAAAGAATACTGCCTGCAGAGTCAGCCTAAGTACGACCAGAGTCCTTCGATGCTTTACTGGTCACGAAACTGCTCCGTAACTCAATGGGAGAGCTTCGTATGCTGCGTTTGGCCGCCGCGCGGTGGCGCCACCCTCTCACTGAGGTCACTCCTCGGGCGGCGTTGCGCTGGTTCGAACGGCGGAGCCGCGGCGAGTTGTGTTTGTTTTGTGCGGGATTGGATTGGATAAACGTTTCTTGTGCCTGCAGTAAAGCGCGCACGCGCGCTTAGGACGTGGCCTACGTCGTCGTCTTGGCGGGCGCTCTGCGAGGATCCTCGCTCGCCGTTGCCGGCTCGCGAGGTTCCTGCCTAGCAGGCGCCTCGATGACCTGCTGGACGGCCTGGAGTTGCGTTTCTTGGTGGTCACTCCGCATTGCATCCTCAAGCTGCGGCGGTATACGCCCTGAATTATCTTCGCTCGGATGTTTGGAGCTTTCCCAGAGCATGTGCTCGAATGTGGCCGTCTCCCTGCGGTACACTCTGCACTTGTCGTCGGGGTGTGATTCCGGGTACATCCTGTGCAGTAGCGCCGGGCTCGGAAGCGTCCTCGTTTGCAACTGTGCGGGAAAAAAATTAGGCCCATCTCCCCACGAGGGGGGACTCGAGTAAATGCGTCGCGTATGGGGTGGGTGTATTGCGTTAACGTTAGTGTTTGGGGGGTGGTGGTGGGGTGTTAGTGAATGTGTGAACTATTATTGCTTATTACTATTAATTAATATTATTTCTTTCATATATTAATTATTACTTTCGTGATTTTGCGACTCGAGTCCCCCCTCGTGGAGAGATGGGCCCAATTTTTCTTTTTTTTTTTGTGACGCAAGAAGTGAAGGCAAGGAGTAGGTTGTTGTAAGTCGTTATTTATTTGCTGCTGTTGTCGTTGTATTGGACGCTTAGAACGACGGCTTCGTGGTCGCTAAAGTGTACTGTTAAGGGGTCTTTAAGCAGTGGTCGTGCGTTGCAGCAACTGGTGAAGACGAGATCGATGCAACTGCTGCCGTGTATCAGCAGCTTCTTGACGTAGTTTGAATGAGTCAAGGATATAAGGTGCGTTCGTACCCTTTGATTCTGTGTCGCTTTTGTGGCGCAGTGGGAAGAGCACCATGTACCTCGCGTTCCGCCCACAGGGTCATGGGATCGAAACCAGGCGCCGATAACTTTTTTTATATATAGTGTAGGGGGAGGGGTGCAGACCTGTTGTTGAGAGCGAGGAGGGTAACGTGATGCCGGAGAGGAGGAGTGGGGGAGAGGGCGCACCTGCGCGCTGAGCTGTTGCGGACGGACGGCGGACGCTACGTGTGAGTTAAAGAAATGCTCTGCATTTAAAATGTAACGTGCATCTCGCGCTCTTGTGATGCGACTTAAGTAGTGCAACGACGATGCCCAACATGTGTTGCGTCCCGGGATGTTGTTCCTTGAACAACGATACCACAGAAAATGTTTCCTTGTTCCGCTGACCGAGCGACGGGAAGCTGCGAGAGAAATGGAGGCGCGCCATTCCAAGGCAAGAAACGGGAGATTTCAGCTTCGGTTATAAGTGTGTGACAGTGCGTGGAAATGCACTGTGTGTGAGAATGGAAAAAGCAATGTACCCTTTTGAGAGCATCGTGGACCTAGAACTGTACAAGGCTAACTTAAAGCCGGATTTTTGTCCTATCGGTCAGGTTGTAGCGGTGCTTCATTACCTGTTTGCAAACTTGCATTACCTTGCGCTCAGGCTCGCGTGTAAAAATGCTTTGGGACGTCCTTGTGCTTTTACTTTTCATATTTCCTCGAATTATCCCTTAGGGTTCGTCTTGTTTGTTTTGTAACCGCGCGTGGCCGGTTCCGGTTTCTTATCTGGCGTTTCAACCGGAGCGCCCGTTTCCTCTTTTTGTTTGATATAAAAAGGGTGCCACCTTGTCGCCAACTTGATTTCTTGTTTCTTCGACAATGTTCTCGATCCCACTTCCATGGATCTGAAATCAATAACGTTCCGAGAGCAATACATGCATAGCAAATGCCACGCAACTCACTTTATTGACGTTCATCTGTGCATGTCACACTGCGGACTGCTTCTACGTTTGTGTTTCATTCTAGTCTTCTGTAGAACAGGAGCTCGCTAGCTCGCTGCGTTCAGAAAAGATTTGCGTCGTCCTTGGCTACGTGGCAATATTCTGTTTCCTGTGTGTGCTCCACATCGCAGCGCGAAAAAATAAATTTTTGTACGCTGGACCACGCTCCCTTGTCTCCCTTCGTAACATTGAACTTTTGTTGCGTGTGATAAAATCAGTTTTATTGCTCTTTTTTCGCTTCCTGTTTTTGCAAGGATTGCAAAGCGTGGAAGCGGAAAGACACATGGTGCAACATATATCTCTTCGGGTTTTGATCCTTCGCGTTTCTGCAGCGTTTTTAGATGTTCTCAAGTACGTACCCACTCATTGAAACGACAATACTATTGGGCTCTCTCTTTTAGTGCTCTGCGCATTCCAGAGCAATCAACGGATTCATTAAGCGTAGTCTGAACGACGCGTACTTGGTTTCTTTCAGTTTTTTTTAGGGGCGAAGCTCCTAAAGCCATGGTCTGTCCATCCCTTGTGTCTCGTGGTACGTGACCGCCGCATGCTTTCGGAGATGTCGCAAAGTGGGCCGCGTTGCACGCGCAAGAACCAGCTGCAATCGGCAGCGCAAACTCGGCACCGGGAGCGCGAGCTTGTCTGTGTTCGCCAACGGAGGCGCGAGCGCACGTGCACTGCGAGGGGGAGATCACGCAAGAGATCACGCCACGAACGCAGGCAGTCGTTCTCGGAGATCGAACGAGATGCAAGGACCTTTGCTCGTTTCCTCTCGTCTTGTTCGGGCACAAGTTCGCCCTAAATAAAAGTTCTTTCTTTACCGTTGTGTCCCATCCTACGTGACAAATTGTGGTTGAGGTGCGGGGTAGTCCTCGATGGCGCGGGGTCTTTCACCAGGTCTGGGCCTGGGAGCATTGACTCCGAAAACAAAAGTTGATTTGTACAATGTACGCACACAGTCTTACGTCTTTCTTAATGATGTAATGGGCCAACTTTCACGGGAGAGTTACGGTTACCGATGATCTCCCCCTCTCGAGCTTCGCCCCACTTATCATCATTCATTCCCGGATATGACGTGATTTTATTTATTGTATTATCGATGGGCCCGCAGCAGTCCGTGACTACGGAGCTACCGTATGTGTGGTATTTACAACTTTTGCTTTAAGAAAAGAAGAAATAGAGATTTAAAAATCCGAAAACACGACGGCGCAGCGCTTGTGCCAGACCACGCAGAAGCCGTTGCCGTTCGCGGCCGAAGTCTACGGTAATTTACTACGAAAAATAAAACCCCATTGAAGGAAGGTGATGACTGGACTATTCATCGCTAACTACTACGAAAAAAAAACACACTTAATCAGCGCGCAGACACCAAAAGCAACGAGCGTTTTCACGCCAAGAGCACGCCAATACGCCGCGAAAGCGGCTGCTAGATGACCTTTGTGCGGCGGTGGCGCCTGTAGTGGCGCGCGCGGTTCCTATATGAAACGAGTGCCGAAGTTTCGTGACCAGTAAAGCATTGAAGGACTCTGGTACGACTGACACGTTTTAACCACCCACAGATCTGTGCATCTTTCCTTTCACACGTAAAAATGCAAAAAAGAGAAATGTTTCGAAACGGTGCAATCGGATAGACGTCGACTTCATAATGCGAAGGTCGCAGGTTCGATTCTGCGAATGAGAAGCGTTTTAATTTTTCAGCCCGAATTCACCCACGAGCATCATCGCCAGGAAAAGTTGGCTTTCCTGCAGTGCGTTTTGGGTGGACTACAGACGACATCAGTGAGAGGCTGAAAGCTCCGCTTTAAAGCGCGCTCTACACTCCATGCTGTCTCGTGCCTCTTCATCCAGTGCCAACCGAATACAGTAAATGCGCTGAGCCACACGACAGGCCTATAGGTGGAAGGCGGGTTCGGCAGGCGCCAGCTTCACGTTGAAGACAATCCGCAGCTCGAGAATTTGAGCGAAGCCTCGATCGCTACTTCAGTCCACAAATAAACGCTATATTTGAGCCCCAATTTTTTGTACAAGAGTGTTACAGTAACAGCTCTATTGATAATGAGGTTTAACGAGCCGACGCAACGCAGGCGATATGGGGCTCGCCGTAATGGAGGGCTCCAGATTATTTTTGAACACCTGGGGAACGTGTGCCGAAATCTCGTACAAGCGGGCGTTTTTGTTTTTCGCCTCCGTGAGAAAAGCGGCCGCCGTGGCCCGAGAATCGAAATCGCGACCTCGTGCTCAGCAGCGCAACGCCTTAGCCACTGAGCCACCGTGACGGGTAATAGCGCTATTGTTCTAATTTTTATGCATCCTATACTGCATACTGCATATCATGCGGGGAGCCTCGGGAAACACCACTAATCATGCACCAATGCAAACAATACAGAATCACGCCGCCGTGACTCAGTGGCTAAGGCGTTGTACTGCTGAGCGCAAGGACGCGGGTTCGATTCCCGGCCGCGGCGGCCGCTTTTGTGGACGCGAAAAGCAAAAACGCCCGTGTGTCCCAGGTTTAAGTGCGCGTTCAAGACCCCCAGGTGGTGAAAATTAATCCGGAGTCCTCCACTACGGCGCACCTCATCGACTGCGTTGCGTCGGCGCGTTAACCCTACAATCAATCAATCAATTAAATCATCTATTTAGTATCCTGCGAATGATCAAGCAGGGCTTCATGCAAATTATATGCTGACAGTTTGCAATCTTGTAATGATCGCAACGCTATTGTTTTGTTTCAGTTGCTGCCAGGGCCGTACCCAGAGGGGGGGTTTGGGGGTTCGAACCCCTCCCGAAATCTTTTCCAGGCAGTGCGTAAACAATGCTTACTTTTCTTTACGGCCAAACTACCCCCTTCCCAAAACCCATAACCCCCTCCGAAAAAAAGTTCTGGCTACGGCCCTGGTTGCTGCAGAATCAGCCACCCGCTTTCTCTTTTTTGTCCACCAGTCTCGTTAACACTAATGCCACTAGGTCTTCTGAGAGCAGTATCATTTCACCAGAAGGAAAAACAAACGGCAAACAGGCGGTGCACTTACCACCGTGAAACTTTCCCTTATGTCCCTACATCATCCACAAGCAAGACTTTTTTCGAAGATCTGATATTCAGCGTATTTCAAACCTGTACGTCCACCTATCGACATTTTTTTCGCATCTCTCGTCTATATGTGCTCCTTGGTTATTCAAATGATTTGCTCCTTTTCAAAGTTTATAGCATCTTATCGTGTGCAGGAGGTCCCGCTACAGTCTCCGGCCTTGGGACCACCTGTATATAACCCCCATAAAAATTATAAAGATCAAGAGAAATTTATTCATTAATTGATTGATATCATACCAAGAATCAAGTGTCGAACGTTTGTTTCATTTCCCAAACTGGCAAATCTGCCCTGTCGTGTCAGTCAATCAATCAATCTAATAATCAATCAAATCTCGTGATTCTGTCACCCTGCTGCACTTACCCGGATGAGACAGCGGATGAGCAGAGCGGATGCTTTGTCTCGGGCCGTTGAGGACGCGGCGGGGATTGGCCGTAGGACAAGTGGCTTGACGATTTCGTAGTCGAAGATGCTCTGGTATTTGTCCATGGGAGTCTGGTGGCGGCGCCGAGGGTTCTCGTTCCAGCCGCGGCACACGTGCCTGCGCAACCACAGTTTCACTTTGTGCCGTCGCTGTCAATAAGAGGGCTGCACTGTGGCCTCCCGTTACCCGCAGCTGTGCCACAAGAAATGCCGTGCAACACAGAATACTACATATAATATACCGCTGTTACAAGAGTTTTCGCCTATGAGCCTTCAATGCACAGTAACCGAATTAAACTTAAGGCGTATGAGGATGAACGTTCCTGGGAAACGCAGTTTAAGACATGCCCTATAGTGGAATCAGCATAAGAAAAAAGAAAACGTGGCGGTGACCAGACGTGGACGAAGAAGACAAGAAACGACAAATACGAGGCGTTTTTTTTTTCTTTTTTTCCCCCATATGTACCAACTCGCTCAGTAGCAAGTTTTGTGGAAGCGACATTCATTCGCCTAACGGCGCAGAACCGACACTCCAGGAGTACCACGGGGCAGAACATCAACAAACACGGTGGTACGCTGCGTCGTGCCTCTAAACTGACATAATAACAAACCACCCTCATTTACAAAAATATATTGCATATAATTACCTTGGGCTAACATGTATGCATGCAGAATGACAAAACATATAATTATTTAAAATTGCATGGGCTCCCCAAGACACGACACTGAACCCGAGAAAGCCGGTTCAAAATACGGATGGCGTATGCCGAGTCCTTTCTTTGCAGCAGGTTCTGGAGTGAATACTGCAACGGACAAAAGCGAACCAGGTCATGGCGCTAAATGTACACAGGCCTCTGTTAGCCATCACCTTAACACCATGTCGTAGGTCTACAAGAATCAATGACCGTTTCAGCGGGTGAGGGTAAGCTCTTGGCGGACATGAAGTAACTTTTTTTTTTTGCAGTTGCTTACTCTCCCCGGCAGAAGCACGTCTCCAGGGTTTTCCGAATCTTCCTTTTTTTTTCCGATGCAATACTGGGTGGCAATGTTTCCCGTTCGTTTATTTGACACAGTAATGCGACATTTAGCAATGCTTGTTTCCCAGTCAACCGCCTTCTTGCAGTACGACTGGGCTGTCAGCTGGGGCATTCAGCTATTCAGCCTCGTCCTACCCTCGTAAGCCCTTCTCGTACGGCGGGCTTGCCATTGCGGAGAGCACGTGTGAATGTTCACATACAGAGAAACCCCGATTATACGACTTTCTTGGGACCTTGAAAAAGCGTCGCAAATTCCTGGCGTCGTAAAATCTGAACAACAACATAACGCCTACAAATACAATTTCGCACAATTAATTTGCACAAAACTTCAATTTAAGCTACAAACTAACGCTTTGTGTGGCTGGGAAACCCTAGTCACTAAAAAAATGCAGAAAAAAATAATATATTGCCTGTTTCAATCATGCTGTATTAAAACGAACCTTTCGCCACAGTTTACTCCCGCGATTCCCGCCACACTGCGAGTAATTGCACGCAAGATGACGACAAACACGTGGAAGCCTAATCCTGGAAGCAAAAGTGTCGTTGGCGATTCGTTTCTGAGTGGGAGAAATGAACTCGGACACACTGTCCCACGACCGCTGCACAACAGGAGATCCCAGCGAGAAGCGGAGAGCGTTTGTGCAGAGAATTATGCGGCTGCTGGAGTGGAGGGAAACGAAAGGTGGGAGGCAGAAGAAAGCTATGCCAGAGAGAACCAATTGAGCGGGCTCAAGGTCTGCGGAACAGGCTCGCGACATTTTCCTTTCGTCCGCCGGTGGGTGGCGCGCATCCCGTGGGTCGTCGGACAGTATGGATCAGGCATGAAATGGCGTCGGATAACCGAGGTTTCTAATGGATTATTTCTACAGAAACGTCACCGGGACTCGTCTAGTCCGTCGTAAAACCCGGATTGTCGTAAAACCTGGGGACGTATAACCTGGGATTTACTGTAGTCGCTAATGCAAAGGGGTCTGTTCTGCTCGCGATAGTTTCATTTAGGAGGTTAACGAGAGTTGTAACGACCCGTCAATGCTGCTTTACATCATCTCTGCTTATGTTGTTCCGCTGGCGTCAGTTGTAGCATTGGCTTGCTCTTGTATTTGCTGTTTTTTTTTTGCGCCACTCACACAAAAAGCAAGGAAGGCATTCCGACAGGAATGCACATCTGTTTGGGCGCAAACTCTGGTGCACAGTACTCTTCAGAAATAACTTCAGAGTAGCGCTTTGTACGGCTGCATATTAGACGCATTTATAGGAGTTTTATTTTGCATTTAATGCCGCCAGGAAGAGAGTGGAAGGGAAAGTTATAAAACTATTGTTAGTACACTGGCCTGTTAAAATTACCTCCACATTACAGGGAATCCGTTTATATTTTTCCTATAAAACAAATAATACTTATCGCAAGCAAGTTTTATCATCATCATCACCACCACCAGCCTATCTACGCCCACTGCAGGGCAAAGACCTCAACCATTAGTCTCCAATTATGCCGGTCTTGTGCTAACTGCGACCAATTTATCCCTGAAAACTTATTGATCTCATCTGCCCATCTAACTTTCTGCCGCCCCCTTGCCACGCTTGCCTTCTCTAGGAATCCACTCTGTTACCCATCCGTTACCATAGTTTTATTATAACTCTCATTAAAAATACATGAATAGACTGGTCTTTGCGGGAAGTTAGAGCACCAACGCACGCCGTGGCGAGACTCTTTTTTGTGTCTTCCATCGAGGCGTTCTAACGCTGAATTATCCTGATTACCTCCTTACGTCATCCAGCGCTTTTGACTGCCAGGCATAACTTTCAAAGAGTCCGAACAGAAAGGTAAGCCGGCAGTAAAGAGCGGCGAGAATGTTATAGGGGAAGTACTTTATCGTTTCAGAGTGGTGGTGTCCACCACCCCCGAGTGTAGAAAACAATTATTCACGCAAATTCCCAAAATATGGAAGGGAGCAGAGCCTGCTTTGTATGGCATCGGACATATATTCCGAAATCGTGGGCTTGGGTCCCACCAGGGTAGCATTTTTTTCTGTACTTTCATTCTCTCATACATTTAAATAAATCCAGTAGTTTATACGAGAAACAATGAATATTTTCCGTATGCCTTCCTCGAAGCTCTTGACTACTGGTTTTCGTTTCTGTGTTCACTGAAGGGGCACCTCATTTCCAAATCTGGCTCGTTACAGCAATTGCGAGGCCTGTGTTCTGGCAGTCTTTGTACCATTGTAGCATAAGAAGTCTACCCTCCGATTGACTGCACCCGATGAATCGTGGACGCGTTATTCACAGCTCGAGTATTAGACAGAAGGTCTCCCGACGGCAACAAGTCGTCAGAAGTCGGTCGCGAAGTCAAAACTGAGCCCCGACAAGACTTGCGCCTTGGTGAATGTGGTTTAAACACACACAACGCAACACACACAACACAAAACACAACACGCAGGCCCGCCCACGCGCGCGCACGCACACACACGCACACATGCACACCCACCCACACACACAAACACACGCACACGCACGCCCACACAGAAACACACACACACGCTCACGCACACACGCGCCCACACACACGCACACGCACACACACACGCACACACACAAACACACACAAACACACACACACGCACACACGCACACGCACACACACGCATGCCCACACACACCCGCACACGCACACACGCACACGCCCACACACACACACGCGCACACGCCCACACACGCGCGCACATGCACACACGCACACACGCCCACACGCACACACCACACACACACACACGCGCGCACACGCCCACACACACAAACACACACAAACACGCACACACACACGCACATGCACACACACCAACACACACGCACACAGGCGCACACGCACACACACGCCCACACACACATGCCCACACGCACACGCACACGCACACACGCGCACACACACACGCACATGCACACGCGCACACGCACACACGCCTACACACGCACACACGCCTACACACGCACACACGCCTACACACGCCCACACCCCCAACACACACACGCACACACACACAGGCACACACGCCCACACACGCACGCACACGCACACGCCCACACACAAACGCGCGCACACGCACACAAACACGCGCGCACACACACAGACGCCCACACACACACGCACACACCCGCGCGCACGCACACGCACACACACACACTCGCGCGCACACACACGTCCACACACACACGCGCGCGCGCGCCCGCGCGCGCACGCGCACGCGCACATGCACACAGACACACGCGCACACGAATGATAATGTCAGTGTCAGAAATGTTGCTGCAGGGAATCAAAACTAAAATTTATGTAGACAGCCCTTCAAAAAAACACAACTATATTACAATACATATGCTCGTTGCCGGAAGTACAAATGTTTTAAAGCAAAGCTTTAGTGTTCTCACTGATGCGTCGGTAACGCGAAAACGCCGTGCAGGAAAGCCAACTTTCTCTGACGATGATAATGAATGATTTTTGGTGAAGTGAAAGAAAAAAACGCTTGCGGTGGCCGGAATCGAAGCTGGGTCCCTTGTGTTATGAAGCCCGCGTCAATCCGACTGCTCTATTTCGACATGTTCGAAGCGGTTTGGAAAATCAGACAACCAAATAATCTGTCACCAGAAAGCTTCGCGTTAAACCATCGTTGTCGTTAGACGGAGGGGTCCATGTTTCCTAAGGAATTATAACATGGGCACAAACGCAAGCGCATATGCATGAACTTTAAAACTTTGAACATCTTCCAATCACAACGCAAGAAGAGTTCGCGACATTTAGTATCACAGCTGCAGTTGGTGCGGCCGACACGGACGTTGTATGGTACCTTCTTTTTTCGGTCTTTATATAACTAAGTACAGGTATAGCGGCCCAATAAACGTCCAGGTTTTGTTTATTTTAGCCAGTTTATGCAATGCAAACACGAACATAAGCTGTACGTATTCATTTCAGTGTACTTTTAAGGCCAAGGAAGTGCTACATTCTCTCAGTGTAGCCCACACCCGACGTTTGAAATTGGAGGACGCTTTATAAGCAGGGACGAACGCTGCTTTCGTACAGACACTCCGTCATTGGCGCAGCAAAAACAGCGGCCATTTTTAAAGCAAAGCTTTTTAGCTCTACCAGCCAACGGTTCTTTCGTGGCGTGCTGGACAACAAACAGCCAACCCGGCTGAGGCGGCGATTGGAGAGCGAGGGGGATGGCTCGCGGTTTTCACTCACGGAGCACAGTGTAGATGGCGCGGCGAATGGTTACCCCGAAGAACGAATAAACATTACCATCAGGACGGCATATAAAGCAGCACTGGGCCTACCATTGTACACGTTCACGGAAAAATTCTTTCAATTAGGAGTGTAAAACACCTTCGAAGAGATCAAGGAGGCATTACTAATCGCCCAGAAGGAAAGGCTTGCCACCACTAAAACTGGGAGATCCATCCTTTGGAAGATAGGTATAGCCCCCCAGAAAGAACACGACTGGACGCCATGACGGACTTAAAACCTGAACGGCGCAGTCACATCAAAACCCTTCCTCTACCGAAAAACATGGACCCCACGGAACACAAAGACCGAAGGCAAGCGAGAGTCAAATACCTCAGAAAAAAATTCCCCGCATTTCCCCGAGGGGAAGAATGTGAAAGTGCGAATGCACGAGTTGAATTTGCGCGGTTCGGTAATGTTCGCGAAAGAGAGATCACGCACACACACACAACTACAAAGAAAGAAAGATGCATTTATTCACAGACACCTATTTGTGTTGTCGTTGTACTTGATTGCTAAAGCGGATCTCAGCTTTGAAATTTCGTGTCAGTACTCCTTTAAGCGGGTGCATTAGCCCTTCTCACGCCCGATTCTTGGCCAATCCCCCACGTGGGTATGTGCCATGTCAGCGGCCAGGCAGCGCGCGCCCATCTCCCCCCGTTGCCAAGGAAGACGAGGAGCGCGCGCACCCGCAGCTGTTGCTATGCGGACGGCGGCGGACGCTGCAGGCTCGCTTAAGAAGTGCATTCGCACTTAAAAAATTCAAGGATCATGAAAATACGGTATATACGGATGCTGGAACATGTGACAAAACCAATGTCACACTAGTGGCCACAGATTTCAAGGGAGCTCTGCAAGATTGAATGACAATTAGACAGTCAAACACAGAAGAAGCGGAGACTGGTGCCATCCTCATGGCAATTCAACTCGGCGAAAAGACAAGCAAAAGTCTCAACATAATAACAGACTCCAAAAGAGCAGTATTGAATCTTGCCGCAGGAAGAATACCAAAACGCCTCAAAAACCTTCTTCCACCTGAACTGAAGAAAAAATACAATATAGTGTCCCGGACACGAAGGACTGGAGGGAAATAAGCAGCGGACAAGGCAGTGCGTGAACTCACACACCGCACATCTGACGATCACGCTTATCAGACCACCCTCCCCGAAAAATATGGAGAAAGACTCTCGCTTATTAGGCAGAAGAGGATTACCTTTCCTACTCCACACAAGGAATTAAATGCTATAGAAGCTCAAATCCTGAGGCAAATACAAACAAACACGTACCCACATAAATCACGACTGGAAAAAATGTTCCCCAATTCCTCCCAAGAAACTTGCACAAAATGCGGAGAGATAGCCACGCTTTTTCACGCAACCTGGGCGTGCCCCCGCATCTGGCCCCAGGAAAACAATAGCATACAGATTATTCCTATCCAGACGTGGGAGGCAGCCCTTACCAGCTCATCTCTCGAAGATCAGCTACGTCTGATCGAGAGAGTCAAGGTGGGAGCCGTTGCATCTGGAGCCCTGGACGTCGGGCCCCACCCATGAACTCCCTCAACTTTTCACCCCCGTCCCCTTCCCCTTTCTAATCGGTATAAAGGGGAATCACTGAGCTCACATGCGGAATTGTTTTGGTGTCTGCGCTTCTGTCTCGCAGTTTTGTAGCCCCAAGCTAGCACATCAGGATGGCTAGGTTTCGCTGTCTCACCCTTCGAAAGACGCTCCTCTCCGTTTTCTTTCTCCCGACTCGTGGCTGAGGCTACAGCGGCAGCGTCCGCCGCTCTAGCCCGGCCGTGGCCGACGCTGCTGCGTTCGGGACGCCGCCCCCGTGAATTCCAGGTAACGGCTGGCAGAATCCCTAGTATCACTCTTTGTAAAGCCATGTGTGTCAATTCAAGTGACGTCGCATGGGCAATTGTGGGTGTAGTTCAAAGCTTTGCTTTCCAGCCACCTTCACAGCGTGGATTGGAGCCGATTTCTTTACGAAGGCGAAAATTGCAAACGTTCGTTTGTCTGAGATCCGCAAGCACATTACCCGAGTGTGTAGGACACTGAAATGTGGCAACCCATTGTCCAGGTAGGGGGGCTAAGCAGCAACGGCGGGTTGGTGCCAATTAAACTTTTTTATCACGTGTTTGTCGCATTTCGCAATTTATTGGGGAACCGAGCAGGCGCTCGATGCGTACAGCCCGTTGGTACAGATACGAACGTAACGCTGCTTAGTATGTATACACCCCGCTTCAAACACATGCGTTGAATGCATAGGGGAGCTTAAGGTAAACATCCTCGCTGTGGAAGGAATTTGCGCATGCGCGGGGGCCGCACTAGCTCACCCGTGGAAGTCGTCGCAGGGGTGGACGCTCGGGTCTAGAGACTGACTTAGGTCCGCGTCCAACGGGAAGCAGTCCTTGACGCATATCCGGAGATGCTTGAGTAACAGCGAGGACGTTCCGAAAAGGACCGCCGAGGCAAGGAGAGCCGAGCCCAGCACGAAGCAGCTGTAGCGCGGGCAGGAATCCAGGCCGGACGTGTCCAGGGGGTGCTCCTCGATGCGGTCTCTGCTGACACGCCTGGGCGCCACGAACGGTCGAGGTGGCAGCGGTGTTCCGTAGGGTAGGTCGGGGGGACCTCTCGTCAGACGCATGCTTGGTTGGCTGCCGGGATGCGGTGAGCCAGCCAAAGAGCAGTCCTCGGCCGTTTGGGCTCGGCTGGGCGGGCAGGCGATAACGGGGGGCGTCGCTCGAGGCTCCTGCGTTCTTCTTCCTCCTGGCTCTCGCGAGGCACGTTCATCTGCTACCACGAGTAAGAGGGTGGAGGTGGTGATGCGATGATGATGATCATTACGATGAGTGCGCGAGCGGGTGTGCTCGGTTTGCTTCCGTGCTGATTACAGGTCTTTGTCAGCCGAACAGCATCGACCGGCGTGGCCGGTGTGGGCGCCTAGTATAGACTGACGAAGACACAACTCATTTTGTGCGTGAGCAAAGCCACCCAACGGTAGCTTGACGAGGCCCCTGCCTGCTGTAACGTGGACGACATTGAGCACAGTACATACAAGAGCATTTCGTTGTCAACCATAGACAAAAGAATATGTTGTCAATTTTTCAACATTGTATAAATACATAGTTACGCACAGATACATCAAGTACATACATACGCAAAGGTAAAATCAACTTGGCATGCATGCTAAGATTCCCATGTATCCAGATGAATACAAATCAGAGGTGTAACAAGTATATACACCTGCATACAAATGCAAGACAAACCAATACAATTCTTCATACTTTTACATCACCATCAATCTTCCAATAAACACAAAATTTAATAAAATCAGGACTATGACACAAGACAATATTAGAAAGTTCAAAATACTTAACCATTAAGGAATAGCTCAAACGCGTGTTTAACTGATAAGGTATCTATATCCTTCCCCAGTCTGTGAAGGCTGTTTAGGTGGATGAAAATAACGGGCTCTTTGAAAGCCTTGCTTGGCACGTTGTTGGCATCGCTGTTAAGGTACCTTAACCTCGGGCCTACATGGGCCCGAGAATCGGAGAGCGCCCGTAGAGTGCGGCCCAGCAGCGCGGAGGCCATCGTGTTCTGTCTGCGTCCTCATCTGCATTACTGATGATTGTGGAGCGCGGGCGCTGACGATGATGATGCCGCTACAGGGATACTTCCCCCCCCCCCCCCCGTCCGCGCGCAATGCGTGATGAAAATAACGGGCTCTTTGAAAGTGCGCGAAAAATGGATGAAAGAGCGGCAGCAGGAGCTATGTATACGTAAACAGGAAAAAATGAAGTATGAAGCGAAGAGGCGGATGGGGTGTAGCACTCTGTACAAATGTGTGTCCATGGTCCCAAAAAGTCCGGTGTGCTAGGTGCCAAAGTGGCGCCCATGTCCGCGGGAGACGTTTGCCCGAAAGGTGGCAAATGCGGTTGCCTCAAACGCCACCCTGGTGGTTCAGTAGGGTGTGGAGGCAGCGCAGCTGCGGTGGTGGACAGACTGCTGCATTGGTGGGGAGCACAGCCTCCTCTACATGCTACCGCATCGCTGTGGTCCGTGAGGCATGATGGGGCCATCGTTGTCATGGCATCGTTGCTGCACGGCAACGCTGTCACTGTAAGCGGGCTGGTGCGAGGCAGCAGGGCCGGGACATCCGTGGAGCAAGGCTGAGTGGCTGGCGCGGTTGGCTTCTGGAACCGACCGGACCGCGCCAGGCGAAAGGCCCTAAGCTCGTCGTAAGGGCGGGCTCCAGGAGGCCAGGCTGGAGGGAAGCAGCTCGTGGATCAGAAAGTAATGTTCCTGCTGCGTCGTGACACCGTAGAGGTAAAAAAAGCACTTCATCTGGCAAAGCCACACCTTGGAATTCTCAGGGTAGAACGGGGGGCGAGATGGCAAGGCCGCCGTACTGAGCGATAGTGTCAACGTGCCGGAAGTCGACTCGTTGGTCTCAGAGAGCGTGGAAGGAGCCAAGGTGGAGGTCGGATGTTGAGCGAAGCCGGGTGGTGATGTTACGTAGCACCGTGCTCCGGCCACAGGCTCGTCACAAGGACACAGGCGACACTGGAAGCCGTTGGACGCACTGCCCGTTCCAACGCTTGGCGTGTCGTGCGAGGAGGCAACGACGTGGAGCGATGCCGAGTCATTACGGCAAGCAGGGCTCGTGCCGACGCGTGCCATCACAAGGACCTCGAGATCGTCGTATGGTTGCTCACTGTATTCTATGATGTCGATGCGCAGGTCATGTGGAAGTAGGACTGTGGCAATGTGGTACCGCTCAGCCTGCGAGTCGATGCGCCGTAGCCGGAAGTGCGCCGTAATTTCGCGGAACCAGGCTCCGGGATGGCGGTGCTCGAAGGCTGGATAGGAGGCAGATTGAAGGTGAAGCGGCGCTCCATGCTGCCGACATCCGGGTCACCATTATGTAGGCGGCTGATGAGACGGTGCGGCAGGGCCTACATTTATTCAGAGTCGCGTGGGGACAACATGGGCCCGAGAATCGGAGAGCCCCCGTAGAGTGCGGCCAAGCAGCGGGGAGGGTATCGTGTTCTGTCTGCGTCATCATCTGCATTACTGATGATGATGGGGCGCGGACGCTGACGATGGTGATGTCGCTACACTATCATTGTCAACACACTTATCAGGCGTAGCACGCTAGGCATTTCACCCCTGCTAACATCGCCAGACATCAATAAAGATCCTTCTCTCTCTCTCTCTCTCTCCGAATCAGAATGGGAAAATGAGGGGCTCGTTGAATTAAGACAGAAATAAGGGTTGGCAGTCAAGAAAACCGGCCGGGCATTTTTTCTCGACTTTCTTTCTGTCTTTCCAAATTCGTCATCTCTTTCAATGACCTACCACATTCTCCCCCTTGCTTTCCGAGGTTTTCTTGACTGCCAACCCTTATTTCTGTCTATATATATATACCTCCCATCGAAATATACGCCGGCCTTACGTCGACTTGGGCATGCAGCGGCCATACGTCAGCCTCAACGGCGTGGGTCTAAAGCTCTAAACGGTATCCGCACCTTGACGGGCATTGAATTTGGCCTTGCTTGGCACGTTGTTGGCATCGCTGTTAAGGTACCTTAACATTTGCAATGACTGTATGCTTAACGAGGCACCGAATCATTTGGATATGCGAGGGATAATGACACGGAGAACCCCACAGAGGCTGCTGCGGAATGTTATTTACTAATTAGATGCGACAGGAAGAGGCTTGTCCACATTTTCAACATACCCATCCAAGAAGATTGGTTAGTGACGACAAGAGCTGCTGTTAGAAGCTAACGACCAATCCCCCAATCCCCATTTTCCTGCGAAGTGAGCGCATCATCCCACCATTCTCGTCCGTCCAATGAGAGAGTGAATAACAATGACGGCAGCTGTTTGCCATCGTCAAGCGCAACGACGCTTACAGCGCGCGTCGTCGGTTTCGTTTCTGGTACCGGCCTCATCACGGGGACGCGCTGTGTGTTTTGTACAGGCGCACGGTCCCCCGCTCGTCCCCCGAACAAAGTAATGCACGCATTTAAATGCCTCTACCGCGTCAAAGTGACGGCCGTCGTTTTAGAGAATTCGGCCCCGTCTGATAGAAACTTTTCAAAGCGTTCCCAAAAGGGTATATAGGAAGCCTGATCGGGAGAAGACAGGGATAACAGTAAATCGAAAATACTTGCGCCACTTAAAATTTTCGGATGACACCGACCTTTTCTGTGATACGGAGGAAGACTTCCGGGAAATGTTCAGGAATTGCGCCCAAAAGTCCCTGTCATAGGAATTAGGATATTCTAAGGCCCTTGCCCAGCTGACCAGCTCCGTCGTTGCATACCACCATCGGCTAGAGGTGAGGACCGGGACAGCCAGTGGGGATCAGGGCTACCTCGACTAGGAGATAACTACCCGCCGCGGTGGCTCAGTGGCTAAGGCGTTGCGCTGCTGAGCACGAGGTCGCGGGTTCGATTCCCGGCCGCGGCGGCCGCTTTTCTGATGGAGGCGAAAAGCAAAAACGCCCGTGTGTACGAGATTTCGGCGCACGATAAAGATCCCCAGGTGGTCAAAATTAATCCGGAGCCCTCCACTACGGCGCGCCTCATCGCCTGCGTTGCGTCGGCGCGTTAAACCCCACAATCAATCAATCAACTAGGAGATAACTCTCACCGGGCGGGCGCCCCAACATGAGCGCTTACTGCAAATGTTTATATTTTCTCTCTCTATCTCTTTCTAGGGCCCATAAGCACTCCTATTATTTAGGGAATGCGAATGAACTAGTGTTGAATTGTCGAACGGATGATCCGGCAATGTACACAGCACTATGTTGTGCTGGGGATAACATCGCGGCGTGTTTAATTCATCTTGTACAATGTATCAAACATTTTATAAGGATAGCAAGGGGGATGTAAAAGACGTAGAGATGAACAGAATTGCAATTGTAATCCCAAGAACGTGGCTTCTGTGGTGGTGGCTAAGCCTTCTCTATCAGGTCTGGTCGATCCTGTAGGCACGTGATCGATAAGGCTGTTCCCATGATGCATCGGAGGTTTGTGCAAAGAGGAATAAGCGAGGGCGTGCCCACGTTGTGTGAAACAACTTTCTTATTTCTCCTCAGAGCTTGCAATGTTCGTCCAGGTCTGGGTTCTTGCAACAGGACATTTGGAACTCGTGGAAGTGGTGAAAAAATGCCCGCCGGGTGGGATCCGAACCCCCCCGGCGGGCATTTTTTCACCACTTTCTTTCTGACTCAAAAAATTCCTAATCTGTTTCTATGACCTGCTGCATTCCCCCCTTTGCTTTCCGAGGTTTTCTTGACTGCCAACCCTTATTCTGTCTTAATTCACCGATCCCCTGATTTCCCATTTCTGATTATATATATATATATATATATATATATATATATATATATATATATATATATATATATACAGAAAGAAATGCCGGCAGTCTACAACGCCAAAGGAGGAATAGGGGAATGGTAGACTATTTTTGACCGTTAGTGAAGTTATATTTTTTTATTAATTTACGTAGAAAGAAAGAAAGAAAGAAAGAAAAACACGCGCCCAGAGTGGGGACCGAACCCACGCCTTTCGATTAGATCTCGAATGCCTCGAATCTCGAATGCATAGAGACCCTATGCCTCATTTGGCGTTGTAGTCTGCCGCCCTACCTTCAGTATTTCCTCGACGAGCCCCTCATTTCCTAACTACATTATTCTGCGAAAGCCTAGCGAGGGTCTCGGTTCTGGCAGCCTTGATGCCAAGGTAGCATAAGAGGGTTTCCCGCCAGTTACCCGCTCATGACAGGCTGTAGACGTTCGAGTCACGCCCCGGGGGTTCAAAAGAAGATCCCCTTCTCCCCGTTTAGTCAGAGTGGCGCGGGCTACCACCCTCAAGCGTCAGATACAGTTCTAGTAAATATAAATACCCCAGAAAGTGAAGGAGAACGCAGTCGCCCAGATAGCCGAAGGCATTCGAGATATAATCGAAAGGCGTGGGTTCGGTCTCCACTCTGGGCGCGTGTTTTTCTTTCTTACGTATATTTAAAGTGTTAACTTCACTAACCGTAGTAAAAAAAAAGAACCTAACAACACCCCTATGCCTCCTTTGGCGTGCACTCTAAACTTTTTTTTCCTCCCATATACTCCCTAGAGGTTCTTTTTCGCCTGTCCTCTAGTGGTTCTCCTTGTAGGAGTTTTTTTACTACATGGAACAGGGAGGTTTTGTTTACCTCCTCAAAACAGGGCGTTTTTAGGTTATAGAAAGGAGGTATTTAGGGAGTGTTAAGAAATGTTCGGGAGAATTTAAGGAGGTCAAAATGGAGTATTCTTTACTTCCTGAAGGGCGTTTTTAAGTGATGTTTATGGACTTTTTAGGCGGTTGAATAGGAGCCTATTACGCCTCCCTTTGGAAGTACTTATGTTAATTTAGGGGCGTTTTTAGGAGGTTCAAGGGAAGCATTTACTTCTTTTGAATGGAGTTTGACGAAAGCTTGGGGAGTTTTGTAGGGCTTCCGAGAGGAGGTTTTCAAGGCCACAAGGGAGAATTTCTAGTTCCCTGCGGGAGTACTGATTTCACACGGTTTTTCTCGATTTCAGGTTTATTTCAAACGAACTTTCGCAGACAAGTTTACATGGTACATGGTGTACACAAGGAGGTTCCGAAATAAATACTTATGGCGACCTCATATTAGAAATCACAAATGGTACATTGCTAAATAACACGCCAGTTAGGAATTGAAGACAGCAGTACGATGCTAGTTGAACAAACCGTAGAAACAATATTACTACAAGAACTGGAAATACGCGAAAAACAAAGATAGGCACAAACACAACCGCATGGTAAGTGAAATCATTATAGAATACTAGCGGATCGAGAACGCGTCAGTACTTATCAGAACTTATCAGTACGCATCAGCGCTCAGTACACAGTGAAAAAAATGGTTGCAGTGGTTTACAACAACAAAAAAATTCAGTAGGCGGTGAAATAAGCGAGAGCTGTGTGCTAGTTGAACAAATTGTAGAAACAATAATAATACAAGAACTGGAAATACTTGAAAAACAGATAGGCACAAACACAACCGCATGGTAAGTGAAATCATTATATAATACGAGAGGATCGAGAACGCGTCAGTATTTATCAGAACTTATCAGTACGCATTAGTACTAAGTACACAAAGTGAAGAAAAAATGGTTGCAGTGGTTTACAACAACAAAACAATTTTTCAATTTGTGGTGAAATGAGCGAGAGCTGTGCAACGATTTGATATTGAAAGGTAACAAGCATTTTGTAGGTGGTAAAGGCACAAGAGATAAATGATGTAGGAGACAGACTGCAGTGAGATGGCTATGGATAAATGAGTAATATAAAGAACGAAAAATATGCTGCGGAAAATACCAGTGCGTTTTGATACGCCAAGACAAATACGCCAAGACAAGTGACCGAGTCTGACGGGTTAATTGCAATGATATAGAACAGAATGGGTAGTATCGCGACAGCTTCTTTAGAGTGAGAATAAAAAGCCATGAAATTCGTGGTTTTCGGATAATTTTTAGTTGATTCATTTCACACCAGTTACCAATATTATTTAGATAACTGTTTCAAGTTAAATTAGTTTGTTAATATTATTGCTTCACTGAAAGATAGCTGTATTATCAGCATACAGAACGGCCCATCAAATATCCCCTTTTCAGTAAAAAAAGAAAAAAGAAAAAGTCAGAAATATAATACGGAATTCTTTTTGACTACTATCCAATGAATACAGATTGAAAACAAATATTAGTGAGCGATATTGATGCGATAAAAGTTAATTAGTTCTAAATCCTTCACACGTGGTTTGGTGCTGGCAAGGTCCAAAAAGGCATGTTCCACAAACGTTAGAGCTCTGTGTGCCTTCTTGGGATATTGAATGTTGAAAACCCAGAACGATGCAGACTACACAGTCCTCCCAGTAAAGATGATGCAGTCAAGACACGCTGGCCATCGATGTGGAGGCTAACTTCCCCGTTCACGGAATGCAGGCAGGGAGTCAGAGGAACATCTGCCTGAAAAAGCAAAAAAGAAAAAAAATGCCCCACACGTAAAATTCAAAACAGACACTATGGTTAAATGAACTTAATAATTCGGTACAGTAATAAAATTGTAAGGCCAGGTTCCCTGCGAATTCCAGTACCTAAATTATGAATGCAAAGGCTTCATAAAACCAAGTGCCAGTACATTAACCGTCGTGGCTTTTGCAGCAATAAAAAAGATATTACTTCCGCACAATATACTCGAGTACAACTTTAAATGACAGTGAAGATAAAATGCAAGTCTCTGTAGGTTGATAGATTAGTTTTTGTTTTTGACTGAAAAACACTTTGGTATTGCATGATTTTGTTAACTGCTGTCTCTTGCTTTAAGATTCCAGCTTCCATCTATTCAAGTGAATGGGCACACAGTTAAAGATGCAAACCCTTACACTGCCTCTCCCCTACCATGGTGGCTCACTTTCATAGAAAAAGTGCAGCTTTTTCGAGCTGGACGGCTGTTGCAAGCCGCGGCAATACTCACTTCTGCTGGAGGGGCCAACTTGGTTTCCGAATGCAGCCTTGCCTTGTACAGCACAGCCTATCCTGCCTCAAGATCTATGAAGTCATTCAACTCGATCATGTATCAGGATCTGCAGAAGAAAATCGTGTAAGCAAATAATGAATTCATGCCGGACAGGCACCCACTGTTTCAGTTATACTTGCAGATACCTCCGCCTATTTCCCTCCTGGTGTTACATCCAAAGCTAATTTGTTACGGCTTGTCTCATCAAGTATGGTCATCTGTCATAACACAGCTAGTCATACAGGAAAGTCCTTCACTGGGTCAGAAAACACTTTCTTTTTTTACAGTAGTGATAAACTAGGCGACTCAGTCATCCGTATTCAGACAACTTAATATTCTGTGTCACCGAGCTGACAAGCATGATTGGTGCATAAGGTCATTTGTAGCCGCAACCCTTACTACAGCTTTGTTAGCTAACGTAAACCTCGTTCATGGCACCAAATTACTTGTGATTGCATGGCAACCAAAAAAAAAACAGCTGAAATGGAAACGCTATTCTCGCAAACTTACCAACGCTGCATGCCACACACACCTGCCTTAGTTAATTTACCGTGATTGTAGAAGTTTCCCTCACGAAAAACCACAGTGCACTTTTCAGAGCTGCAAACTCCGTGTCAAAATCGAGTGTCAGATGAATCGAGTAATTTTTGTGTATGGTCTTACTATTGATTATGACAAAGTTATTACCAACAAAACAAGAGTGTGTGCATTGTTCTTCTAAAAAATGATATCCTTTTTTATGCCCGGCAGACTTGTGTCATGCTACGGCAAACTCGGTTCTCTTCCATAAGGGCATGAATTTGTGTTTATTACGTGGCCGTAGCTAGCGACTGACGGGCCCTGATTGTATACAGACCCCTCATTATCATCCGAAAGGGAATAAAAACATTTCGGTTTCCAACCACGTCGCCGTCGTGGTCCACACTATATGCATTTAATCGTTCGATAGGCTCATAGCATCTTTTACGCATGTCACCATTTCCTTAATAGGGTACGCTGTTAGATGTGAAGAGTCGACTCAAGCGAGCAAACAACCCCACCGAATCTACAGGGCACAGTTTTCGAAGGGGGTGGCCGTCTGATCTGCGGCTTTCGCCGACCAGAGCGCTAAGAATGAGTCACAGCCTTGAACGAAAACAACACAAAGACTTATATTTGGACAGGCAAGCCATCAGGAGCGTTAACAAATAGATATTACAAAGTAGAGCAGTTAACTAAAAAGAACACGAGCAGTTCGATGCATATGAGAGACAGAGTCCCACAATATTCACCGACGTGGCCCGACGATGCACCGCTGTCGGAGGCGATTCGGCTACCTGAGTAACCGTCACGTTGCTTTGAAACGACTCCGCGCGCGACAAACGATTTCATCTCGAATGCCCTGTTACAAACCGGCCTACAAAAGAATGCGAATGCATACCCCAAAAGCCACAAACAAGTACAATAAAACGAGTGTGCGCTTTTTTCTTTGCCCGTGCGTGTACGTGCTGTGTGCGGCACGGGTACTTCGCAGTTAACCCTATCCAAACGTTTGACAAACGCATCGACTCATAACAGACCACTTACCAGCGAGCGGTCCACAGCTGTCGCCGTATCCAAATGCTGTTAGCGGCCGTTCCTCGTGTGACAGGGGCACATAAAAATCTTTCCACCAAATGGCACTACTAGTCCTTCTCAAATAAGAAAAAACGATGGCCCAAGGCGAGGCTTGAAGCTCCGGCCGCACCGAGCGACCGAGCCACCGTCCGCGCTGCGTTGATAGCACGGAGGTTGTTTACATCCGGGCAGCAAGTCGTGCCGCCAGGGCAAGTTGAGTCGCTGCAGTCGGGTGCGTTGGCGCGCTGGCACGAGAATTTCAATCGTCTATATATGCGCAAGCAAGCGAAGCAGATGAGCATTGCAATTGTTTGCAACGGCGAGAACTGTCTCTTTGTTATCAGCAGAGTTTGACAACACCTATCGCCAAAATAAACAGATTGAAACAACACGGTGCGCTGTCTGCCTGTGATCGCGCTGGCTGAAGCATCTATACGGGTATACGTACGGTATCGGTTTTGTAGCTGCATGCAACCGTCGCGTCCTGCTTTCTCATTCAAATTAGCATTAGTCCACGGTTGAAGTGCTGATACACGGAAACAACAGAAGACTAACATGGCGACCGCCCGCTTGAGATGATTATCCCAGATGGGGAGTTTATTTTGGACGTGGTACTATACAAGGAACCGAACGCCATCTCACAAATGGTGTTAAGTGGTTCTAAATCCTCCCTTTTGCCACACGGATGGGCAACGGTACTACCATGGAGGTTCGTCCACATTTTTAGACCATGCCTAGGGAGTACATTTTTTGCTATAAGTACTTTTCAGGGCACATTACTTGATTAAAACTCCATTTCCGCCTAGTTTGCGTTTACAGTGTGGTAGACTGCCGCCCTACCTTCAGTATATATATATATATATATATATATATATATATATATATATATATATATATATATATATATATATAGAGAGAGAGAGAGAGAGAGAGAGAGAGAGAGACAGAATAAGGGTTGGCAGTCAAGAAAACCTCGGAAAGCAAAGGGGAGCTTGTGGTGGGTTATAGAAACAGATGCAGATGAAGAATTTTTTTATTCGGAAAGAAAGTGGTGAAAAAATGCCCGCCAGGTAGGATCCGAACGATATATATATATATATATATATATATATATATATATATATATATATATATATATATATATATATATATATATATATATAAGCGGGGGTTCCAGGGCAGATGATACAAGTATACAAGATCATACAAGTGATGATACAAGTATCTGTATCATCACTTCGATCCCCTCTGCCCTGGAACCCCCGCTTTTGTTTCTCAGCCTGGCGCATGCATTGCTGACGCACGCTCACTGATCGACTTTATCCCTGCCTCTGCCACTACAGTTTTTCTGCATGTTGGTACTAATGATCTCAGCTCTACTTCCGCTGAACATGCTTTCTCTGACTACCGCTCACTGACTGACCTCATTCTGGAATCTCGACCGAACATTTCCACTATTAACGCCAGTCTCATTCTTCCCTGCTCCGCTAACCGCCGCCGCGACTACCGCATCTCTCGCTTCGCTCGCTGCTGCAACGAAAAGGCACGCCGTTTCAACTCACTTCTCCGCGAATTTTGCCGCCACTCACGCTTTGTCCGCTTGCTTCGTCGATCATGGCTTTGAGAACCTTCCAGCCTGCCGAGTACTCGCTGCGGACGGCTTACACCCGAGCTTCGAGGGTGTGGCCTTGCTGGCCGGCCACATTCGTGCACTCTGCTTCATGCAACAGCGCTGCAATCCTCTGGGCTGGCGCGACTTCGCATGCACCGCCGACCCAGTTGCAGCCCCGGCTATATTGCCAAATGACAGCGACTTTCCACCACTGCCTCCAATTCTATCCAGTGTAAGGACCCCGGAGCAGTGTCGTGCCAGCAGCCCACCGCCACCGCCCCCCAGATCCAACCACGGCGCCCCGGGCGAGCGCCAGCGCCCCAACCCCGAAGTCCGCGGAGGAGCGTCGCGCCAGCGACATGCCATCCCCTACTGGCAAACCTGCAGCGGCCACAACGCCCCGAGGGAACGCTCGCGGCGACACCAAGAAGCTCCCTGACCGGCGCCGCACCAAACGCATGCCACGCCCAACCTCCGCATCTTCAGCGACCGCCGAGCCCACGAAAACCAACAGCAGCGCGTCCGCCGGACCTTCCGGGGTCCAAAATCCAGCCCTCCGTGCCACATGCCCTTACAACCTTCGAAAGAATCGGCATAGCAGCAACTGACTACAACACAAAAAAACAGGTAACGCGGCCTCCTTCCCCGTTTCAAGACAGTTTTTAACGCTAAGAAAAATCACCGAAAAGCGCATACGTTCCGAATTGCACGTTTCCGCTCTTGCACAGTACTTGACTGCCGCAGTCGCTCCTAGGGGTCTTAGGATTAGAATAAAACCTGCTACGACCGAACTCTCCCCGTCCAACATGAATAAGTGGAAACAGGTACTCGATAAAGCATCTTTACAATTAACTGAAATAATCCTCAATCACTACGAAACTACGGCCCATTCTCTCCGAAAGAAAGAGGAACTACTTAGTCAGGAACTAAGCAAAAGAGAGTTGAACCTTTTAAGCAACTACGAATCTAAGACGGCCTCCGCCATATCCCGAACAAAAGACCGAACTTTTAACCGAGATAAGATATCTAACACTGGCCACATGCGTAAGTACCTAACAAGCTCCGGCACTAGTAACTGCCCGAACTCTGACAATACGGCCGATAATGTCACTACGACTGTAATAAATGCTTCGACTACTGCACCCCAAACAGTTCAGTTAAACCCCTGTACTAATATTTTTCCATCGCCTGCCATCACAAAAGAAAACCTTACCGGGAATGTAATGAACCTTTCAAGTATAACCCTCTCCCCAGCTCAGATGAACGTCTTGTCAAAGGGCCTAAACTTTTGCCCGGCTACTGGTGGTTTTGATGAATTTCAACTTTTTAAGGACTTAGATAACTTCGCCAGAAACATGAGGCTACAAGAATGCTTCTACAATCACCCCGCGACGGAAGAAGTCCGCAGAACCCTACCTAGCTATAAGCACTGGACCCCTCCCACACAGCGTGATAGTTGCCTCGACATGTACATCAAAGCTGTCCAACGCGATGTGCGAAAAGCATACCAAACACAAATTTCTTTCCACCACAACATGACTACCAACGAAAAGAAAGCCCTAGAGGAACTCGCAAGCTGTCCCGACATAATTATTAAACCTGCCGACAAGGGAGGCGCAATCGTAATCCTTGACAAAACCGACTATGTTAACGAGGCCAATAAGCAACTATCAGTATCGACGTTCTATAAAGCACTACCCAATGATCCCACTCACGATTATAAGCAAATTGTCAGAGATAAACTTGCTGAGCTTGTTAAAAATAAAACAATAAATGAAACCACGGCTCGTTCCCTGATCCCCTTAAGCCCAGTAGCCGGTAAATTCTATAGAATTTACCGGCTACTGGGCTTCTTCTTCTTCTCCCCAAAGATTCACAAGGTGAACAACCCAGGGCGCCCCATTGTTTCTGGCATTGGCACTGTTACCGAAAACCTCTCGCGCTATGTGGATAATCTCATTTGCGACATTCCGCCCAGCTTTCCCTCCTTCATTAAGGATACCAATGACTTTCTCTCAGACATCTCAAAAATTGAAATTCCTGATAACTGCCTTCTAGTCACCCTTGATGTTGCGTCACTGTATACTAACATCCCCCATGAAGATGGCATCGCCGCTCTATCCCTTGCGTATGAGCAGTCATCGTGCGACAAACCTATCGATTCTTCTGCTCTCCAAACATTCCTTAGGCTTATTCTTGAACTTAACAATTTTGAGTTCGACGGAATTCATTACGTGCAAGTCAGCGGAACGTCAATGGGAACTCGAATCGGACCTAACTACGCTAATATCTTTATGGCTCACCTCGAATCAAACTTTCTTGACACCCAAAATTTAAAGCCAATGTACTATAAAAGGTATATTGATGACATATTCATGATCTGGCAACACGGTGAGGCGGAGCTCCTCACCTTCATTGAGGCATTTAACCTAGCCCATCCTAGTATTTCCCTTGCTCATTCCTATTCGGAACACAGTGTAAACTTTCTGGACGTCACCGTTACTACCTTCCAAGGTCGGCTTCAAACTAAACTGTATAGAAAACCGACAGACACGCGGCAGTATTTGCACTTCCGAAGTAGCCATGTCAGACACTGCAAGACAGCAATACCTTACAGCCAAGCCCACCGATTTAGGAGAATTTGCTCAAACCAAGCCGACTTTGACTCAAACTGTCGAGAACTCAAGACCGCCCTCCTGAATAAAAAATACCCGGAAAAAGTTATCGACGACGCTATTGTGCGAGCCAACCAATTAGACCGTAACGAAATCTGTAAGAAAAAAGCCCCCAACGGGAACCCTCAAACTAACTTAGTTTTAACCCACTCATCCTCCGCTCCAAGAGTGTCAACCGTGCTAAAAAAACATCACAATATCCTAATGCAAAGTGACCGCTTAAAAAGCATATTCCCCGAACCACCACGCTTTGTCTACCGGCGTAATAAGAATTTAGGTGACTTTCTTACTAACTCTCGTATCAACCGACCGGCAACTAGTGGCTGCATGCCCTGCAATAAACCCCGATGTAAAGTATGCCCACACATGACCACTACACAGCGCGCCACCAGCACGGCTTCAGACTACTACGTAAATATAAAAGGTAACTTTAACTGTGACTCCGCTAATGTCGTATATCTTCTAGAGTGCACTGTTTGTAGGCAACAATACATCGGCCAAACTGAAACGCCCTTCCGAATACGGTTCAATAATCACCGCTCTCATGCAAAAAGCTGCCCTTATTTGCCCCTGTCAAGACAGGTGAACAGTCCCGGGCATGCATTTGAACATCTTAAACGATTTTAGAATCCGCCTTCAAAACGCACCACGACCGCGAGGTTCGGGAATCTTATCTCATTTATAAGTTTGGGTCAGCCACACTTTGAATTAATGAAAGTTACGGAAAACTAACGTGCTTATCCCTCGATTAAAATTAGCGGCTTCATAATTTTTATAACTATGTTCATTATTCCTACCCTCGAATTTCCCATCAGAATTCGCAGAAACTCTCCTAATACAGCAGCTTTATTAGCCTAATGCAGCTCAACAATGCCATTTGTCCTGGGGAAGGAGGCCTCGTTCCCACCACCACTTAAGAATGTTTAACTCTTTGTGATCTATTCATGTTTAACCTTTTGTGACCCTACCTATTTCCTGTTCCATTGCTAGCTTCTGTGAAATGCTCTTTTGTGCCCCCTATCTATTCTCTTCATCCGCGGGGGGCACACCCTTCTTCGCTTCCCCCCGAACCAGTCTCCCCAGCCACTGAATACCTTACTGTATACTCTTCCCTTTCTTTTCAAACCGCGGTTGTCCAGTTTCCCCCATTGTCTGAACTTGCAGCCCGCGCGGCATACGTTGACCCGTCATGGTGCAACCTTGAACGCTGCATTGTTAACACGACCCCTTTTTCTCTCTCTCGCTCCCCCCCCCCTTTTTTTTTTCTTTTTTTTTTTTTAACATAGGCGTAGCCTGACTGTATGCACACTCTCCATTTCCGAAACATTTTCCGCTCCTTCTCACAGTTTTATGCAAACCTATATAAGAAATGTGTTCGAAATGTTTGCGACAGCAAAATCATGTAACTTTACTCTGATGAAGGCAAGTCCCGTTGCCGCTACGTAAGTAAACATTGTTTGTTAATAGAGAGTTTTAGCATAGCGGCTCCCGTACGCTACGCTAAAGTTAGCGGGTAGCGGGACCGGACTGCGCATGCGCGCGCGGGGAGTGCGAGGAGGTTGCCCCTCAGCGGAGGGAAAGAGTGGGCATGGCGAAGGCAGGCCGCGCGGAACTAATCCACCCCACCGTGACGAATTTGCTCTCCCCAGTCGCGCCCCGCTACCCGCCGCCGTAGCGTTAGCGGACGGAGCACGCTATGCTAAAACTCTCTATTGTTCTTGGTGTGTATCCGACTCTTTACTTATACTATTTCTGCGCGCTTTGTGAGTTTATCATTCTCTATTTATATATATATATATATATATATATATATATATATATATATATATATATATATATATATATATATATATATATATATATATATATATATATATATAGCGAATCAGAAATGGGAAAATGACGGGCTCAGTGAATGAAGACAGAATAAGGGTTGCCAGTCAAGAAAACCTCGGAAAGCAAAGGGGGGAATGCGTTGGGTTATAGAAACTGCATTTTACTAGCTAAAAATAGACGCGGACGAAGAAGAAGTACACAGGACACTCGCTAGACTACAACTGAAATTTTACATAGCGTCCGTGAAACAAAGAAAGATAACATATCACCACGACCTGCCTCTACACATCCCCACACACGCCAACCTATGTGTCACACATGCGCCCTCGTAGGTAGCATATCTCCTTATCTGTAAGAGCGATTGAAGGGGTGCTGACACAATTAACTCCTTCCCTGTAGATCTGAAATGCCTCGTTAATCTCGCGACTAGTTTGGTCACGTCCAGATCCTACAACACGTGTTTTATCGAACGCCGGCGTACAATCAGGGCACCGCCTGCAATGATCGGCCAGATGGCCTCCCGCCGCAAGCGACGAAACTGCTGCACGGTGCTCTCTCAGCCTGTCGTTTAAACACCGCCCCGTCTGTCCCACGTAGCATTTTCCACAGGACAGCGGAATGCGGTAGATGACACCTTCTTTGCAGGTTACAAACCTGGTGCCATGTTTTTTGGTGCAGGCTTGGCGTGGCTTCTCGTTTACGGCGGGGCACATCCTCATCAGCTTGCCAGGCGCGGTGGCCAGCACTTCCACGCCGCATTTTTAAGTGCGAATGCACTTTATAAGCGACCCCAAACCTTCCACCGGCGGCGGCGGCGGCGGCGGCGGCGTCCGCAGTCCTCCTCTCTATATAAAAAAAAAACAGCATCTGGCGCCAGGTTTCGATCCGAGGACTTTGAGGCCGCAGCGCGACGCCCTACCGACTAAGCCACGGACGCGACGCTGATGTCAGTGTTAGTAACGCGCCTTATATCTTTAACGCATTCAAACTACGTCGTCAGCGGCGTGCGTTGGCGACTCAGCGGCGTTATAGCGGCTTGATAACTGCGTGGTGTACACGTGATACTACAAACCCGATGGAAGAGATGGAAGAGAAGGCGGCGAGGCGGTGGGCTGCGGGGGCCGAGCGCAAGCGCCGCAAGCGGGCCGACAACCGTGCATTCGCACTTTCACATTCTCCCCCTCGGGGAAGTGCGGGGGAATTTTTTCCCCACTTTTTTCAGGCGGTGCGTGAGCTGATGTACGTATGGCACGGCTACGCGTCGCAACCTCTCCCGGTTGGCGTCTTCTTCCCTTAAAGGGCCCTTACCGGCTTTAACCTCCTTGATGAGGCTTTCTGCGACCGAAGCCACCAACTCCAAGCCGGTCTGGTGCGATAACCACTACGCTACCGGCGGATCTGTTTCCCCACCACTTTCTCGGGTATTCATGTTAAGGTATTTTTTGTTTCCTGCACTTGGGCGGCCAGCGCCACTCGGACCACTCGGGGTGAAGGGGACCTTCTTTTTAACCCCCGGGCCATGACTCGGGTGTCTACGACATGTCGAGAGTGGTCGACCAGCGTCGAACCCTCTTAAGCTACCTTTGGCACCCAGACTGCCAGAACAGAGGCCCTCGCTAGGCACGTAGCGAATCAGAAATGGGAAAATGAGTGGCTCAGTGAATTAAGACAGAATAAGGATTGGCAGTCAAGAAAACCTCGGAAAGCAAAGGGGGGAATGCGTTGGGTTATAGAAAGATATGAAGAATTTTTTGAGTCAGAAATAAAGTGGTGAAAAATGCCCGCCGGGTGGGATCCGAATCCACGACTTCCAGAATACCGGTCTGGTGCGATAACCACTACGCTACCGGCGGATCTGTTTCCCCACCACCTTCTAAGGTATTTATGTTTAGGTATTTTTTGTTTCCTGCACTTGCTCCCCTTTGCTCTCGGAGGTTTTCTTGACTGCCAACCCTTATTTCTGTCTTATTTTCAACGAGCCCCTCATTTCCTATTCTGATTCACTATATGTATATATATATATATATATATATATATATATATATATATATATATATATAGTGAGTGAGAGAGAGAGAGAGAGAGGGATTTGTAAAAGATTTGCTCCTGCTTGTGATTGTTTGATTGTTACGTATTTCTGGGTGAAGCAGTCTATGATGTCTGCAGCCTTAGCCGTCACCACAGTCGCCGGTGTCGAGTCATTGTAGCTTTCGGCGTCGGCGTAAACGGAGTTTATGTGGCTTTGGTACATTTTACGGAGTAAAGTCTTCGTGGCTGCTGCTTTAAAATGGGTTATTGGAATTATACCTTTAATTCATTAGACGTACTAAAAGTATTTTCCTAGTCTTCTTAATATCCCATCTATGAATTTTTTTTAAAAAATCACGATGAATGTGATCTATGAAGTCTTATTTGTAGAAATAAAGCGAAATTGATGACAAACGGAGTTCTACCCGCCGCGGTTGCTCAGTGGCTGAGGCGTTGCGCTGCTGAGCGCAAGGACGCCAGTTTGACCCGGTACGCGGTGGACGCTTTTGAGAGGGAAAAAAATTAACAGTGGTTTAGCTCGGCTATGTCAGGATATGCTTAGCGTGTGTTGTAAATTGTATTTGAACATCGCGCTGAACTGTCACGTGGTTGGAATGAGCCGCGCAAAAGAGAGGGCGATGAAGAGGATCTGTACGTGCAGCACGCAGTGCGTGCAGTGCTTTTACTTTGTCTTTTGGAAAGGAAGACGCCGGGTAGCGAGCAATGTTCTGGGCGCCGTGTGACGTCACTTCTCCTTGCGCATGCGCAGGACGGCTCTCCAGGAGCCACGCGAAACTGCTCATTCGGGCGCTCGTAAAAGATCATTCGAAACATTAGGGCGTGCCTAAAAGATGTCCAGGTAGTCGAAATTAATCCGCAGCCCTCCACTACGGCGCGCCTCATAGCACAGGCGTAGCTCCGGCGGGTTAAACCCCCTGATGTCGTGTGGCTGGTTTTTGCGGCACAAATAATTACAGAGCTAACGTTTGCTCAGGGCCACAGTACATGCGAAGCTTATATACAGACGGGGATATACAGACGGGGATAAACTTACAAGCCAATGAGGGGGAAAGTTAAAACTTCAAAATATGCGGTAGTGTGGTCCAGTGTACTGAAAGTATTCATCAGATATCTCGTTTCGTATAAAGAGGTAAGACTCACGTGTCGCGAACTGGGTCTGGCAGATCTACAAGTGATTATACATGCACGTCATTCGACTACTGTCATAAAGCATGCCAAGCAGTAACATAACTACGTCCTCCTGAGACCCTGCGGATATCCAGGTCTCCGCAGGGTATCCGCAGGAGGAGGGTATCCTCCTGAACAAACGGTGACACCTGTCCAATCTAAATGGGATACTAACAGCGGGATATTTTCAGCCAGTCTTATTGTTAAAACCCTATACCGTCAAAACTCGACATAACGAAACCCAATCTTGCGAATTTCCCGATCCAACGAACAAATTCAGATCTCCTCCTGAATGCCTATACGGCTCAATGCTTTCATGAACTCGGACTAACGAAATAGATCCAGCGCCATTCCCGATTAACGAGGTACCTGCATTTCGAGAAACAAGCACATTTAAAAAACGAGCAATTTCGAATGTGCTTCTCCCGAATGCCACGAAGATTATTGTTATTGCGTCACGTCGTCGTCAACTGCCCGCCGGCTTCGTGGCGTCCCCTGCTGAGGCTGTTTCAATTGTTCCACAAGCCCTCAACACGAGCAAGAAGAAGAGAGTAGCCGGGGAATGAAAGGATAGAGGAGAGTGTTAGCTAAGGAGATAAGTTGAATTCCAAAGGCAGATCCGGAGCACTTTCGGAGCAACTTTTCTGCTCTGTCTGGAGCAGGCGCGTTCCAATGGCAGATCGGGAGCAACAAAATCCTGTTCCAAGGGTAGATGGGGAGCGCCGTCACAGCCGAGATCGCTCCGTGGAGCAAGAAAAGTTGCTCCGCCGAAATCGGCGGAGTCGGCCGGAACTCACTAGGGCGCTTACTTTTGCCGCGTGACGTCGCGACGTCGCCAACGTCGCCGCCATCTGCGCTTCCCCAGCTTCCCGCCAGTGCTCGCCTTCTCTGCCTCCTCCACCCGCTCAGCGCGAGATGAACGTGCCCGCGAGAACCAGACGATTTCGGGAGGGCGCAACGCAAAGAATGCTGGGGATTTCCTGTTCTGGTCACAGTTCGGCACTTTGCTCCGGCGGGAGCGGCTGCGTTCCAAAGCCAGCTTCGGAGTACCAGCTCTTCGAGGAGTCGGCGCGCTCCGAGCTCAATGACCGCTCAGGATCTGCCATTAGAACTCAACATAGGGAAAGAGAGAGGAAATAATAAAAGATGCGTGCATCCCAGATGAGCTAAAGCATATCATCATCATGGCGCTGACGCGGGCGGTACGCTTATCACTACGTAATTGCAGGGGTCGCTTACTAATCGTGGCTAACTTACGCCACAGTCGGTTTAAAATGGCTATAAGGTGGCATAAAAATGGCGATAATAAAACGGCAATAAGGTGCCCGCTCGCCGTTTTTGCACTGGTGAAGAGCTTTTCAAAAAAAATTGGGGGGGGGGGGGGGCATTACATTATGGTTTTCTTGACGCTGAATACGAAAAAATGTTTATTTTATGTGCAAATACACCCAAACCATCTTTTTTCGTCAAAACAAACGACCCCTGCCCGCGGGTGCGGTGAGAGCCCTGGCTGCCTTTCGCGATTGGCTGGCGGCAGATGACGTCCTATTCGGAAGTGCCGGCGCTGCGGTGACCGCTCGGCCTGAAGATCTCATTCTGTTCCCTTTCAGATACGGGCCAGAAGTTCCTCGGATGAATGGAGGGCTCACACAATATTTCCTTAGAATAGGAGAGCCTGAGGGAAGTATAAACGCAACAGGTTCGCTCGCGGCGAGCTTTAGAAAGGGGTTCTCTCCCACGACTCATGGCCGACTTGTTTCTTGGGTGCAGGGAAGTTGTGCAGATATTGATTTGCCGCTTTCACCACCAGCGCTGGTCACGATTCCTAGCACAATTTTTCAACCCACCATCATTCCCATCCTCGAATGTGGAACTTTGTTTTTTACATTTGGACAGGCGGCAACAAGCTTTGTGCAGCGGCCTGCGATGCGCACAGGCAGCGCGGCCGTCGCCGGTCTCCGCGAGTGCCGGGTCGCTGCTCGGCCGGTCAGCGGAACGTGGCATTGCTGCACATGACCTATCAAGAAGATTGCAAGAACACCCGCCTACTTCAAAAACTGGACTCATCCACTGCTCAGATAACGAGAATGATCCGCAGAGTATCGACTCAAAAGTATGGCATGAAAGAACAAGATACGATAAAGCTCGTTCAAGCATTTATAATTTCACGCCTCGCATACGTAACTCCCTACACGATCCTCCAAGCAGCAGACAAACAAAAAGCTCAACACCCTTATTAGGAAAGCTTACAAACAAGCCTTGGCCTTCCCACCGACAACGTCCACCGAACGTATTGCAGCACTAGGGATACACAACACCATAGAAGAAATCGTGGAAGCCCATCTCACGGCGCAGCAAGTCCGGCTCGGCCTCACGTGCACCGGTCGATCAGTGCTGACCTCTTTAAAGCTTAACGCTCTCACGGAGACGGAAGATGCGGGCATAGTCCCTCTAGAAATCAGGACAAGACTGAAACTTCACCCCTTGCCGAAGAATATGCATCCCGAACACCATCAAGCACGAAGAGCGGCTAGGGCAGAAGCTCTTCAACGTCAATACGGAAAATCCGAGGAGGTGGTATACACTGACGCCGCGGACTATGCCCGGTATAAAGTAAAAGCTGCGGTAACCGCCACACCCCACTATCTCCCCAGTAGCTTAACATTACGGAAGGCAACAACGCTGCAAGCAGAAGAGACGGTAATTGCCCTCGCAATCGCCCAAACCCGAGCATCCACCATCATCACGGACTGCCAAGCCGCATACAGAAATTATGCGGCAGGAAGAATTTCCACAATCGCTCTCGGCATCATCCTTCAACACCCACCTCGGATAAACATAAGAATAATCTGGACCCTATGCAGCCCACTCTTCTCTCTGCGGAAACCAGGCGGCGCACGCCTTCGCTCGAGATTTGGTCAGCCAAGCACCGTTAGAAGAAGATGAAAAGGCAGTATACCCCCTTCTCACGTACAGGCGGCCACAGAATAAACCGGACCAAGCGAGCGGCGCGCGAAAACTATCGGCGCGACACCTTCCGGCCCAGCGCCTGCTGTCGAGATAGCGGAGGACGCATGCGCGACCCTCCCTATAGTTTGTGCATATCACTTTCCTTGATTTCGGCTGCAGCACTTCGTTTCTGTCGAATGCGACGCGCGGCGGCGCCTTGCGCGGCGCGCCTACCGAGCGGGCGTGATGCTTGGCAAGAGCCGGCAGCGTGCGCCATGCGCTCATGCCGCGTAACTGTGCGTTCATCCGTTCATCTGAATGTTCGTTCGCCGCTCTTTTTATCATTTTATTGATTGGAAGGAAACTGGCGTTAAAGAAAGGCTGCGATAAAGATTCACACATGACTGAACCAGTGCTGGTCGTTATGCGACAAACACAAAGTTGATAGCAAGAACTGAAAACAGCGATGGCTTGTTTGTTCGCTTCGTAAAAATAGACCGAAATACACAACTGTCGGTGTGAGTGAATTGCTATCGAAAAGCAATGAGGCGTTTCGTTCCATGTCACCCATTGGATAGGGATAGCTACGAAGCGTATAAAGCACGTAACCCGTCCTGCATGGCCATATTCCTGAAGAATGCCGTCCCGCGTCCCCATCCAGCAACGAAGGCACATCGTGCGACTTTTCATCGAAGAGACTACTCAGCAAGAAATTTGCCACCTAACCGGGAGGTCTAGGACTTCTGTAAGCCGCATTATTCAAGCTTACCGCTATGATCAGGGCAGACTCATTGACGCAGAGCGCAGCGGGCGGCCTAAAGTCACCAGTGAGGAGCAGGAACTACTGATTGTCGCAGCCGCTGTGGCAGATCCCTTCCTGTCTGCAAAAGAAATTCGACAGGAGATGTCCTTGAATGTCTCTTGCGAGACAATTCGAAGACGACTGAAGGAGGCGGGACTCGGGAGTTGCGTGGCAGCGCAGAAACCACACCTGACGGACTGCCAGAGGCTGGAAAGTCTGGAGTTCGCCCGGGCGGTGGATCAGTGGACAACGGACGAGTGGAAGGGAGTTATATTCACAAACGAATCGACTTTCTCCACTCGCTGGGATCAACAGCGGCGTGTTTGGCGTCCGATGAGCTGCAGGTACGAAACTGAACTGTGAAACGTAGCTGGTAATGTGCATTCTAGACGATACATAAACTACTACAGTGTAAGAGGTCAAATAGGGAGCACGGTTTAATGTGACAATTGCTGCGCATTCCTTTGGGTGTCCCAAGTGCAACGCTAAGCGTAATTGTTAAGGCTAGCAATGCATAACTTCCTGTTAATAACTATATTTCGGAGCAACTGATATATAATGTGCATGTAAATTTTATTCACCTGGGTTCATTTGAAACGTTTTAATCGTAGTTTTATAAGCACCGTTTGTGAAGCGTTTCTTGTCGCTGTTTTTTTACGAAACACTTCAGGTAACCCGTATCGGCTAACAGGGAATTTTGTAATTCGCACTGTGGAAAGCGGATGAAATTGATGCATAGTTTTTACAGTATACTGTTCGCCTACATGGCAGTAGGGGTGCAGCCTCCCGCTAAAAAATGTGCCAGTAATTTCAATCGATATAAACTATCAAACACGCGAATGTCCTTTTATTGATTTATCTTGTTTACCCTCCGAATATCTTTGGAGATATCTTTCCTGAATGTCTTTCTGTATTTAGAATACGAGTTCGCTTTATTCACTTTTCAGATACCAACCCGGCTACATCCAAAGCGTACTTTCCAGTGGGAGGCGCAATGAGTGCGGACAACTGGGGCCCCTCGTCAGACATTCAATGCTTCCCAGTACTGTAACATAATTTCGACAAGTCTGCTCCCCTACGTCCTGGACGGCCCGTTCATGGACGGGTGTTTCATCCTGCAACAGGACCGAAGCCCTGTCCACACAGCACGAGCCGTGAGATCACTGCTCGAGGACCACGCGGTGCGACAGCTGCGGTGGCCTCCGTGCTGGGCAGACCTAAATCCGATAGAAAATGCGGGGGGGATAATGAAGATGAATCCTGGTAAACGAAATGACTGCGGTCGCGCGGCGGACGAGTTGTGGTAGGCAGTGGAAGCTGAATGGGGACGCCTGCGCTCCCGCCCCGAAATCATAAAGTCGTTGATGAGTCGCTCCCCCCACGCATTCGTGAAGTTATCGAAAACAACGGAAACGTCACACACAATTAATCAGGGGAACCACTCGGACAATCACCGATGTTTTCTTTTGTTTTGTTTTTTTGTTCCGAACCGAATAAACCTTCGCTGTATTCAGTTCTTGCTATCAACTGTGTTCGTCGCATAATGACCAGCACTGGTTCTGTCATGTGTGAATCTTTATCGCAGCCTTTCTTGAACGCCAGTTTCCTTCCAATCAATAAAATGATAAAAAGAGCGGCGAACGAACATTCAGATGAACGGATGAACGCACAGTTACGCGGCATGAGCGCATGGCGCACGCTGCCGGCTCTTGCCAAGCATCACGCCCGCTCGGTAGGCGCGCCGCGCAAGGCGCCGCCGCGCGTCGCATTCGACAGGAACGAAGTGCTGCAGCCGACATCAAGGAAACTGACATGCACAAACTATAGGGAGGGACACGCATGCACCCTCCGCTATCTCGACAGCAGGCGCTGGTCCGCAAGGTGTCGCACAGATAGTTATCGCGCGCCGCTCGCTTGGTCCGGTTTATTCTGTGGACGCCTGTACAAGGACATCACACAGCATTACCGGCTTGGCCGAATGCGATACCCTCCAGTTTCTGAGCAACTAACCAGGCCCCAACAGACTGCACTTCGTCAACTCCAGACGAACACGTACCCACACCCTACGAGGCTGCACGCTATACACCCTACCCTCTATGATCCCCTGTGCAGACACTGCGGCGTCCCTGCCACGCTTTATCACATGGTATGGGAATGCCAAGTTAACCCCCCCCCCCCCCCATTGACCCCATCCCAAACCCCTCCCGAGAGCAGTGAGAGAGAGAACTCGCTAGCTCTTGCCCCAGCAGACAGCTGCAGCTGATCGAACGGGCGAAGACGGCGGGTTGCTCCAATGGTGCCCTGGACTGAGGGCTCCACCCACAAGGCTTTTCGAAGCAATAAAAGTTGTACTCCTCCTTCTCCTCCTCCTCCTCCTCCTCCTCCTGCACCCGAACGTTGGTCGCCCCCCAAAAGGTAGAGGAACCCAAGTGCAGCACGCTGGTCCCCGACGCCTTCCCCAACAGCTCCAGCCGACTCAGGTGCACGGATCGCCGCTGATGTTGGGAACTTTAGGCTTAGCACCAAGGGAGATAGTTGGTCGCTGCTATCTCTCTACAATGGCGAATGACTATCCTTAACACAGTTTTTCACCACACCATCATCCCCTTTCTCGCATGTGGAACCTTATTCCTACGTTGATAGTCATTCTAGCGAATGGTGCTCATTCTCGCGCGCAGGTAACGCCATCCATCGGCCTCTCGACGCATCTCGTGCTCGGGCAGGTTCGTTTGCTGCCGTCGACGAGCCTCCGCTACCGGTCGGCGCTCCGCATCGCGATACAAATTCGATCACCTCTTTCGAAATCACCTTGGACGACAATCCCTAGCACAATTTTTCACCACACTATCATCCTCTCTTGCACGTTCATTTGCTTTTCGCCACGGCCTTGATTCTGGACGGCAGCGAAGAGCGGTCGCTGCCGCGGCATGCGTGGTGCGAGCCGTTTCGTGCGCCGTACGGGCATGTACGACCGTCGAGTGTGCGGAGCGCTTCCGCGCGCAGAAAACGCTTCATGTTTTCAGCTTGCTTGATTTCTTCTTAAAAGCTAGCTATTCAGCTAAGCTGTCGTCACAGCCAACAACGTTGATCGGGAAAACGAGCAAGAAGTTCGGGAAGCCCAGAGCGCTGTGTTCCCACAAATTTTCTAATTCCCTTATAATAATGGATCAGGAATTTGGGGTACCTCCGTATTTGTTTGAGCCAGTCGCTTCGCGTATGAAGCACAGAACACCCGACGACATGGTCGGCCCCGCGACTACTCGTAAAGGCAACGCAGTAGCCACCGGTGCTCGGGTAGGAAATCTCTGGTATCTAGGAGTCAATCACACAGTAGCATCACGGTTAAAAATCGACTCGCAAGCAACTCTACACAATAAAGATTAATGAACTGCAGATTACACGCCTGCTTAATTCGGAACTTCGTCCAGAAAACTGGGACACAGCGAAGCGGCGGCGCACGTCGCTGGCCGTCTTCCGAATATGACGCTACTTCCGGTCGCTGCCTCGGTTTTTCGCTCTTCCGTCGATGCGGGAGGGAGCCGTGGGCGGGGCGTAGGGTCAACTTTAACGACGAATGCCGCTGTCCCCAAGCTAAAAATGACGAAAAAAAACTTTACAGGCATAAACTGACCAGTGCAATAACTGTGAAAAGTAGAGTTTTGCCCGGTTTTAAGAGCGCTTCAGTACCATTCTCCCGTCTGTCTTGGCTGTCAGCTGCGCGTACTAATCCCTATGATATCTGAGCATAGTTGCATCGTTTCCATTTTGTTTTTGTTGCTGTGACGTAAGGCGGGTTATTTGAACCCGAATATGATCCTCAACGCGCTTCCACATGTAATTTAAACATGCCCCATTGTTTCAATTCGCTCACGTGACTTCAGCCGGTTAACTGATTAAAACAATTAATCGCGACTAGCGCATTAATCTATTAGTCGGTAGGTTAATTGATCGATCGTCCTCCCTACCACCGGGTAAAAACAGGGAGCCTTCCCTGTGCTTCGATGCAGAGACATCGCCACAGGTGGTGATGGTTGCAGAGCAGCAAATGGCTTCGGCGATGACAAGACCCGGTCGCGTCGTCACGCGTGCGCAACGGCACCATTGAGCAAGGGCGTCCTGGAGGGTCTTTTTTTTCTACAGCGAGGCTGTATATTTCTAATGCTCCTAGTTCTCAATCCGACGAAGGCGCTTTAATCGCCACCGCCCTTTACCTCCTCCTCGCCACCACTGATGCCTCTTTCACAAGTATAGCGCGATCGGCTGAAAGCGGCGCCAGCGCCGTTAACAGCTGTTGCACTTGCAACTCGCTTTGGGACGGCGTGTGGTTCACTCCGGGGAAGAAGAGCGGGAATGGAAGGCTCGCCGACCTGCACAGAAGATCTAATGGGCGCGAAAACAACGGAAGGCCACTGCCGTTGGCGCCTCAAGTTCCACCTCGTCGAGTAGCTGCGAATCCCTCGCGGATAAAGAGCAACTTGCTCGCTTGGAACGCCGACGTGAGCCACTAACGATAATATTGTCACGGAACTCTTGACATTTCACATGGCAATGCACTGGATCACCTGGTGGTCAATTCATCGAACACTTTATCTACGGGTACGTGCCGCATCAGTGGGTCGCGCAAGGCAAGCCGAAGCGAAGACGAGGAGGTCGTTCAGAGGCAGACTGGCAAGAGCTGCGCTGGATTCCTCGACTTTAGACTACTTGCATTGGACTGACTCTTTGAGAATAGATTGCTTTTATGCATAGAGTGTAAATAGTTCGCATCTGCCTCGTAACAATATATAAATTAACTGTAGCAAAAACCCACCATAGCGAAGGCATCTTTTGTGTTTACTTCTTTAATGACTCCTGGAGTGACGTTTCGGCCGGTGTTCCCGTCCGGCTTGAAGAGCTCCCGGCCCGGATTTTGGCCGGCGTCTTTGGTGTCGAAGCACGTGCGCATCACCGGTTGCTCCTTTATGCTTGCATATGTGTGTGTGTGTGCGGGGGAGGGGGGGGGGTATCTTGTACGCGCAGGCTGGCTTCACGTACTCACCGTTGACCAGTGGCGTAGCCAGGGGGGGGCTGACCGGGCTCAAGCCCCCCCCGAAATTTTTCCGGCCAGCGCCGTGCTGCCTGGTACGTCGCCTGTGAACAAAGGGGCATAACCTTCGGACGTGCTACTATTAAAAACATTCACCACTGAATGCCTGTCCTGACGCATTGGTGCTTACACAAAACGAAGCACCCAGGTCAGGATAATTGCGGAGGGGTGCAGCTCCAAAAGCGATGGCGCCTTCGGGTAAGCTCAGCAGCCTCAGCCCACGGGACGCCAAAGGCGTGCGTTGTGTCCCTTTGTGTTTGGCATGTCGCCCCACAGAGAATAATTGCCCGGCTGAGTCGTTCTCAGCAGAGTAGATTGACTCGTCACGGTATGGCCGGGGAAGCATGGAGTGCGCAAAAAAAGAGGGACCGCCGGTCATTGATGGGTGAAGACTGGCACGATGAAGGCCCGAAAGGGAAAAGACGATCTTTGTATGCGTAAGCAGAACCACGTGTAAACGGTGGTGGTTCTGAAGAAAACGATGGATATGCGTATTGGGCGAAACGTCTGCTTTAGCTGGATGACTGCCGGGGGGGGGGTGGGGGGGGGGGGGGGAGCAGAGGGCCTTTGTGGGTGAGGCGCACAGCAAAGTATGCCCCTCTTCTGCACGTCACCCCTTCATTCTTTTTCACGTTTCTGTGGAGCCCGGGAGGGTGTTGGCGTGGGATAATTGCGCGCACTGCATGGATCCTCTCCTGAAAGCGGTGTTCCAGACAGACATTTTCTCCTCCGCGATTAGGCAGATTCGTTCGGCGGTATTTTTCGCTAACCTAGGAAACTGGGGAACACCCACTTGACAAAAAGGGCGCGCTGCCCCCAAAGCGGGTTTACATGAATACGACAGCAGCGTATCGCATTGGTTCGGCGAATCCGGCGCGGCTTTATTGTAAGCGCGAAGGCGCGACAGTCACCAGCCCTACCACGGGCAGACGGCGGTCGCGACAGTAACCAATACCCGATGGCCATCTTCGACCTCGGTCACAACTAAAGCCCCTCCATTGCGTCCACGGCCGCTTTTTGCCTGGGCGGCGGCTGGCCAGAGCTGTGTATAGTCAGGGGCCTGAGTCACAACAACGCCGACATGAGAGAACGGTGCAAGGGCAGAAGCGCCCTGGCTTTGGGAAGCTCACACTCGAAGTGCCATGCAACACACAAAAGAGGCCGCAACTGTAAGTAATTTTCTTCCCTTGACCCCTGATTTATGCTTGCGTGATCACTGACTTGCATGATCACTGTATATTTAATATTTAATAAATTGCTTCCTAATATTTACACGACGTCACAGTACCTTTATGTCTGCAAGCGAAAAAAATTATATCTACTTTTATTTCTAATGCAATTTTTGCGTTTGAATTGGTTGTTGAAAGGAGCGCCAGCTATGAACCGGGTAGGTACCTTTGAAAGAGGGAAAATGTAAATTCTACTCATATAAATGCTTAACTATCCTATGATGCACAAAGTTGACGAGGGTTACTCAAAGCGTATCGGGACAGCGTTAAGTTACCGCTGTCTATGAAGTACATGAAGAGTTAAAAATATATTTGTGTTCTCTGCAACTTCATCTACATTCACGCAACTCAATGTGAGGTAGGCGCTGTCGCATGGTGTGCCCGTTATCGGAACTTTTGTTGCCGCGTTTCACACTGACGCGCGCATTCACTGCTACACCCAATTTTAAAATCATCTTAACAGTGTGCGCAAGTGAAGGACCTTCGTACTGGTGGCGAAGAAACCAACGTGCCTTTCTAGTAGAATTTTCCTTCAGCTCTTTCTGGCCTTTTTTTTTTTTTTTTTAAAGTTTTGTGGGCTCAAGAGTATCGTTCTTTCAATGCTCAAACGATTTGGCATGATGAACGAATGTCGTAATTAAAAAAAACAGGCTACAAACCACAGGCCCTCTCAAGAACACCAGTACACTTCCGCCCCCCGCCCCACATACGGGTGCGCGCTGAAGTGATTTTGCCGGGATCCACTACTGTTATACGTCCTAAAATATCGCATGAAGTAAATTTCGAGCAAAACTTAAGTAACCCAAATGACCGATGAATTATCACTGCAAACAAATTTGCAATTTTTTGCCAATGTATTGTGTCGTAGCCTGAAACCATGCTTCAATTTGAACATCACGGTCGCTGTACCACAATAACTGTACCATTAGTGCCCATTTCATGCTGAAATACTGTAGTCTGTGGCATTTATCTACGGAGGGCCATGCCATTACGCATGTTTTCTTGGTGCTGCGGGCAACAAAATGCTGACTCATTTCGAGCATCGACCCAAGCCTGAAGGTCATGTGCAGCTTCCCACTGCACCCTGTTTTCTGGTGGACCAAGGAGCGTCCCAACATAATAATATATTTCAATTTCCCGAGTCGCTAACGAAAACCGCAAGATTCCTGTGCGTCCTCCAATGCTGTTTTATCGTTTACCTTTAAAACCGCCAGTGTGTGCTCGGCTCAACAATGGCAGCGCACACGTCCACTAAACAGTATGTCCTTTCATTAATATTTGAAACCAGAATGGTAGGACCTCATTATAATTCTTTCCTGAGATCTCACGACAAAATTCCAAATGCAGCAAGGTTTTGCTCAACTTGCACGCCTAACCGCAAGAGTATGGTCAAACAACGCCGTCTTTGCGTTAATATTTGTTCTTGATGAATTTAAAGTTCGTTATTGCATTGAATAGTGAACTTTGCAGTGATTTGCTCTACCTCATCCAAGAGTGGTACTTACACCTAAAGGGGATTGCCGCCCCACAAAAGTTGCTGAATAGTACACTCCTTCAGGCAGACTGTAGGGAATTTACGCACGAAGAATTGAAAACTTGACAGAGAATAATGCAAGTATTTCAGAACACCAAGGCCGAGCTTTTTACAACAGAGTCGACATTTGGGCGTACCGAAACATTAACCAGATTGGCGATGTTACAAAGCACCAGCTTCTCATATCTACCTGGCGTCCTTAGAAGCTATGAGGTGGACTGCGTCATAGAATCAAAACAGAAGCCGAAATTTCAATTGACATGGCTTGACAGTACCGATGGCTGAATTATTCCGCTTTGCGTGAGGGCTAGGTAATCCTACCATGTTCGTGTATAATTTTCGCCGTTAACAGCGCAGTTCTCGCGCGTGATGTCTGTGTAACGCTTCTTGTATGCATAATTCATAGCCTGTCGTTTTTTTTTTCTGAAGATAAAACCTGCGCTACATATAACGTAAGTGCATAGACTCGGTGTATTCTGCACAAACTTTGCTTCATTGGCCTTACACTGGAAGATTCTGTACGGGCGCAGAAGGCTTATAATCAAAACAATTTCTGCATTTAAACATCAACTAAATAAAAAGATCTCAATTTTATGGCCTACGTATACTTCGGATGTCACAGACAGCATACTGCACATGTTGAAATAAAGCAAGTAATCACGTGAAACTGTGACCATTTAGTGCAATGCCTGCACAATGTGCCCGTGCGTGCAATGTACGTCCCGTATCACGGGCGCAGATTTGCACCACGCGGTCTGCGGATTTTCGCCCAGTTTACAACTTCACCTGGCACAAATACAATCACAATCAACACCAGTATCATGAGGGAACCTTAAAGGGCCTATTTGAAGACAAAATACAACCTAGTTCAATTTAATAGCACTGGTAACTCGCACAGCTCCATTCCAATCACAGACGTTTTTTCAATCGAAGCAATGCAATGTCATAAATTTTCAAATTGTGCGCTGCAGTGAAGTAATATGGGCAGGAGTTATGTATATAGGCCAGCACTAAAACGTAGTTATGAGTATGTTAACTGCACGTTAGAATTCAAATGATAAGATCAATGGAGGCCCCTCTACAATCGCGCAATGTTCCTTGGCGGTGACTTAGGTCGTTGGGCCAATCGTACATACAAGATACTGTGATGTCATAGTGAAATCGCCGCCGGGAAGTGGGCGGGGATTCGCCACTGCTTCAAATGTTTAATTGACTGATTGATGGATTGTAGGGTTTAACGCGCCGTAGTGGAGGGGCTCCTGATTAATTTTGACCACCTGGGGATCTTTAACGTGCGCCGAAATCTTGTACATACGGGCGTTTTTGCTTTTCACCTTCATCAGAAAAGCGGTCGCTGCGCCCGGGAATCGAACCCGCGTCCTCTTGCTCTGCAGCAGAACGCCCAATGTTTAATTTATTATGTCGATTATTCCTTTGATTAGTTTGAGATAGAACTGGTATCGTTGTTATTGGGACAAGACAGTCTTTTTAATGAACGATAGTCTTTTTAATGAACCCAACATGTATTTTATCTTCGTAGCCTTCAAGGGCGCTTGCAAACTGCCGCGCTGTTTTTTTTTTTCTTTCGGTGGGGGGGGGGGGGGGGGGCGATCGAGAACAACCTTAGCCCCCCCCCGAATAAAAATCCTGGCTACGCGCCTGCCGTTGACTGCCCTCTTGTGCTGGGAGGAGATTTCAACGTGTAAGTAAGCGCAAATTGAACAAGGACGAACGAAGTGAACGGGACACGGCGCTACTATCAACTCATTTTAGTTTCACTATGATGTCCGATTTTATACCGGAAGATACACAGCTAACGAAAGAAAGGAGGAAAGGGGGAGGAGCACAAGCAAGTACAAAAAACAAAAAAAGTGAAGGATGACATTTCAAACGGTCGCGTTACAAATGCACTTTTGCACGGTAAAATCTAATGATTTGATAAGTATTGCAGTTCTTTCTTTGTCAATGCTAAAGAAGCTGTGCTGACGCAGTCGTCTTTTAAGGAAACTATCTGGTGGGCCTCAATGATCTCTCGTGTCAACTGATCCTCGTGTCGAGCTACAACCCTAGTCTTATCAGTTGACACGAGCCTTATCCGTTGACCTAGTCTTATCAGTTGACACGAGAGATCATCGAGGCCCACCAGATAGTTTCCTTAAAAGACAACTGTGTTAGCACAGCTTCTTTAGCATTGACAAAGAAAGAACTGCAATACTTATCAAATCATTAGATTTTACCGTGCAAAAGTGCATTTGTAACGCGACCGTTTGAAATGTCATCCTTCACTTTTTTTGTTTTTTGTACTTGCTTGTGCTCCTCCCCCTTTCCTCCTTTCTTTCGTTAGCTGTGTATCTTCCGGTGTAAAATCGGACATCATAGTGAAACTAAAATGAGTTGATAGTAGCGCCGTGTCCCGTTCACTTCGTTCGTCCTTGTTCAATTTGCGCTTACTTACACGATGAATGACCAACTCGCCCAAGAAACCACTCTGATGGAGATTTCAACGTTGGCGTCTCACGGCCCGATGCGACTTGACTGCTTCCCTCCGTGGTCGAGCGGTTTGGGTTGGTGCGTTACACAGACAGTAAGATGCCTAAGACGCGCAAAGGAAACCGATAGCCCCATGTTTGTCCCCTAGAGTAAAAGTTTCAATCAGCTAATTAGCTAGCAAGTACACTCAATCGCAAATTACAAACAAACGTGTTTTGCTTCGTCCATTCCTTGCGCTGCACCCAGCTTCGCTGATCATTCTTCACGGAGTGGAAGGGTACAGTTTTTTTTTTTTTTAGCTCCGGCAAACATTCCATAAGTGCATTTGCTACACCATAGGCCGGTTGAATGAAGGGTAATTTGCAATGTGTAATTTTAAACACCAATTCCATTAAAACGGAAATGCTGCTTCACGTTGGAAAAAATTGCAGGGGGTTACGGACCACCATTTTTTCGAATAAGGCAAAGTCACACGCTGTCTTAATGGTCCTACGACCGGGTTTTACTGCAACTGTTCTCCGTGAGACTCCCATGTTTATTTCTGTTTTGTAACAAAAATAAAAGCTTCGTTCAACGAACGAACGGAAGTTTAAGTGAGCCAAACTTTTACGAAATCCCCGGTTTTAAACATTCTTGTGTAACAAAATTGCTTGAGTGAGGTTTGTCTTAAACGTTCTCCGGTGTCTCGAAGTTCTTTTCACTTGTTGCTGTCAAGTTGTCAAGCTGTCAAGTTGCCCCGACATAAGATTTGAAAAGGTGAAGCTTCGAAGTTGGACTCATTCCTTGCTCGAAATAAGGAAGACAAACATGTGTTCTCTTGCTCTGTGCGGTACTTTGCAGCAAAAGTAAACAGTGCGGGAATTTATGATCGCACATTGAACGTCCTTCACTGCAATCGATACGTCCGGTGGACGGTGGTCGTACAGGGCCTACAATGCTCGTGCAGTAACTGGTCCATGAAGTCCGTGCTAGCCTTTGTTTTGATGTCAGTCTAGCTTCCTAGCACTTCATAAAGCGTAAATATTTTGTAATGAGGTTAGTTTTGTCCTCTTTCTGGGATTTAACCTAACTTTGGCTCCGTTTGGTTGTGAGGTAACTCCAATTTTGCCGCGGGGCCGAACGTCATGGCAGTCAGCCAATGACAGCTGCGGTGCGGCGGCACGCGATGCATCGCGTTTTCTCAAGCACTCACACAGCCAACATGGCGCCTCTCACTGCCGCTGTTTTCGCGCGGAACCCCGCATCAGCCATGGAAATGCATTCGCTATGAAGAAACCGGCCTTAGTACGTACTCATGCACACTCATTTCTCTGAGCACGGCTTTCTTTAACGCGCGTCCTCGTTGATGCGATGTGATCGGCGGGGCAGAAAAGCGAACTTCACTCCGTTTTCACTCCGTCCGCGCGTTTTGTGTCCAGCGGGGCCCTGTCGTTCCCACGGTTACCTAGCTTATCCTTTCCGTACGGACGGACTAAAAAACGCACGGCCAGCTTTTACGCGACGCTTTCGAAAGAGACCTCGCGGAGAGCTCCGGGCGCGAACGCAGCGTCAAGTGTCAAAAATGCAAGAACAACGTTGTGGCGACTCGTGCGAACGCCAGGCGTCTTGTTTTTGTGTGTTTTTGTCGCAAACATGGCCTGTCAAAAGCGTGCCGCGATTTTTTTTCCCTCGCTTTTTCTGCTCTCTACCAGCTTTCTCCTCGTTCCCGCTGTTTTTTGTTCATTAATTATTTCGTAGCTTGGTTGATTCTTCTGGTCAGCGTACGATCACCGAGCGGTTTGGCTGTATCGGTTGGCTTGTCTGCCGTGCATACATTAAGGGGAGGGAGGGGGGGGGGGTTGCAGATTTATTCACATTTTCTTTTTCTTGTTTGCTACGCTGAGTTGGCTGGCGCTCTACTTTTCTTCTTTCGCCTGACGAGATATCGAAGCGGCGCGTTCGTCGCCCGTCGTCGCAGGGTGGTCGGAGGGGAAGAAGACTGCGCAAGCGCCGCACGCTGCTTTTGTTTTGTGCCCCGTCGCCGCCGCTCACTATGATCTCTATGATGCGGACGGCTAGGAGCTGTCTGCGAACGCCAACTTCGCACGCACAAGACGCAATACAGGTTCGCGCCTCCTCCCGTCGCCTGGCTCGCGCCTCTGGGATGGTAACATCGCCTAATGCCGCGAGGCCGGCATCCCAGCAGTTTTTATTTTCATTTTTTTGGGGGAGAGGCGTCCTGAATGTCTGCGGTGACTGACATGCCGGTGTGCCTGCAGTCCATATTCACCCGGCGATTTTCAGCTTCCTTTTAGTGAATTTCTTTGTTAGGGCTGAGCGGACCTGCCCGCGCACGTGTTTACACAGGGTAGTGGGGAATGCGTGTGAGCCGTTGTTTTCTTACTCCTGTTTTTTACTTTCGCGCCATTCGGCATAAGCTTACGTTTTTTGCCAGTTTTAGAGACTAAAAGCGGCGTTTTGGTAAATAATAGCTGCACACAAATTTGGACATGTGTCATGGAGCTCACAAATCACCTGAAGGGTTAATCAAGCCCAGCATTGCAGTATGCTGTTAGGACTAGAAGGCTGCAATTGAGGTATGTTCTTTGGAAATGTGTTTGTGGATCTTTTGTCTAGACCTACATCATGTAGGTCTAGTGACAGCTATCATGTAGTGTCGTCAGCCGACAATGGTAACTGCGACGGGCGAAAAGAACAACAGAGCATGATCTCATGTTAATGCTTCAGCCAAGCTAATATCGTTCAATCTAAGGTCGAATAGCCGAATTGGGGTATAGTGTTCTTTGCCGGTGCGTGATTTGCTTGAAAACGGTGTTTTACACAAGAGTGGAAGATTGGGCAAGTTGGTGCGGATTTAACACAGTGCAAAGGACGACAAAACGCAGTAGCGGGGAACATACAAGACAGGTGCCATCTAACAACTGAAATTTTCTAAATCTGGACTGATAAATCATCGCTGTACAGCCACGAAAGCAATCACTGTTGAAGAACACACACTGCTACAAGGCTATCAAATTATTGTCAAGATGTGACACCCTATCATCCGTGTGTAGTGCACGACCTTTGAAAATGATTGTTTTGGTGCAAGCGCAATAGGGAACTACAGTTTTACGTTACTTGGCACGCGTATTGCGCCTTCTCCGCCTCTACATTTTGCCATCTTTTTGTTGTATTTAAACTTTTTTTTCGGTGGAGGGTGTTGAAAATGCAAACCTTGTGCTAGACAACAACTGCAGTTTTATGGCTCACGGCGCAATAAACAAAGGAGACTCATTAGCCCTCTTTGTTCTCCGCGTATGCGCTACAGAATTCAGCTTACCCTTTTGGGTACACAGTCGTTTCATTGCGAAGCCTTACTGGTTGGCCACTCGCTCAGGATATGCCTTTTTTTCTCTTTTTCTTTTTCTTTTTTCCGTTTCCGGTTGCCTTTACAATCTCCCATTTCATTCTGTCCAAGAAATGTCTGAGCAATGTGTTGAGGCAAAATTTTTTGCCAAAACCCATGTCTTGCAAATGAATCAATGCTGTACTTCCTCTCAAAGTGTGCGGGTAGCCTGGTTGCTTTGTCATCACATGCAAGTGCTTCCTTTTTAGCTATGTGATGAAACTAACCGGATAAACTAACCCCGTTTCGTGGCCACACAAGCGAGGAATTCAAAGTTTCGTGTAGGTGCTCGAAAAAGGAATAACCAGCAGCTTTACATATGAAACAGGGTTTTGAGTGTGTGCCACAGGTGCGTTTTGGTCACTTTAGACTGAAGCAGCCTGCGGTGTTGAAATCGTGGGAAGCAATAAGCATGCCTAAGCGGTGTATTTGTGGCATTAAAACCAGTAGGCGCACAACGCCAGCTGTTACAATTCTATTGTTAGAAATACTGGGCTGAACGTACCCTGCGCCTCTTACAACGGCACGCTAATGACCTATCTCAACTGCTGGCAAAGTTTAGTCTAGGTGTTTGGCGCAGATGTTCTATTTAAAGATGGAATCTTTTTAACGTGTTGTTCTTGCCCGCCATGCAAGCCTCAATGAGCACACCGTTATCAGTCAGGTGGTCTTTGTCTAGCGGGGTGAGGAACCGAGCTCTTCTTATGTACGTTTACAACCACTCAAAGCTTGTGTAGTCAATTGAAAATTTTAGTTTTTATTTTGTAATAACTCGTCAATCTGAATTCGCCTATGACCTATTTTTTGCAATATAAGACAAATGAGAGGAAAGTTCGGACATTGAAATAACCAGAAATTGGCCTGGTTTGCCTGAAATGGCCATAGGATGTCATACTTTGAGTTTGTGTGAGTCCCATTTCATAGCACGGTGACAACTCCTGCTATTGGGGTCACCAATGCTGCTGATAACCTTATGATGCCACCACGAATCAATATCATCGTACGAAATTCTTTGCCCAAACCCTCACAGATAACTAGAGTGAAGCTTGTTATCGCGATTCACTATATGCTATGTTTCTTTAAAAAAAAGCTTCCTATTAAGGCAAGTGGGAGACAACAGTACAGCTTGTCACGCCCACCTGTCTTATTTATTTGTTGCCATTGATGGCAAACCAAGCCTAAGATGTCATCTGCATCTCAAATTCGGGGTATGCCGGTAGTATTGTTATTTTGTTTTTCAACTAAAAATAGGCTGTCCTTTGTTTGTTTTTAGCACTTTGGGGTTCATGGGCAAATGGGAAAGAAAAGGTTTTGTGGATTCCTTCTATGTACCTGCACAAATTATGACCCCTAATTGGCGGTGCTGACTCAGACGCTCTGGACAGATTCTAGTACTTTGCAAACCTTTTAACACCCCAGACCTCATGTGCGGAAAATCCAAATTTTCATGCAGTGGTATCGCATCACTGCATGCAAGCCGAAGGTGGAAGTTTACGAGCCACAGTGCTTGTCACTTGGGTTTGAACGGCAACGCAGAATTTAGAGAGAAATGTTCGTGTAATTTGTGAGAAATTGGCTTAGTAGCCAAAGCCGACAAGTTTCATGACTGTGGTAATATAGGCACTACTGCAGGGTATTTTAAGTCTACACCCTGGAGTACAATTCTTTAGCTCTTATTCCTGGCTGAATTGTGTAGTTTTTTTTATTTGCTGGAATGTTTGAGCTGTGGTTGCAGGTTCCCATTGCTGTGACACGAATTGTCATCGTGATTTTCTCGAGGAAAACTGTACAAGGGAGGAGCAACTTTTGGGTTAACATTTTGTGGCAAAATGGAAAAGCGCCTAATTGGCTGTAAAAACATGCATCAGTGTGTACTGTAAGCATTAGCTTAGTTGGGCCATTGCTGACTTGGGGGCCACAGGGCTGAGCCTGTAGCCCTTAGCGCCTGAGTATGCCTTCTCCATCTGCCCAACTGGTACTATTGAATCTCTGGGCCACCATAACATTTCCAGCATTTCTGTTGCATCAGTTGCATTTTTGTGCCAGTTTGCATATTTAGGGAGCAAGAGGGGGATTGGCAATTGTTGAAGGGGATTGGCAGGTGTTTGTGTGGAGGTGATGTCCTGATACACCCACCAACAAACTTACAGCCACTTTATGTATAGAGCATTTCATTGTGGCTAAGGCGTTTCTGTGCACAAGCTTGTGGGTCTTTTTTTTTTCTTTTCTTTTCTTTTTTTTAGTTTCTACTGGGATGATCGTATTTCTTTCGTGGGTCTGCAATGAGGGGTGTGGAAGAAAGAAAAAAAAAAACTGGAAAATAAACGTTCCACTACAGCACACTTACAAGCTTGCCATACATTGTCCTGTTACAAGCAGATACCGCTGCAGCATACTATAAAGCCTACAGTTTGTGATGCTGTTCCGATTGTGTACAAGTTATTCTTAAACATGAAATTGCGAGAACGTGGTTTTAACAGTGCAAACCAGGTGGCCTGAGGTTGCCTGTTGGTGTGGCTGCTTCGTCATTGCTGTGGTGGGCACGAGGTCAGAGCTTTTGTTTGCTGCCACAAGCTGTTTTTCCAAAGGTAGGCAGGGAATGAAAATGTCAGTGTGTGTGTGCGATTTTGGCGAGTGTTCAATGAACCCCAGGTAGTGGAAATTAATTTGTAGGCCCCCCACTACATTTCATTCCGTTGCCCGGGAAGGGCTATGGCACGCGAGAGGTTTGTTTAAGTAGATGGGAGAGTAAAGACCGCTCTTAAAGCTTTTTTTTTTTTTTTTTGGTAATATTGCAGCGAGAGAAAGTGCACTGAGTCGTTCCATTCGGAGGACCTGTAGAATCAGCGGTGTTTCTTTAGAGGAGAAGCAAGTGCTTTCTCCACCGAGGATGTTGGCCGGTTCACAACGAGATAATACGTCCTTTGCTTAGATTGCACTGCTCTGGCTCTGGCTTATCTCGATGGGCACATCGTGTTCTCGTGCGAGCAACAAAAACGTAACACACTCATTTCTTCCGGAGGAGTTGCTTTGGGACGATGAGAAGCCACGTTGGCTCTTTGAATGAAGCCGTTCGTCGTGCTGATACAATGCAGTGTTTTTGTCTTTCGGTGAGTTTACCGTAAGCTGTTGTCTGAACTATGTGATTGAGCTGGGGCTGTAATTCACCGTGGCGTTGTGAGCCAAGTGTCCGCATGTCGGCAGTAAAGGTAAATAAGGACATTTGCGCATGTTCCGTCGAAAAGTGGTTTGAGAAAGCCACATTGGCCTCGTTAACAGCTGTCGCTAAGCAATCGCAGTGATGCAGCATGTAATTTTAGGTATGGTGTGCTTCTTGTGTGTGTATTCCTCATTGTGTTTCTTCTGGCATGTTTTTCAGGGGAATTATTGTTTATTGGTTTACATTTCATTTTTTCTCTGGGAAAGGGAAGGAAGGGGACAAGTTCAAACCCAACTTGTTTAAGCTTTGGCACATTAAGGTAGAAAGAAATAGAGGCTCGTAAACCTTTCAACCATTGATGGGACGAGAATTTCTGGCTAACAGCGAAGCCTGCACACACAGTTAAAGACACAAAAATACACGAAGCGAGTTGATAGAATAGCAGGCTTAGCTTTAAAAATGTGCCATTGTAGGCCACAGTATCGCTTTGTCATGCAAGAAAATGACGAAGATGTAGCAACCTGTGGCGTTGGCACGGCACGTTTTTTATGCTCCGTAGCTCACGCGGGTGTTAACCCTGAAGACAGGGGAAGGGATTTTCGGTAGAGTTTTGCAGCCCAGGTTACTGAGCTGGCAGTGTGGGCTTGCTGCACTGAACATCAATTCTGTACAGCCAAGCTATTCTATTCTATTCTATTCTATTCTAAGCATTCTATCGCTGCTCGAAGGCATGCTGACAGTACCCGTAGTGTTGTTTTTGTGCCTCGGGGGTTCGTGGTTGAGGAAAGTGCGAACTATCAGCAGGGACAGGATAAGCATACGATGACAAAAAGTGCTTTGGCGGTCATTGTCTCTTGTCCATGTCGATAGTTGGTGCGTTCCTCAATTGTGATGTCATACGAACAGAGCCAAAGTAGCCACACAAAGCTCAAGAGAAGGATCGTGCTCGCAGGTGGGCGGAGGTGCGTGCTGAGGTGAGCGGCAGGATGCCCAAGCGGTCGTCGCGGCCGGGCAAGGGGGGCGAGGAGGTGGTGCAGAGGGCCTCCCCCCGGGTGGCCAAGCGGCAGCTGCTCGGGGAGCGGCTGGCCGACAACGACAGCCACACGGTCGTGCGCAAGTGCGAGAAGGTCAGCTGCCAGGAGACACGCCCCAGCTGCTTCGCCCGGACCTCCAAGAGGTGGGTGCACCACGGGGGAGGGGACTGTCTCTGTCGCTGCTGTGGACGACATAGTGTCGGTCGCGAGAGTGTCCAGTGTCCGCCGGAATGCCCGAGACACCTTGCTTCCACCTCCCATTGTCGGGGGGGGGCTTTGTAGTCTTGTCACTTGAGACGCTTTGCTTTGCAATTCGCCTGAACGCTTTTGAGTGGCTTTCTTTCTGTCTCTAACGCGTTATGCCGCTGTTCATTGCTGCTGCAATGTAATGGGAGAGCCGATGGCGATGGCGAATTTCACTTTTCTTCCATGCCCTTAATCTGCGATGAACTGGCATGGAGGACGAGCTCTCAGTAGTGCCGGGAAGGGGTCGTGAAGAGGTTTTCAAACTGTGTTGTGTGGGTACTTGTAACTGTGGAACCTTGATAAACAAAACAATGCATACCCGTTTCGTTGCCCGATATTGGCAAATAGGGAAATAAACACAGTTATGGTTTCATCTAGGCTTTCCTCCTCAACTTGTGAAGTGACGTCTTGGTATGAACCCAACCACAGTTCCCCCTCGCCTGCGCGACATCTTGGCATACAGGGGGCTTGCAAAGGGTCAGATAAAGCTACAACATGGGCGCCAGGATGGAACTCGCCCTGCAACTGAGCGGGAGATGTCTGATCTCTGATAGGACTGATTAATATTGGTCGAACTTTTGAAACAACATGGGCGAGTGGCACAGGCACTTAGAAGTGGCCAGTATTTACAGTATACTGGGTGTTTGGAAACTGTTTACGCTGTTTCGCACGAGTCTAAGCTGTCGTTCTGCTAGCCGGTATTCTTGCACAAGCTTGCCGACGTCTGTCTCGTGTAGTCTGTAGTGCAAGTTGCGCGACAGGGAAACTTCTGACGTTGTGACATAAACGACCAAAAGCTTAAAATGAGAATTTACTACATAAACATGTTTATTGAACGAACTTAGAGTACCATTTCCGGTCTATAAGTCACACCTTTGTATAAGTCGCACCCCCCTCAAAATGAGTTTTTCCAAAAAAAAAAAAACGTATATAAGTCGCACCGTTGTATAAGACGCACTTGTTAATTAGGTAAACTCATAGTGAATCAGATTGTTAGAAAGTGCGGCGAAAGTACATGGTTGTGGTGGCCGCCGCCTATTAACGCATCCCCCTGTAAGCAGGGCTAGACAAGGGCATATAACATCCAAGTCTGGACATAACTAACTTCTCAAAAATGGTTTATAGATACACACAGATGGCATGTACTTACGGACGGCGTTTAGGCAAAACCATCGAAGTCTTTTTCCTCAGACTCGCTAACAAATAATTCAGTATCTTCAGTGGGAGTTCCACCGGTGCATCACTGTCGTCCTCCGACTCTCTGATGTCTTCTTTGCCAACATCGTAACCACTCGTGGACCGGATTACTCCGGCCTTTATCAACCCGGCTACAACTGTTTTTGTAGAAATGGAGCCCGAAGAGTCGGAGACCCATTTGGCCACCTCTCCAAACATCGCCCGTCTCTTGTGTGCTGTCGTAAATCAGCACAATAAAGGTGTCATGGCGGACGGAAATGGCGCGAAAATCAAAACTTATCTCCAAGCTGTCATTTTAAAAATTAGCAGCACGTTTACCTCCTTCAGAGTAACTGTCTGTAATAATTCATGAGCTGCATTTGGTTTTTGCAGCCCAGTTTGATGTTACTTTGAATTTATTCTGAACTGTAGTTACTGCGCATGGCCTAAAGTGGCGCGTGGTTGTCGCAGGCCATTATCATTCTTTTTGACTAGAAAAAGCTGCAAATTCTTTGGTGCAAGGTCCCGAAGCGACATATGGGCTATGAGAAATGCCGTACCGGTGGACTTGGGATTGATTTACACCATAGAGATGTGTCTCAATGTGCGCTGGCCACGCGCGGCCACCGCGAACCAGATTTATTCCATACATAAGTCGCACCGGTGGATAAGACGCACCAACGAAAATTTCAGAAATAAACCGCGACTTATACACCGGAAAATACGGTAGTCCGAACTTAAAACCAACCAGTCATTTACTCATCAAGTGCAAAAATAGCTAGCAAGACTGAGTGATACAATGCCAAGTCCCACCATCACGCAGTTCGACTGCATTCCTGTCCCTTCCAATAAACAATGCAGTTAACGTTGTTTTCGGGCCCCTTTGGCTTACTGCAGAACCGTTCAACATTAAGCTAGCAGCCAAAGCTCTGGGTTGGTTAGAATTTCCAGAGTTCCGGGTTACAAATGCAAAGCGGCCTTTGTGCCGCAGTTTTCTGTTTTGTGGGAGACAATCCCCCTTTTTTTTTTCATCTCATCACAAAATTGCACTGACACAAACTTCATGCAGTAGCAATTGCTGCTTGAATGTTATTAGAGTTATTAATGTTTGCACATCATTGAATGACAGAGATCCAGATGTGCATTGAATAGCCTTGTGCATTTTCCCCTGGCTAGTCTCTAGCAAGCGGCACTATGCGAGGAGGGCACTTGCTTTCCTTAAATTAACATTTTTTTCTGTTCCGTGCCTTGATCTGGGACGACTGCTCTCGCAGACAATGCTGCATGTGACAAATATTAATTACTGATTTTTCTCAATAGCTGAAAATGGGGATAGGGATGTTTGTTCTTTGTTGCCACCTTGTACTGCTGAGCACGAGGTTGCGGGTTTGATTCCCGGCTGCGGCAGCCGCTTTTTTGGTGGCGATGAAAAGTGAAATACCTCTGTGTTCGACATTTCGGCGCGTGTAAAGAACCCCAGGTGGTCAAAATTAATCCGAAGTCCTCCACTACGGCGCCTCATTGCCTTTGTAGCGTCGGCACGTTAAGCCCCACAACCAATCAAATCAATTTTTTGTTGCCCCACTTGTGTGAGCACGCCAACATTCCGGCCTGCACCGACTGCGCTCCGTGCAGGTGCTGTGGGGATGGCTACACCTCGCGGTGGTACCACCTGTCATCGGGCGAGCACTTCTGCAACGAGTGCTTCGAGTACTACTACCGCACGTAAGCCCGTGTACCGTCCTCCGTAGAGGGAGTTGGGTAGGGAGACTTTCTTGGCACGGGATGATGACCTTTGACCCCTGGTGCAGTTCCAAGCCGGGCTTTGGCGAGTACAGCCGGTGGCGGGAGCACTGGTCCCAGAACGCGCGTTCGGACGCCTCGCTGCGCCTGTTCATGGCCGACCAGGTGCTGCCTTTCTGGGCCCAGTGCGGCCGCTGCCGCAAGTGGCGACGCCTGCCCAAGGGGGACGACCTGACGCCGGACTTTGTCGACTCCTTCACCTGCCACGACATTCCCTCCTACGACGACGGCGGCAGCGGCACGGTGAGCGGGCTGGCGGAATCGGAACGTCACTCTTTGTGAGGAACGGCGTGCGCCCTAACGGCACACTAATTGGAGGAACACAAAATGCAGATGATTTAACGCCCATTCCAATAACACCAGTATTTTAAATGTTTCCATAATCATTGTTGTGAAAAAAAAACATTAATTAGAGTTTTTGTCAAGTTTTCGAAGAACATGGTTAAAAAGGAGTTGTGTATAGCAAACCACCGATGGTAGAAAAATTTCAGATATATATTTTGTAGGGAAACATTTCAAAGAACACGTCCTAGAAAAAATGTCGTCTTGCTCAGAACAGTTTGTCAGGTATGAAAAAAATTTTAGCACACGCGGTGCCCGTGCCATTTGGCGAAGCCCAACCTCCATTTGAAAATGTGCAATTTTTGAGTGGTTCCATGGAAAAAATCTGGCAATTTGACATTATCAGAGGCACCAGTTTGTCCCCACGTGACGTAAAACATCTTGTCAATGACTGGCTTTGCATTTACGGCCAGCACAGTATTCGGGACAAGCACGCGATACGAAAAAATATGCATGGAGTTGAGAACGAAACTCTGGGGTTGGTGCTTGTTGACGTTCACTGTTAGTTATCTCTCAAAACATAAACTTGGGGTTTATGACTCTATGACTCGCTGTTGTAGCCTTGCTTGCAGGAATGAGGTGCGACGCACTAGAATCGTGCCTAGCAAACTTTGGACGAGTAGTTATTGTGCTATAAAAAAGATCAGCACAACGAGCCTCCTCCATTGCAGCGCCACCTAACGTTTTTGGAATGAAACAGTACAAAAACTTATCGGAGACTCCGTCCGAATAGACAGCTCAACTGTGGAGTAACACTAGACCCCCGGAGATACCCTCGTATGGAAACGAAACTGGAAGGCGAACAGCTGGCAGTGTGTAAGGCCGGTTTGAAGAGCTGTCCTCGTCGAAACAGATATCTGGTGACTGGGTGTTTGTTATCTTTTGACTTGCATCGGACATTCTTATCAGGGAAATCGGGTTAGGGTTAGGATCAGTCGCGGACGCTCAAGGTGCAATGGCAAGTAGGCTTGAAGTTATCTAGTAACACCAAATATGAATTTGGCAATGCAGAAACGAAACCGAAACTTGTAAACTGTTTGTGAGTGGTTCTGTGGGAAGTAGAACTGCAACACAGCGAGAACAACGTGTGAAAGGCAATAAAACTGCCTAAAATCATAAAGTAGCTTTGCAAAAAGGCACTGCTTGATACTTTCAGCCGATTTCAGGGATTGTTACTCTCAGAGTGCAAACCTGACGATTGCAAATCATTTTTTTATTGACCATCCGTGCCCTGATAACAAAGAACAAACACTGATGCAGAGTAATTATGAGCGGCATGCATTCCTCGTTGGTAGCAGTGACACACGATGACCACGCCCCTTTTCCACACCCAGGTGATGCAAACGCGTGTCAAAAACCATGTTTGTTGCAGAAGTAAAACAAAACTGATTTTTAAAGGGCATTTTCTGAGCTAACCCCAAATAGCTTTACTTGTACCATAAACGCCTGAAACGCTATCACAAGGGGCTCCCAAGGTATTGTTCAAATTGAATAGGCGCTGTAACGAAAGAGCTAAGCATGGAGTACCTCTGGGTGGTACATAACCCACCTTCAAGTTTCTGCATGTGGGGCCACGGCACAGATTTTACAAAATGAAACACACTTATCCGTGACTGGGTACCCAGGCTACCCACATTCCAAAGGGGGAGTGAGAGCCACTTGGCGGCAAATCGTTTGTTGTTAAGCGAGAACAAGTGGTTGATATTATGCACAAGTTTCACAAGCTGCTTTGCGGATGAGTAATTTGTTTAACAATTTATTAGGAGAATTCTCGGTGGAGGTGAAAAGCAAGAACGCCCTGTGTTCGAGGTTTCGGCGGTCAAAATTAATCTCTGGGTGGTTAAGATTAATTTGGAGCCCTCCGCTGCGGCGTGCCTAATCGCCTGTGAAGTGCTGGCACATTAAACCTCATAATCAATCCATTTTCTTCAGTGAGAATGTGCAGCAGCAAAAATAGCGCCTGTTTTCTTGGGTCCAGCTGTTGCCAAGTCTATGTGTGGACCTATGTGTAACAGTAATACTAATTCCATAATACAAATGGAATTAGTATTACTGACTTTCTTTTTGTGTGTGTGGTTTTCATTCGCGGTGTTTTTTCCATGTTTCAGGAAGACACTAAGACAGACGAATGCTCTGTGCCGGAGGACCCCGTGAGTGACATTCTTTTGCCCTGTTCCTTTTCTTACTCTATTAAAGTAATTACGAGAGGAGGCATGGAATCGTTGTGTATAGGTGGCACATTACTTTCTGTGTTGACTTTGTAGCGGCAGCAACAAAATTGGAATGTGTCTTTACGTCAGCTTAGCTCACTCTCGCTTTGGCAAGCCTTCATCAAATGTTTTCAGGAAACGTAGGACTCTTGAGATCTGCTGTAGTGGGTGCAGCCAAGAAAATTTTGAGGTGTTCTTGATTACCAAAGTGGGGCAGTTTGTGCATTGACATACCACCATTTGCTGGTTAGGTGGCGACAGTGAGGGGCAGTTGTGAGTTGGCGTTGGTGTGTTTCCACTTCCCTGTTTGTTCCCGGTCTCTGTGCCATTCTTCCTAAGAGTATTCCAGTAGGGCCACATTGTAGCAAACCTGGTGGGCGCAAAAAATTGGGTGTAGCGTGCGAATGCAGATTTCGCGTGCCTTGTTTCTTAATTGCGACGTAGCTTGTGTCTGTAAAAAATGGCTTCACCATCCATTCCTAAAGAAAGCTGAGAGAAGTGCGAAGGCTTTCTAACATCAAAACTGCGTCAAAAGTGCGTCGAAACATTCGCTAGAATTGCGTCCAATCGATCATCAAACCTTCAAGACCCAAATCGCAAACGAAGAACTAAGTAAATGCATCTATGAACGATCTAAATGTATATTGATATCTGGTTTATGAGGTAGTAAAGGTATACCATTGCGCTCCTTCAAGGAGCCATTAAGAGAAAATACAACTTCGTTTAATTTGAAAGAACTAGGATTCAGTATCTCACTCAGCTCGATTACAGCCACAAAAGATGTTTTTTTAACAAAAAAAAAAAAAGCAAGAAGTATTTAAAACTTTCAAATTTTGCGCCACAGTGACGTGTTATGAGCACGAATGACGTCATACGGGCCAACAATAAAACAATTTTCAGTGCGTTAACTGAACGTTAGCATTCAAGTGATGCGGTCAAATGGAAGTAGAGGCCCCATTACAGACGTCCAGTCATGTGTCGTCACGACAGGTCAGTTAGGCGGCCGCCAATCACACGAACAAGTTTCCGTGACGTCATAGAAAAGTTGCGGGAAATTGGCTAGGGGGTCACGACTGCTGCACACGTTTTCTTCAATATCTCCGTTATTTGTTCGAAGATTGCGATGATAGTGGTATCATTGTTATCGGGACTAAGCAGTCTTTCTAATAAACCCAACTTGTATTTTGTTTTCATGGCTCCTTTCATGATCAATGCATGTATTCTATCTAGAGCCGTTCATGTTTTACTATTTTTGTAAGCACTGGAGCATCTACAACACTGAGTGTGAAACCCATTCAGGCACAGGAACACAATGAACTGCGGGGCGGTGTGTTTGGGTTTTGAACACATAACGCAGCAGAAATGGGGGGAAAAAAAAAAAGAAAAGAAAGAAAAGATGAATATTTTCATTTACAATGATGGACTCTCGTACTAAGAAACACTGGGGGGACCCTCCTTTCCAGAATGCAGCAGCAGCCATGAAGCCCGAATGGATCTGCACGCTGACGCAGCCGCCTTTCCTGATCCGCTCGCCAGCCCAGCAGTTTCTGTCGGACTACTTTGCCGATGGAGTGGGCCTCAGCCCCTCTGCGGACGGCTGTGCTGAGGGTGAGTTGTCCGCCTGCCCGGAGTTGTTTTTGAGGCTGGCTGTAAGGCGGCTTCCCAGGGTGCGTTGATGGACCCCAAAAAGCTCACTGAAGTTGACGGCGTGGGCTTGAAAAATCGAAAGGCTGTTTAGGAATTGGGGACAAATTAGTAGACTAATGCATTATCTGACATCGTTGCCTCGTTTACTTGTGCCAGGTCCAGGTGCATAAAAAATTGTTGTGCATTTGGGACCGTTTGTAGGGTTTGTGTCAAAATGCGTGACAAGGCATGGGAGCAGGCAGTGTGGCCTCAATTCGCACTGGGTTTGCACTCGCTTGCTTGACAGGCGAAACATTGGGTTAAACCGAAGCCTAGGAACTTAGAGTTCTCGTGAGAGCTTGAAGAGCGACTTCTCTTGTAGCGCATTCAGTTTTCGATGACGTGCGGCGGAAGGCTTAACTATGAGTACTCGAGCCCATCATTCCAGGCCAGCTTAAACTAGATCTTTGTGAACCCACTCAAGAAGGACTGGTGGCCTGACCTGGGCCTGTGCCAGATCCTTGAAGGGACACTAAAGGCTGAATGAAATTTTGTTTTAACTGAAAGATCATATGTTTCGTAGCTCTCTCAGCTTTTGTTCGACAAGAAACGATGCATTATTTGCTGAGAACTGGCATATCTCTCACCTGCTTCCCTTTCGTTTCACAAACTGGGAAGCTAACCGCAGGCAGCACCGGTGTGGTCTAGAGCATAAACGCTGGCAACGGTAGCTTTTACGTCTCCGGGCCTCAGCGAACTACGACAACGTTTCGTGGGCCGAGGGGGCTGGCTTGGACGTTTATGATTTTTCACCAACGGAATGAGAAACGCTTTTAAATGCTCGAGCGGTCGGTGTGCCTGCCTACTCCGGATTCCCGGACCCCATCCAGCCTGCTCCCAGCAGTTCCTCTTTTCAAATCAACAAGCGCCATTTCAAATATCAAGGGTGGTGTCCCGGGTTCCGGGCTTCCGCCGTTTTAGGAAGGTGCCTTCGTTTCACCTTGTCTGGCAAACGCAGCCATCCCATATTATCTTCTCTCGCACGGCACGAGCCCATCGTCTAATAAACACTCTTCACGGCAGACATGTCGGCAGTCGTTGCCTGCGCTCCCCGTGAGACATAACAAGCACAGAGCGACGCGTGCTTTACAGATTATCAACAGCAGCTCTAGGCGAACAGGCTGATTTGTCACCTAACCACTCGCTGTAAATTCAATTCACGGGCGATTATGTTTGAAACGGGCGCATGTTTCCAGTAGCAACATTTTAAATAAAGTGTTACCCCTCCTTCGTGCACAGAGAATGGGAGATTGGAAGCTTGGGCCATTTGCCAATTCTAATGAAGGCTCTTTAGGTGTTTCCTGTCGGGTATATTGCTTGCAGAAGCTTGGGTGCTCACCGTTGTAGGTTACTGGCTTCGCTAATTGCGCACCGATGCTTTTCAAAAACGAAACTGAAAGCATGATGGCTGACTGATTAGTGAGGGGAGCAGCCTGCCTCGCAGTGCATGAAAGCTGTAGTCTGTGTGTTTTAGATAATATGAGGTCATGGGAAGCTTTGGTTTATGTTTATTTCATGTGCTCAAGCACTTAGCAACTGTTTATTTCAGGAAAAATCTGTAGGTGCTTTTTCCAATGAGCTCTCGCCATTCACCACCTTCTTTGTGATGTCACAAACTATAGTACCCAAATGCGTACGGGGTGTTGTCTCCTGTTTTCATGTTTCTGGCATTTTATGCCTTATTAAACAACTTGTAGCTACGAGAGTGGTGTGTTTAGATTCTCGGCACCGTAATCCATCGATACAGGCCAACCTGTATCCACACTTTAGTGCCCCTTGAAAGTGCGGCGCAGCTGTTGGGGTGATAGAATGGACCTGAAGAAGCCGTGTGCACAAAAGTGTTCAACGGCAACACATTTCATGAAACAGCACGGAGTACGTGTAGTCTCGCAACTAATGGGACTCTGTGATTTGTGAAAACTGGCTGCTGTGATTTTTTTTTTTTTTCAGGCGTGTTAAAAAAAAAAGTTCCTTATAGTGTGTTCAACCTTTCGAGGTCGTACAGGGGATTATTTGGTGCATGATGCGTATGCCGCCAAGGGGGAGGCAAATTACCAGTGACGCTGCCGTACGAGGGATAGTTGACAGCCATCCTTTGTTAGCACTTGTTAGAGCTCTGTGTCCACTTTATATTGTTTCTCTCGCAGCGTATGAGTCACAGAATGTTTTTTTTTTTTTTTTTTTTTCCGTACTACATCAGTGCTCCACTTTTTCGGGTCCTCCCTTTCTTTTTTACATATTCACTAAAGGCTGCCTTCTCCATTTCACTCTCTGTCTGACGCCAACTTTTCTATGCCTGTTCTGTCCCCACGTGCAGGCCACGAGAAGCCAGCGCGGCAACAGAATGGCACCAGCAAGAGCAACACCACCGACTGCTACCTCGAGCCAGGTATGGCATCTGTCGTGTGCGTCACTGGGTTGTTGTCTCTGGCCCAGGCTGCACCGCACATGGCCTTGTTCTCTCCGTGTGTCTTACTGGCCTTTTTCACGTACCCGGCCAATTCTTTCGACTAGTAGGGAAGTGAACGATAGCCTGAATAACACAACAGTCTCACAATGGAAGGTGTGATATCCAGCTAGTCCGAAAAATTGGCTAGTGGCTATGTTAAGGTGTGAGTTGCATGCATGAATGCATGTGCATTTGCCCACGCTTAAATGTTGGTTTCTACACTGCACGCCGCATTGACAGCTCGCAAATTGAAAAACAAAACAAAAATATCCTGCCGCAGTGAAGTTCTCAAGCCCTGTTTTAAAAACAAAGGTAGGAGAAGATGATGAGCCTACACAAGTTGTCGTAGCATGAGACCATTTCAGTAATAGTAATGCGCTGTGTTACATGCATTTTTGCGTTCGGTGCATAATTATGGTACACAGTTTGTACCTGGCTCCACCGTTGAGGGTCGAGGGGTTGAGGTGTAACTTTCTAGTTGTGGGGAATGCTAGAATAAGTGAGAAAAAAAAATGGCCAAGGCATGTTAGCAGTGCAGATGAAAATGCATTGTCAGCTTTGGGATATGACGGTGGAGCAGATGACATTATTGCAGAGTTGAGTCCACCTTGTTCAGGTGCAGAGCCAGCAAAAATATGCCCTGGCCTAGCCCTTCTTGCTTGTTGAAATCAGCTGCCGGGGGCACCTTGTTGCCTCGTGCGCTCTCAGACGAGCGGTTGTTTTCAACTTGTTTGCCCTTGTTTGAGGTGTGCTGGCTTGTCATTTTGCCACCTGGAGATGCGTAACAGCTCTGGTTCTGCATTTCTCAGGTTTGGTAAACCTGCTTGTGCGAGCACGATGTTGGAGAGTGGCTTGGAGGCGTTGCCTTTTGTGTTAAGCCTCCCAGCCGTTACCGTCAATGCTGTCCAGTCCAAATAAAGGGGGCAGTAGTGGGGTCATGTCCAAACATCTGGATGGGAAAAGGAAAGCCTGTAGGTTATCGCTCTCGTGTAACAGTGGTGGGAACAACCCTAATGTAGAGTGCCCTGTAGAATGACGATGTCTATTTCCCCCCTTGCCTCGCCTACAGAGCGGCTGACGCAGCTGCTGCAGCCCTTCTACCGGCCCGGGGAGCAGGGCAAGGCCCTCTGCTTCCACCCCGACATCATGGAGACGTACGAGATGGACGCCTTCCCCGAGTACGCCCGCGAACAGGCACGTGTAGTCACTTCTCTTTTTCTCCAAGGGGCATTGTGCGGGATGACCAGAGTGTGCACAGGGCAGTTATACGAGCAGTAAATGGGAAAGTTGGGCGAGTTCGTGGTTATGCACTGGTGAACTAACTAGTGCAAATGTTGGGCAGAAACATTCAAGAGAGGACTGCACAGGTGCTGTATTGTTGGTCCTCTCATATGAATTTTTATCTGTGCTGGTTCACCAAGTATGCAAGTCAGCACTGATTTTGTGCCTGGCTGGTTGGGTGAGATGCCAAGTGGGCGTCGTACTTCACAGGCTGAGCTGAGTTCTTGTACGTGTACGGTACAGTAGCTACGGTACCGTACCGTACGTATTGTACATGTAGCTACCGTACGTACCGTACGGTAGCTACGAGGGACAGAAGGAAGGAACAATGGCTGCCAACACTTTCCCCGTGTTTCCCCGTGGTCGTCCTTCGGTGGTGACACTCTTCTGTCCCCCCTCCCCCTTGGCCGCACAGGTGATGTACCTGGGCGTGCGCAATGTGGTGCTCTCCCTGTGGGCCCTGCGGCCACAGGCGTGGCTGGACCTGCCGTGGGTGTCGCGCCACCTGCTCTGCCGAGGCCTGGTGCGCATCCGCTGCCTGCTCGAGGCCCAGAGGGTGCTGCGCTTCTTCACCGCCCGCGGGCTCATCAACCACGGCGCCCTGCCCCTCGCCCGGCCCTCTGCCCTGCCGCCGCCGCTGCCGGCCTCCTGCCGACAGGTATGCTGGGCGGGGGAGAGGTGGAATCTCGGTTTACAAGGGTGCCAGTAGCACTTTCAGGGTGAGGAGAGGTCGGTTGCCTTGCACTGGCTGTATCGTCCCTCTCTCCCCACCTCAGTTTTGCTTTTAGTGACCTTCTGAAACTGCATCACCATTTGAGCGACCACCTTTTCATGCTGGCTCAACAGCTGCCTTTCTTTATCCTCTATTGCTCCATGCAAAACAGGTGTGGATCCAATTTGCTATTTATGGCATGTGGTCTGATTGGCGGTGTGACGTGCATTACCTATTTGGCGTACCCATGACCACACTGTACAGCCATGGGGTTTCGTACTGACATGGGCTAAAGGGAAATCTGGCACTCTAATTGCACACCACCAATGAGATGTGGAAAGTGTTCCACACTTACTTGGCCTGGCCTGCGTGTTAGCTTCTCTGAGCTTGCGATTGGCACTTTTTTTTTTCCTTGTCTATTTATCCCAAGTGGCTCGCTAGTAGTATGCCATTGTTAGTTCACTGCTTCAGCCCACAACGATTATTGACCTACTTTGGGGTGAGGTATGGTATTGTTTCTGGCCTCATATTTTGTGGCTATTGTAACGCCATGATCACCACAAAATTTATTGCTTTAATGAAGATTGGATGGGTTGGTACGTTTTAAAAATGAACCAGTGCAGAAAGGACACAACACGCAAGAAGGATAACGAAAAGACAGCGTTGTGTCTGCTTGTTCTCTCTTTCTTGTGTTTTGTTGTCACTGTTTATTGCTTTATTGCATTGACTGTAGCTGTGACAACACGTTGAAATTGGGAGGCCATCCCATTGGTGAGTCAAATAGGAACTGTCTCCACATTCTCTTGCATCTCAATGGCTGAGGTGTCATGCTGCTGAGACACAAGGATGGGGGCTCGATCCCAGTTGCAGTGGCTGCTTGTCAGATGGAGGCAAAACGTGGAAACGCTAGTGTGTTGAGATTTTGGCGCATGCTTAAGATTCCTGGCTGGTGGGAATTAATCTGGAGCCGTCCTCCACTAGGGCGCACCTCAGGTGTAGCGTTATGGCATTGAACACCACAATCAATCACAAATAGGGGGACAGTGCAACAGAGACAAAAACACAAGAAGAAGGTGACGATCACGAGAGCTCGTGGTTGTCACCTTCTTCTTGTGTTTTTGTCTCTGTTGCACTGTCCCCCTATTTGTGATCATGCACCAACTTTCCCAAGCCTTAACCCTTACAATCAATCAGTCAAGTTAGAAAAGGAGGGGGAGGTGTAGAGAGAGGCACGGATGCTGGCTGCCTGCGCAAGCTCTAGCCTAAGCCGTTGTCCCCTTGTGCTCGCAGAGGAAGGTGCTGGTGGTGGGAGCGGGCCCGGCGGGCCTGTCAGCGGCACGCCACCTGCGCCGGCTGGGCCTGCAGGTGACCGTGCTGGAGGCCTCCGACCGCCTGGGGGGCAGGGTGCATGACGACACCTCCCTGGGCGTCTGCCTCGGCATGGGCGCTCACATCGTCACGGGCGTCACCAACAGGTGAGCAAGGGGAAGGGGTGCTGCCGATGCTGCGAGGAGGGAAATTAATGTGCCTTTACAATGCTTATGTTTGCGTGTATACATTGCAAGTGATATAGCTGTGTGCACTGTAAGACTTCCGTAGTTTCCCTCATCCCACGAGTTATTCCAAACTTCATCCACTTCACCTGTACAGGGTCGTCATCATCTTGTGTGTGCCAGTAAGAGATCCACAACCATTGTGGCATGCATCTCGCAGTGTGTGTATGTGCGGGTGCATGCGTGCGTGTGCGCGCGCAGGTGCCATGGTTTCCACTTTTATTGCTCTTAGTAGTCTTTTCTAAGAAGGCCAATTACTCACAGAACAAAGTCGTAGTGAGTGACTTTGTTGACGATGCAATGGTGTCCAATAGTTGACTAGTCGCACCAGAATTAAGCTCTTCATTCAGAATAATGAATGTTCATAGTAGAGTACTGTTAATCCTATGGAGCATCAGTTTGGTAGACAGTTCGTGCGCAAGTAACTGTAGGATCTTAAACCCCCCTGCAGTTTTTGAACTTTTTATCGTCACTTTTTGTTCTCATTTGAAGAATTGTAGTTTGGAATTTTCCCAGCCTACTGGTGCCATCGTTGTATTGTGCCATTTGGCAGACGCTTACACATCACTTGCGCAATGCTGTTGCTTGTCAGGGATTGCAACAGCCGAAACTGAGGGCAAAACTAAACGGGGATTTATTTAGGCAAACTTGTGCCTCTAATACTGAAAGAAAAATGGGAGCCACCAAGAAAGGTGTTCTCATGCGAAGCACCACACAGCCAAAATCAGCATTCTCTAGAACGTGCCGTTCCGGGAACTCTTCTTCGTGGCGCCACTTCATAGCAGGCACTCTTGCAACAATACAGTGAAACTTCAGTTGAAAGAACTTCAGGGGACCAAGGAAGAGGCTTGTTTGCTAAAACCTCGCTTGTCTCAAATCTGTGCAGCAGTGTATTGTAGAAGGTCAAAGTGAACTTGCGATATTTAAATGAAAATAGCAACAATTATTGGCAGTCACTTGCATTATTTCGCAGAATCTGCATTTTATGTTCTACTGTGCTGACGAACTAACCACATGTCACCCTTGAGTATGATTATAGAACAATAGCATTTTGAAAAGGTTGAAATTTTCTACAGTTTGCCGTTATTAAGGGGGGACGCGGGTCTTAGAATGGTCCAAAATCGCGAAAATACGCATTTTGGGAAAAACACATTTTTGAAGTCTTTATACCTTCAAGCACCTACTCTAAAAGTTTCACCGCTGAATTTGATCGGGAATAATCTCAAAAACGACTTTGAAAACGCAGCGGGAGCCGCAAAACGCCGAAAACCGGGCTAAAAAAGCTTGAACTTCGCGCGCGCGCCACACTCGAAGCAGACTGCCGGCGGTTGCCATCTTGGGCTCGCTTTGTAGCTGATTTCTTTGTGCGTATTTTGCGCCATCTCAAAATGGCGTCGCATGGGGAGAACGAGCCACGGCCGGACTGGAGCAGCGGCGAGCGCGCACTTTCATACGGCCTGCGCACCCAAGAAGGAACCAATACAGCAGATTCTTTACTGTGGGGGCGCTTCGAACCAACCCTCTGCCCTTCCAACCCGCCTTTCTGTTAGTCGACGCATCGCTTCTGGCCGAGCGCAGCTGTGTGTTTTTGACAGTGCGCTTCGCTGCCGGCGGGACGCTCAGCCCGACCGGAGCGTGAATAGCAGAATCACGTTTAGCTAAGCGATAACCCTATCTCCCTCGACGGGAAATCATTCGCGTCACTGGTCGTGCCCTGTACGTGTGCAAACCAAAACATCATCCGAAAGGAAAAATAAGAAATGATATTTCAGTCACGGAAAGTCAACGTTACTAGATTATTTTCAGTTGTAAAACTGGGCGGCGCTGCCCGGAACCGCCACCGATCCTTCTCTCTGTGGCGCTGCAGTCGCAACCGGCTCGGCAGCCGGGGCGCTCGCAGGCGGTTTCGCTTATGCTTCTCCCTTCGCGTTCCTAGTTCAGCGCCCGGCGCGTACGTTTCTTGTGCGTGCGCGGGCGCTTGGGTAGGCGCACACATCTGGTAATTATTACATTCTCGGAAGCAAATAGCTACAATGAACAGCAGACACAATGACATTTTTTTCGCCCCTTGTGTGGTTCTTCCGGGTCCTTTTTTTGCCGAAGAGCAGTACTCGCAGTAGCCGGCGCATTCAGTGCCGCGGTCTCCGGCGTTTCTTGTTCGCGCGGTCTTTCTCAGTAGTGTTGAATGCGCGATGCCGTTCGAGTGGCACGTTTAGTGATTTGCCAGCGACTGTATTCCATTGATGTGGGCCTCTGCATGTGAAGCTGATGCAGACAATGCCGACCTGCTTTATTCCCGGGTGTACCAGTGGCTACAGCAGCAACAATTAAGAGCAACATGGACAGGCACTTCTTCTCGTCTTCCAAAAATGCGACGCTTCGCTCGCTATGAATTAAGGCCATCCCGCGTGCGGGTAAGGAAAAGGATCTAGTTGGCGGTCAGATACAAAGGAAGGAACAGCGCACATTTTAACGAAGAAGCATTGTGGTGTGTAACTCTGTCCGTCCTTCGTTAAAATGTGCGCTGTTCGAATTCCTTTGTAGCGGATAAGAAGCTTTCGACAAAGTCCAAAGTGTGCGATTGCCATTTTCACGAACAGGACATCGACAAATGGTTCGTACATGCAATGACGTTCTCTCTGAGGAATTCTCTGCGCGCGTCATCAAATCGTATTTGGTGACGTGCATTTCTATTCCAGATTCCTTCAGCGAGAATGTGCCTTGAATGTGCAGGTTAAGTCGGCGCACAACGCGCTAAGCTACTGCAAGCACGCTGGCAATTAAAGTTGTAGAGTTCGATTTAAATGAAAAAAAAAAACCTTGCATACATGTATCTATTTATTACTTTTTTTCTGTTAACATGCTTTGGTATTTTGTAGCCATATTCACCGTAAGCAAAAAAGATGAGTTGATTTCTAAATAAAAATGCTTGCATGTTTCTATTCATTAATTTGTTTCTCTTAACGAGCCATAATCACCTTAAGCAAAAACGATGTGGAGTTGATTGCAAATAAAAAAAAACGTTGCATATATTTTTCTACTTTGTGTCTGCCGTAAAGTGTGTACTGTAAAAACCAATAAATTGCTGCAAAGAACTTTATGCTTATTGACATGTAAGCTGGTTTAACTTCGTCAGTTAAATGACTCAATAATTCTTTCAATTAGAGATATTTCGCATTTGCGGAAACGTCGCTTCTTAGTGACGTACTTTTGGTAAAGCTAACTGTTGTCAGGGCAAAACATGGAAAAGATACTATTCTAAAAAGGACGTCGATAAAATTAGGAAGTTTCGTCTTCGAGTGGCCTTAATTACTAGAGCCACAAAGTGACGTAGCTCCAATTGATGGTGACCTTGCTTCTAATTGGCTGGAAATAAAATGAGCGGTTTCATGATTTTTTTATAAAATTCGGAAGAGTCAATCAAAATAAGCTTTAACGGAGGCTTATTCTACGCTACCAGCTCGCTGCAGACCGTTCACGCTCGTGGTTGGCTGCCAGCGAGCAGCCGACGCAAGCGCGCGCAAACTACGATGCGCTTCGGCTGACCTGTTGAAGAAAGCAAAACAATGAGCCGTAACTAACGGCTTTTACGCCCCACATTAAGCGATCCTGAGCAGCTACTGGAAAGTACTCTGGCCTAGATGTAGTCTGGACGCGGATAACTTGGCGGGTAGCGGGTAGTCTTTAATATTATCGCGCGCTAACGTCATGAAAAGGCCGAAGAGGCATTGGGAGAGGCGCCGTTGCACCCGACGAGCAGCGGCCGGGTAGAGCAAAATGCGGCGGTCCCGCCCTCTCGCGGCACGCCGAGAAACGGAGACACCGGCGATGCACGGCGCATGGGGAGAGTTTTACAACTGAACCTATCTAGTAACGTTGCGGAAAGTGCCGTGTTTATTTGCCTGTCTCACCATTTTCATATAATACAGTCGCTGATAAGATATGAAGACCTCGCATATTTTTTGTCATGCGCCCCACGTTGAAATGTTTCTTTCAAATGTTTGATTCGGCGCTTCCGAATGATAATGTTAGGCTGTTTGACCCTAATAGACCGAAAATTCAGAAGGGGGTAAGGAATCAACTATTTTAAGAACGCCCATGTAAATTAACACTGGCAGGTATCACCTGTAGCCACGGCAGGGCTAGGGCAGCGGCAAATCCGCGCACACCGCTCCTCTACCCCGCCCGTGCTGTGGGTCAACTGGCGAGGGTTGGTCCGAAGCGCCACGAACTAGCGGCGGTGAAAGGTGGGAACTATTCGCCGCGAGCTCGACATGTAGGTGGCGACACCGTCGCGCTGCTAGTGTGGATGCTCCGCTGAGCGGCCCGTAAGAATGCACACTGTGGGCGCGCTTCGTGCTTTTTTCTCGCAGTATGTGCCCACGAAAGGCGCAAACAAGAGTGGTATGCTGTAGTTCGGTTCCTCAACGTTCAATGTATAGCATGGAAGCGGCAGTCAGTTTTCATTATAACGGCAAAAAAAGCGACGGCTCATCGGGAATCTCAGAATTGCCGTAATTGTGACAATGAACTTGTACGCTGTGGCTCGTAGCAACCTCGATCTTTCCAGACTATGGCTTTGAGCCTTCAATAAAAGCATAAATAGAAACAAATCAGTAATCCTCGATCTCTGAAACTGAGTTTACAACGGCAATCTCAATCGCTTTCACTGGTAGCATGACGCATTCTTGCATTTGTGGGATGCCCTGAAATGGTAACACTACTTAACTGCCCCGAAATTCTTTCTAAGAGCTTACGATATTTTTTGTGTGTTCAGAAGGCAACATAAAATTACTGAATTTTGATCAGCGCAGAGATATAAATGTAACCAACGGGTCTTTTAAATTAAATTTTAGCGACTCTGAAGGAAGGTTTGATGAATAACGGTTTCAGATCACTTATTTACGGCTTTCGTCGCGGGTGAACTTGCGAATTGAATTATCAACGCACACAGTACAATCAACATCTCATGTTTAGCTAGGTTTTAGCAAAGTGACAAGCAGGTTTACAGTGTGCAAACCAAGCTTCTGGGATCTCACAGTGAGCACAAGTTTTCTGTTACGGCTGCTCTTTTGACCATTTGCGTTCCTTTTAAAATCTAACAGGTGCCTGCAACAGCGACATGTGTTTGCATTCTTGCGTATAACGTCGCTTGCGAACCCTAAACATGGCAATAAATGATCGAAGTTGCGCTGTTGCAGATGTAGTAAAACATTTCCTTTTTATTTCTCGTTGCGAATCAGCGCAACGGGTTCCCGGTAACTACTTTGTTTTGCAAACTGAATATCGCCTTTGTCTTGGCATTTAATTCTTGAGGATTGGTTATAAAATGAAATTCTGTGCATTTCCTTTTTTTTTCGGGAAGAGGGGGGAAGGGGGTCCTGCCAACGTTGCAAGAGCAGAGAGAAGAGAACGCATGTAACGCGAAAAGCCAAACTATGGTTATCAGTATTACTTACAATGGAAACTACACTAGGCGTTGTGTTCTGTAGCGGTGAAACAGCAGTACTTTAACACGTATTTTCAAAATTAATTAAGCCCCCTTTGGTCCGAGATTGTCCAGGAATTGTGGCTCGCCTTTTTCAAAAATGTATTGAAAGCAAGCATTGTGGGAAAAAATTTAAAAAAAATCAACGAGTCAAGGCACACGCTCCTCACACATGTGGGCAACAACGTACATTATATTACACGTTTTCTCCTCTTTCTTTAAACTTAGGTCCACCTTAAGAGGTTAAGACGTGACCATATTAGGCATTTGGTTATGCTGAATGAGAATTCTGGACAAAGTGATTCATGTCGGATTTGAAAATGATATATATGAAAATGACACACGAAATGCCACACGACAGACGCAAACTCACAACTGCTTAATTTTACCGAAAAATCCCCCCTAAATACTCTTGCGCATTCATAGAAACGTATTTTAAATAATACGTAAAATTAGCAACTCGATACAGTTGAATAAATGTTTATTCCTCCTCCGCAGTATAAACAACGACTGTCCAAAAATGGTATTTATTTTGGAAAAGGTACAGGAAGGACACGATCACACAGGCGCTTGCTGGTGTAAAATACGTGTCCGGTAATGTATGGGCGATAGCTTAGGGGTCGTGTGCAGTGTAAATGTTTTTGTTTGTTTCTTCTTTCTATAAGGACACAGCGCAGTTTTACAAGGGTGTGGAATTTGCACGCGTATGCACAGGTCTTGTCGCTTCTTACCCTTTAAATAATCACCACGCCACCTTCAATAAGCACCCTTCGACGTTCCCGAAACGGCAGACGACTGCACTCAGCAATAGGAAAAGTGCAATGTGTGTAAGCAATGTTCACACTCAAGCGGTGACCACGGCGAAGATGTTTCGTGGAATTAAGCCAGCGCATTAACCCTCAACGGCCACTGATTATTGCGTTTCTAGAGGAAATGCGCAAGCAGAGGTAACTATGTCATTGCTTACTGCCAAACGAGCACACATATTGGTTGTTTTGTCGTGTGCAGCACGCGTCTTGCGCCGCACGCAATGTGAAAAAGCAGACGACGCGAGAGCGCCATCCACACTAGGAGCGGTTCGTCCCGCCGCCGCCAGGGGCCGACTCTGTTCGCGCTCGGGGCGAATACCCGAAGCGCAGGCCGTATGAAACTGCGCGCCCGCCGCTCCTCCAGCCCGGCCGTGAACGAGCGTTACCGCCGATTTCCTGAAGGTCGTTTCGGAGCCGCTGATTGGCAGGAGCACGCGCGCTCGAGTCGAGCCCCCCGTTCCGCGTCTCTGATTGGCCGGCGCCGTTGAGCCGCCTTTTTTTTTTTTTTTTTTTTTTTTTTTTTTTTTTTTTTTTTTTTTTGCAGGCGCGCGTTCGCTTTCGCAGTATTTTCAATTCGGGTGCGTTTTCTGTGCCGTTAGTGACTGCGATTCTGTCACAACGTCTTTATGTCTCGCGCCGCAATGCCTGGAGACCTTTACCTCAAGGAACTACGCGCTGCAAGCGTACGAAAACACGATGGAAGACGCCGTAGACGGCGGTGCCGAGATCGCCTGTCACGTACGAACCTGGTCCGAGAAGTGCCGCGTGGAAACGTCCAGATTTAGTTAGCTGTTGTGCTTTGGTTATATTTGTGGGGAAAAAAAAAAGTCCGCAGCACAATATGTTTGTGCTTTTCTGTAGTTTGCATCGACGTTGAAGGAAGTGCAAAGAAGGAACTACCGTACGTGAAGGTTCAGCAAAAAATGCAGTTTTCCAGCGCTGTTTACAAAAGTTTTTCATTACTTGCATAGAGCCTTCCTGGTTATTTTTGGGGTACGGTCGCATACTTTGTTTTTTTTTTTCTTTAGGAACAGAGTGACATGGCGATTTTTATATTGGGCCATGCTGTAGCAAGAGTTAGAAACTAGATTTTCCTTTCTTAGTTTGCAACGTCATGCTCTGCCTTACTGAGTGTTTCACTATCAGGCTTTTGACCTAGGATGATAAGACTGGTATCATTTAATTTGCAATAAATAGATCTAGCAGGTGATGCTGTTTGTATGATGCTGTTTGTATCACTCTGGTATCCATCGCCAAATCGAAGTCCACCTGCAGCTCTACAGTTTATTTTGTGAGGTCACACTCTTCCTTGCGTGGTGTTTCCTTATCTTACACTTTAGCCAGGATAACAAGACTGGTATAATTTAATTTGTATTGAATTGGTCTAGCAGCTGATGCTATTTGTATCACTGAAGCATTGGTCACCAAAGTGCATTTCACCTACAGCCTTGCTGTAGGTTTCAGATGCATAGCAGGCCAATCTCTAGTTCTGGGTGGCTGCTGTGCTTTAGTCTCAGTGGTAGCACAAAAATAACAGCAGCACATGGTATTTGTGCCTTTCTGTATTCTGTAAAGACACTGAAAGAAAAGGTGAATGAGGATATACAGTTTCTGAAGTGTAACAGTAGAAAATTTAATTTTCCTTCGCAATTTGTACGGTATTCGTGCGAATTTATGTCAATCTTTCTAGAGGTATTTTTGTGTTACAGTCACATAGTTGGCATGCTTTTCTTCGTGAAGAATAGAGCTACAAAATGATGCTATTTATATTGTTGTAGCTATGCTGTTGCAAAAGTTACCGTGATCTAAAACTTCAAATGCATTTTTCTCAGTTTCTTTTTTTGCAAGACCAAGCTCTGCCTTACGGGGGTTTTTGTAATGTTGCTCTTAGGCTAGGATGACAAGACTGGTACCATTGTATTCGTACTGAATTGATCTAGGGGGTGATGCTATTTTTATTGCTCTGTCATTGTTTACCTATTTGCAAAAATTAATAAAAATGAGGCAATTTTATACGAATTGTTGATATCAAATGTTCACCTCTTTCATGCTTTGCAAAAGTCTTCGAAATGAATAAAAATAGCATAGCCCCCCAGAGTAGACCTTTGGCATTAAGTCCGTATAAATCATCATTGAGTTTGCTAAAGCGAAATTGCTCTAAACCCCCGTAAGAAATGCCTCAAAAAATAAATTTCAAAGTGTTGTATTTCTTGAACAAATGAAGCTATGTTAAAACTAATTACATATTTGAAATCAGTGTAAAAAACTGCTTAAGACTGCCAATTTTCATCTAGCTGGCACTAATAATAAAAAACATTGTCTAAAGACCCACCTCCCCCCTTAAGCAGCACGAGAAACTAAAGATGCAGTCGTTTGTTTGTTCGGCTGAGAGACTCGCTGTGGGTGCAGTACCATACTGACGGGGGATTTTAGAACAGTTTGTTTTTGTAGATCAGGGGAAGTTTTTCTATATCCCCCTAGTGTATTGGTTTCCTCTATTTGTCATTTTCACTTATTTATTAATCAAACGTGTTGTATTCCTTTGTCCATTTCACATTTTGTGTTTGCAAGTACTTGCAGCTTTTTTTCTCTTCTGTCACTTTTTTCCACCTCACACAATTACTGCATGAAAACGCAATTCCACACACACAAAAAGAAATTGTCCTCTCCTCTCCACACTTAAATTGTTCCTTATAGCTGAGGTGTTCATCTTCAAAAACACTCTTCATTTGTAATACAGGGGTGAGACAGCTGCGCAATATGCGCAGTTTTTATACAAATTTGTTTTCCTGCGCCAGGCGGCTCCAAAAGCTTGGAAATTGCAAAAATTGCGCCAAACTGCTCCAAAAAACAGTCTGTGAGCGAAGGATTTTAACGCTCCCGTTAGTTTCAGTGGGGAAAAATGCTTACTGACGGCATAATTTTCCAGCACCCCCAAGGTAATGCTGTTTGTAAAGGTTTAATTGATTGATTATCCAATAAAAACCTGCATAAAGTTAACCCCGAAATAGTTCTTTCGAAAATCACAATGTCGGGTTGCACTTGTTCTATTCTGTGCGGTTTTTGAAGTTTTCCCATTGAAAACCATTGCAGAGTCCTCAAAAAAAAGAAATACTATTGTTTACTGGGGCAACAAATTAATTGCTCAAGTTGATGGAAAAATGGCAATTTTCGGAGCACTGTATCTCCGGAACGACATTACTGGGTGAGGTGAAGAATGGAAAACATTGCCGCTGGGCGAAGCAGTTGCTTGTGGTTTAGGCTAATTCACTCTAGTTCAGGCAGAGCGCTCTTAGCCGATCGTAGTGAACGTCCACCTTGGCAATTGAAATGGGAAAGCTGGTGGGGTGGACGACTGTCACCTCGCTTTGTGCAACTTTTGCCGGGGCTCTACACTTGTGCATAAAGCCGAGTCTGGGATTTCAAAAATAATAATTTCGGCATTCGCATGATAACAAAACTGTGTTACGATTGCTTGGTTTTTCAATTCGATATTTTCAGCAGCACTCCATGCTATCTATGCATGGAGCCTAATAATTTAGACATGGTTTGTAAAAAGGTAGTGCAGTTCATACCTTGCGATACTCTGGTAGAAAAAACTTTATTGAAAGGCTGTTTAAGTGTTATGTACGTTCAAAGTGGATTAAAAAGTGCACCCCCTCCCCCCGAGTTGCCAAAAATTTGATTTTTTTGTTCTCTTAAGGTGGCATAATAAATGTCATTCTTCTGCTCCAAATCTAGGTTCTTCTGCTTCAAAATCGAGATTTCGCTATTCCAAAAACTGCTGCGAAATCTGATTCAGCTGTCTTACCCCTGTTAACATTAAACGGGATGTTTGCTCTCCTCTGCTGGCTACACCCATGATAAACTGCTAGAACAGTTTGTTTGAGTCGAACCATGGCTACAGTCGCCCTCTCCTTCTCTCCCTTGTTCCAACGCAGCCCGCTGACGACGCTGTGCCTGCAGACGGGCCGGGGCATGCGGCTGGTGCGCGACCACTGCGACCTGTACACCACGGCGGGCCAGATGGTGTCCCCCGAGTGCGACCACCGGGTGGAGTTTCACTTCAACGCCATGCTGGACGCCGTGGCCCAGTGGCGCCTCGGGGAGACCAAGGACGCCTGCCTCTTCGGTGGGTCTGGCTGGCTACGCCTGTGTGCGTGTAGTCACCAGGCTAGCCGCCCCTACGGTCTACATTATCGCTTGTTTGCTGTTAAAGCGGTTGGCACTAATAGCGTGTCTTCTTTCCTCTTTGGGGAGCTTTTATAAGAGTCAAGGGACGCTGGTCACAGCACCTTGCCCCCTCTGTGAAGCCTAGATGCAAAATCGCCTCTTTTTGGCTCACAGTCTTGCTTGCCTTTGCTTGCACTGGCACATTTTTTCTCAGGGGTGTCTAGCTTGCCATCGCCTAAACTGTGCCAAGAGAATTCATGTGGTTGCGGTTGTCGTGTGACCGCAAACGGAATGTGTGAACAAAGGCGCTGGCCTTGGCCGAGTGGTAGCCAGTGCAAAGGCTGTGTTGCACTTTGCACTGGTTGAGCAGAGTGTCTGTTTACAAGCCACAGAGGGAAATGGCCAAGTAGCCTAGAGGAACTCTTGTGACATAATCTAAATTTATTAAACTCGACACAGCTTGTTAGGTCTGCTGTGCTTTTCTTTTCTGTTTTCTTTCTCCTCTGTTGTGCAGTGTACGTGTGCTTATGGTGAACCTGTTTGCTTTCTTTGCAGACAAGTTGATGGATATGCATCAGGGGTTCATTGAAGAGACAAGTCTGACATTCAGTGAGGTAAGCCGCGTTCTCAATTTTTCTTTCCATTTTTCCCCCCCTTTTCTTTATAACACTTGACTTTGCAAAGGAAGGCTTACCGCAGCAAAGACAAGGATGAGAGACGAGCTCCTGCTGCCACTTGCCGTAGGTGTGATAAACCTACAGTTGTGAAACAACTTGCCTTGCAAGTTTTGCTCAAGTCAGGCTTATTCTTAGGACAGTTCTGCTCAAAGCACACTTAGGACAGAGGCGTTGCACCGCTAGTGCCTCTGTCCTATTAAAACCATTTTTTTCCATGGCGTTTAAACCTAATTCTGCTTGGCGCTTGTTCTTGGCACTTAAAGTTGTAAACATAGTTCACCTCGATTATTTGAATACAAACCATCAGGTTTCCATTTGGTCTGATTCACATTGGTGTCGAGAATGCACTGATGTGATAGCTGCGCCGATTGCGCCTAACTGCGCTGAGAGGTCAATCCTGCTAAATCCTGCTACAAGGACTCTGATTTCGAGCAATCTGCGCCAATCTTGCGCCAAAGCTTCGTTTTGCCGAGCTTCCGCGATGTGGCGTGCTCTTTACGCCACGAGCGTTGAAAATGAGCACGCTGCACATGCCACAGGCGCACTGACACTGACACAGAACACCCATATGTGCGCTGCGCGCGGCACAGCCGGCGGCGGCTTCGGCCGCGAAGTGGCGTGGGGATCTCAAGCGACTGCGTCTAACAGCTCTCTAAAATGCTGCTCAAGGCACACACGAAGTTGCTTGTGTGGTAAAGGAACTTATAATTGGGGCGAAAACGGTACTATAAACCATCATCCGCGCCGCTAGTGAAAGCACCTATGCAATATCTGCCATGGTAGTAAGCCTAAACATCTGTCTGAGCCAGCTGGCTGTCTCGACCGCTTCGAAACTTCCGCCATGAGGCGCGCGCCTCCCCATTGGGCCAACTCGTCAAGTTTTTCCCACTGTCGCGCGCATCGCGCGTTAGTTTCTTGCTGAGGTAGGTGCCGCGGGCGCAATATCGTCACTGCGGGCGTGAAAATATAACGCTTGCAATGCCGAGGCGCACGAATCGCGTGTAAAAACGCGCCATGCGGTTCACGCTTTACTATCTACTTTGCAATAAAGCTTGGCAAGTTAGCACAGGACCGGGATAATTGGAGATTAATGCGAGGGGCCTTTGCCCTGCAGTGGGCGCAGATAGGCTGGTGATGATGATGATGAAAGCTTGGCAGGAGTTCACGTGACTAACTCCGAGGGTCGAGATGGAGAGGGCATTGCAAGGGTAGCTTGCGGGAAAGGGGAAAGGGACGAAAGTTCAAGATGGCTTAATTGGGAATTGGCTGTAAGCCGGTTCATTGAACAGTTTTGAGCTTCGAAGAAAGTGATCTTGCCTGACTCAACATGTCGTTTAGGAGGAACGCTACAGGAACGCTTCAGGAAAGCATTTTATGATAAAACTTCCTTTGCAAAGCTACTCGTCGTGAAAAATGTGGTCGACATTTTCATTTTTTGTCTTCATTTGTATTCGTTGCAAATAAGTTAGCCGTTGGTGCACCTACTCAATGATCATCATAGGTGACCCTCTTTCACAAGCTGGGCGGGCGCTTCATGAAGACAGTCTTATCGCTCAAAAAAGCAGAGAGTTCAAAAGCAAACCTAGTCCCCTGCGAATTGGAAAGCCAGTGTAGAAGTCGAGAGAGAACATGTAGCATGCTAGGGAACCCGGAGAGAAAGACATTTAGGCTGGACGCTAGAAGCTTTTGCATAAAATGCACTGTCGCGTGTCACTGTGTTTCGTTCATTATGGTTTTACGAAACGTTCTGTAGCCTACCGATTGGAATGCTACCCCGATGGTCATTTTTTAAATAAAACTTCAAGTTCTCTTATCATCTGTTAGCTCATGCAGTGAATGCATGTACACACTCGCACGAACTCTTTCGGTGATTAAGTCTTGAGGCATTTCATAATCACTGCTAAAAGACATTTGTGCGGCAGAAACACGTCTGCACCGAAGGCATTTTACTTGTTTAAGGGGAGACGCGGGCCTTAGAATCCCAAAATTTGGCCAAAAAATCGGTTTTTCGAAATTGTCATTTTCGGATTTGCAAAATATTCAGACTCAGGAGTACGTATTTGAGCCATAATATCAATTCAGAGCACCGACGACCGCTAAAATTGGCCAAGATTCGACGTGAAAATAGCATCTTTTCGACGACTCGCCGCTCGGGTTCTACGCGCGCCACGGCGTCCATCTTGGTCTCATTCGAAAGTGCGTCTTTTCGTTTTCAATTCCCCGCCACAACCGCTCTGTTTCTTCCGTTGGTTGCGAGTAAAATCGGGGTAGAAAAGAGACGGAACGCGCCGCCCAATTGGCTACTGACTGCGCGTGACCGCAGGGCGCAACCTCATTGGCTGGGCGCCGCGGGTCGTCTGCTCGGCACTCTCATCGCAGTGCAACGGCTCATGTATTCGTCTATGCGAGGACCGGCAAAAGCCCCGCATGGCGTAAAAATAAAGTAAATATGTCTATCGATAACTGAAAGGAAGAACTAGCAGTATTAAAAGCGCCTGGAGTACGATTTTCTGCGTGTCTGACGACGACTTATTGCGAGAACGGCGCCGAGACGGAGGTAGGCTTAGTGCCCCCGCGGGCTGCCGAGACGATAGCGTTAGCGATATGATTACGCGGGCGGGTGCACTAAGGTGCGTCTATCTTTCGATCAGCAGCAAATAGAAAGAAAAGAAATGATAAAGTGGAGGATGCCGCATGCCGACGTCGCAAGGGAAGTGTGTACATTCTGTTATCAACGATGCCGCGGCGGGTCGACCCGCACTCCGGCGCGCGCTTCCTCGTCGGCAGGTTACCATATAAATGAGTGATTTGGGACGTATAAATGCTCCCACTGAGCACAATGTGCGTTGGTGACGTGATATACGAGTAGGTTAAACTGAAAACGTAATATCCCACCTAGCCAAGCGCATGCACGTTACAGAACAGTGGGGTCCATTCCGTTACCAGCCCCTTCACTGCAACTCATTTCACGCGATGTAAATCCGATTTTATTGCTACAAATGAAGCAGTAACATAACAGAATGAACGTTTACAACTGTGGTGCACGATCGGCACCTCAGCCTTGGTCGCCAAAAAGTGACGGCGCGCTGCCAACAGCGTAAAAATTGAAGCAACGTTCTGGCTTTGCTTTTGTTCAGTTTTTCTGCCAAGTGCCATCTGTATACAGAGGATTTCATAATTTTCCCATCAACTGATTTCAGCATACTTGGTATGCTCATGTTGAGCGAAAAGCGAACTACACTCTAAATTGTTTCTTTTTTTCATATGCTCAATAGATAAAACTTTCACTTGTAGTAAAACTTCAACTGCGATTTTCTCAGCTTCCCTTTTTTTGCATATGTGCCTAGCCTTACAGAGATTTTCAGGTTTTTTTTTTTTTCTAAGGATTTCTAAAAGGTTACACCGTTGAATTCGGGATGAAATGAACTGCATGCTGAAGCTATTTTAATTGGCTCAATGTGCCTCAAATAAATGGTGTAAGTAATAATTAGACCTCGTTAAGTTTTCAGAAAACTGTACTTGGCATAATTAGACTAATTCTATCCAATCAACTATCTTTACAGGAATATAAATAGCTTCAGCATGCATGGCAGGTCTTAAGCTACACATCCATACCATTTATTTTTAAAATTTTTGAATAAAAAGCCCCTTTACGGCCCGTAAGAAATTACTTAATTAGGCTCCAGTATTTTTTTCATAACTCAAAAAGCACTTATGCCACATGAAAACTAATTACATATTTGCAATGAGGAAAACAAAACACATATGCACAGTGATTTTCATTATCATAGACCAATTAATAAAAAAGTTCATTTCAAGACCCACGTCTCCCCTTAAAAGGGCCCCTGAGATGGGGGTTTTTGGGGGGTCGATGGTATCGGAGCGCAACGGCTATTTCTTGAACTAATCGTGACGTGTTTGTGCGCTCTTGATTTAATCAATTTTTTACGAGCGTAAAAACATCAGAAAGCTACAAAAAACATCTTTTGTGTGTGGGTGCTTTTACACAGTCACACATATTTGTTTTATACCGGAGTGTAACGCACTTACACACCGGGCCAAACCGGGCTTGACGCTCCTCCGTTCTCGGCGGAAGGATACAGTGAGCGCAGGAGCAACGACGCTTGCAGCCAGCGTGATCGCTCAGCGCTCCGTGTCTGGTGTTAGTATCATCAGTTTTCTTTGCATTTGCTTTCTTGGACGCTGTACCCGAAAGGATTCTTTGCACCATCTGTGTTTCGAGCGTAGCCTCGACGTTTCAGAGGTAACGAACGGCGCGCCAAGGGAGCGCCGCGCCGACGACGAAGGAGCAGCTCCGCACGCAGCGCTTGGACGACGCCGGGCACTGCTCGTGATCACGAGGCGCACGCTCAAGTGCGCTCACGCGGGCTGAATAAATCAGTTCAAGCCCAAACGCTGTCGCAGCTGATTCTCTGCGGCGGTCGCGACAAGGGCAAGAGCATGCGCATCCCGTAACGACAACTCCTGCCAAAGAGTTTCATTTCATTGCTTCCCATCAAGTCATGATCGCAGAAAGTGTGGTTTGCTGCACCGGCCTTCTGAATGAACCTGTTGCCTAGTGTCCTTGGCGCGCTTTACCGTTTACCGTGTTAAATGAAGCAAGAGTAGCCGTTTGCCGCTGAAAACGAAAGGATTGCACTCTGCGGTTTCTGCATTCCGGCTTACCGGCTCTGCCGAGTAGCGACATCTGGCAAATTTGTCGCAAAGCAAATAACACAAACGTTTGTTGCCCAGAACTGTTCGCTTACGCTTGAAATGGCTTGAATCTTAGACGTCTTAGATTGAACTCTCACAATACAATAATTTTTTTTTAAAAGAGCCGTATACCGTATTTACTCGCGTAATCCTCGCACTCGCGTAATCCTCGCACCCCTAATGTGAGCCACCAAAACTTGGATTTTTTGGTTCCTCGCATAATCCTCGCACCCCCAACTTTGCAGCGGCGAAAGTTGCCCGCTCGCGAAACCCGCATGGTGCACGCACTCTCCAACGCGCGCCCTCCCCCGCCGCCTCTCCGTTCGGCGGAGAGCGCTGTGTACCCAAGGCCATCCAGGCGCCCTAACACGCTACTCGCACTGTACTTGAGCCGGTTTCGCGTGCGCGCAACTAGACTAGTCGCCATGGGGAAGAGCGCCAGCTACACTGCCGCTTTCAAATTGAAAGCGATAGAGTACGCGATCGAACACGGCAACCGCGCCGCAGGCAGGCACTTCGGTGTCACCGACTTCTACGTGCGTTACTGTCGAGCTTCACAAGTAGGGCACGCACATGACGACGAGATAGGGCGCGCGCCAGAAAGCAAAGGCGGCAATTTCATGATCGCTGATCGACGGAATACTGTTTACGTTGTAAATTATAAAATAAAAAGAAATAGCTGCTGTTGGCAACACTGAGCTTACATATACAAAAAACGACCGCTAGATTTAGCGGGATTGGCAGAAGGCAAATTGACAACACTGTGCACCGCATTTTTTTTCCCCGCATAATTCTCGCACCCCTAACTTCGCATTGACTTTTCCGAAAAAAAAGTGCGAGGATTATGCGAGTAAATACGGTACTTCTACTGTAGAGCTTAAAAAATCGAAAACATGACGTTGACGCCGCCATCTAGTGGGAATAATTAGGACCAAGTATTGCATTAACCAGAATTCTCGCCACCGCTAAATATTTCGATATAAAATGAGTAAGATATATTGTAATGATTCCGCAGTTACCTATATTACCTTGCCCAAGACGATTTTGAAAGCATAAAAGAGCTATGCTAGTTCATAAAGGCATCTGAACCATTGGAAGCGTGGGAAGCTGGAGTAGGGGCGGAAATTTTGCTCGCTCATTCGAAAAAAAATTGTCATTTGTCGTGCTACTGATCATCATTTAGCAAGAATGTAGTAAACAACATCAACTAAAATTGCTTGCATGAAGCGCAGAGCACAGCGAATTTGCTGTGCCGTAAAGTTCCGGAAGAACGCCCACCCAAATTTAAGTACAGTGATATCAAGTGAAAAATACGAGATGGGCGAAATTTCGGGTCAAGCGCGGAAAGGACGAATAAGTGACCGCATCTACACATGAAGAGATGATTCGGGTTTGTTTTGTTCACTCATCGGCACTAAAGCCACGGATTTTACGGGGTGGGCGCGCGTCTTTCAGTAAATTGAATATTTCACCCGTAAAAGGGGGTGGGCGATATGTTTCGGGGGAGGGCGTTCACTCGGAACTTTCCGGTAATCTAATCAAAACGCGAGCGTACATTTCACCGGCGCAGGGGGCTCGCTACTACAGTCGGTAGAAATTCTAGCCTCTGTATCGCTATGTAGCGACGGTAAAAATAAGTTACCGTTAACGGAAACTTTCGCGCATGCAAGGTCGACTTCCGCAATCACCAGTATCTCCTGCTCAAAGTCCGTAAAGACTGCAAACGTAGCTTAAAAAAAAAAAAAGGACGTCGTCGTCTCATGTGCGACCCACTCGCTGAAGTAACCATGGTAACGACGACGCTCTAAACCAAACCGCCGCCGTCAAAAATCGCGGACATTCCGGCGGCCAACCATGAAATGAGTGCTTCGCCTCGGACGAGGTCGGACTATGTCGTCATCGCAAGCCGCCGAGCCCACAAATAGTTCTGTCTCGTCGGGGTAATAACTTCTGTTAGCGTGAGCGAATATGCTTACTATTTTTGGACTTGTTTCTACAAGAACTATGGAGTAGATTTCTGACACAAACAAAAACACTTTGAAATCCATCTCAGGCCCCCTTTAAACATTTCTGTGTGCCCAGGATGCTGCTCTTGGGGCTCGTCTCGCTTGTTTTGCTCCCCTTCTAGCAAAATTTCTCAAATCATAATGCTCGTTGTGGCTGCTCCAAAAGCTGATTTTGCTGCTCCAAAAGCTGCTCCAAAATTATTCGACCCAATCACATCACTGAGAATGTAATTTCGAGAAGTGCTGGATATTGTTAGTCCAAGAGCAATGAGTGCTGACAAATCATTGCTCCTTGGGATCATTGTCATTGGTCATGTGGGGAGCACGCTACGTTTATCAACGTCTTGAAGAAAGATTACGAGGGGAGTGTAAATTTGAACCTCAGTACAACGAACCTCAACTATATGAAACTTGTCATTGAACAAATTTTTTATTTCCCTAAAGGCGTCCCGAAAGGCATTTTGGGCACACTAAATGAACAGGCGCAATTGTTAGGTTGGGTGGTCAACAACATCTGTGCCAAGTATAAGTTTTTTACGTGCAGCAAAGTTTGTCACCCCTTTCCTGCGTGAAGATACAAGCGATGCCGTACATGTACGTCATTGACCGTTTTGAAAGTGTTTGCCGATGCCGTACATGTACGGCCGTGACCCTCAAAGGGTTAAAATGTCTCTTTGAGATGCCGCCGGCAGGAATACCACAACACTGCAAAACAAGGCGCCCCACCGTTGGGGCGACATGTGAAATGGTGAATTTTGGCTTAACTGTGTGTGGCATGTGAAAGAGAACAAGACTCATATGATCGTCCCTGTGTGGCTGATAAAACATTCCTAACCAATGCATTTATGATCACACCCGCCACGGTGGTTCAGTGGCTAAGGCGTTGTGCTGCTGAGCACGAGGTCACGGGTTCGATTCCCGGCTGCGGCAGCCACTTTTCTGATTGAGGCAAAAAGCGAAAACGCCCGTGTGTACGAGATTTCGGCGTACATTAAAGATCCCCAGGTGGTCTAAATTAACCCGTAGCCCTCCACTGCGGCGCGCCTCATCGCCTGCGTTGCGGCGGCGCGTTATACCCTACAATCAATCAATCAAATAAATCATTCATGATCATGAGTTCTCTACCACTTAAACTCAACCACCTCAATGTGCAGTCAGCGGAGCGCGAAACCAGAAATGGTTGGAGACGTCACCTCTGAGGAGCAAAGCATCATAGGAGGGAATGATAGCATGCCGTCAACAGCAAGGAGAATGGGGAGAAGGGAGAAAAACGCACTGTGGCGATAATAATGTGCGGTTTAATTTCTCAGTTAACACATCATTTTAACAAAATTCTTGAAGGAGGTGATTACTTTCTTTGTTTAGTTATGTGTACACTCTTTGCCAAAATTCTCTAGGCCAATCCTAAGCCTTCTGGACCTCAAAGGAATCAGAGAATTAGCTTTACCTTTGAAAGTGACAAAATTATTTTATGACGGTAAGAAAGAAAGGTGTTTTCTCTATCTTTCCGGCATAAAACGTTTCACCCTCACGCAGGGCGTAAACTTGTGCTTTTTTTTTTTCCGGCCTGTGCACCTACGGCATGGCCTTGAAAGTTTTGAATAAGACTGTACATCCATGTATCAGCGTAGGGTATTTTGGATCCCTGTAAAGTTTCCCCCCTTTGAAAGCTTTTCCTTTTTCTATACTTTAACGAAGTATCTTTCTACCGCACTCTTCATTTAGCGAGGTCCTCTCGCATTGCACGTGTCAGAAGTGTTCTTCAGAAGCAGTCAGTGTACGCTATGTAGGTAAGGTGTATTTACGTGGACAAATGAGGAAGTCTGCGCTAATAGCAGGAGCTTCAAAGGTTTCGGGAGCAGAGGAAGGGTATGGCTGGCCTGCAAAAAGAGTTTTAGGGTTAACATGGCATCAGATGTTTAGTGGCCGTTTTCATCAGCGTCATGGGTAGAAATTTCTAGCACATTTCTTGTCCATGATATCAGCTCCTTTCTTACATATGGAACAGTCCCGTTCTTGAGAGCAGTGACACGCTGCCTGCGTCACTTCGGGATCCATTCTAAGCATACTCTTGTGAGCCAAGACTAGGTCTCAGTCCAAACAATACTTTCAGTCTGCTGTATTGGCTGCCAAAACTGTGTGTTGCTGAAAAACCCCTGGTTGCTTGGCTTTAGAGAGTCTTGCACTCCTGTGCTTCTGAAGCTCTCTTTGCACACAGTGATTTCATTTGTGGGAAGCTCAGTCTTCTTAATAGTGCTCAGTTTCTATTTTGCAACCTGCTTTCGGGCTAGTGGAGGAGGAGGAATAAACGTCTTTTTATAAAGCCCTGGGAAAGAGTCCTCGTTCCAGGACCCCTTGAGACCATCCAGCTTCTTGGGCTCTCCTCACCAGTGAATGAGCTTTTGGTTTAGAGTTTGAGCTTTTTACATTTTGTGTCTAATTGATTGATTGTAGTGTTTAACGCGCCGACGCAACGCAGGCGATGAGGCGCGCCATAGTGGAGGGCTCCGGATTAATTTTGACCACCTGGGGATCTTTAACGTGCGCCGAAATCTCGTACACACGGGCGTTTTTGCTTTTCGCCTCCATCAGAAAAGCGGCCGCCGCGGCCGGGAATCGAACCCACGACCTCGTGCTCAGCAGCGCAACGCCTTAGCCACTGAGCCACCGCGGCGGGTGTTTTTTTTTTGTGTCTATATACCGCGCATGATGCCAGGGTGTAAGGTCTGTGCAAACAATGCTTCGTGTACAAAGTTTCAAAACAAAGCGAGTAGTTTCAAGTTGGGGTGAGTGCCTTTCGCCAGTATGAAAGGTGAAGTTTACAATTTCTCTCTTATGCATCAGTAACTACCGTATGTATTCGATTATGAGGCGGTCACGATTGTAAGGAGAGGGTGAGGTTTGGATAGTCAAAAGAAAAAGAATTTCCACATATATATATATATTGTTAGCTTTAAATATAAGGCGGGGTATGAGTTTAAGACTACGGATTTCAGAAAAAAACCACCTTATAATCGAATAAATAACGGTAGTTTGCTGGGGAAAAAAGGCTCACGAAGAAACCATTGTAATATTTTTTTTTTGCTCTCAAACAAGCGTAATTCTGCTGCTTCCGGCTTTATTGGTGGTATTGTGTTGTGTGTGGAGGAGCTACAGTTGACTGACCACGCACCCGCCCCGTGTTCTGCTTGACGCGTCGTCCCTTCCTCTTTTGCCTCCCCCCGTGTGATGCGACAACGGTGCAGGAGGAGCAGAACGTGCTGCAGTTCCACGTGGGCAACCTGGAGTACGCGTGCGGGGCCCCCCTGCGGGAGGTGTCGGCCCTGCAGTGGGACCAGAACGAGCGCTTCCCCCAGTTCAGCGGACAGCACGCCCTCGTGCCCGACGGCTTCGCCTGCCTCCTGCGGGCGCTCGCCGAGGGCCTCGACGTGCGCTACAACCACCGGGTGAGGGGGCACCTCCTTCCCTCCTTCAGACGTGGTGGGGGAGGGGGGGCTTGGGAAGAGATTACGGGCACACACACCACATACTCTTTGAAGTACCCTAGTAATGTCTCCACCAGGGGCGGTATTCTCGTGTTTGCCCGTTTTGAAAATGTCCGTTCTATTGCAACGTACTTCCAGAGTTGGCGGGCTGTTGGGTTGGCTTTTGCACAACTGTTCTTGTAAACACAGTTTAAACGACTAAACCTATTTTAAACGATCTTTTATGCGTTTATTGTTCCGCCAGCGAACCAACAAGTCGTAGAAAAATCGTCTGCTCCGGGAAGCCGCGGCTCTACGCGCTGGCTCCGCCATGCTTGCATGGTGTCATATCCAAGTGTTCGCTTTTAGCCAATCAAGCCTTGCTCACAATGGACACTCTGAAACAGACACAATACGGACAAAACATGAGAATACCGCCCCAGAAAGGCACGCTAGAAGTAAGCATACAAGTAGAGCGGTGCAGTCTGCCAAAACGTGTGATTGGCATTCAACTGATCTCTCTGCTTTCTGGCACTGCCATTACCACCCATCAGCATGAGCAGAGGGCGCTGGTGGCAGTAATTTGGCAGGGTGTGGTGATGATCGTGCAAGGGGATGAAAAATTCAAATTCTTGATGGATAATGGGGGAAGGGAATAGAGGAACAACTCAGGAACACTAGCGCTTGTCCTGTGTTCTCTCTTCATCCCATTCTCTCGGGGACTGAGGGATGTTCCACAACCATTACCAGCTTTCTCGTAGGGACACATTGACCAGGAAGTGAGCATTACGGCAATGTGAGCTTTACGTGAGTAAATACGGCATACTGAGAGTTAGGAAGCAGCACTTAGCGTTCCGTTGTGGAAGAATTCCAACGGACCCTCTGCAGTGGCTCAGTGGCTAGGGTATTGGGCTGCAGAGCCCAAGTTTTCAGGTTCTATCTTGGCCGCAGTGGCCGCATTTCTGATGGGCAGAAAAACAAAAACGCCCGTGCGCTGAGATTTCAGTGCACGTTAAACAACCCCAGGGGTTTCAAATGAATCCAGCGCCTCCCACCACAACGTGCCGCACATCCTAAATATAGCCTCAACGCTTCACACCCTACATCATGTGCCTGCGAATGTGATGCTGATTCTACTGGTGACTCCGCTCTTGGTCAGCACAAGCAGGTGACTCTGTTGGCAGTAAGTTTTGGGGGGTGCGGTGGTTATGCGAGCAAAAATAAAAGAATTTCTGACTTTCCATGGCTGATGAGGGAGGGTGCAAGCATTGTGTGAGTAAATGCAGTACACCAAAAGTCAAACGGAGCCCCCCGCGTGAAGCAGCATCCCGTTCTGGAAGGATTCCAACAGGAGGCGCCTGCCCTGACGGCCCCGTTTCCGTTGCGCAGGTGACCGCCATCGACTACGACCCGGAGGAGGGCGGCCACGAAGGAGGCGTGCGGGTGTTTGCCAAGTGCAGCACGGAGGAGAAGCTGCTGGCGGACTTTGTGCTGGTCACGGTTCCGCTGGCGCTGCTTGCAGCGCCGCGAGATCCACTTCTCCCCGCCCCTGCCCCAGAACAAGCTGGACGCCCTGCAGCAGCTCGGCGCAGGCATCATCGAGAAGGTACTGTGCCGTCTCACCCACTTGGAGAATCCTGCCCAAACAGCCGCTTGTGCTCCGGAAGGGAGCTTCCCTTGGAATCACCCTCTCCTTCATAGTGTCTAGTTTTAACGTGAGATCATAACAGTTTCGTGAACGTGGAAAAATCAATTGTTTTGGGATGTTCCTCTTTTTTTTTTGGGGGGGGGGGGGGGGGGGGGGCATAGAAAATGACTGATGCTGAAGTGTCAGATACGACATGGTAGAGAAAGAATAGGGCTTTCTAACAGTAATAATTTCAAACAACAGATTTATTACAAATTTTATTTTAAAAATATCAAAACAAAAAAGTAACAAAAATAAAAAATATTGATGATAACCTCAATGCTACTTTGCATACTGTAGACATAAAAATAATGTGAAATATACACCTTGAAGATTACATGCTTATTGGATAATACTGCAAATAGGCGCAGTGTAAGTACACAAGTTATTTATATACAAAACTATAAATATAAACAACGAACAGCCGCGCGCTGGTCTGGAATGCTGCGCCAAGGTCAACTCCGGGCCGTTTTCGTAAAGGAAACTTGGCTATCTGTGCACATGGCGCCAAGTGGTCTCACTTGAACGAAGTCGACACCCTGCAGATGGGAGCTGTGGCCTTTAGAACAGGGCCGTATATGTTTACAAAAACGTGTGCCCATGATAGAGTGACTGGAAAAGAAAGTGAAACTCAGCGGTGCACACCTGTTGATGGTCCGGGGGCGACTCGACGCACTTTTGCTGTCCATACTAAAGTCTGACGAATTGAAGTCGTCTTCTGTGTCTGTGCTGCTACCATCGTGCTCAAATTCAAGTTCAGATACATCGGAATCAGTCGAAGTTTGCCGCTTTTGCGAAGCGGCAGCAAGCAGCGGCAACTCCGTGTGAGCTCGTCTCCCCGTCGGTGAAGGACATTTAAAAATCCCCCCTGCGGTGCAAAAACTAAACTCAAAAGCGAAACTGATAAAATACTTCCTCCTTTACCATTTGGATGGCATTAGTGGTCCAGAAGCGCTCGGAGAGCGCCAAAATTTGAACTTGTATTCATTGATAGCGTACTATCAATGGGAATAGGCGCGGTAACGATAGTGTTAAGTGCCCCATTGTGCGAGAAACTGCCGTTGGCGTTGTCCAGTACAGAAAATGGCCACAGCTTTGAGGAGTTAATGATGTTGATGGTTGTGTGGCATGCCGTCCAGTCAGGTAGCGTAATACACAGGTCCTTGACCAGGTCAAAAAAGAGAAAAAGGACACTTCAGGAGCACTATAACTCCCTTGTTCACTATGCATTGTTAGGAACTTGTCCTGGCTCACTTGTCTTCTGTCCACTCCAAAGCGCTGCCCCGTCTCGGAGGGAGGTTTGGCGGTCGCTTTGCTGCCAGTGCTGCTTTGTTCTCACATTTTCAAAAAAAAAAAAAACCTTTTGGCCTTCATACGAGTGAGTACGCCAGTCTCGCATGAGCTGTTCACAACACTTGCTGTACCCTGAGAGCTACATGGAATGAAGCCCCGCAGCGGAGTTTGTCACTCACCCACGTGCTACCTTCTTTTCTTTTGTGAATTTTGCCTGCGGGCGTGACAAGCAGTCCTCCTTGCTCCCTCCTCCTCCTCCCCCCCATTCCCCGACAGGTGGCCCTGAAGTTCTCGCAGCCGTTCTGGTCCGGCCAGGTGACGTCGGCCGACTTCTTCGGCCACGTGCCGGCCTCGCCCGAGCAGCGGGGCCTCTTTAGTGTCTTCTTTGACCTCAGTCCCCGGGTACAGGTGAAAAAGGTGGGTGCCACATGGTTCCCACGATAGTTGGCAATCTACAGTTCAATAGCCGGTGTCGGCTGGTCAGTGACAAGGACAGGGCAAGGGAGACTAGTCTTCCGAATGTACTTTGCTCGTTTAAAAATGTTTAAAATCAGGCTGAAAAACTTCTGTGCTTCAGGTGTGCACTCAAAAATCATGGACAGAGTATACTTTTCACACTTCTCGGGGCCTTTCTAAGCATTCTGCTGTGAACTTCGTGTGTGTGTGTGTGGTGTGTGTGTGTGTTATATGCATGAGCGTACCGTAAAAACCCGCGTATAATACGGACCTGCGTATAATACGAGGTGTAATTCGGGGACATCAAAATCAGAAAAAAAATTTTCATCCGCATATAATGCGAGGTAAAGAGCACAGAAAACATTTATTTGCACTGCAGTTACCGTTCAGTCATTGTCAGTTTTCGCTGGCACTGTCTCCCGACGTCCGTTCAGTCATCGTCAGGTTCGCTGCCGCTGTCTCCTGAAGTCGCCTTGTCGGAAATGTCTTCCCACAGAAAGTGGTCCTCAGTGCCATCAAGGGCGTTCGAGATGCCGCATTTCTTAAAAGAGCGACTGACGAGCTCCTCTGGGATGCTGGCCCACGCATCCGCGATCCAGCCACAAAGCACCGCCGGAGAAGCCCGCGTCAGCCATCCGGTAGCTGTCACTTACGGGTCTCCTGACCTCATCCACTCTTAGTAGCAGGACCTGATGCAGTCTTTGAAAGGCTTGTTGATGCAAATGTCTAGCTGGGATGTCATTCCTCCTGGAATGACAATGAGTTAAGTGCGGGGTTCGCGCAACAACTTCTTCATGGAATCGGCCAGGTGGCAGCGAAAGGCATCCAACACGAGCACTGACGGGAGCCCCCAACAGTGCTCCAGGCCGCCGACACCACACAGACTTTATCCAGTCAAGCACCAGTTGCTTTCTCCACCCGCGAATGCTACCTTCGGTGACGCCGAACTGCCGTCCTGCGGCGCAATTCCTGATGGTCTCGGCACTTTTCTTTTAATTGCAGCCGAATACTGCCTTCATGCACCCGACATCGTGATAGACTTGCGGTGAACGTGCCGATCCTTCGCGTGGTCAAAACAATCAAAATGGCGCCGGCTGAGAGAACTTAGAGAAGCAGCAGCCAGCTAACGCCACCGCAAGACATCGCACCCTCCGCTGAAACCGAAACCGAAAGTGCAAAGTTTCGGCTGAAAACTTTGGGATCCACATATAATACGAGGCACAAATTTTACATAGTAAAATTTGGAAAAAAACCTCGTATTATACGCGGGTTTTTACGGTATATTGTGTGCCCAAGGTGTCGCATTGTGCCCTCTGCCTTTCATCTCACTTTGGCAGTTGTTCTGTTTGCTGCTGGACCACAGCTCACTCATTCAGATTCATTTACTTGTGAGCAGTTTTATTCTCTATTGTTACCTATGGTGTCAATGCAGACTATGGTGTGTCAGCAGACCGACATAAGGCGGGTAGGAAGTGGCTCCTTAATAAGCCATCCTACTCTCCTGGGCGTGGTTGCATTGCAGAACCCGACTTATGTGCTCATGACGTACGTGAGCGGGGATGCCATCAAGCTGATCGCGGACAAGACAGACGACCAGGTGGTCCACATGTGCATGCAGGTTCTGCGAGGGATCTTCCGAGATCAGGTCAGTGCACCCTTTTTCGGCTGATCGTGCGTGGGGTGAGGTGTCAGTTACTGGTTGTGGGAACTGCCCTTGGCTGAATGCTGCGAGCAGCGTACAAAACACCTGTGCAATAATCTATGTCCCAGTGCATGTTGAAGAAAATGCTCTTCGTTTTACGGTCAGCAAGAACAGAGAAGACTACAAGGGAAAACATGTTGTCACGTGTTTTGTTGTTGCATCACATGCCAGGCAAGAAATTAAAAGGCACTGGTCCTGAGCACTAAAGTTTTGCAAAAAGAAAAAATTTGATTTTCTGCAAAACGTTTTATTTATTTTATTTATTTTTTCTAATATAATCACAAGTCTATCAAACCCCTCTATGGGCCTAAGTGAAGATACCTGAAAAATGTTAGTGCTGTGTCAAGTATTTGCTGCTCAAGCTGTCACACACTAAAATCGTTTTAATGCCAGTTTTTATTTTTTTATTTTTTCAATGTTCTAGCCTTTTGTGTTCTATGTTCTGGCTTATGTTCTAGAAACAGCACAACATGTTAATAACTCAAAAACCTAAAACACAAAGGTGAAAACTGAGTGCATTTGCGCTGAGCATGGTAAAATGCACTGGTTTGCAAAAAGCTCAACCTTTTGGTTCAAGAATAAAAGTGCCCAATGTTTCAGATGTGGATTCTGTCAGATGACCAGATAACGTGGACATTCTTCACTAGAGCTGTCCAGTAACGTAGCTGTCCTTTTTTTGGTAGGCGGGCTTATACTTTTAGACCACTCAATATGCGGGCATTTTTGCAGCCCCGTGGGGTCTGAAAAATCGGTCGACGACTCTGACAGAAATAGCCCCAAGACCAGGGTCTCCTGTAAAAGGTGTAATGTACACTGTTGTTGTGGAAAGCCAGAGATAGAAGACCAGCCCAGTCGAGAGCAAGAGTTGAAGTGCTTATTTAGTGACGTTAGAAAGTTGTGGTGGGCCTAGGTAGATGGGGCCAGCTGGAGCACTCTGGATAAATGGCGGAACTTCCGGTAGATGGTGGTATACGGAGAGTGGCGAGATGCATGTTAATACACATGCATAACATAAGGCACACAGAAAATAATTTATCTGAGCTTTAATTGGGGCTCCATTCTGCAGTTTTCTCACCTAATTCATTATAAATTGAGTATTTTGTGGAAATCGAGGGCCTTAGTTAATTTGCAGTCTGCGGGCTACAGCTTTGCCGTGCGGCGTTTGTGGCCACAACACCAGCTACCATAGTGATGGCACGTCAGTTTGCAATGTGCTTTCATGCTGTCGAAGCCACTGAAATTTTTATTTTCGCCTGTTTTGTATTTCATGTCAACTTTTTGTACATTCACGCTCAGGCTGTGTTAGCAAGTTTTTTGCAAACATGTTAGCAACGTTCTAAATTTTAGCTGTTGACTTGCCAGTTTGTCACAATAGCCGACATCAGTGGGCCGTCAATGAGTATGGTGCAAGGAGAACAGCCATTTCAAATGCACTTTTCTAGTTTAAAATTGTTTGAAATTGGCCGGAAAGACTTCTGTGCTTTAAGTACGCACTTTGAAATTATGTGCAAAATATACTTTCCAGGCATTTCAAGGCACCTTTTAATTAAGCACTTGCTCTTGACGTGTGTGTGCATGCTCATGAGAAAGGGCGTGTGTGTTATGTGTGTGCATGCATGAGTGCACACTTTTCAAAAGGTTGGCGTGCCCCAAGGTGACGTCTTGTGCCCTGTGCTCTTCGTCTCAATGCAGAAGGTTCCGGATCCGGTGGGCTTCCTGGTGACGCACTGGCGGGACAGCCCGTATGCGCGCATGGTGTACAGTTACGTGCGGTGCGGAGGCACAGGTGATGCGTACAGCACGCTTGCCGAGCCCCTGGCCGACCGAGTGTTCTTTGCTGGAGAGGTGGGTGCACTGACATGCCTGATAATGTTTTGATGCGATTTGCTGCAGAGGACATCGGTGCCACTCATTTTGCTGCTAGACTGGGAAGGGATGTTACGTGTACGAATTTGGTAACTTGTGCTATGCCGTAGTAGAACATGCCACACGGAGAGACCAACACACAAAGCGTTTTACGAATGTGTTTTGTGTCAAGATGCTGTTAGCATTTAATCACAGTGGCAGCGTTGCAAACTTGACCAGTCACTCTCACTGTTACAAGCCTCTCTCTCTCTCTCTCTCTCTCTCTCTCTCTCTCTCTCTCTCTCTCTCTCTCTCTCTCTCTCTCTCTCTCTCTCTCTCTCTCTCTCTCTCTCTCTCTCTCTCTCTCTCTCCCCTTCGTCTTCTTCTTCTTTTTTTTTATTTATTATTATTATTTTAGGGGCCGAGATTGCAGTCAGTAAAACGCAAAACCCAGGAAAATCAACAAGTTAACCAGATGCCTGTGCCACACACTCGTGTTCACCGCCCTATGAGCAGACGTTCTTTTCAGAATTGTTAGAGCTTTCTCGGACGGACTTCATTCTTCAGCACTGCAGTCATTAAATTGCATGCACTGAAATCAGTTATCAGATCGACTGCGCCAGTCACATGGCACACAAAGTTGAGACGAGAAGCAGGAATTTGTGGTTTGTCCACATTGAGCTCGTGATGGAAATACTCTACCAGTGCAGTGGTCCCTGAAAAAGAAAAAGCCAGCTCCCTGACCTCAGTATTTCACTGGCAGCTGGATCCTTCGCTTTTGTGTCCTTGAAGGCCTTCACCAATGTCTGCAAGACAGACTGACATGCATGAAAAATTCCAATCTGAGATTTTTGCTCGATGCTTTCCTTTGCCAGGACAAGTGATAGAACGAGATGGCTTTGGAATTTTGTGGTGCTTCGACCTTAGTGGCTGGTAAAAGAAGCTTTTGAAAGCTTCTTTGAATGTCCTACCATTGGGGCACCTGGCACAGCAACACCCAGTGAAGATATGCCATGTCCTCGTAAATCTTTTTCCATTTGTAGAGGTATTCTGTTCCGTAGAGGTCGTGTACAATGCCAAAGAACTCATCTTCCTTAAGGTTGCCCATTTGAAGGAGCTCGTGTAGACGGTGCCTGTCGTCAAGCGTAAAAACTCGTCATTTCCAAGCATTGTTACCTGGACCTTTACAAACATGGCCCCCATTTCGTTGTGCAGTCGTTGAGGTGTGCTTTGATCAGTGCTGAGCATTCTTCTTGCGCGAGAAAATATCAGCGAATACCCGGAAACATTTCCCAAATGTGTCCTGTGTGCTGGCCCTAGCAAATGGGGAACCCATTTGCCTTCACCAAAGCTCTGGTGTGTTCCATGCACGTAGCCTGGTGGAATTCTTTCAGCTGCTCAAACCTTTGTTTGCATAACATGAAGCGCTCCATGTCGAAGGGCAGGCAATGTATCACTGAGCGAAGACAGTGGCTCACAGTGCAGGTACGGCGAGTGATGCCGACAACATCCCTGCCAACGGTTATTTTGGAGCTTCCCTCTTTGCCTGTTGTTGTGCCCTAATCTTCTCACACGACCTAAGTTTGTGTTCATTTGTTCACGGTACTTCTCAATACCTGTACAGAGATACGGTGTCTGGGATTTAGGTGTTTCGCCAGGGAGGTAGGAAAGCTGGAGCAGTTTAGTTTCTACTCTGGTTTCAATACTGAAGTACTTCGCTAGCGCAAGAAACAACTTTTGGTACTTTCTATCAGATTGAGGTTTTAAGTGCAATGCACTTCTTAAGCGACCCTGAACCTGCGTCCACCGGCGATGTCCGCATCACATACCCACGTGGGGGATTGGCCAGGAATCTCCTCGTCTTCCTTGGCAACGGGGGAGATGGGCGCGCGCTGCCTGGCCGCTGACATGGCACATACCCACGTGGGGGATTGGCCAGGAATCGGGCGTGAGAAGGGCTAATGCACCCGCTTAAATGCATCTTTCTTTCTTTGTAGTTGTGTGTGTGTGTGTGATCTCTCTTTCGCGAACATTACCGAACCGCGCAAATTCAACTCGTGCATTCGCACTTTCACATTCTTCCCCTCGGGGAAATGCGGGGAATTTTTTAGATATTCGCACAGTCATAGTATAAAGAACAATCTCATTTTGATTTCTTCACTGTGGGTCTCAGTCTCCTGACAACTTGCATACGAAAGGGGCACAGGCCATACATACTTGCAAAGTAAGTGCAACAGTCATTTGTTTTGACATCATTGTTGCTTCAAACCTCCTACATATACGATGAAACAAAGTGCTTTGCTGCCATTTGGATAAGCTCTGTGGATATTGCTAGAGGAGTGTTAGGGAGACTAGGGAAACTTGTGAATGGGAAATGGGGGGGAAGTAATGTTTGAAATGACGGCTTGTGAACCACCAGACTGGCCTCTCCATACCCAGGGCACAAGCCGGATGTTCCCACAGACGGTGAGCGGGGCATACATGAGCGGCCTCCGCGAAGCCTGGAACATCCTGCGCCGTCTGCCGCTGGGCCACGAACCCGACCTGCTGCTAGACGTCTGAACGGCTGCTGCTTAGAAGACGGCTTCGGAGCCGGCTACGACGTCTCTCGCCGTCACAACTTCCAGGCCCCCCCCCCCCCTGTGTCTTTCGTGAGGGGTGGAGTGGGCTCTTCTGGGACGTAGCGCTTCAGTTCATCTTCCCGGGGGTTAGCTTGGTGCGTACCACAAAGCGCGGAACTGTGATTGTGTGTCGTGAAAGCGAAACGCGAGTATGCCTGAAAGCTGGGCTCTGAATGTGTAAGGCTTCGACAAACTCCTCAGTGTCCATAATGCGTCCAGACCCTCGCCCCCTTCTCTTTGGCTTCATGTCAACAACTTAGCGCATTACGAGCGACGACCATTGCGAAAAAATCACAATGGCCGAATTTGTCGGGAGAGCTTTTAATCTTACTTTGTGTGAGCTGAAACCCCCGAAATCTTCTGTCGCTTATTTGGAGTTGTGGCAACTCTCTTGTGTGTGCGGCGACGCCGTTTCTGTTGGTGTCGAGAGCTGAGATAGGCTTTTTGAATTGAAAGGGAGAAAAGGGAAAATGTAAGATGGTGTCGTGATTTTGGCAGTTGTGTGCCAAAGAAGAAATGCAGCCGCAGTTAGTGCAGCCCAAACTTTGAGCAGGGAACGTACAGTGCAAAACGGTTGCAGAAAAAGAATGATGTATATTAATCCCCAGCCCAGGTACGAATTATTGATCGTAGTTGTATACACGTTACATGCTAATTTTTTAAAATTTGAATTCGTTTGTTTTTCGATAATGAATCCGTCTAGTTTCAGCTTGGTGTAATTAGATTGTGTGCGTATATAAATGTGCAGTTACTGGTTGGATATTTGAAGCATGGTATGTAGCAGCGAGAACAGCACCAAATTTGCCGAGTAATGGTGATTAAGGGGGGACACTGGTCTTAAAACAACTTCTTTTATTTTCAAGTAAACTCTGTGAAACTTGTCAGTCTTGCTGCTTTTTTCCCACTGATTTCAAATATGCCAGTATTTTTTCAGTTGGTCAATTAGTTCCCAAGATAATTAGAGATAATTAGCCATTTTTGCCCCCACAATTAACAAAACAGTGTTGGTCACAAAACTGTAATCTTTATATTTTCCAATACTATGAACCCTGCTGAATGCAATAATGGAAGCAGTTTTTTGATGCACCGCTTGGAATTAATTTTACGGCTCATTAAACTTCGGTAGCACCAGTGGCAAGGAACCATTTTCAGTACCCATTTCAAACACCGAAGTTTAATGAGCTGTAAAATTAGTTCCAAGCGATGCATCAAAAAACTGCTTCTATTATTGCATTCAGCAGGGTTCATAGTAATGGAAAATATAAAGATTACAGTTTTGTGACCAACACTGTTTTGTTAATTGTGGGGCCAAAAATGGCTAATTATCTCTAATTATCTTGGGAACTAATTGACCAACTGAAAAAATACTGGCATATTTGAAATCAGTGGGAAAAAAGCAGCAAGACTGACAAGTTTCACAGAGTTCACTTGAAAATTAAAAGAAGTTGTTTTAAGACCAGTGTCCCCCCTTAACACCATTAGTTTTTTTTTTTTTTTTTTTTTTCTGTTTAACTGCGTTGTTTTTCTTCAACTGCGTTCCTTTTCTGCAAAACGTGCAACATAAAATCACTCATTAAAAAATCCCATCTTGCTAAATGAAAAGTGATTGTTTGTTGTTCCTGAACACCTTTACGCTAGCAACGAGCACCATGCTAAGCCCAACTGGCATGAGGCAGAAAGTTTCTGCATGCTGCCTGCGGCAGTCAGAATAATATCTCGAGTATAGCTGTTTCTCTCGCTTTCCCCCATGTGTTTGTTCTCAATCATTTTCTGTTGTACGTTGATTCTCTTTGCACTTTGAAAAGAAGCAGAGTATCTGTTTCTTGGAACAGCACAGTTTATTTAATTGTTAATACGAGATGCTGCTTAACAAACCTTCCTGGAAAACATCTCGTGGAAACTTAATTTTCGTGTCCATGTTTGTGAGCGCGTAAGAATGTAGCTGCCACGAAAAGTGAAAGCGTGATTTTTTTGAAGAAAAGCTTGTCTCCCTGCATTGGTGGCTTCTTGCAGGAAGTTTCAGTTGTAGTAAAAATTTGTTTTTGGGAAGAATGTCATTTTTCTTACAATCAGGCATTGCCAATGTAGCTTCCTTTGAAAGCAGTACGGTTGCACATGCCTCATTTTTTTTTTTATAGAGATTGTTTTGGCAGTCACCGTTTCGATGCGGAATATCTGCCCTGCTAGAGGCTTAATGTAGGCAATTGTGAATTTTTAACTTGACCTTTTGTTCATTGAGTTCTTTCCAGAATAAAGAAAGAAAAAGTGCCAGTTGTGAGTTGGTAAATGACCTGGAGTTTTCAAAAAAAAAAAGTGGGGATAGAGTGCACCCCTGTGCGCCTTGGACAAATGAAATCTGAACACGAAAATATGAACTAGAACACGCGAAATCAAAAAATATTGTTCGTGGAGGTCAAATAACGGCAGGCTATTAGTGTATTTGGAAAGTCACATTTCCCAACTTCGTTGCGACAAAAAGATCACGTTATTTGTGTGTTCTGGTTCGTATTTTCGTGATCACGTTTCATTCGTCTATGACCACACATTCTTTACTTTGCTGGCTAGTAGACTTAACTTTCCTGGCAGTGGAACAGCAGCTACCTGGTAGAGAACGTTAAAATGGCGGCCTTTTGCTATTCGCCGCCTGGTTTGCTGGCGAAGGGCATGAAAGGCAGTCACTGGCGACATTTTACCATACGGGTCAACGTATTGTTAGTGTCGAGAGCAGCACCCTAGGGCAACAGAACGAACAGCTCAACCATCTAGACAGCTTCGAAAGGTGATTGACAATTCAAGAAGCTAAAGTACCTCGCAGCAAACCAAGAAGAGATAAGCGGCTTGCAGCCTTGCTGTTTATTGCTTGATGCACATTCGCGTGGCCATCATGATCTTCCACATTCAAAAGCCTGATCAAATACCCTTGGACGCCTGTCTTTTTATTGCTGTTAACACTGCTATCGCCTTTGTCTTCAGCTTCCCGATTGCATTATTTGGCCACCTACATCAATTCATCTCGATTCAGACCCCCCTCTTCTTCTTCTTCTTCTTTTTTAAATGTGCAGGTCGTAATACTTTTGCTCCAGGCCAACCCTACCTTGGGGTGCCATTATTTTATGTGTATAAATTCATTTTTACAAACCTCTTAGAAACATCAGTTTTCTTCCTTTCGAGGGGAAACAATGGAACAGGCCCACTAATCACGAGTTATCTTTGTCCATTATCGCCGCTGTAAATGTTTTTTTTTTTCTTTTTTTTTTTTTTTCTTTCTCCCTCTGTTGGGAAGAAAGGCATTCAACAAGTAGCCTAGAATACTCGACCGGCTCTGTGTACATAGGCCATCGTTGACTTCCATGAAGCGTGTTGTGTGCTTGTATTCGCATGCATTTGCAGATATGGCTCGGGAAGGGAGCAGAGATGTTAATGGCTTTTTCGAGGAAATGAGTGCTGGGTTTTGGAACCTGTTGGACTTACATCATAGGTGCAGCTCATACAAGAATTTCAGGAGGTTTGCGGGTGCCAAGGCTGACCTGTAAATATTAGCTGGCACTAAGTGTTTTTTTTTTTGTTTTTTTTTTTTTTTTTTTCTGCTTTGTCTGTTGTACGGATTGTACATAAGCAGGCTAGCAGTGACACTTCATTGCATTAGGAAATGCTTGTGATGAAACGGCATATTTTTCTGTGTTTTAGTAGTGTCTGCTGTGTAATGTTGACCTGTTTTCTCAGCATTCAATTGTAGCTAGTTATGCTAGTTACTGATGTTCAGATCGTTTCTTGCTTTTGTGATCCTGTGAGTGCAAAAGTAGCTGTCGTACGTCTTTTTCTCTTTGTTTTGTATTGCCTTTGTTCCAGTTTGCCTGCCTGTTGGAAATGCTGTCATTGAAGGAGATATTATTGCTCTTTCGCGGCCAGAGATTTTGCTAAATTAGGTGAAATGTGCTGGTTTTTGAATATTGTGTTGCTCACAGTTGCAGTACCAGCTGTCTACTTTGTTCAATTTTTCTTCTGTGCCACCAGTTTTTAAAAAATTGGCATCTTCGAAAACAGGCGGGGGAAAAAAAGTGGTTTTTGCAAAGTGTCTGGTGAAATGGTTCTCCCACCCAAAAGTCTGGTAGATTGATGTTCGGAGGGGGCATTTTGTTTAAGCGTGTAGTACATGTAGAATTGTCCTTGTAGGTGTTTCAGTGATGAAAATAGAGAGAAAAGGACACAATTCTGTCCGCTTGTGCCACACGAATTAGCCCCGTCTCCGTTTTTCTCTTGGTTATGCTGCAGCATCAGCGTGCGCGTGCATGTATCAAGACGTTTCAGAGTCACTTGTTGATTCCCCAAGCTCCAGCCTGCAGTCTAAATGACCGCACATCGTCCATGCTAGGAGCCCTGTGTTGGCTTAAATGCTGCCGCAAAGACAATTAGCACAGCCCTTTTGCGAATGCTTAGAAAATAGCTCTTCTTTGTTGGTGAAATGTTGCTGTGCCGATTGTTCTTTTTTTTTTTTTTCCCAATTTTCCTGCCACTTGATGTGTAAAATGGACATCCTTAATTGTGCTGTAAATAAATAAACCTTGCCGAGCAACTGCAGGCGCCAGTGATCTTTTTTCCCTCACTGCCCAAACCTTCCTCAAAGGTTTCGCATGTGCAGTTGAGAAAAGTTTTCCGGAGGTCACCTACAAACCCCCAACGAGTTTGAGCTAAGGGTGACTTTTTGAGACTGCTGTGGAAGACAAATTGCACAAGGTGAATTTTGGAGCGAAGCTTTCGTTGCCTCACTGATGGCGACGGCACGTGAAAACGCACTGTAGGAAAGCCAACTTAACGCAATCGGAGGGCACGTGATCAGGATTGGTTTCCACAAAGCCGCATTAAGTGCCTCAAAGGGAAAAAAAAAACACTTCCCATGGTCGGAATCGAACCTGGGTCCCTCTCAGTATGAAGCTGACATCTATCCTATTGCACCATTTGGCACGGTCAGAACATAACTTGTACGCAACACTAAAGAATCACGTATGGAACATAAAATTAATCAATACTGGACGTCCCATTGTGCTGTCCATGACGTCATTCATTTGTTTTCCTTTACAAAAGTGTGCCCTTAGTAACCTCAAGCGCAGTTTACGAACATGCAAAACCAACTGGCCTAATTCCTTACCTTAGGCAACTTTAGTGTGCACCAAACCCTTGACACGGCCAGGATGCTGTTCAATTGAACCCACGCTCTTGGGCTCAGCAGCACAATGCCTTAGCCACTGCACCACTTTGTGGGGTAGGAAGTGCAGTTCAACACAATTTACTAACAGCTGCCATACTAATTCAGCCTATGTTCCAATTCTAGTATAGCATCACCGTTTTTTTTTTTTTTTTTTTTTTATTCCTTTTGGGGGGGTGCTTCAGAAACGGTATGCACATATATATTCTTGTTGGTAATGGTGGCAAAATATATGCTAAATGGTAACACAACACATTTATTTACCTAGAAAACGTTGCTGGTATTGAAAGACAGCAATGGTTATATTTCGTCATAGCAGGATGTGTCCAGTGGAGCCACAATCTTGGTGGTAGCATTTTTGTTTTTGTTTTTTTCCAAGGCAGCAGATGTATCTTCAATCTTCTGTGACACGTGTAGGCACGTTTAGATAAGCTCGCGTATCTTGCCTTCTTTTCTTCTAACCAAAACAATTTTACTGTGCAAGCCCAGTGCTCCACTACATACCTTGGGCATTTTAGGAGCCAAGTCGAATAACCTCTAGCCAACGGGACTGTTACATCAACTGGACGACAGATAAGTCACTGTTGACAGCGTACATGTACACACTTCAAATAAAAACCAATTGTAGTGATGCAATTGACAACTAAATACTTGTGTCCGGTTGAATCTACCAGTTTACCATTTAGGGTTCATTCTCACCTGTGGCCTTGTAAGCTTCGACATTATTGCCAGAACAGCTGTGCCTATTTTACCAATGATTCATTCATTGGTTGATTGTGGGATTTAACATTCCGATGATACACAGGCAATGAGGAGCGCCATAGTGGAGGGCTCCGGATTTATTTTGAACATATCAATCCTTAACGTGTGCCCAAATCTGGAACACACAGGCATTTTCACTTTTCGCCTCTATCATGTAAGTCATCTTACCAATGAACACAACAGAGACAGCCATGAGTACGGATGCTTCAGCTATGAAGATAGCAGTACACATTTTTCAATTAATTTACCGGATTGAATTATAAATGGGTAGGTCGGGAAGATAAGTTTAAGGGGGGACGCGGGGATCAGATGGCGAAAAGTGACCAAAAAATCGTTTTTTCGGAAGTCACATTTTCGGATTGCACGTTTTATATTCTATGCGTCTGCAAAGTTTCCCCGTCGAAAACGATCGCGAAGTGCCAAAGAAAAATATTTACGTCAGCTGAGGTGACAAATTATTTCCGCAAAATGACGAAAAAACGGCAATTTTCGCAGCGCTGTATCTCCGGAACGACGGTACCGGGCGCCGCCATCTTGGTCGCGTTAGATTGGCAGAGTCTTCAACTTCCGATTTCCTGTCGCTGCTTTCATTGTCGCTCATTCACAAACGCACAAACGGCGGAAAATGAGAGACGGTGAAACGAAGCAACCGATAGAATCTAACACGCGATTGGCTCTCCGGCCGCGTTAGCTAAGACGGCTCTCCGGATTGGGTGCCGCCTTGGCCACAACAAGATGGCCGCCGGGCGTTTCGGCTGACGCGCAGTTCGCACGCACTCCGTGTCGCTCGGTTTCGCGGTCGGCTCGGTTCCCGTTCAGTGGTTTCATGCTTTGCGATTCCGTACAGTGACGCTATCGTTATCGCGGCGATAATGCTTGAGATCGTGCGCCAGATAGGGAAGTGCGCGGCTCGAAAGACGCATCGAAAACGTGCCCGCGACATCGCCGTGGTGCGTCCTTGAGTGGGAAACTCGGTGCGTCCGTGTACAATTGGTGTTCGTGAAGTGAACTTTTGGACGCATTGCCGTGTTATAAAACGCTTAGTTATTGCTGTGTTTTACAGCGAGCTCGCGAGCTTCAGGAATGGAATGACCGGCTCACCAGAAGTTGCGGCGCGCGCTGCATTGGCGCGACGTATTCGGGCAGCGGCCGATAGCGGGATCGGTTGCTATTGCGCGCGAGTAGTAATAATTGATGTACGCAAAGTGTAATTTAATGGCAAAAGTAAAGTTGCTAAACATAGTAAGGTTACCTAAATTACGATCGTGGTGAACGTGCGCGTCGGGGATTGTAGAGAAAGGGGGGGGGGGGGGGGGGGTGCAATGAACCACGTTACCCGGCTTATTTGAGAAACTTTTTCCGTGGCTCTAAACTAGTTCGTACAACCAAGTCTGGGATTACACAATTATATTTTCAGTATTAAATTAATTAGAGAAGATGCCGTAATGTTACAGCGTTTAAAAAAATTTTAATGTCACTATTTTTTTCTATTTTTGCAATGTTTGCAATTATAATGTCCATTTTGCAATGCTTTTTTCGCCTGAAGAAGAGCATGGCATTCTTATAATATTAATGTTGTAATTATGTAAAACAAATGTATATTCTGCCTTCAAATAGCTCATCTTATGCGTGTGATGCCCTGATATAATTTTTGACACTGAACAGCCTCATGTACTAAGCTGTAGCTTCATCAAGGTTATGACACCCAGAAATAAGCTGAAAGTCTGCTGGCACATTAATAAAAAAAAACCATGCCTTACTCTTCATTTTGGAGACAGCTATGCATTAGGCATACATGAAGTAAAATATAGGTACCCTAGTAGCCCATAGTAAACTTTTTGGTACACTCTGCGTAAAACTGGTGCTTCTGCCATCTAAAGGCCTACACATAGAAACCTCCAATGAGCCAGGAAGGCATCCCAGATGCACCAAATCAAAGGGCAAAGGTATGCGAGGTTGTCCCCAAGCAACGACAGCAAGGACTATGCTGCTGGTGCAGTTTGAAAATTGTGACATCATCGTAAACTTTAAGAGCCGTTTTCTCAAAAGTGCATTTTACGAGTTCTTCGTTGCTCGTGGAAAGGATAGCGTGGCAATCACTGGGCAGATTTTGACCCTGTCTGTTTTATTTCGATCCTTGAAGAGTTCTGCAGGGCGAGACAGTCTTGGATTTTCATTTTAGGGCCTCGTTATTTTTTAATGTGGAATTTATGGCTAGGTCAATTATGTCCTATAGGTTACAAGTGAAATTATTCTTTTCTGTAAAAAAAATGAAGGGTTTAAAAAAATTTTGAAGACTGTCTTGCCCTGTAGTGTTCTTTTGACTATAATTGAGAAGTATTCAGAACTTCCTAGCATGTGTCAATACCTTGCTAGGCTTTTCACGAGCGGGCAACATGTAAACCTCTGTAACACAAGAACTACTGAAGGTATCATCATGAAATTTTAAATTTCACCATTTGGAGTGCTTTCCAATGTGCTTGCCGAATTTCATCACTCTACGCCAAAAAACAAAAAAGTTCACTCCGATCCCCACGTCCCCCCTTAAGGTAAGTTATTCCAGCCAATTGATGGGCGTTCCTCAATGAGAAAAGTGTGTTCAAAAGTGCCGCTTTTCTCACACCCTCCTTGCCACCAATTTAACAAGCACAGACTATGGCCACTCACTGGAAAATCCACAGGGCTAAATTTAACTGCTTGCTATATGAGCCACGTATGCAGCGCATGCGTGAACAAGCAAAAAGACAACAGTAACCATTAAATGCTGGGGAAAACAGGAAAATCAAAATTTTGAAGGGTGAAACTGCACATCAGTGCAATCCCATTACTGCAGGTGACGCAGTAGCCGCTATTTTCTGCCCCTTACTGAAGAAAAAGAATTGATAAATAGCAAAATGGTAAATTACAGAAGTCAAACTGCACAACACAGCCAGAAATAAGGCCTTGCCAAATTCACTTGTGTCCTTCAGACATTAACAGAGACAGTACAAGATAATGTAAGCTACAGGAGCTCTCGAACATTAAGTGGGACATTATAGGATTATGTGAAGTTAAAAGAATAGGAGAAGGCTTCATGGAGGTTAGCAGCAGGCATATTCTGTGTCACAGAGGGCCTCAAGAGAAGGGACAGCACAGGGTGTGATTCTTAATCTGCAAGGAAAAAGCAGGGAACATGGAGGAACTCTTCAGCATCAACTAAAGAGTAGCAGTCACTGTGATCAAACTAAACAAGCGATACAGGGTAAAAATAGCACAAGCCTATGCGCCAACAGCTAACTATGATAATGAAGTCGTAGACAGTTTTTGCAAGGCCGTCAAATAAGCCACAAAGAAGGCAACAATGCAGTTCGCAATTGTGATGGGAAACTAACGCAAAAGTAGGTGAGAAGCAAATGGAAGAAAGGTCAGTGGGAAACTTTGGAATAGGCAGTTGTAACATTTGAGGAGATACACTGGCGGGATTTGCAGAAACAACCTGAGAATAATGAACACATTCTTCCGCAAATGAAAAAATAACAAATGTCCATAAAAAAGGCCCAACAAATCAACAAAAAATGAAATTCACTTCATTTTAAGTGACAACCCTGGTGCTGTCCAAGACGTAGAGGTGCTAGGCAAGATTCGAAACAGCGATCATAGGATGGTTTGGTGCAAAGTAAGGCAAAAGAGAAAGAAGGATACTTGTGAAAAGTAAGAAACCCAAGTCAGTCAGAGACAGGATGCAGGACTTTAAAATAACTCTTCAAAACAAATTCAAGCTTCTAAACGAAGAGAACGAGGATAGTGTGGACAGGCTAAATGACAACCTAACAAGCTGGGAAGATGCGATCAAAATCTAAACAATGGGGTTTCGGTTCCAAGTTTTAGAACTAGGCATAGTCAGAGCACCGTGGTGTTGATTTCTTAATTTTATTTTAAATGTCAGACATGCTCACAACTGATTTAAAAGTCTCCCTATTTGGGGAGTTGTTGGCTTACAAATCACTGCCAGTGGCTAAACCAACATCAAACTTGGTTTGATAGGGGGGGGGGGGGGGGGGGTTCTTAGGATTAAACACTACCATTGCTGTAGTGTTTGGCAAGGCTTTAAAATTTGTGAGTTACATGTCTAGCATGCAACTGTGCGCAAAACCTTGTGCCCTTCCCCCCAAAAAAACTATGGTGCTATGCGCAGCCAAGCATTCTTGCCACTTCGAATGAACGCGCTGCACAAGGACACTGCTATGCAGTTTGAGATTTATACAGCGATACCTCTGCAGCATAGACTTATGACTAGACTTCATAGGACAAGCTATAACACACTGCTAGAAGCACTATTTAACCCTTTCACTGTCGGGTGTTTCTGGCCGTGACGCAGCCTGAGTGTCGGCTTGGTTTCCGAAATATGAGGGAAGGAACATAGTGATTTAATTGACTATGCCAGCGTCCGGAACGTAACGCGTCGAAAAAAAAAAGAGCGTGGGTGAGAAATTGCCTTTCTTCCAGATATTTTCAACTTGCCGTGCAAGCTTCCGGGACAATGACCCCCACCGTTTCAACATCAGAGCCTGACGCTGCGGAACTCGTACCCCTTCCTCAGATGAGAGACTCTCTGAATCCGAGCTCGTCTCGTATTCAGATCGGAATCAAAGAACCATCGCTTCTGCCCACAGTCGAAGGCACCGCGTGGTCAGCCATCCGAAAGTAACAGCTCGCATGGAAGGACACTTTCAGCAGCCCACACAACGCACAAAAATGAATGAGCAAAAGCCGCGATTGAGTCATGTTGCAGTCTATTGGAGAGACAACAGTGCGATGGGCTAACCTGGCGCACCGTAGCAGACACAGGAACAGAATAAAAAAAACCTAGAAACCCATTACGGATGGCACAACAACCCTTGCACCCGTAATCGCACATGTGCCGCATGGTCACTCATGTTGACAGAGTACAGTGCGCGGAGTGACCAAGCCCCCCAGCAATGAAGGGTGCGCACGGTTACTCCATGCTCTTCAATATACCCCCATAAGAGAGTTTACGAGTGAAAATAAGAGCTACTACAAAGATTCGACAGATGGCACGAGCAGTCCAGGTGCGCCCACTTTATGCTATGGCGCAAAGTTTTGAACGCACAATGGAGAACGTACCGGTATGTCAGTGACAATGTGGAGGGGAAATGCAAAAACGTACCGGTACATCAATGACAGCGAGAGGGTTAAAAAAATGGGCGGGGCAGTGATTCGAGGTTGAGACAGCGGGCAAGTGATTTTCCCTTGGATACTTAACCCACTGGCAGTAGCTGCCGATACACACCGCAAACCCTTCGCCCACCTAAACCCCCACATATTGCAGTTCATTGGAAAATAATACGTATGTAGCAGGGCTATACCGTCAATGAATTGCCCGTTTGTTGTCCCTGCAACCAGGCAACTCTCACCGTTTTTCGCTGTAAACACTGTCTTTGCTTCTTGCAGGGCAAGCTCACTTGTGGCAAAACACGTGAGCACCCCATCAATTAAGACATCTGCAAATGCAAAACTGCACACAAAACAAGTGAGGGTGCCCCCCATTTCTCCTTCAGGACAAAAGCAGCTGTCTTGGTCCAAACTTTCCACAGGGGAACATGAGTGTGTAGTGCAAGACTCCAACTGGTGATGTCTTTGGCTGGCAACAGAACAAGCAAGAGCTTACCCATACAAAGAGTGAACACTTGATTGCATATGTGCGCATCCTCTCGAATGGTAGAAACCAGTGCAGCATTTGTCACCTTTGATTGGAAAATTGGTGTTTAACTATTACAACCACGCTTGCAGGCTGATGAAAACAGGGCCTGGGAGTACTGGGAGAACCACTCGTATATTTTGCCGAGTGTACACTCATAAAATTTTCGCACCCACTTCCTCTAGACTGACACAAATTTCGTGGTGTATGGGGACGCCACTGTTAAGGCCGCATATGTCGGCACAACAGTAGGGACAAATTTTGCCAACCAGTACGAGACGAGTGCGGAAAATTGTACCAATATGGGGTACGTAACGTTCCAACAGATCAGTTACATTCACAAGTTTCAGTTTCAGGTGTGGTGCAATACAGGTTGACATCAACCACCAAAACAAAACTGGCTGATAAACACAACACGTTACGCCGCCTTTTCCTCTTGCACATGAACACTACAATACAACAAATAATGTTCAGATTCAAAAGACAAGACACTGTTTCCCTCTGTACCAGTTGTTAGGTTTGTATACGAGGCGAAAAGCAAAAACGCTCATGTGTACAAGATTTCGGCACACGATAAAGATCCCGAGGTGGTCAAAAATAATCCGGAGCCCTCCACTATGGTGCGCCTCATCACCTGCGTTGCGTTGGCACGTTAAATTCTACAATCAATCAGGATTGTATACGAAAACAGTTGAGACCTGCATCTTTGGTGCTTAAAGGAAACTGAGCATGCAAGTCGTGTGGTATTTTCTTTTTTACAACTGAAGTGAGGTTTGTTAGGCGTCAAGCAAAAATTTGTCCTTGTGAACACGTCAAGCATGTTCTTGGCACCACCAGTAATCCTAATCTTCCAAGATTAAAATCCTGCTCGTTGCAGGAAACAGTAACAGGGGAGAGACGGTTATCTGCTCCTCTTGGGGGAGTTTTTTTTTATGTTCTAATGCAGATGCACACCCAGAATTCTTTGACACATATCCTAGCAATGCTTTGAGCATTAAAACACCCCAGGTGGCAATGTACATTCTGCCTTTTTTTTTTTACAGGGAAGGACTACTGTAGATACTAAAATTTCTTCCTCACAGACCAGGTGCAGAAGGCTCACTGAGGTTGCAAGCTGGAAGGGAGGCGCCACACGGATTGGCGTGTGTTGTCATAACAATCACCCGCACCCTCCCTAGAGAGCTAGTCTGCCTGTTGCACTGATGATTACTCAATCCCTTTACAGCCATCCTGTCTCATTCGCGGCAGAATCTCACCATGGTAGTTGGAATTTTTTGCGGCAATTTTCAGTGAAACCTTCGCAAGCACACCACGTCACCACTCTCACTCACTCAAACCAGTGCCTATTAGAGTTGCCACCTTCCGCCCACCCCACCCAGGAAAAAAAAAAAAAAAAAACTGGCCCTTCGGGGTGGGTGGCATGGTATATAAAAGGTTGAATTTGTGTTGGAAAAAAGACACCATGTTTTCTTTTTTGGCATGCAATGCCATTTATTCTTGCGTTTTTGTAGAGAGAAATCAACATAACGTTTGTACTGAAAGTAATCGAGAGTTTGGTTATATCTCTGAATGTGCTGCACTGAAAAGTAACCGCATTTGCTGACTGCGGCAGCAGCATTTCGTTGTGCTGTTACTCTTTTTGGTCCTCCTCCACCTCATGGAGTGCGCTTGCCAGCGTAGTTCTCTGCCCATCTGTCTTTGCGCACCTTGTCAACACATTTACTATCGTAATTGCTGAACTGACGCTTATAAAATGCCAAAAAAGAAATAACTGCACCACGGTGGCCAAAAGACCGGCCAGTGACGGTTGGTTTTAAAAGTACGAACCGGCAAATGGTCTGCTGTCTAAAAAAACCGGTCAGGCCGGTCCATCATCAGGCAGGTGGCAACCCCAAGTGCCATCCACATCAACTGAGGCGGCAACAATGGAGGAAACCGCGACACTCCTGAATCAAGTTACGAAGCATTTCATGACTGGAAACAGCAAGCGCACTTCAACAGCACACTGACTATCCACAAACACGTTTGGTAGTGACATGTGTCCCATGTCTTGATTGGTGCTGGACAGACAACACGACAGGTCGAGGCACAAAATAGGTTAGTCACAATATCGGAAGCCCCTTTTTTTCGCTAGCTATAAAAGGTCACTGTCAAGGTGCAAAACCAGCATAAACAGCAAACACAAGGAGATGCTGGGTAGACATAGCAACACTGTCACGTCGAGCCGTATCTCGGGGGCGCACATCGACTCTCCACTGGTCCTTTGAGAATGATCTGAATGTCTGGGACGAGAGATCACTATGGTCGCGCCGTGCCCTCGCCCCTAGCCGTGGGTGGCTGGAGCTTTTCACGGACGCGGCGATAGTGGTCGATGAGCTGGCGCTCCTTCTCCTCAAAGGCCTGGTCCATCCTGGCCGCCTTGTCCTTGACGTCCTGTTCAAACTGTTGCCACTCGCACCGCCGACGCTCGCGCCGCTCCGACAGGTCGTCCGCCTGGAACCAAGGCGAGCATGGCAATGTTGACATTTGAGCATTCTCTGCAAGTTAAGGGGGGACACTAATCTTGAGGGCATTCTTGTTATTTTTTAACCCATGTGCTTGAGATTTATGCATTAAGTTTATTTTAACAAACTGAGCACAAATATGCACTCAGTTTTCATTTATGTGGTGTAAGTCCAGAGCTGTGCAACATGTTCTGCCATTCCATTTTGGGCAACTTTTTCGTTACCTACCTATGACATACTCAAATAGTTTTTATTCGTTTGTGCTCTAGAAAGACCAGGGAGCGCAACTATACCACTGCAGTAGTTTTAACATTGTTTCTCCAATTGCTGTAAGCTTATAAGTGCCAGGTCATCAATTACCCAAGTTTTCGTAAGATGAATTGCATAAAGAAATTGTCCTGGCAAAAGAAAATTCTACATCATTTTGGTTTTATTGCACAGTTCAGTTTATAAGCTTTCGAATGCAGCAAAAATGATACAAATCTGACCAGTACACCCCAAGATATTCTACCCGACAGTTGACCCCACGAAATAAAAGTTGGTCCTGAGAAAACAAGGCACGAAGTTCGGAAACATATGTGAAAATGGTCATTTAGGCAACTTCAAAGGGCAGCAGCTTTGTAAATACTTATGGTACAGCTACAATATTTTGCCGGTGCATTCTTTGGGACCTGTACACTGCAAATAAAATTAATACAGAAGATGAGTTTTTTGGCAAATTTTCGGTCCTCACGACCAGTGGTCCGTCCCCCTTAAAAGTTATGGCCGAGAGAGAAACGACACATAAAGTTACACTGATGCCAACTGCAAATGCAATTATTTTGAAAAGCACTTCAACTTTGACATTTAGCGTACCTAAACGGGTGCCAAAAAGAAAAACACGGGCAGGCGCTAAGTGTCAAAGATAGATCAATTCCGACTAGACCAGCTCACTGTGATGTTGAAATGCAAGGCAGCGCCCGAAAGCACGAATCCTGAAAATGCTTTTACGTCTGCCTTGGCATGCACCACATGATGTGTGAATTGGCAGCAGATGATGCAGAGGAAATACACAACACCCACTTTTGCTTCTGCGACAACAGCAATTCACGGGTCACAAACCTTGCTGGAAGCGAAGCGCGGCACACATTACATTTTTCCCAGACCCCTTGAAGATTGCCCTGCACGCTTCCTGCAAGCATATGAAAGAAGATGCCGTAATGATAGACCATGCCACTTGTAAAACTATATTTACTTGACCCCAGTGCGCATTTAATTCTAAAAACAGACCCGAAAAATAAGTGCACAAATTTTAAGCATAAAACATTAGGCTGTTTATGGAAGCCAGAACTGCACTTGTTATTGCAGTCAAACAGCACACCATATGGGGACACGAGAATTTGGAAGATTAAGAAAAGTTCCGCCTGTCACGCAATGGGAGTCAGTTAACCTACTACAGAGAGAAGGCATACAGCACAGCACTATGCTAGCCACTCATTTTGCTGCACCAACGCAAAGCAGGGGTGCGCTTTGCATCTCCAAGAATTTATTCATTTTTAACAGCGAAGCTGTTTAGCAAATCATAATTTTTCGTGTCCACAGTTAAAAATACCAAGCACGAGCGCGTGAGCACAGACCTTGCGGCGACCACCTGGCTGTTAGCAGAATCAAGAAAATGCCTAGCACTCGTGTGTGCATGCCTCGCGACGACTGCCCAGTGTCCCCTGCGCATGTTTGTCAAGCCAAGCATACCCACGTAGGGCGATTGGCAAAGATCCCCCCTCCTCCTCCTCCTCCTCCCCCCTGAAAGCTCCAGCGTTCGCCGCAATCATGGCAGCACTCGCTCGGAATGAGAAAGACACGTCATAGCATACCCCCAGGTGATGTCAAGTGATTAACCCTTCCAAAAAAATGAGCAAAGCTCACACTTTTAGCAAAAATGATGGAGTAAAGGTCATTGCAGAAGCGAAGGAGAAGCAAATCGGCTCCAATCGTGGACTTAAATCTTCATCATGGACGTGAAGGTTGCGCACAGTTTCGCTGCGTTCACGTCGCACGCGTTAGTTTGAGCTACCTTCATTTTTTTATCGCCACAGGGCGCACTCAGTCGGCACTACAGAAGAGCTCATGCAATCCTTTGTGCCCATGAAGATAGCATGCCTTCACCTACTGCTTGGAAGCTGTGGGAAAATGAGTGAGCACTGAGGCGTACTTCGCTTCGTGTATGTGAACGCGAAGTAGAGCCAGTAGAGCAATGCTACTACAAAGCAACAAGAGAAAAATATGATGAACGCGAAGCTTTCTTTGTGCGAAATGTCATAGTGGAAGCCTCTGCGATTTAAAGGTCAAACTGTGTGCGAGTCAACGTCAAAGCTCAACGAGCCAAAGTCCAAACTCAGACGGCAACCAAGGGATCACGAGGAAGCTTTGTGTTCAACCATCGTCGTCATTAGATGGAGGGGTACATTTTCTGTCTAATTTTGAACATCCATGCACTCCTGTCTAAATCCAAATTGCTCCAACTGTGCCGAAATAGCACAATTGGATAGACGTCGGCTTCACAACACGAAGGAACGAGATTTAACTCTGCCCACGGAAAGCGTTTCCTTTTTTTTTTTTTCACTTCACTAATGATGATTATCATCATCGCCAGAGCAAGTTGGCTCTGCTGCACTGTGTTCTGGGTGGACTACAGATGGCATCGGTGAGCAGCTGAAAGCTCCGCTTTAAAGGCTCAGCACGGGGGAAGGTGTGTCCACACCCACCGAGCTGAGCTTGTCCTCGGCCTCGAGTATGCGGTGGCACATGGAGAGGGCCACCTCGAGGTTCCCTGCGAGGCTGGAGAGCCCCTGGTCGGAGGCCCGGCACGCCCGGTCCACCTGCGTCTCCCGCACCTCCGTCACGTCCTCCAGCAGCTCGAACAGGCGCTGCACCTCCCGCTCCCGACGCTTCTCCTGCAGGGCACCACAATTCAGCACACTTGTGTGAACACGCTTCATGATGATGACGTTCTGTCACACGTGTGGAAGTGTGAAAGGCCGTGTGGAGAGGAGTTGGCACGGTTGCAGTGCGGCACCATCTACCACGAAAAACAGTGGAACCCAGCCTTGAAGATGCGTACACGAGGAGAGAATAGGACAACACACGCGCTGGGACTAGCAACAGTTTAATGAATAAAATTTCGAAGAAAGAACAAGGTCAGGGTATGCGCCGTAAAAACTACTGTAAAAAGACCAGCTGATGACGCAATTCAATATCGACTCTTTTTCAAATATTCAGCTTCTTTGCCTGATACCGTTAGTGAGGGCACACTCACACACTTATCCAAACTGTGGTTTCGCATTTGATAAGCTTCAATAAGCTCCCTCTCGCGCTCTGTGGCTCCCCTACCAATTATTTCGGTTTTGTCAAAGAGCCGATATTGAATAGCCTCATCAGCTGGTCTTTTTACAGTAGTTTTTACGGCGCATGCCCTGACCTTGTTGTTCCTTCGAAATTTCATTCATCAAACAGTTGCTAGTCCCAGCGTGTGTGTGTTGTCCTACTTTCTCCTCGTGTACGCGTCTTGAAGGCTGGGTTCCACTGTTCTTCAAAGTATATGTACCAACAAGCCCAACATCAAACTCATCTACCAGGAACTGAGAAAGGCAAGTGCTCTGGGTGCAATGTGTAATGCTGGCCGAAAAATGCTTGGGAGGGCCACAAGTTGTGAGGCAGTCCAATTGCCGACACCGCAGTGGCATGTTGGCAGCTGGTGCGTCTTTCATTGATGCCATCGACGGTTACAATTGCCTTTCCCGTCACAACCACATTGTTCCTTCTGCCCTCGCCGCAAGGCTGAAATGTGCTGCGTGCAGTTCTGCCAGAACGTGCGCCTACTCGCTCTAGAATGGCAAAGGTCTAATTAGTGTCACATAATGGCGGCGATGGGACCAGTCATAGTTGATTTTAGCTCACTTACTAGCCAGAGTCACTGTAATTATTATTAATGACTAATTAGACTGTTGCCCACTAGAATTGTCCCCTTCTCCTTCAGCGTAGTTCTCAGAGCAAAGTTAAAGGGAAGCATGTCTTATACATAACCCTAGAGAAAATGGTAGCTGTACCCAGCTGCTTCATACCAAATTCCCAGCTGGACGCTGCTGGTTCCAGATGGGGGCCCACCAGCCACCATTTCTCTATGGAAGTGATTGCCTGTGCATCTCTATCAGCCAAAGCGCAATACCGTAGCAACTGTAGTTTAGAAGGTTTCTAAGGATGCAGGTAGATACGTGGAGCTTGCTTATGAAACCCTAAAACATGGCGAAATTCGGTTTGCATTTGGGATGTAACCTGCCACAACTAAGCGTGCTGCAAATTATTTTAAGCGACCATGGTCTTCTGTACACAAAAACTGGAACACGCGGTTGTTTCTGCATTTTGCCTTTATGAGAAACACGGCCCGATTGGTCTCTCGAGCAGAATATGGGCCTCTGCACCACCCCGGCAGGTTCTTCAGCGCGAATAAGAATCGTGGTGTAGTGGTTTTGTGACGTCGGTAATGCGCGATGCCACAGAGAGGCAAGAAGCAAGGCCTGGGCTCACCTCAAATTCTTTTATGAAGAACCTCATTTCCCCTTGAAGAAACGGCTTGTGGTCAAATAGCCGTGAGTAGACCTCGGCAACATCTGCGAGTAGGCGATAAACATCGTTACACACCATTACGATAGAGGATGCACGGAGGTTGAATGACATGTTGTACAAACTGCACTAGACTGTCTTCAAGCAAAGGACGAAAAATTTATGAGGCACTAAATAGTGCACGAAATGTACGGACAAAACAGAAGTTGTTAAAATACCTTTTACAACACTCGCAGTCAAAGCAGCCGACGGCGAAACTTCCGCCATGTTTCGGATAGGTAGCGCTGCGGCAGCTATCCCGGCGGCCACCGCGCTCTATCAAGTCTCTTTCCGGTCCATTCGCCATCATGGGTAAGTTGTCTCTCTTGCTCAAGCGCGGAATCGTCGACAATCTGTTGTTGGGCGAACTTTAACCGTTTTTTCGCTAGGTAATATTAATCGAAAATGTGTGCAGTATTTATGCTGGCTATTAGTTTTTTGCTACCGAAGTCCAAAAAATTAAAATATTGCACGAAGTACCGAGTCTCGTAGCGTCGTAAGATCTAGCGCCCAGCCGCCGCACGTGTAAGTATTTCAGCAGTTTCCTCGTTTTTGTTGCGTAGCAGTTCTTTGTAGCTTTAAATTTGCTGGTAATGTTTAATCTCGGGGTCATGTTTGGGGTTGCCTCGCGATTTGTTATCGCGTGAAGTTCCTTGCAATGTTGTGGTGGTAGCGTCCGACTGCCGGCATAGCTGCCTTGTTCTGGGTTGTGCGGAGGCTAACGTGATGAACCAAAAAATACCATCTTTCGGCTGAACACTGTGCTGAGAGAAATTGTTCCTGAAGCCTTCGCACGCCCTTCGACTGGTGATCGGAGTGAGGGGCTTGCGTGTGTCGGTTGTGTGTGGTGGGTAACACGTTTGCTTCCGTGCGGCGCAGGTATCTCCCGTGACCATTGGCACAAGCGTAGGAAGACTGGCGGCAAGCGCAAGCCCCTGCGCAAGAAGCGGAAGTTCGAGCTCGGACGACCAGCGGCAAACACAAAGGCATGAACGCAACCGGCTTCTCTCGTAAACCCCGTCGAATCGAGGCTCTGTGCTAGTGCTAGGCCATGTATTTGAAAGCTCTGTTACTATCGTCGCTACAGTACGTTGCGTTGGAATATTGTCCCGCCGTTGGCACGCAGACCGCTTCGCTGCGGTATTCTGCGTTTGGGGACACGTCTAGGCGTGTCTGTGGCGCAGAGGCGATGTGTATGGAAACGCAGACGCCGCAATGCGTAGGGCAAAGAGGATGTAAAGCAGCACCAAGCGCAGGTCCTGTCTCGAAAAATTACAATGTTTCAACCTTCGGTTTTGTCTTGCAAAAGGATTGTCGCAGTTGGAGTAGTTCTTTGAAAGGGAAGTTGTGCACTCGCACAGCAGAGGAAATTTGGCCTTGGCAGGAACTTTGTTGAACATTGTGGTTTGTCTGTGGTGGGAACTGGTACTGTTTTATTATCAGACACTATCAAGTCCACTAACCAGTAGGCTAAATGTATGACAGACGTCTTGGAGTGAGGAATGCTAATGTTAGCACTATCTTTAGTGAGATGGTTTGTATGATAGCCAAGGTCTTGTTCACTCACTTCTCGGAAGTCCTGTGGGATTGTCTTAACATCTGTAGACGCAAGTTGTTTGGGAGGATGATATAGGCTTGCTGAAGTGCTCTTTGCAATTTGGGATTGTGTGCATGCCTGTGTAATACGTTGTTGCGATTTCATCCGAGCCCAGGGAGCCTGCCAGCGGCGTATCAGTCTCTCAACAGCCTTTGAAACACATTCATGTTCTTGCATGCAGTTTCTGCGTGCCGCAATTACAAAAAAAAAAAACACAATTACTGTGGGTAAACTTCAGGTCGAGTTTCTAACAAAAGGTAAAGCTGAAGAGCGATGAAGCAAGGAGAAAAATAAATGTAACACTGGCCCGACGACAAAGTATGTTCATAACTGTAGTCCGAATACTCCGAAGTTGTTAGCGTTTAGTGTATTCCCCTTTATTTACAATTGCGTTCAGGTTGATATTAACTGAGTAGTTCAGTATGTTAGCAAAGTTCTGTGGAAACATTGAAACATGGTTTGCTAACAGAAGTGCGAACTGGGAATAGATGGTGTAAGCGTGTAGAGTGAGCTCAAACAAGGAAACAAAATGGCCATTCACTTCGCCTGACTGCTGTGGTCTATGATCAAGACCAAAGCACTTTAGTAATCAAGATTTCCTGCTTCTGATGCTCCGTGCATTTTGTCACTGGGCCACGATACAATAAAAATGAAAGCTAGGGCTGCAGCGCGTACTCGTAACGGCAACACAAACTAGCAGCATTTAATGAACGTGCGCGCATAAGAGCGCAAAAGCACGGCACAGCGCAGCAGACGAGCCTGCAGTCCACTGGATAGACTTTTATTATTATCAGCTGTTGTTGAAAAGTCTGTCACCAAGTGTACTGGTTAAAACAAGAAGCCCTCACTTCAAATTTCACTTCATATGACCATTGGTCAGTGAACCTGCGAGTGGCAGAGTGCCATCACTGTCCCAGCCCTTTTGTCGATGCTGTGCAAAAGCGGCCATGCAAAGCTTTTTTCCCTAATGCCAAGTTTATCTCCGGAAGAGATTGGATGCGTCTAAGATGGGCTAAGAACAGTCGGGAATATTGGGAATACTACCTGGAAGTTGGTTTGGCCTCGTGTTGTGCAGGAGCCCTGAATGGGCAGTGTCTTCACAACAACTGGGCATTCTTTTTTCTCCCGAGACGAGGCCGAGTGCCTAAAAAATTTATTATGCAAACTGGAGGCACGACAAAATGCGGCATCATTAGCCTCTCGTCGCCACCCTGTGCGCTCTACGCGCGTCCCCCGTGTGGAGGGGGCCTCGCTTTAAGGCCAGGGGACAGCAGAGCTGGTTGTTCTACCGCAGCCCAAGTGCCCCGTGGGATTTGGGTGGTTGTAGATGAACCATACACGGTTTCTAGTCATTGTTCGTTGTGTTGTGCGCAATGTTGCTCGTCTAACAACCACTGGTTTCCCCCCCTCCCCCCCCTTTTTTTTTTTTTTTTTTTTTTTTTTTTTTTTTTTTTTTTTCCCCTCTCCTCTGCCAGCTTGGGCCCAAGCGTATCCACACAGTTCGGACCAGAGGCGGCAACAAGAAGTACCGCGCCCTCCGCCTCGACTGTGGCAACTTCTCCTGGGCATCCGAACGTGAGTTGCCCTTTTCGCTCTGTGCACATTTCAAATGTTTCGCCGTTTGCATGCCTGCTGAGTGTCAGTGCCCCTGCTACACTGCAGAGTCGCTCTTTACTCGCAAGTGCACCTAATGTAGTCAGTGTGCAGCTCGGTGGGCAGTGCAGTTTCGAAGGCCTTTAACTACGGTTTCCCCTTGGAACAGATTGCCTTAAATATCGGCGAATGGCTTTGTTTAGTACTGATACACTTCATTACCAGCCTACCACTGGTAGCATTTTGGCTGGCGTACCAACAAGTCTTTCAGCTGATCTACCATGGTTGCCAAACCAGGAATGGCCTCTCTGCTAAGAGTGGCGGCAGTTGGTCGCCAGCTTATGTGACACCTTTGCCTATAGTATACTAGTTGGTGCTGTATGCACCGAGCACTATCCACTGGGTCGCATTGGTGCTTCCATTTCGTTGGGCACCTGCTTAAGAGACTGCTGTTTGGCCTTTGTGGCCTTGAGGCAGTATTCTGGTTTTAAGAGTGGCCAGGAGTGTTTCAAGCGCTAGCCGGAATCGTGGCTACACAGTCTCCCCATCAAGCTGCTCTTTCGCATTCGCATAGGCTATGCAATCTTCAAAGAAGGCAGAGCCGTGTGGGATCGCTTGTGCTGTTACAAGGCCACGTCTGCCTGAGGGCTATCGTGATGAACTTAAAAATAACCATCTTTCGGCTGAGTGCCGTGATGAGCAACTTGTTCCTGATGAAGCCCTCAGGCACTTTTCCCTCTTGTTTGCTGCGTTGTGCCACTCTCTTCTTGTGCGAGCGCCAACCTCTCCCTCCCTCCCTCCCTCACAGACTGCACGCGCAAGACGCGTATCATCGACGTGGTGTACAATGCCAGCAACAATGAGCTGGTGCGCACCAAGACCCTGGTGAAGAACGCCATTGTGATGATCGACGCCACCCCCTTCCGCCAGTGGTACGAGGCCCACTACGCCCTGCCCCTGGGACGCAAGAAGGGCGCCAAGCTGGTGAGCCCCTGCTGCGGCCACTCTGTGCAGACAGTCTGGTTCATTAGGAGGTCTCCTCTGTCCCGATAACAGGGAGGCCAGTTTTATCGAAACCTTTGAACAAATAATGGAGGTGCAGTAGTGGCGACGCACAAACCACTTTCCAGCAATTCCGACAAGATTTATATTAATTGAAACCTTGTTTTTGCAATTGGACCCTAACAAAGGCCAATACCAAGAAGTCACCATAGCTAAAAATGTTTGAGGCAGTTCATACACATAACTCGTGTCCATTGCATCGCTATGGTGATAAATTTCAACATTCAATATTTCTTGTGCTTTTTCGGTTTACAAATGTCTTTCATAGGTGGAATTCAGCTGTTTGAGCTACCAAAGTCCAGTTCTTTCAAGTAGGACGAAGTTGTATTTTGTCTTCACGGGCCCTCTAAATGCGAAAAGAAATTAGTAGCTTATATGGGAAAAAAAATTTCCAAACCGCAAAATCGGGTGCCATACTTGTCATTGCCTTTGTGCAAAAGAAAACAGTAGGCATATTTGAGCAGGCGTGCATATTGCGAATTTTTTTATACAAAACCATTTTCCTGTGCCAAGCTGCTCCGAGAGCCAGAAAATTGTGCCAAGGCTGCTGTGGATGGCTTGAAAAGCAAGGATTTGGGCGCTCATGTCAATTTCAGTGGGAGAAAATGCTGAATTCACATGATTTTCAAAGCAGCCCCAAGGTGACTGTTTTTACTGGTTTGAGTGGTCAATAAAACAAACATGGGGATCAGATAGTGAAAAATGTCCCAGGGGTAATTTCTCAGGTTTTCACACAGCACGTGTTATATTCCGTCCGTTTCCAAGGTTTCTGTTTCTAAAGTGCCATTTAAAATTGTCAGCTGAGGCAACAAACTTAGCGCAATCTAACGAAAAAATGGCAATTTGGTTCACTGTATCTCCGGAACACCAACACCTTGCGCCTGCCGTCTTGGAATGGTTAGGTTATCCAAGCTCTCGTCTTTTGCTTTCAGGTTGCCTCTTTTGTCTCGCAAAAAAAGCGCGCCAACGGTAGAAAAAGACAGCTTCTGGAGCACCTTTCAAGTAGAAAAACTGGGCATTAGCATTAGCACACACTCCCAACTCGCCTAGAAGACGCAGCACCAACTATCCCAACATGCTGTACTTTTAAAGCGCTATTTGCTCTGGTCAGGCTAGCTGAAACGGCCTGGTGGATTGCTGGGCAGGGCACCTTGTGCGCTTTGCCATGCCAATCTTTTCCCTGGTTTAGGTTGCGCGGGAGGCAGGTTTACAGCCAGTCGTTTTGTCTGTTGCGGTACTGAACAGTGGCGTCTTTGCGATAACACTGTAGAACGTGTGCCACATTACAGGGAGCTTGCAGCTTGAAAGGTGGTTATCGAAAGCAAGTCCACTGGGTGTCTCATGAAGCGCGGTGCATGTCTATAAACTGGGGTTGTGGAGCGACATTGGACTCGTTTATAACACAGTTATTGCTGTATGACAGTGAGCTTGAGAGCAGGGAAGTGGGACGATGGAACGCGCCAAAAGTTGCGGCAGACGCTGCAGTGGTGCAAAGTGCTTGGGCGGTGCTCGACAGCGGGACCGGTTACTATTGCACACGAGTAATCATTTGTGTTTCTGGAGTGGAATTTAATGCCAAATGTGAGGCGGCTAAGCATAGCAAGATCGCTCAAATTAAAGGGACCCTGCAACACTCTTTGAACAGTGCAAGTAAACCTGCGCAACGTTTAGATTACACTGCCAGGAATACCTGAGCCAAATATTACACGTGCACGTGAAGCGGTGAGCGCGCAAATCGATGTGACAGACGCGGAAAAACAAACCGCTCTCTCTTCAGTTGTCCTCATTATGCATGGCCCGAGGGACGTCACATAGGCCATGGCTGCCCGATCGGCTGTCACTGGTCAACTTCGCGGGTAGATTATCCCATTTCCGTCGACGTCATCGCTGTGTACGAACCTCTGCTATGCCTGAACCTGTAGGCACAGTTTTGCCGTTTCTTTTGTGTTTTGAGTGCGCGTGGAGTTTGAGTGATGAGCTCAATACTTCCCTTTCAACGGGACCACTCGACTACAAACGTTTATTGCTTCAAAAACGCCCTACCAGCCCGAGCGCGCACTTGCGAGCAGGCACCCATGCCTGCTTTTTTGTGGCACCAGACCGGAAATAGGTCCCTCCGCGTTGCGGAGAAAAGGAGAAAACTACCCGGCATGGGATATATCAAAGGCCGCCGAAGAGAACGCCGCCATGTCGGATTCTTTCCTCCATGAACGCCGCGAGCCACCCCCCTCTCCGGGAGAGAGCGCGCAGCTTTCGTCGCGTTGCCCGCGGTCGAGTTGAGAGGGAACGATTATGCGCGATTTCTCATCGCGCGTAGTTTCGTTAATTGTGAACGGATTTTCATAATTCTTGCGGGAGGAGATTTCTGGGACAATAGACTTTATCCCAAAATACATTACTAGTAGTCGATGGCAAGTGTTGCAGGGTCCCTTTAAGATCGTGGGGAGCGTGCACGTCGGGAAACGGAAGGGGGGCACTGCAAGAACTGTTGCCTTGTGTGGAGAAACTTTACCAAGGCTCTACACTCGCTTGTAGATCGCAGTCGGGGATTACAAAAATAATTTCAGTGTTCAGATGGTTCAAGAAAAGAACAATAGCAGTGTTTCTTAATTTGATGTTTTTACCACCTTTTTAAGTCTTTTTTTTTTTTTTTTTTCCCCTAAGGTAGTGATACTTTGTTTACACAAACTCTCTCCAGAGGCTGTTTTAGCATGATGTTTTCAAAACTAATTAGAAAAGCATATCTCTTCCCTGTTGGTGCAAATTTGATTTTTTTTTTTTTTTTAGGCTCTCAAGAAGTCGTTAGCTGCCCCAGAATCTAGATCATGCTCCTCCAGAAACTGCTTTAATTAATACATGATGAGTAGTAGTTGTGTGCTTGTGATGAGTAATAAAAGAAATACACGTCAAACCTTTTTCTCAAAATACAAAAAAAAAGCTTGTCCTAGCCTAGATTTTCAGGGCAGCAGCAACAAAGCACAAGCAGTCATACGAGGAAAATAGAATTTACTGAAGCAGACCTTCACTGTGTTTACTGTGGGAAGAGGGTAAGGGTGGGGAAGGGCATCGTTTATACGGGGGGTTGGGGGGGGAGACCGGTCTTTCGACATCTGCTGTGAAGCAAACCGATAGGCGGCTAATTTTTCTTCCTTCACTTGCAATGACTGCAAAGGTGTGGAGGGGTGCGTCTTCTTGACTGGTGCTGCTTCTTTTCTGTGCAGGCAGACATTGAGGGCGGTGCCCTGGTGAAGAAGCGCAGCAAGAAGACTGAGAAGAAGATCAAGGAGCGCCAGAAGCTGGCCAAGGTCGACCCCCTGCTCGAGGAGCAGTTCATGACCGGCCGTGTTAAAGGTGAGGGGAGCACTCGGGTAGTGGGCCAAGCTGTGCGCCAGATTCAGCAGCTTTGCTCCAGGAGAGAGTGGCTTGAAGGAGGGTGCATGCCCGTGATGATTTCAGAACCTGACTGGGTGTGCCAGTCCCGTCCTGGCGACTGGTGCTGCCCGCTCAACGTGAGGGTTTCTCTTGTCATAGTTAATCTGAGGCTACGCACCCCCCTTCTCTGAGCTCTCTTGGCTGTCTACGAGCAAGCCATGCAGCCCTGCTTTCGATGTGTGCAGAGGGGCACCAAAGTTACGAGTTGCGCTTGCTCAAGTGTACTTTTGCTGGTTGGAGTACCACCAGGAGGTCGGGTTATCAAATGTACGGTGTCATTCGCTGATGCGAGAGCATTTTTGGTGGCCACCAAAGCACAAGAATTTTTGTGGGCGATGCTGCTGGTCACTGGATCATTATCATCTTGCTGCATGTTTCTACCGGGTAACCTATGTCTGCCAGGTGCTCTGGGCCGTTATGGTGATTATGTGTACTAGAGCACTGGGATGGCTGAACTTTCCCAAACACATGCCCAAATACCTGGAGGCTGCTGAAAGTAAAGAAAGTTGCTGTTATACTGGGTGGGGTTGCATATAGTGCCGGTTTCTCTGGCTGCCTGTTCCTCCCTGCACAAGTTAAAGTGACACCAGTGATTTCAAAAATGGCAGCAGTGGCTAGTGTGGAAAAGGCCATTAAATTGGCCCTGCTGCCATGTTGGCACCCAAGTGCAGCTCTGTTCCTAACAATGAATGGTCATGCATTTTTATGAGGCTGGTATGTTTTTAATGTAGCGTGGTGTTCTCTGCCGTTGCAGCCTGCATCTCGTCACGGCCTGGCCAGTGTGGCAGATGTGACGGCTACATCCTGGAGGGCAAGGAGCTTGAGTTCTACACCAAGAAGATCAAGTCCAAGAAGGGCAAATGAGCTGCTGCCAGTGACTGACTGTAATAAAGGGCGACATGGAGATGCCACCTGTTTGTTTTTTATTGGGTTCCTGTGTCGTGGTCTTTGCAAAGTGGGCCGCTAGCTATTGTGGCAAGCATTAGTAAGATTTCCCTCTGCAGTTTGCATACCTGCCAGGTTTTCCGGGAGACTCCCGAATTTTCATGGTTTTGTACGACCGAAACAAAAATCTCCCGAGAACACGCCCGTGTTTGGCCAAATCTTTTTCCACAGTCTGGCCGAAATGTGCGGGAGGTATACCAGACTATCCAACCCGACACCAATTGGCAACAATTATCATTGAAGGCTTAAAAAGCGTAGTTGGTCATGCGTAGACGGTGAACCTGTTCATCCCATTGTTAGTTTACTGTTTATAGAAACGCAGCGCCGCCGCCACTTTCGTTTCCGCACGAGCACGGCCGTTCTGAAGATTTAGCAAGTCTCCAATGGTGTAGCTTGTTAGTTTAGACGAAATACAAAGCAGTTCAGTTCCTGCTGTTTTGTATTGCGCTTGGCAGTACTATTTTCAGGACTTTCTGAAAAGGGCGGCGTCAGCTTCGTCGAGCATTTGAATGGTGTAGCTTGGTTGTTTGGATGAAGAAACAGTTCATTTCCTGCTTCGTTGTAAGTAAATAATAAAAAAAAATGTTTAAAGTTACCCATTCTGTTGCTACTACCTTTCCTCTTCTCGGTAAGTTCTCCCTAATGTCATCCTGGCAGGTATGAGTTCTTAACCATTGGGACACTAGGTTATAATTGGAATGCATTGTACCACTAAATTTCACTGTGCTCTGAAGCCCAACTTGTACTTGGCATTTAGTTCTGTTTCAGCAGCTGTTGCCTTTTTCTTTTTTTTTTTTTTTTCATTCTTTGAGCATCAAGGTGACAATACGGAATGTGGCTGTTCGTTTGCATTGCCCATGATGCCAGCCAAGGATGGCAGACGGATGCACAGGTCACTACTGGAGCAAAGCCCGTTGCTTAGCCCAAGGCACCCACTTGTGAGCAGTCTTGCACAACTTGTATTTGGTTCAAGTGACTTGGGAGCTGCTCTGCACCTTGGGGACACCTGTCATCAGCAATCCCCCCAAGAGACCAACTTCCCGAAGAAGAGGAAAAAGGAGACATGGAGAATGTGATGGGCAACCCCCTCAAGGAGGGGACTGGAAGAAGAGGGGCGCGTGGACAGAGGAGAGGGTGGAATGGCGACGCCTACACGGAAGCTCTAGGCACCGAACCTGGAAAGGCGCCCTGCCGGCCTCCTGAGCGCAACAACGCACCCTTGGCGGCTTCAGAGACGACCACCAGCGGGGCTACCTGGCTTGAACGCTCTGGCTGCGCACCCGAAACAAGGTCGCCACGGCACACGGGGCTACGCACCCTGGTCTCTGGCAGCGTGTCCGGCAAGCCTCTCAAGTGGTCATCGACTACGGGACCCTAGTGACTACAGCTGCAACCAGCAACGGACATCAAGTGGAAAGTGAGCGGAAGTTAACTGTGTATAGTGCTTGTGCCCCCGAACGTGTTATGCTACTGCAGTGAGGAGCGCTGTGATGTGTGGAGTCGCGCGCGTTATTAGGGCGAAGCTCCTTAAGTCACGTGTCTGTCCATCCCTTGTGTCTCGTGGTACGTGACCGCCGCATGCTTTCGGAGATGTCGCAAAAAGGGGGCCGCGTTGCACGCGCAAGAACCGGCTGCAACCGGCAGCGCAAACTCGGCACCGGGAGCGCGAGCTTGTCTGTGTTCGCCAACGGAGGCGCGAGCGCACGTGCACTGGGAGGGGGAGATCACTCAAGAGATCACGCCACGAACGCAGGCAGTCGTTCTCGGAGATCGAACGAGACGCAAGGACCTTTGCTCGTTTCCTCTCGTCTTGTTCGGGCACAAGTTCGCCCTAAATAAAAGTTCTTTCTTTACCGTTGTGTCCCATCCTACGTGACAAATTGTGGTGGAGGTGCGGGGTAGTCCTCGATGGCGCGGGGTCTTTCACCAGGGCTGGGCCTGGGAGCATTGACTCCGAAAATAAAAGTTGATTTGTACAATGCACGCACACAGTCTTACGTCTTTCTTAATGATGTAATGGGCGAACTTTCACGGGAGAGTTACGGTTACCGATGATCTCCCCCTCTCGAGCTTCGCCCCACTTATCATTCATTCCGTGGATATGGCGTGATTTTTTTTTTTTGTTGCCTATTAAACGTCTCGTTTTTTCTGCGTCAAGTTTGCCCAGCTAATTGACGTGACAACACCACAGCATTTTAATGTAGTAAAAGTATGGGGGATTCGGTGGTTCTGTTGCCTATGTGAGGTGTTCAGCCCATCTGGTTTGTCCTGTCACATTTTTTACCATGCTGTCTGAAGGGTAGCAATTTCCATTCCATGCCAGAGTGGTGCCAACAAACATTGCAGTACCTCCGGTTAAATGTACTGATTCATTGCTTAGGTGGTAGTGTTTCGCCGTTGGTAGTATTCAGAGATCTGTTTCGATATGGAATTTTGTATGAAAATGCCTTTGCAGTAATGGTGTTGACAAAGGTTGCTTTCAAATAACCCAAGGATATACGTAACCTTCATAGTCTCCTAGAATTACTACTGCAATGATGTCATACTACCAGTACTGGCTTCAAAGTAAAGATAGCTGCAAGGGCTGAGCGGCGACGGTCCAGTGTGGAACAATATCCCAGCCAAAATTCTGGTTAGACCCTGGTGGCTTTGGACTGCGGCCGCCAATCGCACCAGCCGTGGCAAACGAGCACCTTTGAAGACTAAGTGGCCTGCACTCAAAATTCCATGTTCCGCTCAAGACTGCCCCAACACCACCACTGACAAAACGTTGACCCGGTTAGTCCGTTGCCTGCAAAAAGACACTACGAGACTTCGGCCCACACGAACGCCCCTTTATGGAAGACTGGCCCAGAGAACCCTCTCAACGGACAAAAGCCCCCACACCAATGTGTACTGCAGTGACTCCAGACATTTGACACTTGCGGGTATTTGGGTCCGATAGGCTAGAGTAGTGCCATCACACGAGACACGGACAACACCCATGCTCTTGCGAAATAATGCATGGTCCAAGTTAGCGCTTACAAATAAGCCCCAGAACCCTCTGTAACAGGAGTTGACCAATTGTACTTCCCACCACAATATTCTTCAAGAGCCTTTAATCCTTATCGCCCTCCCCATCTGCCAGCCAACTACAGGGAGTCTGCTAACCTCTCCAGGCTTCACATTTCGTGGCCATAGAGTTTCTTAGTAAGTATTGTAAGAAACTCTGGGTCCATTCGATTCAGCCTGCACCTCTTGAACCAGTTCACAGCGGTGCAAAGAATTCCGCCATCGGCGGAACCAGCCCTGCACTTTTTTCGTCTGCTTCTGCACCTCCTCGGCAGGGAGTGCAGGCAAAGCCGTGAACTCGTCCTGCACCCGTCGGCACCACCGGTGAATCGAACGGCGCGGTTCAGGTGCCGCGAGCTGCACCACTGAAACGAACGGTGAAGTGCCGCACCGCCTGAACTGGTTCGCGTGGTGCAGGTGAAACGTATAGACCCTCTATGTTCGTGGCTCCTAGTGCCGTTACCTCGGACAGCTAGCCTGAAAACGCCTATACGGCGGATCTTTCCAGGCCAGCAGGAGATGAGGGTGAAATTGCCTCCATATCCTTGTCAATGTCGCGGAACTAATCAACCTCAAGATGTGAAACTGGTGAGGAAAGAAGTCGACATGAGGCGTTCGAAATTGCTGCGCAGAAGATTGTTGGGTGTAAGGCGGGGATGATTTTACAGTGCTTGGGGGAAATAACTAATGCTATCACTGGTGCTCGTGCCCCAAGAGAGTTGTAGCGGCCGTAGGCTCACTTATCAGGGAACAGTTCGGGATCTTTGTGTGGGTGCTACGGAGACGTTTTCACGTGTAAAAATCCCCAAAATTTCAATTGGCGAGTGCAGTTGCAACGTGCACAAACCAACGGCATCGAGACGCGTTATTACTAAGCAGACCACGCTCGTGAGAGCAAACATGCACGCCGGTGTTATTCGCGCGTGTCGGGCATCACAGGCTTTCGCGCACCACCCTTCCACCCCCTCACCCCTCGTTATCCCCCGTTGAATCATCCCTCTGGAGACAGATCCAAACCCATTCCCTCCCCACTGGATCAATACTCACCCACATATCGACATCCCTCTTTCCCACTCCCGCTTGTCCCCACTGCGGGGACTACGAAGACACCCCCACGCCATCTGGCACTGTCCCGCCCTGCTTCCTCTTCCCTAACCAACCCTCCCCCCCCCCCCCCCCCGACTCCTGGCTGTCTGCCCTCGCGTGCTCTGACGCCCAGTCCCAGTGCACCCTGGTCTAAAAAGCTGCGCTTCCGCGGCTCCACCGTCCGTACTAAGCCTGGCCAGGAATAAAACGTGTTTCTCTCTCTCTCTCTCTCGGGCATCCCCCATTCATGCCTGGCTACACCTACACCTCTGTGTAAACACCTGCTTGTATTAAAAGGGCCATGATGACGCAATACAACCTTGTTCAGTTTCAACTAACTAGCGTTTAGCTACATTTTGGCCGTGGAAGTTGTTTTAAACAACAAAAAAAAGGACGCTAGGAATATCAGAAACTTGCAAATTTCGCGCTACACGATATCAGCAGGGGCACATCACTCCGTGGGCGTTCGCGAAATACCAGTCCTGTGTGCTTTCGGACCGGAACTTTCCACGCAGTCCATGACGGTCCAGATAATCGAGGGCGCCGAGTGAAAAACAGTAGCACTGTGTTCACAGCATATTAGCATTCAAGTGATGAGATGGAACAGAACTAGAAGCCTTACTACAATCGCCCAGTCATGGGGTAGTGGCTTTCAGGGATTTATATAGCCCCCCCCCCCCCCCCCCAGAAAAAAATGTTCCACAACCACGAGCACCCCGCTCATGGATTTATGCACCCCCCTCCAAAAAAAATCAAAATTCTGGATCATGGACTGATAAACCCTGGTGGCTTGGGTGTGCGGCCGCACAAGGTCCTGTGGCGGTATAGAGATTTCGCCAAAAAGTGGCCGGGCGTAGCCACGTTTTTCTTCATCTGTTTTCTGTAACGCCTAAACTATTTCTCTGACGTTTGCGATAACATTAATACCATTGGTATTGGCGCAAAGCAGTCTTGCATTTTATCTTCATGACACCTTTAAAACGCCCTGTGTATCACAAGTGCACGCATACGAGCCCCACCCCGGAAATTGCGGGATGGGTGTAATTAGACGTGTGGTCACGGACCTTTCGGACTCGGAAATTGCTGACGCTTTGCGTGAGAGGGTGGATATACGATCGATCCGAAGATTAGGCCAAAAATCACAAAGCGTGCTGATTGTGTTCGCTACTGAAACTACGCCGGAACACGTCATTATAGGCTACACACGGTACCGTCGGTACCGTGTCTTCGAATACAATGAAACTCCCAGACAGTACACAAAATGCCAACGTTTCGGTCACGTGGCTGCGGCATGTACATTTTCCTTGCGCTGCGCCAGATGTGCAGATAACCATGATCGTTCTGCTTGCGGTGTTAAGGATCCTCGCTGTGCCAACTGCGCTAAGCAGCACGAGTCATCATCCCGTAACTGCCCAGTACGCCGTAAGGAGAATGATATCTCACGCGTCAAGTCGACTAAAAAAACTGATTACAAGTCAGCCAAGGCGATTGTGCAACAGCACTGCGGCACGACAACAAAAGATACGCCGAAGAGGAATATCAAAACGCCTGATGCATACACGCCCGTCGATGTCGACAAGGATTTCCCACCTTTACCTGTACGCGAGTGCGGGCAGTCGTTGAAACTCCACATGGAACCAACACCACCACAGCCTCCTCTCGAAGCCGCTAGTATGGCTGCCCCGCCAGATATGACTGTGCATTCATCACCAGATGTATCCTCGGTTGCATCCCCACCTGCAGCTCTAACCTCGCCTACAGCAAAACAAACTGCTGTTCCCACTCCCAGAGAGACTCCTAATGCCGGTCTTGCAAAATCTCCACATCGTGCATGCGTTAGAGGAGGTCAGTCAGAAACCTCCAATCAGCAAGGCTTGGGCAAACTCAGCTCCTTAATTCTCTTTATGACACAGACCATGCGTACATTCCTGGCCTCGTTTTCCTCACCAGAAGCTGAAGCCCTCATCACCCTCATAGACTCTACGGCTCGCTTCCTCACTCAGTGGCTGTAGGTGTTATGTCTCCAGCCAGTACTGCTACAGTGCAACAAATTCGCAACGCAGCCACAATTTTTCAGTGGAATGCGGGTGGGCTGCAGTCTCGACTACCAGATTTCCGGAGATTTGTAAACAAGCATCGTTTCCCTGTGATCGCAATCTCGGAATCACGCCTATCTGAAGACGTACGCCTATCAGGATACACATTACTGCGTTCCAAAACTGATGTGCCTTCAACAAGAGCACTTTTAGCTCTCAATAATGACCTCACCATTGTACACCATGAGTTGACGCCAAGTGCAGAAAACGAATACGTAGCAGCCACGGTGCAAAGCGAAGGTCTGTCTTTCACCGTCATTGCCGCCTACATACCACCTCGAAAGGCGTTAGATAGCGACCGTTTGGAGAGTATCCTTCGTGCTACGCCGCCTCCGCATATACTCACTGGTGATTTTAATGCGCATCATCCGTCATGGGGAAGCCGCAGAACAACAATTAAAGCGCAGCACTTGCTAGATATTGCTTATCAGCACGACATGACTGTACTTAATACCGGAGAACCAACTTTTTCCGTAAAGGCGTTTCAAGCGCTCTTGACGTCACCCTCGTTTCCTCTACGCTGCTTTCCAGATTAAGCTGGTCTGTGGATATTGAATCCCACGGCAGCGACCACCTCCCTACCTACATAACACTGGATGGTGTTCCGGGCAGTTATAGAAAACATGAGGTCCGATTCACAAACTGGGAGGTATTTACCACAGCAGTCCAAGAGGGCCTGAGTTCAGTGTTATCCTACGACGACTTTGTAAGCACGATGGCTCATGCGCGCAAAGCGAGCACGATGGCTTTTATATTTCCCAAGTTATTTTCTGTCGCCGACGCAGAGTTTGAAAGGCTTCGTGCCATACGCTGGCGAGCAGAAAGAAGAGCGCGTAAAACACTGGCACCTGAAGACATTCGAGAATCCAGACGAGTGCAGAAGCGCATTCAACGGTACATGGGCAAATTGGCTAAACGTGAATGGACATCTTTCTGCTCAAAGTTGGACCCCAGGAAACCACTCACTAGAATATGGAGCCTCGTCAGAAGTATTCGCACACCACCGACATGTCTCCACCCATTTAACGCAGTTTCATTACGTATCAATTCTACATTCTTAGACGTCGCTGAGATGTTCTGTGCAAAAATTGCGGCCACATCAACGTCACCTCCGTCACTTCCATTTTCGGATAACGGACGCCTATTGCATCACACGCCCCTTACGGATGCCCCGTTTACAATACCGGAACTCGTCAAGGCTTTATCTGCAGTTAACAAGTCCGCCTCCCCTGGTCCAGACGGCATAACTTATACAGCTCTGACCCATCTGGGAGAAGAGGGGAAGAGATTTCTCCTGGACATTTTCAACCAATCCTGGAGGACCGGTCGTCTGCAGCCCAGCTGGAAGACTGCTCGCATTGTGCCTATACTGAAACCAGGAAAAGATCCCTCAGACATTCAATCGTATCGACCCATTGCGCTTTTGAGCTGCGTAGGCAAGCTGATGGAAAAAATGGTGCTGCTTCGGCTAGATTGGGATCTAAGTACTAGAAATATTTACCCGCCACAAATGTCCGGTTTCCGCAAAGGCAGGAGCAGTATCGACAATGTAATCGCCCTTGCTAATTGCGTCAAGCGCGAAAAAGCACTCCGTAACACCGTTATAGCGGTGTTTTTGGACATCAAGGCTGCGTATGACTCTGTCACGCATGACGCTATCCGCTTTCAAATGCACGCATTGGGTATTGGTGGTCGGATGTACGATTGGCTATCGAATTACCTTAGCGACAGAAGCATCTTCATGACTACCTCTGATGGCGACACATCGAAGCATACCGTAACTCGTGGTGTTCCACAAGGAGGGGTACTCAGCCCAGCGCTTTTTAATATTTCCCTCATCGGCATTGAAAAATGTTTGCCACCTCATATCGCGATTTCCTTATATGCCGATGATATTTGCATATGGTGCTCCGGCCGAAATAGGCGTGTGCTTCGTGCGAGGCTTCAGCGGGGAATAGATGCTATCTCAGAATTCCTCGCAGTGCGTGGACTCCAAATCTCGGCAACAAAATCAGCAGCCATCGCTTTTACGAAACGTGATGTCACACGGTACGAGCTCACGGCAATAAGGATACCAATACCTTATGTCACAAATCATAAATTTCTCGGCGTCACATTCGACAGATTGCTGACATGGACACCCCACATTCGCAGTTTGAAAGAAAAGTTCTCGTCATTTTTCAACATCTTCCGAATGCTTTCCAGCAACAGTGGTGGCTGCACAGTTTACTCGCTTCTTCGTCTCTACGACGCTCTCTGCGAAGGTATTTTACGTTACAGCCTTCCTGCTTTGTTTCCCCTCTCAGCTGGAAATCTCAAGGCTTTGGAAAGCATGCAGGCGCGCATACTCCGGGTGTGTATCGGCGTCCCAAAAACAACATCAACCCTGGGAACGTTCATTGAATGTAGACGATTGACGCCGATAGCGCTGCGCAAACAGGAACTGCTTCGGGCATGTTTGCGTTTTGTCACGAGGCAACGTCACCATCCATTGGCTGAGACTTCTGCTTCAGTTCTGCAAGACCTTTTACCGCAACATTACGAGATCCCATCTCTGCCTTCGTACCCGCTATGGTTGCTCCCACCCATAAGCATTCACACAACCGTGCCAGGAGTGACGCGAAGAACAAATGTTCCCGCTCCAGCTCTTAAGTTTTACACTCTACAACTTCTAGACAGGAAATACATCGGCCATAAACATATATACACTGATGGCTCAGTGACAGAAGGATCTTCCACGATTGGTGTTTGGATACCTGCGTCGTGCACTACGATAACCAAAAAACTCAGTCACAGGACGTCATCAACAGTGACTGAGCTCGCCGCCATCCGTGCTGCTCTTGAATACATCACCACGCAGTCACCCAGCCAATGGGCTATCTTTACGGATTCCCGCGCGGCCCTTCAATGCCTTCAGTCTTTCCCTTCTGACCAGCTAGTCGTGGACATTCGGTTTTTACATCACCAAGCCGTGAATGCTTGCCATTTCGTCGAACTACAGTGGATACCGGCACATTGCGGGGTATCCGGTAATTCAACAGCAGACGCTGTAGCTTCCCAAGCTCACAACTGCCAAGTGCCTACTGCGGCAATACCGTTCTCTAGGAAGGATGCGGCCGCACTTGCGTGTCGTGTTGCGCGGCAGGTACAGCTTTCAATATGGGTGGATCCTTCACGTCGCTATACCCCGCTTTATTCTGTTGACCCAGAATGTACTTTCAAGTTGCCCTCTAATCTCACCAAACACGACGCAGCCGTAATACACCGCATACGCCTGAACGTCGCCTACACTCGCCTTTTTCGTTTCAAGCTTCAGCAGACCAGCTCACCCTTCTGTCCGGACTGTAACTGTCCCGAAGATATTTACCATGTCGTATGTGTGTGTAAACGATATGACGAACCAAGACGCTCCTTGACAGTGACTTTGGGCAGGCTACCCACATCGTGTCTTACGTTGACTGATGTGCTTGGCCCCTGGTCATGCGCAAAGATGGCTTCACGTGCGACGAGGGCCTTCCTAAGCTTCCTTCGCAGTTCAGGCCTAGTTCACAGACTTTAACAGTGCCGAGCATTGATTCGACATGTGCTACAGGACCGTGACCGTTACCTTTGCGCTCTCAAACTCTTAGTGGTGTCCCAGTGAACATTTCGGGGCTGTGATCACCGTGACTGCTAGGTTGGCTGTCAAAGTGTTATGATTGCTCGTGGTCGCTCCGCAGTTTTCTGAACTGTGCTCAAATTCAAAGTGAACCTTCAGCCATTGCGTGTTTACCCCTTCTTTTATTTTTAACCTGACCCTGTGATCTCATGACCACGTGTAGTCGCTCCGCGGTTGCCTGAACTCTGCTAAAATTGAAAGCGAACATTTCCCCAGTGCGTTAGAACATTTCTCTAGTGTGTTTTAACACTTCTTTTATTTTTACCTTGAACTACTGAACTCTGTCTACAGACCGCTTATCGTTTTTCTTTTTCTTTTTTCATTTGTGTCATTATTCACCTGACGTAGCATGTTAGGCTATCTGCTGGACAGACCTCGTCAGTACCATTAAACTGCGTTCTCTCTCTCTCTCCCTGTGTATCACATTTGATACGCGGTGTTTAAGAAGACAAAAAGGGGCGACAAATCGCAGAAAGCTGAGACCAAAGCCCGGAGTATCGTTTCAGGGCGCAGCCCTTTGGCGGCCGTCTATGGGTTGAGCCGCGTTGTCGGCGTAACCGAGTGAACGATGGCAAGTGAAAGAAAAAGCGAACGATGAAAGAAAGGCCCATCTCCCCGCGAGGGGGACTCGAGTAAATGCGTCGCATAGGGGGTGGGTGTATTGCGTTAACGTTTAGTGTTTGGGGAGTTGGTGGTAGTGAATGCGTTGTATCAGCAGCTTCTTGACGTAGTTTGAATGAGTCGTGGATATAAGGCGCGTTCGTAGCCTCCCTTTCTGTGTCGGCTTTGTGGCGCAGTGGGAAGAGCACCATGTACCTCGCGTTCCGCCCACAGGCACTGAGTGCGTTGTATCAGCAGCTTCTTGACGTAGTTTGAATGAGTCAAGCATATAAGGCGCGTTCGTAGCCTTTCATTCTGTGTCGGCTTTGTGGCGCAGTGGGTAGAGCACCATGTACCTTGCGTTCCGCCCGCAGGGTCGTGGGATCGAAACCAGGCGCCGGTAACTGTTATTTCTTTTTATATATTGTAGGGGGAGGCGTGCGGACCTGTTGTTGAGAGCGAGGAAGGTAGCGTGATGCGGGAGAGGAGGAGTGGGGGAGAGGGCGCACCTGGAACGGCTGTTGCGGACGCCGAAGCACGCCAACGCCGGGTGACATCGTGAGTTAAAGAAATGCTCTGCATTTAAAAGCAAAGTAGGAGAGTGTCGCGAAATTGGGAGGGGAGGGCGGTTCGCCGTGGCGGCGCGAGCCAGCACTCTACTCCCGCGAAAAATGCACCCAGTGCATCACGCCGACCGCAGAGAAGCAAGAGCCCGTGCTATCTTAAAGCACAGACATCCTGCCGTGGCATACACGGACGCGGCCCTCTATGCCGGAAGGCGGGCCCCAGTAGCAACAGTTATTACAGTCAAACCCGAATATAACGAACCCGGATAGAGCGAATTGTGCTATATATCGAACAAAAATAAATAAGTTACGAAAATACACGCGAAACATATATTCCTTATAACGAAGTTCACGTCGGATATATCGAACTCGGCGAACCTAGGATTGCCGCCGAAACGCATGTCTTACAGCGGTAATTGATATTTTCATTGGCCGCGGTTGAGACGTTGAGCCTCACATGGAGCGAGGTGACGCCGGAAACTTTCCGTAACGGAAGGAGAGTGGAAAGCCGGGCTAATTGAAAATGGTTCATCACTGCAACTCCGCACAACAAAACGGGTCCATAGAATTCTTTCGGGTATTTCCTTAGTGACGTCGACAACCGGGTTGCCGAGCCCCTCTGACGCAGACACCGTCACCGATGTCATGGCAGCTGGCGCTGCTGGAGCACCAAAGTGGCAGAGGATGTCGCAGGTGAAAGCCGTCCGCCGCTTAGTGAAGCGCTTTCGGCAGTTGATACGCTCCGCCATTATTGCTTCGATATTGGAGGACAGGGACTCGAATATGTGCTAGTTGACGCCGCCAAAATAAAAGTGAAAACAAGAGTCACCTCTTTTTTGCGAAGTAGGCAGTTGAGGCGGAAAGCAGCCTACTTGCAATAAATGGATTGTTTTGTGTATGGTAACGATATACTTTGTGTTGGTTTCCGCATGCGAGGATATGGAAGGGGGGGGGGGGGGGGGGGGGGTGTCCCGCGTACTGCGCACTCGTAACAAAAAAAACTCGTTATTGGCGAGTTTCTCTATATCGAACTATTGGATACTTCGAACTAATCGCGGCGCATATTGCAGTTCGCTATAACCGGGTTTGACTGTATACGCCAAGACCCGCCGCGGTAGCTCAGTGGCTAAAGCGTTGCGCTGCTGAGCACGTGGTCGCGGGTTCGGTTCCCGGCCGCGGCGGCCGCTTTTCTGATGGAGGCGAAAAGCAACAACGCCCGTGTGTACGAGATTTCGGCGCCCGTTAAAGATCCCCAAGTGGTCAAAATTAATCCGGAGCCCTTCACTATGGCGCGCCTCATCGCCTGCGTTGCGTCGACGCGTTAAACCATACAATCAGTCAATATTATAGGCCAAGAGCACTGCACCAGCGTATCACTGGAACGAGCCAACCCTCTACCCGCCGAGGAAGCGGCCATTGCCTGGCGCTTACCCAAACTCAAATTGAGTGACCGTAATTACCGACTCTCAACAGGCTTCTCGCAACTTTTCCTGCGGGAGAATACACAAAACTGCACTTAAAATACTGCAACGGAAGCCACTAGGAAGACCCGCCAAGATAATCTGGACGCCTGGGCACATTGGAGTCTCAGGGAACGAGATTGCCCATCTCACAGCTCGAGAATTGACCGGCCGAGCACCTGAAGACGAAGCTCTGCGTCCGCTTCCTCTAGTCTCATTTCATGAGATTACCGCGCACTATCAGGCTACAGACAAACGTACGCTCCACCGCAAAAACAACTACCCAAGGGCCACCATAGAATAATTCGTGCCCTGCAAACTAATACCTACCCCCACACTAGCAGAAACCACTATATAGCCCCCACCCTGCATCCCCGTTTGTGCCGCTTCTGTGGGGAATTCGGAACACTTTTTCATATCGTCGGTGGCTGTACACAAAGCCCACTTGACCCGCCCAAACCCTTCCACACCTATGAGCTTTGGGAGAGCGCCTTGGCCAGCTCTCGAGGTCCAGCGCAAGTTGGTGGAGAAGGCAGAAGACGCGGCCCGTGCCAATGGACTCCTGGAATGAGGAGGCCACCCTAAAGACTCTTTACTAGGAAACAATAAATATGTTTAGTCTCTCTCTCTCTCTCTCGCTCTCTGAAAGTGTGCGTTTTAGGAGGGGAGGGGGCGGTATGCTGTGGCCGCACGAGGCGCTGGACGGCGCGACACTTGGAGAAAACGGGGAGGGGGGGGGGGGGGGCGTGTCTGTGATGTGCGTTCGCTTAAGACGCAGTTCGCGGTGCCTTCCTGAGACGCACTTCGCGGCCCCCGACGGAGTGGCTTATCATCGCTGCCGTCGAGAGGACCCTCAAGGGAGTGCCGCCTGAGCGCACTGTTGCTGCGCCCAAATATCGCATTAGGGAGTATCGTAATCGCCAGACACTTTTTTTTTTATACACTGACGGGAGTTTTCTAAGTGAGTAATTCAGAAAGGTTCCGCCAGAAGTGCGCTGGCAGCTCCACAAACTCGGTCGCACGCGGGAGCTCGCGCGGTGGCGTTCAACCGGCATTTTACCCAAAAAACGGTGGCTATCGACCATCTGGCCCTGTCCTACCTTCGACAGAGCCCGTGTGCAGCTTCTAGCAATTGGCCCGGTACCTACATCCGAATCCGAACACATACGTCGCGTGCGGAAAGACCCACCAACCCTCGAAATGATTACCGAATGCGCCCTTGAGTATGGTCTCTTCAAACTGGTGTAGCAGTCTGTCCGACTCCCCTAGCGTGCACCACACGCACGCCATCTGTACGATTTAACTTTGTGTTAAAATTGAAAAAAAATTCCTGAATTGTGAACCACGTATTAACAGCGAGCCTTTGCATGAACAGTGAACTTCATGTAAACGGTGAACATCTGCTGAACTGCTCTTTCTCCTATCTTTCTATACCCCTTCCTTTTCACCTCGCTCCCCCTATAGGCATCTGGCCTCCTTACCTCAATAACGTATTTCTCTCTTTCCTTCTTTCGCCTTACATTCAGCTATTTCCTTCTCCAGAAAACACTGCACGGCCAAAATGATATCCTTGCTGTCAGTTTTGGCGCCCACCCCCACCCAATGTTTGACGTTGCTTCAAATTTCGCGTATCATATTTCATACAGTGGGTGTTCACTGACGGCGTATCGCTTTTGATACGCTTTCCAACACAGCTTTCAGCTGTAAACGTTGTAACTCTTTGCTATTCTTTTGCTTTTTTTACGTACTGAAGTTAGGAATATATTAGACCGCATCGTCACCTGCGGAGATATGTCAGCGATTTTAGTGACTTGTCGGAAAGTGACGATGATGGTTACTGTCCCTCGCCACCACTGAACCCTCCGAGACAAGCGAAGGTGAGGAAAATGTTGATGATTGCCCTGGGTCATCTATAGCTCCGTAGGCAACAAATAGTGAAAGGAATTGAAAGGAAACAGCCCATACAACAAGTGAACCAGTTTGACCGCCGGGCCAAAATTCACGTTGACGTCTCACGCCCTGCAATTGCTGGTGTGCGCAACAGTTTTCTGGGAGTGTTGACCAGAATAACTATCAGGAGTCGGTGTGAAAAAGCAACGGAACTGCAGCTTCAAATACCCCAAGCACAAACTGCAGCTGGCAAAGAGTAGCAGAAAATCCCATTGTATCATATATGATACGTTCATCATTTTTGGACTGGTTTAAAATTTCATTTTTATTTTTGTAAAAATGAAGACGCATATAATTGCCTTAGCCTTGCCCTTTCTTTATGTATACGCGGTTATACTTATCCCTGAACCTGTGTATGTTCTTAACTTCTTATTATTCCTTAAGCCATGTACAGTTCTCTTTCTTGTGTTTTGTTCTTTTCTTGTTTAATGTACTATTGTACGCGATCCACACCTTACCCAAGTTCTTCCTTATGTAATGCCCTCGGGCCTTTAAGGGTCAATAAATGAAATTAAATAAGGGTACACACGTTTCTGCAATTTTTATTTATCTGGATATAAGTTTGGGCTTTATGGGGTTAAAGGGAAGCTGAAGCACTTTCCAAAAAATTTGAGTTAGATTAACAGTTATATAGTTTCTTGCGCGTTGATTCCGAATATCACATTGAAATTTATCGTACATGAGTCCAAGTGGCATTTATCTTGCAAAAAGCGCGGCCCCGTTTGAAAGACGCGCGCTTTTCGTCTTTTGACGCCCCTGATTGGTTGCGCCCGTCATGACGTCAAAGGAGGACACCGTTCGGCCGCGCGGGTTGTCGGAAGCATTGCGAACGATCGCACGGTTGCCTTTGGGGCAATTTAGCTCGCAGTTTAATTTTCGCACATGACTGGATGTTTGTTTTATAATTTCCCGTGCTGTTGGTTCAATTATCTTGGAGCTTAAATTTGCTTTACACGACAGAGAACCCCAAAGCAGTGACTGTGACGTCGACTAGTGGGTTCCATCAAAATATTTTTGAATTAGGCAACCAGCATAGGGGGATTTTATACCTTATGTTAATATTAGGTACTGCCTTAACTGTTTATTATTATACATAAAACCATTTATGCCGAAGATTAATGGGCGTTTTATAAACAATCTACCAGCGAAAGCACGTACGTGCACTGCGCGAAAAAATAGCGTTCATGCGCTGTAAACGTATATGCGAGACACATCTTGCCGGTACACGCATAAACCAACAAGCAGACTCTGCTTCCGCATTTTCTTTGTTCGTTGTCGCCCACCCCAGCCCCGTTACTCATCCCCGTACACAGACCCACAGGCGCGCGCCATTTCGGCAGCGGCGCTACAGCGCCTCCGCGACTGCTAGCTGCACTTCGATGAGTGCCGTCTTACTGCTTCGCATGCATTTATTCTGAAAACACTGCAGCATACTAGTGCCTGCTCAGCATTATTGGCTGTAGTAGGGCTTGATTTTCGCTTGTGCGTTGCACATTCTGCTACAATATTACGGCCACCTCGTTATAATTAACAGACCAGTCGGACAAGGCAGTTGCGTTGTAGTTACGTTACTTTAGGTAACAATCACCAAACGTTTGGGATAATGAATCGTTGGCCTGTTTCAGCATTTCTAGATTTAAGCATTTACCGCGCTACTCGGACAGAGGCCGTATATTTACTCTTCGCTCCTAATTTTTTTAGTATCATCATTATATATATCACCGACTATCATTGGAGCACACTTGAGGTTCAGTGACAACAAGTGCTTGCCAGGTTATAATATGCAGCCACAAGGAATCTTGGGCAAAAAATTAGGCCCCCGCAGTCAACACAACTTATGGCATGGTGGTGGTTCGTAGTGGTGTTTTTTTTTTTTTTATTCCAGGCAAACATCACCTTATCGTGACATGTATACTTGCAAAATAAGTAATCTGGTTGTCTTGGTTCTTTTACTTTGTAGGAATACTGTTTACCACTTAGCCGGGACAGAACTTCTATCAGGATTGGCCCCTTGTTTTAGTTTCGCCAAAAAAAATGTTTTTTTGAACACTGTCCTGAGCCCATAGGGAAAGAAAACCGACGTGTTTAACGAAACAAGTATTTCCTGAACAAATGTGACTTGGTTTCTGGAATGGAACGAAACATCCCCGGCCAAAGTACAGCAGTATTCGCCATCCTTCCTAAATCTAGAATCTGATGTGAACATTCACGTCCGTCGCATCAAAAAAAAAAAAAAAACCGCATTGGAGCGGTTTACAAAGTATTTAACGTAGTGTAGTATATTCTCTGTCATCAAGCACAGCCACCTCGGCTGTCGCTTCCGTATGTTATCAAGCATCCCGGCGTGGCATTATTCTGCTTAGGAATACGGCATGATAACGTATGCCTCGTTTGGCGTTCGTGCATACTTTTTGAACACGAAAATTGTACAAATGAGTGCTATCAACCACAACAACAACAAGTATCATTCACAAGGAAACACGGCGAAAAGAGCATAGCCGAGGCGGCAGAATCCGGCCGGAAGTCCAGGTATGACGTTTTTCAGCCGGTTTTCGCCCGCGCTCTTCGGTCTTCCGGCATCGCGCGGCGAGATGGGGGCGGGGCATCGGGCCACTTTTGTTTGCTCATTGCGCCGCTTCTATTGCATGTATTGCGAAAATATTTCGTACACATGAACTATTCAATGTGTACTTGCTGCTAGTCAACTTTTCTTTTAATTCTAAAACCGCTTCACCTTCCCTTTAAGCGGTCAATGTGCTGTGGCACATTTGGTATCTTAGAGAATTGGGAAAGGTTACTGCTTACGAGATTCAGGGAAGACCGAGGGTCCCTGATTTCTGCAGAGGACCATGTGTAAACTGAGATGACCTGTCCACAGAACTGCGGGTGACTCTATGTGGCGCGATTCTAGTAGGTGTGCCGTCAGTTAGTGATGCGAGATCTCTCGCTCACGGACAAGGATCTCCCCACATGGAGCCTGATCCTGGTAGGCCAACTTTTGATGTCGAGCGCGAGCCACCACCGATGGGGAGAGGGGATCTCGTAGAACTCGTTGACGGGATGAACGAGATGACGGGTCAATGTCTGTCTGACTGTGGCGGAGGGTTGCGACTCCGGTGCCGATCCTAGCGGAGTAATCAAGGTCCGCGTCTGGGGTCCCATGACGTAGGGTAACGTTCGAACCTTTCGTTCGTCGCCCTCAGAGTCGAGGCCAGACGCGGAGACATAATCTTCGAATGTGGCGATCCACGTATTTCTCCCATTCTCCCGGATTTGTGAACACATGCTTGTAGCCCCCATGCGCCGACACGGATGACGGGAACATCTGGGTCTGACACCATGTTTGGAGGAGGAGGAGGAACAAACGTTTATTTTACATATTTAGAGCAGATGGGCGGCCGCCTTAGTCCAGGTAGCCGCGTGCTGTCGCTGCTCGGGTGGCCCGCTGGATCAGGTTTTGCAGGTCCGAGGGAGACGACCGACTCGTTCAGCAGCAGCAATGGAACTCCTTTATTCCAAACAGCATCGGAGTACGCGCTCCACGTCACGCGTTCTCGCACTTTCACTCACACGTGTCAGCAGTGATGCCAATTTAGCGGATTTTCCGCTAAATCTTGCGGATTTCATTTTATTCTGACGGGGGAAAAATTAGTCTAGCGGCTAGTGGATTTTTTGACGGGCCATTTTCATACATAGCGGATTTCTGGCGGATACCTCACGCAGTGCACCGATTCAAAATCACCCTGCAAGAAACTATTTCCGTGTCCTCTAAAAATGCAGAAATTGCTTAACTGCAGAGGTTAGGAGGGCTCCTGTTCACTTGCTCCGCCTATCTCAGACACACAAATCCGGGAGGTTTCAAAACAGCTCTGAGACAATCGAAAAAATTCAAAAACAGTGGAGCAAAATCACCCTCCTGGACTGGAAGCAAATATCGTCCACGCAGTCGTTCTGGTGTGAAGTTCACTCCTATATGGACGCCTGCGGCGAAAACCCGTTCGCCGAGCTGGCCGGATTTGCCATGGCGATGCTCGTGATGCCGTATTCAAATGCCGAAGTAGAGATGAGGTTTAGTCAGCTTAACATATAGTAAAATCCAAGATGAGGAACAAGCTGAAGCCTGAAACAACAAACGCCATCCTCGTCGTAAGAGCGGGACTGAAGTGACTCCAGAAAAGTTGTTTTGATTACAAAGTTCCCGCAACAGTTGTTAGTGCCATCGGGACATCTGCAACGTATGTGCAACCAAGTCATCTTTCTGGTCCCTCAACAAGTACCAGCAGTCCCGTGGAGATGGTGTCAGACGACGACAGCGGCGACGAAGACCTCGATGTGTTTTTCGTTGACCTGTGAGTTCTTTTTTTTTTTTCATCAGTGTGAACATTTGTAACTTTTAGCCTCTTCTATGATGAGGTTGACCAATGACGACCCCCGCACCACTGCAACCTGAAGTGTTCTGTTAGACTCCTCGGAATACTTTTATAAATTATTATTTCAGCTCTCGTAGTTTTGGGGAGCTTTTAAGAATGATAAAGGTATTTATCATACAAAATTGCACTGTTATTTTAAATAAAATAGGCCTTAGCGGAAAATTTAGCGGATATGTTTTAAAATCTAGCGGAATCTGGGGGATTTCTCATTGCATTTTAGCGGATGTCTGACGCCAAGCGATGGCAACACTGCGTGTCAGAATGGCCAACAGCCCCTACAGTCAACTGCCGCTGGTAATGACTACCGTGGGGTAGATGTTCCGCCGGCAGCTTTCGACCACTTGATGATGATGATCAACGTTACTAGTCTAGTAACGTTGGATGATGATGTGCTCAATGTTTTGGCACGTACCTGCTAAAGGGCATCGATCATTTATTCTCGATCTTTCGGGAACCCCGTGCCTCGTTTCCCCTCCCTTCTCCGTCTCGAGACCCCTACCGATGCTGGGCCTCTTCTCCTTCCCATTCTCCTGCCACCCGTATACGCTGGCGCGCATTTGCTGCGTCTCTTTCCCGCGTTTTTTTTTTTTCTTCTTGTGTTTCCCGCGCTGAAGGGCACCTCGTGCCATGGGGCCAACCAGGCGATTGCCCAAATTTAGAGGATGTTGTTCTGAACCATACTTACCGAAAGAAGAAGGAAACGTCGCAAAGGGAAAAGGATGGTGGCGATAATGAGATGACTATAAAGCGCACGACTGGACAAATGACACTGTGCGCACCAAGTCATTATCGTGCTTAAAAATAATGGACGCGATGCCTTCCACGTCTCACCTGTTTTATACAAATGTCATCATAGCAGTGTATGCGGACATGGACTCTGCACCACCGTCAGCTACACACTAATTTTTTCGTATTCAGTACACCACACGCTTACGGCTTTCGCCTCAAGACGCTTTTCACCTTGTATTCTGTTCCGAGACAGGTACACGCCCGACACTTTCTGTGCGATGCAAAAACGTTAATTAAACGTGTTGATATGCCGGCGTTAAAGAAACCAAGCCACCCTTATTTACGAAAATATTGCGTAGATTTGAGCGAAGAGGACGTTTCACAGTAAAAGAAAGAAAAACCACGCGGCCTTTCGAGAACTTTGAGATTGCAAGGCTAGAACAAAGGTCGCTCCCGCCAGAACCCAAGAATGTGCCTCCTCTGGGCTACTGAGGCCGAACAGCAGTGTTCTTTTAGAAGTCGCTCAAAACAACAGAAGCAGGGTTCGAAGTGAGCCAATAGATGGCGTTGGGTGCGTGCAGGAAGTGGCGGGCGGGTTTAGATTTTCGTCGTCTCCATTCTACCACCAAAACAACCACTATCGCCATCACCACCGCCATCGTTAAAAGCGTGGAACGTCGATGGCTGTGAGTAATTTCACTGGCGCAGCGTTTGCTTGCAGTGTGTTGAGTTTTAAAACGTCGTTCTGCACAAATATTCTGCTGTTCCGGTCGGGATAGTTTTCAGGGTGATTTAGATAAAGTGGTGGTTTATCATTTGCACTATTCTATTTGTGCTGATGTCATGGAACTGCACGCGTAGCATATCACCGTAAAATTTCCTCTCCGTGGTACCGTGTCATTAGTATAGTGGTAACGGGTGGAAACATTGTGCCCACGAAACAGTTGATGTTGAAAGTCCGAAGTTCCTAGGCTAAAAAGAACTGGTTCCCAGTACAGGCGGGTCATTTTTTTTTTTTACAGCGAAGCTGTTATAGGTTACGTTCTGACCAAAACTGTGTGCGTCGACAGGGTATGCAGAAAAAAGTCGCGTCTACAATAGAGAGTTTTATTCGTACCGTTCCTACCGGGACGCGACTGCGCCTGCGCGCGCGGGCACGGCGAGGAGATCCCCCACCGTAACGAATGCGCGGGCATTGCAAGGGCCGGCCCGCGGAACTAATTCACCCTCCCGGAACGAATGCGCAAGTGCCGAGTCGGGAAGCACGGAAGACACTGAGCATGCTGAGTGCTAAGACTCTAATGTTTAATCTTACGGCAAAAAGCCATTTTCCTGGTAAATGTTCTGTATCTCAATGTAATGTCAGCATTTTAAAAATACATCAATCTTCCCGGCCGCGGCGGCCGCTTTTCTGATGGAGGCGAAAAGCAAAAACGCCCGTGTGTACGAGATTTCGGCGCACGTTAAAGATCCCCAGGTGGTCAGAATTAATCCGGAGCCCTCCACTACGGCGCGCCTCATCGCCTGCGTTGCGTCGGTGCGTTAAACCCCACAATCAATCAATCAATACATCAATCTGAAATTGGCCACAATATAGGATGACATTATCATTACTCTCCAAGTTTTACTTGCTTGTCATTATTAATTAGTTGAGAAAGAAGTTGTAAATGTTAAATAATTCCCATCTGTCAATGATTGGCCATCTACGGAGGGAGTGTGGCTACAGAAAAGGGCTGCAACTCTTGTTTTTACCGAAATCATTCCGAAACAAATTATATTACAATTGGCCGCTAAGACGACTCGTAACATTACGCCGAGTTTCACCTACTTTTTTGTAATTACGTAGTTCATTATAGTGAAGTTGAAAATATTGAATTCTCGTCTGCTGTCAATATATGGGCTTCTATACGGGAGAGAAACAGACAGCTCCATGTTTGTCCAATGGAATTCAAACTCTAGCCCGTCCATGTGTATTTCCGCTAATTAACTAGGACGTATGCTCAATCGCAAATTACAAACAAACGTGTTTTGTGCACTTCTCGGGCTGCGCCCAGCTCCGCGGTCATTTTTATTGCAATTCCAAGAGAGGTCAGTGCCATTTCACAGTGTGCAATGTATAGCGCTGAAGTGTTTAAAAAAGCTATTCATTAGGAGAGTAGTTTCTGAGGAGACTGTGCAAAGAATATTACAACCGAAGTTGGCGCCTTTTGCTGGGATTATGGGTCTTCTCTAGAAGCCCGTCCGTATTTTAGCGCGCTGAATATTCTTGCGTTCTCATTATGAATGAATGAGAAAGATGTGCGACTTATTACCATTACAAGATTACCTTAGCTCAGAACGTGGTGTAATTTGTAGTGTCGCGTCGGCGACGGCCCCGAATGGCGGAGAGAACATACGTGCATGCGGGTTGAAGAGTCAAGCCAAAGAGTAATTTATTCAGATTGACGTCACATATATACCCTCGGGTTAGCCCCCTGGTAGTAGAACCACCGACATCAAAACCGAAACCCCGGATACTACAATTTGTTTTCATCAAGACCGTGCTGTATGGCATGCAACTACAAGACCCAAAAAAAGTGGAAACGTAGCCTGCATGGTTGTTCGGACGCGAACATCATTCAGAAATTTGTTCGTTTAAATGCCTTGCTGCATTTATGTGTGCATACTTGCATATATAAAGCCGTACTCACAAGGACCCACTTACAGTGGCAGGTTGCAAACTGAATCAGCCTTTTGGTTTAATGTGCATATATCATCTATCTTGGCCGGTTATTTGGGGTCGGCTCACGGCCGTAGATAGCACTCTCGCGGTGGCTAGATTTTACCGTTGCAAGAATCACTTGTGCCACAACAGCGTCCATGCGCACGAGAAGCACATAGCCAAAGAGCTTACCTAACTACTGGCGCTGTCCAACTGCTCAAGCATTGCTACATATTTCAGCTCGAAGGAAACCAATTGCGCACATTCGACGCAAAGCACAAGCACATAGCGCCTTTTTGGTTGTACGAAAACAAATTAAAATGGTTAAAATCGCCGCATTCGGCTGAAACCATGGTCGCATAAAAAATGAGCCAGGCATCCGCACACACGCACACACAAACACAACGTGGCTCTCACGCCCCATGCACAAAAAACGGTCCTGCGGACGAGGCCATATGGTCCACGGCACCGCCGTATATTACTGCATTGGGTGGTTTTAGCCACTTCGCGGTCCGACCAAGTCAGCCCCGCTGCCTGTTGACTGTACATCAAAAAAAGGCTCAGAAAATCAACATAGATCAACATAAAATCAACATGGACTCTGGTGAGATGAGGCCAATCAATCAACGAATCAATAATTTTTTAAATTTTAAGTCTAGCGCTACCCTTAAGGGAGGGCTGAATTCTATTGTGTTCGTTGCGGGTGTCAGGAGTCTTCCCTCGCGGTTCCTCTTTCACCAGCATTCTAATCTTTTAGTTAGCGCTACAGCCTTGGGGTCCACAGACTCTGTGTTACCTTTACACAACGTCAAAGCAAGCCAAAATGCGACAAAAATGAATGACTGAATGAAACTTAACGATTCGGGCGGCATGGTAGTCTAGTTGTGGAAGAGGAAAAAAGGGAAAGGGAGTGGGATGGCCGTCAGAGTCGTCCGGTCAGGTAACCTGCTCGTACGAACTCCCACAAGGAAAGGATCGTGTACGCTGCGTCCAAGTGAAAATAATTCCTTAAAAAATTGGCTCCAATCCACGCTGTAAAGGTCATGCGACGTCACTTGTATTCCCACACGTAGCTCTACAAAGAGCGAAATCAGAGATTCTTCACTATTTTCTATCCAAATTTCCGTCTGGCGGCGTAGTCTTGTGGTAGCGTATTGGAGTTGCGGGAGTCGGTGGTTCGAATCTTGCCGGCTGGTTTCCTTCTTTTTTTTCTGCGACTCCCTTTGAGCCGTTCGTCCATAATCATGTGTGCACGGACGCCAACGGACGGACATTGCGAGGTCCTAAGGTGCTTCGCTCCTAAAAGAGGAAGATTCTGCCAGCCGTTAGCTGGAATTCGCGGGGGTGGTGTCCTGAACGCAGCAGCGTCGGGCACGGCCTGGCTAGAGCGGCGGACGCCGCCGCTGTAGCCCAGCCCCAACGTTGGCGCCCAGCCCTGCGTAGCCCAGCCCTGCGTCGGCGGAAAGAAAACGGAGAGGACCGTCTTTCGAACGGTGATACAGCGGAACCTAGCCACCCTGATGTGCTAGCTCGGAACTACACCACCGCGCGACACAAGCGGAGACACCGAAACAATTCGGCATGTGAGCTTAGTGATTCCCATTTATACCGATTTAAACTATAGTTAGTTTAGTAAGTTTGAGAATTGGGAGAAAGCTGAGGGAACTTTTATAGAATTGCTTGGGTTTGGGCGAGTTGGTTTTCCATATCGACTTGAAATTTCAGCTTGAACAAAAAACCACAGGACTTAGGAAGGAAACAGGACAGCACTGTGTCCGTGTTTCCTTCCTAAGTCCTGTGGTTTTTTGTTCAAGCTGAAATTTCAAGTCGAACTTTTATAATTGCTATTTATCACAACCACTTGCTACTTTCGTCTTTTCTAATACTTCTTAAAACACAGCCGAATCGGTAATCACCCATTTAGAAAACGGAGTTCCATTCGTGGCAAGCAGTGCGCGAAAGGTAGCGTTTCTCTAGCGGCCAGATGGCAGTATGCATGGTCTCTACATTTTGTTTTCCCGCCCTACAAACCAATCCTTAACGTATGATTGCCGTACGACCACCTAATCCCGTTGGGTGTGGGTTACCCTGGGGGTGCTGTTGAACAAGCTAATCAAGCCGTGCGAAGGCACCGCGCAATGGACACAAAGCTGCACCGAAACAAGCCCAAACCAACCGTCGCTAAAGCAGACGACAAAGCCGTAGCGCTGACGCCGCCGGCGAGCAGGCACTTCCGCGCGGGGAACGCTGGGCAAATTCGCGGAGCCATCTCTTGTGTGCTCCGCGAGTGAAACCATTGGTGAAACCGTCCGCCCAACCTCCCTCCCCCCGCCGCCGCCTCCGACGCGTTGGGAGTTTGCTGTCCCGCACGCCACGAAAGAACCGTTGGCTGGCAGAGCTAGAAAGCTTTGCTTAACAATTCTCAACCACGGAGGAGGATAGTGATGTTATTCGTTTAGTTACATAAGGTTATTGTCTGAGATTTCGTTCATTCACTCAACCTTACAGATCCCCTCCCCCACCGGGTCACCCAAGTTGGGGAGAAAACTTCTTCGACCTTGAGGATGTCTAACTACGCGTACGACAACCCAGCAATGAACCCGCACCTCAGCGAAAAGACGGCCACTGCCGCCAACTTCGCGCCGGCGCCCATGACCAGGGAAGCCGCGGGAGACGCCACCCGTGCCTCCACGGCGATCTCGGTCGGCGTCTCGTGCCGCCGGCGCAAAGAAGCTCCCCGCAGAGGCAGCACGACCGGTGGCGGTGCGCGGAGTCCGTCGTTGGCGCCGCTAGAGGCCGGCGTTCCCCACCACTGCGACCCCGTAAAGGCCCGCGTGTGCTGGATCATTCCCCGGGCACTCTGCGTCACGGCGGCCTTCCTGTGGGCTGGCCTGGCCGCCCTGGCGCTCGGACACCAGCGAACGCTGGCCGTCGTCCTCGTCGTTACGGGCAGTTTGCTCTCGTTCGCCTGCTTGGCCCTGCTTCTCTGCGCATGCGCCCGGCGCTCACGCGTGTTCCTAGCTGCCATCCTGCTTCGCTCGGAAGACACGGACTGTGACGCGTATTGTGGCAACGGAGTCAGTGACAAGCTAATCTGATTCGCGAACTGACTGTGGTATCACTATTTATACTCGAAATTGAAAACTCTCGCACTCGCAGTCGGGACTTTTGATCGAAATCTTTACGGTATTTCGGGAAAGCCACCCACTTCGCTTTGTCACTAGTGACAATAAAAGTACTAAAGAAGCACGTTTATATGTCATGCCTGGTGGTCCTCAACGTGACAAAACGTAAGGGACAAACAGGAAACTGCAAGAAACCTGAACGAGTTTCAGTTGTGCCCTATTTTCCCCGCCTTACCTGTGGGCAGAGCGGTCCTTGGCCCAGTCAGCCGGCTAAAGCAATATCACGCCGACCCGTGGCTGAAAATGAATGATTCCGCCGGCCTTTGATGAATGATTCCGCCGAACGTGTCCGGCACGCGCAGTGGCTTTAGCAAAAAAAGAAAAAGTCTGAACGGCACCACCTCATGCCACATCCGTATAGGGGGAGAAATGGCTGGAAACGCTGATTGGTCAATGTGTGTGACGTCATTAATATATGCATGACGTCATTATTTTTTTGGCGCTAGATTTGTTTGTTTAGTTGTTGTTTCTCCCCAGAAATTTTTCCCTAGTCTTTGGTAAAGCGCTAGAATGCCTCCCTAGTCTGCCTAGTCCCCGCGCTTGGCCAAAATGGCGGAAAGCTCTTGCTTTTCAAGCGGGCTTCTTTGTGTTGAGATTGCAGAAGTTAGCTACTGAAGGGAAAATGTGTTAAAGACATGCATATCGACCGATGCAATCGTCGCTTTCACGCAAGAAGAATCTGGTTATTCATCATGGTGTGGTGTGTTGAGTTTCAGCACACTGTAGATGCCACTGCCCGCAGTAAAAAAGGTGAGGCATCCATGTGCTCTGTTATTAGTGCTCGGTTATTTTTATTTTGGCCTTCTTGTTTACTTTAAACATTCCTTTTACGTGAACTTTTGGGTCCGGTTGTTTTTCTTTTGCAGAAGGTGCACGCTCCACGTGCGTCATTCCATGAACTCAGTGTGTTCAGGGGAAAAAAAAGGGAGATAAAACAAGTTTTGACGCCAGATTTGTTCGTGGAACGATCGCATTGTATTCCATATTTTTCCTGCGTGGCGTGTGCAGGTATTGTTGCGCCTGTGCACTGAAATGACGACCGTCCCTGTGGAAATGACGATCACCCCCTTTGTCCACCCTATTCAGAGCCTCAACCTTAGCAGCAAGGCGTACTTTCTAATAACATTTCGAGACCGCTTCCAACATTCCACAAATAATAAGCGTAAGCGCTTGCCTATCGTGAAATTCCTGATAGCAGATTGAAATGTTGTGTTGACATGGGCAGTGCATGCTTTAACGGCGGCGTGAATCACGAAAAATGGGTTTAGATTGCGATGTGGTGTGGCTACGCAGCGCAAGTGTGAAGGCCCGTTCGCACTTGCGACTGGAGCGATAGAAGCGACGCGATTGCTGTCCGCGGCGACAAAAATTGGTCGAGACCAAACGAACAAGGAAAGCGGCAGAAATCTCGTCCTACCGCTCCAGTCGCAAGTGTGAACCACTTGCGACTGGAAAGAAACATATGTAGGTCATGTAATTGTCCTGTATTTCCCATGAAATACTCTGTGTTTGATGCCTAATAAAATAAGCTGTATCCAAAAGCTGAACCTAATCGGCGGGGGCTTACAGCGAATGTATGACACGCTTCTATTTTTGTGCGCCTTCGGAAAACCCTGTTGCAGTAGACTATTACTTGTGGCTTCGCCGGAATGTTTTTTGTTGTTGTTTTACTCACAGAGCCTGCCTGACAGTACATCCGCCAGGTGGTAAGTGCGAGGCTCCTACAAAATAAGGCAAGAGCAACTCGCAAGCCTTGCCTAATTACCTGGCATAGCACAAAATCTGATATGGCTGCGGCAATTCTCATTGCATCCGTGATAATCCCTTGTATAAATTTTTCGCGGCAGTTGTTTCTCGTTAGCCAACTGGGGTCCGCATACAACCTGCCAGTAAATTTCTTTTGAACCCACTCTTCCGGCATCCGTGAAAATTCCTTTTTAAAATTTCAGTCGGCTCCCGTTTGCTGTCTACAGAGATGTTTTTTCCACCAGCAAGACAGATAGATCTGCGCTGCTTTATGCACAAGCGATAAAACTATATGTTTCAATGGAGCCAGGCATACATTGCATTTTGTGATAATGTGCTCAGGCAGCCCGGACATGGGCCGCTTTAAATAAAGTTTGATCTCTCTCTCTCAGGCAAGCCGAACAACAAAGTGCATAGTGAAACTAGTAAGGCTTGAGCCTGGAGATTAGCTATGTTATGGCTAGCAAGAAATGAGCAACCGTGGGTAAATGTAACAAAAACGTTTTCAAGGAGGGACTTGCAATAATTTATGTGCACGCCGCCATTATTGCTGCTTACGAACTTCATGCCCCCATGGATGCAGCACTAACGTATCTGGTAATACTTCAGGGTCTTGGGCATCTTGCTATCAATCTTTACATCACGCTTTTTCACTCCTGTGATAGTTCTAGTGTCTCTCTTCCAAAGCTGCACGTGGTTTGCAGCGCGGTATGCAGACATTTTTGCCATGAGCTCATCAAATGTGGCAACCAATGGAAAGTACCTCGTGGCCAGTTTCCTTCATTCCTTGCGATGGAGCACGTTGGTTGTGGCATCAGTCCTTAATTGAGGTGGTGTGGTGGAGCACTGAACGAGTGCAGGTGGATGCGCAGCTACTGCAGAGGAGGCCTCCCCCTTTGGCGCGCTGCAGCCAGTCGATGTGGCACAGGGCCTGCTGCTCTACCGCCATCCCGATTGTCCACACCCCCGCCTTGGCCAGCGTCTTGTGGCACTGTGAGCTCCAAAGCAGGCACGGGCGCCTTTGCAGCAGTCACCCTCCAACTGCCACCAATTTGGTTTCGGCAAGGTGACCAGCGGCAGCGCACACATCAGCAGCCCTACAGCCAAAGGCTGTCTGTTGGGAGCAGCCACAGTCTTGGGCGGCCACCTTACTCACAGCCGAGGTGGCCATCCGGTCCTGGCACGGAGCTGCTTGGCGGCCTGGCAGAAGCCATCTCGGTGGTCCAGCATGAGCACCAGGTAGCGCACCCTGGTCTTCCACCCGAGCTGCTCGCTGTCAATTTGCAGGCATGTGACCCTGCAGCAGGCCTGGGTGTCCCAGTGAACAAGCATCGCCTCCATCTCGGTGCCCGACAGCTGCAGGCTGACATTGGCGAGCTTGGCCCGCACTGCATCCGGGGGTGCCTGCAGCTGCAGAACGACGCCTCGGCAGCCCGCCATGGGGCCTAGTGCCTACAGGGCTGCGGCTGCGGCGTACACAGACAGGTACACCCTGTGCGCCCTTCTACTGTGCAGGCCGTCTGATAGTGCCACTGTGACCATGTTGAAGAGTAAGGGGCTGACGACTGTGCCCTACAGGGTGCCCACATCCACTGGTTGAGGCACCGACAGGGCGTTGCCTACCTGCCTTTGTGCCATGAGGCCCGTCACGAACGCCTCGACGGAGCCCCGCAGCTTGTCCGCAATGCCGGCCTCCTTTATGGCCAGGGAGATGACAGGGTGCTGGAGGTTGTTGAAGGCACCCTTTATTCCCCCCCCCCCCCCCCCCCTGATAGAAAAAAAAAGCGCGGAAGTTTGCAAGCGCCCTTAACCCTTTGAGGGTCGAATTTTTTTTTAAAGAACTTTCCCTGGTGGTCAAATTAGTTTATTGCGGATTTGGAATGTACAAAATGTCTAAAGTCATGATTAAATGGTAAAAAATTATCAGGAACAGTATTTTGGGGTCAGCATCACTTAGAACTGAAAAATGTTCAATAGTATTTCAGAGTGTGGTATTCCTTGAAACACGGGTCTATGCACAGTGCCTTATTGAAGTCTGCACACATACAGCGCATGTCCGAAAATGAGCTGTCTTCTTTCGAAAAAAGGCTGTCTTCCGATTCAGATTCGGTGAAAGGAGTGAACTCAGAGTCAGAAGAGTCATCGCGGTCGGTGTCATCAGAGCGGGCAGTTCGTTGGGCCATATCGCTGCTTTGCCGTGCATCTGAAGAACTCGAAGGCAACCCAGTAAACGAGGAGAGCGAGAAAACGCCGGTGATAAACAAGCTAATAGCAGCGCCAATATAGATAGAAATCAACTTCCGCCGCCCCCACAATGGAGTCTCCGATTAGGTTACTTCAGTTCCAAGCAAGGAGGGCAAGAATACCTAGTGAGCGTGGGTAATAAACAAGATAAGAGCAGCGCCAATATAGATCGAAATCAACTTCCGCCGCCCCTGATAGCGAGCGTCGATCAAGTTTCGCGCGCCTCCGATGCGATCACGTGGCGAAACTGAAACCACGAAACGCGTTAACACGTACAGACGCCGTAACGCGCTGAAGCCAGAGAGTTCTGTTTTTCACCGCAAGAAGGTAGCACAATCAAATTTCAAACACTTCTTGTAAGTCCCAGGAGGTGGCAGCACCTCCCAGGGAGCATGCATCGTTAATATGGCGCGAAATTTCAAACGGATGCTCGAAATCGTGCCCGTACGGCAAAGACCTTGCGGGACGGAAAACCACCGCAGTACACGTACGGCAAAAACCCTCAAAGGGTTAAAGGCTATGAAGATAAAATACATGTTTGGTTCATTAAAAAGACTTTCTTGTCTCGATAACAATGATATCAGTCTTACAGCAAACTTCGAAGGAATTATCGATATATTAAATTAAACATTTGAAGCAATGGCGAATCCCCGCCCACTTTCCGGCGGCGATTTCACTATGACAGCACAGGATCTTGTTGCATGATTGGTGCCCAACGACCTAAGTCATCGCCAAGGAACATGATTGCGTGATTTTTGAGGGGCCTTCATTGATCTTATCATTTGATCTTATCACGCGCAAGAACAGCGCTGTTAAGGGCGAAAATTACATGAACCTGGCAATATTAGTCCACACGCAAAGCGGAATAATTCAGCCATCGGCATTTGTTAAGTCATGCCAGTTTAAATTTGCGCTTCTGTTTTGTGTCTCATCGGGGCGGAGAAGCTTGTGCTTTTGTAACATAATGAATCTGGTTGACATTTCTGCACAACCCAACTTAGAGTCTGCTGTAATGAGCTTGGTGTTCTCAAGTAGTTGCATTCCTAGCGGTCACGTTTTCAATGCTTCGTGCATAAATGCCCTATAATCTGCCTGAAGGCGTGTACTATCAAGCTATACCTTTTCTGGAGCAGCCACCCCCTTTAGTTACCACTCCCAGATGAGGTAGAGCAAGTCACTGCAAAGTTCGCCATTCAATGCTGTATCGAACTTTATATTTAGCAAGAAAAAATAACGCAAATACGGCGATGTCTGACCATACTCTTGCGGGCAGGCATGTTCTGTGCAAGCTGAGCAAAATATTGCTACGTTTTGAATTTTGTCGTGAGATCTGATGAAAGAGTTATAATGCGGTCCTACCATTTTGGTTTCAAACTTTAATGAAAGGACATACTTTTTTAGCTGACGCGTGCGCTGCCATTTTTCAGCCGAGTACACACTGTCGGTTTTAAAGCTAAACGATAAAAAAAGTATTTGCAGTTCATGAGCATGGGTGGTTCTGGAATGTATAGGGCGCACAGAAGTTTTGTAGTTTTCGTTGCAGACGCGGGAAATGGAAATTATGTTTGAAATCTTCTTTGTCCACCAGAAAACGGAGAATTGGGCAGCTGTGCAGAGCCAGCATGACCTTCGGGCATGGTGCGATGCCCGAAACAAGTCAGCATTTTGTTTCCCGGAGTGCACCAAGAAAACATGCGTATTGGCATGGCCCCGCATACAGAAAGACCAAAGACTACCATGCTTTAGCATGAAGCGGACAGTAATGACGCAGTTAAACTATTTCCTTGGTTGACAGCGACCGTGATGTTCAAACTAAAGCATGGTTTCAGGCTACGACAGAATAGATTGGCTAAAAATTGCAAAGTTGTTTACCGTGATACTTCCTTGGTTATTTCGGTTACTTAAGAAATGCTGACGATTGCTCAAAATGTGCTTCATGCAACATTTTAAAATGTATCAGTTGTGGATCCGGGAAGAATCACATTGGCGCGCACCCGTATGTGTGTGTGTGTGTGTGTGTGTGCGTGCGTCGAGGGGGGGGGGGGGGTGAGGGGAGGAGGCTGGCGGAGGTGTGCTGGTGCTCTTGAGAGGGCCTGTTGTATGTGGCCGTTTATTTAATTAGGAAATTCTGTTGTCATGCACGACCGATTGAGCCTTGAAAGAACGATAGTCCTGCGCCCACAGAACTTCAAAGGCCAGGAAGCATTAAAGGAAAATTACCCAGCGATGGGAGATCTCGATGTCCAGCCCCGACCTGTCGATGCAGCAAGAGCTCGTGTCCAGGGGCCAGGAGCTATTGGACTCATATGGGACTCGTGAATAGGGTTCCACCCCGTCTGACGCCTGCGAGCGTCACCTGAAATGGGCTCAGCGAAAGTTGTTTCTCTCTCTCTCTAGAGCTCTTCTTTGCCACCAGTACGAGAGTCCTTCACTTGCGCTGCGCACACTGCTATGGTTTTAAAATTGGGTGTAGCAGTGGATTGCAGCCAGAACAAATATATATTTCATTCTTCATGTACTGATGCTACGCTGTCCCGATACACTCTGAGTAATCCTCTCCAACTTCGTGCATAATAAAATATTTGGGCCTTTACAGGAGTTGAATTTACATTTTCCCTCATTAAAAGTCACCTATCCGCTCCACCGTGGGTGCATTCAATTACCAATTCAAACGCAAATACTGCATTCGGAATAAAACAAGATAGACATTTTTTAGCTCGGAGACACAAGGTACTGTGGCATCGTGTAAATATTACGAAGTGAATATTTAAATATCAAAGAATGCATAATTGATCTGCACCGCACAACTTAACGTACAATGCAACCTCCATCGTCAAAAGACATCAGTGATCATGTAAGGATTAGTGACTGGAAGAAAATGACTTACTATTCGATATCGCCGTTGTGACTCCGGCCCCTGAATATACACTGCTCTGGGCAGCCGAATATGGCCATCTGATCGTTGTTACTGTCGCTGATGATTGATTGATTGATTGATTGTAGGGTTTTAACGCGCCGACGCAACGCAGGCGATGAGGCGCGCCGTAGTGGAGGGCTCCGGATTAATTTTGACCACCTGGGGATCTTTAACGTGCGCCGAAATCTCGTACACACGGGCGTTTTTGCTTTTTGCCTCCATCAGAAAAGCGGCCGCCGCGGCCGGGAATCGAACCCGCGACCTCGTGCTCAGTAGCGCAACGCCTTAGCCACTGAGCCACCGCGGCGGGTATTGTTACTGTTACTGTCGCGACGCCGTCTGCCTGTGGCAGGGCTGGTGACCGTCGTGCCTTCACATTTAGGATAAAGTCTGGAACTGGCTCGGGGAGCCGCAGCACGCCCTTTCGTCGACCCGCTGTTTTGCAGTTTCCTAGGTTAGGGGAGAATACCGCCGAACAAATCTGCCTAATCGCGGGGGTGAAATTGACTGTCGCAACATCGCCGTCGGAAGGGGACAACACTCAGTGCGCGCAATCTGAGCCCACTCCAACAAAACCCTCCGGGCCTCGACAGAAACGTGAAAAAGGAAGAATGAAGGGCTGACGCGAGGAAGAGGGGCGTACCTTGCGGTGTGTCTCAATCGCAAAGGCCCTCTGCCCGCGCACGGCATTCATTCAGCTGGTGAAATGGGTGAAACTGCACGTTTCACCCATTACGTAGCCTATCGCATTCTTCAGTTACCTTGCACGAGTCTTGAATGTGTGCCCATGGCCACTTGATCTCCCCCTTTCTAGGAGAGGGAGCAGCCGTGATCAGCCACTGCCGCTTGCACATTGTTCTGCTTAACATACAAAGATCGTCTGTTCCCGTTCGGGCCTGCATTGTACCAGTCTTCAACCATCAATGGCCGGCGGTCCCCCTTTTTTTCCGCCGCGAGTTAGTGCGGACCGTGGTGCAGACCACTCCATGCTTCCCCGGACGAGTCAATCTCCTCTGCTGAGAACAACTCAGCCAACCAATTATTCTCGGTCTCGCCGCATGTCTCCACAAAGGGATACAACGCATGCCTTTGGCGTCCCGTGCGCTGAGCTTACCCGAAGGCACCGTCGCTTTTGGGGCTGCACCCCTCCAAAATCATCCCTCAGCGAACCTAGGAGAACTCGTCAAAAGTGAACTCGTCGCAGCCAACTTGTCATAGGTGAATTCGTCACATAGGGCAAGTCGTCATAGGGCATCTCGCATTAGGGAAACTCGTAACTTATGGCAAATGGACACTCGGCCAACTCGTCACAATTTACGTTTTTTGCCTATCATGTTCAAATGAAAGAGTACAGCAGCTTGTATAATTCTCATCTTATGCGTAAACCTTCTTACACTCTTCCTTCAATTCACCACCCTTAATGTTTCATTTGTCGCCTTCGAGGAACTCGCAAGCCAGACAGCGTATCTTATTTTTTTTCTTTGTGCAGCTAATTACGTGAGACTTTTATATTAGATTTAGTTTGCCCGTCCTGTTTCTTCTAATACATTTTTTTTTATTTTTTGTAATTAAGTGACGACTCTGTATTGGGATTTGCGATTTCGTTCTGTGTTTTCGCTTTTTAGTATTTTCATCTTTTGCTTTCATGCCAGCTGACAAACGATGATTGTCAAGCTGGGTAATTTTCGTTTTGTTAGTCTTCATATCACCTATATATGTGAGCGAAAGTCAAGGCTGGACTTAAAAGATACCCCCCCCCCCCCCCCCCCCACACACGCACACACAAAAAAGTGTGACGGATATTTTTTAGAAGAAGAAAAACAAAAATATAAACCGGAAGTTGTGGTGAAACCGAAAAGGCAATTTCAACCACCACCTGCAAAGAAGCAGGAGGCCAACATTTTGCCCTATTTATAGATATATACACAAGCATGCAAAAAGCTTCAAAAGATAACATAAAAGAAAAAAGGAAAGAAAGAAAAAGTTGACCCCCCCCCCTCCACAGAAAAAGTGTGACGAATATTTTTTGGAAGAAGAAAAAAATAAACCTTAAAAGAAACCTCTTACCCAGTAAAAAAATGTGACTTTTTTTTTTTTTGCAACAAGAAGAGAAATAAGAAGGGGACAGAGGAACATTTGTTAAAATAGAAAAACCATTTCAACCACCGCCTGCAAACTAACAAAAGCAGAGGACCCCTCGAACTCTGAAGAGGTCAACCTGGGAGTAATTATAAGATTAGAAGCCACTAACTTCCTCTCCCCATTTCCTCGACATCAGCCAAAAATGGAACCCAGAGACGACTTTTCCTAGCACGAGAAGGTCAGTGCTACCACTTTTCCTATTACGGAATCACCTAGAACGAGATGCCCTCTTTGACCAGTTTCCCTATGACCAGTTTTCCTAGGACGAGTTGGCTGCGACGAGTGGGCCGGTTCCCGTGGTTCGCACCCCTCAGGCGCTTCGTTTTGTCACGGCCGGACTCGGCTCCCTTCCATGCAAAGGGTAGACATGCACTTTCGTGGCATTTTCATAGGATTTCGTGGAAAGTGCCATTAGTGGCACTTTCAAAAATATGCCGCTTTGTTCACAGGCGACGTACCAGGCATACAGGCAGCATGGCGATGGCCGGAAAAATTTCGGGGGGGGGGGCCTGAAGCCCGGTCAGCCCCCCCTCCCCCCTGGCTACGGCACTGCATCAAGTAGCACGAGGGCTGCCACCTGCCTGGTAGTCTGGGTGTGCTCTAGCTCTGTCATTACGTTGGCAATGGAGTTCATCGCAGCCTGGTGCTGCCGGAAGCCTGTGAGCTGCTCTGAGATGTACATGTACTCCATTTCGTGTGCATGCTGCCAAAAACTTTTGCCCTTGCAACAGCACTACGATTGGACTCAGCTTATCCACATCAAGTTGGTTTTTATCATTCTGAGTGCTTACCGGAGTAACTTCTTGCACAAGAAGTTATTGCAGTAAATCCCACCTTGAAAGCTTTTTTATCGTATGGCTTTACGTGTGGTTGCTCATATTTTACTAGCTGTAGCATAGCCAACCGTAACATATCCAGAGGGGTGAGCTGGGCGAGTTGGTATGTGTCATCTTAACAACAGCACGAAAAAGACTGGGACGAACGAAGCAGACAAGTCGAGTGATGATTCACAACTAGTTTTTTGTAGAATGTGCACTAAACATAAACCTTGGCATCAACAGAAGAAAAGAGATGGAACACATTCCACTCGAACGTACTTCCTTGCCCTTCTCCCCCCGCCCCCTCACATGACAAACACTGGTAGAGCCTTTTACTTGACACACATGATCCTTCAGCTATGGACCACTGCCGAGCTGATAACAGAGTTTCATAAAGGAGGAACATCAAGTTCAATGCCGCACTTGTGTTTGGCGGCATGTACTGGTTAAGAAGGCGAACTCTGTCACAAAGTACTGGCGATGTAACACAATCGCCTCCCAGTTTTCAAATGTTGCACACTTCGATTATCTCTCGGCCTGTCTGCCTGGCACGTCTGGAAAGAAGTACACAAATGGGTCCCACCGTTGGTGTGCATCGTATACACGACTATTGAGCTCTTCTTACAGAAGGTGCTCTATGGGTCCACAATAGTACTGCATGAAACCTGCCCTGTTTCAGTGCCTTTTGTAGCAAAATGCCTTAGCAACCCATGCTGTTTCCTTGTCAATGAATGATAAGCTTGTCATTACAGAACACTTGTGGGTACCCTGTATTTTGTTTCCTTTCAACATTACAGGTTTGCAGCATGACGGGAAGGAGTGCAGAGACGCCTATGCTGCGATTGCTGGCGTTGTGCAAACAAGGGTACAATGAACTATTGCCTGCAAGACTGCAAGAGGATGGCACTGCCTAAAGTTATTCTTTGTTAGAGTATAAATAAATTTCAAGGTCTGAACCCAATACCCATGTACCCTCAATAATAAAGTGTACCTCAATAATAAAGTGTGTCCACATCTTTTGACAGCTGTGTCTGTTTACTTTTCATGCAAACCTGCAACCACTGAATATGTAGCCATGCATGCAAGCAAAAAAGAAACTACACTGAAAATGACTGTGACTAAAAGACGCATCCCGTTCCCATCAAGTGCAATTTTCAGTGCACTACCACTTCTAAACGTGCTGACTCCTGTTAATCATTTAAGTTTGCACCATGCTATAAATGGCTGGTGATACATGTGTTTAAGCGAAGTCCTGGGAACAAATAGAATTCTTTTATTCAATTTACAATTTCCTGTTGGCCTGAGTGGAAAAAAAAAATACAAACCAACTGATTGGTTACCAAAAAACCTGCGGTGTCCTTGGACGTATCCAACTGAAGAATGGTGTGCCACAAATGCGAAACTTCATACAGAATTTTTTGCTTTTGAACACTGAATAGCATTATTGACAAATGGATTAAGTGAAAGTAACCTCGGCAGCAAAAATACGAACCTATTTTAGGAAAGATCGTCAACACATGGTCAGAAGTAGAGTTCATCGAAGAGTACAATTTCCCAGCATCCACTATGGCATTCCCTGTAGCCATTTCTAGTTTCAGCGTGTAAAACTACCTTAGCTTTTTTCTCCGAAGACGGCAATCACATTTTTGCACACAATGGAAGATCAGTGCAGTTCATACTTGCATATGAAATGAGTGAGTATATATACTGTTCTCTTCATGCCTGACCAGAAGAAAAGTGCAATTTGATTCACTTCAAAGTAGGGGCTTTAGTCTGAAATATCCTGAATGAGTGGAAGCTGAATTGTCACACAATTATAGTTTTACTGCAGCGTCACAGAAGAGTTTAGGTTGTCGAGAAAAATTGGAAGCTCATCACTGCTGACTGAGGGCCATCTTTCAGGGAAACTTGCACAAATATTATGAGCTTCGTATCGTCTAAAGTCACACTAGTGTTTTCCTAGTTTCGCAATGCTGCTGCATTCTTCAGAAATAACACTTCCCTGCAGAAACGTCTTACTGTCATTGAGAATACCCCCATGATGGTGGTTATGGCCATCCTAAGAGATTGTAAGAATTTTTAAAGGAAACTCTGCAGCGTACCGTGTTCTTTGGGACTTTACAAGGCAAATTATAAATTATACCTTCTATATCAAGCAAATGCGTACTCAGAATATGTACAGATGCTGTGAGTAGCCGTACTGGGAACTGTATGCAGATAAAATATAAGGCATATTTTATGACTGCAGTTTCATAGCACATTCACCATGACTGGCTTCATAGGTCATGATCTCAATGTATATTTCACATCTGTGCAAAAGGAACGTAGTGCACTGAACACACTTAAAATCAATTTTAACTCGGTTAAAGTAACTCACTTAAAATCAACTCTACAGTTTACTTATATGTTCAAGGCAGTAAACCCCTGAGTTTATGTTCGGTTGATTGATCAGTTGATGGACTAACTGAAAGAAACTGAAAGTAACTCAGCAAAAAAGTGCGAACCTATTTCAGCAAAAGCATAATGCATCATGGTCAACAGTACAGTTGTCATCCAATACTGCGATATCTCTAGCACTTTACTGTGGCATGCCTCATAGCCTGTACCTGGCTTCATCGCATAAAACTCCCTTAGTTTGATCCCAAGACTGCGGTCACATTTTCATACGCGTTACCTGATAGTGCATGTCATCATACGTGAACATGTATTCATGTATTACGTACCTCAAATAAATGGTGTCTAAATAAGTAAACCTCTAAATAAAAGCAAAATATTGCAATAACTGTAGCATTGTTTAAATGTAATCTGGTAGCTTTCGTGGCACAGAGCACCTGTATCAGTTCCCTGTGAAGAGGGAAGCAATTTATGTTATTACATGTCTTATTTTTGGTAACACAGGGGGTTTGGTGCCTCGGTTTGCCTCCCCCCTCCACACTTTTTTTACTCACATCCATAGGTGACAGTGATCGATTTGCTGTGGTGAGAGACCCAGGTGGTTCCCTCCATAGAGCAGCAGCATTTGCACATAGCTGCCCTTGTCTGTAAATTAGCAAATTGAATCGTGGTGCTTTTAATCAAACTTATCTTACAAGGATTATAATATAGTCCTCCTTGCTATAAATTGTTTGCATAGTTTTTGGTATGTATAGAGAATCGCATTTTGCTGACATCAGTGGGATAAACAGGATGAGGTAACAATCAATTACACATCCACAAAGCACACAGATTGTGCCTTAAACTGAATTAGCTTATAAAATAGCTAGCGAGAAGCATATATAGCACACTTTTTAAGTTGAAACTTCCTAATTAATCCACTCATGTTCAAACATAACGCCGAATGCAGGCTATGCAAGCTATGCAGGCTATGCAAGAGCTAAGCTAGCTCTTACCGTTTAGCATTTACACTTTATTTTTATCTGAGTAGAAGATTTTGGAGCTTTCTTTTTGCTGCAATTGTATTTGGTGCACTTGAGCCCCACGATGTGCATCATGGGACCAACTCTCGTATCATGACATTAAGGAATATATACGCAACCATGCATGTACGTTGGTAACTGAGGTATGTTTTGAAATGCTGATGTTTTGCCATCTGGCCCTTTTATCACGTTTTAATAGCGGTCGGTAGTACGGCTCATCTTTCGCCCCCAAAATAGAAGAATTATGCAGAACTGGGGCTTATTTTGCTGAGGCAATCGAATAAAATACGAAGCAAACACGTGCGCGCTCCGTGCTTGTTGACGAAAAGTCGGAAATGCTGATGAAAAGTGTCGTGTCAGCTCATAGGAACCCCAAAACTTGGAAAGCGATGTGCAGAGCACGCTTGACGCTCCTTTGGGGTGGGATGTATGCAGAAACGGAAATGTTATTATTCATTTTTTTGCGTTAGGCTTAAAACACGTGTGTTTACTCAGCGCCCCCAGTACCAGAGGCGATAGTTTATTTTTTCACCTAATAGCTAGGAATGAAGGCGGTATTCTGTACACTGTTTATACCTCTCGAAATTACGATGCACGGCGACCACTGAAGGTCATCAGCTTCAAAATGAGTCAAGGAAGTTTAAACTGAACAAAGCAAACTCGATCATCCTGTCCAGACGCTTTTTGAATTTGTAAAAAGCTTGCATTGCACACCGCTAAGACGAGGGAGGACGGGGGAGGCTAGGTTGGTGAGTTACAGTGTCATTATTAATACATTATAAGCGTCGCGAGCGATGAGCGAGCGATAGCTTCCGATCGATGCATTCGTGCACGAAGCGAAGCCGACTTTCTGGAAATCGGTGGGAGCGGTGGTTGTTGTATGCTACCAACTGTCCCTGTTCTCGGTTCATTCGATGTCCAAACTATTTAGGAGTCACCGGCTCTCCTTTCATCTAAAAATGGCTCCGTCTGGGAGTCCAGGCACCAGGTCAAACAAGCATCTGAACGACGTGGGTCCAAATTGGAACTAGTTTTGTTTTAAATGGTCCCAGCAGATAGGTTTTGCTGGGGGATAACACCTGGCCCCTTAATTTTACAAATATTAGCTTTAGGAATTGTCATTCTCAGACAAAGCAGCCTAACTTTTTTACCAGCATTGTTAGCATATTTGCATTTTTTATTTCCCATATTCATTAGAAGTAATTCCAAACACTAGTTGATATTACGTTCCAGCCAGTTTGAGTTCAAACAGAAGGCACCGTTGCAGCGCTTACACAATAGGCAATTAAACAGCATTTGCGCACCTTGATTGTACTGTTAAACTTGCTCCACTTTCGTCAGAGTTTTTTTTTTTTTTTTTTTTTTTTGTGAATGATGCGGTCCCACAGCTGCAACCACTTGTGAAGGACCATGTCTAGGGCCATAACAATTGTATGATGAACTAGGTAGTAAAGATAAGAAATTGTAATATACAAAGGATAAAAAAAGGCAGGAAGTTAAGAAACATCTTTAGTTGGTGTGAGGTATACTACTACTCATTAACTTGGGGATCATAATTGAAGAGCAGGATCATGATGCTACGCTCATTTGGTGAACAGTGGTGTTTAACAATGATTTATCGTGTGATGAGTGGGATTCCCTTCTGAGCATCAAATAGGAAGAATCTGAGCCAGTTAATTGTTACATGTTGAATTCTACGACAGTCAGCCTGAAGACTCAGACAAAAGGAGAAAAAACAGAGCCGTGCACGGTGTTGCATGGTGCATATCATCCCTTCATTTCCTTGCCTTTTGTTTGTTATTCGAGGCTGACCATTGAAGAGTTGAACTGCTCCTCATGATGGACTTCGCATTTTACCCAACTCCTTGCTAGTATGATCAAGGAAGGAATTGAGGAGCAGGATCTTGCTTTTTGTGGTAGACAATGGTGCTTCGTCTTGTTCCTGAGGACACTTATGTGAAGAGTGGAATTCTCTTGATATTGCTCATCGGTAGCGTGAAGAACAGAATGAGCAGAGAGATCATGACCCTTCTCTTATGAGGCACAGAAATCATTCGGTGTGGAGTGCAATACTCATGTAAAGAATGGGATGATGCCCCTTCTGATTTGGTACCAAGAGATACATGCGGATGCAGAGGCATAAATTTAACCTTTTGATAAGTACGATACCCAGAAATGCTTCAGCATCACAAGAGAAAAGAAAAAAAACAGCCTAAAGTTGTGCATGCTGCATTGAGACTAGGCATTTCAGCCTCTTCGACTGTTTCAGCTGTCGATAGCTGTGTGAGAAGGGGTTGTTTTTTTAACCGGCAAACGATTTCACGGGGGAAGTTCTAGAATCAGCTGTATTGACTTGAAAGGATGTGAAAAACAGATGGGAAGATTCCTGTCTACGTGGCCAAAACTGGATTTCCTTTCACTTCTGTACTTGTTCATCCCTATACGGTGAAAGGGAGCCAAGCAAGAAAGCCATTCATTGATGGCTTAAGGGGTGCGTGACCCTTCTCGTAGACAGCAGTCATGGACAAAGTCTCCTCACAGTTCAAGATTCAGAAAGAAAAGAAATGCACGTAAAATGCATGTTCAATAACTTGAGGAAGAAAGCATCACATACTTGTGACATGAACAAAAATTAGAAGTCAATGTGCCTTCTCGTAATTCCTGTTCCCTCACTTTCACTCCTATAAAATAAAGTTTTGATTTGATAATTGAACTCAAGAAGCTCTAGTCAAAGAGCGTATATAGGTGTTTTACAACGCATATGTTGTATGTTTTATTGTCTCAGCACACCTAGAAGCAAACATCCAGCTTCAGTACTGCTTTCACGCTTGAAGGCACAGTTGACTCCCAATAATACGAAGTCCACAGGGACCACAATTCAATCGAACAAAATGCACCTGAACAGCATTGTCATTAGTCCGCAACTCGTTCTCTTTTTCATTTCGTTCAGAATCTTGACTTTTGTTGTGAAGTCGAGCTTATATGTCATGGGTTGTCGTGATAGTGCAGACTTATCGCTAAAATCTAAGCCTCAAATGTTCACCTAACTGCTCACACAGTGCTGTGAGAAACAAAGAAGGTTGAGGGCCTCACAAGAGATGTGAACATTGGCGCGAGTCTGAACTAGCCTGCTGCTTTATCAACAGTGCACTACCTTAGTTGTGATGGCACCGACATCAGTAGAGAACAATTAGGGCGCTGTTTCGACACTTGAAAATTGTTTTATATCGAGAAATGACAGTCACCTTGATGTTTCTATTCAATATAACTTCCAATTAACTAATATAATGGGTTCTAGCTTCAAATTATCAAGCAATTTCTTCCGTTGAATTGCATGTAAAATTGCCGGAACCAGCACATTACTTCCAATTAAGTGACTTTAAGTTAGTGAGAGCCTACTGTACTGTCAGTGACAAGATATGTCAGCCTGGGCGTTCTGTATCACCCAAAACTCCTTTTACTTGTTCAATAATTACAGCAGAACTGGAGCATTGTGTTTCAGTATGCATCAACATTATCTTTGTACCATCCAACAGCAGGCAGTGCTCAACCGTGAATGTTCAAGAAAGCCAATTTGTGATACCGCAAAAAATTTCCATTGATTTGATTGATTGAAGGGTTTAATGCGCCGACGCAACACAGGCGATGACGGGTTCGATTCCCGGCCGCGGCGGCCGCTGAGTGTATACCTAAGTATAATGATTACAGCTAAATCAAAGGTTCACCAAGTGAAGCCAAGACTTAACCAGGCTAAACCGAGCTTTCCTTTTGCATATCCAGGCTTAGCTGAGCTAAGCCGCAGCCATTTTTGCTTCTCAGCTGTAAATACAAGGCTTACCATTTGTAAAACATCAAAATTCAGTGACTTGCGCTCTGAAAGATGATTGAGAAAGAGAACGGAGAGGGAGAGAGGGGAGAGGAAGAGAGAAGGCCTCAATGATCCCCGAATGATGTTTCCCTGAATACTCTCACGCGCGAGTTTGTTACGGCAGTGTGACTTCTTGAATTTGTGCGGCTGGCCGAGAATCCAAGAGGACTGTCCATCGAAAATCAGGTTTGTTGCCCATGTGTATGACCACCGACTTAGGCGTTGCGCTGCTGAGCACGAGGTCGCGGCTTCGATTCCCGGCTGCGGCGGCCGCTTTTCTGATGGAGGCGAAAAGCAAAAACGCCCGTGTGTACGAGATTTCGGCGCACGATAAAGATCCCCAGGTGGTCAAAATTAATCCGGAGCCCTCCACTACGGCGCGCCTCATCGCCTGCGTTGCGTCGGCGCGTTAAACCCTACAATCAATCAATCAATCAATCAACACAGGCGATGAGGCATGCCGTAGTGAAGGGCTCCGGATTAATTTTGACCACCTGGGGATTTTGAACGTGCGCCGAAATATCGTGCACACGGGCATTTTTGCTTTTTGCCTCCATCAGAAAAGTGGCGGCGGCGGCCGGGAATCGAACCCATGACCTCGTGCTCAGCTGCGCAACGCCTTAGCGACTGCGGCGGGTAAATTTCCATTGATGCTTAGCATTCACTTCTTATCGCATTTGGACAGTGGAGCCAGTAAATTTGCCAGGTTAGCCTTTTTGGAGTGTGCAAGATAAAATTAATCTGCCCTTGTTGGGGCACGGTGCCTGGCAATGTGCCAGCAGGAATGAAAACACAACACATGAAGGAGGGTGTCTACTACTCAGTGTTAAAAACTAATGACAACAAAAAAAGAGGTGTGAGGTTATAGGGGCAGATGCAAGCATTTCGGCTAGAAATGCTCCTCTGCAGTTATTAGCATACTCAGTCATGCATCTTTGTATCTGATGGCAGGTCATTTAATGGCAAGCTTCCCAAAAAGACTCGTTATAACACGAAGCTTGCAAATTTCATGTCAAACAGTGCTATGAAACATTGCCAATTCTGCATTCATCACAGATGGCTAAATTAACTCCAAGGATTTGTGTTTAAGTCGTCAATGCAACAACCACATGCTATGAGCTTGTGTGGCATGCGCTTTGCACGATCAGGTATGTGTTGCGACTGAAGTACCGCTAGGTTGTGTGCACCAAGATGTTTTAGGTTCGACATGTTCAATGACAACCTCTTATTAAACAAGAAAAGAGAATTTAAATAAAAGGGGGTGGGGGCTTGCCAGCTACGTTTTTGTGCTCTGTTCGGGACACCACAGGGACTAGGTGAAGTTGCAAGCCACCAAGTGATTGCATTATTGCAGTGGGGCATCTGGTTTCATTTGATAGCTCTGCCATAATGCTAGCATGAAGTTCACACGATAACAGCATGCCTGCCTCCATCCTTCTGTGCCAGAATAAAGTGCAGCTGGTATTATTTTTCCCTGACATGTTTATCCCATATAGAGCTGGCCGGGGGCTATGGGATAGAAACGGAAGCGCAATAGCTAGTTTGTTGATAAGATTAAATTAGGCAAAAAAAAAAAAAAAAAAAAAAGCATTGCAGCAGCTCATAAGTTCTTGCGGGAGTGAACTGCCTCTTTTGATGGTCATAATTATATGTGGAACATAAACGCCCAGTGGGGCTCATCATACCACGAAGGAAAGACCACAGATAAGCACTTGACAGATTTATTGTTCTCAAGTACACCAAACAAGCAAACACAAAAATTCATTCATACTCTTATTATGCCAATTCTCGTGATACGCAATTATTTTTACTCGACGGACAAAAACAAAGCAAATTTTTGTTCTGTGAACGCGTCAAAAGGAGGTGCCACTTTACGTAAATCACCGGCTTTTAGCTGCCTGCTACCTAGCTTGAAATTGTTGCAGATTTTCTTCAGGTTCAAATTTTGCCACGCTGGACGACGACACGGCAGAATTTTCTGTGGTCCCGCCAAACAAAAGTGCCACTTTGCCTAAATCGCCAGTTTTCAGCCTGCTTTCCAGAATTTTGTTGCGCGTAATACCAGTTGCTGGGGTGATAGCCGTACTCCAGGTGGCACCTTGAAAGGGAAGGAAAGCAATAAAACAAAAACAATATTGTGTACACACAGGAGTTTCCAGCAGCGCGGGCTGCTGTGTGGCTTAACTTGTTTTCAGATTTTTGCGGTCCTTTGCTGGGGCTGCTCGGGGAACGCCACGTGCTATACCTTGAAAAGAAGAATTATCACCGCCACCAGCTCCACGCAAAAAAAAAAAAAAAACTTCGTTCACAATGCCATGGTCAGTTTGCAGCAGCATAGCGTGCCTTACCTTGGTTTTCAGATTTTTGCGGTCCCCTGAGGCCGCCGATGGAACGCCACGTGCTACACCTGGAAAAAAGATCACCGCCACCAGGTCCACGCACAACGTCCATTTTTAAGCAGATCGTTGCTGCGCAGGCTTTACTTTACCTCCGTCCTAGGTTTTTGGATTCTTGCGGTCCCCTGCTGCCGCCGATGGAACGCCACGTGCTGCACCTTGAAAAGAACAAAAGATAACGGCCACCAGCTTCACGCGCAACGTCCATTTTTTAGCAGATCGCTGCTGCGCAGGCTTTACTTTACCTCCGTCCTTGCGGCTCAGGCTCAGCGCGCGAAAACCATCACGGCGTGCCATGGGGTGGCACGTTTTGCTGCAGCTGAAAAAAAAAAAAAAAAGGCAAAACACATGAAAGCAAAACCCTTTCGACGGGAATATGTACTGCTTACCTGGAGATTGTTGCGTTTCCGGCAGAACCATAATTTCGTTCCGATGGGCTTTCGCGCCAAAAAAGGGGCACTGGCGAGCAGCACGTCGTGCACCTGCTGCAGCTGGAAAAAAAAAAATAAGAAAGGGGGCAAAACCCTTTTGCCGGGAATATGTACTGCTTACCTTGAGATTGTTGTGCGTTTCCTGCAGAACCACGATTTCGTTCCGACGGGCGATGACAAAGCAATTTGCGCGCCAAAAAAGTGGGCACCGGCGAGCAGCACGTCGTGCACCCACCCGCCGCAAGCACCGGAGCCGAATGAATGAACCGGCAGGCTCGGCCGGTCGGCCGCGGCCGCAGCGCGGTGGCGCCGCCGTACGGCCAGGGACCTTTCTGGGGACCTTTTTTGGTTCCCTAGGCACCCTGGGTCGCCTAGGGAGACGGATCGCCTTCTTGAGCGTTGATTTCTGTTAACCAATCAGCGTTTCCAGCCGTTCCTCCCCTTATACGCTACTCTCATGCCACTCCGCCAAAGCGCCGGACCCGTGACGTCAGTGCGCGCGCGTTTTGAAAGGGGTTTGCTATGAATGCGTGATACCGTCTGCATTGTCTCACGCAGTTTGTCGTCACTGGAGTCGTTTATAAGCATAGTAAGTCCAAAAAATCACGGGAACGGCTCACACCATGTTCGAAATATTCCCAGTAACGCCTTACTTGCGCCGCGCGGAGAAACATCCGGCTACAGCGGCAACTTCCGGTGCCGTTCTTTCAAGCGCTACCGTGCATGTAATGCTTAGTGTGAAGAACGCTACGATGTCGATGTGTATGACGATGACTACTACTAGCACGTGCAAAGCAACGACGGAACATGTAAATAAACAATATGAAACCTGTACAAATGCGTGATTATGTGTCCTTCACTGCTCACGTATAAAAAAATCATTCAGCTTTGCATTCCATGGGTCAAGCCATGCGCGACTTACTGCAAGCGATCGCCACTTGAGCTGGCTGAAGTACACAGGGCTGTTGATGACTTTGCATCCAGCACTCGCCGCGAAGAAGGCGACGACCGCCTCTTCGATGCATATGACGCCGATCATACTGAAACTTAACTATGTGTCCAGCAATGCTCACCTATAACAGTGTTTCGCCATTCAGGTCCTGCGCATTAGTGCAAGCATCGCTGAATTTGCTTTGCCGTGGAATAACTTTTAGGGGCGAAGACCCAGCCCCTAACGGGCTTCGCCCTTAAGAAATTGCTGCGGCTTAGCTCGGCTGTACCCGGTTAAGCAAGCCAAAGCCACCGAAGCACAGTTTTCCAACCAAATGATATGGCAAGCCGAACGTTCCGTACTAGCTCCGCACTCGTCTCGTCAGTTTCGGAAGCCATCGTCGAAGGAAAGGCGTCCATTGCCACCTGTGAAGCTCGTCGCTGTCGTCTTTCTGCATCATCTTCCGTCGCTTAGCTCACCGGAGTTTTCGCTCTTCACTCTTTTCAGCCTGCCGCTTTGCGCGCTCACACTCAATTTTTGCTTTGACTCATTAGCAAGCCGAGCAATATCTGCAGGATGGCCCGACGCAGAATTGCCGTTTCCGCCATTTGAACCGCGCACACAACTTCGGCGCAGATGGACCAACGTCCTCGCTCCCTCCGCGCCAAGGCAGCATTCATTTGTGATATTTGCTTACATATTTGCGCAGTCATTTTGTTTCTGGGCGCCTCTGCTCTCTCTCTCTCTCTCTCTCTCTCTCTCTCTCTCTCTCTCTCTCTCTCTCTCTCTCTCTCTCTGCTGTGTGGACGCTAGAGCGGCCGGTCACACTCTGCCCGTCACAACCGGCGGCGGTTTCGTTGGGAGAGATGGCAACACTGCAAGCCAGAAACAAAATGGCTCTCAGACGCTTCCGGGTGCACGAAGTGGCTGTACTCTTAAGCGTAGCTTATTTAGTGATGATAGCTACGACGACAGGCCGAACCCCTAAAGTGCTCCGAAGTTAAAGACGCTATCCGGGTTCAAAAAGGCACAGAAAAGGGTTGAGGTAAAACCACTACAAAATCGTAAGAAAAGAAAAATATTCTTCCTCACGCTGTTGCGAGCAGCGCCAGACACAACAAAAATGTGATTCAATGCAATGCCGTAAGGTGTTTAAGGAAGAAATAAATGGGAAAGGAAAAATAATATAAAGAAACTGGCTCCGACAAACGCGTTCGGCTGGGGCAGACCGCACAGGTCCTGTCAACTCAGACCGGCGGCCTGCATGAAGTCGATTTAAGTATGAATGCTATCACTGCAGAAGACGGTCGTTGTGTTACACTCAATGAGGACGTGTTCGACGGTTTCCCGTTTCCCGCGGAGAAGGCAACCCGCGCCGCCATGGAGGCAGTAGCCCCTATCCTCTAAACGTGCCTTGGCGGGCCGCACTCCCATGTGGAGGCGGAAGAAAAAGTCCTTTGAACCGGCGGACCTAGGGAGTCTTCTTACCCATTTCAATACGTCTTCAGGTGCTGGGGGTTGTTGGTAGAGAAAGGACAGCAGGACCTTCTCCACCAGGTCCCGGCATAGTTTCCTGGCCTTTGGTTTGAGAAAAATGCTGCTCGAGCAGGGCTAGGGCTAGCGAAACTTCTTTATAGAATCCAGGGACGCGCGCGCCAAAGCAGACAGGTTCTGTGGTGACTATCGACGGTGCAAAATGTCTGGCAACCGCGGGCTCTGCGTGACTGCCCCGAGGAACGAGTCACTCCGGCCCAGAAAGTTCAGCAGTCGCTGGACAGTCAGTTTGAGCTCCAGTTTGATGAGACCCAACCCACCCCTTTCCAGACTCCAAAAGAGGTTTGAGCGGCGCATGGATTCGTACGTGGAACGCCAGAGGAATACCGCCCAAGGACTGCATGCAGCCTATTCGGGGAGCCTGCGTCAATGGTTGTTATGCGGGCTCCATACAGCACCGCGGGGGTATGCTACTGCATCGCATACATTGGCCCTTAAAAGAGCGATGCGTCGGTTTCCCCATGGTTGCAGCTTTTTTTCCGCCGCTGCCAGCTTGGGTTTCCATCGATTTGCAACTGCGGCGCTTTGGTTGAGGTTGATACCCAGGTAACTAGACATCTTCTCTTCCCAGGTCACTCTGAATATATAGGTTGCGGGGTTCGGAATGCCCATTCACCCCAACCAGGCTCCCCTCGACTTGAAGAGGTTAATTTCTGCTCCTGAAAAGTGGCACAACTGGTTCGCTAGCAAGATTACCTCGCCCACTTGTGATCTTTGTGTGCAAACGATCTTGGTGTTCTCTCCTACGCCACATATAATCGGCGTAGGAGAGAACACGGAGCTCCTCGCTTCCCAGCGTGAGGCCATTTATGACCTTGGATGCAATTGGTTCATACGGCCCAGTGGCTCAAGGTAAAATGTGAATAAAATAGGTGACATGGGGAAGCCTTGAGGCACAGACTTAAGTATGTCTATGAGCGTGCGCCCACCGTCCCATTTATTACAACGCTGGTAGAAATGTCGGCATAGCATGCTTTGATCCACTCGATCATTGTGCCCCCAATGTCACAGTGTTGGAGGAGACCAAGTAAAAATATGTGGTCTACCTGATCAAATGCCACCCTTAGGTCGAGTTGAACAACCGCCGAAGGTAGAAAGCCTGATTCTGCCGTCTCACAGGCGACCCTCATGTGATGTAGGTTGGAGTTAATGGACCGCCCTCTGAAACGGCTCGTCTGGTATACGGACCAACTACTGCGCTCTCCAGCCGTCCGGCTGGAATTCGGGCGAGGATCTTGTATATGTTGCGAGGAGGCTCGGCCGATAATCAGCGACATCGGGTGCGGAATCGGTCGATACTTTTTGGGGATTAAGGCTAAGTGGCTCGTTCGCATGGAGGGCGGTACGTAGTCGTTTTTGTTTTCTTATGTCTTGGAAGGCCATGCCAAGGATGGGGTTCAGTTCTTTTCTAAAGGCCACATATAACTCTGAGTACCCGAGAGTCAAATTACTTAACAACATCTTTATTGGCCGGCTAAATTAGTCGCAGATACCAGCCTCCTGTAGGGGAGGCAGCATCTATGAGTGCTGGCGTTGGAGGGCCTCCATCGCGAACTGGACGGCTCCCTGTTGAGAGACTAAGTCTTCCTTGTCCACCGCACGAGCAAGATGGGGTGGAAGCACGTCTGTTGGGTCCGGAGTCGCAGCACATGTCCATAGCATGTGCGCCATAGTAGCGCGACTAGCACTGCACAGCACACACACATCACTCAGCTGTAGTTCGGGGTGGACGTGTTTCGCCCATACAGGGGTCCACGTCGCACGCACTTGCAATTGTCTGAACAGTACTGCCTCTTGCCTAGAGAGGTTCGAGTGAGGCCCAGGGTATCGTCTCCGGGAGTCCCGGAAGCACTTCAGTACCTCCCCGTACGTAGTAATCGGGTTGAAGTCTTCACTGAAAGAACCACTTAAGAATGTGGTAAATATTTTCCAACGCGATTCATGGAAGGAGGCACTTCTGAGTCGCTCTTGAACCGCGTGAGTTGCTTGTGACGCTTATCCGAGGTCATTGGCGTCGGCAGCGAAGAAATGCGTGAGTTGTCTTACAAGCTGTCTTTCCTGCGGCGTGACTGTTGCTGAGGCAAAACACTGCGATCTTTGGCTTGGGATCACTGCTTGGTGCCCGCTCCGCGAAACTTAAAATGTCACCGGTAACCTGAAGGTATCCTTTGGCAGCCGAATTCCCCAAAGAGAAAAGGCGCAGGTGGCCGGAGTGTTGGCGCCATACCACGGAAGCGTGGCAAGCACAATTATTTAAGTACGATTGAACATTGCATTATATTGTAATTATCACTTTTAATTATTTTTATTGTGAATTAAATACGTATTATTTGGAATAAAACTAATTAATCGGTTTAACTAATGCACTTAAAAATGATCGTACGACCATGTTGGGAAATTCCTGTACGCAACAACAAAGCGGAATTATTAGGTGTTGGAAAATTCGAAAATGTAACACGCAAGTAAAACGACGGCCAGAAATCAGTGTGCCCCAGGATAAACGGCAAATGAGAAGGTCGCGTATGTCCGTGAGGTTACAGCGAGAAAGCATTAGCGCAAGCAGAGACAACCTGCCGGGACAGCGTTTGGGGTCGAACTGATATCGTGAGGTTGCGCCTCGTGTAGAGCGCCCAGCGTCGTCCAGGCGTGCAAGTGGGCATGCGCCACGTGAGGAGCTTCCGCCATCGTCGTCGTTGCCTTCGGCGCGGCGTAGTCGGAGCCTTGGCGCGCCGGTCACCAGAGTTGACATGGTGCCAGTTAGGTCTCAGCAGTCTGCAGGTCGCGCTAGCGCGAACATGCAAGAGAGAGAGAGAGAGAGAGAGAGAGAGAACATGTTTGCCACTGATCAGCCCTCCTCACATGGTTGGACGGCGAAGCTGTTAAGAAGCCAAAAAAAAAAAAAAAAAAAATCAGCGGAACCCGAGGATAATCGCACGAAACACCTGCGGCCCGCGATTTTTCTCTTGCGACGGTGCCACCGACGCTCCTCCGAGTGCCGCGGCTTCATTTCTCCTAATGAATATACAGCAGTTTTACGAATTATGCCAACTGCCGCTTTTCGTCAAGTGAAAATTCTGCGCGTATCTGCTAATTAACTCAAACCTCGTTATAACGTAACGGGATATAACGAAGTAACGAATATAACGAAGTAAATAAAATTCCCCTTGAAATCTCCACAGAGAACCATGCATTTGAAACCTCATTGTAGCCAAGTAAAATAAACATGTCAATGGATATAACGAACAATTTTTGTCTCCCCTTCCAACAAAAACCCCAGAGTTCCCAACTCGTTTGGCGCCGCTGTTTTAAAACTCCCGCGTCAACACGCGCGGCCGAGCGAGCCATCTTTTTCGCTCAGTCAGCGCACAAGATGACGCAAGCGACGACGCTCAGCCCCGCACAAGATGATGCAAGCGACGACGAAGACACCGTGGTCTACCATGCCCACGCGTTCGACATGCCAGTGTCGTCGCACGCACTCGATGCGGTTGACCTTCTATGTCGTTTTTTCGGTGCCCATGGCGGCGGCGAAAACGGCATCAACGCGGGGGCCACCGCTGAAAAAAAAAGTGTTTCGCTTGCGATGTCCGAAACAAAGGAGCATCACGTACTTTTTCCAGCTGTGTCTAGCGGGCAATAAACTAGGCAGTGTATTGTGCGCACTGAGCAAGCAATTGACTATTTGTCTTCTATTCAATTTCCTTCGCAAGCGCGGTCGTGTGCGAAGGACGCGACAGTGGGCCGCGAGGCGATTTAATGGATATAACTAAATAATTGCGGCTCCCCTTCAACTTCGTTATAACGAGGTTTGAGTTTTACCCTAGACCACCTGCGTAGGCTCCGGATAAGAGCTCAGAGCGAAGATTCACTTTGAGCCGAGTTCAAATAACCCGCCACATTTGCGCCACTAGGGTAAGTTGGCGCTGCAACCGTTCCGAAACTAACAATGAGAATTATTTGATTTGTTTTTTTTTTATTAGCGAACAAGCACTGAATAAGCGTTTTTATAAAACGAATATTTTTATAGAAACCTTATTGAAGAAACAAAATTGTTGTTTCACACTTCGAGGATGCCAGTTTTGCATCAGCGTGCGTTTTTTTCATTTTTGCTTTGTTCATTTGGGATTTTAATTGACCTTAGGTACAAATATAGATTATACAGTATGTTTGAGAAAAAAGAATGAATACGCGTTGCGTCTTTTGGACGTGAATGCGATGTGTCAATCCGGCAAGGCCACCTGTGCAGAAATGAACTTTCCCGCGCGTTTACTGCGTTTACTACGCTGAACCCTTCGACTGTACTACCTGCCTTCTTTTCATTTGCTTTAGTAATTTTGTGAAAGATTACAAGGTGAGAACATTTTATGTGACCTTCATAAATGAACGCAAATGTTCCTTCATGCTGCAGCGTTGTGACAGCCTCTCAAAATCGGCGCTGCGAAGGCGTAGTTGAGACAGTTTTGGAGTAAATTCTTGCTGTTGTCGTTTTCTTCCCAAACCGCGTAATTTGTGCTCTTTGACAGCTGATTAATTCTTACGGGCTTGTGCTGTAGCTAACGTTACCGTAAATACTTGCTCGAGTCGTTGAAGCATCTAACAAGAGATTTCCAACTTGCGCGTACGATGGAGAAGCTGAAGGGTTTTTTGTTGTTTTTTGTTCTAATGAAAAATTTACAATTACGAATTTGTTGCTATCTGGTTCGCCTGCGTTTATCAGTGTCATTTGAATGCTGCTAGCTACATCGCGAACTAGGCCGATGCTGGCCTTTTAATTAAATTCGGCGGAAATTACGCAGCATCTCTTTCGTGTTCGTTCTCGCGCAGTAGTGCTTTGTACGCGAAATAAGAAGTGTCAGTCACATGGCTACAACGTTTGGCATCAAATCAATGCCGCAAGCCCACTATAAACTGCAGTCTGTGTGTGCCCGAAATATCACGCTCTGTGTAAAGCTTAGGATTACGAGCCGGAAAAAGTGATGGGCTACTCGCTATCACCATTGCTCCTGGCTTTACTTTCGGTTTTTCCTATTGTCTGCTATGCACTGGTTATAGCTGCGAGGCTTGATTTAATTGCACCCTCATGAGACATGGTTGGCTATGTGGCTGGCATCTAGGTAGGGTTCATAGCAATCAAGTACTGCACAGTGGGAACAGAGGAACCAGGGGGTTAGAAAATCTGCCTTGTAAGTGTGACCGTTGTTTGTTGGCTCGTGTGTGATAATTGTACACTTTGCTTCCCCTTTCAAGTTGGTTGTGGTCGAGAGGAGTGATCACCTGCAAGCATGGTGCGACGAAAGGCCACCAAGCAAGTCAATATTGGCCCACTGCTTGTGCGCACGGCCAATGAGACCAAGGACCCGCTGCAAGCTGCTCTTGCTGAACCCGCTGAATACTCGCACGACGACCTGAGGGTATGCGCCTTCCACTGCCCGACTCTTCACTTTGCTCTTTGCTTGCTATAAACATGGCTTGGTTCTTTGTTTGGGGTGCTGCTCTACAACAAAGGATGTGTGTGAAAGGATGACAGAAACAGCAAAGTCATGAGCCATTCCTTTCTGTAAAGGTCGATGGCCGGCAAACCTGAAGTGATGGAATTTTGAGCAGAAGTATGGACTCCAGGCGGAAGTCGTGCTATGACTGGCTGTTCCTCGACGTCATTCCATTGCGGTGGGTGGTCTGGAATTGGAAAGTGGAGATAACCGTTCATGGTGGAGAACCGGGGGCATGGCACTTCTACACATCATCCCCCAAGCCTGAAAATTTTCGACGTTCTCAGTGTCTGGGAGTCTGGATTAAATGCAGTTTCCCTGTCGTGATGACAGATGAGGAGTGGAATTCAAAATGGAGGGCAGTGTCTTCCTGGTTTTCTGTCGTCTGCTTTTCTGGCAGAGTTTAGCTACTCCAGTGGACGGCTCCTTTGGCAGCAGCCATCTATAATAAGCAAGCAAACACACAAACAGACAAAAGCACACACACAGATGCCTTGCTCCATAGGATGCCTCACGGTTCAAAGACACATGGAGGAAGTTGGCTCTGCCACAAGGTGTTTTTTTGAGGACTCGGAACAAAAATGCACCAAACCCTGGCCATAAACAGCTTCATTGCAAAAGAAAAGAAAAAAGTCGAGCAACAAGAAACATTCCTGCAGGTGGCTGTCTTTCCGGTCTCTCATTTTTGTTTTGTGTGTCGTTGTCTCATCCTTCATTTTTCATTGTCTCCTTTGTCATCCTCCAACTTGGTGCTCTCTACCTTGTCCACCAGATTTTCTGGTTGTCAGGTGGTGTTCATGTGTGCAAGGATGCGGCAACTGAGAGACCTGTGTGCCAGCATGCGCGTCTGTGATCCAAAAAGCTGCACAACAACAACAAAAAAGACGAGGACAGAGACAGGATGATGAGGACTGTGCTGATGACTTCAGCACAGTCCTCATTGTTCTGTCTCTGTCCTTGTCCTTTTTTTTTGTTGTGCAGCTTTTGTTGTTGTGCAGCCCTCGTCATCTTGTCTCTGTCATTTTCTGTTTTTCTTTTTTAGTGCAGCTTTTTTGGATCATGTACCAAGCGCTCCCAGTTTTCCACGTCAAAGGGACCATGAACAGAAAGTACAACTTTGTTTAGTCTGAAAGATTTAGGTTTTGGTAACTCACTCAGCTACATTCCAGCCATGAAAGACGTTCTTATAACTAAAAAAAAAAGAATGCAAATATATTAAAAAAATTTCAAATTTGCACCGCACTGGTGTAATATGTGCAGGAGTGACGTAGTATAGGCCAGCACTAAAACCGTAATTGTCAGTGTTGTTAACTGCATGCTAACATTCAAGGGATATGATCACGCAGAAGTAGACGCCCCACTACAATCACCTAGTCATGTTTTTGACGGTGGCTTGGGTACCGGCCGCCAATCGCACGAACAAGCCTCCGTGACGTCATAGAGATGTTGGCGGAAAGTGGCTGAGGGGATTCGCCACTGCTTCATACGCTTTCTTCAATATAGTGGAACCCAGTATATGCATTTTTCACTCCACAGAGGAATAAAAACGTAACAGCAGTGAGGAATACTCGAACGATGGATGAAAACAGTCCAGTTTCAGCTTAAAACCCTTGATTTATACACTGATGCCTTTCAAACCTTAAAAAAATGAAGTATGGAAGCTTGCCATTCCCTCTGGCAGCACAAGCTTGCTTGAACAACGTGCGGGCTTGGTGCCACTACCCTGCTAAGCTTTATGGCTGAAAAGCGTTTCATTCCATTCTACCGTGGCCTGCTTCAAGACAATGCTGTGTAGTGCCGAGGGTGGTACTTCCGGGTATTTAGCAATGTTGGCTCTCCTCCGTGCTGGCTACTCGTTGACTGTTCTCAGAATGTTGAGCTTTTTCTCAAGTGAAAGCACTTTCCACTTTTGTTAAAAAAAAGCATGATGATGCTCACGGAGAATGACAAATGATCATCACCGTGCAGTGGTGCTAGGGTGTATGTGATAGCGTAGAGTTTGATACTAATATACACTAGAGGGAAATCTGGCACCACTGTCTACGGAAACCGCGCTTCAGTGAGCGTCACGTCATGTATTGGACAGGCACGTTCCACTTGTCCTTGGCACGGCTCACGAACAGGCTGGAAAGTTGGCTCTGGCCGCAAAAAAGGCAACAAATTAGTCTAGAAGGTTCATCAATATGTTTCGCTATTACAAAATTAAAGCTCCGAAAGGATTTATTTGTAAGGGATTACTTAGAAGCTTCATGCAAGATGAACAAAAAAGGTGTTACCACTTTTTATTAATTTGGCTGTGAGACTAAGAAAGAAGCCTGGTGGGTAATTAAGCCAAGTAGGCGAGGAACATCGCTAGCTGCGAAGACGGCACCCATGATGGCCTGCGACTGCAGCGCCAGATTTCCCTGTAGTACTGTATTTACTCGCATAACAGGCGTGAGACAGCTGCGCATATTGCGCCTTTTTGATACAATTCCATTTTCCTGCGCCAAGCTGCTCCAAAATTTGCGAAAATTGCGCCAAACTGCTCCAGAAGAGCCCGAAAGGCACGCATTTCGATGCTCATGTCAGTTCCGGCGGGGACAAAAGCCTCGCGCATCTATGTCACCACTTTTGTTGTCGGTCAATTGCAAACACAGACATGGCAAAAATAGGACTGAAATGAGGCAAACGATAGCTTCTAAAACACGATTGGCTTTACGTCCGGGTTCGATGAAACGGCCTTCCTGATCGGGCATCGCTGTGGCTACAAACATGGACACCGCCTGATCCGGCTGCTACTGCCTACTTCACGTGTTCAGTGCGCATCGCCGATATTCTCCCTGGTTTATTTTACACAATCAGCTGGGTTCCAGTGTATTAATTCTATCAGTTGTGGCTCTGAACAGTGACGTTATGAGATTGGTGCGAGATTATGAGAAGTTGCGCGGCTCGAAAAAAAGTTAATTGAAATGTGGGGCCTAAGACTTCCGCGTGGCTTGTCCTGGAGTGTGAAACGCGGTGCGTGCATCTATAATCGGGTTCGTGAAGTGAACTTTTTGGCTCACTGTGGTGTTATAAAATGCTGAGATGTTGCTGTGCTTCGAAGCGTGATTGCGAGCCTCGGGGGTGGAACGGTCGACACGAAAGTTGCGGACTGTGCTGCGGCGCCGCGACCTGTTCAGGCAGCGCCCAATGGCTGCAGGACTGCATGGTTGCCATAGCATGGGACTAATAACACTTGATGTGTGCGAAGTGAAATTTAATTTCAAAATCTAGGTGGCAAAACAGTAACGCTACTCAAAAGACCATGGGGTGAATGTGCGCCCCATGGACTGCAACGGGTAGGTTGGTTGGGCTATGCGACCGTTAGCTCGAAGTTGCTCAACTGCTGCCGTGACTACACTCGTTCGTACAACGCAGCCTGAGATTACAAAAATAATAATTTTAGCATTGAAATGGTAAAAACACACGCCACAATTGCAGATCCCTTAAATTTGATAATGTTAAGGGCAGTTTTGTTGTCAGTGTTGCATACAGCTGCAACACAATATCACTAGTAAGGAAGAAGGTAGTGCAGTTAGAACTTTGGGATACTCTTGAAATATTCTTTCATGTAAGGCTGTTTCAGTGTTCTGTGTATTCAAATCTGATTGGAATGTGTACTTGACCCTTCAAATTGCTACAATTAGGATTTTTTAAGCTCACAAGATGATGTAATAAATGTCCCTAAATGCTCAAAATCAAGATTCTTCTGCTCCAAAATCGAAATTTTGCTGCTCAGAAAACTGCTCCGAAAACCCCTGGCATAATGAACCCACTCACGTAATGAACCCTCCCCCAACTTTTCTTCTTGCGAATTTACTTTTTGTCACTTTGAATGAATACAAGATGCAGCGAGAATATCCTTTTATCTCAGCATCGTTGCTGATGCCGTAGACGATCGCACCAACCTGGCATCACGCTAGAGTACGCGCAGAAATGCTAAAAACGCATTATAACAAAAAAGAAATCTCAACGGTAGCCGGAGACGTGAGCACGAATGGCCTGGCTCACAATTTAAAATTTCCGCGCTTGCGTAGCGCCACCTTTTGAATACAAAACAGACCTTCTTGCGTCATGAAAACATTGTGGTGTGCGAACAAAGCAGTAAACGTACTCTGCACCCCTCTGCTCTTGCTGCTCCGCGGTTACGCTCCGTGGTTTTGTTGTTCAGCTGTGTTCCGACCTTTTTTTGTGCTCCTGGCGCGCGCTGTACGATGGGCTAGTATGTGAGCTACACAGCCGGTTTTAAACTGAAGGTGGTGCAGCATGCTTTGATGCACATGGAAGCTGCGTGGCTTGGCGGCATTTCAGTGTTGACCCAGTGCGTGCGAGACGTTTTTGGGCGATGAAAAGGGATCCCCGTGTGTTCCACAGCCCCAAAGAAAAGTTTCCCGGTGTGGGGGAAAAAGTGTTGGAGAGCCTTGATAGCCGGGAAGATGGTGGGCTGCGGGCTGACAATGAATGTCAAACCGCGAGCGACTTGAGCGAGGACAGCTCCGTTGCGATTAGTTGGAAGTAAAAAAGAAATTTGATTGAATAATTACCGACATGTTTTTACAAAAATGATAAGGCTCTGATAGTGATTCTCTAGCAGCTTTGTTGTATGAAATTTCAACTTTTAAAAATCTGTTGAAATTTTTTCCCGCATAATGAGCCCTCCCCCCAAATTCATGTCGATTGTTCGGGGAAAAAAAGTGGGTTCATTACGCGAGTAAATACAGTATATATTGGTATGAAGCTCCATGTGTAATAGCCCATCACACGGCTCCATGTAGCCAGTTCCGTAGTTAAGCCAGGCCAAGACTTGTGTAAATTCAAAATGGCGACTCATTGTACGGGAACGTTTCTACGGAATTGTGATGCAACGGTGGGGATCCCAGTGCATTGGACCTTACGGGAGCCTTGTTGGGGCTGGCAGAAGCTTACATAACGCCCAGGAAAATTCAGCACTGAAAAACAGTATATAGCGCGGTTCTCCTGTGTTTGAAATTTTTTTGATAAAATTGGCCTTGTCATTGGGACGAGGCAGTCTTTCTAATGATCCATACGTGTTTTGCCTTCGTGGCCCCTCTAACTTCCTCTCTTCACGGTTTCCTATTGTCCCTGCAACTCGCTGCTGTCTGCCTTTGCCCACCACACATGCTGGCCTCCAAATTTTCTCATGACCACAGGACTCGAGTGCTTCCAAGCGTGGAGAGATGTGGCGGCTGAGAGACCCGTGTGCATTGCAGGTGCGGGTGAGGTGCGTGCGTGCCTCGGAGGCTCTCCCGGCGGAGCGCGAGTGGGCCTTCCAGCTGGTGGCGGAGAACATGCAGGCGCTGTATGAGGCCAGCCATTGGGGCTGGAGCGAGAACGCCAAGCGCAAGGAGCTCGCGCACAAGGACGCCTGGTACCTGGTGGCACACACCTCGAAAGAAGGGGCAGAAGAAGACGGTGGAGCGGGAGAGCCCGTCGGGTTCGTCCACTTCCGGTGAGCACTGCTTGCTGCTTCCCTCTTGTCGCCCTGCTCTGTTGGCCAAACTATTACTGTGCTTCAAATTTTCAAATTTCGGGCAAACTCCCAAAATTTGAAACTTGTACAGTCTGATCCTGCTACAACGAAATCCGCTTCAACGAAATTTCCGTTTCAACAAAATATTTCCAAGTCCCCGTCAGCTAGCCATAGAAGTCAATGCAACAAAGTCTTCGCCACAACGAACCATTTGTCGGGCTTGCTTTCGCTTCAACGAAATTTTTGATGATTTGGGCTGAGTTTGAACAATTATTTTACAATAAAATAAGCATAGCGCCAGCTATCTGTAACTTTTTAAACGTTCAGGACGCTTAGTTTCACCGAAAACATACGCGGTGCGCCCACACTGCCCCCAAAACAAAAAAAAACTAATCGGTGGACGCCATTGTGTGATGGTGATAACGATGCAGCGGGCCGTCTTTACACGAGGTGCAAGCCAGGTTCGCCAAGCAGGAGCTATAGCCAATCCGTATCCAGTTGAAATCGCGCGAATGTGCTCTGCTGCTGGCATGGCTGCTGGCGCAGCGCCGTCATGTGTGTGTTGTAAGCAGCTGCCCTTGCAGTTTCCCTTCTACAATTCTTTAAAGTCAAGAGCAAAAATAATCTTTTCGTGTTCAGTCTTGAACCCACGTCATCCTATCTTAGTCGCGAGCGGGCAGTCGCGATAGCGCGGCTTGCCTGCCAAGGTCAGTTGCTGCTGTGCCTAGGTAGTCAGAAGATAATTAAGATAACGGCGCCGTTCCTGCCACAAGCGAGAGGGGGGCTTCCAACCATGTAGCAGCTAACTGCAAGTAATCAGCTCGGTGGAAACTCCTTTGTTGTACAGCAATACGCTTTGCGCCTGCATTTCTTCACCTCCCCCCTTCTCCACAGTATCGCTCCCTTTGCATGCTGGTAAAAAAAACAGATAACCATTGGTATTTTTGTTATCTGACTAAACACGACGTTACTGCGCGTCACTCTTTTTTCTAAACATTGTATTATGCTGCCAATGATGCGGAAATATACCATGCTATTTTTCTTGCCCTTCCATGCTGTGTTAGGGCAGATTTCGCCTCAACGAATTTTCGCTTCAACGAAATTTTTTGCTTGTCCCATCAGTTTCGTTGTAGCGGGATTCGACTGTATTTCGGTTTCCGATTAGCTAGCTCTGCTGTGGGTTGAATCGCAGTCACACAGAGGAGCACAGACATTGACCAAACGGTGTTGTGTGTCAAGCTTGAGGTAGCCGATACTTGGGACTCGAGAGGTCTTTTGGGTGCACCGGAAGAAAATCTTCTGCCGACCTCTCTCTGGGCATTGAAAAGAATGGGCCGGTAAAAAGATGAGGGTGAAGGTAGACACGAATGACGTATACAGGAGCCTGTAACGGTCGTTTGTGCCTACCTTTGTCCTCATCTGTTTGGCTTCCTATTCTTTTAAGTGCAGAGCAGTTTAGGGGCTCGCCTTGTCGTCGTAGCTCACTTGCTGGACCCAAGTAGAGCTCCACGGCGTACCATTGGCGGCTGTTGTCGTGGCGTAACCCGGAGGCTTTGTAAGCCAAGCGGTTTGTATAGTCATAAGCGTTCAAAACTCATGAACCACTGGCACTTGTCATACATCACCCTGGTTGTTTAGCGCAAAGAAACCCGTATGTACATTTGAGGCAAAATATACGTAATTAACCGGCTGCACCCGCGTTCATTTAGTTAGCAATGCTCGTTGGGTTGGTTTGTACGATAGTAAGCAAAAAAAGTGGGAGTGTAATCCCAGCACGTGCGGGAGGAAAAGCAAGCACAAAGAGAAGAGAACTCCCGCTGGCGCAGTTTCAGGCAGGGGGCGTGCGAGCACTGTGCACGCGGGAAGTTTGAGTTGCATTGGGTGGTAGCAGTGAGCGGATAACGGCGCTACAGCCTATTATGACGAATCACTGCTCTGCACTTTTGACAGCTTTCACGTTGAGTAGACCGGCTTTAATTTTTACTAGCCAACCATTTTACAAACCAACCATTTAAGCAGGTTCTGTTATCTCTGGTTGTGGGTGCAGCTTCGACATGGATGGCGGCATGTCGGTGCTGTACTGCTACGAGCTGCAGCTGGAGGCGCGCGTGCAACGACGGGGCCTGGGCACACACCTGATGCGGCTGCTGGACAAGATAGCCGCCCACTTCCGCATGTGCAAGACGGTCCTCACCGTCTTCAAGAGCAACACGGGGGCCCTGGCCTTCTACCAGAAGGCGCTGGGGTACCGCCGGGACGAGACAAGCCCGGAGGGGGACGCCGTCGACTACGTCATCCTCAGCCGGCGCACGGGCGTGCCCTCCAAGCGCTGATCGACCCTCTGTCCGTGGTCTCCATGGAGTGTGATACTAATAATATATACTAGATGTAAATCTGTCACTGCAATTGAGTACTGTCGTCGAAGCCGCCATAGCAGCGATGTTCCTTGCCTACTTGGATTGAGTACCTTTTGAGGGCCTCTTGAGGACCTCTTGAGTACCTCTTGAAGCCAAAATCACCGAAAAATTGTGACATTTTCCTGTTCGTCTTGAGTGAAGCTTCTAAATAATCCCTCGCAAATAAACCTTTTTAGAGCTCCATTTTTACAATAGCTAGACAAATTTAAGTAATCATTCACAATAAAACTGCTGCTTTTTTGCAGCCACAGGCAACTTTTCAGCCTGTTCATGAGCCATGCCAAGGCCAAGTGGAACGTGCCTACCTGGTACATGAGGGCAGAATTGCTGAAGCGCGGCTTGCCTAGACACCGGCACTAGATTTCCGTCTAATATACAGTAGTATGAAACTACGGTTGTCTCCCTGTTTTTTGGTGTGTTGGGGTAGTGAAGCGATGGCCTCTGGTGATCGTTCATCGTAGTGTGGGGCATAGAGTTTCATACTAATACTATATACTAGAGGGAAGTCCGGCGTCACTGCACAAGCGAGCCGCGCTTCAGCGAGCATTCAGTCATGTACTGTGGAGAAACGTTCTATCCTTACTTGCTATGGCTCACCAACATGCACAGTTGGAAAAGATTGTTTAAAGTTGGTTTAATATTAAAAAAAATAGAGCCCCAAAGGAATTAGTTGTCAAGGATTATTTAGGAGAAAATGAACAAGAGAGAAAAAGTCACCATTTTTATTGGTTTTGCCTTCGAGAGAAGCAAGAAGCCACAAGTCTAGCCAAGCCAAGCAGGAGAGGAACATTGCAAAGTGCCTACAATGGCACGTGATTGTAGTGACCGATTTACTTCTGGCGTATGTTAGTATGGAACTGCGTGATCTGGGGTTGTGCCAAAAAATCTGTGAGGAGAGTCTCTCATTCCTGCCAGCTTGCCTCCTGCTTTGTTGGCAGAATATGCTTGGAGAGAGCTTGCATTTGGTCATCTGGTTAGTGCTCAGTTCGGGGATTTATCACGTCCTACAGTGGAACTCATTAGCATGTTTGTACTCATCTTTTCATTGTGAACTGTCTTCGTATACATTCTTCTTCGCATCTTCACGTACGTTGCACGGTTGATGTTTGGAGTTACGTGTTCAACCAACTTTTTCATGACCTTACAAGCTGTTTCCATTCTACATGTTTCTGAGTGGCTCTCTTGCTGAATACTGCGGACTATAGTGTGCAGTTGGTCGTTGAATTGCCGAGAATGCCTTCTTGCCAGCACATACTATACGCCTCGAGCGCGGCCTGTAGGGGCGCCACTGAAATCCCCCTAGCGGCCCGTTTCGAAAGCAGGCGCGGGAGTCCCCGGCCCGCTCCCCCCTGTCGCCGTTGCTTTTGGTGCTCGTACAAGACAGCGATTTACCGTTTGTACGCGTTCGAAATACAGAATAACGTGGAGCAGGCACTCTGTTTGCAAGCGTGGTGTGTTTACGAGAGTATAAATGTTTATGACGCGATCTTAGTGAGGTCTATATGAGCGCCGGGCGTGTATCACAGGCCGGCGTCCCGAAACCGGCATTTGCATGTAGCTCATTGCAATTCCGCTGCTTTGAAATTTAGTGGCAGTGTCTCCGTAAGGAGTGTTTCCCCCGATGGTCATGTTGTGGCCATACACACTATGATGTAAATCGGCTTTGGGCGCTTACAAAATCTAGCGGAGCACTCATACCTGACAGCACGCAAGTTACGCTTGCCAATATCACATATCAGATATTGATCAGTACACTGAACAAGCCAATGCGGCATAAATTTCGCAAATATTGTACCAAACAAGTACGATGGATAATGCAAAATTACACTCTGGAGTCAGCACACGAAGACAAATTTAATGCTGGGTCGTCTTGTCACGAGGTGAGCGCTCGCAAAGATTCATCTGTTACATTTATCCTCCACGAGAAGCGCGATGATGGGCTTATAGAGTAATCCGCGTCCGTGTCCAAACTCTTCTTCGAAACATCGTCATATGAGTCATGACACAGGGAGACTGCAGAATCTAGCATAAACCGAAATCAGAGACCCTTATCAGATACGACACTCTTCCAACGAGCCCGTGTGTACGAGATTTTGGCGCACGTTAAGGATCTCCAGGTGGTCAAAATTAATCCGGAGCCCTCCACTACGGCGTGCCTCATCGTCTCCGTTGCGTCAGCGCGTTAAACCCTGCAATCAATCAATCAACTCTTCCAACGACACCTCGTATCGCTTGTGAACTGCCTACCCTGTATTCTTCAAAAAATGCGTCCGCCGAGTGATCAGCCGTTCGTTGAAGGCGAAAAACAAAAGAAAAGTGAACACGCAGCTCGTGTGTGTGGTTACTAAAACGTTCATTCGTTGATTTCGCTCCGCATTTGTAAACAACGATAGTTGAGCGTCCTCCTCCTCATCCCCCCCCCCCCCCCCCATGTCTAGCGAAATATCAGTGCATTTCGCATCTACTTGGTCTGGTGAATACTACCTTGCTCAAACAAACGTCTTTAGCATTTCAGAAGCTGCACTCGGTTTTTTTTCCTTCCCGTACGACTATTCTATTTATTCCTGACTTGCAGACCATTCATTTTCCCGTGGTTTTATTAGCTCATACCTTGATTCTTACTATAAAGCATGAGTGGGCACACATCTGACAATGCACAGCCTTTGAGTGTACTTAACATTTTCGCGTGGCTTATATTCCCATAAAACGCACTAGTTTTTGTCAGCTATTGGGTTATCACATCCCCGAAACATATTTTTCTACGACGTACATATTCGAAGCAAAGCCGCACTTGTTGTCTGCGCTGCCAAACGAACCAACCTCTTACAGTGACAATATCAGGTCTAAACGAGGCGACAATAAATAGAATTAACTTGTGCTGACGTGTTTGAAGGTGACAGCGGTGATATGCTGCTTCCGTCGCCGACGCCCGCAAGAGCGGGCAAGAAACGCGCAGAACCGCCTCCCCGGGTAGTTCTTGTTGGCGTTCGAGCGCTCTACCAAGACGCAGCTGTTTTTTTAAGTGCCCTAAACGTGCGATTTGCTTACAGACGTCACTATACCAAGTGGTTTAGTGCGCGGGAAGGCAAAGAGAAGCGAAAGAGAACCAGTACACTGCATGACTACCTATCAGGCAAGCAGCGCTAATCCCGCAAACACTGCGGAGAAGCGGCGGCAGGCGGCGCAGCGATCGCGAATCTCGAGGCGTATAGCTGAGAAATACAACAATCGTAATGTCACTTATAAATGGCTACGGGCTGTGGCTTATTTATCGCAACAATATTTATCGTTGCAGCTGTCAAAGCGATCTAGTAAATAGCCCCTGCGGCTTCTCGAATGAGGTGAGCTATGCTCATTGGTTCATACGCGTCCTCATTTTTCCTCATTCATTTACTGCTCATCTTATGGCCAGGTTTTAATTTTTTGCTGTCTTGCAGTCCTCCCCTTGAAAGCCCGCTTTATATCAATTCTTCATGGCGTCATTTCGTTGTATCTACTGCAAACTCTTTTGAAGATTAAATCGAATGAAAATTCGTTCGTAGAACCAGTAATTCATCTTAACTCTTTCCTTACAGCACCATAGGCCATTGAACACGAACTTCCGATGACTACAAACCTCCCGCAAAAACAAAAAACAAACGTTGCGGACAACTAACACCATCTGGCGTGCTCATTGGCTACTCCTTTCTCAGTTTCACTTTCGTTTGTTTACATTCCGCATGCGGCGGGGGGGTGTCAAAAGCGAAATTTGATCCCGAAGTGGCTGCATGAGGGGAGAAAATGGCGTCCACTTCACGGCGCGCTTCGCTAAGACAGACTGCTCTAGCAGGTACTTCTGCAGCTGCTGCTGCTTATTTTTCTGATCCCAGCAGCAGTGATGACTCCAGCAACAATGTTGAATCGTCCAATTTCAGTTCCGACGAAGACGCTCCCATTCAAGGGCCTCTGACTTCGACAAGTGCTGCCACATAGGTGTTGGTTTTGACTTTGCGCTATATTTATAAACAAAATCTGCCTCTTATATGACGACTGCAGTTTTACTTTCATGTGTGGGGTCTCGAGAGTGTACGGCTGGGATATTTTGCCAAATGCCCCGAATATCAAGTTTTCGCCCTCAAAACACCCTGGCGCCCATGTAGGAGCAGCGCTGCGGAGCGCCACATGCCGCTTCTCAGAAACACTAGATTTTTTCTTTTGATTTTTACCACCGAAGTAATAAGGACTGTGTGAAAACACAAACAAGTATGCTGGATGCATATTTTAGACAGACTGACCTACTTTCAACGCGATGGCTCCTGGGAGGAAGTCACTCCGCTGGAGATGCTGAGACTGATCGGAGTCATCCTCTACATGGGTGTTGTTGAGGTGCCGCAACTACGCCTGTACAGCCGTACAACTGGAATATTCAGTAACCTTCTGCCACCCTTGGGACAGATTCTTTGCACTGTTATCATTCCTGAGTGTAAGGGACCTGGAAGACACTGCAGCTGCAGCCTCTGTTGGGAAGACCTGGAGAGTGTTGTGGTTGGTGGAGCACATCAATGAACATTCAATGAATTTGTTTCAACCGCAGCACGACCTTGCTGTTAATGAACGAATGGTCAAATCTAAAGCCCGATTAGGAACAAGGCAATACACTCGAGATGAAGTCACAAAATTTGGTTATAAACTCTCGTTGTTGGTGGATTCAAGGGCTGGGTACAAGCTTCAATTCTTTGCGTACCGCTTTTCTGATGGAGGCGAAAAGCGAAAATGCCCGTGTGTTTGAGATTTCGGCGCACTTCAAAGATTCACAGGTGGTCAAAATTAATCCGGAGCTTTCCACTATACGGTGCGCCTCATCGCCTGCGTTGTGTCGGCGCGTTAAACCCTACAATCATCACCAATTCTTGGTGTACACTGGCAAACGTGAGACCCCGAGACAATCTGCCGCAGTGGCTCAGTGGCTAAGGCGTTGTGCTGCTGAGCACGAGGACGCGGGTTCGATTCCCGGCTGCGGATGCCGCTTTTCTGATGGAGACGAAAAGTGAAAACGCCCGTGTGTTCGAGATTTTGGCGCACGTTGAAAAATCCCCAGGTGGTCAAAATTAAGCCGGAGCCTTCCACTACGGCACGCCTCATCGCCTGCGTTGCGTCTGCACGTTAAAAAACCCTACTATCAATCAATCAACTTGATGAGCACAATGCACGCTGCAAATGAGCATCTTCCTGCTAAAAGAAGGGAGAAAACGGAAGGGCAATGGTGTCTGAAAATCGTCAAAAAGCCCCTCCTTGTCCACGAGTACCACGCAGGATTGTCGACAAATCCGACCAAATCATTGCCACGTACAACGTCCTCCGAAAATGTGTACGTTGATGGAAAAAAATTTTTTTTTCACTCTGTGGCTGAATGGTTTTCTTCTCTTTCAAGAAAACCGAAGACAACCTAGGAATCCCAGAACTTTCAAGAAGCACCTATTATGACCAATTGGCATTTACAGAATGGATTCAGCAGATATTTGAATGCGACGAAGTTGCTCAAGGACACGCGTGCTTCACCCCCCTGGATCCTGTACAACACCAGCTGAAAAGACCTGCAGCAGTGGGCGTTGCAGTGCTGAGAACGAGGTCGCGGGTTTGATTCCTGGCCGCGGCGGCCGCTTTTCTGACGGAGGCGAAAAGCAAAAACGCCCGTGTGTGTACGAGATTTCGGCGCACGTTAAAGATCCCCAGGTGGTCAAAATTAATCCGGAGCTAAGCGCGCCTCATCGCCCGCATTGTGTCGGCGCGTCAAACCCCACAATCAATCCACTAGCCGAAAAGGATGGAATAGAGAAGAAATTGCAAGATCTGCTATGAAAAAACAAAGGCACAAGACAAAATGAACGTGTTCTGCTCCAGTTGCAATGTTTATTTTTGATTTCTGCCTTCGCGTGACTGCTTCGCGGAGTGGAACAGCCATCAAGGTCGCTTGGTTGACAGGCGTTCAAAAATTCAGAACATGCTGTACAGGAAGGACTGATGTATATATTGAATGATATCTAAGGAACCTATAAACAAGTTGTATATTTCAGAATTCGTATAATAATTTTCTGGAACAGTATAATCGCCTGTTTCCATTGTGTGTATAGTTTTGTGTGCATTTTTTTTGTTTATTTGACGAATAAACTCAAATAATTGTACTTTTCACAAAACTGCTGTTCTGTGTTTGAAAGGGGAAACTGTAAGCTACAATGCAATGCGAAATGCGTGTAGTTTCTCTAGGGGAAAAATATTTTTTTGTGAAGCATTCAAAATTTGTCATTTTGCTACCGTAACGAAAGAGTTAAGGAGACATTTCTTGTGTTATTAATGTCACGAGAGTGGAGTGTTGTATGTCTTACCCATAAAATTCATCTTAACGGAGTTTGTCTTAACGAGAGTCTACTTGTTTGCATTTACCGAGTCCTCCATCACAATGGGCAGCAGTGCACTGCTGGTTTCTTTGTCTCTAGTGAGAAACGGATCGCGGCTGTTGTGTTATGTACGCCTGTGATGCCTCCAATCGTAATAAATGAAGGAGTAATGGACCGTGTTAGCTAACGAGATGTTTTTCTTCAGTCTTGGTCACACGAAATTTCTGATCGTCCTGGTTAACTTGTGTCATTTTAGTTCTTTCTTTGCATTTATCTGCACCATTAAAGAAAAAAAAAATCAAAGAGGGCAATTTTCAATGTTACACGCAAATGATCTGTATTATGCGAGAGTACATAAGCGGAGGAGCAAGGTTATGGTAGTTGCAGGAGAAAGCACATTGAAGATAAGTTACGTCAAGGGCATGATTATCTCAAATGGCAATAGGTGGCATTAGTACATCAGTACGTCACATGGCAAACGTGGGCATTTTCTGCCGTTCTAAACACTGCAAATGATGTCGGGTGAATCCCTGTTGTGCATTTCCGAAGCAAGTGTCTAGCTGCCGTATGGTGGAAATAAAATTTTGGCTGTGTGCCCATAGGAATGTGCAACCGAGATTTGCCTAATTAGTCTGATAGCTAATATATTTGGCTAAATTATCAACGTCTGAAATTTTACTGAGTAAAATAAAGTTTCCTGAGGTTCAAACTGGCCCCATTGAAGTGATTTTGAAATGAAACTGCTTTAAAACGAGATATGCTGTAAAGCCGATGAAAATTCTGGGCGTCACTGAAAGAAGAAGAGTTGTAGATATTGCCTACACACTTTATCGGGATAAAGTTTCGGGTAGAGGGCCCATGTCCTGGAATTTTCAGTCAACTTTCGTGTGCCGTTTTTTTTTTTTTGAGAAAAAAGTGTATCTGGAATTGACATTTTCCTTGCGTCGTCCTTTTTGCTGCTTCAGGCGAAAAACAAAAACTCCCATGTGTACGAGATTTCGGCGCACGTTGAGGATCCCCAGGTGGTCAAAATTAATCCGGAGCCCTCCACTACGGCGCGCACTCATAGCCTGCGTTGCTTCACCTTTTTGCTGCTTAGGTTGAGCTGCCAGTGATTATGCAACATTCGCAATATGTAGGGCAACATATAAATTGAAAGCATGTGTGTAACCTACATAAAGCATGCCTGAACCATCATGTGACAAACATTAATGATAAATTGAGCGAACATTAAAGTCTAGTGGGCACTGGGTAGTTAATGAGCGAGCCACCTCCAAGTGTTTTGATTTTACTGAACTTTTAGAGGGACATTGAAAAGTGAATGTGTTGAATTCTCACTTACATTTAGGTCTTCACCTGCCTTGTGCATTTAGCCACTATAATTCGTTATGAGATCGTTTAGCAGATGTCTAAGCTTATCCATAATAGACAGGCGAAGAGAAAACTGCATGCACCGTCTGTGTTTATGCAAGTTGCAGTATTTACCACAAAGTGGGTGAAAATCGAAAGTTTGAATGCTGTTGTACCAGCATGAAAACACTGAAAAAGTGTGTTTTAATGCTATCAGACTCAGAATTATGATTTTCACCCATCTTGTGGTCGCTGTAAAGTTGTTTGTTTGCACTCAAATCGTACACGTGAAACGGTCTCCATTAGCAAATCTGCAAGAAGCATTGTGTGAAGGCAATGGGATCCTGGACGTTGGAAGGTAGCTAGCAACATTTACATGTCTTGCCAGTGTTTCTTCAAGAAAGTAAGGCTCCGAAAATCTGCTACACAGTGAAATAATGGATTACAAGTGTTGTACATACTACACAATTCGAGAGCGTAACAAGTGTTGGTCCCTTTATGCATTTGCACATATTTGACACTGGCAACCACTGGTAGAGGTGAATCAGTGCAGCCTGGTTATTTAAATAAGTTAATGCACTGTTGATAACATCTCTGAACAGTTGCAAACCTTGCAAACACTGAATGTGGTACACATCCAGTGGCAACCGTTTTGCTAAGTTAAGTGGGCTTGCAGCAGTAGCTATGCCACACCTGATTTGGGTTTTGGAATGCCATTGCGACAGTATTTCTGACACGGCAAAAAAGAAAAGATAATTTGACAGATATTTACTTTGTAGAAAAAAAGTGCAAATCGAATGTTCTCTACATTGTTGAAATGGCAGAGCTGTGCATAAATGGAACAACAGCAGGTGGCCTTTCATGTGGGTCTCCATTAGAATGTTTGAAAGGCTGTGACATTGGATACGTGTTTATTCAGTGTGGGCAACCTTAAATTAACGATTAAATGCTGCAGTTACGAGGCTTATTGCTTGGTGTGCATGCTCTTTTTAGTGCCTTGCAGAGTAATTCAGCGAGTGGTCCAGATTAAAGCCTAATTGATGGCCATCCAATGCCACTGTTTGTTGCAACTTTCAATCAAAGCCCTTTGCTGCTGACAGATGACTTGTGGCAGTATTTAAAGTTGTGTTGACTGACTAGATATGCCGGAAACTGCAATCATTGCTCCTGTCTATTCAGAAGTTACCAAATTTACGAGGCATTTGTATTTTCTGGCGAAACAGCATTCCTTTTATAGACATGCGCACTGTTGTGACGTTACAAGCGGATGTGTATATGTTTTGGTTTATAAAGTTAGCGCTCGTCTGCCGTCGTCTGTTAACCCTTTTTGTCCCATCCACTTCGCACTGTTTAGTCAAGAAAATTTCATTCTGTGTCCACAGCAGCTTTTCCTGCCATGTTTGTTCCAAGAATTTGGGTCAGGAATGCTTCGAGATTACAGCCTTTGATGAGAGTCACTATCTCCACTTCCAGAATTTTGATCACGTATTGGAACAGATTTTGCATATGAACCACGTTTTTCTGAAGGCTAGTAGAGTACTAGTAGGCAGGTTTAATTTCACAAGTGACTTGTACGCACTTGACATGTCAGCACATGTCACTGATGACAATAGCAATTCCCTCAGAAATAATTTTGCAGTCAAGATTTTTCCCCTAGTTTTTTAACAACTGGCAGCTTCGTGTCAAAAAATATTGGAGCATTTGCGCTATGCAAAAAACATCGACTACTAATGGCCATGCCAGAATAATTCTGAGGATGATAATTAGGGCAAGGGGAGTGATAAGACCTACTGTGCAAGGTTCGATTGAAAGGTCCCTGGCTTAATGAAACCGTTAACAAGCATCATCTCTCTCCCTGTTTCAGGTGTGCAATATTCGTAGTGACCACTTTGATCTTTCATGTTTTTAACCTTATAAAAAGGAGGCTGTCCCATTCAGCCATTTGGAGGTTGCATCTGCAAAACCAGTTTATGGCTCTTGTTGAAGCGATAGCATACTCCTTTGACCCTTAATAGGGCAACGGGACATATCCGTCCCTTATGTGTTGTCAGCATATGTCATCAGCAGACACGCAATGTTGTAAATTGACCTTTCGCATCAAAAGGTGTGCTCCCTAGCACTTCATCCAAGCTGACTTCTAAAGAGAAGTAGAAGCTTTCTGTACTTTTTTTCACTAGCTAGTGTATCTACTTGCGAGACATTTTGCAAGCCTAACCGCATAACGTTCTGTAGCCATTGCGCTCAAGTCGTTCCCCCGTGGTCATCATTACAATACTGTGATTTCATTCAGAAAAACCAAGTAAAGAAGTTGAATTGAACTCCTGGTAAGCATGTGTGAGCAGTCTAAACTTTGAATACAAAATGTGTAGTTCTCTCCGTTTGATTCCAGAATTTGGTATACAGTATGGTTGAATATTCATTTTTGGCTTATTGTTCGGCTGTGTTACAAATATTCGTCATTCCATTTCCTGGTTAACATGGCGTAGACACTCGAGAGTGCATTCAGAAATAAATGTTACAATTTCTTTGGTGAAAATAAGAAAGCAAAAATGCATTCGTCTTTTTTTTTTTCCCCTTTTGCATTACTAAGGCTGAAAGAGTAGCTCCTCTAAACAACATTGGTTTCTGAATAAAAAAAGGACCGATTCATTTGATCAAAGTACTTTCACCCGATATTTCCATTGGATTAGAAAATTCCACAAATTGAGTAACCAGTAATTATCAACTGCAGCCTTTTAAGAAAAGTTATCAATGTTACAACTGGCTTACTTATGCAGAGAAAATAACCAAACAGGTGAAAATGCATTACAAATTACAGTGACAAGAAAAATTGAGCTTGTGTGCGATCGAGACTCGTATAGAGAAGCAGATGTAGAGAGATGGGACCTAATTTAAGCCAAAGGCGCAGGCAACTATTGTACCCATGGTAAGAGTGTTCAAACATTATGCAGGCTATGTGCAAACTTAAAATGTAAATATTGGGTCATTTCAAGGATTCTCTTCTAACGCAAGCAGCACCTGAAGACAAGGGAACTCATCTGCTAAATGTTCACCACTTGCGCAAAGACAGTGGTGTACTATGGGAAATCAGCAGTGCTACAATTGGAAACGGGAGCGCTGCACAAGCAGAGGTCTTTCTGTAGTGGCTAAAAGATAGGGCCAGAGTTGTCCGCAACTGTAGCTGCACTAATGTGTTGGGAAGTTTCGTATCATTGTAGACATCTATGGCAGAGTATTGGTGGGTGCACTAAGCAAATTGTGTCCACGAACCACATGCAGTCTAGCAGTACTCGACTCAATCTCATTCACTAGGGGGTGAGGGGGATGTGTGCGACGGTTGAAGACCTTATGAACCTGGCAAATGGAGTGAACTTCAACTGGACCAAATTCCTTCTCACTTACCCATCTCATTAGGCCCTGCCGTGCTCACAGTGGGGGATTTACAATGGTCCGCGGCAAGACAGTGGTGGGGCGTTCATTGCTACGGGCAAGCTTACAAGAGTGGCACAGTGCTCATCGTGGTGGAGATCACAGAACCGAGCTGTGATCAGGTAAGGTATACATCTGCTTCTCTAAATGAGTCTCGATTGCACACAAGCTCGGTTTTTCTTGTCACCATAATTTGTAATGCATTTTCACCTGTTTGGTTATTTTCTCGGCATAAGTAAGCCAGTTGTAACTGATAACGCTGTAACAACCACCCTGTTACATGTGTCCTAGCAACACTGCAAGATGGTTGCAACTGCACCCCAACTCTCCTGCTTTTCGCAGTATGTGCCTCTTCAATAACCCATTGGAAACTTCTCCTTTGATTGTGTTTAATCCGTAAGCACATGAAACTCAGCCAAGAGTATGCTAAACTGTTTATAAAAAAATCTGAGCTACGAAGCAGAGATTAACTGCTGTTATTGCAATCTTTAAAGCCTGCCCTTTCTGCAGTCAGCTTCTGGTCATTACTGTAATTTCTGGCATTCAACATGCACAGCTTCACCTCGAGCTACCTAGCACTAATACCCAGTCTCACATATGAGATTCAAGCTTCGGCTGCAGCAACAAGTAAACAGAGTCATCCCATCCAACAGCCATTTTGACCAGGCAACACTGCTGCAGGAATAAAGTAGGCAATGTCGCTTTCATTAATAAGTGCCTGCCTTCCGAACAATGCGAGTGGTCAGGAGAAGACACGGCCAGAGCAACAGGGGCTAGAAGCCAAGCCAAAGCGGTTTATTCCTGGTCATCCGAATCGAGGCGGTGTCCGAAACAGTTGCACGATGACAGTGGTGGGAGAGGGGGCTGGGGCTTCCAATGGGGCACCTTACAGCTTGAGCTTGGTGCGGCGCCAGTGACGCCTCTTGGCATTGTAGCTGCATGAAAAAGAAAAAGACCACACAGCTGTAGGCAGCACAAGTGGGGAAACGGTGATACCCTGGCCTAATTAAAACTACCCTGTGCCCAGACCATGACATTTTTCTTGAAAATACACTTTCCGTTATTCTCACGGCTTGTCTCTAGCAGTGATGATGACGAAAGTGAGGTCCAGGAGCAAACACAACTACCCAACAAAATTGAACCCAACCCTGTGAAAGTCTTCCGCATTGATTTGGTACAGTAGGAGTAACCCGACGGTGTCAGAATTAGTGAAAGCGGCTCTTAAGGGCCCCTGAGATGGGTTTTTTTGGGGGGGGTCGATGGTATCGGAGCACAACGGCTATTTCTTGAACTAATCGTGACGTAACAGTGCGCTCTTGATTTAATCAATTTTTACGAGCGTAAAAACATCAGAAAGCTACAAAAAACATCTTTTGTGTGTGTGTGCGCGTTTACACAGTCGCACATATTTGTTTTATACCGGAGTGTAAAGCACTTACACACCGGGCCAAACCGGGCTTGACGCTCATCCGTTCTCGGCGGAAGGATACAGCGAGCGCAGGAGCAACGAGGCTTGCAGCCAGCGTGATCGCTCAGCGCTCCGTGTCTGGGGTTAGAGTATCATCAGTTTTCTTTGCATTTGCTTTCTTGGACGCTGTACCCGAAAGGATTCTTTGCACCATCTGTGTTTCGAGCGTAGCCTCGACGTTGTTTCAGTTATGAGGTGGTAACGAACGGCGCGCCGACGACGAAAGCGGAGCTCCGCACACAGCGCTTGGACGACGCCGGGCACTGCTCGTGATCACGAGGCGCACGCTCAAGTGCGCTCACGCGGGCTGAATAAATCAGTTCAAGCCCAAACGCTGTCGCAGCTGATTCTCTGCGGCGGTCGCGACAAGGGCAAGAGCATGCCCCGTAACGACAACTCCTGCCAAAGAGTTTCATTTCATTGCTTCCCATCAAGTCATGATCGCAGGAAAGTGTGGTTTGCTGCACCGGCCTTCTGAATGAACCTGTTGCCTAGTGTCCTTAGCGCGCTTAACCGTTCGCCGTGTTAAATGAAGCAAGAGTAGCCGTTTGCAGCTGAAAACGAAAGGATTGCACTTGGCGGTTTCTGCATTCCGGCTCTGCCAAGTAGCGACATCTGGCGAATTTACCTCAAAGCAAATGACATAAAAGTTTATTGCCCAGAACTGTTCGCTTACGCTTTAAATAGCTTGAATCTTGGACATTTTAGATTGAACTCTGACAATACAATAACTTTCTTTTAAAAGAGCCGTATACTTCTGCTGTAGAGCTTAAAGAAATAGAAAACATGACGTTGACGCCGCCATCCAGTGGGAACAATTAGGACCAAGTATTGCATTAACCAGAATTCACGCCACCGCTAAACATTTCGATCTAAAATGAAGATATACTGTAATGATTCCACAGTTACCTATATTACCTTGCCCAACACGATTTTAAAAGCATAAAAGAACTATGCTAGTTCAGGCATCTGAACCATATGGAAGGCTGGAGTAGGGGCGGAGATTTTGCTCGCTCATTCTGATTATCGTGCTCCTGATCATTTAGCAAGAATGTAGTAAACAACATCAACTAAGATTGCTTGCATGAAGCGTCGGGCGCAGCGCATTTGCTGTGCCGTAAAGTTCCGGAAGCACCCAAATTTAAGTAGTGATATCAAGTGAAAAATACGAGACGGGCGAACTTTCGGGTTAAGCGCGGAAAGGACGAATAAGTGACCGCGCCTACACATGAAGAGAAAGCTACGGTATGCTTGAGCAGGCATCGTTGGTTGCGCGTGCAATCACGCAGCAGCCCACTGCCATGTGATCTACCGGCTGCCAATTGCTGTTGGACATTTTAACAAAAGGCCAACTTCCAGATCCTTATCAGATCATGGGGCAGGGAACTGGGAAAGAGATACCTCACACACCAAGCAGGCTTGACTGCCGCCAGTGCAACTAAATGAACGGTGTTCTACCGGCAGTTAGTATTCCACTGTTGCGAGAAATTTACTTCCCGAGCACTCCACCAGCTGTAGTCGCGGCGTGCCTGAACTTGCAGGTACAAAATTTGGATAACCAGTGTTTGGAGTATGCTCGGGGAGTAAGCTGGAACTTTGGCCCGCTGCGAGCGGTTTAATCCGCTAACAGGCTACGACAGCAGGCGTGGAGGCAACGGCTGCCGTTTACATCGTATCTAGCACTGCTGCCTTCACAGTATTGCCCTGACGGTGAACTTCCGTAGTGCTAAGCCAGCTCGAACTCGATGAAACGAACTTTTGCCACCAATAACGTAGTTATTGGGCGAGTTGGAAAATGCTCATGATGGTCAGCGCACGCGCAAAGCCGGGACAAAAGTAGGAACGACACAAGCGCTGTAACACACTAGCGCACAGGCCCACCAAGCCGATCGATAATGGTTGCATTCAGTCACTACATGCTCGAAGGGAAACTTGGGTGATCGAAAACCGTCTGCGTTCAGGGTCACGCCTGCAAATCAAATTAACGAGCCGTTTCAGCCTCACGAGTCGCGTTTGTACGAAGAACTCATTCAACTGCGGCTGATCCCACGTGCGAACGGACACCAAGCGGTTCCACATCGCCAACGAAAACACTTAGCATCACGACAGTTCATGCGAGGCTGCAGGCGCGCAAACACTGCTACAAAAACGTATCAAAGAAGACATAATGGATGCTTTGTCTTGCTCGTACCGGATAGAATTGCCGGTCCTCATCCTAATCCACTGGGGAATGGGCCGGTTCTGTTTGAGCTTCTTGGCGAGCTTCTGTTTTATCCGGAAGGTCTTGTGGGCAGCCTGCGAAAATCAGTCCATTGCTTCAGTCATCCCATTCCCAAATGGTGACAATCACTTGAAAGGGTATCTTATATATTTCAATCATCTGTTATTTCTTCATTTAGACATTTATGAAACGGGTAGGAAATAAATAATCCACCACACTCACCATTTTGCTGCAGTCAAGATGGCCGGTTGATTGATGAGAGGAAACGGATGTGCGCAGAGAAAGATTCGGATGTCAAATTAAGGCCGCAGTTTCGAACTAAATCAAAAACTGACATGACATAATAAAACCAAAAGTTGTATTCTTTATTCAAAATTGTCAAAAAGTTTCTTGAAAATGTTGACTTAATTTTAGTTGATAAATTTACGTGACAAAGACTGACTCAAAACAAAACCGGCCGGCAGGTCAAGTCATAAGGCTACAAAGTCAAGAAGCCAATCCGCAATCAGTTGGAGTGTTGGCGCCGAATTTCGCGTGCCACAACAATGCGTGTAATTTTCGCTTAGAGAATTTGACGGGACATCGTCTGGCAATGGAATTACTCGACACCCCATCATCGGGCCGGGGTTCCTTGGAGCTGGAAGGGGTGTCACCGCTCAAGGAGCTGTTGTGTCGAGCGTACAGCGTGCACGTCGACATTATCACAGGTAATGCCTGGTTATGACTTGTTGCGACTTGTCTGATATGAAACTGCTTATCGCTCTGAGCTCGCGCACTGTTTTCGCCGTTTTAATCGTGAAATTGAGGCTTGCGTGGAGCGAACTGGAGTCTAGCAGATGTTTACGCTGTTACCGGGGCACCAAGCACGGGCCACTGGGCATTCAGCTAATATCAATGACAACATTATTTGTTATACTCGGAAAGGATGCATTTCGACGTACTGTCGGGAGCAAAAGTCTGGATTCCACGCGAGCGGCGGCCGAAATGCATTGCAGCGCCACCCTGCGAAAGCTCGCCTGCTGCGAGACACCGGCTGTAGGGCCTATCTTAACTGCACGCATGTTCGTTCGATTCATTCGATAAAAGCAGTCGCGAAGCGACACGCTTCCTTAAACCAGTTTGAGACTATTGTTTTGCGGTGCAGTCGCAGATAGCAACTACTTTCGATGTGCAACGCTGATAAAGAGTGACGAAAAACTACCCGTTCAACGCATCAGTGGCCGCTTACTGCCACTCACTGAGACCGTATCGCAAATGCTACACGCCGACGGAATTGCCCAGTCGTAAATGCTAGACACGGCCGAAGCGACACCGTTCGGTCTTTCCGTGAACAAAAAGCGTATCAGACTCGTGCGAGCAAACGAACATGCATGCAGTTAAGATAGGCCCTACAGCCGGTGTCTCGACAGCAGGCGAGCTTTCGCAGGGTGGCGCTGCAATGCATTTCGGCCGCCGCTCGCGTGGAATCCAGACTTTTGCTCCCGACAGTACAATAGTTTTCATGAAATAGAGCCCTACCTCCCTCAACCTAGGGCCATTTTCGCCTCATGCTGTAGTGAGAGAACGGAGTAAAAATAAAAGTAAATGAAAGAGCAAAGGCTTTCAACAAACTATCGCTAATGAAAATGAAAACCAGAAAGGCACGGGGTTACGACCGCATTTCAAGCGCTGTAAGGCATTGGCAATATGCCTGAATGTCATGGTTTCCGGGGGAACGCTTTGAAACGCTGCTACACCCGGCAGCCATGAAAAATAATACATGATCAACAATACCGGGAATGAAAACAAAATAATTACTGAGACGGCGCACTTGTCCTGCGGCTTCTTGCTCGTCTTCGCTTCAGTTTGGGCTGCTGTTGTTTCTTTTGTCACGAACAAGCTATTTCAAATGTTTACCGTTGTTGAAGGGGCTGTGTTCTTTAACTTTCTCTCAATTCATGTCCCAGTAATTTATAACTGGGTTCAACATATAACCGTTCAACTATTTATTCAACTGGGTTCAACATATAACCGTGGTTCAACATTACTCTTAAACGTCTCTTAAATAAGAAGAAAAGGATGTTCCGCAAAGCAAGACAGTCCACTAACAACACCACGTGGTCCGCGTATTGTAGCTGCAACTTAGAATTTCGAAACGCTATACGAAGCGCAAAACGTGTCTTTTTCAATGATACTCTTCCCTCTTTGCTTGTACAAAACACCAAAAAGTTCTGGAACATCATTCGTGGCACGAAAACAAATTTAATATCTCTAGTTGACGAAAAAGGCGCAGTTGTACCCCATTCTGAAAGCTGCGTTCTACTTAATGACGCATTCAAAAAAGTTTTTCTACCATGTCAGCCACATCCCCATTCATATCCCTGCGGTACCACAATACTTACTCCAATGGAACCACTAGTAGTAGACTGGGTTGGAATAATACCTTTAATTGCCAAGTTAAAGCTTTCCTCATCGTCAGGGGTTGATGGAATAAACTCAAAATTTCTGAAAAACACCGAAATTTATTGTTCCATAATTCTTGCGGAAATTTTTACTCAATCACTTAATTCTTGTGTATTACCTGACAATTGGAAAATTGGCAAAGTGGTACCATTCTTCAAGTCTGGTGATGCACATAACCCCCTTAATTATCGTCCCATATCATTGACCAGTGTCCCTTGCAAGCTGTTTGAACATATCATTTACTCAAGCCTGCTTACATTTCTTGAAAATAACTCCTTTTTTTCACCATGCCAGCACGGATTTCGAAAAACTTTTTCTTGTGAAACTCAGCTAATTTCTTTTACAAATGACCTTTTCTGCGCTCTTGATGATGGTCATTACATTGATTGCATTTTTTTGGACTTTTCCAAAGCATTTGACCTCGTCTCCCATCACTTGCAATGTCAAAAACTACGTGATTTAATACAGCATGTTGTTGGGCTAGTTGGCAGCATCATGAAAGTGGAAAAAAACTGTGCGTAAAAGACAGGACCGTGACAAGTAGACAGGACAAGCGCAGACTCACAACTAACTTTATTGAAACAATGAAGAAGAATATATGTCATTTCTGGCACATGCGCACACAGAAGCCAGATTGTTTATCTTTCCCTGTCAGTGCACCATCCTCTTTAAAAATTCAAATTCATTGCCGTACAAAGCAACGGATGGCACGCTAACACAATTTTTGTCATTCCTGCGTATAAAAAACACCTCCATCAACTCTCGGGCGATTCGATCACGGCCTTTGCCCAGCACTGAAGTTTCATTTAACAACGGCCGACATGGTTTATCTTCACAAGCAAGACAATGGTGCGGAAGGTGGGACCCTGTTTTGTTTTTTATTGAAAGCTGGTGTTCCCTCAGGCGGTCATTGATGCAGGACCCCGTCTGCCCAATATATACCTTCCCGCAAGTGAGCGGTATAGAATACACAACCCCCGTTGCGCAACGCACAAACGGTGTAGCATGCTTCGTTTGGCATGCTGCGGCCTTGTCGGATCCTTTTAGAATCTTGGGGCATAAGCCAGCCAACTTACGAGGGGCAGAAAAGACTACCGGCACTCCGTGCCTGTTGGCCACATTTTTCAGGTTGTGCGCTACTTTGTGGACATATGGCAAAACTACAGGGGTTTTTCGCTTAGGAGCGTCAGCCTCACAGGTCCGGTTACACTTGATCTTTTTCAGCAGTGACTCAGCCACCGCTATCAACACCATCAGAGGGAAACCAGCAGTTAGCAACCTGGAAACCTGGGCAACAAAACTTTCACGCACCCTGTGGTGGCAAGATTTAACAAGCGCTCCTTTGAGACATGCCATAGCAACCGCCCTTTTCACAGTCTTTGAGTGCGCAGACTCATAAGGCAACAACCCTTTACGTGCCCTTGGCTTGTAAATCCAGCATACATGATCCGGTAAAAACGTGAGGTTCAGGTCTAAAAACTGGAGACAGTTATCGCTCGGCATTTCATTGGTAAAAGAGAGGCCTTCCCCACTCGTTGAAACACTTCTAAAATCTCGTTAGCAGTGACAATGTATTCAGAAACGGGTAAGGTTAACCATGATGCTTTTAAAATAATCAGGAAGTCGTCTACGTATCTAAAAACCTTTATTACCTTTCCTTCAAGGTCGTGCTCCAGAAATTGATCAATGTGGGCCAAAAACATATCACAAAGAACTGGGGCCACGCACGATCCAATACACACGCCCCTACGTTGAACGTACAAATTGTCCCGGAATGAAACAACCGTGGACTGAAGATAGAATTCTAGCAGGGTCATGAAATTATCTAGTGTCATGCCGCACGAGTTCTGGAATGAAATTACATCGCCACCTTCAATGCACTCTCTGACAGCAAAAAACATGTCTTGGTGCGGAATAGAATAGAATAAATCTGTGACATCAATGGAAAAGGCGAACCCAACTGGTGGGCATTCTTTTAGATATGACACGACCTCAAACGAATTCTTGGTAGCAAAAGGATCATGTAGTTTGACGGCGGTAAGGTGCTTTTGCAAAAACCGACTGATTTGGTGCTGCCACGTGCCCCTCTCGGTGACAATGCATCTAAACGGGAAATCGTCCTTATGGGTCTTCACAGTGAAAAAAATTTCTAGGCTGTTGCGTTTGCACGCGCTAACAGATTTTTCAAGCTTCTCAAGGGACATTTCCTTGCATAACTTCACAGCACATGCTTTTACCTTGGAGGCCACAACCTTCCTAGGCGAGAAGTTCTTTGTCACAGCCTGTAGCGCTTTGTCCCCATAGGCACCCGACGGCAAGACAACGAATCCTCCGTCCTTGTCGGCTTGGAGCAACACCAGTTCGTTGTCTCTGAAGTACTTCACAATGTGCCGGGTTGTTTCTAAAAGGATTCTAAAAAGATTCTAAAAGGATCCGACAAGGCCGCAGCATGCCAAATGAAGCATGCTACACCGTTTGTGCGTTGCGCAACGGGGGTTGTGTATTCTATACCGCTCACTTGCGGGAAGGTATATATTGGGCAGACGGGGCGCTGCATCAATGACCGCCTGAGGGAACACCAGCTTTCAATAAAAAACAAAACAGGGTCCCACCTTCCGCACCATTGTCTAGCTTGTGAAGATAAACCATGTCGGCCGTTGTTAAATGAAACTTCAGTGCTGGGCAAAGGCCGTGATCGAATCGCCCAAGAGTTGATGGAGGCGTTTTTTATACGCAGGAATGACAAAAATTGTGTTAGCGTGCCATTCGTTGCTTTGTACGGCAATGAATTTGAATTTTTAAAGAGGATGGTGCACTGACAGGGAAAGATAAACAATCTGGCTTCTGTGTGCGCATGTGCCAGAAATGACATATATTCTTCTTCATTGTTTCAATAAAGTTAGTTGTGAGTCGGCGCTTGTCCTGTCTACTTGTCACGGTCCTGTCTTTTACGCGCAGTTTTTTTTCCACTTTCATGATACGTGATTTAAACATCGATCCCCGTATTCTAGCCTGGATTAAAAACTTCTTAACCGATAGATTACAGTTTGTTACAGCCAATGATTACGATTCATCTTTCTGTCCAGTCACCTCCGGCGTACCCCAAGGTTCCGTGCTCGGTCCACTCCTGTTTCTCATTTGCATCAATGACCTGCCTAACACCATTAGATCTCACATTAGATTATTTGCAGATGACTGCGTTTTATACAGAGTGATTTCTTATACGGCTGACTCATCAACACTGCAATCTGACCTTGATGCAGTAGGCAATTGGTGTGACAACTGGCAAATGCGCTTAAATACTAACAAATGTAAAATGATGAGACTTTTGCGATGAACTAATCTTGCTGAAACATTACCGACACTATACACGATTCAGGGACAACAACTTGAAATAGTTACTACTTATAAGTATCTAGGAGTGCACATATCTAACAACTTATCCTGGGAAACACATGTTAATTATATTGTAAGCAATGCTAACCAAACACTGGGACATCTGCGACGTAATTTTTTTATGGCTCCATCTAACTTAAAACTAGTTCTTTACCAGACACTAATCCGCCCTAAACTCGAGTATGCCTGTTCAGTGTGGGACCCTGCGCATGACTACCTTATTAACACCCTAGAATCCGTACAAAACCGCAGCGCACGCTTTATCCTATCTAATTATGCTCGCAAGGTCAGTATATCTTCAATGAAACGAACGCTAAACCTGCCTCCTCTTTCCCTTCGTAGAAAGCTGTCACGGCTTAACCTGTTTCATAAAATCCACCACTTCAATCCACAGCTATAAAATGAACTTCTTTCCAGTCCAGCATACATATCGTCGCGTATAGATCACCCTTTCAAAGTGAACATCCCTCACTGTCGTACTAATCTGCGTTTCCATTCCTTCATACCTAAAACATCAGACGATTGGAACTGCCTGCCAAGTGCGATAGCTACAGTCACCGATGCGCGCGCATTTTGCTCGGCAATTGAACGACATTTATCTGTACTATAGTAGTGTCCCATCATGTGTTTATTCCCTTGTGTATTTGTATAGCTCATCTTCTTTTGGCATTGAAAAGTTGTTTTGCCATTTTGCATGGGTGTCAATTGTGTGTTCTTATGGCACTCTGGTGCTTACTTTACAGTATTATTTTTTATGTGCCCTGTATTATATGCATATATTTACATACATTTTCAGTGAGTTGTTCTTGTTTTTGTATTTATGGCTTCGCATTTTCTTTGCTGTAAACTTCCCTTTTATTAAGTATTTTTCCCACTATTTGTACAAACCCCACTCCCTTCTGTAACGCCCCATGGGCATTGAAGGTACCGAAATAAATAAATAAATAACTTTATGAAATAAGCGCTGTTCGTCAGTTATCGCCTTTTGACATGCGTTGCAATCACTTTAACACTTTCTTTAAAAAAAAGAAAAAAAATTGCCCCATGTGAAGTATGTTGTTATCAAGCAAAAGAACAAAAAGCAGATGTAAACATTACTCGTCAAACCATGTTCTCTTGATTTCAGATCTGCAGAAGCAAGTATCGTCCCTGACTGCTCTCCTCACTGAAAAGGAACGAGAGTGAGTCCAAGGCTTGTTGCTGGCCTTTCTTTTTTTATTACACCTTGCTAGCAAGGCATGATGAAGTAATGACGTACTTGTCAGATGCCAAATCTGTTTGGGTCTCCTTCGTCCGTCTCACCAGGAGTGTGATGCTTGCCAGGATCACGATCCTCACCCATCGCCCTCGTCGTATTGGAAAGGAGCGGGGTGAAATGTTCACTGACACCTACCCACTCGCATGCACAGTCATTCCTTCGTCACTGAAATCCCTCGCAGCGCTACATCGCCATTATCCTTGTAGGTGACTCTGTTAACAGCAGAGGTGTTTAGGTGGAGCATTATCTGTCCGTCACACCAAGAAACCTTGAAGTCTCAAGAAAAAAACGTGAAACCGGCAACCTAGCCACTGGGCTACCCCAAAAGCCAGAGGGGTATGGGGTTATTAACAGTTGTGAACAACAACATGTGCAGCCAATTGGAAATAAAAAAAAGGTTGTGTTGGTGCGCATCATCATCATCATTTAATTACCCTTAAAGGCCCTGTCTGGGGCACTACATAAGGGGGGGGGCAGAAACGTGAGCTTCCGATGGTCATGATAAAACAAGGGGAAAACACAGGGGCAATATCAAAGCCCCGTAAACACGACAACAGCAAGAACAATAAAACAACATAAACATGACAACAGCAAAAACAGGAGGATTGCACAAATGGGGGGAAGCGAAAAACATGAAAGCGTATACATGTTCGGATAAACAAAAGAAAAAACAAGACAGGAGGAAAAACAAATGGAACACCAAAGAGAAAGATTGGGCAACATGTAAAGCAGGGAAACCGTTTGGGGGGAGAAACAAGAAGGGACTCATCCCAGCAGCCGTTTGACTGCATGGGGTAACAATGGCTTAAGAAAAATAAAACGAGGTAACAATGGGGTAACAATGGCTTAAGAAAAATAAAACGAGGTAACAATGGGGTAACAATGGCTTAAGAAAAATAAAACGAGGTAACAATGGGGTAACAATGGCTTAAGAAAAATAAACGAGGGAGAAAATACAACAGATTTAACATCATTCATGAAAAGGTGAGCCAGAAGTATGGAGGGCACACAAGCAAAGGTGGCGCACAACAGGCTTGTCAGTAGTTTGAGCACATGTAGTCACAAGAGGAAATAAGGAGGACACGACACATGGGGCGCCAATAGGAGGAGGATGTGTCAACAAGAATCAGGTTAGCGCATGAGGTAACAGCGATTAAAAAAAGAGCAAGGAGAACACCATACATCGAAACTATACACTAACATCTGGGTGTGGTCGTACTACATGCTGTTCGGACATGGGGTCTAGTTGTATATGTGTACTGTTAATGACATCTTGAATTTGTTAGGGTCACGTTCAGTTGCTATACATTCAGGCAGGTTATTCCACTCCTCTATGGCGATAGGAAGAAAAGATTTGTTGAACGCATTTGTGGAGCCATACAGGCGCTGCTTGCTCATTGAGTTATGTACGCGGCGTGAGGGGCGCAGTAGGGGTAGCAATAATGAAGTGTGCATGTCGGGAAATGTATAATATAGTTTATGAAAAAGACAGAGCCTTGCTATTTTCCGCCTAGAAACAAGTGTGGGGAGACCGAGGGACGACTTTATAGCTGAGATGCTCGAAGGAAAGCCGTATGTAGAAGAAATAAAACGGGCTGCACGATTTTGAATAGACTCAAGAGAATTTATCAAATAAGTTTGATGGGGGTTCCAAATTGCTGAAGCATAATCAAGCTTTGCGCGTACAAAGGTAGTGTATGCCAATTGGCGGACTCGAGCAGGTGAGCATGATAGCGATCTCCGGATGTACCCGAGGATCTTAGAGGCATCGGCTGCAAGTTTTTGGATGTAGTCAGACCAGGTTAGTTTGCTGTTTAAAAGCACAGCACCTGCACAGCACCTACAAGGAAAAAAAGGCCAGATAGGAATTTTCACAAGTATTAGAGACTAATGGGTTACTTTTCAAGCAGGCAATAATGTGGCTGCAATCCACCCTGTGAAGGTGGTTGGAAAGCGAAGCTGTAAGCGACTTCCACAACGATTACCCATGCGACACCACTTGAATTCATACACGTCGCTCTACAAAGAGCGAAACCAGAGATGACTGAATGCAGCAGCGATGCCAGAAAGAAAGTGGAGAGAAGTGTCTGGCAAAGGGTGGGGAGGAGGGCGGCACATGCGGCTATGGCGTTGTCGGGAACCGCGGGGTCGCAACGCAGTGCCACTGAAAGAGTACCAGCATGGCAGGCTTTCAGAATCGATCTGCCTGTGCCGTGCTGGCGCCCCAAGCACGCGCTGCTCGTTTCTTTATTCTCGTCTTTCATAGCCGGCACCAAGGTGCCGGCTAAGAGCGCCAACCAGAGGGCGCTACAGGGCCCCCCGCCCAGACGGAATGTCGAACGTCGCGCGACGGCGAGGCAGGTGGGCGCTGGTTTTGGGGGTGAGCCGTGGAATGGTTAGTCCTGCGATGTCTGCACAGAGTTCGTTGGGTGGCGTCTCGAGGTAGGCCGGTTTGAGGCGGTCCAACGAGACGACTTCTTCGCGGCCATTCAAGAGGATGGTGGCGTAAATTGCGAGCAGCTCACGACCAAGAACGCTGTAGCGCGTCTCGGCAGGTTGAAGCTTCCGAGAGAAGAAACTTAGCGGGTGCCACTCGGAGTCGATTCTCTGCTGAAGAACAGCGCCGATTGCAACGCTGGATGCATCTACCATGATGCGAGTGGGCACGTCGGTTCTCGGGTGGATGAGAAGCACCGAGTCGGCGACGGCGTGTTTAGCAGCGTTGAAAGCGGCTTGATCTTCGGAAGACCAGGAAATCGCGGATGAGGAGCTCTTGGTTGTGCGAAGAAGCTCAGTCAGTGGATGCAGAAGCTCGGCGCAGTGGGGTATAAAGCGTCGCGAGAAATTCACCAGGCCCAGGAACTCGCGAAGCTGGTGGAGGCTGGTAGGTTCGGGGAAGTCCTTCACGGCTTGAACGTGAGAGGGTAAAGGACGAATTCCCTGCACCGAGATGTTATGGCCCAGGAACTCGAGCTCGGACGTCCCGAAGACGCATTTCTGGGCGTTGACAACCAGGCCAAATTGTTGAAGGCGTTCAAAAAGTTCTCGGAGGTGACGCTCGTGATCTTGTGGAGTGGGACTCGCGACTAGGATGTCGTCGATGTACGCAAATACAGCCGGAAGGCCGCGCGTCACCTCGGCAATGAACCTTTGAAATGTTTGAGCTGTGTTGCGTAGCCCAAAGGGCATGCGCACATACTCAAACAAGCCGAAGGGTGTAGTGATGGCCGTCTTTGGGATATCGGCAGGCTCGACGGGGATTTGGTGATACGCTTTGACAAGGTCCACTTTGCTAAAAATTGTGCACCCTTCCAAGTGGCTTGTGAAATCCTGGATGTGGGGTAAGGGATAGCTGTCGTGGACAGTCTGAGCGTTGAGCGCTCGGTAATCACCGCACGGACGCCAGTCTCCACTTTTCTTAGGAACCATATGCAGTGGAGACGCATGGTTGCTGGACGATGGGCAGATAATACCGAGTTCCAGCATGTGCTCGAATTCACGTTTAGCAGTCGCCAGACGCTCACCGAAGAGGCGGCGAGGCAGAGCTGCGACTGGTGGACCACGCGTGACGATGTGGTGGGTAACGCTATGCTTGGGCGGCTGCTTTAAGTTGCAGGGTCTCGTGACCTCAGGGAAGTCTTCGAGGATTCTTGCGTACGGGCATGAGGGAAGCAGCGTGCGGATGCCAGTTGGAGCGACAGTAGACAGTATGCCCAGGATGGAAAGGCGCGTCTTGCTGTTAATCAGGCGATGGTGATGCATGCTGACGTCTAGGTCAGAATGGGTCAGGAAATCAGAGCCGAGGATGGGCTGATTGACGGCGGCTACTACGAAGACCCACTGGAAGGCGCGCCGCAAACCAAGGTCGAGGGTGAGGGACCGCAGACCATATGTGGCGATAGAGGTAGAGTTCGCTGCACGAAGCGTAGTTCCAGGTTACATAGAAGTACGCTCATCCTTGGTGGCCGGTAATACACTGACCTCAGCATCCGTGTCCACAAGGAAGCGCAAACCAGAAATGCGATCCATGACCAGGAAAAGGCGGCCAGGTTGGAAGGCGAGGTCACTTGCCGCCATCAGTGATCTCGTAGCGCGTTTCCCGACCAGCTGCATGGGGAGGTGTGCAGTGACGGGCGCGGTGCTGGAAAGTGCGATGGTACCAGCAGATAGACGATCTTTGAATGATGCGCGAGCAAGAACGGCCAGGGAAGACGAACGACGGCTAGGACGTGGGGAGGAGCCGCATTGGCGATCAGAAGACATTCGAAGCGCTTTAATGGAAGCGGCGAGTTGATCCACCCGAGTCTCTAAGCGGGAAACGGCCAATGACTCTTCTGTCGAAGCCAGGGTGGAGACTGAGGGAGAAGTCGCGTCGTGAACTCTATCAGCAAGCTCGGCGGCGCGGTCGAGGGTCAAGTCCCCTGCAGCAGCTAAAACGATGTGAGTGGACTGTGGGAAGCGCTGCAGAAAGAGCTCCTTTAAAAGCGCACCGTTCGAGTCCACGTTGCTCGCACCCACGAGCTGTCGCATGGTGTTGAGCAGCTGGGAAGGGCGGCGATCTCCAAGCTCTTCGTGGGTGAGCAGGTGCCGGAGGCGCGCGCTCTCGGACGCCATGGTTCGGTCCAGAATACTCTGCTTGAGCCGCTGGTACGGAGCATCATTGAAAGGTGCACCGATGACGTCTGCCACTTCATCAGCCACCTCAGGAGGCAGGTTGCAAAGCAAGTGGCGAAAACGAGTAGTCTCCGAGGTGACGCGGTGCAGATCGAAGACGGCTTCGACCTGGGCGAACCAAACGTGTGGGTTCTTGCACACGAAGGTGGGCAGACGGAGTTGTATGACTGCGACGTCCGGCGGCCGCGAGGAAGCGTCAGGCAAAAGAGGGCCCGAGGGCGCGAGGTTGCTGGGGTCGGTCATGTCCTAGTCCGGGGTCACCACTGTCGGGAACCGCGGGGTCGCAGCGCAGCGCCACTGAAAGAGTACCAGCGTGGCAGGCTTTCGGAATCGAACTGCCCGTGCTGTGCTGGCGCACCAAGCACGCGCTGCTCGTTTCTTTATTCTCGTCTTTCTAGCCGGCACCAAGGTGCCGGCTAAGAGCGCCAACCAGAGGGCGCTACAGCGTCATCTCTCTCACTTCCTCCTCCTCACTCTTGTTTCGTGCGTTGCCACCAGGAGTGCCCTCCCCCTCTCCAGACACTGTTCCGTTTGCCGCTAATCCAAACCACTTGAACGCTGTTATCATACATTATGCGGTTCGCATTTCACACGATGGCTTTGAATGAGCTCAGGTCGTAGACCCGCCACTGTGCTCGTTGAGTGCACCGTCTGCCTCCTCATGTGGGCGTAGCTGAGTCAGTAAGGTGACGGGCTGTTGCTCCATTACTCTATTTGGGTCTAGGTTCGATTCGTGGCGCTGTCAGTAATTTCTGTTATTTGTTTGCAGGAGTTTTCTGTTGATGCCGGCAGTCGCGACAGAACCCATGGCGGGTACAGGTATACTGCTTTGCAGTAAAAATAAATAGATCTAACAACAAATTTAGGTGCCCATATCGCAGCCAGGTCTCCGACGAAAGGAGAGGGGCCGCCAGCTCTGCTGTTTCTCCAGCCTTGCACCACTAGTGCAAGTTGCACCCTTTTAGATGCAACACATCTCATGCTCGCCCCTCTGTCCTTCCTGCATCTGTCCGGCGTTGTCCGCACAGCTGCGCCTCTCCTCTCTCCGATAGCGAACACTTTCTCCCAAACAGCTGCAGGTTGGCGCAGCGCGCTCTCACTCCGTTGCTAGGCGCCGGCACTGCGTGCGCTGCGCATGTGCAGTACTCTCTCTCTCTCCGCGCTTTCCTCTCCTTCGGGCGCTGTGAATATAAAGCGGCATGCCGCGCTGCGACGGTCTCAGTCGACGGTCGTCCGCGTTACGCTTGCACTCTCCCACAGTACTCGAGTCGTCGAGCCCCTAACTGCGCACTTTACGGACCACAAGGCACTCATTCTCGTCTGCAATAAAGACCGTACCTGAGCATACGTGTACTGCATGTGCATTGCATGGTGAAAATGGAAAATTACGCCCACCTCCCCTTTGCGCGGGAATCCCTGCTATAAGCGTAATCAATACGATGGAAAACGCCAATGGAACCCCCCCATGAGATGCGTTGCATCACACCAGGGTTCCCGTGACGGGAGGTGGGCGTAATTTTTTGTTCTTTCTGCTTTCTTTTCGAGTCTGCCAGGTAAAGCACTTTGGTGCATTAAAAAAAAAAAACATGCCCAAGGTTACTGAGTGCGTGACAGAAAAATGTTCAGTGCGCATCATGTATTAGGCAGGGAATACCACTGCATTGGACTAATTAATTAATTGAGAGGGTTTAGCGTGCTGATGCTTCACAGGCGATGAGGCCGGGCCTTAGTGGAGGGTTCCGAATTAATTTTGACCACCTGGGGATCTTTAACATGCGCCGAAACCTCACACACATGGGCATTTTTGCTTTTCGCCGCCATCAGAGAAGCAGCCACCGTGGCCGGGAATCGAATCCGCATCCTTGGACTCAGCAGCACGACACCTTAGCCACTGAGCCACCGCGGCGTGTTGCATTGGACTTCTGTTGATGTGGGAAAGGCCATATATATTTTCGCCTGTAGAAACAACTCAGATCGCTGTTGCAGAGGGTAAGTTTGCCTAGAGGGAGGGGGTTGCCTTTGTCATGAATCTACGTAAAGCCTAAGGATAAGCAGTCTGGTGGGCACTTTCAGTTATTGCCTCAAGTGAACGGGTTGGGGTGTTTCTAATGTTTTTTTGGGGGTGGGGCAGGGGGCGCCAGGGGGGCTTTGTCAACCAACAACAGGTTTCTTGTGCCACTTTATTTTTTTAAGCTGATTTCAGCTCGTGGGATTGCACCATTGCAAGGACCACCTTGGGCCGCAACAGTGTCTATGAACAATAGGCCAACAACTTTCTCCCGTACGGTAGCATTGTTAACAAGGTTCATGTACGCCAAACATTACTCCGTTTCCGAGCCTCCCAATTTTGATCGGGGTGCCTTCTTCACCCCGCCCCTTTGCAGGCTGCAGGACACCACCTGCCAGCGGTGCGATTCAGTCAAGGCAGCCTTTGAGCGCTACAAGGCCAACCACCAGAGGATCATCGAAAAGCAGGAGGACAAGATCTCGCTGCTGGGTGCGTGCATGGTCGGGGCGCCGTTTCGGGCTAAGTGCCTAGCCCCCGTCACATTGTGCAGCGCTGTACTGGCGAGATTAACCAGGGTGTCTAGCGACCGGGAAAACCGGGAAAACCGGGAAAAGTCAGGGAATTTTTAGCCACCGGGAAAAGTCAGGAAATTGTCAGGGAATTTTTGAATCAAGTAGTACCAGTCAGGGAAAACCACTTTGGGGCCTGCCCACACAGTTTTAGAATAGGGGAAACCAGTCGAACGCAACGCGAACGCAAACCGAACGTAACACGTTCGCGCGCGGCGAAAGCGTGAACCGCATGAAACGTTTTCTGGTTTCTCTGCAAGGGAAAACGCGGCGCGTACGCCCGAGGCGCGCTGACGCCGCCGCGGAAACCTCCCGCACGGTGCGTGCCGAGCGGCAGGCGGTGGCAACATGGCGGCAGCACCGGCCTCGGAGTAGTGCGGTAGCTCCAACGGCCGCTTCTAACCACTTTAAAATGCTACTCAAGGCACAAACGCACTCGCTTGTGCAGGAAAGGAGCCACCGCAGGCACGAAATCGTCGACGCGGCCGTGAAAATACCGCGCACGAATCACGTGCAGAAACTCGCCGTGCGGTCCACGCACCTGGCTTAGGTTGCTGGGTGCATTTGCGGCAGAGGGACGTCTAGGTGGTGCCCAAATCGCGAATTTTAAAAGGCAGCGTTTTTGGGGGGCTAATTTTGAAAGAACTTCCTTATGACATCAGGAGCCAGAATTACATAATCAAAAAGAAACATGGTTTAGCGCGAACCCAGTGAACCGCATGGGGTGTTTTCTGCTCGCGAAAACGCGCCGCGCACATCACAGGCGCGCTGACGCTGCCGTGGAACTAAGGTCCCTTTTAGGGACCTTACGTGGAACTACCCGCACGCTGCGCGTGGTGCTGCCGGCGGCGGCAACATGGCGGCGGCTTAGACCGCGAAGTGGTGACGGGAGCTCGAGCGACCGCTTCTAAGCGCTCTCTAAAATGCCGCACAATGCACGCACGAAGTTGCTTGTGAGGTAAAGGAGCTTATAATGTGGGCGAAAACGGTACAATGAAACATCATTCGCGCCGCTACTGAAAGGGACCATGCAATACCTGCCTGGGTGGTAAGCCTTAACAAACATGTCTGGTGGAGCCAGCCAGCTGCCTCGAGAGCTTCGAAACTGCCGCCATGAGGTGAGCGGCTCCCCATTGGCGCAAGTCGTCAGGCTCCTCCCACTGCCGCGCGCGACGCGCGTCATTTTCTGAGCGAGGCAGAAGCTGCCGCGTGCGCGAATCGTCGACGCGGGCGTCAAAAAATCGCACGCGCAACGCACCATGCGGTTCACGTTGCATGTCAAGCCAGGACAATCAAGAAAAAAAGCAAAAGGTGCTTGCTGAAGCGCAACTTGAAGTTTCTATCCCGCAAGATGAAATAAACTCTGAAGCCGTAACTGAAGGCAAGCAAACCTCAATGAGCAAACTGAAATTAATCAAAGTGAATTTTGAGAATTAGGGTACTTGCAACAAATGTGTTTTTCCGTATGATAGAATGTCTTTTCTCTACGCTTTTTATATGCTTCACGGACGGTTTCCACAAAATGGCGCGTGTTGTATTGGTCAGGGAATTTCAACTAAAATGGTCATGGAAAACCTGGAAAAGTCAGGGAAATTGAATTAGGAAATTTGCTAGACACCCTGTTAACGCTGCTGTAGACCAATCTTATGATAAGTATGTGTATAGAAAGGGAGTGGCTCTAGGCATTCACTGCTGGAATGCTTAGGCTTGGATCTTATCATAGCGGACACTGTTAATGCCATCACCAAAATAAGAGTCCATGGCTGGAGTTGCGTACAGTTTAGCAGGGGCTGCTTTTTAACGATCACATCACCCCTGTGGGACATCTTTGCGGATAGATGCGCCATTTCGAAGCAATGTGAGCGTGTAGCAGTTTTCTCAAATACTGCTTTTTAACCACATTCTTTGAGGCGTCTTCCTTACGCTGGTGTAATTGGCGCTGTAAAACTGACTGGAACACTGTGAACAGAAGGGATTACGAGATGTCCCGCCTTTTGTCACTTTATTTGGTTACTTGTTCAGTGTGACCCTAAAAACCTGCTTGTAAGTGTTGTCCACATAACGCCACAAAATGTTACAAATTAGAAAGTACAACACCGAAATTAACGAACCCTTTCCCTCTGGAAACGGGTGCACACGAAGCTTGATCTCAGTGAAAACGAAAATGACCGAAATCTGGTCGCAATCACTGCAGAACAAGACTTCTGGCAAAATCAAAATGCAATGACTGAAATGAAAACGCAAATCCATCAATCGTTTAAAACGAAACTCTTTTATTTCTCTGAGCTTTTCCCGAACGCAAGTGTTTGGTACACGTTATTGTAGATCATTCTTCTGGGAAGATCGGGAGCACTTACGTTCTTCAATGGCTGCCTGCTCTTCTGCGGGGCGAACCAAATGTGGCCTACCCATGCCTCACTAGAAGGTGAACTGCCCATTGAGGCGTGATATAGCACGACACTTGTGCGCCTTCACCAGCTGTGTACGGCGAGCAAGAGCTGCACTCGAAAAGCACGTGGATAAGGTGAACATAGTCAACACTTTATCACTGGTCAATTCCCTGAGTGGGTATGTGTTAAGCACTTCAAGGGCATCATCATCATCATTACAGCACGTGGATAAAGTTGACTTTGCCTCAAGGCGTTTTGGTGTACTGCACCACCGACGGTGCAGGTAAACCAATACAAGTTTCACTTGAAAATCTTTTTAGAGCCGCAAAAATTAACAAGGAGTTTAAATATAAAGAGAAAGAGGAAGGAATGATGCGGATGATGGAGAATAGTTTATTCAAAGAGCAGTTTACCGTTTAAATGTTTGCTTCAGTTCCTGTAACGTTTTGTAATCTGATGAGTGAGGTTCAATAGCTTTGTGCAACCGCAACTTTTTCCAATCGGTATAGTTCACAAAAAAAGTGGCCTAGCATAAAAGGATGGATGACATTTAATTTTCTATGAGTGATCCCAGCATCGAAAGGCAACTGCTAGCAATTCAAAGAAATCCTGACAAAGCAATGTGTAATGATAGTTTGTAAAAAAAAAAAAAAGACTTCACAGGGTAAGGTTAGGGTACTCAGATGGTTCTCTAATTCGTTGTTTTTAAAGCAAAAGCTTTCTTAGGATCGATGGGACTCTGTCAAAGAGCTAATGCATTTCCTCGCAGAACGGGTGGTTGACTGAAAAGAAGCTCTGATGAAATCTCTGGACAAATGATGCGTGTGTGTGGAACCGGGCTTCCATTGTGTCAAAACGGTTACTTGGAAATCGTGAAAAAGGAACTGTTCTAGATAAGACAATACACACATCGATCATGAAGAATGAGTGCAGTAGTATGCCTTCATCTCCTAAACCACGTAATGGTATACATTTTGTAGTGTGGAAGAGGTACAAGTATCTCCTACCCTTTCAAGGAGATTTGCCATGGTAATACAGCTTCAAGAAAGATGAAGAACCAGTGAACCGGACAGGGATCATCATCAGCCTGGACCGCGAGAAGAGCGCGTGAGAGCCAGCTGTCAGCCCCGCTTGCTTCGGACTGCCTTCGCTGAGCGTCCTGCTGCCTTGCCTTCGCAAATAAACCCATCTTACAATTTAGATTGTTCGTCGATGCGTTTACTGAGTGCGCGAAAAATTGTAGCATAGGCTCATTCTTAGTTTGCAATTTTGGTCTTTAAAGGTCTTACGATCGATTAGACACACTTCCAGCTTTCGTGCTTTTCTAAACATCCTTTAGGAAAGGATGGCAAATTTTCAATTGTCACATCGCCGGTACGTGTATAACCTCTAAAAAAATAAATTGGTTGTCCTGTAATATTTTGCAGGCCTACCAATGACCTACCAGCTAGTCAAACAAAACCTGAGCATTTTTAGGCAGTGGTGGCTGTTTAAATAAGCTGCCCTTATCAAGAGGTGCTGGCAAGGAACACAATATTACTTGCAGAAGCACCTAAACACACTTTAATTGTGAACTATCACAGCTAGCCCACGATATGCTTCAGTTTATGGCATCCATTGATAGCAGAGCTGCTTTTATCTGAGACGGGCATGTTAGAAATGATTGCGAGTTCTCCAGCCAGTGACCACATCTGTTAGCATTTTATCCTGTGTTTGCTGCACCTAGTTGAAGACTGTCAGAAGTTATTGATTTTCACTCAATCGCGCCTTCACCTGAGGGCTGTGCTCTGGCCACGTTTATTGTTTAGCAGTATAGTTCATTGCATGCTACTAGTTATAGGTCCGTCAGAAGTCTCAAAGCTTTGTCAGGGACATGACAAACCTGAATAATGGAGCTTAAAAAACTGAAATGTGCTTCCGCAGTACATTTCAAGGCATTTGGGAGGTCGTGAAAATCGGGAAAGTGTGTTTTAGATGCTTTAAAACAACATTCAAGGGGGAGAGTTTGGCTAATGATGGCAATCATCCTGTGGGCTGCACCCAAGAGAACTGCTAAAATGTAGGCAACCTCATGTTGCGTTAAGTGGCTGCTGTCAAACTGAAGATTGTAGTTGTGCTGTTTAAAGTTGTGTTCATTCCCTTGTTAAACGCATGATGTGTATGCAGCTTGTAGAAGGCGGTGACTCCTGATGCTTTGCCACCATTTCTTGATTTTGCTGCTGTCTTGTGCTTTCAGAAAACCGTATTTCTCGCTATGAAAAGGAGCAGCGTGAAAGGTACTGGGGATGCACGTTTTTTTTCTCTTGGCTTCTTTTGGGCAGCACTGGTGTGTTTGAGGAAATGGTTGTAGGAACAGTAGCATTCTCTATTCTTTATGTTTGGGTCATGATAGTAATGTGGCACGAGAACAGGTCAACTGCCATTATGACGCCAAGCATGTGGAGCGCAGTGAGATGGTAGTCCGACCAGCTATATTGGCATGTGACAATTACTGTAGTTTTAGCAACAGCAGCAACAAAATGAAAAGGCACAGTCGCTTGAAAATTTTTCACCTGGTACTGTCTGTCTGGCATCAACAATTAGTTGCATCTTAGTGACTGCCATTAGTTGCAGCACTACACTGTAGCTGCAGCTAATAATTGGCAGTAGTCATTTTCAATGACACTATAGTAGTTCATCATGGGAACAGGTTAAGCGCCAGGCACAACTGGAGGAAGTAAAACAGACAGGAGAGGGGCACTCGATGGAGAACGCTAGGAAGCGTGCCCTGCACATGGCTGCCTCTAGCTGACTGGTGCAAAAACGAGGGTCCTGGAGAGCAGGACTAAGAAAAGGGCTCGCTGAACGTGCAATGAACTGAATTAATGTGTCGATGCGAGGTAGTTGGTACTATATCTTTTGATGGAGAACGCTAGGAAGCTATAGTATTAGCCATAGTAGTATAGTAGTAGCTTGCATTTTAAAGTTGTTCACTCGGGAAGTTCTTGCCTCCTTTAGCTTACTAGCCGGCCTGCCATGATTGATGATTGGTGGCGGTCAGCCTTTCCATGACTGGCTGATGACTGAACAAGGGCACCTATTTAATAACTGGCTTACTTCCTTTAAAACTCTTCGTAAAGTTCATAAATTGTCAAGTGTCTTGTATGCAGCGGTGTACAGCTCCATTCATATGCTTAACGTGGCCAGAAAGACAAAATACAACTTTGTTTAATTTGAAAAGACTTCATTGCTTGACTCAGCTCCATTCGAGCCATGAAGGATGTTTTTTAACTCCAAAAATCTTGAAGGGTACTGCAAAATTTTCAAGTTTCGCACTACAATGATGCGATATAAGCAGGAGTGACGTACTGTGGGCCAGAACTAAAAACACAATTATCAATGTGTTAACAGCATGATAGCATCCAAGGGATACGATCAAATGAATCGGGATACTCCCTTACATTTGCCCAGTCAAGATTCTGCTGCATCGTAGAAAAATTGCCGGAAAGTGGCTGGGGCACTGCGATTGCTTCACATGTTTTCGTTAATGTCTCCTTGGTTGTTCATAGTTTGTGTTAAGGTTGTTGTCATTGCTATTGGGGCAAAGCAGTCTTTCTTATGAGCGCTACTTGTATTTCGTCATCATGGCCCCGTCAATGCTAGCATGTACTGCCATTAATGCCCTACGGGCAGAATTGGGCTGCTCGAGAAATTTAAAGGTAATTTCTCGGTGCGGGCTTGTTTCTTATTGCGGTGCTCTTAAAATCGTAGTAAAGTGCAACTTTTGTGCATTTGAAGCATGCTGCCCTGGTAAAAAATGTACTTGCGAACTTACCACAATTGTGCATGATGGAAAAAACAGCGCAAAGACGACAAACTAGAAAAAGAAGGGAGACAGGGCACATCTCCCTTCTTTTTCTAGTTTGTCGTCTTTGCGCTGTTTTCTCCATCATGAACAAGTACCAACTAGCCCATTTGACAGTCCTTCTGCAGTTTATTTATACCACAATTGCACCTTTATGTAGTTTTATCTAATTAGTTAAATTGGTATAGTTGTTGGTTCTGTTTGAAAATTATTATCAAGTGCTCTCAGTTAACAGAAAGAATTCAAATGGGTGAATTAGCCATACTGCTGCAGTCCTGCCAGGGTTGAAGGAGCACACGAAGATCGTATCGACTGTTACTGTATATGGTATTGGGTGAGTTTACAGCCCATTGGCCAAGGGTGTTGTAGGATGGTCCGTATGCATGCAGCATGTTTTATTTACACTGAATCGTTTCCCAGCACCAATCAACAGAGCAATTCTGTCAGATCAGACTGCAATGCCAGTTGCCCACGCAGGCTACATCTTAGACGGTTTATTTCTGAAACAACCGGCTGTGTTGAAACTTAAGATGCCAACTTGGAACGGTGATCAAAAACTAAAGAATGAAAATGTGGGTTGTGCAAAAATGCCTTTAGCGTGAGAGAGAGAGAGAGAGAAAGTCAAGCACTTAATGGCCCTGTTATTGTCACTTTTATTACTTGATTTTTGGTGTTGCTTTTGTAGCAAAACCGTTGCAATGTCAGTTCTTTGAAGATTTTCTTGCGTGCCAGCTTTTCTCTTCTGAGGAGTCCAGTCTGCAGATTGTTGGGAATGCTTTTATTACTCTCAAAAGTGAAAGGGATTGTGCTGCCCAGCTCTAATCCATTTCCTTGTATAACCGAGCTGCAATACTGCATTTTCAGGGATGGCAGCCCCACGGTTTGTTTCCGTACGCCGGACCGCGCAACTCCGAAGGGCCCGGCAGCAGCAGGCGGCTGCCGACGGCAGTTCCCCAACAGTCCATTCTCGGCCCACCGTGGCATGGACGACACGGTCCTCCAGGAGGACTCTCCGATGGACCCCAGCCACCTGGTGCCTCCGTCTCCCGACGGCTGTGATGCGCACTCCAAGCACGAGACGATTCCGGAGACCGAGCTTGGCGGGCACAAACTTGGTGCGAGGGAGCGCCCCCTGGCCATGCTGTTTCGAACCGTGCCCGAGACCCTGGAGTGCGACCTGTATGGCGACACGGACAATGACATCACGCAGTATGTGCCGCCACTTTCAGCTGTCCTGGAACAAGAGGAAGGTGGTGGGCCATCCAACGGATTAAATGTACGCGACGACGAAGGGCCGTCTGATCCAGAGAAGGGGAAGGTTGAAAGGGGTATGGTTGAACGCGTTGATCCATCGGTTGACAACGCTGCGGAGGAGGAAGAGGTCATTGACCTCGTTTCTCAAGAATCTCCGAGCCTCCTCCAGCCTCGCAGCACCATTTCTAGAAGCATCAAGGTGCATTGTGAAGCACCCACTGCTGTCGACGCACCGACCGACGCGTCAGATGGTTCCAGCTGTGTACCGCCTGTGCAACCAGCACCGAGTGTGCTCGATTCATTTGCTGTGCCAAAGCCACTGCCGAAACCCGGTGACTCTAGAGGTGTTACCGCTCCTGCAGGAAGGGACGACTTTGTCTGTAGTCCGGAAACACGGCGTCCAACCACGAAGACACTGTCGCTGCAGAGGAAGCGGCGAACAGCAGAGATCAGCAAGGTGACGGATGACACGGGGGCCCAGGTTCGAACCACGGCAAAACGAAAGAAGCAGACGAAGCTATCTGACAAGTGAGGCTTAGCTGCATTTATTTTGCTTGTTTTTTGTTTTATTTTTATTGCACCGATGCTTGAAGTGTGGTAGTCTAAGTGTAGTCGTGGAGGCCGGTCTCCTGAATGAATCAAGAAGGGGATGCGGCCCATGTTTTTAACGGCAGAGGCGAGGTGGTCATCCTGGGGGACTTGATGATCTGTTTTGGTAATTGCGAACCCTAAAACGGGGGCTCGGAGTTAGAAACAGCACGTAGAATTTGCAAACCTGAATTTGAAAGGTCTAAAAGTCTGGCTTATTGGAAAGTCAGTATAATAGTAAACTTGTAGATCCAGCGTACCCTGAAATTTTTTGTAATCGAGTTCATTTTGTTGGGAGTACTTGGATGACCTTCAATTATTTTTAGGCCTGCCTCCACATTCTACTTCTTGAAGTGTTGCACTCTTGGGGAAAAAAAGAAAAAAAAAATTCCCCCCACCTCCCCGAAGGGGATCGTGCGGAAATGCGAATGCATTGGGTGCACCGATGAATGTACTGTGAGTAATTATTATTAATGGCGTAATTAATGAAGAGAGACGAGAGTGTGAACGTAACCATTTATTCATTCATCAGCACCTGTTTGTGTTATCGTTGTAAGAGAGCCCGCGCGCGAGCTCTCTCTCCGCCGAGCTCCGCGATGCGAGCGCCCTCACACGCCCTCGCGCGCTCCTCCTCTCCCCTTGCCCTCCGCTGCTCCCCTCGCCCGAGCTACCACCTGCTCCGGTTGCTAGGCGCGCCACAGCTGTTGCTAGGGGCGAGGAGGAGCGCGGAGAGATAATACCTACGGGGCGCACGCCGGCCAACGCACGACAACCCCCGACTAAGAAATGCATTCGCATTTAAAAAAAAACACGCATGAACCCCGCCTCCCAGCTCCTGTTTCCCCTCCTCTTTCATTGTTTTCTCTTAACATTGCCACGCCTCCTGCCTCCTCCCAATCCATACTTCGCAAAACATCAGATCCCTGTATGCCTGCACATCAACCACTATTCGCAGTGCTGTCTGCATAAACGAACAATGCAATGTAACGGAAAAAGGTGCACGAAGTGACAGTCAGGGTGTTGGAATAAAATGGCTTTTCTTCTGGTTTAATCTTGCTGCATGCAAAAAAGTTCGGAGCAGGAACAAAAAAAGGATAATGGTACGGAACGACTTGTAATGGTTTGTGCCTGAGTGCAAAAGAAAATTTATAACAGTAACTGGAGGAGAAAAAGTGATGCTTATTTTTTTTGTAGGGTAGGTCATCAAACGAGCTCTAGCAAATGTGCGACCATTATAGCGATTGAAAATAGAAGAGTCTTTATATTCCTCGCTCATTTCTCATTTTGGAGAGTTTAGAACTGCCCTGAAGCACTCCACATTTTATTTGCCCTTAGAGTTTCTACTGAAAGAGCAGTTTTGGGCGGCCCAGGAACTCCTCATAACTGCTTTGAACAGGAAAAAAGGAAACTGGACAATAGTATAACACACACAGCGAGTAAGAACGGCTCTTGAAGGCTGTGAGCATTAGCTCGGGAAGGCACATCGTCAAGTGTACGCGGGAAAATGTGCACTGTCTGTTCCGATAAAAAAAAAAACCAGCACTGATAATGGCTGCTTAAACCCACGTGTCTGGTACAGCAAGGCCTACTTGCTCTAAAGCATGCAGTTACAGTTTTTTCTTGTTCTGTCTCTTGTTTTAGTCCAAAAGAGGCCCACTTTTCAAATTTAAATCGAGCATGAAATGTCCAGTTATTGTGCCTTGCTTGTCGAATGTGGGTGTGTGCAAAAATGGCCTCTTTTTTTTTTTTTAGAATTGCTTTCTAGGTGTCTTTTTGTTCCTCTGGGGCTGCACTGCTTCTGTTTTAATGCCTGTAATTTATTCCGAAGCCATTTGTGGTCGATAGCAAGAAGGCAGTAGCAAGGGCCCTTCCGCAGGGCAGTACCAAAAGATTGCAAAAATGATAGTCTCTTGCGGGCTGCCTAATGCGAGAATTTCAGTCTGTCCGTCTGTCACTAAATTAAGCCACTTGCTACTGAGAGAAAAAAACTTGGCTGCGTAAGTGCTTTACTGCAGATGAGCTGCTGTCATGACTCATACATATCCACATTGTTCAGTGCAAAGGAAACCTCAGGGTGTATCTGGGGCAATACGTCAGTGCAAAACCGAGTGCCAACGTTCATTTGTATTAATAAAACACATTGAATCGTTTTTTTATGACAGCAAATGAAAAAAACAAAAAAAAAACAAATGGTGTGGAAGAGAGGCAAGATTAAAAAAACACTGAAATGAAGTGTCAGCCGGGGTTGTTTCAAAGCGAAACAAAAACGAAATATACAAAAAAAAAGTGCGCACTGGAATAACAGATGGTGCGATCGCACTGCTCACACGGTAAAATTGGATGGAACAAACTTCCATTGCCTTACCATGGGAGGGGTAGAGCACAAAGGGTGGGAGGCACTTTGTGTGGCAGGGTTGGCAGGAGGCTATCGTTTGTCGATAACAGTTGCAGCCAAGTGAGCAGATACACTGGGAACTTTTGTACGCCTTTCCTTGATAAGCAGAACCAGGGACTTGACCAGTATGGACAGCGTCACCACGAAAGCCGTCCATTTTCAGCTGTTCTTCTTTCTCAACCATCTTCATATTCTCTTGTCGCAGCTAAAGCAGTTTCTGGGTGTGCGTGTGGTGCAAACCAATGACAGTTCCCTACTTGTAAGCGTGGAATAAACACTGAAACGCTTGAAGAAAGCTGAGGTGCTAAGTGGCATTATGGTGTGTGTGCACTGCTTCAGGGCTGTGCATTTTTGGGGGGGGGGAGGGGGTATTTTGCGTGCCCGCAGGGCTCGCCAAGCTAAGAAATCGCCAAGCTAAGAATTTTAATGGCCTAAAGGCATTTGAAATGTGGTTAACAGGTTAGCACTAAGGACAGAGGCATGTTGTTGGTACCTGCTAATGTTTTGTGCACGTGGTAGTATAACATGCAGAGGTGTACAGCTAGGTCTGTTCTGGCTTTCTAATTGCAGCATTTATTTCCAGACTAGGCAGTAATTGTACACTGAATTCAAATAGTGGAGGGTTCATACTAGACGTCATTGGCTAGCCTGGTGACTACCTACTACGCAACTCAAAAATCATCATGTTCAGTCTTTATCAACACTCGTCAAAGATTCATCAACACTCATCAAGGATTTCGTATGAAATCCGAAACGTCAACTTTGTTCAATTGACTTGGTCAGTAACCGCAACTTCGTTGTAAACTTACCACCTGACCAGACAGACTTGCGTTGAACCCTGGACTAAAGTCTTCACCAAAAGCTTGCATTATGCATCTAATTTTCTTCATTCCTGCCAACATCTTCCCTGATGTTTTTTGTACCCTCTGGCAGGTACTTTCTGTCGGTGAACCGCTGCACACCACCAGTCCGAGCCAAGTCGTCTCGCAAGCCGGCCAAGGAGCTGTCGCAGACTCACGTGGACACGCACTTCACCGAGGACTCGGTGTTCTCCCCCAACAAGCGTACCGTGGACCCTGACGAGACGTTTGTTGCCCCAGAACTCCTGCAGGATGAGTTTTCCCCTTCGGTCTTCGACCCCCTGCCTCCCGCCACACAAGAAGAGGGCCCGACAGGCGACAAGCCAGGTATTCTTCAATGAAATGTGGGCGAGGGTTGAGAAACTTCCTTCGAGTTCTCTGCTAGCAGAGGCAGGGGAAGAATGTATACATCTTGGTGTGTAATGTTTCGGTGGGCCTGGCACTGTCAAGGTTATAGTTCTGCTATAAGTGGTTATGCACGTACAAGTTAGCAAAGACATTTGCCCAGCACACCACTTTTTCCAGTTTAAGGGGGGGACACTGGTCTTGAGGACCAAAAATTTTCCAAAAAATCAGTTTTCTGTATTAATTTTATTGGCAGTCTGCAGATCCCAAAGGCTGTACCTGCAAAATTTTATAGCTGTACCATAAGTACGTATTTACAAAACTGTCACCCTTGAAGTTGGTGCACCAAAAGGCACCAAACTTGGTGCCTTTTAGAGCACACAGGGATAAAAAGTGTTCCAGTGTTTCATAGGTAGATAATTAAAATATTGCCCTAAATGGGAAGGCATAACATGTTGCATGACTCTGATGGAGGCGAAAAGCAAAAACGCTCGTGTGTACGAGATTTCGGCACACGTTAAAGATCCCCAGGTGGTCAAAATTAATCCGGAGCCCTCCACTAGGCGCGCCTCATTGCCTGCGTTGCGTCGGCACGTTAAACCCTACAATCAATCAATCAATTGTGGCTAGACTATTTTGAGTAGTTCAACAATGTGTAAGCAACTTGATTGAAAATTTAGTTTGTTAAACTATACAAAATGACGCTAAATCGTCACATTTAACCCGAATTTTGCATTTCACTGCACGATCAAGGGTAGCCCTGCTTCATCCATGCATTCACCAACTGCACTACACATACAGCAGTGGGCAGAAACAAATGAACGAGGCCGTGCAGAGTCGGGAATGGTTCTGCCCGCAAGATAGGCATGCCCTCCTCTTTCTTGCTTGCGTGGCATTCTTTTGCTCAGGAGGCTTCTCAGACTAGACGTGCTTTTGGTTCTTGGCACAGCAGAAAAAAGAACGAAAGGAGTAGCACAATCGCTTGATTTTGTGGGAGAGGTAGACGATTACATGCACGCGTCTGCTTCTTCAAATCTCAAAGGCGAACCTGTGCATAGACAGGATGCTAGCCAGGTTGAACTTCAACTACCAAGTCAGAATCGACAGTGAACCCTTCCCTTTTCGTGTTCTGTTGGTCCAATGAAATCTGTACGTACACTGTTCAGGCATACCATTTTCATAGAATCATCCTTGCAAATTAAACAATGAGCTGCGTACTGGTTGGCACAGGGCAGTGTTTATGGGGCAGGGCAGCTGACTCTATTTTAGTGAACGGGAGTTTTGGCAGCTTGTTTTGTTGGGAAAGCCATTAATGGGACACTCAAGTGAATTTGTCAAGCTCCCGCTTTTGCTTGCACTGCGTAGACGGGCTCCAATAAACACACTTTTCTTCATTTATTCGGTCAACAAGATGGTATTTATTTTATAAATCCCGAAATCGGAAGAACTACCATCTGCAGTTTCTAGTCACGGCACCAACTACAGTAAAACCTCGTTACAAGGGACACTGTTACAAGAGACACTTGGTTATAAGAGACATTTAATTGTAAGCAGTTTGGTTGGTTTCCCTATGTTTGCCATGTTAGCAACATTGCATACAAGAGACCTTGGTTACAAGATACACGTTTTTTGGTTCCCTTGAGTGTCTCTTGTAACGAGATTTTACTGTAAAGCTGCGACATCCATACAAAATGCTGCGTGCTTGTACAATTTTCAAGATTAGAATTCAAACCAGTTTCGGTTTCAGTTCTTTGAAACAACATGCTTGGCTTTCGCTTTTGTCATTGGATGGGCATTCTCGATATCTCAGTAATCGGCATTCGGCGCTTCTGCCATGTTGTCGGCTGTAAAAGGCGTCAGTTAGGCCTGCCAGCACGACTTGGAAGCAAGAACAGCTGCACTGTTAATGATAGCTTTATTTCATCTTTCATGATGTACAAGTCAAGATGGGGTCAGCCCAAGCCATGCAGTGCTTGCCAACGTGTACCCGGCCCGTCAAGCTTTGTGTGGGCTACTGGTGGGAACTTGGGGACTACTGCTCTGTTTATTTCTTAGCGCGTCAGAAGTGGCCAGAATAGCGCAGCTAACCCCTTCGAGGTTTCTATCTCGCTCCCTGTCTCTCTGCCACCTAAAGTGTTAAAAATGTAGTAACTGCAGTAGCACTTGGATGGTCCTCTCATTTTGTCTATGATTCTGCCTCCAGGTGCCAATGGGGCAGTGGACAGCCCAGCCGACAAAGGCAGCGCCAGCTCCGCGTGAGTGCATTTTCAAACTATTGATTTGCGGGTGGTTAGAGGCAACTCATTCAGGCTGATCTCAAGTAGTAATGTCTGTCTAAGGTAAAAGAAAGCCAGAGTAGGCGGTGCCCCATCCAGGGTTCGCACAGGTCCTTGAAAACCTTGAAAACCCTTGAATTCAGAAGTGTAAATTTCAAGGCCTGGAAAGTCCTGGAATTTTTTAAGGGTCCTTGAAAGCCCTTGATTTTTCTGGAGAGAACCAATGGCCCTATCTTTTCACAAGAATTTAAAGTCTTTGTCGTGAATTTTAGGTGTTAAAAATGTAAAGAAACATTGTAACAATCAAGTTTCAGTGTATTGCGTGAAATTACGAGCTGTGGATTCTCATTATTACGAGGCAACATTGGGAGCAGCACTCCTCAATAGAATTCATGTCACGATACAATCCCGTGAAAGCCGGCTTCTGTCCGCTGTCTTGCATGTTCCATCTAGTCTGTGGACAGCCTTGCGTTGCATGTTTGCTGTACCTCATACGCTCCATGTGCGTTTGCTTTTTCGTGCAAATGGTGGTCGTGTACATAGTTCATCCTGCCTTGCTGCAACACTTGCTGAGTTAATTTCAGCTGATACTCTGGCTGACAAAGCAGGAGATGCAGGCAACATAAGTTTTGAAATCAAACAGCCTCAGCAAAACACAAAGAAAAAAGAAAAACCTCTGAATACAAGCTATGAAATAAAAAATAAAGCTGGGGGAGCATTCATGAACCCATAGCGCCTATCTAAATGTGCGTTAATGTTGTTAGGTATTGGACAATAACAAAGTTTTGCATTGTGTTGAGAAAGTTATAAATAATCCCAGACAAAACAAGATGGGGGACCTTGAAAATGTGTTTTCCGGTCCTTGAAAGTCCTTGAAAATCCTTGAATTTTTGCTTTTGAAACCCGTACGAACCCTGCCCATCGCACTTTGGAGTGGAGTGCGCAATTCCTGCACAAGAACTGCGCTGCAATCACATCAATTCAGTTTTTCACCATTTATGGTTTAGTTACGGTACTTAAACTTGAGGGCGGTCTGTCATGCACCCTTAATCGACATTTGAAACATGATGCTAGTGGGGCGCAAACATGCTATGCTTAGGACGGCTTTTTGATGTGCCAATCTTGTGGTGAAGGTCATGGTGTAAAGAGGAGGAGAATCATGGTGTGTGATATTGCCAGCGCTGTTTACACGAGTGAGCAGAAGTTGCGTTTATGATTTTTTTTCTTTGCCGCACATTGTGGGTTCTTTGCACAGCTTCAGCAACACGCACACACACAAAAAAACAATGTCAGCATGATTGCAAGTGTTATATCCCTGTCACACGGCAAATCTAATGTCATTCAAAGTGAATGACATTATCTGTTAATGACATTCGACTTGCCGTGTGGGTCTACACGGTGAAACAAATGTCATTTGGTAGTGATAGCAGTAACGATTAGCGAGCTCGCAAAACCACAAAATTATATTTCAAGTGCACCTGGAATATTTTTATGCATAATATTTTTTAAAAACATAGCAAAGGATTATTTTGTAAAAATAAAAATGAGAAAATAACCGGTTTAGGGGACATCAGTAGACATCCCAAGCTGAGGGAAGTCCGCAAAAAATTGTTGTTAGGGTAGCGCGCACATTTGGAACAAAATTTTCTATTTTGTTAATACTGTTTCTCTTTGTTTATTTGAAACAATTACCTTACCTTCCCGCGAGGGGAACCCTGTGGAGATGCGACGCATCTTGTGCGGGCGATAGCAGAATTGTTAGGCTCCATTCAACGCATCGATGTCAAAACGCCGGTGCTGGAACGACCGCGGCTATGACGCAACACAATCCAACACAATCCACTTTAATCCAATCCAAGCCAAGCCAACCCAATCGAATCCAATCCAATGCTCCTCGCGAGAGAGTGTTCGCTATCGGAGAGGAGAGGGGGTGAGTGGCGGAGAGCGCAGCTCGCGCGGCGAGGAGAATGGGGGAGGGGTGTGGACGGACAACAACAACGCCGTATGGAGGGACAAGGTGAGTGAATGAGATGCAGTCGCATCTAAAACAACACGAAGGGGAAAATAAGTTTACTGACAGTTTTTAGAAACAGTCTTCTTTGGTTTATTACTGAACTTTCTTCTCTAGTAACGCGCCACTGCTGTTGAGGCTACTCATTTGTCTGCTGAATGAGCTCCCGAACCTCAGTTAGCCGCTAAATGTCATTTGCCTGAAGTGCCATTCATTATTCCTTTGTAGCGCCGAACTAATGACATTTAGAGCACATGACATTTGCTCTAAATGACATTAGATCTGCCGTGTGACAGGGGTGTTACCCAAGGCGTCCAGAAGGAATGTACGTGCTTTGGAGTAACAAAACGTTTATGCATAGTTACTGATGCGAAACAGAGGGGTGATCGGTTAGTGATGCGAGGTCCTTGCAGTCCCTCAGGTGGACCAAAAGGTCTGCGTGACCACCTATAACAATGAGTGCCGAAATAAAGCAGAAAGTACTCTTGTTATCGCAGCATTACTTGAACATGGAGCTTTGATCATGCTCAAGGTTCCTTAGTCTTGGCTGCAGTTCCTGTAATAGTGAACAAGGGGTTTGTTCTAACCTTCACCACCAATCTTGATGGTATCTCTGTTAACGGGGTTTCAAAATACACCGAAGCTAACCTATGCATTTGTTTTGACTGAGGGATTGATCCTCAGCTGTGTGAATGTTTGTCATGGAAAGACAACCTCTTTGCCTTCTTCATTTTATTTTGCAAAGTTTTGGGTGAGAAAAAGAAAGCAGAAGCGAGTAACACAGAGGTTCTGATCCATGGGAGAGACCTGTGCCCTGAAGTGGGCGTACTAAGTCTGATCATGATGAATAGCAGCAGCCCATTGCTGCTATTGGCCATGTGGACGTGCGTCGCAGCGCAGTGTCATATTTTTCTGGTGTGTTGGTGTTTGTCGTGACTACTGTCAACACGGCAATTGCTGCAAAAGAGGGGGCACTTTGGCGATGGCGCCGGTAGGGACTGCTGTCAAAACAGTCGCAGCACAAAAACTGTCTGTATTTGGGTCGCCATTGCCTTCAGTAGAGGTGTGCGCAGGACCTCAGGTTCTTAGGCTGCCCTTGTGAGCAGCTGCCGAATTTGACATCGTAAGTCTCGGTGAATTAGTGCTCTGGGCAAGGTGATGCAATTTTTTTTTTTTACACGTGTTCAAACATGCACGCAGGGATTCTAGAAACAGCGTTGCATATGCATGTTAAAGGCCAACTGCACTCAAAATTTCGACCTCTTGAAAACACAATTTCCGTATAGTCTGCTGAAAAAGAAAGAAGATACAAAATACAACAGCTGACATACGTGCGTGGACACCTCAAGTTATCAGCAAAAATCGGCGATTTTCAAACTGAAATTGAGCAGATTGCAACCATTACAATGACATTGGAGCCGGCAGGCAAGCGGCCGGACGATCGGCAGCTCGGGAGCAAGCCTGCACGCAGGCTTTACGCGCGCATGGGGCAGCAAACGGGTCAAGCGTTCGCAGCAGAGCTCGACTGGTTCTCCATCTGTGTGGCTGGCCAGAGGAAGAAGCCCCGGTCGGCCGGAGCGTCAGAGGCACGTCATGGCTGTCTACGCTATCCGCCAGCAAGTCAAAACGCTGGTCAAAAACACGTGACGTCACTTCACACGCATGGCCCGGCGAGTGGCGACTGGGCACTGGCGTGTTCATGAACTGATGCACGTAGCCAGAGCTATGGCATAACCACTGCCCAGAAAGGAACTCTTGCCAAAAATAAAGTTCCATGTGCGGGAAAGGAGTGTATAATGTAGCCCAGAATCGCAACAGAAGTCACCATCAGAACTTTTATTGAAAGAGGTAATCAAATTTCCGTCACAATGGCAGGCCTAACGGCTTCGGGCAGCTCAGCCTCTTAGCTCCAGTGGTGGGGCGGTCGAAACAACGCCTCCGCCGGCCTCCGCAGTGTTTTAACGCCTGCACAAAGCGGTGAGGTCATGCCGTGGTTCCGGGCTGGAAGTGTGGGAAACAGAAACACGATTTTTAGGCCGTTCAATGTACTCAATAGTCATGTGGTCAAGTATAAGTGCTGTTTCGGGTTCACCAGGCCATTCACCATTGATAAAAGCAATAAAAATGCAACATGAAATTTTGGTGTCAGTACTGCCCTAAAATGTTGGTGTTAACTGCTATTAACGTGACTGCATGGCGCTCAGTTCAAGTTTCAGATCTGACGACTCCCCGTGGCGCTCCTTTGTGAACTGCGCTCCCAAAGCGTCTTCAACGGCAACACATGCATCCGTGAGCAGTCCAACTTCGATGGCTGCAGCCGGCACTAGAGGGCGCTGCGTCCGCATTGTTTGCTACGCCATCTACGTGGGGTCAGAGAACACAACCGAGTACGGGTCTCTTCTGGTGCTCAGCGACAGCGGCTTCGAGTTTTCCGTGTACGGCAAGGCAACGAGAAAAGGTGCGTTTCGATGTGTAGCCCGTTCACCTCACTATTTCGTGCCCAAGCGGAGGAACCGCACATCTGTCGTCACACTAGCCCTCTGCCTTTCTCTCGACCTAACTGTATTTCCTTCTCCTTTATACTCTCAGGTTCTCGTCGATTAACAGCCTCTTGGCGTCTGTGTCACCGTCAGTCATCACCGTGTGGACCACTCACCTGCCATCATCACCAAACTGTGGTCACCTAACAATGTGATGAAAAAAATGTTAGCAGGTGTTTGAATTATTTTTATTTACGTGGCTGTGCGGCGCTGGGAAGGTACGGGACAGTTTGTATGGAGTACACTGATTGCAGAGCAGGATGCAGTCTAATTTGAGATGTGGCTGTGAATGAAGAGTGTGGGGGTGAGGATAGGTCCTCGAGGAACAAGCAGCGCAAGAACAATGGTAAACCAAGTAGACACCCTCTTTTTTTTGCGCAGGTTTCACCGAGTAGGGTAGCACTGCAGAGTTTAGTGGTCAGTTGTGCTGAATTAGCCACTCCTGCTCTGCACATCTGCTGGCATAAAAGTGACATTGAATTTGAGTGGACACACCAGCAAACAAAGGACTTATGATTCCCAGTACTGTCTCAAACCCAGTAGTCTCCAGTGGTCAAAAAATAAAATTGTTGTCCTGTCTAAGCTGTCTATTCAGGAAAGATAATGATAATTGTGCTAGGATATTACATTTGTCTAAGGGAAGATTGCATTTTCGCCTGCATCACAGCAAGATTCTGGCCTGGGGTAAAACAGATTGGCACACTGAATACACTTGTTCCATTATTTATTTATTTATTTATTCATTAGTAATACCCTCAGGGCCGCTGGCATTATAGAGGGGAGTGGTTACAATCATGAGTACACCAACAAAAATGCAGCAAGGGTAATGCACGAAAAATTACATCTTTACACAAAATTAGGCAGAAGCAAAAAAAATGCAGTAAGCAAACATTACTGCACACAACAAGGAATGGTTTATACAATGTTAATTATGGCATTTTTGAAAAGCGTATGGTTAACAATGGTTGCTATTTGTGAGGGAAGGAGATTCCATTCTAATGATGTCCGGGGAATAAAGGACTGGGAAAATGTGTTCGTTCGGCTCGATGCTACGCCGACCTTGTGAGCATGGTCAATGCGAGAAGAAACGTACAGTGGAGGCAAAATGAGTTCATCGTGCAGGTGTTGGTGATGAAATATTGTGGAACAAAGGAAGTCAGAAAATTTTACGTCGAACTGCTAGGGATTGAAGGTTAAGGGTAGATTTCATTGGAGTTACACTGGCGGTTCGGTTAAAGTTAGACAAAACGAAATGTGCAGAATTGTTTTGAACCATTTCCAGTGCGTTAATGAGATTGTGAAAGGAAGGATCCCAAACTGAACAGCCGTATTCTAATTTAGACCGGATAAGCGTTTTGTACCACAGTAATGTAAGGGATGTCGGTGCCTTGGCGAAATTATATCTGTGGTAACTGAGCATGCGATTTGCATATATTCTATGTGAACGGACCAGTGATGATAACACCGAGATACTTATAAGAAACAGAGTTTAGGGCGATGCCATTAAAATAGTAAACAGGTAATGTGTTATTTTTTCTGGATACACACATGAATTTACACTTATTAACATTAAGTTCCATTCGCCGCTTTAAGCACCGAGCCGAAATAGAATTTGGTCAGTTTGAAGGTTGGTTAGGTCATCGTCACAAGCTATTTCCCGTAACACTACGCAATCGTCGGCAAACAAATTCATGTCAGATGAAATGCACGACGTCAAATCGTTGATGTATATTAAAAAAAGAAGAGGACCGAGAACAGAACCTTGTGGTACACCTGACTGGACAGCGGTGTTAGAATTATTAGAATTTTGGTTGTTAATCGAAAAAAACTGCGAGCGACTGCTAGTTAGGAACATTTCAAGCCATGCAAGAAGTTTCGTTTCAATGTTAAGCTGATGTAACTTGTGTTGTAGTAGTAGTTTATGGCACACATTGTCAAATGCTTTCGAAAAGTCTAGATATATGCAATCAGCTGATGATGATCAATCAAGTATGGCATGAAGCTTATGTGTGAAAGATACCAACTGTGTTTCACATCAGTAACTTTTGCGAAAACCATGCTGTGATCGCATAAAAAATGAATTTGATTCTAAGAAATTAATAAGGTGTGAAAAAAGACCATGTTCAAGTATTTTGTATCTTTCATGTCATGAGCATGAGGGCAGAATTAAAATTGGAACTGTTTTCCGGAGCAGTCCTTCAATTGGCAGCTTCACTGTTCTTCAGATAGCTCAAATTCGTGCACTGGAATTATAATTATTGTTTAAACTGGGTACTGGCAATTGAGGACATATAGCTAGTTGCAGTTTTGATTTTCTTCACATGAAGCGAAAGAGCAGTGTCTGAATGTATAAGCCTGAAAGCTATTACATTACAAAGCTATTACCCAAGGAGCCTTTCTTGCCCGTAGGCTTGATGTTGCACCACAAGCACACTTGCGTAGGAATTTCCAGCCATGGTACAAACCAGAGGGAAGACTGAAAGTTTCTGGTACCAGTAACCTAGCTTGTACAAAAATGCCTCATGTTTGCTCTCACTTTGTAGTCTTTTATCGTCATTTTCTAAAAACTGTTGTCATTATTCCTTTCGCCCTTCAAATCCTGCAAGATTCCAAGAAGAAGCTCATCTTTGGCCGCTGCTCGCCGGTCAAGCTGTTGCCATCAGACATGAGCCAAGTCATGGTGCATTCTGGACCTACCGTCGGGCTTGTCATCTTCGTTTTCTTGACACCACGTTCCTTCCGTGCGCTGTGCAAGCGCCTCGGCAGCCGGCCCAAGTCCGCAGGCCAGGACAGTCAGTGCGTTGACGGTCCGTCTTCCAACATCGTCGCCTTCTTTTCACTCACCCGGCTAGACGCCTCGGAGAAGGTCTTCCTGCAGTCCATCGTCCCACCTGGCGCCCTTTGGGAGATCGGCCAAGTTGCGGCCAACCGGATAATTGCCGCAGAGCGGCTGTCACCCCTAAGCTGCCTGAACAGGAGTACCAGAGGGGAGTGCGACGCCTACAAGGGAAGCGACGACGCTGGCATTCTTACAGAAGCATCAGCCTTTTCCTCTTATAACAATCACGAGGTTGCTGTGGCGACTAGGACGACGCCTAACGGCCACAGTGAGGAATCGAATTTGAGGACAGCGGAAAGTGGAGAAGATGGCAGCTACTGCTATGTGGGTGATGTGAGTCCAGTTGTGGATACAGGCAGAGGGAGGAAAGTTTTGAGGCCAGTCGCCGTGATGCCGAGCGTCTTCATTGCGAACGGCGCAGCGACCCTTGTCTCTGGAAGCCCCTGGAGCAATGAGTTCAGTCATCCCGGTGTCATGACACAGTTTGCTCAGAGCCTACATAATGGCTATGAGATGCCAGGATCGCCGATGTTGAACGTGCCGCAGCCCTACCAAGGGTTCCATGCTCTGGGAAGTCCCCTCAACGGTGACTTGAACCACCTCAGTGGCTTCACGACCCAGGTCGCTCACAGCTCATACACTTTCGATGAGAACCACCGAGTTTTCACACAGCAGCAGGGTAATTGGTCTCTTACGGCAATGCAAGGCGCGATGGAGCAAGGAAATGCCTACACGCCGAGCCCAGACTTCATGAGGCTGGGCGCCCTTTGCGGCAGTACATTTGAGCCGGTGGGGCCGCCGGTACTGTCACCACATGCGTCACCACAAGACTGCTGGCACCCGGTTCTTGATCTCAGTCCTCGGTCAACTGTCGGTCAAAGAGGGCAGCGGGTTCAAGATCCTCCGGATGCTTTTGATGTTCAACCTGATGGAATGAGACCCAGCTTCCCCCAGCGTTGCACCACACTCACAGATGCCGCTGCCGAACATGCTCCCCTGGTCACACCGACCCCCTTGACACAATCTCCCCCCCTGGGGGCGAGTAAGTTCAGTACCACCCTCTCCCGAGTTGATTGGCCGCATCCGCGGCCGCGGCGCTGTGCCTCGGCCTTTCATGCGCCACCCCCCGGTAAGAAGTCTCGCCGCAAGAGGCGAAGCCATTGAGGAGAGTTAAGCGTCGAAGTGCTGAGCCTCTCTGCCGTTTCCACTGCACTGCCTACAGCATTATTGCACTTTGACAGCGAGCAACTTGAAGTGTTAATCTTTTTTTTTAAATTTTTATTGCTTAGTTCACTGTACAGTTGCATCATACGATTCCGTCAAAATGAAAGTTTGCATTGTCGGAGGCCACGTATGCTGAAAAATCGGGTTGTGGTCCAGGTGCTCCCATTGTCAGCGTGCAACCAGCATTATCCCGTGTTCACTGCATTGGAAACAAGTGGATAAAAATCACGAAGCCACGTAATAGTGGCTTGCTCTGTGTGCTTGCTGTTCGATAGGCCATTGTTGATACATTTTTCAGCTATTTAGGCCTTCTTTGATCGTTGCTAGCAGCCTCATACGAAATTAAGAGACTGTTTTGAAACACTTGTGCTGCTTGGGCCTGGCCTTTGACACCCTGAACGTTGGTTTCTTCCTGATGTTCCTCCCTGCACATTCGGTTGAGCCAGCAATGCCACATTTGTGGTTTTTGATCTTGCCTTTCAGTTGGGAAAATTCGTGTGCTGTGCTTTCTGTGACATTCCTATATTTTTACTGATTTGTTAGTTTAAACAAGGTGTCACCGTGTGGCTTCAGGGCTCTGACTGTGTCCAAAACCATTGCGTCCTTTCTCGGGTTTTTTTGGCTCAGCTGGTTTCTGCGGAGGCTGCACATGTGGTGCACGTGCGCGCCTGGACTTGGATCGAGTGCTAGAGTTTTGGTTTTGCTAGAAGTGCTCATGGTTTGTTACTCACCTAGTGATGTGTAGAGTGGTTGTCACAATCGCTGTCTGGCTTTTGTTTTGTTGTCTCGCAATTGCATCGATGGCACTTATCCTTAACGGCCTACAATATCTCGGCTTATGTCTGAAATTGAATGCCACCATGTTGTGTTAGAGGCGTGAGTGACAGCACAACAGTGGTGGTGTTGGATGTTGCGTTCCCATTTCCATCAAATTATCATTAATCGGTGACAGCAAACATTGCGTCCTTCCTTTGGGACCTTGAGTAACTTTTCTGACAACAGCTACAGCATGCAAAAGGCGCTTCATAGCTTCAACATGCACCTTCACTGCCCTTGAACTGTTTCACATCGTACACTTTTAATTCTGTCGAAAAGATTGCGAGCAACTTTACTTTATTCAGCACTGTCGGCCTTTGACAAATGTATCAAGTCACTGATAAGTTTGGCGTGCTGACATCACACCAAGCTTATTTTCTCGGTGACTTTTTATTCGAACATATTATAGGATCATATTCTAGGCAACTTGTGCAATACTATTTGTTTTGATCTTGCCCTGTTCAGGCTAATGTGGTAGGTATGGGCACATTGCCTAGTCATTTTTTTGCCTGTGCTTGCCTGTTTGTAGTTTACTGATTTCTTTCATTGTAGAAAATTTGTGTTAAATACCGTGTTTTGGTTGTGTTGCATTGTTAAAATCACCTGACCTGAATAGCTTGTTTACTCAGAATGGCAAAACTTGCAACTGTGTTGAGTTGCAAGAGCAGCAAACTTTGATATCTTTTTGCTGCCCTCTGCAGTTCACACTCATTGGTAAAAAAAATCTTGAAGCTATTTCGTAGTGAAATGTTTTTAATTTTAGGTTATCATGAAGCATTGATTTTATCTTGACTTTTACGACAGAGTTTTAGCAGAGTGACAAGCATGCTCTTTTTGAAGCTTTTCACATCCTGTGTGACATGTGACCTCTTTCAATTTTTTACCAGACATTTTCCTAACAATGCATCATTTTGCTTTTACACTGAGCTTAGGTCTGGAATGTCTTTGAATATTTCGAAAGTATAGGAAAACACCCCGCCATTATGCTTTTTTATGTTGGTTGAGCTTTCAAAGTGTTGCAGGATGTCTGAGTGCTTCTAGTCGTTCATATAGAAACACAAAACAACGTTGAAATTACAACCACTGTCATTTTTTGTCTAGGACCATATGGGAGCTCGTTTCACGTGCTTACATGCTGGCACTGAGCAAGTAAAAGGGCTGATTGGACAAAGTGGTGTGTTTACACTGGCTTTGAATAAGATGGAACTGTTCCGCTGATTTTGGATGCAGCAAATGGGCCACAAAAAATGGCGCCAAGTTTGCAGGTTGATTTCATTTTATGGTGCCAACTGTGATTTGTTTTTATCTTTTAGGCAGTACTTTCCCATTTGGAGTTCCTGTGTTCTCTGTGATATTTTTTCATGTTCCAATGGAATAAAAATAATAAAAAATGCACGTTGAATAAATGTTGCATTGAACGCAAATAGTCAGGTTTTGAAATGAATGTCCCACTGATGTTGTGAATAACTAACACCTAGCATTCAATAAAGCCTACCACAAAACACCAAGCAACTAGTTAGCTGTACCCTCGCAGGCTTCAGCATGGTGGAGCTTTGCTAAAAAAAAAAGTAGTTATCAGGATAGCAAATCTGCCTCCAAGGGACAACTGCTCTGAAACCGTCTTGTTTTCGGTACTGGAATGCCTCTTTTGGAGCTAGAGCTTGGCTGTTGATGCTGTTACGTTCCGTGGCCTTCTAGCTGTAAATATGGACGCAGGGGTGCATATGGTTGCAGAAAATGATGCATATAATTTCAATGCAGTGGCTCTAAACATGATACAACCTCTAAGCATATTACTACTGGGATCCTATCAGAAAATGCTTCTGGTCAAGATGCTAAGTTCACAAAAAATTTTTGAAGCTCAGAACAGGGCCTGTAGATGATAAGGAATTGACAAGGAAAAACGCAGGATTTGCACCTCGGATGATGTCCAATGGTGGAAGACGAGTAGAAAACTGATGACAAAGCACAGAATGGGAGGTATGAAAACTGTCTGGGGGGCTTTCAAAAAGAGCAAAAGAAATGGAGATGTTTCGGTAGTCTTGTAAGATGGCAAAAAAAAAAGTCTATAAAACTACTTGCGAGGAATTCAGAAAGTTTTTGTGGTGGCACGAAAGACGGAGTGTTGATTTTTGCAGCAGGGGATGGAGGATAACTGTTTTGAAAGATGAGAGAGATTCTAGGGCAAAGAATGGATTCGGACAGGGCCGGAAGGGAGGGGTTGGTACCCTGCGGGAAAGGCTTTTGCAGTGGAAGTAAATACGCTGCTGCTAATGCGGACTAGAGTGCGAGAAACAAGCAGGGAGGTTAGGGGGGGGGGCAAGGATGTCAGGGTTAAATTTGTAGTTAAGTCTAGAGCATGGTTTCTCAAAGTGGGTTCCGCGGAACCTAGGGGTTCCGCAGGCCCCTCCTCAGGGTTCCGCGAGCCACTGATAAATTTTCCCTGGTTCCGCAGTCGCAAAGTCTTATATGGTGAACTTGAGGTGCGATCGATATAAGGGACCTCCATTACTCACGCCCGAGTGTCAGTAAGCACATCTCGGTGCATAACAGAAACGCGCGAGCTGCGCAATAAATCTCGCCAGCAGCTTGTAGCCAGCCAGACTCCGAAGACGGGCAACGTGGTTAAACTATTGCACTTGAATCTCGGTCTTATATTACCCCCATGCGCATTTCTCCTGTTTGGAGATAGGTGCCGCTAGCGTACGCATTCGCCTAAAGTCGACGGGAAAAAAAACGATACCCTTGCTTGCTTTTGAATTTATTGCACGTTAATGTAGCATGAACGGAATGAAAAATGGCGGGAGGGGGGGGGGGGGGGGGGGGGGGGTTCCTTGGCACTTAATGGAACTTAGCAGGGTTCCCTGGGACCAACATGCTTGAGAACCCCTGGTCTAGAGCATAATCAAAAGAGACGCATCAACCTTAAAAAAATAAAAAAAGCAACAGCTCATTAACACACAGACTAGATGACAGAGAGAGAGAGAGAGAGAGAGAGAGAGAGAGAGAGAGAGAGAGAGAGAGAGAGAGAGAGAGAGAGAGAGAGAGAGAGAGGGGGGGGGGATAAAATTTATTTCAGTGGCCTTCAGTGCGAACTCTACTCTGCACTAGATGACAGTGGCTATTACCCTGGCTCAAGGGCAGCAATGCCTTTAAGTATCATCATTATCACTCGGCAAAAGATTGTTGCTGCAGAACTGGCTCCTATAGGGTAAAATTGCTTTTATTCAGTTTCGAGACCAAATTGCCCTTCTTGGTGTTGAACAAACTAGACTGTGAAATGGGTTCGTAACATCTGAGCACAAAGAAGAAAGTGGTTTGCTAAAAAAAAAATACTGAAAAAATTGAGAGCAGTTCCACTGGTGAATGCGGTTAGAGTGTGAGAGCAATCGGGCTCACGTGTCCAAGAGCGGCGAGTAGAGCGAGCCAAATGAGGTGGACGAAAGAGGACAAGGACAAATAAGAAAGAGAAAAGGGTGAAAGAGGAAGGCATGTCTCATTATCGTGCAAGAGACAATGGCGCTGGACTGACCACCCGTCTACGGTTAAATTTGCTTTTATTCGATTTCAAAACCAACCAGGTTGTCGGTCTCGGCATTAAGGAAACTATACCATGAAATGGGATCATGACATCCGAGTACAAAAGGCCCACCACTCCAGGTGCTGCCTAGCAACTGAGACAAGCCCTCCTCTTTCGGGCTGGCTTTGCATTTTTTCACTCAGGAGGCTTCAGAATTGGCTTATTGGGAAAGCATATCCAGGGATTCTAAGGTGTATAGTGTTGCAAAGTACTTTTCAAATCCCACAAACTGTACTTTTAACAGCTGTCATATGAGTGCATACATACAACATTTGCCCCCCGTGCATTAGCCAGTGAGATCATTTTAGTGCGAAGCACTTAAGCGCCCGCACCTGTGGTTTCATGGTGCCGTCATGCCGTGTTTTAAATGAGCAAACGATGGGGACATCAGAGACAAAATATATAGAATGAGCAGGAATGCGGAAGATAAAAGTATGGCGAACGTCCGAGGGGGAGGGCGGTATGCCAAGACTGCGGGAGACATTCTCTCCGGCGGTGACATGCTACGAGATAGCCAAGAGAACGAAGAGGCCACCGAAGATAGAGCAAGCAATTAGCGGAGAATGATAGTATGGCGAAAGATGCGAGACATTGTCCCCCACGGCAACGCGCTATGAAACAACTCCAGGGTATATCGCGTGCGTGCGCTGATCACTTCGTTCGGCGATCACTTCGTGAGATGCACCAGGTATGCACCGTGACCCAGAAGACTGCGGTTCACCTTGCGCACAAATTTCGCATGAGGCAGTATCGTAATTGTCAGCCAAATTTTCTTGTTGCGTTAAATTGTTGCGTCATCCTTTCTTTGCTCTGCTGTGACGTCCCCATTATTTCCTTACCCCTCATATTGGGCATGTGCAGGGAGCCTGTGAAGTACCACCACAGCCCCGTGAGGAAGAAGGCAGCACGCCAGAAGCTGCCAGCACACGACTGCAAGGACTGCAAGGAGGTGGGTTCTCTTGTGTCACCTCGGCATGCACTCATTTTTCTACACATCATCCTTGCTTTGGATTGCGCCCTGCATGTGTGCCTGATTGAGCCTTTTCAATGGAAAATCCAACATATTGATCGTGAATTCCACGGTCTAAGTCGCTTATCTCATTCCCCAAGTCGTGTACGACAAGCGATGAAGAGTGCACTTGCTAATCTGTGGGAGACCTGGAACATATTTCTGGGTTGGAATATATGTGCTCACTACAGTTCCTACTGACAGTTGCTCCAGCTCTGTATGGCACACCATGTCATTTTATTCGTTTTGCACGTGATATGATTCAGTCTTGCTTGTCTTGAGGGTGCGTAGTTGGGAAGGCAAGATAATAATGCTAATAATGCTAATGCTAATAATGCTAATAACAAGATAATAAGGCAAGTTAATAATAAAGCAAGATAACAATGCAAAGGCAAGGTAACCGTTGGTCATTAAGGGTAACAGAGTGGATCCCTAGAGAAGGCAAGCGTGGCAGGAGACGGCAGAAAGTTAGGTGGGCAGACGAGATCAAGAATCAAGAAGTTTGCGGGGATAAATCGGTTGCAGTTAGCACAGGACCGGGATAATCGGAGATCCATGGGGGAGGCCTTTGCCCTGCAGTGGGTGTAGACAGGTTGGGGATGATGGTGATGACGAGCTTGGAAATGTGATCTCGGAAGAGCATGACTTGCCTGGTGTCAGGCAGGGATGGCAGGCTGCAGCCATGGTAACGCACACTCTTAACAAATGTGGTAGTGAAAAGGTGCCAAGTGCATGAAATCTGAAAATTAACCTTCTGAGAGACTGAGACAGGATGAAAGCCATCAATTCGTGGCTGATCGCTAGCTGGGTCTTGTATGCATACATATGTGTGTGTGTAACTGAGGTAGCCGACCTTCAAAGTAATATCCAGCAGGAGATTGGCTTTACCACTTTTCAGATGGCAGGCTTGTTGGTCTGTCTTTGAGGCAGCAATGGCACGTATTTGTGGCGTTGGGGTTGCCACCTGCGGCCAAATCGATTGGGAAAGGCCAACTGTCCTTTGACTTTCTGGACATTAAAGGGACCCGGAAACGCTTTTTCCACTCTTTTTTAAATCTTAAATTCTCTCAGAATGTAGTCAACAAACAAATCCAGTACTTAGAATAGGGGGTCACGAACTACCTCAGCCAAAAATTGCTCCTCTATCCATCAGATAACTTCAAAACTTGCCTAAAGGATTTTTCTCTCTTTCCCAATATTGGCGTTCTTTTAGCGTTTGATTTACGTCATTAGAGCAGTGTAACGGCTATTGGCCAGCTTCCTTTGAGTTGCAGAAATAAGCGCATTTGGTAGCTACTTAAATAAAGAAATTGCCACAAAAGCAAAGCAGAAATGAAAGGCGGATCTGCTGTGACGAAGACATCACACAGTGCTGCTCTGTGCTGGCAATAACTATAGATTTCACAATGCTTCCAGACCCGAAGGAAATGGGAAAGTGTTCATCGGGGGTGTTGCAGGGTCCCTTTAAAGAGCAGGTGATAAAACCTAATAGAAGACCCCCTAGTTGTAGTTTTTTATGAATGAAGAATCTTGGTGTAGGCATCATAGTTACCACTTTAGAAGCATTGAACCCCTGAACCTAGAAGCCACCAAAAGTAGTTTATATTTTAGGTGTGTGCTAAATGCATCTGCACATGAGCGTTTACACAAAAATTCAGAGATAGGTTACACACTGCCTTTTCACACCTAATATCCACCATGGTGCATTCTGTTTGTGTAATCTCTTGTAAAAAGGAGTGGAAGTTTGCTGTGTCACCCACATCTTGGGTGGCTTTATGCCTGGCCTTGAATTCTGCATTCCCTGTATGTTATACCCCTGTCAAACAGACCTATTTACCTAAGTGCACTTCCTCTGAGTGCACTCGTCTAAAATGTCATTTCGGCGCAGCTAAACAGCAAACGCGAATGGCACTGACCACTGAACACACTTTAAGCTGAGTGTATTCCGGAAACACACTTTACCCGAGCTGGCTTGCCGAGTGAGTTGTCTCGGCTGCAGGAGTCTTAAAATCGGGAAAACTAACATAAAAGAACGAGCGTTTAGATGTCTATAAATTATGTTAAAAGTTAATTATGGATATATTGCTGATTTGTTTTTACGAAAAGAGAAGCAGCGACGAGAAGGAAAATAATCGGATGTCGCCCAACGATGTGCCAGCACCTCCTGGTGAGGCGTTGTTCCATGACCGCTGTTCTCTGCGGTGTCCGCGTAGATAGTTTTTGTGGTCTTGTTCCTGTTTCAGTCTTTTCAGTTACAATCCATGCACCCTGATCATTTTCCCTCGAAGATAATGCTGCTGAGATTTGCTGTGCTATAACAGCTATAACGATGGTTTTGCTATAACAGCCAAATTGTGACCGGCGGTATTCGGTCACAGTCCCAACGGCGTTTTTTGTGTACTTGTGAGAGACGCCGATTGCAGTGTTGTTGAACAATGTTGAACAATGTAAACACAATAGAGTGTTTACATTGTTTCTCATGCGACAAACGGGTGGAATTTCTAGTAATTTTGGGGAATATTTACGCCAGCTATCGTCACTGACATCATGGCCAAGGGCACTTTATTTTGTCGTTTAGCAGCACGCAGCCAAAGTGTCACTCGGGGAGTCCGAGTGCAGTCAGCCTAAGTGCACTTAAATAGGCACGTTTGACAGGGGTATTACTGACAAACAATTAAGCACTGAATTTGATAGCACATATAGGATTTTTTTTGTTATTTTGATTTGTTCATATAATCCAAATTATCTCATCAAACGCTTCGCCCAGCTCATTTCATCCCGGGAATAGTACAAGCCTCGAACTTTATTCCCTTTTCTTTTAGATTGCTGCTTTTAGTGTTCACGTCACTTCATGACTATGCCTATGAACTTTTCTGTACTGTTGTTGCGTTATGCCACAAAAGTTTTGTATTACTCGATGTTATGTAACATTTGTCAATTTATTTGCATTCATTGTTCCTGATTGATCATCATGCTGCTGTTTTGCTGACTTGTAATGGGGTCGGGACCTCGTCAAGCTGTCCAGCTTTTAGTCCCGTACTCCTCCTTTTCAAAGGAAATAAAGCTGTTTGATTTGATTTTTTTGAAGAGCTCATTCCTGGTCTTTTTTTTTTCTGACAATCGTTGGGTCCTTTTGCTGAGTCTCCTGCTTCTCCCCCGCAGTTCTACGGGCGTCTGGACCTCCCTGAAGGCAAGCGGAAGGAGCTGCTCCGGAAGTGTTCCCGACACCGAGCGATGCACGCACCACCGCCCACGCCCGATCACTTCTGGGAGCTCGACTTCCCCGACACCCAGGAGTGCAGGGAGAGGGGTGCGTGTGTGGCCTGACCTTCAGACACATTTCATTTACCCATTCACTGGAGCTAGTAACACTTGGAACGATGTTTCAGTACATGTTGTACCGGATTAGTCTGTAGTATCACGAACCTTGGCCTTCCCTTGCACAACAAGCAGTGAAGAAACAAAGAGTAGCAATTGGTGTTTATTTATTTAATCAGTAGAGCAGCGAGGTAACAGGAGTTATCACAGTTGAAAGCGTCCAGTAAAATCGTTCGCTCTCTTAAACTACACTATGTTTACGTTAGCAGTCGTCCAGGTGTGAGTGTTTTGCACGCAAGAAAAGTTCAAGGCTTGAGGCGGTGGTGAAATACTTGTCTGCTTCCTGCCTTAGTGTTCTTTGTGTGTATATCGGTCCAGGATAATTTCCAGGAACGCAGTGGCACGCGCTGATTTTTTGGAGGCTACGTAGCCTAGCCCGTGCAGTATGTGCAGGAAGAGGTTAAGAAGGTTCATAGGATTTCCACATGGGCCACTGCATATGGGAAGTCTGGCTGTACACTTATCTCAATGTGACAGTACCCAAGTTTACATTTCGGTGCTTGAGATAATGCAAGGTGTTTTCGAGCTGTTATAAAGATGGGTTTTAAACCAGAAAGCATAGTGCATCAAGTTTCACATGGTGCGTCAGTTTAAAAAAATTCACGAGTAAAATAATTTTGTGGTTCAGGTGCCTGAAGGAAACAGACTTCCATATTCTGCGAAAGGGATATTCGGCCCCTGCCTCCGTTGAAACATGAGATTCTCAGAACTAGTAAAAGATAATTGTGTGGAAGGATGATAATCACTTGGTGCATAATGACTTTACCGGTGCAGTTATTGGGATTGACAACAAATTCTTGTTCTTGTGTAGAAACAGGCATAAGCGGTCTGCCTAACCCTTGGCTTTCAGCATACTGCAGCAACACGAAGTTTTATGTCGCTTAGTGTTCCTGATGTGACCTTTATGACCAGTTGGATGGGCAGTCAAAATAAACTTGGGGCTGTTTCTTTTGCAGGATACTTGAATGCCACCCAGAAGTACGTGCTCGGATCCAAGCGTCTATTCAGGGACGATGCGAAGTGATCAGGCGTCGATACTGGACAAGCTCAACCTGATGCTGTGGACATTAGTGGGCATCATTGTAGTTTTCTGACTGTCTCATGTGTTTTAACTGGAAACTGTGATAACAGAAGTGGCCCGCGTGTACGCAGGTGAACAGTCACAAGGACTCGCATGACGACGTACGCTGTGCTCATGAAAGGCGTTTGGTAGCTTGGGCTGGATACTAACTGTACTAATAATAGATTTCAACACTAATACGTCTCTCCTGTTTTGACAACGGCAGCTTTCAAACAGTGTCACAGTCGCACTCGGCCAATCTGGCATTGGTTGTAGGGGAGGTGTGAGTTTTAACAGCGACTGAAAGCCTCATGTTGCGGCACTTTGGACGTCAGCCTGATCTCGAGGTACGGTGAGGAAAGAATGAGCAAATGTATGTCTGCCTAGGACCTTTCAGACATGTCTTCGTGCTTCTTGTGCTTCGCTTTTCTCAGGCCTGAGCAGATATGTTTGCTCCGTTATTGTACACTTAAATATGCACAAACCAGCCCCTTTAGGCAATAAATATTGCTTCTACAAGCAAGACAGGCTGTTGTTTACCAAGCAGTGTGAAGCTGTGTGAAACTTGTGTTTGTGTGCCTAACTCGGTGCCTAGAAGTTAATCGGACCTGAGGACTCCATCACTCCAAGCTGATAAGCAGTTGCAGCGGAGCTTTCATTCGGACGTTGCTAACCTGTTTGCACTGTGATCAAATGCTAACCTTCTGCCCTAGCCCAGGATATTTCGAGTTCACGATGGCCATAGTTTACATGCTAGTTCATGATTGTCAAGGTTTTTGTTAAGTAGAACATGTGGTTTCTGTTGCCACATATTATATACTTACAGTACTCATGTTATCCGTAATGCTGTTTAGAATGGGCTTCACGATTGTACATTACCTGCTTACACAAAGTTAAGGTTCATCTGCATTTAGAACTTATTTATGTGTTGCTCAATTTGCATGCAAGGGGACTTGATACTTTTAATCACCCCATAGCATGAGTTGGCAAAGGTGTTAAGGCAAGGGGATTTTAGCAGTGTGCATGTTGTACTATGTTTTTTTTTTACCTTCTTGAGGATGACTGCCCTCGGTACATACGAATAATTACCAATATATGCAGGAAATAAAAATGCTGCAACTCTGGACAAGAAACTGACTGGCTTTGCCTGAATTAGTTTTTTTACTGTTCACGGCTTTCTTTTGAATTACTTGAAACACTACCACCCACCACACTCCATCGTCTTACATGGATCTGTTATACTTTTGCCTCCTCTCTACGTTTCACCTCACCGCCTAATGACCCTGGAAATCATCCCTGCATCGACGCCCCATCAACTGGATCCAGACACACTTTGTAACGTACTCAGTTTGTCACTCAGAGGTAGCCTGGCAGCCTAGAGGTGGAGAGCCTAAAACTATCAAGGGTGGATAGCCCGAAACTATAGCAAAGGTGGATAGCCTAAAACTGTCAACCACTGTGTCACTCACTGTATGGTTCATGTCCTTTGTCCGGCCGCCATGTAACAATGTGTTTCCACCTAATTTAGAATAAAACCAGTTGTAAATATTCCGTCTTCATGTAAAGGTGTCTGTTTTACAGCAAAGCTGGCTAGGTTCCGAAAAAAAAAAAAGTTCTCCATTGTGGCTTCCTAAAATATATTCCCGGGTAGGTTTGTGCTGATGGGCTAGTGTATTGTGTTTTCTTCGTGAAGGGTTCCTGGTGTGATGTTTTCGTCGGTGGTTTTTCCATCCAGCCTGAAGGGCTTCCAGAACGACATTTTGGCCTGTGTCTTTCACATCTAAGCACGCACACATCACTGGTTGCCAATTTATGCATGCACGGGGTGGGGGAGTTGCATGTGCAGCTGGGCTTTATGTGCTGTGCAGCTCATGTGTTTTGTGTTTCGGTGCATGAGCTGCATTGACCTGCTTGCAAGTGATGGCTTCTGCTATGGCAGCCCTACAAACTTTCTACCTCACCTTTTATCTTCCCCCTATCCCCACCTTCACACTACATTGTATGCAGGTGTACCTTGTGATTGGGTACAATGTTAGCCTCAGTGCATTCTTTCCTTCTCATTTCTTTTTGAATCAATAAACAAGTTACAACGACACCGATGACAGGCCCATTGTGCTGGTGGGAGATGGATGTCTCGCGGCCTGATGCGACCAGACTACTGTCCTCTGATCGTGTCCTCTGTGTTGGCGAGTTACGCAGACACAGGGGTGGAACAGGGTCCGTGGGTTTGGGAGTAGTCCTGGGGGCAGGCGAAAGTGCCTTTTGTAGCAGGCTTGGAGCAGCCAGAAAGGAATTTTTGGAGCAGGTTTGCAGCAGCCAGAATTGCCATTTGGAGGAGATGTAACAACATTTCACAGCGTTATGGTATATCCCTAAACCCCTACAGGCCGCTGTGCAAGTCCCCTGCCAAGAACCTTTTATCTGTCTACTATCTCAGGCATTCTACCATGCACTAGAACCTACTCTGAATCAGGAACGCAGTTCCTGTACTATATCTGGAGGTTTACAAAATGCGGAGTCACCTACCCTCGGCCCCAGTGAGTGCGCCGCGTTATTACCGTTCGAAGGCCAAACCTCACGCGCAAAGTGGAAAGAGATCAGACAATAGGCCTTGCTTCGTGTCCGGCAAACGGCAGTGTTTATGCGACCCCATGGCGGCGTTCCGTAAAATGAGGTTTTTGCTTGCATCTTTTCTATCAAACAGCGCTTTCAGTGCGTGCAAAGCTGAACACGCCTTTTTCTTTGCCCCTCACAGGGTTGCGAGTCGGCAAACTTGTGCTACAGACTACGTAACTAGAGCGTGTCAGAAGGCCCGATTAATATTCGACCATCCTCCACTAAGCGAGGCTAACCCCTAAGTTGAATTGGATTGAATTGAAGTTTATTTGTTCTTTCCTGAATAAAGAAACACGGGGGGAAGGCGAAAGGCAACCAGCCTTCCTTCCGTTTCACAGGTAGTTCATTTCAAGTTTCAGATTCATTTCCGTTTCAAGTTCACAGGCGAAAATGAGTAATTACCTTAAAACAAAAGCGCACCGAATAAACAAGCGAGGGCAAAGCGGATCCCTCTTTATAGATGTAGCAACGGAAAGTTGCTGGCAGCAAAGCTAGGGTCGTCTAAAATGGGCAACTTAATTGATGTTCACCTCCAATCAACTGCAACCTTTCATGTGGATATTATTCTATTTGCGATGAGAAGCAAAAACTATTTACTTTTGGTCATTTTTCATTGATTGTGGCACAGCGGCCGAACCGCCAAACACAACCGTGCAAATGCAACACAGAAATTCAAACAGATGGCGCGCACTGCCTGCGGCCTTATGGCTAAGCCTAAGCCTAGTTCCTTAGCCGCTCAGAGCCTTGATGAAACCGAAACCATAAACGCCTTGATAAAACCAAAAACACGCTGTTTTAGCTAAGTTTTTGGGCGCTGGGTATCATGGCGGTCATATCTGGCGGCTTAATTCAGACGCTGCGGCGCAGGACGGCGCTGATAAACGAGTTTGGAGCAACAGGGACGGTTCAGCGCAGGATGGCGCAGGTGAGCAAGTTTGGCGCGCAATGGCGCAGCTCTTCCACCCCTGCAGACAGCAAGATGCCTGCAATGCGGGAGGGAATCGGACAGCCCCATTTTGTTTGTCGGCTAGAATAAAGCTCGGATCCTTCTAAGTTCCGCTCAGCTGATTGGCTAAGTGTGCTCAATCGCAAAATACAAACATGCTTTGTTTCGGGCACTCAGCTTTGCTGGTCATTTTTCACAGTGGAAATTTGGCACTGAATTTTCTTTCGTGTCTGTTTCTATGCTAGCTCCTTGTGCAACCCCCTCAATGATGTTCCACGACCAAATAGACCGACACAAAGCTTTTACTTAAGATAAACAATGGTTCGACTGGACTCGGAGCCTGACTGATTGAATAAATTTTATTAAAGTAAAGATGGTGGAAAAGAGGGAAGGGGAGAAAAAGATGCGAGAATCACAGGTGGAACCTTTTGTCTTTCACCTCACGGCACACGCCTGGAGCGAGCGTGCACGTGAGTGGGGCTGCCACTGCCTGCAGGTGCGGCTGCACCCTGAGAACCCTCGCGAAGTGGAAAAGCTAGCTTGCAGTTTGAGTTGCCCAGCATCCAACACAGGACTCCTTCGTGAAAAAAAATTTAGCACCAGTGAAGTGCGCCCTGACCATGTTCGCCCACAGGTTCGAACATGGTCTGGCACATTGAATTTAATGTTAACATATCATCATCATCAACCTGTCTACGTCCACTGCAGGGCAAAGGCCTCTCCGATAGATCTCCAATTATTCCGGTCATGTGCTAACAGCGACTAATTTATCCCCGCAAACTTCTTGATATCATCTGCCATCTAACTTTGTGCCGCCCCCTGCCACGCTTGCATCTTGCCTTCGCATTACATGCCCTGCCAACACTAATTCTTAATTTCTGCTAATACGTCCTTAAACACACGTTTGTTCCCTGACCCACTCCGCTCTTTTCTTGTCCCTTAATGTCCCACCTATCATCTTCCCTTCCATTGCTCACTGAGTTGCCCTCCATATTAGTTGAACCTTTTTAATGAGCCTCCAAGTCGCGGCCCCGTAAGTGAGTACTGGTAAGATGCAGCTGTCATGCACTTTCAAATTCTTCAGGGACAATAGTAGGCTGGCATTCATTATCCGAGAATGCCTGCGGAATGCACTGCACTCCATTCGTATCCTTCTAATTATCTCTCCCTCATGGGGGGAAGGGGGGGATCGGTGTCACTGCTTGGCCTAAGTAGATATATTCGCTTACCACTTCCACTGCCTCGCCACTGTTACGAATCAGCGGGCCGCGATGCTTCGCGCTTTGTGCAACACTCCTCGGCTGTGTGGTGAAGCCTTCACTACGTGTGCCTTTCGAGTGGGCCTCCCTGCCGGTAACTCACGCTTGCAGCCGACGGATTCAAACAAGCTGCTACACGTCTGGATCGCTGGCGCCTCGCTATCGGCGTGCGTGATAAAACTTCGGTGGCGGCCGACGCAACACGCAGAGACTTGTCCGAAAGGACGCGGAAGCTGTTGCGGAGACCCCCTCTCTCCCCTCTTTCGGACTCAACGTGCGCCGCTACTACCGACCGCTCACGAACTCTGGAAAGAGTGTTTTGTGTGTCTGTGCCGTTCGTGTCGTGTGCACAATCTAGAGGGAACGCTTGTTTGACCGTTAGCGCTTTGGGTATAAATAAGACCCCCCCCCCCCCCCCCAAGCGCTGTAGTTCATTCCTGCTTGAGCAGTGAACCAATGCTGTCACTCTGCTCGAGTCCTGTAACCTCGCCCGTCGGGGCATTGTTCTTGTCTGGCTTCGGCCATCTCTCGCCATGAAGTAAACAATTTAAGTTTGCCTTCGGCTTCTGGTCTTCTTCAAGGCTGCAACATTGGCTGGCCGCTCGCTTCACCACGCTACCACACGCATGTCGGAGGCGACGGAGATCGGCTCGGGTACGCCTGCTCGTATGCAACACCACCTATCTCAAACCGCTATGCTCTCCCGAGGCTATTGAGCATTACTTAGGTTTTCTGCATATTAATCAGGCCCACGATTCAACTCTGCTTGTGCAGTGCGGTAAGCATGCTTGCAATTCGTCCCCCGAGTTACTTAGCGGGGTTACTGAGGTATGCCCCATTAACCCCTACGCCCACCTGTTCCCAATCCATTGGTCTGAACACCTCTTGTAAACATGCTGTGAATAACATTGGAGAGACTGTGTCTCCTTGTCTGACGCCCTTACTTATCGGTACTTTACTGCTCTACTTATGGAGCACGATGGTAGCTGTGGACCCATTGGAGATACCTTCTAGTATTCTCACGTAATGCTCGTCTACACCCTGATTCCGCAATGCCTGAACGACTGCTGAGGTCTCGACCGAGTTAAATGCTTTCTCATAATCTAGTGAGGTTCTGAAATCTAGCTCTGTCAAATTAAACAAAGCTGTACTTTGTCTTGATAGCCCCTTCAAGAAATACTGATATGCGTGCCAGCAAGTTACTGCTGCAGGGAATCGTGTTGTACAGTGCTCACGGATTGAAACGCGACACCGAGAACGCGCGGCCACCGGTACATGCAGCGTCGCCCGCTGACGCCCGCGGAAGCTAGGCGTTCCACTTTGGCACACCGTGTACCGGTGGCCGCGCGCTCTCGGTGTCGCGTTTCAATCCGTGAGCACTGTACATGGAGCAAGGTGCAAATGTAAGCCGCTTTTCACTGGACCATAGTTTTGTTACGTTCAAGAGAGAGAGAGAGATAAACGTTTGATTAAAGCGAGCAGGTTTGGCACTAGATGGCAGGGCATCAGCCATGTGCAGGGCGTCCTTACTCCGGGATGCCCTGGTCGTGACTGTGAGCCCGGGCTCAAGCGACGACTTCTTGTTGCGCCACAAGGTCCGAGCTGGTGAGCCGGTCCGCCTAGTAGGTAACGTTGGGAATGGGCGATAAAGGCGGGGATGGCTGGCACTCCCACACCAGGTGGTAAAGGGTGCCAGGGGGTAAAGGCATAGACACTGATCATGTAGTGGTGCATTTTGCTAAGGAGGGAACAGTGGGAATATGATTAGGTTTGTAAGAATAGCGGCTTTGTGCAGGGCGAGGGGGAAGATTTCTGCGGTGGCTCGGGCGGTAGTGGGTGAGGACGTCACTGTGGGTGGGAGGGGTATTAGGGGGCAAAACAGACGAAGACGCAGTAGACACAAAGATCACATACAGGTGCTTTGTGTCTGCTTCGTCTTCGTTTGTTTTGCGCCCCTTTTTATTCTTTATAATAAGCATGAACCAACAAGTTTTGTTAAGTGAGAGGTGTACTGAGCGAGAAGGTTTCCCGTCGGAGACGTCCTGGTGAGCATACTCGCAGGCAGCGGCGTGGGCCGCCTCATTCCCGAAAAGGTCAGGGTGACCGGGTGCCCAGGTGCGGTGCATGTCGGGAAGGTTGGGATGAACCTAAATGATACAGAGGGCCGCGGGTGTAATGCTGCTCCGGAAATATCAGGGCATGATTCTTGCGAGTAACTAAGCGCGGTTCACAGTTTACGCTGTAGTGGTGATTCGTTGGGGTACAGATAGTGGATGCCGAAAGCTGCTGAAATCGGTGGTGGGAAATGACGATAGCGTTGTGCTCGGTATGTAGACTTATGCGTGCTGTCCGTGTATCGGGTGGTAGAGTTAGTGGCGTGTAGTAGGTACAACGCGGCCGCACGAGTGGCTCGATGGGTGCATTTGTTTCCTAAGTACATGTTCCTGGGTATAAAATCTCCCGGGAGATACACGGAGCCTTTGCCATGATGAGGGTGCATGAAGGCGAGTGTTCGCTACGCGTAATACAGTTTTAGAGGAATCGTTCCAACTTAAGCACGTGGCACTGGCATGACCTTCCCTAGCCTCACATGCCGCCCTTGTATTTTTCCCTCCTCCACTTTCCGAAATGTTTTGTTCCTGTGCTTTTTCTAGTATATATGGTCACAAGAAGACAAAGAGGAGGGACGTGGAGTATAGTGCTATGGTCTTGACCTACGAAGAAGAAAGAGCGGAGTGCGGCACGTAGCCCGTCAGGGCCCTCTCATGTAGAGCTGTGAACGGGCCGAAAATTTGGGCCCGAGCCCAGCCCGGGCCCGGTGCTTATCGCAGTAGGCCCGGCCCGACCCGACGAAGAAGGCCGACGGGCCGTCCCGGCCCGGCCCGGCCCGGCCCGAGACCTTAACCTTATGGCCCGGGCCCGGGCCGGCCCGGCTGCGTGTTTCCAACCCAAATACTGCAGGTGCCCGCTCCTGATTGGGGCACGTTTGGAAGCGAAAACTACCTAAAGTTGGTAAAATGCACCGTAAGGGAAATGATAACAGGCAAAACCAACATTAAACGGGCAAAACAACCCCAATTAAACATAGCAATCATGCACATATCCCTACCGCAGCTGTCCTTCGCTCAGCTACATACGAAAGAATTGAAATCGACATAAAGGTGACCGAACCGCCCAACCTAAAAAAAAAGATGAGCCAAAAACCCCCCAACCACGGTCAAATTCATGGTAATGAAAAATATTCAAGAAAAGTAGCCGAAACCGAAATGGCCCAAACCACTGAAAAGTAAAAAAAAAAAAAAAAGAGCTGGAGCTCACCTAACGGGAACAAAACCACCCAGAATTTTGTGTAGAATTTCATAATGTTCCATAAATAAATTAAAACAAGCAATAAAAATAGAATGCACCTTGGGCATTTGAACCAGATTCTTGCGATTTCTATCCAGAAATGGAACCTGTATGCCAGGGGACCAGCCGGTTCGTGTTTGTTTAAAAAGGGTGTGTACTTGCTTTGTTGTTTCGTCCGTATACGTTTCCTTTTCACAAGAGTATATAGGGCTGTCGGACTCGGTCCCTTCTTTTTATCGAGACGCAAAGTACATGCGTGCATTATGCACATTTTATCGTTGCCGCTTCACTACGTTCTATACCGACTCATATCGCTTATCTATAAAGTTCCAATCATATTAAGTGTTGCTGTTTATGCGGCTGTTGGCGCATTTAAACCGCCCTACTCCCCTGTTGCGCTTTTCCTTTCGTCTTCGTCTGCCGGCCACGACGCCCGAGGGCACAGACCACCTGCTACCACCAGCTACGCTCGCCACGATGTTCTCCCGCCGAAACAAAGAGCAAAACTAAAGTTGAATTGTCACCTCAGTCTTTGACAGCTTCACTTTGGTTGGCTCAGAGAAGGAAACGCAACTCTGAATAGAGCACTGCTACAGAAAACACATGGAGACACAGGTTTCTCTAGCAGTGTTTGCAGTTCAAAGTGTTCCATCTTGAAAATTTGTTTTCGCCCGAACTTAGAGGTGGAAACTAGTCACGCTGAATTGTAATTCGTTGCACTTCCCTAGGCAGTGTGTCGCTGAGCCGCATGTGTTGCGCAGTTCATCCCAAGACATGCAGTTGCAGATATCTCACACTTACCGGCTTGCCATACGCCCACATGTTCCTCAGGGCCTAACGATAAGTCCCGCGGAATGTAAAAAGAAACCTGACCCGTGCTTTTACCGCGTCAGCAACATGTAGTTTGTGTGATATCATAGAAAACCTAAGTATTGGTTCACTGTGACGGGCCAGCCCAGGCCTTCAGGACGGCCCGGCCCGTCCGAAGCATTTACATTTCGGCCCGAGTCCGGCCCGGGCCCGGGTGAAAAGTAAGTCGGGTGGTCCGAGCCCGGCCCGCGGGCCGGGCCGGGCCGGGGCTTTCGGGTAAGCCCGAGCCCGTGCACACCTCTACTTTCATGGTCCAAATCTTTCAAATACATCGTATCACCCTAACCGCGGTTCGTCGCACCCGTCCTTCCGTCACGTAACAATACGTTTCAGCCTAATTTACAAGCTCAGTTGTCAGTTGTAAGTACACTTCCCGTAAAAATGTACGTTTTTTTGCGCCTATTTTCGTATCCCCTTAATCTTTCACCACCAAGTAGCCCTACACCTGGCTTTACTTACGACAAAAATGGGTCACCTGGCGGCACACGCCTCGAGCTAGAGTTCGAATGTAGCTGCCACTGCCTGTAGGTGTGGCTGCCCCGTGAGAGCCGGCGCGAAGCGGGAAAGGCAGCTTGCGGGTTGAGTTGCCCACCATCCAACACAAGCCTACATTTTGCAAGCGGATGTAGAGCCGATGGAGTGCACTACTGTTCTGCGACGTCTCGAACATGGTCTTAAACATAAAATTCAGATGGAATTCCGCCGGTAATGTCTGGGCGAGCCTCGCCTCAACCGTGAGCCGTGCACAAGCGTCGCATTTCTACATGGCACGTCTCCGTAACGGGCTTAAAAGTTGTCATTGGCTCACAAAACCGTAATTATTGTTCCTAACACAGACTATTAAAGTTGATTCATTGATATAGAATTATCGCTAAAAAAAGGCGGATCCCACTTTGTGATTCCATGTAAAGCGATCGCTTTCATCGTGACAAACCTAGGTTGAAATGGACTTGCGTATGACATTTTTTAGATTGTTATATAGCAAGTGAATGAAGAGATACGAGACGTAAGCAGATACATTCAACGTCTCAATCTCCCTGCCGCTTTCTGGCCGGCCCGCTGTGGCGGTATGGGCAGGCCAGACTTATCAAATGCAACTTCCGAAAGCGTGCCCCCCCCCCCCCCCCTCCCCGCCTCATCCCCCCAGCGACTCGCTTTCCTGGCATCGCAGTAGCGATGCGCGGTGGCGAGCCCTACGTGGTGCAATATGAAACCCAGTGACACATCCGGCAAGGTTGAAACACATGATCGAACTGTGAAAGGATGCCCGGCGGTGATGACGGCCGCCGAGAACGAGAAGTCGTGGGTTATCCAGCGTACCCAGCGGCGCATTCCGGCCAGGAAGCAGAAACAGCACCACCCGCAGCTCCCCGGGAAACCACTGGAAGATTTAAATAAAGCTTCGCTTTAAAACGTTTCTGTCAGAAATTCTTTTAAACCTTCATGCGCCCTTAAACAAGAAAGACATAATGTTGTCTCTGTGGGTGCCCTTGTGTTAAGGAGCGAAAAGAAGCCATGTTGCAAGCCAGGCCAAGTAAAACAGTAAGGATTCTAGCTGCGATGGCGCTCCCATGACGACACGGTAGTGCCGCGACAGTATCGTTTTAATATATCATCATCATCATCATCATCACCACCAGCCTATCTACGCCCACTGCAGGGCAAAGGCCTCTCCCATTAATCTCCAATTATCCCGGTGCTGTGCTAACTGCGACCAATTTATCCCCGGAAACTTCTTGATCTCATCTGCCCATCTAATTTTCTGCCGCCCCCTGCAACGCTTGCCTTCTCTAGAGATCAACTCTGTTACCCTTAATGTCCTACTGTGATCTTGCTTTCGCATTACATGCCCTGCCCACGTCCATTTTTTCTTCGTAATTCCTACTAATGTGTCATTAACACGCGTTTGTTCCCTGATCCACTCCGCTCTCTTCTTGTCCCTTAATGTTGCACCTATCATCTCCCGTTCCATTGCTCGCTGAGTCGTCCTCAACATAATTTGAACCCTCTTAGTGAGCCTCCAAGTTTCTACCCCGTAGGTGAGTACTGGTAAGATGCAGCTGTTATACACTTTCTTCTTCAGGGACAATGGAAGGCTACCATTCATTATCTGAGAATGCCTGCCGAATGCACTCCACCCCATTCTTATCCTTCTAATTATCTCTCCCTCATGGTTGGGATCCGGGGTCACAACTTGGCCTAAGTAGATATATTCGCTTACCACTTCCACTGCCTCGCCACCTATCTCAAACCGCTGTGCTGTCCCGAGGTTATTGATCATTACTTTAGTTTTCTGCATATTAATTTTCAGGCCCACGGTTCTACTCTCTTTGTCCAGTGCGGTAAGCACGCGTTGCAGTTCGTCCCCCGAGTTACTTAGCAAGGCAACGTCATCTGCAAATCTGAGGTTACTGAGGTATTCTCCATTAACCCTTACTCCCACCTGTTCACAATCCAGTGTTCTGAATACTTCTTGTCAACATGCTGTGAATAGCGTTGGAGAGATTGTGTCACCTTGTCTGACACCCTTTCTTAGGTGCAGTGGTGCAGCGGTGGCGTAGAGGTAGAGCATCCGCCTTGCGTGCAGAAGGACTGTGGTTCGAATCCCGGGGCCGGACAATTCCCACCGGATTAAAAAAAAATCCGCGTGTTGATGGAATTGCAGGATGAGGCTTAGGGTGCGGCCTGACTCCGGCGACCATTGCCGGTAACGCACTCCCTCACCAGAGCAGGATTGGCCGCCCTTGTGTAGTAATGGCCACAACCTCCCATGAATACGCGAATTAATATAGTATATTACTATGAAACTACGGTCCCGCAGGCCACTGTCACCGCAGATTGCGACACAAATTTCCCGAATTGTGGTGACCTTAGTTGTTTTAAGTGCGGCAAGAAGGGCCGCATGACCGCTGCGTGCTTGGCTGTACAAGGCTAACGCCGTCAAGTGTGGTGCGTGGGTGGGTTTAGCTGCGGTGGTGATGGGGGATTTATTTGCTCGTTCGGCGGCATTATTCAACTCCCTTCATTTTTAGTGCACCAGCGTGGACGGCCACCTCTGCTGCCGACCGACTCCGGTTATTCTGACTAACGAGAAAAACAATGCCGACACCTCCCCTTCTACTAGACGCAGAGGAGGCCAGAAATCACAGGAAAATCCAGACCAATGCCTACCCACATAAGTCCAGATTAGCACTTATGTTACCGGATAAGCATAATGAAGAATGCCATAAATGCGATCAGAAGGCAGGCCTCTTCCACACTATATGCAACTGCCCGACCATATGGCAACAGAATAATTATAACACACCGATAGAGTGCTGGGACCTCTCCAGTCAGCGAGAACTGCTGGAGAGAGCCACGCTAGGGGCTTTCGACACTGGAGTCCTGGAAATAGGATTCCACCTTTAACTCCACCCCCTCCCCCTCAATCATTGTCGTAAATAAAGTTTACTACTACTACTACTACTACTACTACTGCTATACTGCCGAGTTTGAGCTCGCGCTGCGAAGCAACTTGTGCTATGGAACGCTTCCGAAGAAGGAACACCTCCCGCTCCTGCCGTGTTTAGCTTCCGAAGGAGCGTAGTTTCTGTTGCTGACGCTGGCTTTTTTTAAAGACGAAATCAGCAACAGTACCCCACAGTGACCTCAAGCTACACATCAGACAACACCTTCGCGAAAGATGGCAAGCACTCTGGAATCAACAGACAACAAACTACACATAATAAAGCCACTCTTGGACCATACACCACTGACACACACAACAGACACACTGATGTGGCCCTTGCTAGGTTACGGATAGGCCAAACTCATATAACACACTCCCATTTGCTCACAGGATCTCCGAGACCCCTGTGTAGCGGGTGTGAAGAGGCCCTATCCGTAATCCACGTACTACTCCAATGCAAAGCACTCGACACAACACGACACAAACACTTCACCCAACTTTACAGACAACACATCCCGTTACATCCAGCGTTTTTCCTTTCTGATGATCCTACAATTTCTGTCAAGCGCGTTTCTAAATATTTAGCAGTAGTTAAATTCTTAGACTTAATTTCATACCACGCATGATCACACCTGGCCTTATACACCAGCCATCCTCACTGTCTTTTATTGATTCTACTTTTGTTCTTGCTTACTGATTTTAGTGGTTACGTTCTCACCTCTCATATTTAACCACTGTTTTGGCGCTCTTTGCCCCAGTTGGCCTTGCGCACGCCTTAGTAGCGTGGGACGCCAGAAGACCACCAGTATTGTCAGATTACCCAGTCCCCATAGCACCCTGGCAGCGACCAGCAATTGATACTTCTACGCACAGCAGACCTATAGAGCGTGCTAATACTCTATTGCGACAGCGACGAATCCGACGCCTCGAAAGGGATCGCCTTCAGAACGAAGTGGACATTTTCACGGACGCAAGCGTAAACCAGTACGGCGCGGGCCTTGCTTGGACATGCCCTGAGGCACCGGTTCTCTCAGGGTACACTACCATACTTGGCAAAGAACTTTCCAGCCTCGATGCGGAGCTGTACGCTATTAACAACGCAGTGTCAGCTATCGCTTTTGACTGTGACCCACCTCTACCGCCCTCCATACGCATACTCACAGATTCGTACGAGGCCCTCACAGCTTTGCGATCGTATGATTCGACCCACCCTGTCGTCCACGAAATTCTGTTTCAAATTCAACTCCTCAAACGGAACAACACCAACATCCGCGTCGACTGGGTGCCTGGCCACGAACCATTTTCTTCAGGCAACCAGGCGGCTCATGTGGCCGCTCAGGAGAGTTCCCCCTCTTATCCTCCACTGGTGCCTGGGGTAAGGCCGTCGCGGTCCCCCTCTACCTCCCCAGCGATGCGTATTCATCAGCACAAGAAGGACCGACGCACACGTCTAAAAGCCCTAACTCCAGCTGGCTACCTCAGCCGCCTACCTCCTATTCCCCGCTCAGGCGAAATTTTTATTAACAAATATATTGCAAATTCAGCATACACACCTGAAACACTTCGCAAGTGGTACACCCCTCAGCTGCCCCCTCGATGTCCTTACTGCCGTGCCACCACTCCATCAGACCTCGCACACCTAGTTTGGTGGTGCCCAGCTTTCGCCACGCACCGTACATTTAAATCTCCCCAACCCCATCCCGATCCACAACAAACTGATGCACAACTATTATATGAAATAGCGGTTTATTCATTTAAAAGCGGTCTGGCACGGGTTGTTTGAGCGGGTCCTCCCCCGAACGAACTGGTGTATGTGCTCTAACCCTATTGCGATCACCATGAACTGGCCCATGAATTGCAGGTTCTAAGAACTGGCCCAGTTATTGAGTCTACTGAGAACAACCAGCATTTATTTTTTTTTTTTTTCTCTTACCCTCCCTCCCCATTCCTTTCCCCCATCGTGACCAGTGGTCATCCTTTTCTATTAAAGGCTGTCTCTCTCTCTCCATTAACATCCAACCATCATCATCATTAAAGACGGAATCCTTAGATTTCTATGTGCCATGGAACGCGTGAGGTACAGAAGAGCGTACAGAATATCGGATCGCGAGCTGGGAAGCGCGCGCCGGGAAAGGGAAATGGCAGTTCCGGAGGAGGGATATGAGAAAAGGTGACGGTGCTGCAGAATGTTCTAGACGCGCCTTGTACAGCTCGCCGCGTGACACAGCTTCATTCCACATCCCTGTGGGTGACGACGCGCCGGGTCCTAGTCGCGAAAGGGAAGACCGAGAAAGTGCGCCATGGCGGAAGAGGCTAGAGCAGCTCTAAATGCCTCTCGCCGTAACCGTAGTGCGAATGAAACGGCTATGGGTAAAGCTGCGGCAGTGTCCCCACCAGAGCAATAGGGAAGCTCAACGGAAAATTCAACAGCATATCAACAGAGATATAGCTAGGCTTTCGCTTTCACATTCTTAGGAATTTCTATGCAGCATCCACAGTAATTATTGCTCAATAATACGGTCCATCTGAGGCTTTCTCCTTAAAATTAATGGCATCCTAGACATAGGAAGCTTTTTTTTTTTTTTTAAGCTGCGTGTTTTACGCGCTGAAGCTCCACCCTGGCTATGAGGCGCGCCGTAGTAGAGGGCTCCGGAAATACTTGTACCATTTGGGGATATAAAATTGTCTTCGCAAATATAAGACAGGAAATTAGTACACAATGAATATTTACAGTGTTTCTTTATTACAAAATTCCTGGATGCTTGGTTTTTCGATAGCAAATGATATTCTACATGTACTGCAAAACAACGCGTACCGCCTGCTGTTGCCCGCGCCACCTCCGGGCGGCCTATGAGAAATCACGCGGCAACAGCAAAGAAAGGTTCCACTAGCTGGGTTTCACGTTCTGCTTGGAACGCTCGTGGAGCACGGCAACGCGGTTCTATAAACCTTGAAGTGGGCCGCCTAGATTCACGCGCGTCTCCGCCGTACTACAGCGCTGGCATCGAGGAACCCCGCCTGTAGCAGTGGAACGCGGTAAATTCAAATCGCCTTGAGCAAACCTTTAGTGTGTTTACCTTGGGATGAGCGCGACGGAACAGGAACAGCATGAGAGGTGAGCGGGAAAGCGAAGGGGGAGATTTCCTTGGCAAATGTCAACGAAGACTATCGTCTTTTGGCGACATTTGCAACGAAAGGGGCAGATATTCGGCCAATTTTTTTCATTCCTTTTTGCGGCATTGCGGCATTGCGGAAGCAAAATACATTTTTTATCCGGCATGCCGACATAGTTGCCCTGAGAAGGCTGCATATCAGTGGGAAGTATATCGAAGACGGGAGGAACGAATAAAGAAAAAAGAAACGAGCGTGGCCGTTATCGCTTCTGATGGTAGTGCGCGCACTGCATGGAACAGCCAAGGGAGATGCAAACGTACCATAATCTCGTTGTGGCTTATGCTAAAAAATTTGCCGCGTATCTGCTCCTTTCGTTGCTAATGTCGCCAAAAGACGATAGTCTTTGTAGAGACATTTGCCAAGGAAATGCCCCCCTTTGCTTTCCCGCTCACCTCTCATGCTGTTCCTGTACCGTCGCACTCATCCCAAGGTAAACACACTAAAGGTTTGCGCAAGGCGATTTGAATTTACCGCGTTCCACTCTACAGGCCGGGTTCCTCGATGCCAGCGCTGCAGTACGGCGGAGACGCGCGTGAATGGAGGTGGCCGACTACAAGGTTTATAGAACCACGTGGCCGTGCTCCACGTGCGTTCCAAGCAGAACGTGGAACCTAGATAGTGGAACCTTTCGTTGCTGTTGCCGCGTGATTTTTCATATGCCGCCAGGAGGCGGCGGTTTTCTGCAGTAGATGTAGAATATCATTTGTTGTCGAAAAACCGAACATTCATGACTTTTTAAATAAAGGAACACTGTAAATATCCCTTGTGTACTAATTTCCTGTCTTATATTTGCGTAATGTCGTGTTCTTGTTCAACAAAGTTGACAAGTATGAACATATAAACCGGGCTTAGACGTTTACATTTGTCTGTGAGTATATAAGACTATTGCACAATGTCAATTTTACTTTGGCCCGGTGGCTGAATCGAGTTACAGACAGACAGACGGACAGACAGACAGACAAAAATTTGTGGGTTTAAGTAGCCCAAGAAAGGCTATCGTCTTTAAAAGTGTCCCGTAACGGCACTGTCGTCTCCGTCGGTCGGCACTCCCGCGATAACCTTCACATTATAGAAACTGTCTTTTTTCATTACTACAGTGAGCTCTTCGCAAAACATGAAGTTAATTATGAAATTTTTAAGCCAGATTTTTTGAAGTTAATGTCAAGATTAGATGAAGAAACAAAAGAATACTTGAAAGTCCCCATTTCTCTTGATGAAGTCGTGAAAGCTATAGAGAATCTAAATCCTAGAAAATCCCCTGGACCGGATGGTTTAACGGCTGCTTTTTATAAGAAATTTAAGAATGAAATTGCGCCGGGGCTGCAAATGGTTTTTAATGAGGCATAGGATCTCGACACACTACCCCCATCCTTCTCTACGTCACACACTGTACTGATCCCCAAAACGGACGATGCCGTCAAACTCAGAGATGTAAAATCTTACCGGCCTATATGCTTAACAAATGTAGACTATAAAATTTTAATGAAAGTGTTAGCTAGCAGGCTCCAAACAGTAATGCAAGATATTGTAGGTTCACACCAGACTTGTGGGATCAGAGGGCGGACTATATTCACGAATGTAAATAAGGCGCGTTGTATTCTGGAGTGTTGTGATGCCACACAATCTGGGGTCGCAATGCTCCAGATTGACTTGGAGAAGGCTTTCGATCGTGTGCCGCACGATATTTTATTTCAAATTTTAGAGTACGTTAATGTCGGCAAAGTTATTCGAAATGGAGTGCGTATGGCGTACAGTAAATGCACAACTCGTCTTATAGTTAATAAGGCAGTTGGAAAAAGAGTTCAGGTGCAGCGATCGGTGAGGCAAGCATGCCCGTTATCCCCCTCCTTTTCTGCATATATATTGAGACGGTTTGCTTAAGTGTCATTAAAAGCAGTAACAATCAAGGTTTTCGATTGCAAATGACGAAAGTTCGACTGCTAGTGTACGCGGATGACATTGCAGTATTCTGCACTTATAAATAAAGCATTCTCGAGGTAGTACAAACCGTGAAATACTTTTGCTTGGCTAGCGGTGGTGCAGTAAACATGCTTAGGCTTTTGGCATGGCGAATGGCAGTCCACGCCAAGCGTTTTCGCCAACATCCAGTGGGTCACGAGTCCTGTTAAGCCCCTGGGGGTGCCACTAGACAGTTATCAAGACAGTCACCCTTACTGGATCAAGCCCGCTTTTCTGATGGAGGCGAAAAGCAAAAACGCCCGTGTGTACGAGATTTCGGAGCACGATAAAGATCCCCAGGTGGTCAAAATTAATCCGGAGCCCTCCACTACGGCGCGCCTCATCGCCTGCGTTGCGTCGGCGCGTTAAACCCTACAATCATCATCATTACTGGGCCAAGCAACTCAAGGAACTTCGAGAAAAGACAGAGAAGTGGAAGGGGTGGGGTTTATCAATGTTTGCGAGAGACACAGTTTGCAATTTGTTTTTTATAAGCAAGCTGTGGTATGTAATGCTAGTTTTGCATTGTTCAAGTGCTAATATTCAGAAATTTCATCGTGTGTTCGCCGTGTTTATCTGGAGTTCATCATGGGAAAGAACGAACAGAATGAACCTCTTTCGGAAAGTGCGTGAAGGCGGACTTGGTTTATCACACTTATTTTTAAGGCAAGTGGTCAATAGATTTCTGTTTCTTCGTGATGTTGAAGACGCGTTTCTTAGGACGGTTTGTCAGCTGCGAATTGGAAGACTTTTGCCTGAATTTGTTGTGAGCTCTGAGTACATGAGGGGAACTGTACGTCGATTTTTTTAAGGAGGTGGTGTGGTCATACCGTTTTCTTTCAGTGCGTTTTTGTTGAGAGTACTTACGCGGGGTGAGTCGGAAGAAACTGTACAAAGATATCGTCGAGAGTGTATTGCCAGTGCCAATATACCGCAGCAACTATAATCTAAGGCCTGAGAGTGAAAAGAATGACGGTTCCAGGTGGAGTGAAATCTTTCTTTTTTAAACGCCATACTGGAACACTGGAAGTAAAGACCTGGATGGAGGAAAAGGGATGGTTTGTGCCTTGGGGTGTGCACTGTTTTCTGTGTCGAAAGCCAGGAAGAATTGAGCACGTGTTCTTGGACTGTTGGGGAGCGGTGTTCTTTTGGGACATCCTCCAGCGAACGCTCAAAAAAGATTTACCTGTGGATGCTTACGGTATTAGGTTTTTGAACGTTAAAAATGAGGACGGTGTGCCGCTTGACACAATTATGCTGTATGGACTACATAGCATCTGGAGAAACAGGATGGTGGTACGCTACTCCGACCCAGATGCCAGACTCATCACAGACTACTTCAAAGAGTCAATGGGTTCTTTTGTGCAGATACAGAGACTTCAGCCCTCTAAACCAGAGTGGGTACCCACAATTGAAGCAGTGTTGGTAATGAAAGAATATTGAAATCACCCCGCTTGCTCAAGAAGGGCTGCAGTTCTAGTTTTTGTATTGAGTATTAAGTGTACACATTATCAGTTACGTGTGTTTTTGTTTTGTCATCCTGTCAAAGGAGGCAATAAAGAAAAAAAAAGCGATAACCTTCAAATTGATCCCGACTACATCGCCTTCGCTCGGGTTGTGCTCTCACACCAGATGTTCTCGTGCGGCGGAAGCACTACTAGGTGTAGAAAACATGCCCAGCGATCTTTGTATGGACGACATTTATATTTCATAACCCCTCCCACCGACTGAACTTTGAACGGCGCTCACCTTGACTGCGATCTCGCCGTGCAACCAATTACGTTCCACTTGTTTTTTTTTTTCTATTTTGCACGTGTTGCTCGCGCAACAACTTGGTCTGGCCGGTGGAACGATGGCCAAACAGAGTGTTCTAGACTTCCCCGTGGCTTTCGCCATAAAGTCGGGTCAGTTGTGCCGCGTGTAACCCCCACCATTTCTCGTTTTATTTTCATGCCAGAGAACCACCTGTCGTTGAATTAACATAATCATTTGAAGCACACACACGCACTGTCTATGACATCATGTTCCATGTTTTTTTGACAACTTAGACCCAGTGTGCAATATGTTGCACATCTGATAACTTCTCAACAAAACGTCATAGAAAATAAAGAATGACATCAGAATTATGTCTGGCCTCTGGTAAATACAATTATTTAAAAAAAAAACTTAACTGGTTTCTACAACGTCATGTCCCAGGTCTCGGGAGGATATAGAAAACAGTGAACCTCACACGTGGCAGGGCTTGTACACCAGCCCAGCTAAAAAATACACCTGCCATCTGCTAGCTTTCGGGAACTGCTGAATTTCTTTATCAGCAAGTGCCACCGAAGGGTGCCATACACACGCTTAACCGAGGGGCTGGAAAGTACAACGTTGCCCACGAAGGGCGGAGGCCTGTTTTGGAGCCTCGGTATAGTTTGGAAGCGACGAGTTGAAGGCCGTGAGTCCTCGCGGTCAACGACAGGAAAGATAATCAGAGTATGGTAAAGTAATGCACCAGCACCTCCATTTTTTATACCATGAGGGATCCCGATCCTTCCAGCGTTTGTTTTGAGAAGGCGACGACCTGCAACCTTACCCGGACGCATTTCTCAGTAGATGGCTTTCTAGATCTTGCTTCGTGCGCCTCGCTTTTAGAACACCATGTATATTGCCGCGAACCATACATTGGGTTTGTTTATTTGTATTTTGCTTTTACCGCCCGGCTGTGCCGGTCTGTGTTATCTCTGCGCCAAGGAAAGCGCGTGTTCAATTCTTTCTTTCTGTGCCGCATGTGTTATCTGTTGTGATAGGGAGAGCATTCCGATCTAACGTGAACAGCCCAGAATAATCTTCTTGGGTCTACTATGTTCTCGATGCGAATAGACGTTTCGAGAACCACGCGCGCCAAAAGATAAAAAGCCTGCAGTGCGGACGCCGGGGCATTCGATTCTGCGACGCTCGCTGACGCAAGTCACTTTGTTGACCGCTGCTTCGCCGCCTCTGTATTCTTTTGAGTTGTTAGGGGAGCACAAGTTCGCTCCAATAAACTTGTTTCTCCTGCAAGACAACTGCGTCCTCCTTGGCTTCGTGACATCTGGTGGAGGTGCTGGGTAGGGTGACGGCGAACGGTTGAAACGGGCTGGTCGACGGCTGGTGTTGGACAGGTACTCTTCGATCTCCGATGGGTGCTGGCCGGTTCGGGGGCGGGGTGCGTCGACGGAGAACCCTCGCAAACCGAGCCTCCTGTAGGGGCAGCGACGGTAGACGTGGTCGGCCTCTCCGCAGTGGTAGCATAGCGGACGATTGTCGGACGTTCGCCACACGTCGGTCTTCCTTGGGGCAGGGGGTTGCGCCGCAGGTGGTCGGGCCGGCGAGAGGGGACGACGGTACGGAGCCTCGTGACGATAGGGTGCAGGTGGGCGAGGGCGATGTACAGCAGCCGCGTAGGTCATGGCTTGCGGCTCGCGAGGTGCTACTGGCGTCGTTGAAGTTCCCAGCGCTTGCTGCACTTCTTCTCTAATGACGTCGGTAAGAGAAGCGACTTGTGGTTGCGGCGTCGTCGGGAGCAGTTTCCGCAGCTCCTCCCTCACTATTTCGCGGATAGCCTCGCGTATGCTATCAGCCGGAACCCGCATGTTGTCGATGTAGTTCGCACTGGCCGCGCCAACAAAGTTCCGGTCATACTGCTTAGCACGCATTTCGAGAGCCTTCTCAATCGTGCTGGCTTCGGTCACGAATTCAGCGATGGTTTTGGGCGGGTTGCGGACAAGTCCAGCAAACAGCTCCTCCTTCACACCGCGCATCAAGAAGCGTAACTTCTTTTCTTCCGTCATTTCGGGGTCCGCGCGGCGAAATAATTGCTTCATCTCCTCAACGAAGATCACGACCCCTTCGTTGGGGTGTTGTGTCCGAGTTTCAAGCAAAAGCGCAGCTCGCTCTTTTCTCACAACGGTAGTGAATGTCTTCAGGAACTCCCTTTTGAAGTGAGTCCAGTCGGTCAAAGAACTCTCATGGTTCTCGAACCAAGTTCGAGCAGCATCTTCTAAGTAAAAGAAGACATGCCGGAAAGTTTCTTCGTCGTCCCACCTGTTGAAGATGCGGACGCGCTCCAGCTTCTCCAACCATTCTTCGGGGTCTTCAGCGGGGGCTCCCCGGAACGATGGCGGTTCCCGGGGCTGCTGCAGGACGATTGGCGATGTTTCTTGCACCATGGTGTTGGTTGCAGCGTTCTTTTTCTTGGGCCCTTCTGGCATCAAACCGAACTCGGGTGGTAAATCTTGCAGGCGGGGGCTGGCTCTTGTTGGACTGTCTTGGCGGCTTCTCGAGGTTGTAGTGGGCATGAAGGGTGCGTACCCAGCACCTCCACCAGATGTCACGAAGCCAAGGAGGACGCAGTTGTCTTGCAGGAGAAACAAGTTTATTGGAGCGAACTTGTGCTCCCCTAACAACTCAAAAGAATACAGAGGCGGCGAAGCAGCGGTCAACAAAGTGACTTGCGTCAGCGAGCGTCGCAGAATCGAATGCCCCGGCGTCCGCACTGCAGGCTTTTTATCTTTTGGCGCGCGTGGTTCTCAGACCAAGTCGATAACATTTTCCTCCGATCACTCCACGACGCCGCAACCGAACCCCGATCACCGTGCTGCTGTCAGGATCGCCGACGATCACATCACCCTGCCACCCCGCGCAAGCTTGATGATCGCCGTCTACTGTGAGGATGCTGCTTCTGACATCGACGCTATCGTAGAAAGTGATCGAAGGTTGCTTCTCGACCGCGGCGTCTCCGTCGCAAGAGGCATTGCGCACTTTAAGCAACGCCAATCTCACGTTTTGGTCACTAATTTCACCGAAGAGTACCAGCATTTAAACAAGGGAGCTGCAATTGCGTTCCTCGAAGAAACGCAAGAAGCAAGTGATGTGATCGCAGTCGCCGACTTTGAACGCACACCCGTAGAAACCTTCAAGCTCCCGCAGCCATTCGACGTGAATCCGGCGCTACCGCAAGAACAACGGAAAAAATTATTGGCTTTGCTGCGTCGCTACAGCGAATGTTTTTCGTCGAGCGCAAAACTACGTCAGACCCCTCTAGCGAAGCACCGAATAATAACCGAAGATGGAGCCCGACCTACCAGACAGTCACCGTACCGCGTCTCTTCACACGAACGGGAAGCCATCCGGACTCAAGTCGACGACATGCTGAGCGATGACATTATACAGCCTTCGAAAAGCCCCTGGGCTGCGCCCGTCGTACTCGTAAAGAAAAAAGACGGCACATTAAGGTTTTGCGTTGACTACCGGCGACTGAACAAAATCACGAAAAAGGACGTGTACCCCCTTCCCCGAATCGACGACGCCCTCGACCACCTCTGCCACGCGAAGTACTTCTCATCGATGGACCTGAAGACCGGCTACTGGCAAATCGAAGTGGACGAGAGAGACCGAGAGAAGACTGCATTTATAACCCCAGACGGCCTATACGAGTTCAAGGTGATGCCGTTTGGGCTGTGCACAGCACCAGCGACGTTTCAAAGAGTCATGGACACTGTGCTAGCTGGCCTTAAGTGGCACACCTGCCTCGTATACCTCGACGACGTAGTGGTATTCGCCCGGACTTTCGACGAACACCTTGCAAGGTTGGAGTCTGTACTCGAGGCCATTCGTACGTCGGGGTTGACGCTAAAGCCTGAAAAGTGCCGTTTCGCATACGGGGAACTCAAGTTCTTGGGCCACGTCGTCAACGCCGCGGGAGTCCTACCTGACCCGGCAAAAACTTCAGCGATTGCGAACTTCCCAAGGCCGAAAGACAAGAAGGGCGTGCGAAGATTTCTCGGGCTGTGCGCATACTACCGGCGCTTCGTGGCAAACTTCGCACGCATTGCAGAGCCACTCACGCGCTTGACGAAAGATAGCACCCCTTTCAGCTGGGAAAACGACCAAGAAAAAGCATTCTGCGAGCTGCAAATACGCCTGCAAAGACCGCCCGTGCTCGCTCATTTCGACGAAAATGCCGAAACGGAAATGCACACGGACGCCAGTGATATCGGCTTGGGTGCCGTCCTTGTCCAAAAGCAAAGCGGCTGCGAAAGGGTAATCGCCTATGCCAGCCGTGGTCTGTCGAAGGAGGAGAAAAACTATTCTGCCTCTGAGAAAGAGTGCCTGGCTATTATATGGGCGATTTCAAAATTTCGCCCATACGTGTATGGAAGGCCATTCAAGGTTGTAACAGACCACCATGCGCTGTGTTGGCTCGCCAATTTGAAGGACCCCTCTGGCCGTCTTGGGCGGTGGAGCTTGCGCCTGCAGGAGTTCAACGTTACCGTCGTTTATAAATCCGGCAGGAAACACTCCGACGCCGACTGCCTGTCCCGCGCCCCCGTCGACCCACCACAAGACTCTGATGAAGACAGCGCGTTCTTCGGGATCGTGACGGAGAGCGACCTAGCCGCCCAGCAGCGTGCCGACCCCGACTTACGCGTCATAATCGAGTACCTCGAGGGATGCAACGTTGCCGTTCCTAGGACCTTCAAACGCAGCTTACCAGCATTCAGCCTGAGAAACTCCGTCCTTGTGAAGAAGAATTTCTGCCCCGGAACAAGAGCGAATTACCTCCTCGTCATCCCCGCGGACCTTCGTGACGAAATTTTGGAAGCGTGCCACGACGACCCGTCTTCCGGACATCTGGGCACAGCCCGCACTATTGGAAAAATCAAGGCGAGGTACTACTGGCCCGGCCTTACCTCTGACGTCACCCACTACGTCCGGAGCTGCCGTGACTGCCAGCGACGAAAAACGCCGCCGACAAGACCCGCCGGACTTCTGCAACCGATCGCCGTCCCATCGAGACCATTTCAACAGATTGGAATGGACCTTTTAGGCCCGTTCCCTACGTCACGATCACAGAACAAGTGGATTGTCGTAGCGACAGACTACATGACGCGCTACGCAGAGACCGCCGCTCTTCCGAGGGGGACTGCACAAGAAGTGGCGAAGTTCTTTATAAGCCAAGTTGTGCTACGACATGGAGCCCCGGAAGTCCTAATCACAGACCGCGGAACGGCATTTACTGCAGAGCTGATGCAAGGAGTATTACGCTACAGCAACACGGATCACCGAAGAACGACCGCGTACCACCCCCAAACGAACGGACTAACAGAACGTCTGAACAAGACAATCGCAGATATGCTGTCAATGTACGTTGACGTTGAACATAAGACTTGGGACGAAGTTCTCCCGTATGTCACGTTTGCGTACAACACGGCTATCCAGGAGACGACGCAGCTGACGCCGTTCGAGCTTGTCTACGGTAGAAGGCCGACTACGATGCTCGACGCCATGCTTCCGCACGTAGAAGACGACGACCTCAACGCCGACGTCCACGGATATCTTCAACGTGCGGAGGAGGCCCGCCAGCTCGCTCGAGTTCGTATAACGGGCCAGCAGCTGGTGGATGCGGGCCGCTACAACCTCCGACGCCGAGACGCCGAGTACCAACCAGGGGATCGCGTGTGGGTTTGGACTCCCATCCGACGACGCGGACTCAGTGAGAAGCTCCTGCGACGGTATTTCGGACCCTACCAGATTCTACGACGTGTTGGCCAACTTACCTACGAAGTGATCCCCGATGGTGACTCCGGCACATCACGACGACGCACGCGGCCTGAAGTCGTCCACGTGGTTCGCTTAAAACCTTTCTACGCACGATGACGAACTTTTATTTTCATTTGTTCGGACTGTCGCTTATGTTAGCATCGGGTCGATGCACTCTTAGAGGGGGGGTAATGCCGCGAACCATACATTGGGTTTGTTTATTTGTATTTTGCTTTTACCGCCCGGCTGTGCCGGTCTGTGTTATCTCTGCGCCAAGGAAAGCGCGTGTTCAATTCTTTCTTTCTGTGCCGCATGTGTTATCTGTTGTGATAGGGAGAGCATTCCGATCTAACGTGAACAGCCCAGAATAATCTTCTTGGGTCTACTATGTTCTCGATGCGAATAGACGTTTCGAGAACCACGCGCGCCAAAAGATAAAAAGCCTGCAGTGCGGACGCCGGGGCATTCGATTCTGCGACGCTCGCTGACGCAAGTCACTTTGTTGACCGCTGCTTCGCCGCCTCTGTATTCTTTTGAGTTGTTAGGGGAGCACAAGTTCGCTCCAATAAACTTGTTTCTCCTGCAAGACAACTGCGTCCTCCTTGGCTTCGTGACAATATGGTGGTTAATACAGTTTCAAATCTGGTGCCAACGGACTCGACAGCTCCGCGCGCATAGCGCATGACCGGCTAGAGAGAAATCGCGCCCGGTCAGTATAGTGGCTAATAGGGACGAAACAGTCGGCAGGCAGTGGCTGTCGTAATTAAGCGTGGATTGTTAAAAACGTCTACCCCTTGATAACATGTCTCTGCTCGCCTCTGCTACGCCCTAACACCCCATCAAATATCTTTGCGGTGAAAAAAAGTTTACGTATACAAACTTCCCCACTGCTGCCCCTAATTTGGCAAAAAATGGTTGGCCAGTGCGCACATTGTTTATACACACGGTTGTTGCTGAGGCGTTTCTTGCGACACTTTTAAGACTACAACCAATCGGCTTCAAAACAAGCGCAACCGAGAAATGCGCCTGGTCCATGAAGATATGTCTCGTATGTCTAAAAAAAAAAAAGAAATAGGGGTTGAGCTCCGTGCACGCTCAAAATAACCACCCCAGAAGAATGCACGTAGCACCATTTTTTTTCATTTCATTGACATCGTTTATTGGACACAAACCTTCCGTTTGGCTTCCCGCCAAGAGAAAAAGAGCGGCACAACGACCACGTCTTCTGGAGCTCTTCCGGTCGGCTTTCCAAGGCCGGAAGGCCGCGCTCGTCCTCCGCCAGTTGTTCTTCTCCTTTTATTCTTCGTTTCTTGAGCGGCTACAAGCTGACTACGGTCGGTGCTAGCGAGTCTGCGGGCTTAGTGTGAGGGAAGAAGAAAAATGAGAGAGAAAACAAGCGCCTCTGGCTAACTCTGCGGCGGCGGCTACTGCACGGCGCGGCGTCCTAGGAGATTTCAGGGAAAATAAACGACTCTACACGTACCGTAGACTCATACTCGGGCGCGCACGCTTTCCTCACAAAAATAGCAGCACCACGGAACGGCTTCCTTCTCTGTCTGAGCTCGCATTCTTACGCACCACACGACGTCTCTGCTTTCCTTCTCTCTGTCGTTCAAAAAATACGAGACTAGCCGAGTTTTCGTTTGTTCTGACACGTTACAGCGAAGCGGTTAAGTGGGTAACTACAAAAAGATGCATTGCCAGGTAAGCAGCGGGTGGTCCTCTGTGAAACTTTTTTCCTCCTTTGTTCCGGGGGTGTTTGTGGAAGGCGGGATGGTCTAGACAGGTGCCGGTGTGGGAGGCTCTCCCGCGGGTGTTTGGGCTGGAAAAGGGGGGTCGTCCGGACCGTTGGCGGGTTTCGCGGTCAACCTTCACTTGTCTTAAGCGAGTCACCCCATGGCTGGGCTTCTCGTAGGAACCTCAAGCGGTGGGCACCGGATTTCGACTTTCCGAAGCGGTCATTTCGTCCTTACTACGGTTGTATGCGAGCCTGGACGTGCGGGGCAAGGCGACGGTTCTGTCGCCCATTAAATTAATTTTTCTCCGCTTGTTCAGGGCCCGGTAACGTCGCATTCAGCCGACGAGGCTCGGCCGAGCTAATGTCCCGTAAATTGGAATGCCCTCACAGCTCACATAGGCACATTTCTTTTTATGGCGTTATGAGAAGTGCAGGCGGAGTCTATGTCCTAACTCCTCGCCCTGCGGAGTGAAGCCTGAAGAGCGCTGATTTGAGCCGTTGTAGAAATCAGGCGCAATGAGAAAGTATGCATAAATGCCATTCTCGGTGACTGCACCTGTGTCCTAAATTCCGCCACTTCCCAGTAACGAGCTTGAGGCGTACGCAACTTCACACGCCTCTCCCATGTCAGATGAGTTGGAACGGGCTGATAGCGAACTGTGTGAGTCGGAACTGAAACTTGAGAGTCGCTAGAATGTGCCGACTCTCGTACGGCTCCCACCGTGGCCGACTTGAGGTGCGCCAAGTCTAACACAAGGGAAGGTTGACAGCGGATACTCCGGTGCTTGACGTGATGTCGCGCATATATGCAGCGCAGGGGAGAGCGGCGGGAGGAGGGGCGCTATGGATCGGGGGCGGTGAAGTAGTGGGGTGCACCCTATGGAGGCGCCTCCCTGCTTAGGCGGCCTTCTCGAGCTTGATGAGTTCCTGGATGCCGTCCTGCATTTCCCGCACCGCCTGGTACTCGGTCAGGCCCATGCGGCGCTTGTTGGAGATGTCGTAGACGCCGCCCTCGCTCTCGGTGTGCTCGCCACGGGTGCCTGCGAAGCGGAAAAAGGGAGGGAAATTTGAACGTGAGGACTCGGGCGAGTCGTTACGCATCCCAAAGTTGCCACACCACCGAACAGACAAGGATAAGAGACCAATGGTAGAATGAGATTTCGTGCAACGACATGTTTCTGTGTACAATTCGTCATGGCAAAGTAAGCGAAGATTGTTGTTGCTGTAAGACCTTTATTGACAAACAGAAGGGCTCTGGGCCTTGTGGCAACGATGGGGGACGGGGGAGGTACGTTGAGTTCATGTTGTTGAGGACTGAATGATTGGTTTCGAGGGGGTTCATTGTAGACCTTCCGAGATCCGCAGATGAAGTGCGCAGCTCGAAGTGCATAGTAGGCCGCAATGAGCCGCGTTAATAACACATTTAATGCGAATAGAGTGTGGTTGTCGAGACAGTACGGGCCGTCAGGGGTGCTGGGATCGGACGTGTGGGGCCGGAAATTTCTCTGTAGAGTAAATTCAGCGCAGTGCCAAGTGTTGGAGGTGTTGGAGTTCTGCCATGGGAGAGGGGGAAGGGAGGGAGAGCTGGCTATGGAGGCGTTTGAGTGACACTGCGGGGTTTTCCCACCAGCGGATACTTTCGGGATCGTAAGGGGTATTATCAAGTAGTCTCTTCACGTAAACATCAGTGGGCCACTTGAACGGTGCAGGAAGTGTAATATGGTCGGCGGGTGTTAGATAACATACAAAAAGTCAGCTACTCCTTAACTATTCACAGCACGCGGAAATAAATTATCTTCAGTACAAAAGAAGATAGTGCAGTTTTGTACAGGTCGAAGGCAAGTGGAGGGCTGCACTATTTGCTCATGCAGCGACGATGAAAAGAAAACGGCACTTTGGATCTTTGTCTGGTCGGTGATGCGTGTGTATCGGCTCTCTCCTTGCAGTGAATGGGAAGCGCATATGCGTTTCCTAGTCAGTACAGCCAGACGCCACCTGAGCTTGCTTATGGGGGTTATATCACAGCATAATCGTACCCAAAGCATACAAAACCACCCGAACTGAAATAAATACCAGTCAAAACGGACCGGCAATGGTTAAAAACCACGGTATAGAAAAATATTCAACAGAAATAGCCGAAACCGACCTAACAGGGGCGAACCCGCAAAAACGTACAAGACTCAGGAGGTGAAACTGATCAGCCGCAATTCCATTTATAATGCATAAAGATCTCATGAATATATTATATGCGTGTTAATATTCAGATCTGACAAACCGTTGAAAATGATAAAAAAGCGGTAACGGGATTTGAACCTGGGTTAGGATGTTTGAATCGGAGGAACGGAACTACTACACTACGAGACCAAGCGGTTCTGAGCGGTTAAATTGACGGCCACACGCACGTGGACGTAGCTCCAAACATTCCCCTTAGATGGCGCCACGCGTCGCTTGGCTGTGCCGACTAGGAAACGCCTATAATGGACCAAGTTCAAAGACAAACAAAGACTGTTCGAGTAGTAACCGACAAAGGCACAAATGGCATTATTGTTAGAAAAAAATAAGTCCTTTATTCAATAATCCTTCTTTGAATGGACATATCTGAGGCGAAGCTAAACAGCATGCGCAATACGGCCCAGGAGGAGAAAGACGAAGTATGTATATCGCTAATCCCTGATTACTGGTCAATCCCTTGATTGTGTACGTGGTATTGGCCGAGGCACATCACCATCTTAAACTACTGCTCAGTCAACGAAACAAAGAACAAACACGTGCGCATTTTTTAAAACCTTTTGGGAAACGAAAAGGTAGACGTCATTCCCCAAAGGGCGTTGGCGCATGCGCAGAAACTTCTTTCGGGCTTTCTTGAGCGCTTTATGGTGTACTGATCCAGGGAAGAATTCACAAGGTTTTCATGCGCCTTTAACGTATGTTAGCATTTCCCAAAATGTAATGAAAGCACTGTAGATCCGGTCTCAGAACTACATCATAATAAATACTCGTTATTGGCCTTGTCTGGCTTTATTTTTAAGTGCGAATGCACTTCTTAAGCGACCCTGAATCACGCGTCCACGGCTGTCCGTCCGTCCGCACCTCATACCCACTTAGGGCGATTGGCAAAGAAGAGTTCCTAATTTCTTTGCACATACCCACTTAGGGCGATTGGCCAAGAAGAATTCTTTCGCATCACCCGTGCATTACCACTTCCCCATGCTCCCCTTCGGGGAAATGCGGGTGAATTTTAAGTGCGAATGCACTTCTTAAGCGACCCTGAATCACGCGTCCACCGCCGTCCGTCCGTCCGCAGCACAGGTGTTATCGCGCGCCTCGTCGCCTCTAGCAACGGCGCGGAGCGGAGGGGAGCGCGTGTACCAACGGCACAATGACGTAGTACGCCACGTGACGTCGCGCGCTCTCGCCTCCTCTCCCCTTCGCTCGCCTGATGTCGCTCACTCTCGCCTCCTCTCCCCTTCGCTCGCCTTGACGTCGCTCCCACCACCATCAACGGCAGCTACATCGACCTGGCCTTTGCGAGGAACTGTCTGATACGCGCGGTCTTGCAACAACTCTTGACCGTACAATTCAGTGACCACAAGGCGGTCATAATGACCGTCAACTACAACGACAAGACCAACAAGTGCTGAATAAAGAATACTGTCGTTTCACTTTACTTGCGTGTGTGTGTGATCTCCTCGAACATACACTTTAATTCACCAAGATTTCCAGAGAACGTCTAACGGGGTGTGTGAATCCCCACTTGATCACGCGGGGGTGTTAAATGCAACTAACGGGCGAATGCCAACACAGTTCAACATAACTCCCCCTCATATCATCACCCGTGCATTCGCACTTCCCCATGCTCCCCTTCGGGGAAATGCGGGTGTTTTTTTTTTAAATGTACCGTCGGATTATGAGCCACCTGACAAAGAGGCGTCTTGAATACGACGGGCGTTGCGAATCCAGTTAACTTCACTGCACAACACAGTGCTTCAGATTTTCCTGGCTTCAAAGTCTATAAGGAGACCCACTGGTAAGACAGTTCGGCAAAAACGGTGCTGAGTTTCCCAGAAGAGGGAAGGAAAGAGAGACACACTTTAGCATCTTGGCCAATGACCTGTTATGGTATACGCTGTCGGAGCGTGGCGTTTCTTTTCCAAGAGGACAGCATAGAGTCAAGGAGACATAAGGCGCACCTTGAGTACTTACGCCAGCAGTCTCCGGACACCTGTGCAACTCTTGGCTTCCCGGCCCATAGTGCCTCGACAATAAATTGAATTCGTACATCAGCTGCCGGCGTGAGAGGGATTTTCGCCCGCGAGGTCACGCAAGCGCTCAGTGGCTTATCCTCTAGGTGGCCACACCCAGGAAGTTGTTGGTGGAACTTCTCTGTTTTCACCAGGCGTTAGGGAATCACGGTGCAGCTATATAGCTAGCTTAGTAGGTGAGTCATGATGATGATAATGATGCCCTTGGAAGTGTTGGACACATTCCCACCCGTACGGGGGGATCGGCCAGTGCTAAAGCGTTGACTGCACCCCTGTTAAGTTTGTAGGTAGCTGCAGTCGGTGCGCACACTCATCCCTACTGTCGGACGTCGTCATCGACGCGGGAGATCACTCTAATTAACGGTCATCATTTCCACTTTCGTTTTGTTACAGGCAGCATCTTGCCGAGAGCAGTCACTGAGTCTGATGGGAACCTCAGAAATAGCGCGTGGATCAGGTAGGTGCAGAAGAGGCCGCCATCGCGCTTGCAATAACCACGTAGAACCATACAGATATAATTACAGACTCACAAAAAAAGCCTGCAGGAACTACACCAGGGGTGATATAGCACAGGCTTCCGCCAGGATCCTCAATGGCATGAAGGAAACCGGACGACAAGCAAACTCACATGGGTACCAGCCCATCAGTTCGTACAGGGGAACGAAGGCGCACACGACGCAGCCCGAACACTCCTATACCCTGGACACCCCAAAATACGGACGAGCACAGCTACTCGAACGTGCTGGTCACTTATTTAGATATCCTGTGGCCTTATAGAGCAGGTAGAAGGGAGTACGCGCCACTTGGTAAAGAACTGGACAAGGAGCAAGAAACAACACCAAGGAGAGGAATTGCAGACAAACACGTACTCAAGTCTCAAAAGACTGCACGCAGCATTTCCGGACGTCTACACGCCTCAATGCGCACACTGCGGCATGGAGGCGGACCTACACCACATGGTATGGGCTTGCCAAAACAGTATGAAAATACCTCAGATCAAAGACCTGACATTTAAGCGGTGGGGAAAAGTGGTGCACAGCGTATACTCGAAAGTTCAGCAGGAGCTGATCGAAGGGCAAGAGCGGCAGCAAAATCCAACGGACTCCCGGAGTACTGGACTCGTCCTAGCGCCAGCCGGTCACCCCACCCTCTTCACCCTGACTTTCTACCACCCCACATTCCGTACCCATGGGAAAGCTAAGCCGCTCCTCCATCGGGTTAACCGGATCTTCCCCCGATCATCTGACCTCGCCTCGCGCTGCATGTGCACGTGCGGGGCCCTGACCACTGCGCAGTACCCTCTTGGCGCATTCCAGGCCCACCATAACACCATTTCCAGCAGCCCAGACATGAGCCGCTTCAAATAAAGTTCTCTCTCTCTCTCCCGCAATAGGGGGACCCGCCACCAATTTTAGATCCAAGTAATGTTTTCATCATCATCCACCATCGCCTTCGTCGCAACTTGGAAAGCCAGTATGCAAAGCTATCATTGCCATCGCGTCTTCGTTGACACAGAAGATGAGACCAAATGTAAACCATTATAAGTGCCGCTATTGTCATTGTTTGACGTGGCCTGAAAGCTGCGATTGTCTGCACTTCCCTGTTATCTTTTGTAAACACACTTCTGTGATCGACTGCCGACTCCTTTCTTGTTGTTAAGACTATTTGAATGCTTGCTCCTGTTTCAAGTGTTGACCTTTGCGACATTCGTTACAATTTTAAACGATTTCGAAACGTTCTAGACGAGCCTTCGCCCCTGTTACACGCACATACGGCAGTCGCCCCTTTAGGTACCTGCTCGTTCGATTCCCACCTGTACTCCCTATTTCTTCTCTAATTCTCCTAGCTTTATTTCTGCTCTACACATCGTTTTCTGAACCTTTTCAACACCTCTTTGCGCCGTTCTGTGTTCTCGCTCTCGTTCGCTTAAATTCGGGGTTTTATTTTTCACTTTCGTCGCATCCCTCGCTTCGAATTGTTTCTATTTTAGAACAGGCGATCGTTTCTGGATGGTCATTATTTTAAGGGGAATTTAGATGTCGTTTTCAACAATATATCCGCTTGGTGTTTTGATTGCTTGCTCTGAATTTGTTTTCCGTATCACCTGTTGTGCTTCCAAAATGCCGGGTCAGACGGGTATCCTTACTGGCATTTTGCAATATCTCCTACTCGTCGTCTCTACAATCATCATCATAATCATAATCGTCGTCGTCGTCATCACAAACACCACTCCGCTCCGCTTTCATCATGATCATAATTATCCCCATATCAATCGACCACCTCGTCGTCACTATACTCGGTTACAACTCAAGAACGGCACCACCTCATGTAGTGTTCCACTCCGCCAAAGTGCCGGACCCGTGACGTCAGTGCGCGCGCGTTTTGAAAGGGGTTTGCTATAAATGGGTGATATCGTCTGCCTTGTCCCACGCAGTTTGTTTGTCGTCACTGGAGTCGTTTATAAGCACATTAAGTCCAAAAAATGACGGGAACGGCTCACGCCGTGTTCAAAATATTCCCAGTAACGCCCTACTTGTGCCGCGCGGAGAAACATCCGGCTACGGTGATAAGGCACAGCGGCAACTTCCGGTGCCGTTCTTAAGTTGTCACCGAGTATACCAACAAATATTCTCTGCAGCATGGAGGCTTTTACAGCCTAACACATTCCCCAACCCTGCCGCCTACAACAGCCGGTATCATGACCTTTATAAACACTCCTGCCAGAGATGCACCGCGAAAGCTAACCTCATATCATTTGGGCCTGCCCACAGCACGCCATTCGTACCGTGCACATAACTCGGACATTTATAAATAATTTGGAGCAGTGGGAGGCAATGCTGTTCAGCTCCGACGCGGAGTCCCAACTACAAATCGTCCCACTGGCTTAGGATGCCGCTAGGGCCCGCGGGCTCATGGCCGCCACATAATGGGAAAGGACCCGCAGAACACCTCATTCCGCCCCTCTCCTCCCCCACTTTGGGGCACAATAAAGTTTATTTCCTCACTCACTCACTCACTCACTCACTCACTCACTCACTCACTCACTCACTCACTCACTCACTCACTCACTCACTCACTCACTCACTCACTCACTCACTCACTCACTCACTCACTCACTCACTCACTCACTCACTCACTCACTCACTCACTCACTCACTCACTCACTCACTCACTCACTCACTCACTCACTCACTCACTCACTCACTCACTCACTCACTCACTCACTCACTCACTCACTCACTCACTCACTCACTCACTCACTCACTCACTCACTCACTCACTCACTCACTCACTCACTCACCATCCAATAATCAATCAAATGAAGCCTGTCGAAGTTTATCATAGGAGGAAGGCTTCTGTTAGCCTTGTCGCTCGAGGGCCACCAACGTCTGCTGCGACACCTGCGAAGGGGCGGTGCGAGTAGTCAGCTAAAGCCGAGCGGCCCGCCAACGTGACGTTTAGGCCGCGTCAAAACTTGCCGGAAGTAAACATGTTGTTTCTCTCTCTCTCTGTTAGCCTTGTTTGACCCAAATTATTTGCCCTCTAATTTTCTCACCACCTTCCGCCACTTCATCTATTACTCGCTATTTCTCGCAACCAGCCCTGATTCTGTGACAAGGAAAGTTCCTGCTCGACTGGCTCTGCTTTCGCTCGCTGCTGTTCCGCGATTCATACGTTACTTCTTAACTGATATGGCATTGTGCTCGACAGCCACCAAATCGTCCTTGTAGTCGGTGGCAATTCGTGCGTCCTGATAAAATGACAGCACCAGAGTGAACCAACTAGCATCACGTACCCTAAAAATTTTTCACTTACTTCATTTTCCTTATTTTCCCCCGTGTCATCTAGAAATAAACTCATGACCACGTGCCTCGAGCCGCCTCTCGTACCTACTTCGGCTTCTACAGCTAAATCGATGTAACTATCCCTCCTCTTTTGTTGCTGCTACTCTACTTCGCGGCTCGAGGAAGTACTTGTTTATCAGAGACGGTGCTTCCTGGTCCACAGCATGAGCCGCAATGAATATGGCGCTTTTCTGTTAGTTTAGCTTTCCTAGCTCGTAATGGGCTCATTTTTCTCTGAGTTTTTTTTCCTATCTTCGTGTTGTGAATGAAAAGAAGAAATGCGCTTTCCGCTACTGATATAACTGTTTTTTGACTTGCAAGCCTGTGCGCTTGGCGACTCGATGGTGAGCACTGAAACAAAGCCATCAATTTGTTCAGATGCTGGCGTTACTCCAACTCGCCTGCAGAAGGATGGCAAGTTGGGCTAATTGGTTCATAGTTACCATAATGAAATGCAGCGCGAATGCAGTGTGCTCCTGTGTTTGAAGACACTGTTGTAATTGCTAAACATAAGGACCAACGTGTGCGGGAAATTATAGTAGCGTATCACATTAGAAAGAAGGGAGAAAAGTGCGTCAGCATTCCGTCAATGTCGTTAGCCGAGAGTGAATATGCGTTCTTGAATGGTCGCAGTGCACAATAGGGTAGTCATTGGCACGTGATTTGTATCAGTGGTGTTATCGCGTTTGCCAAGGTGATGGAGTGAATTATTGTTTTACTGTCTGGTGCAGTGCGTAGTGTGTGGTATTTGGCAGGCATAGTTTGACAACGTTATAGTTTTGCTGCAATCGCGAGAAACATGATAGGAAGCCACGAGGATTGAGTATATATATGTGTGTGTTTTTTTCCAATAAATTCAGTTGCGAGTCAGCGCCGTGTCATCGTTAATTCTTCTTTTGTCCCGTCCTTTTTCGCGCTGCATTTCATTATGGATCCAACTCGCCTACTGCGCTACCGAGCCACAAGACAGGGTAGTCGAAGTGGTGTGGGCGCCGGCCCATCCTCCATGGAGGGCAATGATCAAGCCCACCTCAAGGCCCGAGGTTTCGTCGACCAGGCCGCGGAGGACTCAAATGAACCTATGCCACTCACGACGTACCAGGAAATTGCAGAGCACTACAGACTCGTTCGCAGAACACTTCCACTGCCCCACCCGCAACTAACAGACACAAGAAACTACGCTCAGACTTGTGCAAACAAATACGTATCCCCACCCAACACTGATGCACCTTATGTTTCCAAATCAACACGAAGCCCAATGCAAATTCTGTACGCAATCAGGAACACTTAGGCACATTATCCTTGAATGCACCCAGAACCCTGATTTGCCACTTCCACCCCTTCCCAATTCCCCCGAGCAGTGAGAGACGCTGCTGTCCAGCTCCCTCTTTTGCGATCAGCTCCTGCTGGTTGAGAGAGCGGTAGCATCAAGGACGGCACATGGCTACCTGTAAGAAGGCTCCACTCCCACAAAGCTCTAGCTGCCAAATAAAAAGTTTTCTCTCCCTCCAACTCGCCGTGAGCAACCTGCGTTTAAGAGGCCCCGTACTACTGATTTCCTCAAGTTCGTGGTAGCACCAGAAGTGATGCAATCTATTAATACGACGGCGATAGCAGTTGTGTCATTAAAAGTTGCAGAGGCCTAAGTATTAGATGCGAAGCATCTCATGGTCGGGGTTATGTCCCTCTCTTGTCGTTGTCGTTGTTGCGCCGTCCACAACCCCACTGCGCATGCTCGGCTTGCTGATTGCCCGGTCCCTTCTATGGCTCCTGAAGCGACAGTGTTGCCGGTGTCTTCCTGGGCCGGCGCGAGACGAGCACGCTCCCCCTTTAAGGGCTCTTGGAGCGACAGTGTTGCCGGTGTCTTTCTGGGCCGGCACGAGGCGAGCACGCTTCACGCGCCTTCGACGTTTCATCGTCGTCGGCAGCGGCGTGCGTCGGCGAGTCTCGGCGGGACGTGATTACAAGCAGCCCACAACCATCCGGGGAACGTGCATCGACCTCATCTTCAGCAACTTTATGAAGGGTTCATCCACTACAACAGCCCTTGACTTTACATTTCACACACCATAAGGCGGTCATAATCCAAGCGGAACGCGAACCACAACTCGACGTCACCTACGTTGAACATGATGATGATAATGCTTAAATAAAGACAAACTCATACCACGTACAACGTCTCTCTCTCTCTCTCTTTAATGCCTCTCCACTCTAACACCCCCACCCCCCTCCAATAAAATTACACCAACTTCCCGTAGGGGCACCCTGAATAGTATGCGAAACAGCCATGGGGTCAACGCAATTTCCCATTTCGTAGTTACGGTAAGTGAAAAGTGTGGTAGTTACCATGGAAACCAAATGGTAAATATAACGGAGGCTACGTACCTCAACCTCACGGAAACGCAATTTCCCATTTCGTAGTTACGGTACGTGAAAAGTGTGGTAGTTACCATGGAAACCAAACGGTAAATATAACGGTAGCTACGTACCTCAACCTCACGGAAACGACGAACTGAAAACTAATGGGCACTTGAATCGACCCCATGGCTGCTTCGCATACTACTCAGGGTTCCCCTACGGGAAGATGGAGTAATTTTAATTGTTACGAAATGAGAATGCGGAAGCTTTCTTGGCAGAACGTCAATGGGTATTCTGCCGTCGTTCAACTGTAGCCAAAGAGCTCAACACTGGACACATTGCAGCTACTTGTTGCAGAGTCGCTATTCATGCTGCTGCAACACTGCTTCCACAGACACTGAAGGCCAAGCGTTACTGCTGGTGGATTCCTGACCCACGCGCTTTTCTATGCAACCCGTCGCAGCCCACGGCAACTGGGAGTGCGCAGAATGTTTCTGTGTCATAAATTTCTGGTGCACGCGCTATGGAAGGGGTCGCAGCCAACGGGGATTGAGCACGCACCAAGGTCTAGGAATTTAGCGGATGCCAGCAAAGTGCGACCTTTCGCCAACGTAACCAAGTAACGCTGGGGTGCTAACAGCGATTTCATAGTTCGCAAGACGTCGTTATACCACCGGTCGTAGCCACTGACCCGAAATAGGAAGTACGTCGCGACACCAGGGCGCGAAGCTAAAGAATGTAAGGGTGTTCAACATATCTTCCCTGAAAACGACTTTTTTTATTGTTGTTGCCATCATGAGGGGATTTAGTTCGCGGCCGCTAACGAGTCATTTAATGGGATGCAATTGCTCAATTTTATGCCTAGAGAGCTCTCCGGTCTGCCTAAGGAAGAGGCCCGCCCCGTCGTCCCTGCAAAGTGCGTCACGCGTTCAAGGGCTCGATCATAGCTTCGGTTGAAGTAGATCCTCCGCAGGCTGCTCGCGCTACCGCCCCGACCACATTCCGGCAGCCGGAGTCGCTGGACAATGTTAGCGAGTCTGCCGGGTCGGGATACGTTCTCGACTGCGCATCGGTGGGACTATCCTGTAGGTTAAGGCGCAGGAGGAGCCGGGCCAGGAGGTCGAGGACTGCCGCCGGGCGGGAGAAATCCTCTCAAGGGTATTACACCCCCTGGCGGCAGAGGAGGTCCCCCACCGGGTGAAGCTCCTGGAGGCAGTGGAGCTCCTCTTCCAGGAAAACCCCCTGGCGGCATAGGAGGCCCCCCAAAGGGTGAAGCTCCTGGAGGCAGTGGAGCTCCTCTTCCGGGTGAACCCCCTGGCGGAAGAGGAGGTCCCCCACCGGGTGGAGCTCCTGGAGGTAGTGGAGCTCCTCTACCGGGTGAAGCTCCTGGTGGCAGAGGAGGTCCCCCAAAGGGTGAAGCTCCTGGAGGCAGTGGAACTCCTCTTCCGGGTGAACCCCCTGGCGGCAGAGGAGGTCCCCCAAAGGGTGAAGCTCCTGGAGGCAGTGGAACTCCTCTTCCGGGTGAACCCCCTGGCGGCAGAGGAGGTCCCCCAAAGGGTGAAGCTCCTGGAGGCAGTGGAGCTCCTCTTCCAGGAAAACCCCCTGGCGGAAGAGGAGGTCCCCCACCGGGTGGAGCTCCTGGAGGCAGTGGAGCTCCTCTACCGGGTGAAGCTCCTGGAGGCAGAGGGGCGGGTGAACCCCCTGGCGGCAAAGGAGGTGCTCCACCGGGTGGAGCGCCTCCACCGGGTGGAGCGCCTCCACCGGGGGAACCAGGGGGTGGCTGTAACGGTGGTGGCCCAGTCACCGGCTTTGGCGCGTCTGAAGGCTCGGGTGACGCGTCCGGCTTTGGTGGTTCCGCAGCCGCGGCCTCCTTCTCGAGCTCTATGAGCTTGAGGATGCCGGATGCCATTTCCCTGACCGCCTGACCCTCGGTCAGGCCCAGACGTCGCTTGTTGGAGATGTCGTAGACGCCGCCCTTACTGTCCGAGTGCTCGCCGCTGGTGCCTGGGAGCCGCGCAAGCAGCGCACCTGTCAGTATCCCCTGGCCCGTGTAAGCGCTATAGCGTCTTCCACGCTGTGCGTCTCAGTGCGTTAGTTGAATTCTTCCGCGACACTCGCTGAGTTCCTGACGCGAAACTGTTCAGCGCGTTTCGGGCTTGACGTGTGGCAACGCACAGTGCATGGAAAATGTGTGAAAGCTGACACGAACGTTGTCGTTAATTTCTGGTGTTTTCCACTGAGAGACGGATCACGAATAGCAAGACTGCGCACCGCTCTGCGGCCGCCAAGTATGCAGCTGGGAACTAGTCATCGCGCGTCGTGTCACACAGCACGCTCTCGCCCTGTCGGAATTCATATTAAAAAAAGTTATCGCAAAATTACGCTTGAATCGAATACAATCTCGGAAAACGAGATTTGGCTCTGAGTGTGAATGGAATTGAGCAAGATTCTCGTGGGTAACGTCGTGAGCCCGCTGCTCTCTCGTCGCACTGATCGTTGCTGTGAGCTGTCAAGGGGCCACCGAGCAAGCGATCATGCAAAAACTGTCCATCCTTCCATGTGGACGACATTCGGGTATTGCATTAGCCCTGCAGGCACGGAAGCAGGACGTGCGCTCGTGCAACGCCTGGCAGTACGCGGGAAACTGCGTTACTGGGCGCCTAGATACTCATCCCTGTAGCTGTTTCGAACGCCGAGAATGTAACCTAAACGAGGGACAAATGAGGCACCCCGTATCCATAGTTTTGGGAAAATAGCCATAAAATTGACGCCCGCAAACTCAACAGAGTTTTCATCTACTCATCCAGGCTGCTGTTCTTGTGTGCTTCGCGAAGTAGCAGGCCCCGGCGTTAGTAAGGCTAACCTATACACTACTTATTAAATACCTTCCTCTCTCCCTGCCGGGGATACTCCAGGAATTTAGCAGACATTTATAAGAAGAAAACGTCCGTTAGTGGTTTCGAATGTTTTCCTATTAAATTTCCAAATAGAGGAACAACCCACCCCGTCCAATGACCTATAAGTTAGCGTTCTTATGTCCCTACAATTATATCCATGCAAGGAGAACAGTTGGTCGCTACTGACAGGAATAAACAGCTTTGAGGCTCGCGGTAAGAGCTTTGCGATTCTAAAGCCCCGAGCTAACGCTTGCATCAATGAAGGCACGTATATGCTGCAACAGAGTAGCGTTAGAAAGTCAATGAAGCGATTGTTTCACGCCATGTTTTGCTCATTTTTTGCGCTCCGGGTATGTCTGGCGGATTTCCGACCAGGTCCTGAATGATAGATGAAGGTTTTAAGGACTCAATTACAGCCGGCGCCTGGCCTAGCGAAGCTAAAAGTGCCTCGAAATGCCCAAGAAAATCCTCCCACCCCCTAAATACGCAATGTGTCGATGCTTCATCACAGCGAAGCGAGAAATCCGCTCTTCAGCAGGGGCTTCAGAAGTAAGCTAAATCGCATTCTCAACAACGAAATCAACGAGTGCAGGTCTACGCCAAGGCCATATACTGCGGCAGGAGGCAATACCTCCGCGACTCCTTAGAAAATTGACAACTGCCTGTGTACCAGGCGCCTTGCAAATAGCACTCGGCACTCTATCACGCAGGAAATTCAACCCGTCACCCTGCAGGGGCTGACTCCAGTACCACCTCCCTTTCATCGAGTGGCCGTGCTCCAGGTCTCCTGAACATGCGCAGGCCACCTTCACTGCTTGAAAAACGTGACCTACTCCTTCCCAATGTCGCAGACCCACGACAGACGTACCCCCTGTATGTCGTCCACGACGTGAGGCTATCTGGCGCGATTTCGGCGCAAAGGTTGAGCACATTGATCGTGGGGCCTCGTCAACCATGACCTCAATGACTTGCGACTGACATCTTTCACGACCCATGCAGAAAAGCTGGTGGAGCGTATATGCGTTGTACAGTATCGCCATTATAAACTTCACGCCACTGCTGGACAAAAAGCCTTTAACGCCGGAAAAAAAAATTCTGTTGAGAAACCCCAAGGATAATACCAATACCCCACGTTAGAAACTACGTTCTCAAATGACCGATAATACCGAATAGGCAACACCACGGTGCCTATCTCAATAAGTTTGCTCTTTCGGGGCTCGCACGGGCGTCTTTCGCAAATGTTTTTTTTTCAAGATTTAGTGGAAGCATGGTCCCAGTTGCCGCGACACACGGTTGCAGGCTCTGATTTTCGAAAATGTGAAAGTTCACTTGATGCTCTTTCTTCGCGCAACGCTGTGATGACGCTTTTTTTAATGGGTTGAAAATGCCGATGCCATTATTTGTTGCGACACTATTATGAAATAAATAAATAAATAAATAAATAAATAAATAAATAAATAAATAAATAAATAAATAAATAAATAAATAAATAAATAAATAAATAAATAAGAGAGTAATAAACGTTTAATAAAAACGAACAAATTTGGTGCTAGATGGCAGGGGCACCAGCCCTGTGGGGGGCAACCTTAGTCCGGGATGCCCTGGTCTTGGCTGGCTGCCCGGGCTCTAGTGACGACTTCTTGTTGCGCCGCAAGGTTCGAGCTGGTCAGCCGGTCCACCCACTGCTCGTAAGTAGGGTTAATAAATAAATAAATAAATAAATAAATAAATAAATAAATAAATAAATAAATAAATAAATAAATAAATAAATAAATAAATAAATAAATGAAAATAAAGCGCATGGCTGGCACGTTGTGTTCAATCTTGTTCCAGCCGAAACTTCAGAACTTCGGCTACCCGCGGAGCCGCAGTCGTGACCGATACCCCGGGCTGAGAGTCTACGAGACAATAAAGCTTTCGTCCGTAACTACGCACCGAGGCTCCGAACATACTACTTGAATGCCATTACTAAACGATTCGCGGGAAAGAAGTGACATAGCGGATTTCTTCAACGTAAAAATTAAGAAAAAAATATTTTCTTCTCCGGCATGTTGCAAGCGCTCAATTTTTGTCGGTGATAGCACAGACACTATGTTTTATAGCTCGCTGTGCACCTAACTGGTACAAGGAAACTGCAGTACAGGCGAGCGTCGCAAGCCACGCAGCATTCTAGCAAGAAAATTGGTCGCCAACTCGCCCTGCAAAAGTAGATTTCCAAACAAATCTGTTGTAAACCCCTACAAATGGTGATGGAGGAGGGTATGAAATGTTTCTCGTCGTCTCGGCGGGCTTGTTGTTTGCACTCGGCTAGTGTCACTAGATAAGGACACGGAGTGTCGGCACCCTTTTCTCCTAATGGGCCGTGCCGCCGCCATGATCATTGGTCAGTTCGCATCACGTGAGATTTGTTTACACTAGCTGCGACGGTTCCTGGGCGCCGCCACTGTGTTGTTTATGCATTTCAGTCGGTCAACTCTGGTAGGCTTAGCTTGTCCTCCCTGCTCTACGGCTGCGCGCGGATGACGTCATTCCGAATGCGAATCAAATATAACGCGTGTATCAGAATATCAGCAGCCGAAGTTTTGGTTGTTTTGGTAGTGTTGCTGCGTGCCTTTGTCCTTGATTCGGCATATATTGGTACAGTGTTACCCAAGCCTTTGACGCTGTGTCTTCGCTGCGCTTGCCGCTTACATGACGCAGCGTGCCGCTTACATGACGTTGACGCGAGTGAAACTGGGTTCGCAGCGCTTCTGTCGCAGCGTGTAAACGCGGCAATTGCTTCGCAAGCTTCACGAATGCTGACATTGCTGAACAGCGTGACATTTAACGAAAAAAAAAAGAGGAAATAAAAGGCCCCGTCGTCATATTGTCGTCGTCTGAAGAAAACGGGAAGGCTAGGCGAGTCAAGGTGATGTTCTGGAAAAGGCGAAAAAATTGCAAGACATGTGAGCATTACAAGATAATACGAATGCTTACAGAGCAGTCTTCTTCTCATGAAAACACGATGCTTGCTTTTGCGCCCACAAGTATACTAGGTAAATATGATGCTATCAAATACTTTTATAGTGCATGCAGAATTAGCACGAAATATTTATCACTAGATAGCGTATAAGTAGAGAACATTCAGCAAAGTGACATGCTGCTGAGGGGCCCAGTTTATTTAATGAATTTTCGTTAACGCTAGCGAAATAGCTTGTCCCACTTGAATGTTTTTAAACCTTAAGAAGCATTGAAAGGGCATTCAAAAGAAACTGTTTGCTAGCGGTTAAGGAACATGTGCAATTATATTCCAAGAAACTGTGTAGTCAAGGTCGCACATATAAAGCGAGTCTTATAACAGAACCAGGTCTCACACAGACCCCAAAAGAACAGGAAATCTTACCATATGGTGTGCGCCGTGCTGCGTTGATAAGGAATTGCATCCTTTTAAAGCGTTGATGGGCCGAGACACCTGTGCTCTTGGTACTGTTGCTTTAGAGCGCTACTTGAACGAAGAGCCGTGTGGGGCGCTCTGAGCCACATCGTCGTCGGCTTCTTCGGAATAATTCCACGGCACCGATGTCGACTGAAGGGACTTGGCGAATGTTAAAATGCCTTATCCAGACAGTTGAAAAAAATTTGTCGTGCTTTTCTTGGATGTTCATTGTCAAGATTTCGCCAGAGACTCCATGATAGGCTCGAATATCGCTTAATTTAGTTGCACTCCAAACAAGGCTTAGCTGCCTCGCTCAGCAAGTCATCTTATATCCTAGAAAAATTTCATATCCAGCTGTTTTTGCCCAAAGGATTTGGGTATTTCTTTGCCTTGGAGACGCTATTTTAAAAGCCTACGTAATTTTCGAATGGGATGGAATAAATTGGCATTTTGTATTTGTTTTCGCGCATCGTGGTTGGAGTCAAATGCGTCAAACGCCAGCGTTAGAAAACTCCGACCCGTTGCGGAGCACGTTTTGCCAACGTTGCCGCTTTCCGCCACGCGTCGCCCAAGATGAACTGGTCACGTGACTAAAGCGCAGGGAAGCCGTTGCGGAGCACGTTTTGCCAACGTTGCCGCTTTCCGCCACGCGTCGCCCAAGATGAACTGGTCACGTGACTAAAGCGCAGGGAAGGCTAGCGATTGGCGGAGACTGGCCGGGGAAGAAGGAGAGGGCTTCGTTGGCCGGTCCGGGCTGATGCGTTTGGCATTGCGATGTACAAATGCGTGGCGGCGCGTGCGCGAAAAGCTCACCTCGCACTTGCAGGTTGTACTTGGCGGCGATGGAGTCGAGCTTGGCCTTGTCGGCGGCCAGCTTCGGCAGCTGGATGTGCACGCTGGCGCGGATGGTGGTGCCCAGGTTGGTGGGGCAGAAGGTCAGGAAGCCCAGCCGGTCGTCCCGAGAGAAGGGGAGCTTCTTCTCGATCTCCTTCACGCCGTTCACCATGCGGCTGAACACCTGCGCGAACACATGAGGGGGCGTATAGGCGTTTCCTAGTCAGCACAGCCAAACGACGCATGGCGCCATCTAGGGGCATGTTTGAAGGTATGTCCACGTGCATGTGGCCTTCAATTTAATCACTCAAAGCCGCTTAGTATCGTAGTGTAGTAGTTCCGCTCCTGCGAAGCAAACATCCTAACCCCGGTTCAGATCCCGTTACCGCTTTTTTTTTTTTTTTCATTTTCAAGGGTTTGACATATTTAAATATTGCCACTTGTTATGACGCATATAATCTATTTATGACATCCTTATGCATTATAAATGGGATTTCGGGTATTTTAGTTTCCTTTCGGTGAGTTTCAGCTATTGCTTCTTGTACGTTTTTGCGGGTTTTCCTCTTTTAGGTCGGTTTCGGCTATTTCTGTTCAATATTTTTCTACACCGTGGTTTTGGCTTCTATTTATTTCAGGTCGGGTAGTTTTGTATGCTTTAGGTACGTTTATGCTGTGATATAACCCCCATAAGCCAACTGACTAGGAAACGCATATACGCCATGCGGGGACACCATGCTCGTGCCAGAGTCGGGAATTTCGTCTGCTTGTAACCGCAAAAGCGGCATCCAAAGGGAAAGTTCATTCACGATCGTCCATCACTGGACCTTGTACTGAGGTCTCCTTGGGAACGTCGCTTTCTGCACTCTCGAAGGCCCTGCGCCCTCTCCATTCTATCATTCTCTGCTCTTTTGTCGCGCACTCGGCGGACGGAGCGACACGAAAATTTTCCCCAGATGCGCCACCTGTTTATCACGCAATCATGTCTTCAAAATAGATATTCCCTAACCCAGCCCTTCCGGCAAGCAGTGGGAAGGCCTGCTGACCAGCTCCCGTCACGCTGACAAGATCTTCCTGGTCACCCCTGCCAAGGCTGCAGCCAAGGCTCACGGGTACCTGGACTGAGGCCAACCGACCCCAACGAGTGACGGCTCAACGACCACCGTTTGGTCGATTAAACGCCAATTCTCTCTCTGTTCCCGTTCAGCTCGACACTCGAATATGCTTGTGTTTTACACAATATCCATAGTTCTCTTTAGTCAGCGTTTCTGTACTTTCTCTACTCCACCCACTGCCAATTCTGAGTTGTCCTGGCCAGGTTGTTAATCAGTACGCGTACGCCGTCGTCATCCTGACCTGTTGAAAGCGAGAACCTATCCTCGAGCGTTTGTCTAAACATCGAAGCCTTGCTCCTCACTGCTGCCAAACTTATTTTAATTTTTCGACAATTTTGTTCCTCCCCAATATCTGTTTCCGTCCTCCCCTTTTCCGTCCCAAACCTCCCAAGTGTTAAATAAGTTTTTTTCTCTCTCTCCCATTTTTGCCTCCACTTCATCCCCTTTGCACGCTGGAAATCTTTGTAGGCTGTAACTATGGCTGCTGCGCAACTGTCAAGAGATAGCCTCAGAAATAACCCGCCGCGGTGGCTCAGTGGCTAAGGCGTTGCGCTGCTGAGCACGAGGTCGCGGGTTCGATTCCCGGCCGCGGTGGCCGCTTTTATGATGGAGGCGAAAAGCAAAAACGCCCGTGTGTACGAGATTTCGGCGCACGTTAAAGATCCCCAGGTGGTCAAAATTAATCCGGAGCCCTCCACTATGGCGCGCCTCATCGCCTTCGTTGCGTCGGCGCGTTAAACCCTACAATCAATCAATCAATAGCCTCAGAAATAGACCAGGTTGTGTTTGAGCCTTGTGCACTAACGGTAGTCATCGGAAACAAAAACATCCCAGTATATTAATGGTGTCTCCATGGGTCCGCACAATATTACATGAAATACACGTCTCTATGCCTTTCTGTCCGGACATTTTCTCTTGCGATCCACATTCCGGTGACACAGTTCAGGTGCCCGCATGTGAATATAAGACAGCTGTTCTTCCTCGGGCTTATCCTTCGGAACCTTCATAAGAACCTCCACATTATTTCAAGACACCTCCGTAATGTTCGATGCTGATTTACAGAACCCTTCGCTGAGCAGGAACATCCTTAGGCGTTTCTCTATGAACCAATTTTAGTACGTGAACAAGCCCGCATAAACGTGTGGAAGAACTCTTGGCATAGCAGAAAATATGTTACTCAGGTACTGTAATAGGGAAGTCCGTTTCCGTAGCCCTTCAGGATAACTTTACAATGTGATGGTAAACTCTCTGAAACCCTCCGAGTGCTGGAACCCTCCGAGTAGGCTGCCAAGTATGGATGACAAGGTGGACCGCAGCTGTTTCGAATTCTCGATTTCACGAAGACGGCAAAGTTGAGAGTTAGAGAAAACAACTTGACTAGCCCGCATTCCGCCAGATTACTTAACCGTCTACTTGGAGAAGGAGGCACCAGTTTCTCGATACTTGCTAAAAAATATCGTGTTCCTTACTCTTAACGTATCTAATTGGTTTGAAACTCTTCGTGCTTGAATTATATTGCAGATCGTGATGCTTCGGAGCGTGCTTGTTTACGTGCATGCGCCTATTTCTGCATTTTACGCGGCCCCGCTCGAACTGTTGCATCCCAGATGCCTATCTGGCCTGTTGGGTATGGTACTTCAGCAGGTCTCCTGGGAGGATTGGAACACGCACCTGCTTGAGGTCACCGCCCTTCTGCATGGAGATGATTCGGAGGTGGTCCTCCTCGTTGCACCAGACCAGGAAGGTCTTGTTGTCGTTGTGGAAGATGCCCCTGCCCGTGGGCCAGTAGCGGCAGGCGTTGGCCGCCTGCAGGAAGCGGTCGCCCTCCTTGAAGAGGAAGTGGTCGTCGATGAGCTGCTGCTGGACCTGCTTGCTCATTCCCGTGAGGGGGTAGTAGGTGCCCTTGAGCTCGCCGTCCAGCGTCTTCAGCGTCGAGCTGACCTTCTCCTCCATCTCCTTGTACTGGGCCTCGGTCAGGCACGGGTTGAACGGGTATCCCTGCGTGCGAAGTTAAAGGGGCCATGAAGACAAAAATACAACTTCGCTCAATTTTTTAAAAAGAACTAGCTTTTCGTAGCTCACTCAGATTAATTCCGCCACAAAATACGCTAGTATTTCTTGGGCTACTTGGACGCGGAAATTTTGGTCTGTCTGTCTGTCTGTCTGTCTGTCTGTCTGTCTGTCTGTCTGTCTGTCTGTCTGTCTGTCTGTCTGTCTGTCTGTACCTCGATTCAGCCGCCCAACCAAAATTAAAGAGCTGTTGAACGAAACGCTTATATAGGTAAAGCATTTCTAATCTAGTGGCAATGTCCATGCTCGTCAAGATTGTTGAGAAAAAAGAGGGCATTACGCATATTTAAGGCAGAGAATCATTACCTAAGTGATATTTGCTGCGTTCCTATGATTAAAATGACATGGCTGCTTCATTTTTCTAATAGGAAATGAAAAAACAATACGCCGTCGCCCGCTGTCGCCCGCGACACTAACGCTCCTAGTGGATTTCCAAGACGTTCAACTGTAACAAAGTATTCTAGTAGGTGGCGCAAACAGCCCTCGAGGAGTAAAGTACCTTTGCGTGAAGAAGGGTCTTGCGTGGGGCAGTGGAATGCGGCAAAAGTGAACAGATTTAAGTGGCCGGGACGGCGGATAGGCTATCGTCTTTAGATGACATTTGCAACGAAGTAGGGAGATACGCAACCAAATTTTTAAAACCAAAATAAACTCAAGAGATATCAAAAAGCTTTCAAATTTCGCGCTACAGTGACGTAATAGCGGCAGGAACGATGTAATATGGGTCAGCAGTAAAAACATAGTTACCAGTGCCCTAACTGCAACTTAGGATTCAAGTAATACCAAACGGAACTAGAGGTCACATTACAATCGGCGAGCCATGTTTATTGGTGGTGGCTCAGGTCCGCGGCCGCCAATTGCAAGCTTTTGTGACGTCATATGTCGGCGTCCGCCAATCGAAAGTTTTTGTGACGTCATATGTCGGCGTCCGCCAATCGCAAGTTTTTGTGACGTCATATGTCGGCGTCCGCCAATCGCAAGTTTTTGTGACGTCATATGTCGGCGTCCGCCAATCGCAAGTTTTTGTGGCGTCATATGTCGGCGGTCGCCAACCGCACATATTGCAAGCTTCTGTGACGTCATAGAGAAAACGCCTTAAAGTGGCTGGGGAGTCGCCACCGCTTCATATGTTTTCTTTAATAATTATTCCTTTGAAGTTTGCGATAAAATTGGCATAGTTGTTATCGGGACAGAAGTTTTTTAATGCGCCCAACTTGTATTTTCTCTTGGCCCCTTCAAGAACACATGTTGGGGGTAAGACCCTTAGGAATTGGAGCTGTTGGCGTCTCCTGCAGTCGTCGTCGTCGTCGTCGTAGTTGTCGTTCGTGTCATGTAGTCATGGTACTAAAACACCGGGAAACTCGTTTACGCCTCGCTCTAGAACGTAACGCGTAATAAAAATAAAAATAAAAACACCGGGGCACTCGTTTACGCCTCGCGCTAGAGAGCTTCGTGCTTCAAAGACACGAGACTTTTACAGAAAAGCTGTATACCTCTACCTCTCAACGGTTTCATCTCCAGTGGAAAAAATGCCAAGGCGCCAAGAATAAACGCATACACTGCATGCTTCCCCTTTCACCAGTTTTCACGTTAGTGGAGATGGCCCGGGATTTGTTACTCGAAGGCGCTTCCAACGTTTAAAGGTTGGCCCATTCAAGAATTAGTAAATCTAATTGAACGAAAAACATTTAACTGAAATTGAAATATAAAGGGCAAGAGCCCGTGGTAAGTGGAACTCTTGATAGCGCCAATGCTTTCACTTGTTCAGGTTAACTTAAGCAATATTACAACGGCGCTGTAATCTCGCGCCCGACCATAAAAAACACCTGGTCTTCATGGAAAGTTCTGCGTGGCTTAAGGGTTCAAAATATTACGCAGGGTTTCTGTGAGCTGAGGTTTTCGTGCAGGTGAGAAAGATTTTTACAGTCGGCAAACGCTGTTAAACAATTCGATTTTATTCCTCACTACGGTATTTCGACCCGTTTTTGGAATGTGATGCCGCTGTTAGTCAAACGAAGAATCTCATTGGATACCACCAATTGGAAGCGCTTTGATGATAATAGTCGACATTATTTTCGATAGCGGAATGAAACAGCGAATAAGTCCCTGTTTGCACGCCCTGCAAGGGCCTCACTTTCCCAGTTTAGGGTGGAGAACGTACTAAAAGACGCCACCAAAATTGTTTTGATTGATGCAAGCTAGATGAGTGGACCCTGGAGATACAATGTATGTACATCTTCGTTCACCAGCTCCACGTTTTTTTATGACCTAACCTAATATATTCGGACGAGCAGCGGGACACACACATGACCACCTTTCTATAGGTTCTGCAGTGATTTATGACCATACACTTCCCAGCCGGAAAGATATTGCTACGCTTTCCGGATTTAGCAAGCAACGAGAAAAGAGACGACTGGCTAGATGACGAAAGGGTTGAGCATAACTCCACCATGTGCCGCGATTCGTGATACGGGACATTAGTGTTAGCACTCCGTTATTGTTGTAGCACCACGCCTTGTTGAGGGGGTAGTTATTTCGGGAATGAGCTAGAACAAGAGCGTCTACAGGATGGCCGGACCAACTATGATCCAGCCTCTCTGCATAGGCTATAGAATGCTTTCAGGCGATTCAGATATTCATGGTCTTTCCTCGTCCAGTGAAAACTCGTTAATTCGAACTCGGTTAATTCGAACTTGCGGTTAATTCGACCTTACACCTTGGTCTCGGCACAGCCCCGTATATTTCAATGAGGGAAAACTCCCCATAATTCGAACGCGCCCGTATCCAGAACGGTTAATTCGAACGGGGATCCTCTAGTTTCCATCGCTCCTCGCAGAAGAAGTCTACCCAAAGTGGTTAAAATGTGTTGCTAATCCAAACCAAACCAAATTTACTAGAGATGCAAAACAACAAAACAGAAAAACAACAGTGTGGCGCGCGCGCTACGTTCCTGCAACAGCTTATATCGCTTCTACAAAGGGCGCCACGCCACCAGCGCCACTGCTACGGCGCATGCCATTATTATTTACGAAACAGTATTTACGAAATCACCTGCCCCAAACGTGTAGTAGCGCCTAATTCGCGATAACGAGTCCAGAGGTGGCTTCTTTGTGTTCTACTCGCGCAGTGTGGCGCGATTTTCATTCATTCTGGCGCCCTCCCGCTAATTCGATCTCCGCTTAATTCGAACAATTTCATGGTTCCCTTCGAGTTCAAATTGACGAGCTTTTACTGTAGTATGGTCAAATGTGATCTACTACTTTTTTTGCGGCAGCACTGCAGGTATATGTTAGTGTTCGTGCTATAGTTCGCTGCCGGCCGTTGTGTCAGATCTTTAAGTGCACCAAGTAATTTAGGCCTCAAGGCTGCTACGCCCGTGTCATCGGTGTCGCGTGCGCCCTGCATGTGTAAGCAGCGGATACAAGCTTACCTGGAGGGAGCGTCCGCAGCGCACCCTGGTGGAGACCACGTATTTGTTCTCGGGGTCCAGGTCCACGAGCGTGTTCATGTCACCGAAGTCAGTGGGCGGGTGCTTGTCGGTTGACTTGAAGCCCCCGTGGTAGTCCTCGATCACAGGGTTGAATAGGTCGGCGAACAGCGTGTACGCCTCGGCGTCGGGGGCGTACAGTCCCACGCCGCTGTCGAGGTTCTCCACGCCTGCGCCGCAGATCGATGGATCAATCAATCAATCAATCAATCAATCAATCAATCAATCAATCAATCAATCAATCAATCAATCAATCAATCAATCAATCAATCAATCAATCAATCAATCAATCAATCAATCAATCAATCAATCAATCAATCAATCAATCAAAATCAATCAATCAATCAATCAATCAATCAATCAATCAATCAATCAATCGAGTTTAATCGGCGACTTATTTATTCACCGGGCCCGTAACATCTGTGCCTGATACTCCAGGAGCCTTGTTCTCCATTTTTTGAAGGACGCAAGACTCAGTGACTCCTGGTGATTTCCCGCGCATGGCGTTGAAAAGGTGCTGATCGATGGGGGCAATTTCTGGCCCACCACGCGAGACTAAGTCCGTCAGTTAATTCACACCACCACATGCACCACAATACCAATAAAGAACTGGAGCCCCTGTGGGGGCCCTGCTACTACTGCCTCCGGCCGAGCCACCACAGAGGTCAGTTTTTCTATGCATTGACTATCATATGCAAAGTGTGACTCACAGACTTCAAATGAACTGACACTATAACGTAAGCACCAAGAACGGTCTGTCCTCGTCCACCGTCCTATTTCTGATGCAGAAATGACCTCGGTTACTTGGTTTCGAAAGCCACGGCAATAACGCACGTGGCCTTGACACACAAAGATATGTCGGAGCGGTCTGGGTCGTTCTTATTTTTGCTGATTGATTTCTGGGCCTGTTTCGCTGTTCTAACTTCCGCAAGGACATCTAGTGGACCCCTTTTTGAGAATCAAGACAAACATTGTTCAAATTGCCTGAGCGATGACTTTGGCGTATTATAAGTTGTGTGGTTGTGCTCAGTGAGATAAAATGCGGGGAGAAACATTGCTGGAGATCTGTTTTCGTGTACGTTAAGCTAGGCGGATTAATGCATACAACAAAAGCACCCGATGATAAATTATTGCTTGCACTAGGCGCAGTGTCGGCACAGTGCTTCCGTGCATCATGTCGGTATATGAAACAATCCGGAATGCCCCCAAAATGGGAAAAAGTAGGGCTGCAGTTTTGCTGAATAGGGGATTTTGGGGCGGCGGATTCTTATTACTCTGCTAGAACTAGTAGGCTCGTAGCTGTGTGAAACCTCGGCTGAAGAAGGCAGCAGCACAGATAGGCGAGAAGAGGAAGTGGGGAGGGGGTGCGGGGCAGGAAGTTGACTGATCGGATGGAGATGAAAGGGGGGAGGGAATGAAGTAAATTTAATCTGCCAACACAAATCTTTGACACTACCCGAATCGACCTGCTAGTGCAATCCTTACCGCATAACTCAGATCGCTGAGCCCGAACTTCTTGCAGGTGCATCATTCATGACCACCGCAGTTCTCTCCGAAGTAATTACTGTGGAGTTGCTCGGTGTAATGCAACGAATTTTCGCACAGCTAATGTTGGACGCGAAAGCTTGTTGCGTGAGCGGACTCAAGTTTAGGACGTTGTTTTCTACGAGGCTTAAGAGCCATTGAAAACAACAATTGAAATGTATGGGATGTACGTTTTGACAACGAATTGCACAGAAATTACTTAGAATTCTGCAAACTATTGTTACCAGTGTTCGTATTCCAGTCGACGCCTTCAGCTGTGCGAAATACCACTTTAATGTTACGGTATCAGCTATAGGATCCTTACCTGTCTGCTATTTGAACGGGGAAGCCGGAAATGCCTTTAGTCACACAGAAAGTTTATGGATTGTACAAAGGGGAATATCGTCATGAGGGGCAAATGAAAACAGGAACACGAGAGCTCAGGAACTCTGGAGTACACTTGGTGACGGGGACAGTAACTTTGTAGAAATGCCCTACGCAAGCGTGACAGCAAAAGCTGTTGACGTGTTCAGCAGTCTCGCTTTTCAGAGAAATTCAAGACTCAACGAGCCACGCGAGCTGCTCAAGACCCAAAATTATCTTTTCTACGTGGAGTTCGAACGAACTTCCGCCACAAGCATGGTAAAAAAAAGTTAAGTTGGATATTACAGGATATTACAGGATATTACAGGAAATGTCAAGTTGGCTATTTTGCAGAAGGCTTGAAAAGTTGGACTTTGAAGCAGGTAACACCATACAAGACAGGGATATTGGTGAAGTATAGTGATGTACTATTACTACACTTATTTGCCAACCAACTAATTTGCCAACCAAACAAGAAACTCGCACTTCCACGCTCCTCGAGGGGCGCGAATGGTTTTACCGGAGCGGCAGTTTGCGAGGGAAGCGCTCTTTGACAGCCGGGCACACCCGAACGATGACGGTCACGCGACCATTGAACGCGGCGGTGGCGCCAGGCCTGGACGACGCCGTGGCGTTTTTTCGAGCCAGCTATCCGCCCATCGAGCGGGGAGGGCTGGCAGTGAAAAGTGAGCCACCGTGCACAAAGGGCATATCGAACCGTTGCGCGCGGTTCGAAGCGAGCGACATGTCAAGGGCGCTTCGATCCCAAGAGCCCGTGTTGGCACGCGGCCGCAATCAACGAGACAGGCCGCAGTCGCATGGCGAGGGGTGCCCAAGGACACGGATTGGGGTAAGTTATTGTGGAGGGCTGTGTGTCATTATTGGCGAGGCAGATTGTATGTTGACGCCAAGCCGGCTGTTTTTTTTTTTTGCAACACGAAAGTGTTTTATTCAGGGATACACAAATATTTCACCGGCGTCACATTCGTCACGGAAATGACGCCAGTACAGCGAAGCAAGCGGCCTGTAAAGGGTGCACACCTGCACACAGGGTCTTCATACGGGGAAGCAACCTTTAGAACTAAAGAGTACGTTATATATAGGGTTGTTCGTTTTCGGGTTTGATATTTTAACACGAAAGTGTTGTACGCCGGGATACACCAAGATTTTACTGACGTTATGTCCGTCACGGAAATGACGCCAGTACACCTTTGCCGAAGTGTCCCGCCAGTAGGACGCTGCTCGCCAAGCACACCCACAAGACAGCCGCCGACCCGCAAACAATGCTCAGGTGCAGACTTCGTCGCACATTTCACTTTCGTGTTCCACCGATTCCCGTTACAGAGGGATCAATAACAGTTTTTTGTTTGTTTTCACCAGTCGTGGTGGTTCGAAATTTTACTGGAGCCATTGAGAGGTTCACATCGAGCGTGCTAGATTGATTAATACAGGTGGTATGAGCGGCGATGCGCCGTTGTAAGAATAACAACGCTTGAATATTTACTAGCAGTG